>NC_090925.1:690645133-691895133 GCF_040938575.1 Ambystoma mexicanum
TGCCCACCTCCATTCAAACCATGCATAACAGGGTGATGACCGAGGGCCGCTGGCATCTGAGAGGTAGTGAGGAGCCGGAGATAGGCGAAGCGAAAGCAGGAGAATCCCACTCGACCGAGAGTGTAGTAGTAGGTGCATGACAGTACCAGGTGGAAGGGAGTGCCGCCAAGGAGGGCAATAAAGCAGAAGGCAGGAAGTGAGAGTTATCCAGATGAGGCCAGAAGAGGAGCAAGAGTCCGACTAAGAGATCAGCAGGAGGAGGAAAGAAGCAGTGGATGGGGAGGGAGAAGTCTTTAAATGTGAGGTATTGGTTTGGTGGGATCTAGTTTGATTGCGCATGTATATGTGGGGTGAAGGAGTCATGGAGTGGGAGGAGCAGGAGTACTGATGGTGAGGAGTGGTAGTGGTGAGGGGCGGGGTAGAAGGAGGAGGGGTAGTAGTGAGAGGAGTGGTGGTGGTAGTAGTGGGAGTGATGAGAGCAGTAGCAGAAGAAGCAGTAGTAGGGTGAAGAGGAAAGAAGTTGATATCTAAGAATAGAGGCATGCAGGCAGAGTGAAATACTAAAGGGACAGAAGATTGGCGGGGAGGAGAAGCGGAAAGGAGAGAGCAAAGTGAGAGTGACTGTGATTGGTCTAGACGCTTCCAACTGAGCAAGTGCAAGGCACTATCCCCATCTCCCTATAGAACACTAAGCAAGGCTAGAGCAGGGACAGCTAGGAAGAACTGAGGGAGTCAGTGAGCCAACGGTTTAGGGAAACCACTGCAGCATTAGATCCCTGTAAGTAGTGTAGGGAAGGCATGGTATCACAAGTATGACACTGTGAGGAACTCAGGGTGACAAGTAAAACCAACCCAAGTGATCGCAGTTCAAGGGTGTTTATTGAACAATTAATTTTGTATACAGGTTGGAAAAATGCCTATTCTAAACCTAAATTTAAGATGGGAGCAAGCATCGACCATCAAATGAAAAATAAGACAGTCCTAGTGGTGTTGTGTCAAATCAAAAAGGCCTATAAGAAACCTATAGACAAACCTCACAAATGACATAAAAAGGGGTGTGAGATAGTTCTAAAGAAAAGAAAAAATGTGTTCTTAAATAACATGTCGGGGGGCGTGGCTTGAGGCTCCGACGATGTGGACGCCTCACTAAGAGCTCCGTGGGACACCCGGGTTTTCTGCCACTAAATGCCCAACATAGTTTAAATCTCGGCATGGAGAAAGTCTGACAAGCAGCGTAACACCCCAGGAGGCTGCAGTCAATGAGTTGTTGAGCATATCACATCCCAGTATCAAGCACTACCACATTTCACTACAAAACCTTTGAAAGTTAGATGTGGGTTTCAGTAGACTTGTCAAGAACATTTTGGTCTTTAATATGGGTTTTTTCTTTTAATCATTAACATGTTTTGGTTCTGGAGATTTGAGATCCGTAGGTGTACACACCATAAAGATATTCCTTATTTCCTTCCCACATTGACAATTCTATATCTAGTTTGATCATGTTTGCTGTCAGTATTTACACCTTGCCGGTGCATGCATGTGAACTGCCCACATAAATTGACTGGTGAGAACTTTCTCCATGTAGACAATGGTGTCCAGAGTGCCAATGCATCATAAGTCATCACTGCCATCCATTACTCTTATCTGGTAACCTACACTCTCACAAAGTCGTCCCTTGTGACACTCTGTGCACAGTCCCAAAGACAGTGCAGCTTGACATCGTCAATAATCTGGCCTCAAGAAAAGAAAAAAGTGTTCTTAAATAATATGTCAGGGGGGTGTGACTTGAGACTCCGACGATGCGGACGCCTCACTAAGAGCTCCGTGGTACGCCCGGGTTTTCGGCCACTAAATGCCCGACATAGCTTAAATCTCGGCATTGGATAAAGTCTGACAAGCAGCGGAACACACCAGGAGGCTGCAGTCCGACCTTCAGCATGAATCGGAACCGGGAAGCCTCTGCTTGCGTGGTTGAGGAGGTCCAGCCCGGGACCTGGACTCGTTGCCCAAGATGGCAGCCGTGGGGGGGGACGCAGACCCAGGGAGACGGAATCAGCCACGGCGGCTCGAGCAAATCCACGCTGAGCCCCCCACCCAGCCTGCTAGCGCGGTCGACAGCAGCAGTGAGCTCCTGATAGCCGTGGCACCATCAGTGGAGAGGTCGCCACGCTTAACCCAGCCCATCATCCTGCAGCCGCTGGCAGTGGGGAGAGCCGCTACTGAAGAGGACAAGCGCCGGAGGGCTGCGGCAGCCCCGCGGATCTAGGGCCCAGCCGTGTAGGACCCCGAGCTGCTCCTTTGCCCTGTGGACTTCAGAGCCTCGGGGTGCCGCGGGGGGGCCCAGCCCGCCCGCCATCCACCGCGGGCCTAATATCACCCATAGCTGGTCGTCCTTCTGGCCTGCGCCCCACCTCTCTGCGAGCAGCAGGCCCGCCGGCCCCAACACCTGCCGGGGGAGGCCCGAGACAGCCCGACCGAGGAATCCCTCCACCCGCAGTGGCGGCCACTCAGAGCCCCCTTCACCACGGTCCCCGGGGACCCAACAGGACGCGTTGGGAGTCCCCTCCACAGCCACACACCATCAAAGCCTGCAGTGGCGCGGCCCCGGCCCTCCTCTCCAGCCTGTGGACTCCGGAGCCGCAGGGGGGTCCTCGGCCCACCCGCCCTCCACCGAAGGCCCAACATCAGCCTGGGCCGCCCCCCTCCTGGCCTGCACCCCACCTCTGCCTGCGGCGGGCCTGCCGGCCCCAGCACCTGCCGGGGGAGGCCTGAGGCGGCCCAACCTTGGAATCCTTCCGCCCGCAGTGACGGCCCCTCAGGGCCCCCCGCACCTCGGTCCCCGTGGACCCAGCAGGACACTTTGGGAGTCCCTCTCCCCCGACACACACCATCAGAAGCCTGCAGTGGCGCGGCCCCGGCCCTAACACCCCGCTCCAGCCTGGGCCAGCCTGACCCTGAAGACAATCCAGACCCGCCACCCACACAGCAATATGGTGGGGGGGGGCCTGACCCACACAGCAGACAGCCCCAGGGGACACTGCGTTCTCCACCGGCTGTGACAGGATAGCCTCCATTAACAAGGTGGGGTCGCCTACGAGAGTACTTCACGGAGACCTGTGCACCCAGCTAAGGTGAATGGGGAGGCCCATTCGGCATCTGCCACCGCCCCACGTTGGTCCCCTTTCAACAACAGCCCGCAGATAACACCCATCCGAGCAGACAGCAACCCAGACACCAAGATGTCTTAGCACAAGGGTCCAAAATCAGCGGACATAGCCTATCGACTGCAGCTGAGGGAGAAATCCCCCCCCCCCTCAGACCAACCCTCCTCGCCCAGAAGGTCTCAGGAACAATAGGCTACAAAAGACGATATCCAGGCCCTCTTAGCTGACATCAAAGTGGAGTTCCGCAACTGTATGGCAGAGGTCATGACCAAGATAGAGGGCCTGGACAACTGCGTTGAGGAGGTGGAACATAGGGTTGGGGGGGCAGAAGACCAAGTCCAGGAACACTCGGCGCAGATTGCAGAGCTGCAACGGAAAATCCAGCCTCTGGAGGACAACTCAGAAAATATGCACTGCAAACAGGAAGACCTGGAAAACAGGGCCTTCAGGAACAACATCCGCATCAAAGGGGTCTCCACCTCGATATCGGACCAAGCCCTTCCTGCCTACATCGGGGATCTCTTCCAGAATCTCCGCCCGGACTGTGATAAGTCACTGCTCCTGCTGGACCGCACTCAAGACTGCGAGGACGCAGAGGTGCCCTGAAGACCGCCATCCCTGAGGTGATCACCAGAGTCCACTTTTTCACCACGAAACAAGAAATGATGATGGCAAGCCGCACACAAGGTGACCTTACATACCAGAGAGCCACCTCTTAGCGGAGGACTTCCCTAGGCTGCAGGGCCAGGCGTTCCAAACACCTCCTCAGAACCCAGCAAGAGAGGAGGCACAGCGATCCTGCTAGCGAAAGGCACTCCCTTTAAGGAGATGAGGTCTCTGCAGAGCCCAGATGGCAGATTCATAGCGATTAAGGGGGATCTTTATGGCCAGCTCCATACGTTGATCGCGGTCTACGCACCAAACGACTGTCAGGAGGCCTTCTACGCATACCTGGAGTCTTCTCTCCTCCCCTTCCTCGAAGGCCAGGTGGTCCTGGGCAGGGACTTCAATGGGATTTCCCAACCCCTTGCTGGACAGGACAGGCGCCAATCAACCAAGGACTTCAAGATTGCTCAGGGCCTTTGTCACCTGTACAAAACACTGGGTGTGGTGGACACTTGGAGGGTCTTCCATCTGGACACAGCAGACTATTCATTCTTCTCCCAGGTGCACCGCTCCTCATCCTGGATAGACCTAATCCTAGCTAGCCCGCAGCTCCTGCAGTTCACGGATGAAGTTGAAATCGGCACAAGGGTTTTGTCTGACCATACCCCAATACTTCTCACTGCAAGGATCTTTGACTCGAACCCCCTGGAAAAACGCTGTTGGTCCCCTATATGAACCAATGTTACATGACATGTCGGTGCGCGATGCGATATCCACAGCGATCAATTATTTCAAGGAAAAGCCCCCCAATCTCACCTCTACGACAACAAGATGGGAAGCCATGAAGGCCGTAATTAGGGGGGAATTGATAGCCCAGGTCGCCGCATATAGGAGGATGCAAACCATAGGAAGAAACCAGCTAGAGGGGGAGATGGCGGAGGCAGATGCGATACTTAAGAAGAAATGGGCGCCCAAAGCAGCCAAAATGGTGAGGTTAGCCTGCACAAAACTAGAGGCGCACTACGCCGAGGACACAGCCCAGTCCCTGATTCGGACCAAACAGAGCTATTACGTGAATGGCAATAAAGCCAATAGATACCTGGTGAGCAAATTGGCCAGAACTCACCGACGGAACCACATCATTGCACTGAAGGACCCGAAGGGTATAACTCTGTATAGGGAAGGAGCAAAACTACACGTTGCAGCGGCCAATCTGGCTGAAACTCTGAGCCCAGCCCCCCGCCCGCAGGCCCTCCAGGAATAATTTATAGCAGGCACCCGGCTACCACACCTCTCAGAAACTGACAGATCCGCCCTGGTAGCCCGAATCACGACCGAAGAGGTGGAAGAAACACTTAAATCCCTGAAGCCCAGGGCCCCGGGACCAGATGGCTTCCCACCTAAGTTTTAAAAACTCTTTCGCCCCCTGCTTATGCACCCAATGACAGAGCTCTTCAACTCCTTTCGGGAAACAGGTACCATAGCTCCCTCTATGCAAGAGTCCACCACAATCATGCTACTGAAACCTGGCAAAGACCCAAAAGAATGCTCATCGTATAGATCGATATCACTTCTTTACGTGGACGCCAACGCATACTCAAAAGTGCTGGGGAACAGGTTAGCGCAAGTCCTACCGTCTATCATAGATCAAGACCAGGTGGGGTTCATCAGACAGAGAAGCACCGTGAACAACATCCGCCGAGTGCTCAATCTCATCGAAGTTGCGACCCAAGAACGACGGGGCCTGGCAGTCTCAACCCTGGATGCCACTAAAGCCTTCGATAGGGTGGACTGGAACTTCATGCGCCTCACCTTGGAGGCATTCCGGTTTGGCCCTACATTCCCAAAAAATGGTATTGGCTAACTACAAAGCCCCGAAAACATCACTCTGACTGAACCAGAAGACATTGACCCCGATCCCACTCTCGTGTGGGACGAGACAAGGATGCCCGCTCTCCCCGCTGATTTTTGCCCTGGTCATGGAACCATTCGCCCAAAGGACGCGATCCAATGACAACATCGCTGGGCTGGACATAAACAGTGAGCGGTTCAAGATCTCCTTGTACGCGGATGATGTGATTATCTCCATCACCAACTGCCAATCCTCTTTACCCGCCGTTCTGACTGAGCCAGAGGTGTTCGAACGAGTGGCAGGATTCCAGGTGAACTACTCCAAATCGGAGGCGCTGGGCGTCAACCTAGACACTCCCCTCATATCCTGCCTCCAAGCACTATGCCCGCTAAGATGGAGCACCGCTTCATTGGCCTACCTGGGGATACGCCTCACAGCGGACCCGAAATAGCTGTACGCAGCTAACCCCCCCCCCCTATTCAAGGAACTGGAGAATGACCTCCAACGCTGGGACAGCCAAGAAATCCCTCTACTGGGACGGGTCACAGCATGCAAAATGAACTTTCTTCCTAGACTGCTATACCTGTGCTCCGCTCTCCTGGTCCTCCTCTGAAACAGGCCTTGGAGCAATTACAGAGGAAGCTCGCAAAATTTGTCTGGAGGGGGCGCAGGGCCAGAATACCTATGAAAATCATGAGAGGAGCAGCGAAATGGTATGGCTTCGGTCTGCCTAACCTCATTAACTATTTCTTGGTGGCCCAACTGGCGAATGCAGCCACCTGGGCTGACCTGGAAGCCCCCCCCGAAGTGGACCCGTATCGAGCAGACTAGATGTCGGCCACAGCTACACTCCCTACTACATATCCCAGGGACCCTCCGGAGCCACAGACCACAGATGCTATTGACTACTAGACGCGTGTTCATGGACCCGGCGAAGGAAGAAGTTGCCCAAAGTTTTGAGCCCGCTCTCTCCGGTCATTTGGAACCCGGACTTCTCACCAGGAGTGGAGCCAGCTATCCTCCAGGAGGACACCCCATCGAGGACCAGACATGGGTGGCGATATGGACTAGGATCAACTCGACCTCCAGGTGCATCACGAACAAGAAGTGCGCCCTAAATCTCCTCCACCGCTGGTACAACTCCCAGTTCGCCTGCACCATTGCAACACATCTATAGACCCGAGCTGCTGGAGGCGCTGCAGCGAACGGGGGTCCTTTTTCCATATGTGGTGAGGATGCCAGACAGTGCAGTCCTTCTGGAGGGAGATCATACGAATCATTGAGGACATTACCCAGCGCAAGCTGCCGATGGACCCAGAGGTGATCCTCCTGGGGGTGGCGAGCCCAGACTGCTATCCTATAACAGGACGCTCTGCTAAACAGCTTACACATATGCTGCTAGCAGCCAAGATCACAGTGACACGTAAGTGAAAATCGCAGGAGGGACCTCTACTGGCCCTCTGGTGGATAAATGTTTGGGAAATTCTGGTGGCGGAGAAAGTCACGGCAGCTAGGGAGGGGGCTCTCCACCGCTTCACCGACTGCTGGGCTCCAGTTCTGGGCTACCATAGCCGATTCACAGCGTTCGCTTTCCAACCCCGCCTGGTGTCGAGCTTTCTAGGGCCGTGAAGCCCCGACGGATCCCCAGCCCGTCAGAGCACCATAGACTTGGGGGTGGACATGGGGGGAGCCACTGAGAGGGGGGACGGATCATGCTTCACATATATCAATTGTATTGGGAGTCTTCCAGTGAGGTTAATTTGCTTTTGATGCTGTAACCGAAATAAATAAAGTTGTTAAAAAAAAATAATATGTCAGTATGCGGTAGCCTGGGTCTCTGTTCCCCACGTTCTGACCACGGGGTAAGATGGGAGCTTGCAGCACAGTACAGTCTCGGGTTTCTCCAGCAAGAGACAACAGTTCCCATAGCAGCCTGCAGGTCCGTCAATGGCTAAGTCTTGTTTCCCTTGAAAGTCTCTTGCCTTCGAGGACCTGGCGCGTTACGCTAACAAAAACAAACGTTCCTTTAACAAATGAAAGTTTGATTCCAATATTCGTTGGGTGATGGGTTCACCCCTGGGTGCCCCCCTCTTCTGGGCGCTGACCCTTCTTGACTTCACATTCACTTTACTGTCAAGTGTTATGGGATTTGCTTCCCCTGCTTTCTCTCGATGAGGGATTCACTTCCCTTTCTTTCTCTCAATGCGGGATTCACTTCCCTTTCTTTCTCTCAATGCGGGATTCACGTCCCTTGTTTCTCTCAACGTGGGATTCACTTCCCTTTCTTTTACAGCGCTCGTAGATCAATATCTTTCGATTGAATGTGGATTTTGCTCCACCCTCTGTGTGACCAGTTTGACCTATTTTGCTGCCCTTTCTACAGCCTTCCGGTACTTGTAGTTTCTCTCATATGGTGCTCGACCAGAGTCTCTTGAGTTAGCACCCACATTGTGCCAGTTTGCCTCTGCCGCTGGTCTCCCCTTCACACTTTTTACAGTTCATTCAAAGTTCATCAGCTTTGGTTCAAAACTTGCCACTTTGCGATTCCTACTCAACACAGGCCGGTTCTTATCAGTTCTCCCCTCGACTCACTGGCTGTGATGAACCGCTTGGATGTTGGCTTCTCTGGAGTCAAGGCCGGTACCACGGACACAGGAGCTTCCCTTGCTCCTGCTTATCGGCATAGGTTTTCCTCATTGACATCTGCTGCAGGACAATTGTGCTATTGTTTGCAGCATTAGGCTCTCTTCCACGAAGGCTCTGTGGGCCTGGGACGAAAAGGTGCATGTCATGCGCCCGCAGTGGGGTGTTTGGCAATGTTGGAAGCATCAGTACAAGGCGATACGTCACGTTGGGATCGGTCATAGAAGTCAGAGTGAATGTCTAGACTTCATCCAAGATGGCCACCTGACTTCTGTATATCAACACACTACGCAGTCTACGTAGTGCGTTGTATCCATTCTTCCTTCCGGGTATCCTCTGTTGCCCACGGCAGTTCTTCCAGCCTCCCAGCTTACCTTCCGCGTTCAGTTCCTCTCATTCCTGCATCGGTTGAGAGCTTTTCTATTGTTTTTCTTCCACTGTTTCCCTTGTGACTTTTTGCCTTTTACGGCGAGTCGCATTTGCCTTTCAGTTACTGCTCCTCAGCTCCTGGCTCACTGTTTCCTTTTCTTCTCTCCGTTCCATTTCTGAACTACGTTCTGTAGTCACTGCTCTGTACCTCTGTACAACCTATTACCATTCTGGTAGTCCTTCTGTTTCTAACGCTTCTTCTGTGTACTTTGCTTTTCTATTATTTCCTTTGCTTAGTTTGCCACAACTTCTGTAACTTCTTACAGAGTTCCTGTTTATTGCTGTTCAGTCATCCATTACGATTGGACTTCAGTTCCGAACTCCTCCCTGTTTGTAAATCATTTACTTTGGACTTGAGATTCACAGAGTGGAACTATTATTACAAGGCCAACCAAATCTCCAGGATTATTCCATCAGCAGGGTTTTTTGGCGCCATCAAGCTTTTTCCCTGCAAATTGGGGTTGGCTCCCTGGGGTTCCCTTTGGCTAGGACTTCAGATCCTGCCAAGGTGGCCTCCAGGGGAACCAGACCTTACCTGCACACCAAGAAGGAAAAGAAGCCCAAAGAGCTGAAAGAGCCGTGGAGACTAAGACGCCAGACGACATCCAAGACTCCAGATGACTGTTTTGAAGAAATAGGTGAGAAGGGGTCACGTGAGGGTACACCTGAATCATCCACCTTGGACAGTGTAAGGTCACTTCTCTGCTAGCCACCCTCTCGATTCCTACCGCCTTTCTCCTTCTCTTGAACTGCTGTGTGATAGACATCTCGTCGTGCTGCCTGCCGTGATCGCCTTGCTCAAACTGTGCTCTCTGGCTCCACCTTTTAACCCTGTGGGGAAGGGAAAGGGCCATCAGATGTATGTGATTCTGATCAATTGTCTGACTTTGCCTGACCCTTGTATTGGGACATGTCAAGTAAATGGCTCTGAAAAAGGATGCGGAAAAGGTGTAAAAGGAGGGGGGACACACTGCATCTCACCCGTTCCTGTCCCACTCCCCGAGACGCCCCCAATCCAGGTTATCCTCCCTCACTGGTCCACCCCCAGGAACTGGATCCAATAGCGATGGCCATGTCCTGGCCGCCTGGATAACAGATACCCAGGGACTAGCTAGGGAGACACCTTCAGGTTTCTAACAGACACTCACACAATGGATACAATTTTGAAAACCTTTATTGAAATTGTTGGGGTTGGAAAAACTCCTACTTTGCCCTATAACTAAGATGGAAGTAGTCTTGAACCATCAAATAATAAATAACAGTCGTAGTGGACTCTGTCCAATCAAAATGGCCTATCCTAACAAAAACCTAATGCCTGCCCTATCTCTTGTACAAAAAAGTGCAAAAAGGAGAAATGTATGCAAAAGGAAAAATCAGTGTTCAAATGATAATGTGGTTGAACCAGCTCTCCTCCCCAAGTTAGACCTCACATATTAAGGCGATCCCTGTAAGCAGGATGACACACTCTGGCTCAGTTTCCAACACAATAAACAGTTCCAAAACGTGGATCGAGGCCACCTGGCCTTCCACGTTAAAGTCTCTTTTCCTGACTTCCAAAATAATGTTTCAACAAAAAAGGACTCAGATCTTTCACCACACAGTTCACGTAGGTCCCCCTCTGTCAGGCTCAGACCTCTTATGACAAAGTTCAACACAAACTTGCAAGGGGGCTGCCTTCCCCAAGCTTATCATACTTCAGGTCTCCCCTCTGTCGGGTTTGTTCTACTTTCGGATGTCGAAGACTTTCGAATGTGCATGGCATTCTTTACAGACCACTGCAGGACCACTTCAACTCAAAGTTTGCGTTTTAACTTTCACTCTTCCCTTCTCTAGGAATCAATCTTCTTTATTTCACTTTTGCTGTTCATTTGCTTTATCGCTTTCAACAATGTACCTTTCACAGAGACTTTCGAATGGGCTACTTTCACCGGACATATCCGTTACTTAATATCGCAGATTTCACAGCTGTTCTTTACATCAAAGTTCACTCACAGGTCTGCCTTTCTTTGCGTCTCATCCACACGTATGCAGCTTTCACTTGCAATATAATGTTGCTATTTCAAACTTTAACACACAGGTCTCTCAGGTTGGTTGCCAACTCACCGGCTGTGTGCGTCTCTTTCTTGGTTTTGCAATTTCTAATTCACGAGTCAAGGTTAGTACCACAAATTTGGCCTCAACTCCCCAACTCTGCCGTTCACCCGGGAGGGTTGCTGGCATTCTTGAAACACAATGCAGTCTTTGCTTGTGAGATCTGGCCTTCTCCATGTGTCTTTTGTGGCCTGTTATAGGCAACAACCTCCAGTAGGGAACTCTTGGGGTTTTCAAGCCTCAGCTCTTGTCCCTTGGTCTGTCGCTCTGCTCCAGTAGGCTTGCCTTCGTCCCAGAAGCCCTGCTGGTACTCATGTTCCGCCTTGCTCAGAGTGTGTCTTTGGGTTCTGCCTTTTATTCGTCTGAGCAGAGATAATTGGTATCATATGTATGCACTTAGAATCAAGTGCCTGACTTTGCCTGACCCGATAAGCGGGACATGTTCAGTAAGCTGTGTGAAAAAGTTAATGTTGTTACTCTCAGTCGCCCTCTTGCTTGGTCTAGTGTTTGTGTAAAAAGAGGGAGGGGGGAGTTGGGACCTCAGAGAATCCTAAAAAATAGGATTGGTTTCATAAAAAATAGGTGGGAGTACAGCATCTCACCATCGGGTGCCTCGCCCCCACTCCCTGAAGACCCCTCACCCAGGTGATCCTGCCGCACTGGTCCACCCCACGGTCTGGATACAAAGGTGAGGGCTGTGCCCTGGCCACCTGAGCGAGAGATCACGGAGAATAGCGGGTGAGACACCCTCTGGTTTCTCACAGTAGATAGTAAGGGCTACCAGGCTATAGCACTAACCGGGAGAAGGACCCAAGGGAGACGAAAGACTGACGGCCTTAGGGATAATTTGCAATACCCTTTTACAAACAACACTGGTATTAGTCAACCCTGCAGTGACCTCAACCTAGTCCACTACTCCTGTAAGTATAATAATAAAATTTGTTGAATCATGCCTAACGAAAATAAGCAAGTGCCCTGCGTAGCTCTTGAACTGTGAGCGGGAGGTATGGTGACTAAAGCACTGACTTCATAACTATTTTGGATACAAGTGGCCCTGGCTCAGAGTCACCTTCCAGGCACCAAGTGATGCACAATGATGCTCAATGAGCACACCATATAGGGTGGCCACCAGAGATCTCTGTAAGCCCTCTGGGCAGATGCGAGAGAACCTAATTGAAAATTTGACACATCCCTCATTGAAGAGTTTAGGGAATTCCCTTAAACTATTAGTTAAGATGGTAAAAGACAGAATCGCAGGTACTTGCAAACATCTTCACCCATTCACCCGTTATGTATTTTCCAAAGGCTTTAAGTTAGAATGCTGCCCATTAGCTGACAATCACTGCCAAGGGGATCAGACCTCATAACAGTCAGAAACGAAGCAGCATTGAGCTGGAACTAGGCACAAACAAACACCATCCGCTAGTCATAGCGAAGATTGTAGAGAAAAAGAGCACAATCACCACTAGCTACCCACCTCTACCACACCATGGGGGCTACTCAAAAGAGGATCTTCCTCAAAGTGGAAGTTTCATTCAATTATATACATACCACCGTAATCAGAAAGACAAATTTACATATTTTAATCATATTTTTCTTCAAACAATGCCACTAAAATACATAAAAAAAAACATTCTGTACGTTCGTCATATGCGAAATATCACAAGAGAAGAAGAGAAAACACCAATTTGCATTTCTGACTGTTGCCTACACCAATACACTTATGGTTAACAGGCATTCATTGATCACGTGATGTTAGTAACAATATGTGTGACCATATTACAGTTATACAAAGGCATAGTATGATAGCGTCTACACTTATGTATTTCTGGGACAGAGGACAGCACCGTTGCAGTCTAAGTCTCATCAGTGATGTCCCAAGACCCGTCTTCAGGACGCGATTGGTTTATAGCAAGGTTACACTGTCTGCATGGCGCCTATGTGTCAGTATTGTAACCTGCTGGTCTTATGTGAGTTTCTTGAGGTGTGGAGGGCAAGAAGATCGCACTAGTCAATCTGATGTGACGGCCGGTAAGTCCGTGAAAGTAACACATACGTCTTGATTACCAAGATCGGAGATTCCAACGTAGTGGGGTGGCGGAAAATAGTTCAGTTGATGTTTCAAAACTACTTCTCCCAGACTGCATCATACAAATAGGGGGTATTTGTCCCAGTTGCTGTCTTAATTTGGTGGGAGAGTTGCATTTTCATATAGGCACCCACGTGTACCACTCGATAATTGCGTCCCCTCTCCGAAATACGCCTCGTATCCACAGCGTTTCGCTGATAAATGCGGTTTGGGCCGTGGAGTGCCTGTGTGTTCCCGTTCGAATGCTGAACACAGGCAAGGGACTGTTTGCACCTCTCCAATAGTTGTTTCGTGTCCGCAGCGTTCCACGGATGAATGCGGTTTCAAGATTGTTACTACAACAGGTAACACAAAAGGGTCATTAAACCCATGGGAAAAGCTGTTGAAAGTCAAGTTGACCATGCAGCAGGAAACTGAGAAGAGTCATTTACAAAGACTGCAAATCCTAAGAAACACATAAGTATTAAGGATTAACAGAATTAGATGCAGAGCACCTCACATGTTGGTATCAAACAGTGAAGACAGACACAAGTGAGATCAGTTCAAGGGTGTTTATTGAACTTCAATGGGTTGGATGAACACCTATCTACCCTAAATCTAAGGATGGGAGCAAGCTACAGCCATCAAAAAATAATAACGCAGTACTAGTCGAGTCAAAATAAAGGGGCCTGTACTAATTAACCTATTGCCAATCCTTACTTCTAAATACAAAAGGATGTTGGACAATAATGTATGCAACAAAGAAAAGTATTAAAGAAATAATATGTCACGACAGTTGAGCAGTTGGCTTCCCTTCCCCACATTTTCAACACAGAGCAAGGCGGCACGTTCTAGCTTCACACACACACACCCTGGCTTCTCTCCCACGAGGACACAGTTCAAAGCATAGACATCAGGGCCTTCTGCCAAAGTCCTGTTCCAATAACAGTAGATTCACATCATACAATATTCTCATCAATCTTTTGGCTTTTATTTCTCTTGGTGGGATACCTTACGGAGACCTTCAATTGAACACACTCAAGGTGCCGGACCACTCTGTTAACGGTATTGTATCTTTCCTTCTAAAGTTCAAACATTCATCAGCAGTTTAGCTTTACTCGCGTCTCATCACACGCATTTAACAATGTTCGTTCCAGGGCTTGTTATACAATGTTGGTGCTTGCATCCTTGACTTCAACACAGACCGGTCTTGCATCGGTCTCCCAAACTCACTGGCTGTTTGGGCTGAACTGCCCCTTTTGGGGTGGGACCTAGACTGATTTCTATATGCTCTTCCCCTTTTGCAATGGCTTAGCAGGTGAAGAACGATGGTTTGGATGGTTGCCAAAAGCAATGCCATAGGTTCAAATTCATTCTAAACATTTCAGCCATCACCTCGTGTGTTGTGCTGTAAGTCCTCTCAAGACAGAGCTAAGGGACAGGTAAGACTTAAGAAAAGCAAAAGGACATTTTGGCCATAAAGAAAGCAAAGAAACCCAGGGTACAAAATTGCTGTGAGCTTTGGGCTATTTAGCAACTGGTTAAAGCCTAGGAGAGCCTTGTTGACTTGACACCAACAGCTACCAGCAGCTACATTTGGATCCTCAACCCAAAATGTACCTATGCAAACATATCTCAGTGACATTAAATCTTTATGTTTGAGAAGAACAAGTTACTCTCTTACCTGGTAACGTTCTTTCAATGGGATGGTCCAACAACGTATTCCACATCTATGATGGGTAATGTTCACAGCTGTGCTGCTTCGGAATATTTTCGGCGCCTGCGTCCTGCGTCGATGACGTTGATGCGCCGTCCCCGACCTCCTCCGACATCACCCGATGTGATAAGTAGGACGCACGACGCCCATAGCCTCAGTTGTAGTTTTTTTCCCCAGAACGTGTGACACCAGTTTTCTGCCAGTCAGACACACAAGGCCTTGCGGAACGCAAGCTGCAATCGCATAAGAAATTCTGCAGTGGGGAAGGTAGGGAGGGAGCGATATGGAATACGTCGTCGGACCATCCCATCGAAAGAACGTTACCAGGTAAGAGTAACTTGTTCTTCGAGGGGATTGGGTCCTCCGACATATTCCATATCTATGACAGACTCCCAAAGCAGTACCAAGCAAGGAGGTGGGAAAAGAATTTAGAACACAAATTTAGCATGCCCAATCAAATTGCGGAATAAAGGACTGCCTTGCCAAAGGTCAGATCCTGCCCTCGGATGGAATCGAGGGAGTAGTGAAGTACAAATGTATGTACCGAAGCCCAGGTGGCTGCATCACATATGTGACAAATAGGAACACCCCTCTGCAGGGCAGTAGAGGCAGCCACACCCTTGGTAGAATGGGCCCGCAAGCCAGCCGGAGGGTCCTTACCCGCCAAGCGGTAACACTCCGAGATAGCTAAAATAATCCAACGAGACAAAGTCTGTTTCGTCACAGCTTGTCCCAACCGCTTTCCCACGTAACCAATGAAAAGTTGATCATCCACTGTGACCCGGGACATGCGCGAAATATAACAGCTCAAGGCTCTCCTAGGATCAAGCCTATGGAGCATCTCCTCTTCCTTACCAGGATATGGAGGAGGATAGAATGCCGGAAGAACAACCTTCTGACTCAAATGAAATTCCGAAACCACCTTCGGAAGAAAGGAAGGAAGGACGAACTCTAAGGACAACCCTGTCCTTATGAAACACAGTGAAGGGTGGCTTAACTGAAAGTGCCAGTAACTCACTCACTCTGCGAGCGGAAGTAACCGCAACCAAAAACACAGTTTTCAGAGTTAACAGTCTCAAAGGGCAAGAATGCAAAGGCTCAAACAGAGCACCCATAAGAAACTTAAGAACAAGGTTCAAATCCCAACCGGGCAGGAGAAAAGGTGATGAGGGAACAAGTTAGTGAGCCCTTTCAAAAACTGAGAAATTAAAGGAATCTTAAAATAGGAACATTCTTCAGACGAGCGCTGAAACATGGACAGCGCCGCCAGATAACCTTTAATGGTCCCCACTTGCAAGCCCCTGTCGGCCAAGGAAAGCAAAAAAGACAGAACCATGGGAATGTCACACTCAAAAGGATCCACATTCTCAACTCTGCACCAGTCGCAGAACTTTCGCCAACGGCAACAGTACAGAGACTTTGTTGCCGGCCGCCTGGCCGAGAGCAACACCTCCATCACGTCTTCAGGGAGGTCCCTAATCCTTATACCTCAACCTTTCAGAAGCCAAGCGTGAAGGTTGAGGGATCGGACCTCTGGATGGAGAACCTGACCCCCCTCCCGTGAGAGCAGATCGTCTCGGTAGGAAAGACGACGTGGAGGGCAGATGGACAAGTCGAGAAGGTCCGGGTACCACGTCCTCCGGGCCCACGCCGGAGCAATGAGGATCATCCAGGAACCGAACCTCCGTAACCTCCGCAGTACTTGCGGGATGATGGGGAGTGGAGGAAACGTGTACAGCGGTGGGAATGACTAACGCTCACCTGATTCCCACGGAGGCGCGGGTCTTGGCAGGAAGCTGTCTGTGACTCAAAAAATGATGTGCAGGACTCGATTGGCTTCTGGGGTCGAACCTCTTCGCACTGTGTGTCAGACTCGAAGAGTGAGGTTTCTGCAGGTGAAAGAATATGGGGGTTAATGGTCTGGGTTGTTGAATGTCCCTCTCTCTCTCTCTCTCTCTCTCTTCCCAGCTTTTTCGTAGAGCCCCCAGGTCAACGTGCTCACCTTATATAGGTGAATGCTGGGCTCTCCATCTGCGTCTGGTGCAGGGTGCGGTTGCCAGTTCCTTCACTGGTGAAACACAGGCCTCTTGAATTCAGAGGATGGTTACCGTCGTTATCTGCACGAGCGGTGAGTTTCTGGACACCTTTTGTCTTTATAGTCTTTACATGCGTGGCACGTTTATATGCAGACTCTGTATAATGCCTTTCCCTTATGTACTGCAGGGCTCTTGAGATGAAAGATGAAGTGAAGCGCTTGGAAGTTCGTAAGTATGGCAAGCGCTCTAGCTGTCTCTTTCCATGCAGCTTAGTTCGTGTTAAAGAGACGCCGGAGAATTCGCAGGCGTTTTATTGCGACGAGCGTGATGAACGTAAGTAGATACCTGCTTAATGTCTTTTCTTTTGCCTTTCAGATGTTGGGTTGCAGGGCCGGAGTCCGCGGAATGCCAGTAAGTTGTTAACGATACTTTGTCTTCACAGGCGGCGATGCAGAACGAAGAAATCCGGAATTCACAGCGTGCCGGTAAGTATGGCAATGCTTTTGTTCTTGCAGGTGGAGATGCGGCGTGAAGAAACGGCCGCAGCCGATGGATCAGGTAAGTAAGCACTGCGTGTAAAGTTCGCCTTGCTAACCTGTTGTTTCTGTTCTTTGCAGGTGCTGATGATGTCTGGATACTGAAATGGTAAGTAGGATTCTTGCAGGTCCAGGATCGGAAGAAGAAAGGCCGGAGCAGACTCGGTGAGCATTCTGCTGCAGATGCAGAATAACGCGAAGCACGCTTCATCTATCGGGTGTGGTTTAAATAGCCTTGGAGTGATGAGGCGTCTTCTTCCACGGCCCCGCCTAGGTAAGAAAAGAGTTCCAGTTTCCAGAAGAGTTCCAGTGCTGTATCCAGGGAGTGGAGCTGCCCCACCCAGGTAAGAAAGTAGTTCCTGTTCTCAGATGGCTTCTAAGTGGCTGGTAAGTAAGCAGCATGGTCTGCTGCAGGTAAGTCCACCCAAGCATCTTCACACCTATTATGAGCCCGGCGCTTCCAGTGCCGGGACCAATGGTTTTGATGAGCCTGGTGCCACCGGCGCCAGGACAAGGTCCAAAAGGTCCCAGTGGGGACCGGCTGGTGCTTAGGATTAGGGTTAGGGGCCTGCTTCCAAGGACGTTGGGCTGGTCCTGGCTCCTTGGAAGCAGTGATCATGACAATGACCACTCCACCACAAACGCGTCTCCTAAGGCTCCTTTTGGAGTAAATTCCTGCAAGCAGAACCTCTCGCACTTCCGGTTGACACTGGAGGCAAAGAGATCCACTTGAGGGGTCCCCCAAAGGGCGAAGATCTCCAGGAGAATCTCCTGAGCCAGCTCCTACTTGTGAGAGATCGTGCTCTGCCTGCTCAGAGCGTCCGCCGTCTCGTTGTCGTCTCCGGCCAGATGAACAGCCGAGATCGAAACTTCCTGCTGGATGGCCCTGAACTCGAGCTGCATCACCTCCCTGCACCGAGGAAGTGACCCTGCCCTCCCCTTTTTGTTGAGGTAGTGCATAGAATCAGGACACTCTTTCCACGCACAGTCGGCAGAAAAGCCTTCAGGGCTAGCCTGACGGCCCTCAGCTCCAACAGATTGATATGGAGTCTGGACTCCGACGGAGACCAACGACCGCTGACTGTCAACTCGTTGGCATGAGATCCCCATCCTGTGAGGGATGCGTCCGTCACGATCGTCACCTCCGGTCAGGGCAGCCAAAATGGGGCCCCCTTCATCAGATTGCCTTCGACGGCCCACCACAGAAGGTCCTGGGCGACCGAGGGCGGCACCTGAACAGGGTCCGAGGACTGAGACCACTGGAGCTTGAGTGCCCATTGCAAAGATCTCATGCGCAACCTGGAATGCACCAGAAGAATGCAGGATGCCATGAGGCCAAGCAGTCTCAAGAACTCGGACGCTGGGAGAGTCTGGGCAAGTTGAAACTTGTGCACCATCTACTGAATGTGAAGAGCCGTCACCTGGGGAGGAAAACACAGCCCCAGGGATGTGTTGAGCACTGCTCCGATGTACTGGAGCTGCTGTGTTGGCGTCAAATGGGACTTCTTTAAATTGAGGGAGAAGCCCAGCTTGTGAAGGGAGTGGCAGGTGACGGACAGATGATCCAGGACTTGCTCGGGAGAGCTCCCCCTGATCAACCAATCGTCCAGGTAGGGGTAGACGTGAATCCCACCTTTCCTGAGATGCGCTGCCACCACCACCATGAGCTTGGTGAAAACCCTTGGGGCAGAGGTCAAAATCCGAACTGCAGGACCCGAAACTGAAAGTGCGAGTCGCCAACCGCGAACCTCAGGTACTTCTTGTGCTTGGGATGGATCGGCACATGGAAGTAAGCGTCCTTGAGGTCGAAAGACACCAACCAGTCCTGAAGTTGAAGGGCCTGGAGGACTTGAGAGAGAGTAACCATCTTCAACTTGTCCTTCCTGAGGAGTTTGTTCAAACCGTGCAAGTCCATGATGGGTCTCAATCCCCCGTCTTTCTTCGAAATCAAAAAATAAGGGGAATACCATCCCTTGTTCCTCTCCGCTACAGGCACCAGTTCTATGGCGCCTTTCTCCAGCAGGGCTTGAATTTCCTGCGCAAGGAGCGGATCCGGACTCTTCAAAGAGAGGTTCCCAGGTGGATTGTCGTGAGGCCTCTGCCGAAAGGGAAGACAGTAGCCGTGGGTTAGGATCTCCAGAACCCACACATCTGAAGTAATGGCACACCACTCTACAAGATGCTGCGCCAGCCTTCCCCCAACCGGTGAACCATGGGACCTGGCCTCATGACTTGGCTTGAGGGCAAAGAGTCAACTGCCCGAGCGGCCTTGGCACCTCGAGTACCCTGTTTTCCACCTCTGGCACTCTTACGGTGGCCTCTTTGACTGACAGCTCCTCTCGCTTTACTGAAGGACGAGTAATAGCGAAAGGAACCTCCCCTCCATTGTTGTCCCCTAGGACGAAAAGGCAGAGGTTGTCGAACTGCAGCGCCCAACGACTTTGCTGCAGCTTTGGAGGGCTGCAACCTCTCAAGACTCTCGTCAGCCTTGCTGCCAAAAAGATGTTCACCGTCAAAGGGCATGTTGAGGAGCCAGGACTGCACATCAGGAGCGAACCCAGACTCCCGCAACCACGCAAACCTGCATATTACGGTGCTCGCCGCCATGGACCAGCTGACACAATCTGCCATGTCCAAACCCGACTGAACAGCCTCACACATGGCATCCTTGCCATCCTGAACCATAGCAAGGAAACCATCCCGTTCGTCCCCTTCGGGAATATGTTCAGCCGCTAATGCAACAGTTCCACAGTGTGTGTGTGAAACGAGACAAGGCACATATGGAGTTGGCTGCCTGAAGCGCCATACCCCCAGAAGAAAACACTTTCTTCGCCCAGCCATCAAAACGCTTGTCATCCCTATCCGGAGGGATGGTAGGGTACAGCGCCTGCTTTGCCGGGGCCGTAGCCGCCTGCACCACCAAACTCTCCGGAGTGGGGTGCCTGGACAAGTAACAGGGGTCGCTACTGGCTGGACGGTATTTTCGCGACAAAGACTTGCCCACTGCCGGGAGACTCTCCGGAGCAGTCCAAGCCGCCGCCACCCTTCTCTGCAGAGCCATATGAAATGGCAATACCGGGTCAGTGGGGGGACCAAGATCAAGGATGTCCGAGAGATCATCCTGAACAAACTCCCCTGGGGGAGCCGACCATCCCAAGTACTCTGTAACCCGAGACATAAGGCGCCGGTACGACGAATCGGCATGAGTGCCAGGTTTCGGCCTACAAAACTCCACCTCCGGAGAGGTGTCCAGTCCACTGGCATCATGCAGTGACTGCCTCAGGTCATCAAACTGGCTATGGCCCGAGAGAAGCTCATCAGGCACCGTAACCGGAACCAAGCCTTCATCACCCTCTGAAATGTACTCCAGGCAGTGAGAGGAAGACACCTGGGGACCAAAGCTATGCCTGACCTTAGCCAGAGCCTTTCTAGGGGCTAACCCAGGACCACGGGGCCCCTCCGACACCACCGCCTCGAAAGGTGTCGAGGGCACCGAACGAGTCGGCACCGAGAGAATCGGCATTGACGTCAGCTGCAGCGCTGCCAGCACCGGCGGCGTCGACACAGGCCTCGAAGCCGTAGCTCCGAGCGGGTCTCTCGACGACCTAGGCGTCGACAGCGTCGACGACCCCCTCGGAGGCAGAGCCTTGAGAGAGATCATCGACGACCTCGGCGCCACAGGCGTCGACGTCTTCCTCGAAGACGGCACAGGATCACGTGGTCGCGAGCGCGTCGAGGACCTGGAACGGACATGGCGAGAACGGCTACCCTTGTCCGAGCGGGACCTCTCCCGCGAGCCATGCCGACCACCCGAGCCCAAAGGTGTACGAGCGGTGTCTCTCGACCGGTGCCGAACGACCCCACTCGGAAACGCGGACGGACCGGTGCCCTGCGATCCGAGAATCGCCAACATTTTCTTCCCGAAGGAAGCCCATTCCTCCGGTGTCGCTTGCATGGTGGGATAAGCGACCCGCCGACGGGCGGAGTCCTTGGAAGAGGACGGGGAAGGCGACCGATGCCGGTGCTTCCGGGAATGCCTCAAAGAGGCAGAGGAGTGGCGAGACCGACTCCTGGAAGGAGACCCACGGAACTTCCTACGATGGCGCGGAGAGTCACATCTCGAGTTATCCGTCGAAAGCCCTGTAGTCCTTGACTTCCGGGGCTTAGACACCCGACCTACCGACAACTTCTTCTTGCGCTCCGGCACGGCCATGGCCGTGAGCGACTGGCAGTCGACACAGTCGTCCGCATCGTGGGCCTCCCCGAGGCACCAGAGGCAGGCGTCATGCGAGTCCGTGACCGACATCTTGGACCCACAGTCCCCGCATTTCTTGAAGCCAGGACGTGGGGTGGAAGACGAGGTATACATCGTCACGAACAGGATTTTTTCACAAAAACCGGACAGGTTCAAAGAACCGAGAAGAATACAACAAACGCCAAAGAGTCGAGGCGTACCGAGATTCACAAAGCGAATACGTTCGCGGAAAAAATGGAACTGAGGCTACGGGCGTTGTGCGTCCTACTTATCACATCGGGTGACGTCGGCCGTCGGAGGAGGTCCTCGGGGACGGCGCATCGACGTCATAGACGCAGGACGCCGAAAATTTTCCGAAGCAGCACAGCTGTGGACATTACCTGTCATAGCTATGGAATACGTCGGAGGACCCAAACCCCTCGAATGTGTGTAAATGATAATAGGTAATATATATAATTGACAAAGTGATAGACTGCATCTTATTTGAGAGTTACAGTTGAGGAACGCTATATAACTGCTCCTGGTTCCCAAAAGATAGCTCCTGCCTACGGAGTGAGGCACAATACCCAGGAGCTGCTTTCCGCTCCTGATAGTCCAATCCTTGTTTTGATCCCTGTTAACCGTAATGCTTGAAGCAATAATAAGAAAAGTCTGGTCTATACTTCAATGACTTGGTTTGTGACATTCTCATTATAAGACAGTTTTGCCAGAAAGATTAAGAAGAAGGCATGACCCATTGTGAACATGGTGGATCTCAAAGCTCAGAAGGCCCACCTTATGTCGTTGGAAAATGCAAAGGCCTACTTACCAAAGAATCCAGAAGGTTTTGGTTTAATTGTAATAATAGTTTGATTGGTTAGCAGACAGTTTTGATGTCATGCTATCCTTGGTCCAACTGCTGTGTGCTTTGCTAAAACACTGAACACTTTTAAAAGTCTTTCTAGGGATTAGCAGCAAAAAGAAACACAAAGTGAAATAAGCTTTGAATACAACTGTCGAAGGAATGTGGATTTTAACTTTACTAAGGAAAAAACATTTTCAGGTTTGTTTACATAGTTTATATTACCCAGGGTGCCTTGGTTTGATCTGTAGTGCTCCTTAGAATGTACTCATTTGTTTCATATACTATTAAAAGCACTGGTACACTTAATGTGTTGCCCCCTTCTTGCTTTTTTGATTTCCCTCTGCTATGTCATTAAGGCAGCGGATTATTAATTCCATATTTCTCCGCTGTGACATCAAAATCGGAGATTATGGCATTTGGAAACTGAAATAGTTGCTGATAGCTTCTAATGGAGGCCACAAACAACAAGATGAGCTGGCTCAGTGATTGTTACTACTTCCTGCCCTTTATTGGCTGGGTAGGGATTTAGCACACCCCGTTGGATTCACTTACTCTTGAAAAGCTTAGCAAATAACTAGACGACGGCAGACCACATTGATTCAGTCTACTGAGTGCCCACGGTGCAGCCCTTCCATCATGGCCACCTTCATCGTCCCGGATCACCACCCAACAGCGCTTCCTGGTGCTGAAAGCACCTATTGGTTGGGCCTACCATCATAACCGGGAGCCGGTAGGTGAACGCCGGCCCTCTCAAAGGGCCGCCTCTAAGGGTAGTATCCTGCCCTGTCTGTGTACTGTGGGACCAGAGGAACACTATCCCTGCTACATCAACTTCGCCAACCTCAGTATCCTCCAGCGCTTCTCCATACTGGTAAGTCACACCTCCCTCCGTGCCTCATGCGAGCTCCCTCACCTTGGCCCTGCAACGCCTACAACTTGCCAAGTAGTTGCTTTCTCCTAATGCGACCGCTCCTGCCTCTCTTCACTATGTAACTTGTGGCCTTTCCCACCTTCACCACCTCCCCCTCACACCTGGTGGTCCTCCGCTACTGCCCGCTATGCATCCTTCGCTATCCCCCCCCCCCCCTCCTCCCTATGCAGGCCTGGTCTTCACCTCGACCTCAACAGTGCCTTGACCCTACTTCAGTGCAGCACTGCCCTCAACTTTCATGTACTATTTGCACCTTGAATCTTCCTTCCTTACTAAATTGCATTATAAACACGTATTGGACATTCGTTTCTGCCTTCCTGCATACTACTATTTCTGCATCTAGAATGTTTTAGTTCCTTACCTGTTACTGTATTTCTCCAGCATTGCTATCTTTCATAGATTCAGATGCTTGAATATTCCCCGTCGTCAGACTGGGAATCCTCTGTGATTTAAATAATAATTAAAAAATTAAATATATATACATTATTTCCACCTCACTTTGGTCCTTATGGCCCTAACCAATGAGGTGGCAGGGTTTAAACTCCGCCCCCTGCAGCCATCTTCAGATTTTGAGCCGTATAGACTACAGTAAGGATGACTGCAGGAAGATGGAGCAGCCTCTCAGGGGAGGCGGGCGGGCACATGTGAATCTATGTAAGATACCAATGCTGGAGAAATACAGTTACAGCTAAGTAACTAAAACCTCTCCAGCATTGGATCTTTCATAGATTCAGATGCTTTAATAGAATACTGAGCAGTTAGGCCATGCCCATACCATATGGACATTCTGCAGATCCTTCTACTCACCTTACTATACAACAAGTAAAAAGGTTACAATACCAGGGAAGGCGGGAAGAGAAGGCCGCTCCTACCTTATGCAAAGAGATGGCGAAGAACCGCTTGTCCTACTGCCGACTCTTTGTTGGTATATTCTGCCAGGCAGAACGTATGCAGAGTGCTCCCGGTCGCAGCTCTGCAGATGTCTTTCAATGGTACTCCAGTGTGAAAAGCAACTGAAGCTGCCCTCCCTCTGGTGGAGTGAGCTGAAGGCGGTCTAGCAAGTGGATCGTCTTTTGACTGATGGTAGTGACTGATACATTGGGAAACCCAACACGCCAAACTTTTCTTTGAAATCTGCTGTCCTTAAGTCGAATGCGATGAAGAGTCTAGTCGAGGAACAGAATTCTTTAGTTCTCTGGATGTAGAACTTTAGGAGCTTTGCAACATCGAGTGAGTGTAAGGATCTCTCCGCATCAGAGGAGTGATTCATAAAAAAGGTCAGAAGTATGATGTGCTTGGTGAGCATCATTTCTGACAGTACCTTGGGTAAAAATTTCAGGTGCGTCCTTAGTATGACACGGTCTCTAAGAAACCAGGTGAAAGGAGGGTCTGAAGACAGGGCTTGCAGCTCGCTAATCATGCTGGCTGACGTGATAGCAACTAAAAAGGTTGCTTTCCAGGATAAAAATTTGAAGTCACTCCTGTGAATTGGTTCGAATGGTGACTCCATGAGCGCTGCTAGAACCGTGTTCAGGCTCCATGTAGGAACTGGTCTAGGAGTTGGCGGGAAAGTACGCATCAATCCTTTTAAGAATATTTTGATAGCCGGTTTGGTGAGTAAAGATTGTTGACCTGGGTTAGTCGTGTATGCCGACATGGTGGACAAATGCACCTTGATGGATGAAAGGGAAAGCCCTGCTTTCGCTAGGTGCAACAGGTATGGTAGTATTTGTTCGATGGAAACAGAGCGGGTTCACTGAAGATGTTTCGCACCATTTGGTAAAACGAGTCAATTTTCGAATGTAGATTGTTCATGTAGAAGGGGCCCCAGAGGCCTGGATTACATCCCAGCATTCTGCAGGAAGATTCAGATCGATTACTTTTCGCTGCTCGGGAACCAGGCATGCACTGAAGGGCTCGCTGGGTCGTGGTGGAGCACCTTCCGACCTTGTTGCATTAAGAGGCTCTGATGAACTTTGAGGCGAATCGGAGGACAGAGACAGGTGATGCAGGGTTGGATATCAAACCTGGCGAGCCCAATCCGGTGCTATCAGGATCATCAAGCAGGTCTGTTCTTTCAGTCTGCGTAGCACTCTCGCTATGAGTGGGATCAGAGGGGCATAAATGAATTTGCCCGTCCAGTCCACTGAGAAGGCATTCCCCCATCAAGAGGTGGAGGTTAACCTGTGGCATTTTCTGTTGGCCTTGGTGGCAAAAACGTCGATCTGTGGACTTCCCCACATGTGGAAAATCTGCCGGGTTTCTGCTTCGTCCAGCTCCCATTTGTGCGGTGCTGAATTATCTCTACTTAACTTGTCTGCCAGGACATTGTCCACTCCCGGTAGGTGATTTGCCTTGATGTGGACGTTGTGATGCAAAGTACAGGTCCATAGCTTTTGAGCCTCTTGTGATACCAATTCCGACCTTGTTCCCCCTTGTTTGTTCGTATAGTGCATCAAGGTCGTGTTGTCTGTTTGAATGGTCACCGCCTGCCCTCCCAGTACCGGCAGGAAGGCTTTCAGCGCCCATTGAATTGCAATGAGCTCCAAAACATTGATGTGCAGTTGAGATTCTTGGGTGGACCAAGTGCCTTTGGTTTGCAGATCTGCCAAGTGCGCTCCCCAGCCCGATAGCGAGACATTCGTCCTGGGGAGAAGGGTTGACGTTGGAGCCTGGAAAGGCATTCCCCGTGGCAGGTTCTGAGTTAAGCGCCACCATCGGAGGGCTTTGTGAAAGGCTGCTGGCAGTTGTTTGGTATCTTCCCATGAGCCAATTGCCAGACTCCATTGGTGGTCCAGGGTCTCTTGGATTGGCCTTATGTGCCGCCTGCAATTTGGTATGAGGAATGTGCATGAGGACATCATGCCCAGAAGAGATTTGAGGGCGTGGACTGTGGTCGCCCTGTTGTTTTGAAACCATGAAGACCGATGAGTTAGTGCAGATATGCTGTCCGCTGAGTATGCTGGTGTTGATTTCTGCCCCCAGAAACAGCACTGTCTTGTTTGGAACGGGGCAGGATTTCTCCTAGTTTATCGGAAACCCTAACTCCTTCAAGAGTTTTATTGTTCTCTCCACTGCGGCACACGCCAGTTTGAGTGAGCTGACCCTTATGAGCCAATCGTCTAAATACAGGAAGACTTTCATTCCTGACCTTCTGAGGTAGGCTGCCACCGGTGCCAGGCACTTGGTAAACACTCTTGGTGCTGATTTTAGGCCGAACGGGAGGACACGGAACTGAAATGTGACTCCCCTACGGCGAACCGGAGGAATTGCCTGTGGACAGGCAGAATGGGAACGTGGAAATGCGCGTCCTCCAAGTCGAGGGTGGCCAGGAAGTCGTGTTGGTTGAGCCAAGGGAGAACGTTCTGAAAAGAAGTCATCTTGAATTTGATGCGCTTGATAAACTTGTTGAGAGCTCTCAAATCCAGAATCAGTCTCCACTGACCATTCTTCTTCACCAGAAAAAATCGGAAGTAGAAGCCTCTTCCCCATTGTCGGTATGGTACCAGCTCTATAACTGCTTTTAGGAGTAGCTTGTGAACCTCCAGCATGACCTGCCTCTGATGATGCACTATGCATGGAACGGGGGCAAGTAACGCAGGTCGGTCCAGGTATTCGATGGTGTAACCTTTGCGGACCACCTGTAGCACCCACTTGACGTTATTTTTAGCCAACGTTGATAAAAACAGCCTACTCTCCCTCCCACCGGGGTGTGTCTTGAGAGAGGAGGAAGAAGATAGTCAGTTTTGCTTGCTCTGGGACTTGGAGTGGTTGGAGCCACGCTTGCCCCTATGGGTGTACCCGTTTGATGACCTATGGCATCTGTTTTGAAAGGTTACACTCTGCAATTTTTAATTGTAGCACGTGTGGCTGAAACCCCTATATTTTGAGGGTGCACCTCGAAAGGACCGAAAGAATGTATGATCTTTGTCTTTGTCCTTAAGGGAACTGATGGCTCGTTTCTTATCGGTAACAGCTTTTATACCCTTGAGATGGTCGTCAATCATCTTACCAAAGAGGTCTTGCCCATCAAAGGGCATATCTAATATCTGAGCCTGAACTACTGGCCTAAAGTTCGTAGCCTTCATCCACGCTTGCCTCCTCAACACTGTACCATGGGCCATTTGTCTGAAACCCGACTCTGCTATGTCAACAGCCGTGTCGATCATATGGTCGGAGGTGGCCTCGCCATCCGATATGATTGCTTTGGCCTCTTCTTACTGGTCCGCAGGCAAATGCCTGGTCAGTTTGGACATACAGAGCCACAGCTCATGGCCCAGCCGTGCAGTCATGGCCAGGGCATTTCCAGCTCTGATGGTGAGAGAGGCCAAAGATGATACCTTCCGGCCCATGGCCTCCAATTTACGTCCTTTGTCTGGTGGAGGTGAAAGAGGGGATGATGGATAAGCCAACCTTTTCCTGGCTGCGACCGTTATGACAGAATCCCGTTTGGTATGCCCCCTTAGGAATAATGGTGCTGTATCCGGTGCCTTATACTTCTTCTCCGACCTTGAGACGAGGGCCGATGTGGACAATGGTGTAGCCAAAATATTTGCTCCAGTGTCCCATATCATGTCCAAAAGAGGGATTGTGGTGACTGTTCTTCTACATTTGTCTCTATGCTCATAGAGCACTGATTGTTTCTCTTCTGATGCCACTTGTAAATTAAAGAGGTCAGCTACTTTACCAATTATGGCATGAAAAGAAACCAGATAATCTAGTGGTGAAGCATCTCCTGGAGAGTCCTTCTTACTAGGCTTCTCTACAAGTAATCATCCCACTCACTTTGCACGTCCGGCTCCTGAGTAATCTCCCCTTCTTCAGGGTCTGAAAAATCCCTGAAAGGATCTTCCTGCCAGTCAGAAACTGATGCAGTGGATGGGACTATCGTGGGGTCCCTTGTGGGCGGTCTTGGCGTAGGAGATGATCTGGAAGGGGAGACCCTTGTCGGCGAAGCACTGAGCGTCCTGCTCCTGGACCTGCAGGGAGGTTCCGGCGAGCGTGTTCTCTTCTGAGGTCTGCTCCTGGCCAGGGAGCTTCTTGGAGAATTATGAGGCGGTGGAAACTGCCTTCGAGGAGATCTTTCCATTGGTGTAGCGAAACGATGCTTCCGTCTCTGACGCCTATTGAATTTGTCAATTATCCTCCGCATCGAAAGCCTGAGTTCTGGATCATATGGGTCTGTGGGCTCCTCAGGAGTGGGGTGCCAGGGAGGAATGTTCTCCTTGGGAGTGATGGTCGGTTGCTCGGGAATGAGTTTGGAATCTGAGAAATCCTCCTGTAGGATGATGTCAGAAAGTTCTGTCATTTCTTTTAAAGGAGAGAGCTGAGCTCCGATTGGTAGAATGAGGTCTTCCGGTGCATGTAGGCCTGTGTCCATTAGTCCAAACGACTTGCTTTCCTTGGAAGGCGTGTTAGGGATATCCGTGGACGGTGCCTTGAACTTGTTTTTCTCTGTCGACGAGGGGTCAATAATGGTCCACGATACCTTCGTCGACGATGGTTTGGACTTCACCGACGAGGATGCCGTCGACGAGGGTTTCGTGGACGAAGAAGGCTTCGTGGACGAGGGCGTCATGGACAGATGGTGCTCCTTGACCGTCGACGATAGCTTCGTTGACGAGTGGTGAGACTCTTTCGTCGACGATTGCTTGGAAGTGGCCGATTTCGACAACAATGACTTAGTCGTGGACGACGAGGTTTGAAGAGTCGGCGTGGACGTCTTGGGTTTCGTCGACAGTTTACTCGTCGACTGGCCTCTATCGCCGGTGCCGCTCGTAGATCAGCGTTTGATGACGACTGCCCCCCTGGAATTTTTGAGAACGTCCGCTTACCTTTGGAGGAGGTTTCCTTGTCAGGGTGCTTTTTCTTTTGGTCTCCAGAATCAAGGGATGGAGAAAGAGATGACAATTCCATCCTTTTCTTGCTCCTATGTGAGGGAGAGGAGCTTCTTTCCACAGAGGAGGCCCTTCTTTTTGAAGTTTGCCTCACTGAAGGCTTCATAGACAGTACAGGGGATGTATTCGCTGTTTCTTCATCATAAGAGTGTCCTCTAGATTCCAAATGTAGAAGGAGTCTTCTATACCTGTCCTGGAGAGTTTTGTTAGAAAAAGTCTTACAAATATCACATTTGTGAATGTCATGTGGATAGAGACAGTAAATACACTGCTCACAAGGGTCTTTCATGTAGACCAGCTTCTTCTTGCATCTTACACAGTCCCTGAAAAGGGAAGGTTTCTTGGTAGTAGGTTCCTCTGACATGGTGTGAAGAGAGGATTCCCTCGACGAAATTTGAGTGAAAACAAGTGTTTTCTGAGTCCAGAAACACTGTACATGAAGAGTTTGATCAGGAGATGAAGGTAAGCTGTTTTCTGAGAAAAAAATTGAAAAGCTCAGAGAGCTGAGGATTCCCTCCAGTCTGTTAGACTGCGGTGAAAAATCAGAAGATGGCTGCCGGGGGCGGAGCTTACACCCTGCCACCTCATTGGTTAGGTATGTACACATTGGGTGGTCCTGTCCTCCCCGAGTTCTGTATGCTGCGCATAATTTGAGGCAGCAAATGATTCAACCTTCCTAGAAACCCCATGCAGAGGTGCAGGGATCCCGAGCATGGGATGACAAAACAAATATTAACAATATCTGTTTTTTTGAAGGTAGCCTTATTTTATTTCTTAAATGGCTTTTTCTTGTACTTTTTTGTAAAAACAAACATTCAATTAGAATCAAAGATATAGAAAAAGAGTAAAGCATGGAAAGCACAGTCAACCATCAGAGTTTTAACGTCACATAATTTCAATCAAAAACTGGTAAGGAACTGTGTTATAGCAATAAGAAGGGTTTTAACAGTTTTCTGAGACAACTTATCACAAGTCTGGGTAACTAATATGCAGAAACTCCTTATGTTTAGCAAAAGCATGGAATAGCGGTATATGTCATATTACTTCATATTGAAACATAACCTTTTAGTTACAATGCTGTCCAGTATTATATTTTGCAATTCAATTTGTTTGCATATAGTAGCCTGGATGGGTTGTTGTCATTTCTATGTAGAAATAGTTTTAATGATAGTGGCCAGCCATGGCTGGTCCAAGACAGAGAGAGACTGGTCCTCATTGGTTAGGGCCATACGGACCAAAGTGAGGTGGAGGGACTACACAAGTGAATGGCTCATAGGCCATACGGGGCAATCTACATTGTATTTCTATGGAAATAAAGTATATATTTTTATATTTTTAATTTTTTCATAATTATTTAAATCACTGAGGATTCCCAGTCTGGCGACGGGGAATATTCAAGCATCTGAATCTATGAAAGATCCAATGCTGGAGAAGTGTGTTTTACTCACTTTATTTGAAATTAGAATCAGTCTACCTGTACTTGTGTACTTTGAATCACTGAGCATCCACGGCTCTCACATTACTTATCTTTTATGATCTCCTGTTCCTCCTTGGCTTGCTGAGTATCGCTTTTGTATATATAGGCCCTACTCAATCTACTGCTTCGTATTACTGCTGGATAGCTGTACCTAGATGAAATTTAGATGCCATTCAACTGTTTTCTTTGCATTCTGGTGTGTTGTGGGAAAATAGAATCTAGATGTAATTTACATCTGATTTTTTAACAACATTCTGCTGCATTTCTCGTGTGCAAACCCCCTCTCTCTCCCCCCTTGTATTTTAGTCTCTTGCCCCTTCTAACTGTGGCCCTTTGCTAACTGCTGATATTCTCATGCTTGCCTAAACTCAGTGCCGGTATATATAACTCTGCTACCCTTGTGTAAATGTTGTTTAAAGCACCTCCTTCATCTGTGCCTGCCAGGTTTCTAGGCCGTCTGGGGAGTTCTTTGTGCACTGTGCCGCTCCCCTCTCCCTCCCCTGGGCATTTTCTGCCCCCTCCTCCCCTATCTCTATGGTGCTCTCCATCTCCCCAATCTATTCTCAATGCTACTCTATTACCAATGCTCCCCTCTCATTCGAAGCCTGGAAGGAAGAAGTTTAAGAAAGGTAATGTGGTCTCAAATACAGGTCTGCCCATTTCCGACACCAATGTCAATGCTCTCTCCAGGCAGACTATTACTGACATTCTCTTCGCTCTCCAGACCTATAGACTCCCCATATGGTCTCTGTCCTCTCACCTTTCTCTACCTCACCCATTAATGGTGTTACCAGATGAGAAGTGCTCTTGGCACACTTCCCGTAATCTAGGTGCATCATCAATGTCTACTTGAATGGCACTATCATGGCCCAGGGCCCTCAGCCCAACCTCCTCCTTCTTCTTGACAGGCGGTTACCATCTCTCATCAGCTTCCTTCCTTCTCCTGCCACTCCTCCTTCTACCTCCTCTCCTGCCTCCCACACACCCCTAGTGGTGGTACCTCATCCTTGTACCCCTCTTCAGAAAACCTTTAAAGGTGACAACCAGCTTCACTTAGCTACCCACAAATCTCGCTCCGCTGTCAAGCAATCCTGTGACATCTATCACCTCGTTGAAGACATTGACCTCCACGTCCTTGCGCTCACCGAGACGTGGTTCAATGCCAGTGCTGTCACTGCTTTGGACACTCTGCTCCCTGAGGGCTACAAGATCCTCTCCAAGTCCAGGCTCAACCGGCCAAGAGGCAGAGTGGCCCTGGTCTTCTCTTAATGGATCCCCTGCTCCTACTCCTTCTTTGAAAGTCTTGTCAGCAAACTTTGCATCTCTCCTACCCTTTCCATCTCTCTTGCTACTATCTACAGGATCCCTGGGCCGGTCTCCATCTTCCTTTCCGAATGAGCTGGCCATACCTCTTCGCTCCTGACTTCTACCTCTAAGCTTCTCCTCCTCGGAGACTTCATCCATCTCGACTCTCCTGATGCAGCCTTACCTTTCCGCAACTTCTGTGACTCTTTCTCCCTCAGCATTCTTCCCTCTGGCCCCACTCACTCAGCCGGGCACACACTAGATTCATCTCTGCAGACCTTGCTCTAACCCTCTCAGTACACCTCTTTCTTGGTCTGACCATTCTCTCCTCCCCTCTCATCTGGAGCTACTGGGTGCCCTGGCTTAGCTTCTGCCCGCACTGCCAGCCTCTTTTCTCCATCATTCGACCAATGAAGCGAATGTCAGTAGCCACTTTTGCCGACTCTTATTTCCCCAAGCCCATGCTATTGATTCGTACTCTGACTCAGCCCTTGCTAACCTTCACCTCTCCGTCTCCAACACCCTTGGCATCCTTTCCCCTACCATGAGGATCTGCATGAAGCCTGCTTCCAAGTGCAAAAGTTGGTATGATTCCGACCTTGCCTCGTCAATAGCAGGTGCAGAGTTGCAGAACTGAAGTGACTGGCTTTGTGTACATCCTCTGACAAACTGGCCTGTTGCCTTCTCCAAAAGGCATTACAGACTGTCCATCCAGTCCAAGAAGCGTGCACATGTCCAAGCCTGCATCTCTGGGGCCACCAAAAACACAGCTGAACTTCTCAAAATCTGTAAGTAACTTGCCAATACTACTGCAGTCTCTATCTCTCCTCTTCCCCTCCCAATCCCTCTGCATGGCATTGGCCTCCCACTTCTCAACAAAATCTCAGGGCATCCTGTCCTCACTCTCCTCTACTCCCACCCCCTCCACCTGCACCTATGCCCACCTCTGCCCCTCTTTCTCTGACCCTCCTACTCTCCTCCTTCTCTCCCATTGCACCTGATGAGGTCACCAAGACTGTTTGCTCTATGAAGGTCTCTTCCAAACAGGTGCTTCCTTGCTCCTCTAGAACTATCAAGGGCAATATTGCCGCCCTCGCTCCCTCTTTGGCTGAATTCTGCAATCACTCTTTTGCCACTAGCTCCTTCCCATCACCTCATAAGCACTCCTTTGTGCACCCCCTCCTAAAAAAGCCATCTGCAGAGCCTTCCTGCCCAGCGAACTACTGCCACGGCTCCACTACCCACTTCTTGGGAACACTTTTGGAGAAGTTGGCCATCTTTCAACTAATCCGTCACATTGAATCTTTTGGCTGTCTTCATGACCACCAGTCTGGCTTCAGAGCAGCCAGAGGCACAGATTCTGCTCTTCTGAAAACCCGTGAAGACCTGCTCTCATACTTCGACTCCAACTCTCCCCTCTGTTATCATCCTCCTTGATCTGTCCTCTGCCTTCGATACGGTCAATCATGCTACCCTCCTTAACCGACTCTGTGATACACTGGGTATCACAGGCTGGGTGCTGGCTTGGCTGACCTCTTTTCTTTCAAATCGGCCCTCCCAGGTTCAAATGGACCCTTTTCTCTCCTCTACCTCACTCTCTACCTGCGGTGTCCCTCAGGGTTCTATCCTATCGTCGTGGCTTTTTAACATTTACTTTTCTCCCCTTGCCCACCTGATCTCCACCTTCTCCCCTCACTTCCAGTGTTATGCGGATGACACTCCGCTCTCCTTTAGGTTCCCTCCTCTCCTTCCCTCTCATTTCCAATTGTATGACCGCTATTCAGGCACGGTGTGCTGCTAATGATCTCAGTCTTAATGCCAGTAATACGACGATCCTTCTCATTGGTACTCCATACCCTTATTTCTCCCCTACTCTCTGGCACCCTTCCCTCACCCACCTGTGAGGCAAAAAACCTGGGGGTCATCTTCGACACCTCTCTCTCCTTCTTACCTCATATTGCTGACCTTGCCAAGAAGGTTCACTTACAGCTTCATCTCCTCAGAGGCCTTCTCCCCTTCCTCCCCTTTCCCAGAAACTCAATGTCTCGAGCTCTGGTTCTCTCCAGGCTAGACTACTGTAACGGCTTCTTCCTTAATCTGCCTCTTTCCTTCCTGCGCCCTCAACAAATCCAGAAAAGGACTGCAAGACTTATCTTTGGCCTCTAGCCCAGGGACCGCATCTCTCCAGCCCTAAAAGCTCTCCACTGGCTCTCAGTGAATGCAAGAATCAAATTCAAGACCATCTGCATCGTCCTGGGGCCTCCGACCACGCTACATTCAACTTTATCTCGCTAAATACCACCCTGCTATAGTCCTTCGGTCCTCTAGCTCTAACTCACTGCAGGTCAGTCGATTCTCCAAGCAGAGAGTGGGGGTTAGATCTATTTCCTTGGCAGGAGCCTCCCTCTGGAATAGCCTCCCTGTCCCTCTCAGACTTGAGACGGATCTCTTAAGTTCTCGAAGCTCCTCAAGACCTTCCTCTGCTCCTCCTCCTTCCCTCTCCCCCTTCCTTGCTAATGTCCCCCCACTGTTCCGACTGGCTGCCTAGTTCCTTCCGAATCATACAATGACCAGCCCCCCCCCCCGACCAGTCTGCTTCAGCAACATGCACTTGCCTTCGGCCCCCTTCCCTGATCAGACTACTGAGTTGGGTCCACCCACCCCACCAGTCATGATGCATACCCCCGGCCATCCAGACCACGTCCATCAGCCCCGGGAGCAGGCACCATGTCACCTTGAGAAAACCCAGCAACCCCTGCTAGGGGCGGTCTGGGTTCAGTTCTGGCGCCTATGGCGCCAGGCTCATATGGGACATCAGCCATAGGCGCCAGGCTCATAGGTGCACACTTACCTGATGCAGACCATGCTGCAAGAAAATCCAAGCGCCTGTGAGGCCTGGAAGGGACTACTTTACCCTAGGGACTATTTTGTTACTCGGGTGTGGTCGGGGAGGAATACCTACCTGGGACTACTTTGGAGGCTATTTAAACGACGCCAGAAGAGCAGCACACGCTTCGCGTTATTCTGCATCCAGCAGCGTAACGTTCACTGTGCCAGCAGCAGCATCCAGCCTTCTGCCACGCCCGTCTCGAACCTGGAGCACCTAGAAAGAAGGAAATAAGCAAAGGTTAGAACAAGAGTATTACCTGATTTCTTACCTGATTCCGGATTCATCGCATCTTCAAACCAGAGGAAAGACTTTGTTTTAAACGCGTTGAATTGCCAGCAGCAGCGCCGCGCCATACTCACCGTTCCACGCAGCATCTCTTCGATCCGGCGCTGTCTCCATCTTTACATCGCCGAATCCCGGCACCTAAGGGGGACAAGAAACAACAAGGTGAACAGAAAGAACAGACAGAGACAATTTCTTTAGCCGCCATATGCTTACCTGATTTTACCGCCGGAGGTATAATTCATCAGCACGCCACATCTTCTTTTGCCGCACCTGTAAGATAAGGAGAAAGCAGCAAGTTTAACCCTTGGCATTATTTACCGGACAATGTTGGGTAACACAGACTTTTACCGGAGCGCTTTCAACTGTCAATCTTCTTATTGGGTCAAAGCTGCAAGATAAAAGAGGAATTGGACAGGAGTTAATTCCAGACATTTTGAACTCTTACGAACTATATACTTACGGCTCTTAGCCAGGACCTTTTGGAGTCAGGATTCGTCTACAACTCTTCCAATATCTTCAGGCCAGTAAAGTAACTGGTCATCAACGCGCCCCTGTGTGCTTCCCAGGATGGAGGGCTCATCCTTCAAGAATATAAGGTGAGATTGCTGAGAGGGCGCTTCAGAGGCGATTAGAGGGGAGGACAGTGGGGGTGCTATCACTTGAATCCACAAGTGGCTAAATCCATCTCTCCACTTGCAGAAGAATATTTCTACGGGTCAAGCTGACAAGATTAGGAGGGCAGATCCAGTCAGTCATCGCTGCACTACGCATCACGTGGGTGGAGGCCGCAGCAGTCTGGGTCCGACCAACGCCCCTGTGGGAGCCAGGTGAGCGTAACAGAACGCGAAGCCCATCTACAAATCCGCACTCGGGCGTTATGGAAACCTCAGAAACCGACCAACTGGCCCAACTATTGGGGGAATTTAGGGCGGAAGTGCACTCCGCTCGCCAAGAGACTAATGCCCTCAGAAGAGAACTAATTGTATCGAAGGAGCGCACAGATGATCTCCCTAGACAGCTGCTGCAAAATCAAGCTGGACAAGCACCCCTACCTGGTTCCGGGGGGAACCCAGCTCCTGTGTTATCGAGTAACCCTGTGCAAATAAACCTACCAGGAAATATTCCATTAGCTCCACCCGAACGCTTTGCCGGAGATCCCAAAAGGTTTGTCGTGTTTATGAACCAATGCCGCTTGCACATTTTATGCAGACCAGGAGCCTTCCCAAACGATCAAGCCAAGGTAGCCTTTGTATTATCATATCTCAGCGGCAGTGCAGCCGATTGGTCAATTCCACTAGTTACTCAGGATGACCCAATTCTTCAGGATTTTCAGGGCTTTCAAACGAGCATGGAAAGACTATTTTCCCGGCACTCCCAAGGACAGGCCCTGGATAACGAACTTTTGTCCCTACGACAGGGTAACCAGGATCTGCTAACCTATATCGCAAACTTCAATAGATTGATAGTGGAAACCGGATGGCCTGCGGAAAAACGAATTACATTGTTTCATCGTGGACTTCGGGGAGAACTTAAAGACGTCTTGGCTCAAGTTGTGAACCCACCTCAGGATTGCGCAGAGTTTATAGACTTAGTGGTTCAGCTGGATCATCGACTCCAGAATCGAAAGGCTGATCGAGCTAAATTCGAAAATCGGTATTGGTTAAATCCAACGTTGCCCCCAAAGGAACAGATGCATCAGAACCTATGCAAATCGGGGGGGGGGGGGGTCAAAGGACCCTTAACGCAAAAGGAAAGGGAAAGAAGAAGACAGATGCAATTGTGTCTATACTGTGGAACCTCAGGACATTTTCTACGGGATTGCCCTATAAAACCACCCAAGAAGGTGGTAGGAGTTGCTGATAAAAGCCCAAAAGAGCCTGATTCGGAAAACGACCATGCCGACAAGCGTAGAGGTCCGACTTGCCGAGCTTAAAGAAGGACACTCAGACCTCGCATCTGATCATACCAATGGTCCTAATTGATCCTAGACAACCCTCACATATACACGCAGTAAGGGCATACATTGATACAAGGATGAATCTCCCTCTTTGCAAAAAGACCACTTCGGGTGTCATCACCACAGTCGATGGAACTGAAATTGCCTCTGGGCCTGTAACTCATTCCACTACAGAGATGACACTGTTGGGTCAAGATGGGCATCGAGAGGCTATTGTGTTTGATTTAATCAAAGCCCTGCAGTTTCAAATAATACTGGGGATGCTGTGGTTGGAAACACATAATCCTTGTATTGAATGGCGAGAGAAGAGAATAACCTTCCCGGATTGTGCACACACCTGTTACCCAGAGAAAACCCCGAACAAAGGCCTGGCCACAGTCATCAACCCAATCGTGCAGTTACCTCAGGAGTATCAAGAATTTCAGGATGTTTTTCAAAAAGAACAGGCCAATACATGACCACCTCACAGATTGTACGATTGTCAAATTTACCTTCTACCGGTTGCACAACCCCCATGAAGTAGAATCTACGCCCTCACAGAACCTGAAAATCTTCACCTACGGCAATACTTGGACCAATACCTGGCTAATGGCTTTATTCGCCCTTCCAAGTCTCCTGTATCCTCAGCTTTGTTCTTTGTGCCAAAAAAGGAAGGTGACCTTAGAACGTGCATAGACTACCGCGCACTAAATCAGATTACGGTAAAAAAACGGTACCCATTGCCTCTGATCCCCGAATTACTAGACCAAGTAAAGGATGCTTGTATCTACACAAAGTTAGATCTCCGAGGGGCATATCATCTGGTACGTGTGAAGAAAGGTGACGAATGCAAGACGGCCTTTCGCACCAAGTACGGATTATTCGAGTATCAGGTGATGCCCTTTGGGTTGTGCAATGCACCAGCAGCCTTCCATTATTATATAAACGATGTCTTTCGTGAACTCATTGACGTCTGTGTTGTCGTATACATAGACGATATCCTTGTGTACTCCTCCTCAGAATCAGACCATGTTAAGCACGTACGTGCAGTCCTTGAGAAACTACGCCAGCACAAGTTATATGCAAAATTGGAAAAATGTGTTTTTCATGTTACGGAAGTTGAATTCCTTGGATTTATCTCGACACCAGAAGGAGTCTGAATGGACTCACGAAAGGTGGACGCAATTCTCAAGTGGCCATCACCTAGTTCAGTTAAAGGGGTACAAAGCATGCTCGGATTTGCCAATTTCCACCGCAGATTCATTCCGGACTTCTCACATTTTGTACATCCCATCACAGCACTTTTGTGAAAGAACAAACGTTTCTTGTGGACCGAAGAGACTGAAAAGGCCTTCCAAGAGCTGAAAGCTAAATTCATGTCTGCGCCTGTCTTAAAGCATCTACGCACAGAGCTTCCATACATAGTGGAAACTGATACATCCAGTTTAGCCATGGGAGCCGTCCTGTCCCAGAAGGATCCTGTCATGCCGCGAGGCGGGTGGCGCCTGTGGAGCCGCTGGCGGCGCGGACGCTAACTCCCATCGCACACGGCTGCCTACCCGTCACGCCCTCCTGTAGCGCTGTTCTAGTTGTTGCACGCTGACGCGGCCCGGAGCATAAAATCTGCTTCTTCCGGGTTGCGGACGTGTCGCAAATCTTCCGGTTTCGTCCGCCATGCTGTTTTTGCTGTGAGCCTTCCCTGCCTACTCGTCCGTTGTATTCTTGTCGGGGTCCCGGTTGGGTCCCGGCTTTCCCCTCTTCTTTTCCGCCTTTCTTCCTGCTCCGTGTTCCTTTCTACTGTTCCTTTGCCTACGCTTGCTCCCCCCTTCGCTCTCCCTCCAGTTCCTGCTAGCCCTCCCCCTTCCCATTTTCTCTCTTGCCCTGTTTCCCTGCTCTCTAGTGTTTTCCATTTCTTCCTTTTTCCTGCCTTTTCCTTGCCGTTGGCATCCCTCCTGCTGTTGCTCTCCCATGTACCAGATTCCCTGCCTGTATTTTGGATTACCTTTTCCTTACCCGTTGGGATTCCTCCCGCTGTTGCTCTTCCGTGTACCAGATCCCGGCCTGTATATTGGATTGCCATCTCCTCCTTGTTCTATCTCCTCGTGCCTGGTTCCCATACCGGAGCCACTCACCGATTGGACTGCACCCCTCCGGGGCTTCTACTGATTCTTCCGCTGGATTACTCTTCTGGTCCGGCCTCATCTTCAAGAGTGGCCAGTCTACGCATCTCCAGAGAGACACTGAGATCGCTCAGGGGTTTTTTGTGCCTTAGGGCTTTTTCCCCTTTCTCTGCGTTCCCGGGAGGGGGCCCCTGGTCACCTTTTTAGGTGACACAGTGGCTTCTTTCCGTGGCCGTCCATACCTGCACAAAAAAAAAGGAGCGATCAAGAAGAACAGAAAAGAAGGGTTCTCGGAAGAAGGACAAAGGTGAGGAGTTAGGGGAGGGGGAAGATTCGGAGTCTACGTTCTCTGACGAAGATATCACAGTTCATGGTGACAGTTTGCGACGCCAGATAGAGATCAAGATGGCCACCCCGCAGCAAGTACAAGAACTTGTAGCCGCAGTTCAGAGTTTGAATTTGGAAATGCAGAATCTTCAGGTAGCTAATGCTACCCTTCAGCAACGCATGACTGAGAGGGAACGATTTTCTACTGACCTACCACCACTTCCCTTAGTGTCGGGCAAGTTTGATGGCTCTCCTAAAAGGGTCAAAGAATTCCTGGACGCCTGCAATCTACATTTCTCTTTTCGCCCCCAAACATTTGCCTCCGACCATGCCACGTGGGGTTTATGATCACCCATATGACAGGTAACGCCCTGGCATGGGCCGCCCCACTGGTGAACCAGCCTGACCCAGTTTTGCAGGACTACAATGCATTCAAGACCTTGATGCAGCAGACCTTCCTGCGTACCGAAAGCACTTTTTTGGCATCGGAAGATCTTCTTGATATCCGACAAGGAAGTTTGGATCTTCTGACATACATAACAGCTTTTAAACAAGTGGCAGCTGAAGCTGGTTGGCAGGAGCAGGCACAGTATGCCATTTTTCGGCAAGGTTTGAGAGAAGACCTAAAAGATGAACTAGCCAGGATTGAAAGGCCCATATCCTTTGCTGAGCTCCTGACCGCTACACTCCGAATCAACTTCAGAATGACAGAACGACGCATGGAAAAAAAGAGAACCAAGTTAAATGTACCCCTTCTCTTGGAAACTCACCCGTCCACGTCAGTACCCTTCCCACGAACCTCCAAGGAAGAACCAATGCAAATTGGCACAACTCGAGCCCCGCTCACACCGGAGGAATGCAAACGGCGCAGGGATGGCTGCCTGTGCATGTATTGCGGGACATCCACACATATGCTACGGGATTGCCCGGATGTTCCACCCGGAAGGTCGGGAAACGCTCGCCCTCGGTAAGTGTTGGGACTCACTACCGAGGGGCTGGTCCAAGTCCTTATGCTCCTCTATCGGTGTCCTCAAAGGAAACTTCGGAGGACTCACGTTTGATGGTGCTCACAGTAACTTTCAAATTGGAGGCAATGGAAGTAACAACCTTAGCTCTACTTGATTGTGGGGCAGCCGGCAATTTCATAGATACTCACTGAGCCAAACAAGAAGATCAGAAGGTAGAAGGGGTGGATGGCGAACCATTGAGCTCAGGCATGATCACCCACACCACCGAAGAACTCACCTTGTCGATACAACAACACTGCGAAAAAATCATCTTTGACATCATCAGAGCCGCTCATTTCCCCATCATCTTGGGAATATGCTGGCTACGCAAGCACATCCCCAATATTGACTGGACGAAGAACTTACTGAATTTTCAGTCCCCCTTTTGTAAGTCAGAGTGTTTACCCGAGCCCAAATTTGTAACTGTTAAAACTATGAACAGTTGTGAGACCAAGACCGTACATTGTTTGCCCCATTACCCAAAGGAGTTTACTGAGGTAGTTACAGAGAAGAAACCCATCGAACTACCTCCACACCGACCCGAGGATTGTTGCATTGACTTAACTCCGGGAGCTCTGGTGCCATTTTGCAGGATGTTTTCGCTTTCATTGGAGGAGAAACAATTCAGAGAATATTTGGACAGCAATATGGCCAATGGGCTCAAAAGGCCTTCGAAGTCCTCGCAGGGGCCTCTATGTTTTTCATTTCCAAGAAAGAATCCAAAGAAGTAAGGCCCTGCATTGACTATCGAGGCTTAAATAAGGTCACAGTGAAAGATTGCTATCCCATGCCTTTGATAACTGAGATCCTACAAGCAGTCCATGGAGCCACAATATTTACCAAACTTGATTTAAGGAATGCTTACCACTTTCTCCGCGTACAGAAAGGAGATGAATGGAAGACTGCCTTCCGGACTCCGTTCAGACTGAGTATCAAGTGATGCCGTCCGGATTGGTTAACGCCCCTTCAGTATTCCAACGTTTTATGGACACACTATTTTCCGATCTGTTATGTCAAACCACTTTAGTGTATCTCGACGATATCCTGGTGTACTCCAACAATCCTGAGGAACACAAAGTGCATGTCAAGGAGGTCTTCCGAAGACTTAGAGACAACCACTTGTCAGTCAAACTCGCCAAATGCGTGTTTTCTGCCTTGTCCATCCCTTATTTGGGGTATATCCTGTCTAATCAAGGAATCTCGATGGATCCCAACAAGGTGTCCTCCATACTAGATTGGCCATCACCCACTTTGGTTAAAGAGATCCAAAAGTTCTTGGGTTTGGCTAATTTTTATTGGAGATTCATCCCAAATTTTTCTCAAAAGATCATACCCATTACTTCACTTCTCAAGAAGTCTTCAGAACCATTCAAATGGTCTGCTGAGGCTGAAGACAGTTTTGGAGACCTTAAAGAAGTATTTTGTGCAGCACCCATCTTACAACAGCCAGATCAAAATCTGCCCTTTATCCTAGAAACCGACGCCTCAGCAGCCGCCATAGGAGCGGTTCTCCTACAAGAAATTCAGGGAGTAGAACATCCAGTCGCTTATTTCTCGAAAACCTTAAATGTCAGTCAAAGGAACTACTCCGTCATTGAACGTGAATTGCTGGCCATGAAATCTGCTTGTGTGGAATGGCGCCATCTCCTTCAGGGAGGCAAGTATCCGTTTACCATTCGGACCGACCATAAGAAGCTGCAGGTCTGAGGCAATTTGAGTGTTACAACACCCGACAGGCTCGATGGGCTCACTTTTTTGCCCAATTTGATTTCCACATCACATACATACCAGGTAAATTGAATGTAGTGGCAGACTCCCTTTCCCGTCATTGTGATTATTTGCCGGAGTCAGAGCCTCCTCCTGAACGGATGTTTCCCCTAACCAAGAGCATCGGAGTGATTTCCACGTTTCTCAGATAGGTAAAGGAGGATTCGGGAGGTCGTTTTGAGGTTGATAAACATCTCAAGAACCTGACGTATGAAATCAGAGACGGTCTCTACTTGGTAAAGGCTAAACTATACTTACCCACACCTGCCATTCGCAAGATGGCATTGACCTGGTGCCATGACTCTAAACTCGCGGGTCATTGAGGCGGAACAGGCACTCTTGAGTACCTACAAAGACACTTTTACTGGCCAAGAATGAGAGAGGACGTTGATTGGTACGTTCGGTCTTGTATTGTCTGTCTTAGAAGCAAATCTTCTCATCACCTACCGATCGGATTGCTTGAACCATGTGCTGTCCCGGATGGCACCTGGAGCTCTATTTCAACTGATTTCATTGTGGTTCTACCTCTATCTTAGGGATGCACGTGTATAATGGTGGTTATAGATTAATTCACCAAGTTGACTCACTTCTCCCCTTTGCCCGGTGTCCCAACAGCAGCAAGAATGGCGGAAGTGTTTCTCCAGGATATGTTCAGGTTACACGGAATGCCCACGAAAATAATCTCAGACAGGGGCAGTCAATACACTTCCCGCTTCTGGAAAGCCCTCTGTAATAGGCTGGGTATCAAGAGCCCTCACATCTGGTTTTCACCCACAATCCAACGGACAGACCGAACGCCTTAACGGAACCCTTGAACAGTACCTGAGGTGCTTCACCAACTCCCAGCAGGACAACTGGTACTCGTTATTGTCTTTGGCAGAATTCTCCTATAATAATTCTGTACACTCAGCTCTTGGGTTTAGTCCATTTTTCTGTACCTATGGCTACCATCCTCGATCTATTCTTCCTGTCTCCAACCTTTCTACCGTCTTGCCATCAGTAGATTCTTCACTCACTCTCCTTAGAGAAATACACAAGAAGGCAGGGGAAGGCCTTAGGGCAACTCAAGAGCGTTACAGGTCTCAAGCCAATAAACACTGCCAACCTGTCCCTGGGTGGGAAGTGGGATCTAAAGTAATGCTTTCCACGAGATACTTACCTCGATGGGCTCATCCTTCCAAGTTGTCCCCCAAGTTCTTAGGGCCCTACAAGATAGTACAGAAAATCAACCCTGTTGCTTTTCGTTTAAAACTTCCAACCAGCCTCAACAGGGTCCATCCCGTCTTTCATGCCTCACTGCTAAAGAACTTTCATGTAGACACCTGGACACGTCAGGCGAGAGAGTCACAATGCCTCTGGCTTCCACTGAGGAAGAATATGAGGTAGCTCAGATTTGCGACTCTAGGTATCGCAGAGGCAGATTGGAATATTTTGTACAGTGGAAAGTCTTCCCCTCCTCTGAGAACACCTGGGAACCCATCACACATATTACAGCCCCTTCCCTACTGCGCAAGTTTCATTTTTTTCAGCCAGGTAAACCGGGGGGAGGGAACTTTAGGAGAGGGCATACTGTCATGCCGTGAGGTGGGTGGCGCCTGTGGAGCCGCTGGCGGCGCGGACGCTAACTCCCGTCGCACACGGCTGCCTACCCGTCACGCCCTCCTGTAGCACTGTTCTAGTTTTTGCACGCTGACGCGGCCTGGAGCATAAAATCTGCTTCTTCCAGGTTGCGGACGCGTCGCAACGCTTCCGGTTTCGTCCGCTAGTGCTGTTTTTGCTTTGAGCCTTCCCTGCCTACTCGTCCGTTGTATTCTTGTCGGGGTCCCGGTCCCCGATCGGGTCCCGGCTTTCCCCTCTTCTTTTCCGCCTTTCTTCTTGCTCCGTGTTCCTTTCTTCTGTTCCTTTGCCTATGCTCGCTCCCCCTTCGCTCTTCCTCCAGTTCCTGCTAGCCCTCCCACCTTCCCATTTTCTCTCTTGCCCTGTTTCCCTGCTCTCTAGTGTTTTCTATTTCTTCCTTTTTCCTGCCTTTTCCTTGCCGTTGGCATCCCTCCTGCTGTTGCTCTCCCGTGTACCAGATTCCCGGCCTGTATTTTGGATTGCCTTTTCCTTACCCGTTGGGATTCCTCCCGCTGTTGCTCTTCAGTGTACCAGATCCCGGCCTGTATATTGGATTGCCATCTCCTCCTTGTTCTATCTCCTCGTGCCTGCTTCCCATACCAGAGCCACTCACCGATTGGACTGCACCCCAACGGGTCTTCTACCGATTCTTCCGCTGGATTACTCTTCTGGTCCGGCCTCATCTTCAAGATTTGCCAGTCTACGCATCTCCAGAGAGACACTGAGATCGCTCAGGGGTTTTTTGTGCCTTAGGGCTTTTTCCCCTTTCTCTGCGTTCCCGGGAGGGGGCCCCTGGTCACCTTTTTAGGCGACACAGTGGCTTCTTTCCGTGGCCGTCCATACCTGCACAAAAAAAAAGGAGCGATCAAGATGAACAGAAAAGAAGGGTTCTCGGAAGAAGGACGAAGGTGAGGAGTTAGGGGAGGGGGAAGATTCGGAGTCTACGTTCTCTGACGAAGATATCACAGTTCATGTTGACAGATCCTGAAACTGGTCAACTTCACCCAGTGGCATTTTGGTCCAGAAAGTTCTCGCCACCCGAATTAAACTATGCGGTTACCGATAAAGAGTTATTAGCCATCAAAACCGCCTTTAAGGCTTGGCGACACTATCTTCTCGGTGCCAGGCATACCATTACTGTAATCACCGATCACCGGAACTTGCAGTATCTGAAAACAGCCAAAGCCCAATTATCGCGCCAACTTCGATGGGCATTGTTCTTTGCCGAATTCGATTTTGTGATTACTTATCGACCAGGCTGTAAAAATGGCAAGGCAGATGCCTTATCCCAAATAGGAATGGAAGCAGCATATGCGAACCCGGAACCGGTGCCTATAATTCTGAACAAAGAATTCTTGGCATAACTACCTTACAGACACTAGAAGAAATCTATTTAAAAATCCAACAACTCTTCAATCCAGCAGCCCTGCAGGACTGGGTAAAGAAAGGCCCGGATTACTCAGTCATCAATGACCTACACTACTATCAAGGACGACTATTTCTACCACACAAGGAATTACAGGAACTTGTCATCTCCAATTATCATGATACAATACTGGAAGGTCACCCAGGTATCGCAAAAACTGAAGCTAAAATTAAGAGACAATTCTGGTGGCCAACCTTGCGAAAATATATAAAGTCATTTGTGATGTCTTGCAGCATTTGCGCCCAAAACAAGAGTCAGAAGAAAAAACCAGCTGGCCTTTTACAACCTTTGGATATTCCACCTACACCATGGCACACCTTATCTTTAGACTTTATTACTGATCTACCTCCATGTAATGGATTTAACACCATTCTAGTTATCGTGGATCTTTTTTCCAAGATGGTCCACTTTATTCCTTTGAAGGAATTACCTTCTGCTTCAGTTCTGGCCAAGGAGTTCCTCGAAAACATTGTTCGAATACACAGGTTTCCTTCTGTATTGATCTCTGACAGAGGTAGTCAATTCATTTCACATTTTTGGAAGAAATGTTGCCAATTGGCGCAAATCGACGTAAGGTTATCAACCAGTCACCATCCCCAGACCGATGGTCAGACGGAGAGGACCAACCAGACCCTTGAACAGTACCTTTGTTGCATGCTTCACCAGACCGAAAGTAATTGGAAAGATATTTTATGGATTTCCGAATATGCATACAATAACTCTGTACATTCAGGAAGCGGACAAAGCCCCTTTTATACCATATATGGACACCACCCTCGAACCTCAGAACTCGATTCGCCTCAGCACTTAGAAATGCCTGCAGTTAGTCATTTACATTCTACTATTACACAAGCCTTCAAGGAAGCGACAGAACATTTGAAGCAAGCAAAAGAGAAATACAAGAAAAATGCTGATCTACATAGAAGTGAAACTCCACAGTACCAAATTGGAGATCAGGTTTGGCTAGCTACAAAACACATACCTTTGAAAGGAACTCAGACTTTTAATCCTAGATATTTGGGACCTTACACCATTAAGGCCATTATCAACCCGGTGGCCGTCAAACTGGAATTACCCTCCAATATGCAAATCCATCCTACCTTTCATGTTTCATTTTTAAAGCCAGTTCAACCAGGAACAAGATTAACCAAACCACCAGATCCTATCTTGGTAGATGGAGAACCTGAATTCGAGGTGAAAAACAAGGTGGTTAAATTAAAACTTTTTTACTTAATCGATTGGAAAGGTTATGGGCCACAGGAAAGGTCATGGGAGCCTAGTGACCACGTTCATGCACCACGATTAGTGAAGAGATTCCATCGGGACTTCCCAGACAAACCAGGACCAAGGGAAGGAACGACTTTAGGAGGGGCCTTGAGGGGGAGTGCTGTCATGATGCATACCCCCGGGCATCCAGACCACGTCCATCAGCCCCGGGAGCAGGCATCATGTCACCTTGAGAAAACCCAGCAATCCCTGCTAGGGGCTGTCTGGGTTCAGTCCTGGCGCCTATGGCGCCAGGCTCATTCATATGGGACATCAGTCCTGGCGCCATAGGCTCCAGGCTCATAGGTGCACACTTACCTGAAGCAGACCATGCTGCAAGAAGATCCAAGCCCATGTGAGGCCTGGAAGGGACTACTTTACCTTAGGGACTATTTTGTTACTCGGATGTGATCAGGGAGGAATACCTACCTGGGACTACTTTGGAGGCCATTTAAACCACGCCCGAAGAGCAGCACACGCTTCGCGTTATTCTGCATCCAGCAGCATAACGTTCACCGTGCCAGCAGCAGCATCCAGCCTTCTGCCACGCCCGCCTCGAACCTGGAGCACCTAGAAAGAAGGAAAGAAGCAAAGGTTAGAACAAGAGTATTACCTGATTTCTTACCTCATTCCGGATTCATCGCATCTTCAAACCAGAGGAAAGACTTTGTTTTAAAAGCGTCGATTGCCAGCAGCAGCGCCGCGCCATACTCACCGTTCCACGCAACATCTCTTCGATCCGGCGCGGTCTCCATCTTTACATCACCGAATCCCGGCACCTAAGGGGGACAAGAAACAACAAGGTGAGCAGAGAGAACAGACAGAGACAATTTCTTTAGCTGCCATATGCTTACCTGATTTTACCGCTGGAGGTATAATTCATCAGCACGCCACATCATCTTTTGCCGCACCTGTAAGATAAGGAGAAAGAAGCAAGTTTAACCCTTGGCATCATTTACCGGACAGTGTTGGGTAACACAGACTTTTACCGGAGCGCTTTCAGCTGTCAATCTTCTTATTGGGTCAAAGCTGCAAGATAAAAGAGGAATTGGACAGGTGTGAATTCCAGACATTTTGAACTCTTACGAACTATATACTTACGGCTCTTCGCCAGGACCTTTTGGAGTCAGGATTCGTCTACAACTCTTCCAATATCTTCAGGCCAGTGAAGTAACTGGTCATCAACGCGCCCCTGTGTGCTTCGCAGGATGGAGGGCTCATCCTTCAAGAATATAAGGTGAGATTGCTGAGAGGGCGCTTCAAAGGTGATTAGAGGGGAGGACAGTGGGGGTGCTATCACTTGAATCCACAAGTGGCTAAATCCATCTCTCCACTTGTAGGAGAATATTTCTACGGGTCAAGCTGACAAGATTAGGAGGGCTGATCCAGTCAGTCATCGCTGCACTACGCATCACGTGGGTGGAGGCCGCAGCAGTCCGGGTCCGACCGACGCCCCTGTGGGAGCCAGGTGAGCGTAACACCACCCCCCTCCTCGCACTACCTTACCCTCAAACCTATCCCAATAGCACTTGCCCTCCAGGCCTCACCTAGCACTTGCCCCCCCCCAGCACTTACCCAGCTTCTACCGCCCCTCCCCTCTTGAAGCCCCCTGACCCTCCCCTTGCCTGCCCCCCTACACCCCCAACCCCTGCACTTCCGGTTATTGTACTTGCACAATCTGAATGTCACAAGACCTAATAGGACCATTTATTGTTGATTATCCTCCTCTGTTCCCTTCCCCCCTTAGTCTTGTGGCTCCTGGAAACACTTTCTACTTTATAGGCGCCATACAAATGCTCAAACAAATAAAATCCAAAATAGAGTTTGCAGGTTCTTAGGGAACTTCAAGCTGTTTTACTCTTATATTTGTGTTCTGTGTATTCCATATGGAGGACTACTGGACCCATTTGTTGCCACATGAATTTTGCATGAATGCAGAAGAGCAGATTTGGCATTCTTTCATAGGTCTCAGGTTGCGTGTAGGAGAAAGCATTGGGTCAATTCTCTAAGCTAGTGGCATCATTTGTGCAAAACACTCTGTGAGTCAAGCACATTCACTTATAACTAAACTTTTGTTTATTGCAGTGCCCATGGAGTTAACTATGCATTGGTGTAATGTGTACTTGACCTTCCTGGAATAGAACTAGCCACGCTAGATGGTTAAAATTTCAGCAATCCTGTACAATTGCTATTACAATAGTGCAGGCAGGATAGCACAAATGCCTGGACACTTGACTTCATGGCGAAAGCAAACACTGGATTTTTGCAGCATTGTGAAGTTGGAGGCATATGCTCTTAGTCAAAGCATTGCAAGAGAAACAAAGTGTAGAGTGGTGCCAAAGGTAGCCCCTGGCTTTATGGATGGTGTTTCAAGAGAACCTAGTGTAGCATGCAGTAAAAGGGGGAATTTTGCTTCGAGCAGCAGGATTTTACTTGTTGTACTGATGGATCATAGATTATTCTCCCTTATCTATTGCTGTGTCATAGAGAGGTAGGATGATATGCCCTGTATTGGATCTGTGGATTGATTTATTATCCCCATAACAAGCTAAGGTTGTTACAGCAGGGGCAAAATCACCAGTCAACCATGTTTCAGTAACACAGGATAATTCCACAGATGTGATCATGCACCTACGAGGTGCATTTATTTAATCAACATGCATTTAACTTAAACATTTAATGGAGGAAGTGGAATATTTTGCATGGGAAAAAGGATTGCATGCTGTAAGGGGATTCTCCAGGCAAAGAAGAATGTGCTGTGGATCCTTACAAAGACTTATGGGATGCCGAAAGTTAGAGAACATACAAAACTCAAAAGGTAAAAAGTTATAATAAAGTAGATGCACCACCACCTGCCTGCAGCAGTCCCTGCTGCTGTCAGCACACTTCACACACGTTTGTAGGGATCTAAGAAAAGGGATCAGCAGCCTGGCTCCAAACCGGGTAGTAGAACAAGCTATAATATATCACTGAAGCTACATGGGCAACAACATCAGATGCAAACAGGGAAAAGGGACCAGTGCTAGAGAGCCGTCGGTGAGTGCTGCACACCCTAAAGACCACAAAGTGGTTAGAACGTTATATAGTTTGCTATTATGATATATAACTTAAAATATTACAAACACTTAAAGCACAACATTTAAATGATTGCAACATAGAACGATTTAGCAGGACAAAGGTAGTGCACACAAAAACATGCTGATGGAAAGGCCAGATCTGCTCCGTTCCAACACAAACAATGATCCAGGAGACAGTCCGAATGTAGGAAGCCAGCAGAAGCAAAGTTCTGCTCTGATCTTAGAGAGAAAAAACTGGTCAAATACAATAAGACAACCAGAAATTGGGGGGCTCGAGTTATTGTCAACTTGAAGCTGTTCAAGAAGCCACCTATTAATTGCATATCTGCAAAGAACAATCTTTAACCAACAGGCAGAGACAAACCTTACACCCTGAGAGATTAGCTCTTGTGCACCCTATAATGGAACCAGTGTGTCAGAATCTCTGACACCAAGCTATCTGTCAGCTGATCCCATAATCACAGTGCATGGCTATCTCGTAACATAAAAGACAGATCACCCTGCAACAATTAAGCAACCACCCAAAATGCAATGGCATCTCTCACACCATGTGACATATCATCTTGAACCCGTTAGCGTATAACCCAAAAAGTGAAAGCAACACTCCTACCATAAGAAAGAGGTCAACTACACTGTACCCATTAACATACTAACTTCTGCCCAAAGAGACAAATTACTCTACACCTGCTGATACACTAACTAGAAAAGGGTGGCATTTCTCCTACCATAAAGAAGTGGTCAACCACCCTGTATCCATTAACATAGTAAGCAGCAATAGAGGTATTCTTTCGTACTTTAAGACACAGATCAACCAACATCTGTTAACATACTAGCCATTGTGTGATGGCCTTTTTTTATACCGAAAGAGTGATGCCCAAACACACTATAATGAGGACATGAAGACATCACATATTTAAGGAGAGTGCATCAGAACATGAGAACATCAAGCATCCTTTAATGTGACCCAACACATCTTATTTGAAAAGGGACATCATTTATTGGTTAATGACTCCGAACTATTAGGAGATGGCATCTATATCACCTCAGAAAGATACCTGTTGCAGCACCCATGAATTCATGAGCAGTGCGAGGCCAGCATATATGAGGGCCTAACCAACCTTATGAATATAGGCTATACCAACACTCAGCACAGGGCACTTGCTTACTGCTCCCTATCGGCCACTTTTTTGCAGGCAACCAACCAGCTCAGCAGCCTGATTTGGATTTTATAGGTAAAGAGTGACAGGAGTGTTTTATGTCATTGGGCCATGTTTGGTTAGACTCACCTGGACGAGTCCTGCATAGGCTCCCCGTCGATGTCATCCTCATTGACGGCACTTCCATCAGGCGTCTCTTCCACACACTGAGACTGAAATATGCAGAGAAAGTGGATTAGGAAAACAAAGTGACTCTTGCTAAGAGAGCACCCCGATAAGAGACACAAAGCAAGAAAAGCCCAAAACAAATAACTACGAATGAGCAGAATGGGAGCATAAACTGGCAGCTGATTACAGGCAGAGAAGGAAGGTGGTTAGTTTACACGGATAGTTTTCAGCAAAGTTCCAATATCAATAGATTAAAAAAACACATCTTAATTTATGGTTTTACTCCCTTGTACTGAATGGTTTCTCAAAAACAAAAAGATTTTATTTCGTTACAAAAGATGAATTTCAAAAACGAAACAGTTATACATGAAAGTATTAAACGACAGAGGGCAAGGTTCAGTGCATCCCATCCTAGAGACTATTTACTCCGTAGAAACCTTTGAGTAGAAGAGCTACCCAGGTATGCCGCCTATACAACTTAGTGTTGGAGGATGTTTGCAGACTTCAGGCTTCTCAGGAACGGAGGCATTGGTGGCAGGTGAATCTTGTCTCAACAAACGAGCACACAGAGGGCCCAAACCATCTAGGGTGTTCTCCCTTGAAGAAAAGGTCTTCAATAATGTGTCAAAATTTTACATTTTCTAACATAAATTTAAGACAAAGTGGGTAGAAAATGCCATATAATTGATAATAATCTGTACTGCGGGGATAATGCCAAGTCTCCTCACCAACAGTCATCAGGAGCATTTTGCAACAAATCTGCACGGCACTGTAAACACCTTCCAGCTAGCTGTGACAAATATATATGGCAGAACAGTAAAGTGTCGAAGACCAGCCGTTGACCACCCTCTTTGCTCTTCGCCTATAAGCCTTTGCTTTTGCCTTCCTAGCTAATGCACCTGTGAGTACCCTTAACTTGCTAATTAGTGTGCTGTCGCTACACTCTGCGGTACTCTCACCTATAATGCATTCACTCCTGCTGCTCCTCCTACTACTCACCTCTCCCTATGCTTTCTCCAATCACGCTACTTCTTCCTTTCTTTCCGAACCCTATCCTTAAACTCGTGTCTCAAAAACTCCCAATACTCCATCTCTCTTGCACCTCCTACTTCAAATAAATAAAGCTGATGAGCAAACTACACATCCCCTTACACCTATCCATCTCACCTCTCTTCCTCCGAGACGCAACTTTTCAACTCTTCCTTGCTGCATTCGCACACAGGGAAGACCACTCAGCCAATCAGGTGGCTGCAAACACAGGCGATTACACCCAAGACCCTTCCCTGGGTGCTGCCATCTTGAATGTGGGGAGACAACAGGGAACATCTCCCAGTTGCCTCCCCACGCACCCAACCCGCTCCAAGACATCCTGCACCCTTCCCCACCGCTCACCCTACTCTCCCCACTTACCTGCTGGACTAGGCTTTGTTTTCTAGTCCTGGCGCTCCTTCCTGCCCGCCGCCGCAACAGAAGAAGAAAAGTGACTAAGTCTGTTTTCGATTTATTATGGTGGTGGCAATTCTTTTTTTACAGGCGTTTGGGCTCACACAATACACATGGAGACCATCTCCCTTTAAATTTAGAAAACAACTATTCACCCCGGACAACCCCAGGGTGAGAATAGCAGTCACGACCACTTACTGTGGCTCTACTCTTTATATAACCTACTAACCCACACCAGAGGTAACTCTTTGGATCTCTTATTGATCTCCTGCTCTCTCTCAGTTGCTAATACTACCATCAAATCATCCCTATCTGATCACTCCATTGTTTCCACCACCATCTCCTTTCCACCCTCTGACCTTTCCGCACCACTTAGCTCACCTATTACTAAAATTAAATGTAAATCTTCTGCCATTCCTCACAACAGTTTTTCCTGTCCATCTTCGTGCCTGACGCCTCTTACACTAGAACTGCCTTCTCCTGCTTCCAATCTCTGCAGCATGACTCATTTGTTTCTCTCTTCCCACTGCTACCTTTCACCTCCAAGTCTCAGCATCCTCAACCATGAGTCACCCCAGTCATACGCTATCTCAGCATAGACAGGAGTTGGCTGCTGCGTAAATGTTGCCGTACCCAATCGCATGATAACCTGCAACTCTACCTCTCTGCACTGAAAAGTCCTCCCTTGATAGAGTGGAAAGGGAATCCTACTTCACCCTCATCGACCCTCGCTCAAACCATGCTCGCCGGTTACGGGGCACTCAACTCACTCCGCCTAAACCTATGACCATCAACTCCACTCTCTCACCTATGACATAGCTGAATACTTTGCTGCAAACATTTCCAGAATTAGACTCCCTCCTTGATCTTCCTCACACTCCCTCCTCCTACATTTTTTCCTATTCTACCAACATCCTCCGCCTCCATCTCCCATTTTAATCACACTGGTCCTATCTCTGCTGATGACGGCTAACCCCTCTTAAGCCCCATCAGACCCTCTTGCTCCTCAGATAGTCGTGTATATAGCCCCCCCTTTAGTGGCCTCTTACCTCACTGAACTCTTGAACTTGTCCTTCTACTCCATCTGCCTTCCCTGATTTTCAAAACGCCCACGGTCACCCCTCTACTAAAAACAACAAACACAAGCTGCTGATGGGAACTCTGTGTAAATATTATTAGGCACTTTAATATTTTTATATTTTAAAATGGCTTTTGTCTATTTTTCTAGTAATGTAGCTGCTTAAGTAGGTTAATAGTGTAAATAGTGTCTCCTGATCCCCCCCTTTTTGTATAAAACTGTTAAAAAGTGCTGGTGCACTTGGAGAAGGGAACAAATTAAATACCCTCTAAAGAGACCATACACCAGCATTTGTTGTCTGCCATTCCTTCTGTGTGCCAAGTTATTAAAACCCAGTGGTTTTTTCCTTAGGAGTTTAGGGGGAATCTGAACCTAACCTTTGCCCTTTCATCCCATGTCCACTTCCTACAGAGATGCACCAGGAGGATTCAGGACCCAGGTAAGCGGGGGTTGCTGGAGACAGCTACGAGGCGGGTTACATTTAAAGAAGTTACATAAAGTATTGTCGTGCCTGCCTACACCAGTCTCCCAAAATGTGCGTGGTAACCATCACACCGTTACACAAAACGATACTGTACATATGGACTGGAGATGCTTCAGCCCCAGCCATCTCCAGTGTATGCGCATAAACTGTACAGGGAGTCAAAGCCATAAACGAGGCAGGCCGGGGTAGGCCTATGCCTCCTTTCATTTAAGGACATTTTATCTCTCATAGTAGTGAATGAAAGGAGGCGGTGTCGGGCCCAGGGTTCCAGCAAAGTAACGGCGGTGAACTGATGCTCATTCGGTTTACTGTCGCTCCCTATGCCATGTCTTTTTCGTTAATGCAGCATGGTTTCTCAGAGCTTGTAAGCTGCTGGAAGGCAGCATGTTATATTGGGCTTACATGCCGCCTTCTAGCAGCTTCCAAGCGCTGAGAGACAATGCTGCAAACAGTTTTCTTAGTGATGTGCAATGTGGACACTACGACAGCGCCAGTAGAAGATCTCAATGGTTTAATGCACCCACTCTGGGCATCTGTGAAGAGCCTATAGTCCACAGACACACGGTTCAAGGGCTGACTCATCCGTTCATCATTCAGTGTTGGGCCTGAAATGTACAAAAATATTTGGGGTGAAAAATGACGCCAAAAATGTACAAATGTTGGGATTGATTTTGCTGTGTTTGGCTGAAACAAACAGGTGTCATGTTTCTGAATTTAATTTTCTGAAGCCGGTCAAGTGGCACAGCGAGTAGAGCGCTCGCTTTGACATCTGTGCAGAGCCTGCTGACGCAGGTTCGAATCCCGGCGGGGCCAAACTCAGCCTTTCATCCTTCCGAGGTCGCTAAATGAGCACCACACACCGTGGGTAATAATAAGCAGCGCTCAGATACCTGAGGGTTAGTAGCGCTATATAAATGCTAAATTATTATTACTAAGGCGCACACAAGTTTAGCAGAAATTGACTAACATGAAGGTCACAAACAGTCCCAGTATTCTCATGTCAATTGTCATCGGACACGCAGACCCTCTGCATATGTGTTAGATACAAATATTCACTGAATTCATGCCCTTAGGCAAAGTTCATGTTCCTGAATAAAGAGGTTTAGTTCTGGCTAGCAAAGCGAACAGGTTACATCCTATGATGGCATTGTGAATTTGGGGCCAAAGAATTGTAGAGGCACACTTTATAAACCCCTTTGGGTTGAGTGCATGCTACAGCAGTGTGTTTGCAATCTCTAGGAAAAAGCCACAGATTTGAGGGGAATATGAAGAGGTGAAAAGGTGTTGGAAATAAAATGTTCCTATGAGTTCCTTTCCTCCTTTTATGCTTGAAGTGCCTCCACCAGACAGAGCAGTCCTATTCCAAGACAGCCATCTTGAATGTCAACAGCATGAGGTGCCAGATTTGAAGAACTGGTGTGGCAGCATTACAAAGGAATGGGTGTCAACATTGCACTGACTTCGCCTGTAGTGGCATAAATACTGACTCTCGTCCTGTGCGCGCCCTACCACCATGTATTCTGAGTGCATGTAATGGCAGTCTCCAATGGCATGTGGCACCTGAAAATTGAGCTTTTTAAAACCTTTATCTGTAAAGGATTTAAAAACTTGACATTTATTTTTCCTCATGGGTTAAGTACAACTTGCACCTCTCACACAATCATTCCTTCTCAGTTTTTGTCCAGACTGAGGCTGAATGTTTCCCCCAATTCTAGTTGGCGGCTGTCCCCATAGCAGCCCTGTGTGAGTGCTGGTGCCTTGGCAAACTGAGGGTTTGCGTCACTACTCAAGGATCACCCCCCTACTGCCTCCTTTAATTCAAGAATTCAACTGCAGCACAGAGAGGAAAGTTAAATAAGGAGGGGTATATGCAGATGATTCCCAGAGGAAGCAAGCACCATCTTAAGGGAGACCCAGTCACAACTGTGCTACAGGCAAGGCCAAAAAAAGACCGCTCCGCTGACAGGAATCGAGGACTGCCTGGAGATCTGTTCCAAGGCATCAATCACAAAAGGCAATATGCAAACTAAAACCTAACCTCACCTGCGTGTGCCTCCTTGAGACAAGGTTCTCAGCACGAGCATTTTGTTGCATCATTGCGCCCCGACTTCATTGCATTTTTCTGAAACTGACTACTTTGGCATGTCTGTATTTTTTCAGACACTCCGAGCTCTCTGAAGCACAGGGAGAATCACTGTGTAGACAGTGTGTTGCACTCCGATTAAAATAATTTGCAGCTGGGCAATGTGTTGCACTTTGGGGATAGACAATATATTGCACTTAAAAGGATTATTAGGGGTAGACAATGTGTTGCACTTAGTTGGATTTGGGGGTGGCCAATGCGTTGTACTTCGAAGGATTATTGGGGTTGGGAAATGTGTTACACTTAGATGGATTTTGGGGATAGGCAATGTATTGCATTTAGGATTATTGGGTGTGGGCAATGTATTGCATTTAGATGATTTATAAGTATAGCCAAGATACTGACCGCTCTATGAAATCCATGCGGGTATCTAACGTGTTGCACTTAGAGGATTTGAGTGGTTGGCCAAGATGATGCACCTGGAACAAATTCATATGGGTGACCTGGGTGTGGTTGTCGGAAAATTGTGGGGGTAGCCATTGAATTCCACAGACTGCAGCATGCAACAGTCTCCACATAGCACTTGAAAGGTTGTGGAGCTGACCAGGGTGCTTCACCTAGTCGATTCAATGAGTAGCAAATTTACTGATTCTAGGCGATTGTAGAACATGCCTATTACATGGAATGCAGGTGTTGGCAGAATGCAGATCTATGGTCATTTTGGGTTTAGAATGTAGCCACTTTATGATAGCTGGATGCATGCAGAATGATGCCATCTTAATTTATCTACACAGATGTTTAGAATCTTGCCGAATGTACCATTATATTTTTTCTCTCGCACCCCACGTTTGTGGAATTAGCCAAAGGTGCGGCCACACTCACGCACGCATCCGCTTTTGCGCACAAATCGAACAACACATCGCACAACACTTCTACCAGAAGAATGCAGCTACCTTTCACTGCAACAATTCGAACTGTAGCTAGAAACATAAGCAACTATGCTTTTGCACACTGTAAGGAACACATGGTGGCAACAGGAAAAAACAGATAAGTGATCACAGTTCAAGGGTGCTTTTTAAACTATATGCAGGTTGGACAAACGCCTAATCTAAACCTAAATCTAAAATGGGAGCAAGCGTCGACCATCAAATGAAAAGTAAGGCAGTCCGTGTGGCGTTGTGAAAATAAACAGGGCCTATACTAAGAAACCTATTGCCAAACCTTACAACTAATACAAAAAGGGTGTGGGATAGTTTTCAAGAAAAGACAGTAGTGTTCTCAAATAATATGTCAGGATGCAACAGCCTGGGACTCCCTTCTCCACGTTTTGAGCACAGGGTAAGCAGAGTTCTTGAAGCACAGCACACTCTCGTGCTTCTCCAGAACGAGACACCAATTCCACTTGCAGCTGTCAGGACCTTCGATGGTCAAGTCTCATTTCTCATGAAAGTCTCTTGCCTTCAAGGGCCCGACATACTCAATAACAAAACAAACACAAAGTTCCTTTTCGCATATTCTTTGGGTGATGTATTCATCCCTAGGTCCCCCTCTTCCGGGCGCTGACCTTTCAAAAATCGTACCTCACAAATCTTAATGTCTTTTTAAACAGTACCACTGGACATCCCTGGGCCGGGTTCACACTTGTCAACACACTGTTTCTTGGGACTTTAGACTTGCCCCCTTTTCGTCAGCATCCCTCTTCTTGGTCACTCTTGCTAACTTCACATTCACTTATACTTTCAATGTTCATGGGATTCACTACCTTTACTTTCTTTATAGTTCTTTGGTCAAAGGCTTTTGACTGTACAGGGATTTTGCTTGACCTCCTGTAGGACCACTTTGACCTATCTTGGTGGCTCTCCTACAGCCTTCTGGTATCTGTAGTTTCAATCAGACGGGGCTTGACCAGGGTTTCTCGGAGAGGCACTCATGTGGTACCAGTCCCCTTTTGCAGCTGGTCTACCCTTCACATTACAGTTCTTTTAAACTTCGCCACTTTGCGACTTTCATTCTCCAGCGCTCGGTTCTTATCGGCTCTCCCCTCGACTCACCGGCTAGGATGAACTGCTTGGCGTTGTTCTTTACTGGCCAGTACTACGGAAGCAGGAGTCTCCCTCGCTCCAGTTTATCGGCGTCGATCCACTCCATGTACCATTGATATCAGTTGCAGCACACTTGGGCTATTGTCCACAGTCTTACATTTTTTTCAGCAGAGGGTTGCAGGGTTTTGTCGAAAAAAGGGCAAGGTTGTGTCTTTCCTCGCCAGCCTCTCGATATTTGCTGCCTTTCTTCTCCTCTTGAACTGCCGGGTCTGGAGATGTCTTGTTGTGCGGTTTGCCTTGCTCGTACTGTGCGCTCTTGCTCCACATTTTATCACTATGGGGAAGGGAAAGGGCCGTCAGGTGTGTGTGATTCTGATCAATTGCCTGACCCATATATTGGGATATGTCAGGTAAACAGCTCTGATGTTAGTCTGTTCGGTGGTGTGCCATGCGAAAGTGTTCATGTCGGAAAAGAGAGGGGGTCAGTGGTTTTGAATGTCCTACGTGGTAGTATGGGGAAAGGTGTTGAAAGAAGGGTGATACCGCATCTCACCCGTCGGGTGTCCCACTCCCACTCCCCGAGGACCCCCCCCATCCAAGTGGTCCTCCCTCACTGGTCCACCCCCAGGAACTGGATCCAATAGTGATGGCCGTGTCCTGGCCACCTGGATGACAGATCCCGGGGACTAGCTAGGGAGACACCTTCAGGTTTCTCACAACACCCCCTCCAATTTATTTCTGCAGTATACCTCTTTCCACCCCATCCACATGCCATTTAGAAGTGGGGGAACTGGCCACCCCTCATACTCTTTAAAGGCCATTATGCACACACCCATAATAGCACCTTCCAATTGCCCATACTTTGGTATTCAGTCCCTCTGAGGGCGTTCATCCTACAGCGCATTGGGACCATACCTATGGTGAAAAACGCTTTACAAATGATTAAACAAATGAATGAATGAATATAAAATACCCAACAGTCAAAAGTGTGGTTGCCTGGAAGGAGGAAGACAGATTTGCGCTGCTGTGTAAGGGGGTGTGAGATGTCAATTAAATGAGCTTCAAAAAAACTGAAGAGTGATGAATGGAAGGCTTTGAATGAATGCAATCATTGGCATTAGTCTTGGCAAACATCTATGTCAACGTCATGTTTCTTCTGCCTGCTGTGCCATTACAGGAGGGGAAAACCCATCTGCAAATCTGGATTGGTCCAACCCCAAAAAGGGACAGTCCCGCTGTTAAGAATTCCTATTTCTGGGGATTATAGGGCCTCTTGATGTTAGGTTCCTTTAACTTTTTGCTTTTTTCCTTATATTTTTCTGGATCGCCGACTTCTTTTTGGTAACTAGAGAGACTTCTGCTGAAAGTTTCCCTGCCATTACGACCCTTTTTATCTTAAATAAGGTATATGGTATTGGGTCGCCATTGAGGTGCCCAGTCCAAGGGGTGCCTTTCAGATACCCCATTTTTGCACTAGGGTAATTATATAAGCCTACATTGGTTTGAGGGAGTAGGTTGGTGGCAGTTGTACTTTAGTTTAGTTTCACTAGTGGTGCAAACCACATTACCACACTGGTACCCCAATGTACCCGTTTGATCCCATTGGGGCACCAATGCATTTTAAAGCATTTTATTTGCCCTCATGATGTATCCCGACAGTAGTTCTAAACATATTTGATATTTTATAATGAATTTTGTATATTAAAGGATTGCTGTATGACTTCAAGTCAAATAAAGCACTGATTAATTGAAAGTCCTGCTCTCAGCCATTTTGTATTTTAGGACGCCCTTTGTTGAGGAAAACTTCTAAGAAGAAATGCAATAGCCGTTCTGTGCACTTGGGCTCTTTGCAAGCCCAAATGACAGCCTACATATTGATTTAAACTTGTTTAGGCGGCAACTGTAGGCTCATGGGTTCCCCCTCTGACTTCCTGGTTAGGTAGTCTAAGCTGAGGGGCAGCCCTGTGTGGTTAGTAATCTGGCCCTTTTCTACCAAGACTCCTCTGTTGATTGGTAGGCTGACCTTTGGTTGTCCCCTTTTTGTACCAGTACTTAAGCCCCTGCCTGGTTGCTGCTTCATTCTGCTACTTGAAAGAAACAGGTCTGTCAATCTGCTCAAAGAGCTTTCTTGCGAACCCCAAGGTTTTAACCAGTACCTGCCCATACTGACTGGGTATAGTGGTTTGGGTTTTCTGCTCATGGAGGTCCAGACAGGACATCCTGAATCCTCTGGCTGCCTCATCTCCACTGCTGGGTAGTGCCTTCCATGCTGGAACCATTTTCTGGACCGTTACTCCTGCATCCCACCGTTTAAAGCCAGGATCTTCTACTTGCTGTGGGTCACTGCCGTCACCTGGAAGGGTGCTGAGACACCAACACCCCACCTAATCTGCTGCTTGGACCTCTGTAGGAGCATCAAGCCGTTAACCCAGTCCTGTGATCATTTTCTACTGAGCTGCCACTCTTCTTTGTCCACTCAGCTACCGGGAGCCATCTTCACATGCTCCCTCATCTTCTCAGAATCTTCCTCACCAGGTTCTTCATTTCAGGTTTGAAGGTTGACATCATGGAAATGCTGTTTGTTGCTTTCCTTGTTTGTGATGGACACCATTGGCTCCTGGCTCAACCCCCTAGGCACCATATCCTGTTAACCACATATAGGAAGGAAGCTTTTATTTATCCTAGTTGTTTCACCATGTTGGAGCCAATTCCACTGTAACAGCAAGTGGCAGTACTTAACTCTGGGTCCTGGGGTGGGTGAACATTAAGGATACTCACCCTAAAAGGTCCCTCTGGTCCAGAGTCATGATTCTCTGATGGCAAGTCTCAACCGTATTTCCCATTGACTTACATTGGGGGTCCTCCTGTTCTGCTGCATCTTCCACTGAGGTTTGCATGTTCCTTCTCCACCAAGGCATGTCTTCATTGGGGTCCCCTCCTGGCCCTCCCTTGGTTTGTTTGCCACTGAAGCCACATCTCTGGCATAAAATAGACTTAGTTGTATTTTTTACATTAAAGCGGAAAGCGGATGGCCCATTGGCTGTGTTTTATGAACCTTCATACCTGTCCTGTAACTCTCCTAGAGTGGCTCTGGGGTACTTACCTACCTCTGAGAATATGTCCTGTACCCACTAAAGGTTCAGGGCGCTCTAGACCAAGAACTAGAATGTTAAAACTTATCTTCGATTTTTTATGTATTTTATTCATGCTCCCCATTTCTCTCCTTGTAAATGTATTATTACACTGTAGCTAATTTTGGCGACTCTGAACATTTTTCATTGAAGTGCAAAGGTAACAATTTTTAAAATTTCAATTCTTGGGAGTCCTATGTATATGGTTCAAAAATGTATCTTAGGCTCTATCACTATGTTTAATTACCAAGTGTGAATTTATATCGTTTTTAGGTTTCTGTGGAGGGTGTATGTGGGCATTGGGGATTTTAGGCTCTTTTCCCACTGGTTAAAATATTCTGGTTCCCTTTTCCTCCCGCCCCTTGCCCATAAGTGTCAGGTCTCAACCCCTGGTCTAGTGCTTACCATATAAAACAAGGGTGCGTTGTGCCTTTAGACCACTGTACGTAATTGTGCAAGACCTTGGGGGATTGTACATGCTTTGATATGTTATGTGGTTCCCTTCTTCCCACCTCCGCTCTCTGATCATTTATGTTGGGAGACTATCTGAGATAGTGGGCCCACATACAGAGATGGGTCCTTTTAGAAATGCACTGTTTTTATAGTGTAATATGTATTTCTTAATACTGTATATTATGTGTTTAGTATTTGACATGATAGACTTCTATATTTGTAACAGAATAAAAGTATATATTTTTCAAGACCTCAGTATGGTGCATTTTCTATGGGTAAGTGGGTGGGCCAATTGTATCTTTATGTCAGCCTGCTATCCATTGCTGTGCGTTAAGCCTTGTCGCTTTGTCTAGGTTACTTACCTTTACAAGAGGTTTCACTTCCCTTTCTCGTCAGGTGTGTTAGGCCCCCACTAAGGTCAGTGGTTGTAAATCCCTCAACCAAGGGTTGTACATAATCTTAACACCAGCCGAAACTACTAGGTCACATCGTTTCTGCACAAGACCACAAGCAATCCCATACATATTTTAGCATCATCATCAAGCTTCTGCTTTAAACTATAGGCACAGCAAGCGTAGGATTCACATTGAGTGACAAACTTTTGCAGAACTGAAGAGCGATGAATGGAAGCCTTTGGATGAATCGTAACCACTGGCATTGATGAATCATAAACACTTGCATTGCTCTGTGTGGGCAACCATCACACCATGTATTTTCTGCCTGCTCCACGACCACAGGAGGGGAAAAACCATTACGAAAAACCTGAAGGTGTCTCACTCACTAGTCCCCAGGATCTGTCATCCAGGTGGCCGGGACACGGCCATCACTATTGGATCCAGTTCCTGGGGGTGGACCAGTGCAGTAGGATCACCTGGATGAGGGGTCTTCGGGGAGTGGAAGTGGGACACCAAAGGGTGAAACGTAGTATCCCCTTCCTTAGAACACCTTTTCCCCATCCTGCCCAGTAGGATATTTAGAAACTTTAACCGCCGCCCACTTTTCCAACACAAACACTTTCTCACACCGTGAGCGCCAATGGACTAATATCAGAGCCGTTTACCTGACATGTCCCAACACAAGGGTCAGGCAGAGTCAGGCATTTGCCGGCAACTACACACACCCGACTGCCCTTTCCCTTCTGTATAGGGATAAAAGGCGGAGCACAAAAGCACACTTTGAGCAAGGTTGAACACACAAGGAAGCAGCTATTCCAGGACGGCAGTTCAAATGGAGGTGAAAGGCGGCGAGACCTGAAAGGAGGTCAAGGAAGGAGTTGCCCTTGCCCTTTTCAATCCAGACCCACAAAGCCTCCGACAAAAGAAAAACATACGACCGGGAATCGCAGGTGGCAAGTGGTGTGACGGATGTCAGCAGTACAAGGAACCTTCCCGCACTGATAGCCAGGGTGGGGAACAGCGGTTGCCATTGTGGTATTGTCCGTGACTCCAGTGGCAAAAGAAACGCTAACGAGTTTAGCACAGCCAGTGAAATGGAAGAACCTGATAGTGAGCCAGACTGTGCTAGGCTCAGGGTTGCAGTGGCAACATTCAGAAGATATAAAGGTCTTTTATGAACGAACTTGGTACCAGAGGCAGAGCGGTCTGGCGCCACGTGGGCACTCATTCTCTGGCGGGTATCCCTCTCCTGAACAAAGACTCTGTTGATCGAAAAAGGGTATTGAAACTACAAAATACCAAAGGGCCATAGGGAAAGCCGAAGTAAGATGTCAAGGTGGTCAAGCAAGGGTCAAGCCAAATTCCTTGTACAATTGAAAGTCCTTGACATGTTGCAGAAGTTTTGACAATTGTGAATTTTGTGAATAAATACGCCCTTGCCATAGGATAACAAAGTGACCTAGCGTGACCCGATCACCCTTCGAAAGTCTTTGTTTAAAATTGACAAGGGCTGTGGAAGGTGTAAGCCCAGATGAGAAGGACCAAACTAAAAGATGGTTGTTTAAAAAGACATTGCGACTTTTGAATATTACAAATAAGGAAATTGTGAATGAAACGCGATAGTGAACCCGACGGACGTCAATAGAAAAGTTGTGAAGAAGCTAAGTGAACAACACTATATCAGGACTGTCAAGTTTATCACCTTCTAATACTGATTCCCCTTCGCTCTCACTTGAAGAGGAGGCTGGGTTAGTCTGATTGGACTCCTCCGTGGTGGTGGTCTTCAAGCATCGCAAAGGGTTTCCCTTCTTTTCGAAGAGGTAGGGTCAGTCCATAGAGGACACAAGACTTCCCTATGGTACAGGAGGGAAGAATGGTGTTGCCTCAGGAAACAGGGAAAAAGCAAAAAAGGCATTAAAAAACCCAGAAGATGTTGTTCTCAGATGATATTAGTCCAGACTGTGTGATTGCTCAAATCCAAGGTAAAGTGCAGCAGTAGACAGTGCAGATTTGATAAGTAAACAATGTAACTATGCAGCGGATAAGGAGAAGGGATGCAGCAGATAAGGAGGAGGGATGCAGGCTGGGAGGAAACTGCAGAGATAGACAGGCAGGCAGAAATTGAAGCAGCAAAGGAGTAAGAGCATAGCAGGAAGGGGAGGATAAACAGGAGGCAGTATAGCAGGGAGAAAATGCTGCCGCCGAAGTAGTAACGGCTAAGAGCAAAGGAAGGCACAGAATGCGTGGAGGAAAGTACTCACGGGCGTTGAAACCAATGCAAAGTTTCAATGCGAGGAGTGGGCGGACACTCAAGAATAAATAATGGATGGCCAGGAAGGAAGAAAAAGACTAGACCGGCCATCACATTCGGGAGCGAACGTGATGGAAGAATCTATGGTGGCCCTTCCATCGTCCCATACTCGCCATCCAGAAGTATTCATGACACATTGTGACAAGCGTTAACCCGACTGAGGGATGTCCACAGTGAATGGTTGGTCTGAGCCCGATTGAGGGAGGCTAACGAGTGAGAGGAGGATCGGAGTCCAGCTAAAGGGGATCCAAGGGTGATTTTAAGATTAACAGAAGGAATTGTTTTGATTTGTTGATTTTGCATATCAGGCCCTCTGAAGCAAGAGACTTTGCATGAGAAAAGACTTGGGCACAGAAGGCCCTGATATAGAGAAAAGGAACTGTAAACTCATGCCAGAGAAGCCCAGGAGTGTGCTGTGCTCAAGAGCCCCACCTTGTCCCGTGTTAAAAACGTGGGGAAGGGAGGACCCCGGCCATAAAATCCTCACTTATAATTTTGTGAACACTTTTCTTTTCTTGTGAAAGATTATGCCACACTATTTTGTAGCATGGCAGTAAGGATTGGCAATAGGTTTGTTTTAGTATAAGCCCTTTTTATTTGACTAGACTCTACTAGGATGGTATTAATAATAATAATAATAATAATAATAATAATAATTATATTATTATTATTTGATGGACGTAGCTTGCTCCCATCTTAGATTTAGGTTTAGATTAGGCATTTATCTCACCCATTTTTACACTTTAATAAACACCCTTGAATTGTGATCACTTGTGTCTGTCTTGCTTTTATACCATGCCTTCTTTACATCATCTGCAAATAGATCACAAGGAACCCCAGACACATTTCGGCATAATCAGCTCACTGCAAATTTGTATTAGAAGTAGAGCAAGCTCAGGGCACAAATCTGTGCATGTCCATCACTCCAGGTGACTGGCGTTTGTATTTCTGAAGAGTGATGGATGAAACGTTCTGAAATAGTTAAAACCACTGTGCTGCTTCGGACAAGCCATAAACCATTGTTTTTCAGCCTGCTGTTCCATTAAAGAAGATACAAACTATACGCACATTAATCTCGGTCCCTTCCGCAAAAGGGGCAGTCCAGCCTCAACTGTTCAGTCACATTCCTTATGCAGGCAATCCCAGATATGTTTCGGCCTCATTAGGCATCATGGTGAGTCCCATGATTGTTGTGCACAGCACCCTAAGCAGAGATAAACTTCACAGAGGACACCAAATGAGACCAAAACATGTCTGGGGTTGCTTGTGGTCTCATGTAGAGGGGACATGGCCTACAAGCTAGGGCTTGACTGCCCCTTTTGGGGTAGAATTTTGCCTACTTTGTGGATGGTATCCCCCTTCTGTTACAGCAAAGCAGGTTGAAAAAACTTGGTTTGGACAGCTGCCCAGAGAGTTGCCAGTTGTTAAGATTGATTAAAAGATTAAAAAGAAGGCATCCATCACTTTTCTGTTTTATGACAATTAAATGAACACCATTGAGTTGTGTTCTACTAACACCTGTAATTTACAGCAACACAACACTATTTCTCTTGTATGGGGAAGGGTGTGCACTGAAGGACATTTTAACTTTTAAATGCTTGCCTATGGAATACACTTTACAAATGAATCACTTCTTTAGCAGTAGCGACATGGGGAGCACCAGCATGCATACATATGTCAATGTGATGCAGCCAGGAAGAATGCAACATACTGCCTGCAAAGCCCCGAACGCACCGGGCACGGACCGAGACACATTTTAAATATTGGTCAAAACAAGTCACATTAGTTGTATTACTGAAGACAAGGCCGGCCCAGTTACATGGTGGGGGGCACTGGGCGCTGTTGCGCTCAAGGAAGATGGCCACCTGATTCCTGAGCTCCACAGCCCGGCACCGCTTTCTCACAACCGGTTTAAAAGTGCTGATACCGCCTTAAAATTGCTGCAAGCCCTAGACGAGAGCACAGAACCCTCATCTGCTGCCCAGAGACTGCTGCGACACATCGCTCCTTCACTACCCCTGAGACGGCCTGGTGAGGCTTTGTCCCCACCTCTGTGGGAACTGACACTGCCCACAATATCCGCTGTGTACTGATTGAGGGGCCGGCAGCCCTGACCAAGGACTTCTGGGATCAGCTTCCGGACGTATCATCATCTCGGAGAATCCCACTCCAGCACCCCACCTACAGTGCGCATCTCCCTGCTCGCTCTCCCGGGCCGGAACAGAGAGGGAGCGCCTTGATCCGGAGACCCACATCTGACATCACAGAAGAGCCGGTGAGTCCCGAGTACCAAGGCTACTATCAGCTATCACAGAGGATCCCCTCCCGACACCCTATCTGTGGCACGCTCTCCCCTGCTCACTTCCCTGGTGGCCGGACCAGAGTGGGAACACCTGGGCTCTGTGTCCACGCTACCCAACACCTACCACCGCAAGAGGCCCCGGTAAACCCCCCAGCACTGTGCCTGCACTCCGACCTGCATCAGGGTAGGCTGCTCCAAGCCCCTGCAGCAACTCAGCCAGCAGCCAGCCTGTTGTGTAGCTGTCCCTACGACTTTGAATCCCTGTTAATCTCCTCAAGCATAGTGCGGCCGTCTCTCCCCGGAAACACTTCGGAATCAGGCCTTGAAGGTGGTCGGCCTCCAACCCAACCCGACTCCCGTGCCCCTTTCTTTTCAGCCTGACACACTGCTAACTGCGTCCACCCGAGCGGCCTGCCCTGACACTCAGCCGAGAGGTTCCATCAGGCCCCCTCCTCGCCAGAGATACATGTCGCACCAGCCTTAATCAGGCGACCCCTTCACCCTGATCACAACAGTAAAGGGTCCTGAAGGGTAAACTTGGTGCCTTCCTGGTGCCCCCACAGACCCCCCAAACGGTTCCAGGGGCCAAACCACTGGACTCTCACTAAGGGTGCCCCAGCTCGTGGGGCGTGGCTTGGCAGACATGGACTGGGCTGCTTTCCCTGTGAGCTCCTTGATCCGAAAGCCGATCCGGATATGCGCACGCAGTTTGAATACTAATTCCAGCACGAAAAGATGACCAGAACAATAGGAACACATGGGGACTCAAACGTATGTTCCAGTAAGCAGATTGAAGCAGTACAACAAAAGTTATGTAACTTTGTTGCCTCCGACGGATGCTGCAGAGTTTGCAACAAAATGGCGGCAGCCTCAGAACAAAGGAGCTCTTTGATGTGAGGACCGCGAAGGCTGCGAGCGCCGCCGAGGAAAGAGGAGCCGGCGTGTCCTTGCGAGTGTGGCCGATAGCGGAGCAGCAGGAAGCATACCCGGCGGGGACGTTGGAGGTGCAGCGTAGCAGAGCCGTCCGTACTGGAGCGCCAAAGGGACTGCTGGTGCATGGGACTGGCCTAGGGGCGCCGGAGAAGGTGGCAGGGACTTCCCCATGAGAAGCGCCGGACAAATGCGCTGCGGAAGACTGGCAATCCAACAACGAGGGCAGGAAACCCCCATAAAATGAGACCTCTGCGATCCCAAGCGGAGCTGAAGGACCACCAGCAGCTTGGAACAACGAGCGAACACAACGGTATGAACGCAGCGGATGCGCAAATGTAACAAAAAGACGCACAGTGTGGATACTAGATGGAACCTTGATTGACCGCAATGCAAAGCGGGAATCACTGAAACGGAGCCACCGCCACTAATAATGGTCACTAAATAAAGACAAGACACGGAAGAGGCAGACATAGCCCTGATACAGTAGATGGAATACAACTCATTGCTGCAGCATCTACCCCAGGACCCAATGTGAAGAGTGCGGTGAAACTGGAAAGTGGACCATGGTGAACAGATACTAAGGTGAGGCGCACTGAGCGTATGTGACAGCACAGGGGGAGCGGACAGCAAAACTAAGCCCCTAACAGGGACAGCCAGGTGGTAAGCCTTGAAGCATCAAAAAGCGACTACCAGAAGGCGGTGACAATTTGAAAGGCTGCAAAAATGCATGGAAGGCATCCCGGGCGAAGCAGTCCCCAACCACGGCAGCACAGGCCATGACCACTGCATAGGGAGAGATGACCTCGCCAAGAGATGACCGTTCAGATCCTTGCAGCCATCACGGAACTAAAATCCTCGTGGGGGACTGCGATGGCAGAGCTGAAGGCGGCACTGGAACTTAAGATAGACGCAGTGGGGGTAGATGAACAAGTTACTTTCTTACCTGGTAACGTTCTTTCGATGGGATGGTCCGACGACGTATTCCATATCTATGACATGTAATCACCACAGCTGTGCTGCTTCGGAAACTTTTCCGGCGTCTGCGTCCTGCGTCGATGACGTCGATGCGCCGTCGTCGAGGACCTCCTCCGACGTCATCCGATGTGATAAGTAGGACGCACGACGCCCATAGCCTCAGTTGTAGTTTTTTCCCCCAGAACGTGTGACATAAGTCAACTGCCAGTCAGACACAAAGCCTTGCGGAACGTAAGCTGCAATCGCAAAAGAAATTCTGTAGCGGGGAAGGCAGGGCGGGAGCGATATGGAATACGTCGTCGGACCATCCCATCGAAAGAACGTTACCAGGTAAGAAAGTAACTTGTTCTTCGAGGGGATTGGGTCCTCCGACGTATTCCATATCTATGACAGACTCCCAAAGCAGTACCAAAGCAAGGAGGAGGGAAAGAATTTAGAAGCAAAATGTAGAATAGCCAATCAAATAGCAGAGCAAAGGACCGCCTTGCCAAAGGCCAGATCCTGTGCCCTGATGGAATCAAGGGAATAGTGACGTACAAATGTATGTACTGAAGCCCAGGTGGCTGCATCACAGATGTTGCGAATAGGAACACCCCTCTGCAGGGCAGTAGACGCAGCCATACCCCTGGTAGAATGGGCCCGCAAGCCAGCCGGTGGGTCCTTACCCGCCAAACGGTAGCACTCCGAGATGGCCAAAATAATCCAGTGAGACAAAGTCTGTTTCGTCACAGCTTGCCCCAAACGCTTTCCAGCGTAACCAATAAAGAGTTGATCATCCACTCTGACCCGGGACATGCGTGAAACATAAAAGCTTAAAGCTCTCCTAGGATCAAGCCTATGGAGCCTCTCCTCTTCCTTACCAGGATGCGGAGGAGGATAGAATGCCGGAAGAACAACCTTCTGGGCCAAATGAAATTCCGTCACTACCTTCGGAAGAAAAGAAGGACGAACTCCAAGGACAACCCTGTCCTTGTGAAATACAGTGAAGGGAGGCTTAACTGACAGTGCCTGTAACTCACTCACTCTGCGAGTGGAAGTAACCGCAACTAAAAACACAGTTTTCAGAGTTAACAGCCTCAAAGGGCAAGAATGTAAAGGCTCAAACGGAGCACCCATAAGAAACTTAAGAACAAGGTTTAAATCCCAACCGGGCACCAGGAAAGGTGACGGAGGGAACACATTAGTGAGCCCTTTCAGGAACTGTGAAATCAAAGGGATTTTAAAGTAAGAACACTCTTCAGACGAGCGCTTAAAGATGGACAGCGCCGCCAGGTAACCCTTAACGGTACCCACTTGCAAGCCCCTGTGGGCCAAAGAAAGTAAAAAGGACAGAACCATGGGGATGTCACATGCAAAAGGATCCACATTCTGAACTCTGCACCAGTCGCAGAACTTACGCCAACGGCAACGGTACAGAGACTTTGTTGCTGGCCTTCGGGCCGAAAGCAACACCTCCATCACGTCCTCAGGGAGGTCCCAATCCTTATACCTCAACCTTTCAGAAGCCAAGCGTGAAGGTTGAGGGATCTGACCTCTGGATGGAGAACCTGACCCCCCTCCCGTGAGAGCAGATCGTCTCGGTAGGGAAGACGACGTGGAGGGCAGATGGATAAGTCGAGAAGGTCCGGGTACCACGTCCTCCGAGCCCACGCCGGGGCAATGAGGATCATCCGGGAACCGAACTTCAGTAACCTCCGCAGCACTTGCGGGATGACGGGGACTGGAGGAAACGCGTACAGCAGCGGGAATGACCACTCCACCACGAACGCGTCTCCTAAGGCTCCTTTTGGAGGGAAGTCCCGCGAGCAAAACCTTTCGCATTTCCGGTTGACACTGGAGGCGAAGAGATCCACTTGAGGGGTCCCCCAAAGGGCGAAGATCTCCAGGAGAATCTCCTGAGCCAACTGCCACTCGTGAGAGATCGCGCTGTGCCTGCTCAGAGCGTCCGCCGTCACTTTTTCGGCTCCGGCCAGATGAACTGCCGACATCGACACTCCCTGCTGGATGGCCCAGAACTCGAGCTGCATCGCCTCCCTGCACAGAGTAAGTTACCCTGCCCCCCCCTTTTTTTTGAGGTAGTGCATGGCCACTGTGTTGTCCGTCAGGATCAGGACAGTCTTCCCTCGCACAGACGGCAGAAAAGCCTTCAGGGCTAGCCTGACGGCCCTCAGCTCCAACAGATTGATATGGAGTCTGGACTCCGACGGAGACCAACGACCGCTGACTGTCAGCCCGTTGGCATGAGCTCCCCATCCCGTGAGGGAAGCATCCGTCACGATCGTCACCTCCGGCCAGGGAAGCCAAAATGGAGCCCCCTTCATCAAGTTGCCGTCGACTGCCCACCACAGAAGGTCCCGGGCGACCGAGGACGGCATCTGAATCGAGTCCGACATCCTGCCGGAGGACTGCGACCATTGCGTCTTGAGTGCCCACTGCAAAGATCTCATCCGCAGGCGAGCCTCTGGCACCAGAAGAATGCAGGATGCCATGAGGCCGAGCAACCTCAAGAACTCGAACGCTGGGAGCATCTGGGCATGCTGAAACTTGTGCACCATCTGCTGAATGTGAAGAGCCCTCACCTGGGGAGGAAAACACTGCCCCAGAGAAGTGTCGAGCACTGCTCCGATGTACTGGAGCCGCTGTGTTGGCGTCAAATGGGACTTCTTTAAATTGAGGGAGAAGCCCAGCCTGTGAAGGGAGCGACAGGTGACCGATAGATGATCCAGGACTTGCTCGGGAGAGCTCCCCCTGATCAACCAATCGTCCAGGTAGGGGTAGACGTGAATCCCCCCTTGCCTGAGATGGGCTGCCACCACCACCATGAGCTTGGTGAAAACCCTTGGGGCGGAGGTCAATCCGAACGGCAGGACCCGAAACTGAAAGTGCGAGTCGCCAACCGCGAACCTCAGGTACTTCTTGTGCTTGGGATGGATCGGCACATGGAAGTAAGCATCCTTGAGGTCGAGTGACACCAACCAGTCCTGAAGCTGAAGGGCCTGGAGGACTTGAGAGAGAGTAACCATCTTGAACTTGTCCTTCCTGAGGAGTTTGTTCAAACCGCGCAAGTCCATGATGGGTCTCAATCCCCCGTCTTTCTTCGAAATCAAAAAATAAGGGGAATACCATCCCTTGTTCCTCTCCGCTACAGGCACCAGTTCTATGGCGCCTTTCTCCAGCAGGGCTTGAATTTCCTGCGCAAGGAGCGGATCCGGACTCTGCAAAGAAAGGTTCCCCGGTGGATTGTCGCGAGGCCTGTGCCGAAAAGGAAGACAGTAGCCGTGGGTTATGATCTCCAGAACCCACACATCTGAAGTAATGGCTTGCCACTCTACAAGATGCTGCGCCAGCCTTCCCCCAACCGGCGAACCATGGGACATGGCCTCACGACTGAGTGGGAGCGGCTGCGGCGTTACCTGAGGGCAAAGAGGCAACTGCCCGAGCGGCCTTGGCACCACGGGTACCCTGTCGTCCACCTCTGGTACCCCTGCGTTGGCCTCTTTGACTGCCAGCCCCTCTCGCTTTACTGAAGGATGAGTAATAGCGAAAGGAACCACCCCTCCACTGCTGTCCCCTAGGACGAAAAGGCGGAGGTTGGCGAACTGCAGCGCCCAACGACTTCGCAGCAGCTTTTGAGGTCTGCAACCTCTCAAGGCTCTAGTCAGCCTTGCTGCCAAAAAGGTGTTCACCGTCAAAGGGCATGTTGAGGAGCCGGGACTGCACATCAGGAGCAAACCCCGACTTCCGCAACCACGCAAACCTGCGTATCACTGTGCTCGCCGCCATGGACCTACTGACGCATTCAGCTAAGTCCAAACCCGACTGAACGGACTCACACATGGCATCCTTACCATCCTGGACCATAGCAAGGAAACCATCCCGTTCGACCCCTTCGGGAATATGCTCAGCCGCTAACGCAACACAGTTCCACAGAGTGTGCGTGAAACGTGACAAGGCACAAATGGAGTTGGCCGCCTGAAGCGCCATACCACCAGAAGAAAACACTTTCTTCGCCCAGCCATTAAAACGTTTGTCGTCCCTATCAGGAGGGATGGTAGGGTACGACGCCTGCTTCGCCGGGGCCGTGGCCGCCTGCACCACCAAACTCTCCGGAGTGGGGTGCCTGGTCAAGTAGCAGGGGTCGCCACTGGCTGGACGGTATTTTCGCGACAAGGATCTGCCCACCGCCGGGAGACTCTCCGGAGCAGTCCAAGCCGCCGCCACCCTTCTCTGTAAAGCCATATGGAACGGCAGAACCGGGTCAGTTGGGGGACCAACATCAAGGATGTCTGTCAGATCATCCTGCACAAACTCCCCTGGGGGAGCAGACCATCCCAAGTACTCAGAAACCCTAGCCATAAGGCGCCGGTACGAGGAATCAGCATGAGAGCCAGGCTCAGGCCTACAAAACTCCACCTCCGGAGAGGTGTCCAGTCCACTGGCATCATGCAGTGCAGACTGTCTCAACTCGTCAAACTGACTATGGCCCGAGACAATTTCATCCGGAACCTGACTAGGAACCGGGCCATCAGAATCCTCATCCGCCTCTGAAATATAGTCCAGGTGGTGAAAAGAAGGCACTCAAGAGTGCTTGCTCTTAACCAGAGCCTTCCTAGGGGGTCCACCCGTGCCCTGGGGTACCTCCGACACGAAAGGCGTCGATGGCGTCGAGCGAATCGGCGCCAGGGTCGAGAGAACCGGCATCGGCGCAGAGAGGATCGGCGTCGACGAAATCGGCGTCGACGTCAGATGCAGCGCCTCCAGAATCGGCGGCGTCGACACAGCCCTCAAGGCCGGAGCCCCGAGCGTGTCCCTCGACGACCTGAGCAGCATCGACGACTTCCTCGGAGCCAGAGCTTCGAGAAAGCCTGTCGACGCCACAGACGTCGATGCCTTCTTCGAAGACCTCACAGGTGCACACGGTCTAGAACGCGTCGAGGACCGGGACCTGGAACGGGTACGTCGAGAACGAGTCCCCTTGTCCGAACGGGACCTCTCCCGTGACTCGTGCCGACCACTCTTGCGAGCGGTGTCTCTCGACCTCACACGACCGACCCCACTCGGGGGCGCGGACGGCTGAGTACCCTGCGACTCAAGAATCGCCAGCATCTTCTTCCCGAAGGAAGCCCATTCCTCCGGCGTCGCACGGCTGGAGGGGTAAGCGACGTGCCGGGCAGAGCCCTCCGAAGAGGACCTGGAAGACGACCGGTGTCGGCGCTTCCGAGAATGCCTCGAAGAGGCTGAGGAGTGGCGAGACCGACTCCTAGAAGGAGACCCACGAGACTTCCGACGATGACACGGAGAGTCACCCCTCGAATCATCCGTCGAAAGCCCCGCAGACTTCGACTTCCAGGGCTTGGACACCCGACCTACCGACAACTTCTTCTTACGTTCGCGTAAGGCTTTGGACGTGAGCGACTGGCAGTCGATACAGTCATCCGTGTCGTGGGCCTCCCCGAGGCACCAGAGGCAGGCGTTGTGCGAGTCCGTCACCGACATCTTGGGCCCACACTCCCCGCACTTCTTGAAACCCGGACGCGGGGTCGAAGACGAAGAAGACATCTTCTGAAGGAATTTCACAAACGAACAGGTTCGAAGAACCGAGAAGAACAGAACTCCAAAGAGTCGAGGCGTTTAAACCGAGAAACACGAAGCAACACGTTCGCGGAAAAAACGGAACTGAGGCTATGGGCGTCGTGCGTCCTACTTCTCACATCGGATGACGTCGGACGTCGGAGGAGGTCCTCGACGACGGCGCATCGACATCATTGACGCAGGACGCAGAAAAAGTTTCCGAAGCAGCACAGCTGTGGTGATTACATGTCATAGATATGGAATACGTCGGAGGACCCAATCCCCTCGAAGCCAATTTACTGAGACAAGATGTGAGGGCGCTGGCAGAGCGGACAAGTGCCCTGGAGAGCGCCATTAAAACAAATACGGACGGCAGCGCCACCAATGCCAAGGAGGTCCATATATTGAAGCAACAAGTGGCTAACCTGGAAAACCGAGCAGAAGAACAGAAGGGCACGCAAGATGCAATAACATACGCGTGGTGGGCCTACCGGAAGGAGAAGGAGGCTCGGATCCCACGGACTATGTGGACAATATGATAATCCAGGAAAATAGGGGCTAGCAAACTCTCCCAGGGGTTTGAGATTGAACGAGCGCATAGGGCCCAGACAAGGAGGCCTCAACCTGGGGCTCCTCCCCGCGCAATTAAAGCAAAGATATTGAACTACAGAGACAGTGAAAAGATCCTGGAATTCTTTCGGAAAGGCGGAACAATAACTCGGGCGTCAGCAACGATCACCGCTTACCCGGATTACACCATGCTAGTACAGAGACAGCGCTACAGCTATGTGGCAGTGAAAAGAAGACTGCGAAAAGCCGGATTCAAATATATGCTTTTCTACCCCGGCGAAACTAAAGGTCCTGCACAAAGGCAAAGCACACTTTTTTGAAACCCCGGAGGAGGCGGCATGCTGGTTGGACACACAGGGCTGCCCAGAGTCGGAAGATGACCAGGAGCGAGATGGACAGGATAAGTGACCCAACATCATGCTTGTTGTTGGTGGGGGCGAGCAATATTACAGCAGTGAAATTTGAAGGGAGTGAAAGGGACACGTTAGAAAAGTGTGGAAACTAATTAACATACACACTCGCCAGGTGGACTTGTTGGACTGGAATATAGTAGCGAGTAAATTAGACATGAGATGTAAGAGCGTGGCGATCTAAAGCTCAACATAGGAGATACAGGATGTATGCAACCTATCCCCATTAGTTGAAGTAGTAGGTGCGCCGATAGGGCGGTATCTCCATGCTGGGTCCCAAGTACTGGCAACAGCCAAGAAAAGGGCTAGATGCAGGGGTGCCTGAGATCCAGGGATGGAGCTGGGCAACAGTTCGGAGGGGGGGTGATAATGCAAGAAGTTGGGTGTTGAATTGGGGCTGGGAAGGGTGGGAGGGAGGGATAAAAGTTGGGGGAGTTGCAGTGTTGGGGGTAGGTTAGGTTGGGGAACGAGCTTACGTAGACGAGTGCTGGTGCTTCAAGCAGCGGGGGAGAGACACAATGGGAAGGCGGGACGTGGCTGGAAGATGGGGGATTTTAAGGTAATTTCTTGGAATGTCAGGGGGCTCAACAGCTACCTAAAAAGGAACAAGGTCATGCTGTACTTAAAAAGATAAAAAGTAGATATTGCCTTAATACAGGAGACTCGCCTCACAAGAGAAAAACTAGAGGTGATCCAGAAGTGGTGGAAGGGGACTGTCATCGGCGCAACAGATTCAGCCTATGCCAAAGGGGTGATCACTTGGGTGGCACTGCATGTCCCATTCCAATTGCTACAGTCCACAACTGAAGCGGATGGGAGGATGGTGGCAATACGGGGGCTGGTGGAAAACAAAGAAATATGCATAATAAACACGTATGCCCCGAATCAAGACACCGACATATTTTAAAACCCCTACGATAAAATGAGCCTGTACCTGGCAGAGGCGGTGATATGGGGTGCCGATTTTAACTTCACATTAGACCCGAGGGTAGACAGGTCAGATAAAAAATTAGACAGACCTGCCCCTGCGGCTAGAGCCCTGCAAACCTTGCTGACAGATTTCCGACTAGAGGACACATGGAGGGTACAAGATAGACAGTACTTGCATTACTCTGCCCCACAGATTTTGTACACGAGGCTAGACTACATGTGTGCTACACAGGAGATTATGGCGGAAATAATACAGACAGATTATAAGATGAGGGTCCTATCGGACCACTCGCCATGGGTTTTCATATGGTAATACTGATGCCCAAGGGCTAGGATTCTAACGTGGCGGCTGAGAGCAGAAGCACTAAAAGATATAATATTCAGGGAGGACCTGAGAGAAGAAATGATAAGCTACTTCAAAAACAATACTGGGAATGTTGAGTCGGCAGGTACACTATGGGAGGCATTAAAAGTGGTGGAGAGAAGAATAACTATAGCCAAATCCAAAGGACTGCAGGGAGGTATAATCAGGGAACTACAAAAGGCAGAGACCGAATTGGAGACAGTATTGAGCAAGGGATGCAGCACTAAGGAGGAAGCGGAAACCATAAACCAACTGCAACAGGAATGCACAAGTCACTGGGAGAGATTATGTAATTTAAACTATAAAAAATACGTAGAGAGGCAGCATGCGGGTGGAGACAAACCTGGGAGGATGCTGGCATGTTTGAATAAAAGTCAGATTCCCAGACCACCAATCAGAGCAAAAGAGGGGGGAAAATGGGAAAATAGTGGACACCCAAGAGGGCGTAAACAGGTAGTTCCTTGAATATTATAAACAATTATATGGGGGTGAATGAGGGAGCGACTGCAGGTAGATGATGGACACATTGGAAGACATAGGCATACCACAAATAAGCGCGGAGGAGCGGGAAAAACTAGATGCCCCAATTACGTTAGAAGAGTTAGAAGCGGTGGTAGTACAACCACCCACCAGTAAGACCCCGGAGGCGGATGGACTTCCAGGTGAGTTTTATAAAATGTATAAAAATTAGGTGCTTCCCCCACTGATGGCAATGTTAAATGAGGCATTCGAAATAGGGAGGTTACCAGAATCCCTGAGAGAAGCAATAATAATACCACTCCCTAAACCCAATAAGCCAAGCAAGGATTGCGGATCATACAGGCCGCTATCAATGTTGAATCAAGACAGCAAAATGCTCACAGCGGTGCTGGAAAATAGGATGAAACGGGTCATAGGCAAACTGATACACCCTGATCAGAGCGGATATGTCCCGTGCAGGAACATGGAACAAGTTACTTACCTGTAACTGTTGTTCTCCAGCATGGGTCTGGCATGGATTCACATGCTCATGAATATTCCCCGTCGTCAGGCCGGCGAATCCTCTGTAAAGAAAAAATCAGTATCAGTTTCGTTTCTGATCCGTCTTTCTTAGTAGTAAACAATCACTGTTCTCTGGGTCATACTGCCCCCAGCCAATGACTGCCCTCTCCCTAAGTCCCACCCCTGGCAGCCATCCTCAGATTTGGTAGCATGTAAAGTGGCAATATGACCAAGTGAAGAGCCGCAAAGGGGTAGGAGGGAGGGTTCGCATGTGAATCCATGCCAGACCCATGCTGGAGAACAACAGTTACAGGTAAGTAACTTGTTCCTTCTCCAGCATGGGGTCTGGCATGGATTCACATGCTCATGAATATAAGAAAACATAGCAGTACACACATGCACAACCACGGGAGGTGGCAAAGGTTCAACATTAAGCATTACATAGACTCAACATTAAGCAACTCTTACCTCCTCACCAGGCCCACCTTCAGGCGAACAGGTTGCACAGCACTGCTTGGCTGACTCTGGACTCCTCCCTGGAATCCCGGTCGACGCAGTAGAATCTCGTGAAGGTGTGCGTCGACCTCCACGTAGCAGCCCTGCTGATGTCCAGCAGGGGCACACCAGACAAGAACGCCGAAGTAGCAGCGATGGTCAAATGGGCTCTCCGACGGTCGGGCAACGGTCGGTTTGCCAACCGATGACAGTGCATGATGCAGCCGGAGAGCCATCTGGAAAGGGAAGCCTTCGAGAAGGCCTTCCCTTGATTCACAGGTCCAAAGTCCACAAAAAGCTGTGATGTCTCCCGAAAACTCTTTGTGCGGTCCACGTAGAACTTCAGCGCTCTAACTACATCCAGCGAGTGCAAAGTCCTCTCGGCCGGCGACAAAGGCGACGGGAAGAAAACTAGCAACACCAAAGGCTCATTGAGGTGGAAGTCCGACAGCACCTTGGGCATGAAGGAGGGGTGCGTCCTCAGCACCACCCTCATCTCGTGTAAAGTCAAGTATGGAGGCTTGCAGGATAGGGCCTGGATCTCTCCCACTCGTCGTGCAGAGGTGATGGCCACAAGGAACGCTGTTTTCCACGACAGAAATCTCAACGGTGCCGAATGCAGAGGCTCGAATGGCGGCCCCATGAGCCTGGTCAGCACCACGTTGAGCTCCCACGCCGGGGCCAGAGCCTTCAACGGCAGGAATGATCGGAACAGTCCCTTCATAAATTCCTTCACCAGGCGATGAGACCACAGGGATGACCGTCCCGTAGTTCTTGTGTAACGGGAAATCGCTGCAAGATGGATCTTGATGGAAGCGTGAGCTAGCCCCGCCTTGGCCAGCGACAGCAGGTACGGCAGCACTTGGGCCATAATTCACAGAGGGTTATTCTTCTGTGCACGGCACCAGACAGAGAACCTCTCCCACTTGTGTCCGTAGCACTTCACTTGAGAGTTGAGGACGCCCTGACCTTTGCAAGCACCTCCTTGCAGTCCGCCGGGATATCGTATCCTCCAAACTCTAGTGCTGCAGGAGCCAGGCCCGCAAGTTCAGCGACTCCGGGTTGTGATGGAGGATGGCGCCTCCTTCTCTGGAGAGAAGATCTGTGTCCGTCGACAGTCTGACTGGCGGGGGCGCTGACAAGTCCAGAAGGTCCGGGAACCAGACCTGTCTCGGCCACACCGGTGCAACGAGGATCATCCTGCACCGGGATCTCTTGAGTTGGTTGATGAGTCGGAGCAGCAACGGCAACGGAGAGAACGCATACAGGAACAGGCCGTCCCAGGGGAACGAGAAAGCATCGCCCATGCTCCTCGGCTGGGGAAACCTGCTGGCGAACATCTGGCACTTGGAGTTTGTCGCCGTCCCAAACAGGTCGATCTGGGGTTTGCCGCATCGTTGGAAAAGTCGATCCACTTGATCCTGACACAGCTCCCACTCGTGGCACGAGCGCAGCTCCCTGCTGAGTGAGTCGGCGATGACGTTCTTTGTTCCTGCTAGATGGAAGGGCACCAGAAACATCCCCTGGGCGACGGCCCAGTGCCACAGATCTTGGGCCTCCTTGGACAGGGCTGGGAATCTGGTGCTTCCCTGCTTCTGGATGTAGAACATCGTGGTGGTGTTGTCGGTGAAGATCCTCACCACCTTGCTCTTGAGGGACGGGAGAAACGACCTGAGGGCCCAGAACACTGCTCGAGTTCCAGGATGTTGATGTGGAGTGACCTCTCCTCCGGGAGCCAAAGGCCTCTCACGTGCAGATCTCCAGTGAGCGCTCCCCATCCCTCCAGGGAGGCGTCCGTCGTCACCGTCTCCCGGTGTACCGGGGTTTGAAAGTCCTTGCCCGCTGCGAGATGCGTGCGGGTGCCCCACAATCGGATCGCTTGGCGGAAAGTGTCGTTGAGAGGGATCCTGTCTTCGAAGCTGCCCGTCGCTTGTATCCAATATATCACATACGGGGGTAGCCGCCAAACAATAGTTATAACATACTCTTGTTTATGTATGCCATTATTAGAAAAAGGGGTTGTGGTGTTTGCAAAGGTCACACTTGGGACCAAATCTAAGGGACCCCAAGGGGTAGAGGCTACAAGCACATTTATTCATACATGTAACCACAGTACTGACAAAAAAAGGCTTTACGTGGTGCAAATGTATTACAACAAGCTATCAGGCCAACAACAATCAAGGTATGGCATCTTGATGCTTTAAAGAACAATCAGTTAGCATTTGGCGACATGTACCCTAAAGGTCTTCTGCAACAGTAAGTTTGCAAAATTGTAGGTTGTTCACATGTACTTATACTTCATCAAGAAAACACATTAGTTGTAAACTGAAGAGTATGAAAGCAAAAACAAAAAATGCAAGATAAAAATTAATTTACAACAGTTTCGTGCGGTGCAATATAAGAATAGACTGCAGAGAGGCATAAGCAGGTCTAGTAGGCACTAATTTATAGTGCAAACGCAAATGTGCAGGAAAAGTGCTTGTCCTTATAAGGTCGAGACAAGTCCTATATGTTTAGACATTAGTCTGTTAACTATGGGTGACCGTCGCTTCTATCCAACGGGCGTCGAGGAACTCTTGCAGGGGACGCATCCGTAGCCTGCACAGGCGCACCAGGTAGATGCATGAGGACATCATTCCGAGCAGGGACTTGATGGATCTCACCCTGGCCACGTCTGTGGCCAGCAGGCGCTGTACCTTGCCCAAGATGGCCTTCGTCCTTTGCTCTGACGGCGAAGCCAATCGCGCCAATGTATCGAGCTTGGCTCCCAGAAACAGTGCGACCTGCGACAGGACCATGTGGGGTTTCGAGTAGTTGATGGAGAATCCCAGGTCTGTGAGAAGTTGGACGGTCTCCGCTGTGTGTTCGACAGCGAGTTCTCTTGTCCTTGCCCGGATGAGCCAATCATCGAGGTAGGGGTAGACGTAGATCCCGCGCAGGCGCAGCCGCAACTGGTGCGAGGCACTTGGTAAACACCCTGGGAGCCAACTTCAGCCCGAATGGCAGGGCCTTGAACTGGTAGTGCCGTTCCTGGACTACGAATCTGAGAAACGTTCGGTGTCCTTTTAGAATGGGGATGTGGAAGTAAGCATCCTCCAAGTCCAGCGACGATAGGAAGTCGCCCTCCTCCAGCTGTCCCAGCACGTGTTGGAGGGTGACCATCCTGAACCTTTGCGCCTTGATGTACTTGTTTAACCGCCGCAAGTCCAGGATGGGGCACCAACCGCCTGTCTTCTTTCTGACGAGGAAGTACCTTGAGTATACTCCGGAGCCCAGGAGCCTCTTCGGGGCGAGCTCGATGGCACCTTTCTTGAGCATCGCCCTTACTTCTAACAGCAGATGAGGGACGTGATTTTCCTTCCTGGCCACAGGAGGAATGCAGGGGCACTTTTTTAGAAATTCGAGAGTGTGCCCGCGGGCCAGGGCATCCAGCACCCAACGGTCGGTGGAGATGGACTCCCACACGCTGATGAACTTCGTCAGCCGGCCTCCTACCGGGGTGCTCATGTGGGGGCCCGACGCTACGGCCGGTTCAGTCCTGCATGGAGGCGGCCTTGCCACCTTGGCGATGACGACGAGATCCTCCCGACTTGCAGCGTCCTCTGTAGGCCTCCTGCGATGAGGAGCGGGCCACCTGGCGGTACGTCGAGGAGCTGCCGTCGAATCCCTTGGAGGCACCCTACCTGCCGCCGGCGTTTCCGAAAGGGCGGCCGTCGTTGCAACACTCCCAAGGTCAGAGCCATCTCCGTGTCGGTCTTGATGGCCTGGAGTGACTCATCCACCGTTTTCCCAAACAGGTTGTTCCCGTCGAAGGGCATGTCCAGAACACTGGTTTGCACATCCTGGCGGAAATCAGTTGCCTTGAGCCATCCCCGCCGTCAAAGGCAAACACTGTTGCCCAACTGGCGGAATATGGTGGCAGCGATATCCGTGGCCACCGTTATGGTGTGGTCCAACGCCACCTCACCTTCCTGTAGGATCTCCAGGGCCTCCGCCCTCTAGTCGTCCGGTAGGAAGTCCAGCAGGGGAGCGATCTTGTACCACAGCTCCCTGTCGTAGCGGGCCACAATCGCTAGGGCGTTGGCCGTCTTAATTGTCATCGCCGCAGGTGAGATGACCCGTCGTCCCATGGCATCTAGCTTCTTTCCCTCGCCATCAGGTGGGGGGGTCGAAGTTGAGGATGACGCCCCAGCCACCTTCTTCTTGGCCGCCACCAAGACGACCGAATCCGGGTCCGGCTGCGCCCTAAGGCACAAAGGGGCAGAATCAGGGACCCGGTACTTCTTCTCGTATCGGTCCCTCTTGGCAGGCGTCGTGGACGGGTTCTTCAGGAGAGCAAGTCCCTCCTCCCAGATGTCATCAATCAGTGGTACCGCGAGGACCGTCTTCCTCTTGGCCTTGCACCGCCGCTGATAGAGGAAACCTTCCTTCTTCTGTTCCTCAGGGCGGAGCCGAAAGAGCTCAGTTGCCCTGGCAATCATGGCGTGGAAGGAGCCAATTTTGTCGGGCGGGGAGGCCCAAGGGAGTGGTGATGGAAGGCCCATCCCGTCGTCACCACCGTCGTCACCCGTCCCCGTCGTGGCCGTATCTGTTCCTGTGTCATCCCTAGGCTCAGGGGAGGGAGGTGAAGGCTGAGCGGGCCGCGATGGCTGGAAAGGCGGGGGGATGAACTCTCCTCCGCTTGTTCGGAGGGCTTCCCGACGGGCCCGGTTCTGTTGTGTCGTCCGTTGGGGTGAGGGGCAATCTCGTCCTTATCTCCGTGCATAAGGTTTGGATTGCCATCAAAATGGCCACCGACTTGTCCTGAGGCTCGGGCACTAGCTGCAATGGGTGTGACGGTTTCTCCTCCTCCATGGGAGTCTCGTCGGCGCCACCGTCGCTCTCTTTGTCCGCCTCCTCGGGGTTTCCCCCGCGGGACCGGACCTCCTCAAACCTCTTGTTGAGGCCCTTCACGACTTCATCCAGCTCCTCCTCAGAGGCTGTATCCGTGTCGGCCACCGCCCCCCCTCTTTTTCCACCAGGGTCTTCACGGGGGTCTTATCGATGGGCTGAAAAGAGGATTCCCTCTGTGGCGGCAGGGAAACTCTGGGCCCCGAGGTCGCCTCCACTAGGTTAGCCTCCACAGGCTTTCGCCAGGGCCGCTGCGACTCCCTCAATAGAGGCCTTCAGCGGATGAATCAAGGCCTTCACCACCTTGGGCGCGCTTGAGGCCTTCACCTTGGGGTAGGGGTCACTGCCTCACTCCCCCTCGGCTGATCCCTTTGAGATCAACCGGGGCCTCTCCAGAAGCTTAGCTGGGTTCTCGGATTTTCTCTTCCTCGAGCCAGAGTGTTGGCGCGTGGTTGATGGCGTCGGTGAGAGTGTGCCCTGTCTGGCAGCCGAGGAGCCCGATCCTTCGGCGCTCCCGATGCCTGCGGAATCACGGTGCTTTGCCTTCTGTTGGGCCCCCATCGCCGGGGTGCCCTCACAGGACTTAGAACACCGCTCGGATTTCTTATTCTTCTCACCTGCTGGGCCCTTCTCCAGCCAGCTTGCGAGGCGGGTCCAACGATCCCGCATAGTCCGTTCCGACAGGTTCTTGTAAAACGCACAGTCCTTTTCCACGTGTGTTTTGTCTTCGTGAAGGCAATAGAGGCATCTCGAATGCTCATCCTCCTTGAACACATTCTGTAATCTGCCTCCAGGGCAGTTCCTAAACAACTTTGATCCGGGTGTCGAGCTTCCCTTGCCCTGGGCCATGTCCACGAAGTAGGCCTCAGATCTTCTGGAATCCTCCAAGAAGCATAACTCGACGAAAACTTCACCCTTGAGGGGCGTAGAAAAATCCGAAACGGGTCCCCGTTGATCAGAAGTAGAAACGGTGGAGCTTGAGGCTCGCTTGACCGAAAAAATGAGATAAAACTCTATGAAAAAACGCAAAACGCAGTAAAAGCTCGAGAGCTATAGCACGAGGACTCCCAACACTTGAACGTGCGGTAAAAATCTGAGGATGGCTGCCAGGGGCGGAGCCTAGGGAGAGGGTAGTCATTGGCTGGGGGCAGTATGACCCAGAGACCAGTGATTGGTTACTACTAAGAAAGACAGATCAGAAACGAAACTGATACTGATTTTTTCTTTACCGTGGATTCCCAGCCTGACGACTGGGAATATTCATGAGCATGTGAATCCATGCCAGACCCCATGCTGGAGAAATCCGATAACCTTAGACGCCTTCATCGGGTCACAGAGCACCCGAAAGGAGACATGAGCGAGATCGCAATTGTATCGCTTGATGCAATAAAAGCCTTCGACTCTGTCAAATGGCCTTGGCTGAGCACAACCTTGACTAACTATGGGATAGGACCTGGATACCTCAAATGGGTTAAATTACTGTATAGTGCACCGCTAGCTAGAGTTTAGAGGGGAGCTATCATTTCGGAGAGGTGGCAACTAAGCAGGGGCACTAGACAAGGATGCCCGTGGTCTCCCATGCTGTAGATCTTAGCACTAGAACCTCTAGCAATATGCTTGAGACAGCAGTATGGGGTAATAGGGTTCAGCATAAAGGAAGAACCGCACTTAGTTTCGCTATACGCAGATGACATGCTGCTGTACCTACGATATCCTGAGGAAAACCTCCAATTTATCCTGGAAGTGATGGAGCGCTTTGCGTTGCTATCTGGCATTGCAATGAATCCTAAAAAATCATGTATATTCCCTCTGGGGAGGTATATATTGCCAGTCTTACCAATAACCTAAGAGATAAACACGTTCAGATATCTAGGAATAGACATTTATCATACGGTGGAAGCAGAACACCAGCACAACACTGAAAAGGCGGTAAAGAACATGGACAACAGTATGAGGTTCTAGGCTAAGCTCCCCTTAGCAATGATGGGAAGAGGGGCGCTGTTAAAGATGGTAGTACTGCCGAGATTATTACATTTTTTCGGGAACATACCATACCTGATACCAAGGCGGTTTTTCATCGAGCTACAGAGCTTATGCAGGGAATTTCTATGGAACGGGACTAGGAATAGAATCGCCCTTTCGAAGTTGCAGAACACGCATGACAAAGGGGGTATAAAACTGCCTAACTATGAGATCTATTACTTGGCCAGTCAACTACAATATGTGGCCAAATGGTTATCAGAAGACCCAACCTCAGAATCGAGATTGTTGAGACTGGAGTGTCCTCCATTCTTTCTGAAAGAAGTGATATGGATACCCAAATCACAGTTGAAAGGGCGCCCATAGATGATGATACTGGGATGGAAATTATGGCGTAAAGCTTGTCAGGTTATGGAGAACCCAACCCTGTGTTATCCGCAAGTGCCGTTAGTGACACTGACGGGAGGAGATGGGCAATTACTGAAGACGATTCGAAGGCACTGGGAACCGGTGGGGATTGCAACAGTGGAGACTTATGGCAGGCGGGGGAGATAAAAGAATTAGGAGGCTGATGGAAGAAACAGGGTCACATGCAGGGCAATATATCACATATAACAGAATGGTACGGCGGATCAGAGACATGGTCTGAAATAACGCTAGAAGAGCAGCCTGACATGGCAATAGAAACGATATATGACATAGCAGAAGGGGGGCATGAGATTCCCAGACTATATGAGCTATTGATGTCCAAAGTGGGGAAGGAAGTGGCCCAATTAGGACATAACTGGGAAGAAGAAGTCGGGGCACTCATGAGTGATGGAAGGTGGGAACGGGCTCAGGGGTACCACAAGAAAGTGTCTAGGAACGGGAGGTTACAGCACATACAACTATATGTAACCCACAGGGGATATATGACTCCCCAGAGAATAGCTAAATTCAATGCCCCAAATGTGGGGAGGAAAGCGCTGGGATGACATATGTTTTTGGGATGTCCAGAAATTGGGAAGTTCTGGGCAGAATTAGCTAATCGGCTAGACGAGCAAGGGATTAAGATAAATGTTGAATTGGTGTGGGCATGTTTGATAGGAGGGTTCCCTAGACCACGCCAACTGAAACATGTAAGCAAGTTAAAGGACTTGGCATATATACTAGCCAAGCGTAGAATTGCCATGGGATGGAAGGCATGCAACAGACCAAGAGTAGAAGTCTGGTGGAGAGACCTTCAGAAATGGACAGAAGCTGAAACAGCAGTATGGCAGGAAGCAGGAGATAAGGGAGGGGAGGAAGAAGCAGTAACCCTGATGGCCTGGAAACATTTAGTGGCTACACTGTATGGGCCCACCCAGGACAGTTCAGTAGACCAGGACTCTGCTGAGGATACAGAAAAAGAAATCCCTCTAGAAGAAGCAGATGTGGACCGTGAAGTGGAGTAGGCTCGAGTTGTGGGGAGGGCAGGGGATAGGTAGTAGGCATTGAACGATAAATGCAAAATGTTGGAACATTATGACATGCACTGCAAGTTGTTGCTTCATGTTGATTGTTTGTGGAAAACTAATAAAAAATGTAAAAAAATAAAATAAATAGGGTTAACCAGCTCCAGCTTCTGCACACTTGGCACTGCGGATATTAAAGCACAGCCCCCACCAACCCCCCCGGAGCCAGGACCAGCCAGGTGCAACTAACCTTAGGGGAAGCTGGATTCACCAGGGCACGATTTCCCAGTGTATTAAGGCAGCCTTATCCAACCCTAGCGCACTTTTCAGTTTGAGCTCAGGTGAAGCCCCCACCTCTATTAAACCACACCCCATTGCTGGGAACTCCCTGCGCATCCTTGCCACAGGGAAGAGGCAACAGCGCAGGAACGCTGAAGCATACCAAAACAACCGGCACACAGCAAAAGGGGTGAACCCTGCACTCGACTTGCGGCCCTCAACTCCTACTCAGAGTGAAGAGTATCTGTTGGCCAAAGTGACACTTGTACACCCAACTGGACCAGGCACTAGCACTGCAAATGGAAACCTGATCTGGCACATAATCGATGCCGACCACCAGCAGGCTCAATCCCTCCTAGAGCCTGCAGTGCCAAAGTATCCCCTAACCTGATCTACCTCAGATAACAAATCACCGCTACATGTTCGCGAGAACTATGCCCAAGCCAACTGAGGATAGCACCGGCACAGTTTTGCTTGTTTATTGATTTATGATTTATATAGCTCACCAAACCCGCAGGTACCTGGGCGCGTTACAGAGTGTTACAAGGAACAAGTTACTTACCTGTAACTGTTGTTCTCCAGCATGGGTCTGGAATGGATTCACATGCTCATGAATATTCCCCGTCGTCAGGCTGGGAATCCTCGGTAAAGAAAAAACCAGTATCAGTTTCGTTTCTGATCTGTCTTTCGTAGTAATAACCAATCACTGGTCTCTGCGTCATACTGACCACAGCCAATGACTGCCCTCTACCTAAGCACCGCCTCTGGCAGCCATCTTCAGATTTGGAAGCACATGAAGTGGCAGTATGACCAAGTGAAGAGCCGCAGAGGGGTAGGCGGGAGGGTTCGCATGTGAATCCATGCCAGACCCATGCTGGCGAACAACAGTTACAGGTAAGTAACTTGTTCCTTCTCCAGTATGGGGTCTGGCATGGATTCACATGCTCATGAATAAAGAATACATAGCAGTACACACGTGCACAACCACGGGAGGTGGCAAAGGCTCAACATTAAGCATTACATCAAACTCAACATTAAGCATCTTACCTCCTCACCAGGCTCACCTCAGGCGAACAGGTTGCGCAGCACTGCTTGGCCGACCCTGGACTCCTCCCTGGAATCCCGATCGACACAGTAGAATTTTGTGAAGGTGTGCGTCGACCTCCACGTAGCAGCCCTGCATATGTCCAGCAGGGGCACACCAGAAAGGAACGCCGTGGTAGCTGCGATCGCTCTGGTGGAATGGGCTCTCGGACGGCCAGGCAGCGGTCGGTTTGCCAACCGATGACAGTACATGATACAGCCGGAGAGCCATCTGGAAATGGAAGCCTTCGAGAGAGCCTTCCCCTGATTGACAGGTCCAAAGTTCACAAAGAGTTGTGACGTCTTCCGAAAACACTTCGTGCGGTCCACGTAGAACTTCAGCGCTCTAGCCACATCCAGCGAGTGCAAAGTCCTCTCAGCCGGCGACGAAGGCAACGGGAAGAACACAGGCAACACCAAGGGTTCGTTGAGATGGAAGTCCGACGGTACCTTGGGCATGAAGGAGGGGTGCGTCCTGAGCACTACCCTCGTGTCGTGAAAAGTCAAGTACGGGGCCTTGCAGGAAAGGGCCTGGATCTCTCCGACCCGTCGTGCGGAGGTGATGGCCACAAGAAACGCTGTTTTCCACGACAGAAACTTCAACGGGGCCGAGTGCAGAGGCTCGAACGGAGGTCCCATGAGCTTGGTCAGCACCACGTTGAGCTCCCACGCCGGGGCCGGAGCCTTCACCGGCGGGAACGATCTGAACAGTCCCTTCATGAACTCTTTCACCAGACGATGAGACCACAAGGACGTCCGCCCCATGGTTCTGGTGTATCGGGAGATCGCAGCAAGATGAATCTTGATGGACGCGTGTGCCAGTCCAGCTTTGGCCAGCGTCAGCAGGTACGGCAGTACCTGGGGAGCCGTAATCCGTAGAGGGTTAATCTTCTGTGCGTGGCACCAGACAGAGAACCTCTTCCATTTGTGTCCGTAGCATTTAAGTGTCGAGGACGCCCTGGCCTTTGCAAGAACCTCTCTGCAGTCGGCCGGTATGTCGTATCCTCCAAACTCTAGCGCTGCAGGAGCCAGGCCTGCAAGTTCAGCGATTTCGGGTCGTGGTGGAGGATGGCGCCTCCTTCCCTGGAGAGTAGATCCGCGTCCACCGGCAGCTTGATTTGCGGGGACGCTGACAAGTCCAGAAGGTCCGGGAACCATATCTGCCTCGGTCACGCAGGTGCGACGAGGATCATCCTGCACCATGACCTCTTGAGCTGGTTGACTAGCCGGATTAGCAGTTGCAAAGGAGGGAACGCGTAGAGAAACAGGCCCTCCCAGGGGAACAAGAAAGCATCGCCCATGCTCCTCGCCTGGGGAAACCTGCTGGCGAACCTCCGGCACTTGGAGTTAGTCGCCGTCGCGAACAGGTCGATCTGGGGTGTGCCCCACCGTCGGAAGAGGCGATCCACTAGATCCTGCCGTAGTTCCCACTCGTGGCACGAGCGCAGCTCCCTGCTGAGTGAGTCGGCGATGGTGTTTTTTATCCCTGCCAGATGAAACGGCACCAGAAACATCCTTTGGGCGACTGCCCAATGCCACAGGTCCTGCGCCTCCTTGGACAGTGCTGGGGACCTGGTTCCGCCCTGTTTCCTGATGTAAAACATGGTGGTGGTGTTGTCGGTGAATATCCTGACCACCTTGCCCTTGAGGGACGGAAGGAAGGACCGGAGGGCCAGAACACTGCACGGAGCTCCAGGACGTTGATATGGAGGGACTTCTCCGTCGGGAGCCAGAGGCCTCTCGCGTGCAGATTTCCGGAGTGCGCTCCCCACCCTTCCAGGGAGGCATCCGTGGTCACTGTCTCCTGGTGGTCTGGTGTCTGGAAGTCCATGCCCGCCGTCAGATGCGCGCGGGTGCCCCACCACCGGACCGCTCGGCGGAAACTCTCGTCGAGTGTGATCCTCTCCTCGAAGCCGCCCGTCGTTTGGATCCAGCGCGCATCCAGAAACTCCTGCAACGGGCGCATCTGGAGCCTGCACATGGGAATGAGGTAGATGCAAGAAGACATCATTCCAAGGAGGGACTTGATAGACCTCACCTTGGCCGCGTCGGAAACCAACATCCGCTGTACCCTGCCCAGGATGGACCTGGTCCTTTCCTCCGACGGGGAGGCCAGAAGGGACACTGTGTCGAGCTTCGCTCCCAGAAACAGTGCGTTTTGCGCGGGTACCAGGTGGGACTTGGCGTAGTTCACGGAGAATCCCAGGTCCGTGAGAAGTTGGACGGTCCTTGCCGTGTGCTCCACGGCGAGCTCCCTCGTCTTGGCTCGGATGAGCCAGTCGTCCAGGTAGGGGTAGACGTGGAACCCCTCGCGGCGCAGCTGCGCCGCCACCGGTGCAAGGCACTTGGTGAATACCCTGGGTGCCGACCGTAGTCCGAAGGGGAGGGCTTTGAACTGGTAGTGACGCCCTTGGACCACAAACCTGAGGAATTTTCGGTGCCCCTTTAGGATGGGAATGTGGAAGTAGGCATCCTCCAAATCCAACGACGACAGGAAGTCTCCTTCCTCCAGCTGCCCCAGGACGTGCTGGAGGGTGACCATCCGAAACTTCTGCGCCTTGATGAACTTGTTCAGACGTCGCAGGTCTAGGATGGGGCGCCATCCTCCCGTCTTCTTCTTCACGAGGAAGTATCTCGAGTAAACTCCGAAGGCCCGAAGCCTCTTTGGGACGAGTTCGATGACGCCCTTCCTGAGCATCGCCTTTACCTCCAGGAGAAGCTAAGGGACGTTAAGCTCTTTCCTGGCCACGGGGGGGACTCGCGGGCACCTTCTTTGAAACTCGAGCGCGTGGCCCCGGGCTAAGGCGTCCAGCACCCAACGGTCGGTGGAGATGGACTCCCACACGCTGACGAAGCTCGCCAGCCGGCCTCCCACCGAGGTGCTTCGGGGGGGGGGGCCCGACCCCACGGCCGGTTCAGTCCTGTTTCGACGAGGCTTTGCCGCCTTGACCTCCTTGGCGACGACGGCGGGGTCGGCCAGACTTGCCTCGTCCTCTGTAGGCCTCCTGAGACGACGAGCGGGCCGCTTGACGGTAGGTGGAGAAACCGCCGCCGGAACCTTTGGAGGCGCCCTTGCCTCCGCTGCTCCGAAAGGGCGTCCGTCGTTGCTGCAGAACCCCAAGGGCCCGGGCCGTCTCAGTGTCCGTTTTAATGGCCTGAAGGGAATCGTCCACTGTTTTCCCAAACAGGTTGTTCCCATCGAACGGCATGTCCAGGACTCTGGTCTGTACGTCTTGACGGAAGTCCGTAGCCTTGAGCCATCCACGCCGCCTAAGGCACACGCCGTTGCCCAACTGGCGAAACCCAGTGTCAGCGATGTCCGTCGAAATAGTGATGGCGTGGTCCGAGGCCACCTCGCCTTCCTGTAGGATCTCCAGGGCATACGCCCTCTTGTCGTCCGGTAGGAAGTCCAGCAGGGGAGCCAGTTTGTACCATAGCTCCCTGTCGTAGCGGGCCACGCTAGCCAAGGCGTTGGCCGCTTTAATCGTCGTCGCTGCAGACGAGATGACCCTGCGTCCCATAGTGTCCAATTTCTTTCCCTCGCCGTCCGGTGGGGAAGTCGATGTGGAGGCCGCACCCCCCCCCGCTTTCTTCCTGGCCGCCGCGGAGACGACGGAGTCCGGGGTAGGCTGCGCCCGGAGGCACAGGGGGGCCGCGTCCGGGACCCGGTACTTCTTCTCGTACCGGTCTCTTCTAGCCGGCGTCGTGGAAGGGTTCTTGAGGAGGGCGAGGCCCTCATCCCAAATGTCGTCCAGTAGAGGCACCGCGAGGACCGTCTTCCTCTTGGCCTCGCGCTGTTGATAAAGGAATCCTTCCTTTTTCTTCTCCTCAGGGCAGAGTTGGAAAAGCTCGGATGCCCTGGCGATCATGGAGTGGAACGATCCAATCTCGTTGGGCGGAGAAACCCTGGTGGGAGGTGACGACGGTAGATCCTCGTCGTATACCTCGTCGTCCGTACCCGTCGCTGCCGTGTCAGTCCCCGTATCATCCCCTCGGGTGGACGGGGAGGAGGGCTGGACGCGGCGCGACGGCTGAAAAGGGGGGGGAGGGTGAATCCTTCTTTTCTTGGGCGGGGGAGCACCAGAAGGTCCCGGTTCAGGATCCCCCGACGGGAGAGGTTCCTCCGTCAGCAACTGTAGTCTCGTCCTTATCTCTGAACATAAGGACTGTATAGCCAACAAAATGGCCGCGGAGTTGTCTTGCGGCACTGGCAGAGGGCAATCCGACGGGCGATCAGGAGCCCCGTTGGCACCCTCGACGATGTCGTCACCTGCGTCGGGATCCATCCCGACGGGCCGGTCTTCTTCCACGCCAAGGCCGTGGCTTAAGACCTCAATCAGCTCTTCCTCTGAGGTTGAGGCTGAATCTACGACGACGCCCTGCCCCCCCTTTTTCTTCCCCGCCGGGGGTTTCACAGGGGTCCTATCGATGGGCACAAAAGAGGACTCCCTCCGAGGTGGCAGGGAGACTCTGAGCCCCGAGGTCGCCACCACTGGTGTAGCCTCCACAGGCTGAGCCAGGGCCGCCGCGACAGTACCGATAGAGGGCTTGGCCGGATGGATTAAGGCCTTCACCACCTTAGGTGCGCTCACCGCCTTATCCTTGAGGGGGGGGGGGACACTGCCTCGCTCCCCCTCCGATGGGGCCTTTGAGCTCGACCGGGGCCTCTCCAGGAGCTTCGCCGGGTGCTCGCCCTTCCTCTTACCCGACCCAGAGCGTTGGCTCGTGGCTGAAGGTGCCGGGGAGGGTGCGCCCTGCCTGGCGCCCGTAGAGCCCGACCGTTCGGCGCTCCCGGTGCCAGCGGACTCGCGGTGCTTGGCCTTCTGTTGGACCCCCGTCGCCGGGGCGTCCTCAAAGGTCTTAGAAGACCGCTCGGATTTCTTCCTCTTCGTCTCGCCTGACGGGCTCTTCCCTTCCAGCCAGTTGGCGAGACGTTGATGGCGGTCCTTCATGGTCCGCTCCGACATATTGCCGCAAAACGCACAGTCCTTCTCCACGTGCGTCTTGTCCTCATGTAAGCAGTAGAGACAAAAGGAGTGTTCGTCCTCCTTAAAGACGTTCTGCAGCTGGCATCCAGGGCAGATCCTGAACAGCTTTCCGGGCGTCGAGCTTCCCTTCTCCTGGGCCATGTCCGGGCCTGAGAAACTTCTGGAGTCCTCCAAAAGCGTAGCTCGACGAGATCTTCACCCTTGAGGGGCGCAAACGAATCCGACACGGGTCCCCGTTGATCGGATGGAGAGTCGGTGGAGCTTGAGGCTCTTTTGACCGAAAAAACGAAGTTTTTTGAGAAAAAATGTGAAAAAATAGCACTAACGCTCGAGAGCAATAGCACGAGGATCCCAACACATGAACGTGCGGTAAAAATCTGAAGATGGCTGCCAGAGGCAGTGCTTAGGTAGAGGGCAGTCATTGGCTGTGGTCAGTATGACGCAGAGACCAGTGATTGGTTATTACTACGAAAGACAGATCAGAAACGAAACTGATACTGGTTTTTTCTTTACCGAGGATTCCCAGCCTGACGACGGGGAATATTCATGAGCATGTGAATCCATGCCAGAGAAATATACATTAGCATGAGTTACAGTATTTACAGACAATATATACAGAATGAGGCAGACGATAATACAACAAAGTACAGGTGAGGCATCATGCAGTACACCAACTCACCACGAACCAGGCGAGCTGCATCGGATGATGCAGTACATGTGAGAGGGATTCACCGCCCTCCACACCAAGTTGGATGATATGAGTGGCACAATTAGTTCAATCAAGTCACACATGGGCAGACCCGACGCCCGAATCACAGAAGTGGAATCCAGAGATGAAAACACTGAAGATCTGGTCCGTAGACTGAGCTGATGTCGCCTCTCCATCAAAGCAGGTGCTCACAATTGGTAAAAAGAATGACGACCTTGAGTCCAGATGCAGACGCAACAACCTACGGGTCATCGGGGTTCCTGAAGACAACATCACTTAACCAATGGAGGAATTCATGGAGCGCACCCTACTGTCATTGCTTAACAATCCCAAACTGCCTCCACACTTCACCAACGAGAGAGCCCACCATACCCTCACCCTCAAGCCGAAACCTGGTGCCCCGCCTCGCCGAATTATTGCTCGGTGCTCAATTATCGAGACTGGGACGCCTTACTTTGAGCAGCCAGAGTCAAAGGGGAGCTGCTGCTGGGCTCCAGACTTCTCGGATAATGTGCAGCAGGAGCGAAAGTCCTTCATGGCCGCCAAAAAGAGGCTTCTCAAATGCAACATGAAGTATGCCATGCGCTTCCCGGCAAAACTGAGAATTGAACACTAACAAAGTTTACTTCTTCACCATGCCAGAAGAGGCAATGAGATTCATGGATGAACACTTTCTGGGGTGAATTCCATCCCAGCAATTAACTTTTATACACAGATCCTACCACCATATAGCCATTTAAGGTGCTCTACAGGGCTATGCTCTCTTTTCCCTTAATTGTTGACACTCGCAGTAACTATGGTTGCTTTACAGCTTTGATTCGGCACCCTATACCATGATAAAAACATGCTTAAATCCTTTATGGCCACCAAAAGAGGCTTTGCGAAGACACTGAAGTACGCTGTGCTCTTTTTGGCAAACCGGAGAATCGAATACTGCAACAAGGTACACTTCTTCACCATGCCAGAAGAGGCAATGAGATTCATGGATGAACACTTTCCGGGGCGACCTCAATGAACGTGTACTCTTAGCGACTAACCTTAATACGCAGATCCCACCACTATACTGCCAAGGAAGGGGCAATTTGAACTACTATGGGCATGCCATAGTTTTGGAACTGCCCCTAACACCATGTTTAATACACACTTCAAATTAAGCAATTGCAAGGCTACAGTTGGCTATCAGGCCCCCCCATGCAATGTTGCAGTTGATGTTGGGTTTGTTAAAGGGAACAATCACTTCTCTGATTGGGAGAGGGGTGGCGGTGGGTACGGGTGTTTTGTTTTCATTAAAGAAAATGTGCTCAACAAGCATGGAATGATTGACATCAAACATGAGATTTGTATACCAATCCCAAATAAAAGGGCGAGAGCCGGGCTGACGGGACCAGAACATTATAAAGAACGCTGGCCTGATGGCGGTTGATCCCATTAAGTTTATGAGCTGGAATGTGCGAGGTTGGGTATCCCGAGAAAGATGCGCTGTCTCCAGCTCTGCACTGAAAGGCACAAAGTACACATACTATTTCTGCAAGACGCACACGCATTGACAGCACAGAACGAAAGATTGGCTAAGAGCTGGGGGATGCAGCACTATTACACCACATACTCTTCCCAAAGTAGGGGTGTCCTGATCATTGTCCACAAATCGCTGCATTTCACCTGTATGAAATCACACCTGGACCTCCTGGGGCTATATGTGCTAGTCCGGGGTACCCTTCAAGGCTGAGAACTCTTATTGCTCAATGTGTACGGCCTGAATATTGACAACCCTGAGTTTTATGCTGAGCTACTGGGTCTACTCGCACTCTACCCCCTGCCCCCAGTGATATTCGGAGGCGACTTTAACACGATAATGAACGTTACCCTTGATAGGTCCAGCTCCAGACCCTGGCATCTCACAAAATCTGCCAGGTGTTACAGCAGGCCATGGGCGATAGGGGTATGGTGGACGCCTGGAGGACACTCAACCCTACGCTGCCCAAGTATTCATTCTATTTCACTGTCCATTACTTGCATTCCTGAATAGATCTGTGGTGGGTGTCAGACACACTAATTGGCCACCTAACTGAAACAGATATCCTGCCCAGGACGTTCTCAGATCATACTCCCATCACCATTTCACTGACGCTGTAGGATGCGGTAGAATGACACACAGTGGCATCTCAATTCGCAGTCCTTATAGGACCCTGTTTTCACGGCCGATATGGGTAAACATAAAAGAATACATTGACATAAACACGGGTTTGATGGACAGCATTCCAACCCTCTGGGAAGCCACCAAGGGTTTACATACGAGGCGTTGCCCTTGCGACAGAATCTGGTATACTTAAAACTATACGGAGAGACATTCTCTCCAGCAAATCCACCCTATGCCTCCTAGAACAGGCATATGAAACCGGGACAGAAAGCACAATATTAAGAGACATTAAAACAAAACTTGACACATTCTGTGGACATGCTGACAGGGAGCTAATATTTCTTGATATCCCAGGACTTGCTAGGAAATACGGGGAGGGAGAACGCCCTGGGAAGCTTCTGGCAGGGATGGTTAAGCACGCACGAGGTCACTAGCAGATCCCATAAATCCAAGATGTGTCGGGTCAGGTGGTCTACTCTGCATCTGACATGAACCAAGTTTTTCACGCTTTCTACACCGCACTGTACTCCAATTTCGATGTGGCCACACTATCCGAAATAACATTCTTTGATAGCCTCTGGCTGTCCATACTGTTGGGAGGATGCCAAATTAAATCTGGATCGCCCAATCACCCCCCAATGAAATATATCATGCCATCGACACCCTCGCAGCTGGCAGAGCCCCCGGCCCTGGCGGTTTCATACTGCAGTTTTACAAACATTTTAAATCCTCTTTGGTTTCCAGGTTGTTCTCCCTATCGGAAGAAGCATGCACCACAGGGAATCTTCCCTCTTCCCTGCGTGAAGCAATGACCATTGTATTGCTTAAGACAGATAAACCTCCAGAGCAATGTGGATCGTATCGCCCCCTCTCACTAATAAACTCTGATGTAAAAAAAAATTGCAAAGTTCTGGCTATGCGCCTGCCCCATACATGGTCCATATTTTTCACCCTGATCAATCTGGGTTTGTCGTCGGCCGCGCCACGGCCCTGAACCTAAGACATCTTTCCGACATCATAGCACAACTTGACCCTGAAGCGCAGGCAGTGGCTGCTGTGCTAGACGTACAAAAGGCCTTTGACTCGGTCTCGTGGCAGTTCATGTGGGCTGTGCTTGAAAAATGCAACTTCGGGACAGGATTTATATCATGGCCTCGTCTTTTGTACACAATGCCCACTGCTAGGGTAAATTTAAATGGTGTTCTCCCTCCCCCCCATCGAAATAGGTAGCGGGACTAGGCAGGGCTGCCCACTATCCCCCCTAGTGTTTGCAATAGTAATGGAGCCATTTGCCAGTTGCCATCCGCAGTAGGCATTCGCAAGGGGGAATCCGCCTGATGGGGGAGCCTGAGATCATTTCGATGTATGCCGACAACACCCTGCTATTCATCCGGGGCCCGGTTCGACACCTGCCTCCGATCATGCAGGAAGTAGACACCTTTGGTGCCCTGTCAGGACTGAGGGTAAACTGCGCTAAATCAGAATTATTCCCGTTTACTGATTCTATAACTCCCCCACCCGACTTGATGGGTTTTGTTTGGTCCCAGTCAGAGATTAAATACTTAGGGGTGGCGGTAACACGGCACACCACCTCCCTATACACTTGCAACTATGGAGTATATCTCCCTAAACTAGAGGCCAAACTTAATGCCTGGGCTAATCGCCCCCTCCCGCCATCGCGGATTTCGTCGCTCTTCTCAAGATGATCATCCTCCCCAAGCTACCATATTACTTTACCCAACATTCCATTGTAGCCTGGAAAGAAGTTCTTCGACTCACTAAAAAAGGTTATTGACAACTTCATGTGGCACTCAGAGGCGGTTTGACTCAAGTGGGACACCCTGACACGTTCACACGCACACAGTGGGGGATTTAAAACTACAGGATATAAAGCTCAGGCACAATACACAGCCTACTGGTTCGACAATGACTCAATACACCCACCCCAGAAGATTGAACGACTCTCTGCGGGCACACGCGATGTCTGCGCACTGACACTACCATCCAAACATGTTAGCGCAGACATCTCGGACCCTTCACTGGTGACCACACGCGCCTGGGAGTTAATATGGAAGCTGGGTAGGTAACCCTCACCCCTATCACAAAGATCTTCCCTCCCCAGCACTAGCTGGGCAGAATGAACTGGGTGGGCTGTTGACGATTACACGACAATAGATGACATGTATAGGATGGAGACTTATTTCCTTTCAAGACTTACCTGGCCCCCCTAGTATAACTGATCAATGATGGCTGCAATATGCAGGGCTTCGCCGAGCCACCAAAAAAACCTGGTCCGCATACCCCATACAACCGCCCGACAAACCGATAATGGAAATTGCAACGAGGGGGACCATATTACAACGACCTTTTACAACGACAAGTCACTACACTATACAATGCACTGCATAACCATAAGGGTACACCATTGACAAAACTCCAGGATGCCTGGGTCAGAGATCTCGAAATTACCATGACAGATGAAATCTGGGAATCCATGTGTCCGCAGAGCGGGACAGTGTCCTTCAACTCTAGGTTCCGTCTAATTCAATTTAAAGTATTACACAGATTTTACTATACCCCGGTCAGATTGCATCTATTTTCCCAGTCTCATCCCAATCACTGGCCCCGATGTCACGCCGAGAATGCAGGTTACATTCACATGCTTTGGAGCTGTCCTAGGCTGGGGGACTACTGGAGATGTGTCTGCGGTACCATGTCGGAAATCTTCAATAGGACCATCGAGCCTACCCCAATAATGTGTTTGTTCCACTAAATGACCAATTACCAAGCAATTATCGCAGGTTGGCCAGTCTGTTTGCTTTTAGCTACCCGTGAAATCTTGCTGCTCTGGCTCTGCCCCACCACTCCCACAGTGGCTGCACGCAGTCACATGGGCATCATACATTGAAGAACAGTGGGCATTATTGCAGCCCTCCAACAATAAACTCAGAGACATATGACCCCCTTTCGAAGTTATCTGTTGTCAACTCTAAGGCCCTGATCAATAGTTTTAAAAGGCATCTTGTGTCTAAAGACCCACATACTCATTGCCTGTTCTACCGTATTGTTGTGTTCACAATCCCTCCTTCATTGTGTTCTATTATATATTTTATGTTGTAATCTCTGTACGATTAACAATAAGGTTTGTCAAAATGTGCTTGCTGTTATCAAAAAGTGGAGCTCTGCTTCTGTTGTAATGTCAACACACAATAAATAAAAGTTAAAAAAAATGCCAGTCTAGCTGCATAAGACTTATAATTCTTGCTTTTTAAACAATGACAATACAAAATATCCTGCCACAGTATGAAATATTAAGACTGGCTGCACCACAATGCCAGTTTAGCTATGTAATATGTGAAGGAATCATGAAGTAGACACAGACAACCAAATTCAAATTTTGGGCTATAAACTTTTATTCAACAAAAGGCAGGTTGGAAAAGGCCTAACTTGCCCTATGCTAAGGTGGGATTTCCCTACCTAAATAAACCAAGGATAGTGTGCATCAGGAAGTACCAAGTAAATGTCTGTATGTGTCCAAAATCTATGTTTGCCCTCACAGCTATTTGTATACAAGGTGTAGGAATGTCAGAGTCAAAACAAGAAGTGTTCAAATAAAAGTTCAGAACTTCTTCCAGCTCTTTGTTTGGAAAGGGTTTTCCCTTCCCCAGGTTCAAGAACGTTCACAATGCAAAAGGGGTTTCCTTCCGCAAGCTTTAAAGTCTTTCAGCTTTTCCAAAAACACAGTTCTTTGTGATGCTTTCCAGCACTTCTGGTTTGGTTACCTTTCACCAATTTCACAAAGTACAGTTGCTTAGCTTCAGTTCACACCAAATTTCATTTATATTCAATTACAAGCTTATTTGCAGATATTTTAAGTGGCTTTCACATAATTAGGTGTCTTCGGTCTAGACGCAGTTGTCAGACCACATGGTCTACCCATTACAGGTCATGCAAACAAAACACCTGTCTTGCCTCTTCTTCCCTGTATACGCATTGCCACTGTTTCAGTTCAACAGTGGTACTTGGTTTATTCCTATTTCACATCCTCATGATGCTTTACCATTGCTGGTTTTGCCACTATTCGCTCGTTGCACTTTCATATCTTTCTGTGGCTCTTGCCAATGCTTGTTCTCTCAATTTACACAGTTCTTTTTAAGAGTTCACAAAACTGATTTCATTAAGATCAGTTTTCAACAGTACTTGCTTTCATTCAAATCAGTATTCAAAAAGTGCTCATTTTCTTGCTTTCATTCCCTTACTCTTGGCAAGGCTTACAACCTCCCCTTGGCACTTGATAAAGCTTGCTTAAATTGCCATTTTCATATAATTCATATTGGGGTTTTGCTCAGCTCCAGGTTAGCCTTTCTTTCATTTCTTTTACATTTTGATGTTCACAAAACCTTTCACTCGGTTTTCTTAGCAGTTTCAGGTCAACATGATTATCAAAAGTCTTCAGTAATTTTACTGAGTTCAAACTTGACCGGCATTCATATCGCCCAACCCGACTTGCAGCAACCATGCGGTCTTAACCTCAGGCTTCTCTGACTGGGTACGCTGTCTACAGGTGCCCTTCTCCGCGACGGCAGGGTTGCTGTGCCATAGCACGGGAAGCTGATTTTGGCAATTCTGGGGTAGGGGTATGTTTAACAACCCCACTCCCACCACCAAAACCTGCCCGAAGGCCCAACACAAACACACGCGCACACACACAATGACACCTAGTATGCACTCACTCATTCACAAGTGCACCAATCATCATGTACTAACTCATTACACACAACACACAAGTATACATGCATACCTACACATATATAAATTAACTTAATTGCTGCGCTTGTACTGAAGTTTCCTTCCAGCATTCCAGCTCCTGCGCAGTACGAACAGGAACCAGTAAGCAAAGAGCGCATCATGGTTCCTGCACATGTGCACAAGAGCCGGAGTGCTGATGGCGAAGCGCCTCCGCCGTTTGTATTTGCGCGGATTTACAAACATGCAGTTCCCCAGCCAGCATCCCGCATAGGTCATGAAGGTTGGGGAAACAAAACTCTCCAGCTTTGCATGGCCCAATGGAAATGCGCAGCTGGGGAACAGAACTGTCAAATGGAAACCGTGCTTCCCATTGATAGTTCAAACCAGCCGAGGAGCGCTCCATCAGTTGCTTATAGCTGCTGAGGGAGTACACCGTTGTTTACACTACACTGGCTCTTCCATAACGGGTAAGGGTTCCCCCAGGGCTGGTGCCCACTCGACCATTATGGAAAAGCCACCACTGGTACACCCTCAATGAATCTATTCACAGGGTCAGTCTGGCCGGAGATTAAATACTGTTGACTTAGAAGCCATGTTCACGCGCGAAAGACAGCTGGGTAAAGGAGCACCTACAAGGCTCTTGGAAAGTTTGTGTGGAGGGGCAGGGTTAGCCCACCCATCAGAGGGGGGGCAAAGAAGTGACCGGGGGGGGATTGCCACCCCGAATCCTCCTCTAGGAGGACACCTATGCACTGATGGGCGGTTATAGGTCAAAGGATCGACTGCAAAGGGTCGAATGACAAAAGGTTCGAGTCAATAGTCTCGAAAACAAAAGGTTCAAACTTTTTTTTTATATATTTTTGTTGAGGGGGGTATCGCCCCCAACCCCTGTTTTTGGGGTAAAAAATAATTTTTACCTACACGGAAACCCAAAAATAAATATATAAATAAAAATAAAAATTCGAACCTTTGGTTTTCGACCCTATTGACTCTCACCTTTTGCATTCAAGCCTTTTGTAATCGATCCTTTGACTGGACACCCTGATGGGCCATGAACATGCTCTCGGTTATGCGCTGTTCAATGGGCTTTCTTGTCCTAGAGGTGTTGAATGTTGGGAGTCTTTTCTGAATGCCCAAAATGCTGCACAACCAAAGAACAACACTTCCATTTCGGGCACAGCTTGACAGCGTACAACTTTAGATTAATTCACAGTCAGGACTGTTGAAATAAATAGATTCTTACACAGCGATCATATCTTATAAACTAAAGTGTGGTTTCATGATCAAAAAGCCTGCAGAAATGTTTAAATCAAGCAAGGAGCAGCGCAGAAAAACGAACATACACTCAGCAAAGCTGCAATTTCTGGGTTAATATGCATCAGCGAGAACAAAGCATATGTCAAAAACACAACGTGGATGATTATCGGAATTGTGTTGCTGATCTGTAAACATTTCGAGAAAAGTCAGCAACAGCCCCAATTCGGAAGGCAACAGCACCACCCGCAGGCTGCATGAGTATTCACACGTTATCGATTGGTCAAAAACCCAAACCTGCCTACATTTGAAAATCAAACCCCCTGAGATTTCCGCGGCGTGCGCACACTTTGCAGCACTTATAAGTACTATAAGGAACAAGTTACTTACCTGTAACTATTGTTCTCCAGCATGGGTCTGGCATGGATTCACATGCTCATGAATATTCCCTGTCGTCAGGCTGGGAATCCTCGGTAAAGAAATAATCAGTATCAGTTTCGTTTCTGATCCGTCTTTATTAGTACTAACCAATCAATGGTCTCTGGCTCATACTGCCCCCAGCCAATGACTGCCCTCTCCCTAAACACCTCCCCTGGCAGCCATCCTCAGATTTGGTAGCAAGTAAAGTGGCAGTATGACCAAGTGAAGAGCCGCAGAGGGGAAGGAGGGAGGGTTCGCATGTGTATCCATGCCAGACCCATGCTGGAGAACAACAGTTACAGGTAAGTAACTTGTTCCTTCTCCAGCATGGAGTCTGGCATGGATTCATATGCTCATGAATATAAGAATACATAGCAGTACACACATGCACAACCACGGGAGGTGGCAAGGCTCAACATTAAGCATTACATAAACTCAACATTAAGCAACTCTTACCTCCTCACCAGGCCCACCTTCAGGCAAACAGGTTGCGCAGCCCTGCTTGGCCGACTCTGGACTCCTCCCTGGAATCCCGATCGACGCAGTAGAATCTCGTGAAGGTGTGCGTCGACCTCCAAGTAGCAGCCCTGCAGATGTCCAGCAAGGGTACACCAGACAAGAACGCCCTGGTAGCAGCGATCGCTCTGGTCGAATGGGCTCTCGGACGGCCGGGCAAAGATCGGTTTGCCAACCGATGACAGTGCATGATGCAGCCGGAAAGCCATCTGGAAATGGAAGCCTTCGAGAGGGCCTTCCCTTGATTCACAGTTCCAAAGTTCACAAAAAGCTGTGATGTCTTCCGAAAACTCTTCCTGCGGTCCACGTAGAACTTCAGCGCTCTAGTTACATCCAACGAGTGCAAAGTCCTCTCGGCCGGCGACAAAGCGTGAGCCAGTCCAGCCTTGGCCAGCGACAGCCGGTACGGCAGCACTTGAGGGGCCGTAATCCGTAGAGGGTTAATCTTCTGTGCACGGCTCCAGATAGAGAACCTCATACACTTGTGTCCGTAGCACTTCACAGGAAAGTTGAGGATGCCCTGGCCTTTGCAAGAACCTCTTTGCAGTCCGCCGGGATATCGTACCCTCCAAACTCTAGTGCTGTAGGAGCCAGGCCTGCAAGTTCAGCGACTCTGGGTCGTGATGAAGGATGGCACCTCCTTCTCTGGAGAGAAGATCTGCGTCCGTAGCAGTTTGACTGGTGGGGACGCTGACAAGTCCAGAAGGTCTGGGAACCAGATCTGCTCGGCCACGCCGGTACGACGAGGATCATCCTGCACCGCAACCTCTTGAGTTGGTTGATGAGCCGGAGCAGCAATGGCAGCGGAGGGAACGCATACAGGAACAGGCCGTCCCAGGGGAACGAGAAAGCATCGCCCATGCTCCTCGGCTGGGGAAACCTGCTGGCGAACCTCTGGCACTTGGAGTTCTTCGCCTTCGCGAACAGGTCAATCTGGGGTTTGCCCCATCGTTGGAAGAGTCGATCCACTTGATCCTGACATAGTTCCCACTCATGGAACAAGCGCAGCTTCCTGCTGAGTGAGTCGGTGATGGTGTTCTTTATCCCTGCTAGATGAAAGGGTAGCAAAAACATCCCATGGGCAACGGCCCAATGCCACAGATCCTGGGCCTCTTTGGATAGGGCTGGGGATCTGGTTCCTCCCTGCTTCTGGATGTAGAACATTGTGGTGGTGTTGTCGGTGAAGGTCCTCACCACCTTGCCCTTGAGGGACGGGAGAAACAACCTGAGGGCCCAGAACACTGCTCGGAGCTCCAGGATGTTGATGTGGAGTGGCCTCTCCTCCGGGAGCCAAAAGCCTCTTGCGTGAAGATCTCCGGTGTGCGCTCCCCACCCCTCCAGGGAGGCATTCATCGTCACCGCCACCTGGTGTGCTGGGGTCTGAAAGTCCGTGCCCGCCGCGAGATGCGCACGGGTGCCCCACCACCGAATTGCTTGGCGGAAAACTTCATTGAGCGAGATCTTGTCCTCGAATCTGCCCGCCGCTTGCATCCAACGGGCGTCGAGGAACTCCTGTAGAGGACGCATCCGAAGACTGCACAGGCGCACCAGATAGATGCATGAGGACATCATCCCGAGAACGGACTTGATGGACCTCACCCTGGCCCCGTCCATGGCCAGCAGACGCTGCACCTTGCCCAGGATGGCCTTCGTCCTTTCCTCCGACGGCGAGGCCAATCGTGCTACTGTATCAAGCTTGGCTCCCAGAAACAGTGCGACCTGCGACGGAACCAGGTGGGATTTGGGGAAGTTGATGGAGAATCCCAGGTCCGTGAGCAGCCGGACGGTCTTTGCTGTGTGTTCGACGGCGAGTTCCCTTGTTCTTGCTCGGATGAGCCAATCGAGCAGGTAGGGGTAGACGTGGATCCACTGCAGGCGCAGCCACGCCGCCACTGGTGCCAGGCACTTGGTGAATACCCTGGGTGCCCACTTCAATCCGAATGGGAGGGCCTTGAACTGGTAGTGCCGACCTTGGACTACGAACCTGAGAAACATTTGGTGTCCTTTGAGAATGGGGATGTGAAAGTACGCATCCTCCAAATACGACGACCATAGGAAGTCGCCTTTCTCCAGCTGGCCCAGCACATGCTGGAGGGTGACCATCCGGAACTTCTGTGCCTTGATGCATTTGTTTAGTCGACGCAGGTGCAGGATGGGGCGCCACCCTCCTGTCTTCTTTCTGACTAAGTATCTTGAGTATACTCCGGAGCCCCGGAGCCTCTTTGGGACGAGTATGATGGCTCCTTTCTTGCTTTCTTGAGCATCGCCCTTACTTCTAACAGCAGTTGAAAGACGTGGTTTTCCTTCCTGGCCACTGGAGGAATGCAGGGGCACTTTTTTAGAAATTCGAGAGTGTGCCCGTGGGCCAGGGCATCCAGCACCCAACGGTCGGTGGAGATGGACTCCCATACACTGACGAACTTCCCCAGCCGGACTCCCACTCGGGTGCTCTGGTGGGGGCCCAATGCAACGGCCGGTTCAGTCTTGCTTGGCAGCGGTCTTGCCACCTTGGCCTCCCTGGCGACGACAGCGAGATCCACCTGACTTGCCTCGTCCCCTGTAGGCCTCTTGCGACGAGGAGCGGGCTGCCTGACGGTATGTCGAGGAGCCGCTGCCGAATCCTTTGGAGGCACCTTGCTTGCCTCCGGAGTTCCGAAAGGGTGGCCGTCGTTGCTGCAGAACTCCCAAGGCCCGAGCCGTCTCCGTGTCGGTCTTGATGGCCTGGAGCGACTCATCCACCGTCTTCCCAAACAGATTGTTCCGGTCGAAGGGCATGTCCAAAACTTTGGCTTGCACGTCTTGGCGAAAATCTTCGCCTTGAGCCACCCCTGCCGTCGAAGGCAAACGCCGTTGCCCAACTGGCAGAAACCAGTGTCGGCATTGTCCGTGGCTACCGTTATGGCGTGGTCCGTCCCCACCTCACCTTCCTGTAGGATCGCCAGGGCCTCTGCCCTCTTGTCGTCCGGCAGGAAGTCCAACAGGGGGGCGATCTTGTACCACAGCTCCCTGTCGTAGCGGGCCACAATCGCTAGGGCGTTGGCCGCCTTAATCGTCGTCGCCACTGACAAGATGACTCGTCGTGCCATGGCGTCCAGTTTCTTTCCCTCGCCGTGCAGTGGGGAAGTTGAAGCCAATGCCCCTCCAACCCCCGCTTTCTACTTGGACGCCTCCTAGACGACCGAATCCGGGGTTGGCTGTGCCCTAAGGCACAAAGGGGCGGCATCAGGGACCCGGTACTTCTTCTCGTACCGGTCCCTCTTGGCAGGCGTCGTGGACGGGTTCTTCAGAAGAGCAAGTCCCTTCTCCCAGATGTCATCCAGCAACGGCACCTCTTGGCCTCGCGCCGTTGGTAGAGGAAACCTTTCTTCTTGTGTTCTTCGGGGTAGAGCTGGAAAAGCTCGGATGCCCTGGCAATCATGGCATGGAAGGAGCCAATTTTCGTCGAGCGGGGAGGCCTGAGGAAGTGGTGATGGGAGATCCGTCCCGTCGTCACCACTGTCGTCATGTCCCCGTAGTGGCCGTATCTGTTCCCCTGTCATTCCCAGGGACAGGGGAAGGAGACAAAGGCTGAGAGGGCCATGAGGGCTGAAAGGGCGGGAGTGGATGAACTCTCCTCCTCTTGTTTGGAGGGCTTCCCGACAGGCCCGGTTCTGCTGGGTCGTCCGTTGGGGGCAGGGGCAATCTCGTCCTTATCTCCGTGCATAAGATTTGGATTGCCATCAAAATGGCCACTGAGTTGTCCTGTGGCTCGGGTTGCGATGGGCGCGATGGTTGCTCCTCCTCCACGGGAACCTCATTAGCGCCACTGTCACTTTCTTCGTCCTCCTCGTCGGGATTCCTCCCGTGGGACCGGGTCTCCTCAAACTTCTTGTTGAGGCCCTCCAAGACTTCAACCAGCTCCTCCTCGGAGGCTGCGTCCGTGTCCGCAATAGCCACCGCCCCCCCTCTTTTTCCACCGGGGTCTTCACAGGGGTCTTATCGATGGGCTGAAAAGAGGATTCCCTCTGCGGTGGCAGGGAAACTCTGGGCCCCGAGGTCGCCTCCACTGGGGTAGCCTTCACCGGCTTCGCCAGGGCTGTTGTGAATTCCTCGGTGAATCAAGGCCTTCACCACCTTGTGCGCGCTTGAGGCCTTCATCTTGGTGGGAGGGTCACTGCCTTGCTCCCCTTTGGCTGGTTCCTTCGAGATCAACCGGGGCCTCTCCAGAAACTTAGCCAGGTTGTTGGATTTTCTCTTCCCCGAGCCAGAGCATTGGCTCGTGGTTGATGGCGCTGGTGAAGGTGCGCCCTGCCTGGCAGCCGAGGAGCCCGACCGTTCGGCGCCCCCGGTGCCCGCGGACTCGCAGTGCTTTGCCTTCTGTTGGGCCCCTGTCGCCGGAGCGCCCTCACAGGACTTAGAAGACCGCTCGGACGACGACTTCTTCTCACCTGCTGGGCTCTTTCCTTCCAGCCAGTTAGCGAGACGGGTCCGACGATCCCTCATAGTCCGATCCATCATGTTCATGCAAAACGCACAGACCTTTTCCACGTGCGTTTTGTCTACGTGAAGGCAGTAGAGGCGTCCTCCTTGAACACATTCTGTAATACGCATCCAGGGCAGTTCCTAAACAGCTTGGATCCGGGTGTCGAGCTTCCCTTTTCCTGGGCCATGTCCACGAGGTAGGCCTCAGAAACTTCAGGAATCCCCCAAAAAGCGTATCTCAACGAAAACATCGCCCTTGGGGGGCGTAGAAAATTCCGAAACGGGTCCCCGTTGATCGGAAGTAGAAACGATGGAGCTTGAGGCTCGATTGACCGAAAAAATGAGATAAATCTCTCTGAAAACGCAGTAAAAGTTTGAGAGCTATAGCACAAGGACTCCCAACACTTGAACGTGCGGTAAAAATCTGAGGATGGCTGCCAGGGGAGGGGCTTAGGAAGATGGCAGTCATTGGCTGGGGGCAGTATGACCCAGAGACCAGTGATTGGTTACTACTAAGAAAGACAGATCAGAAACGAAACCGATACTGATTTTTTCTTTACCGAGGATTACCAGCCTGACGATGGGGAATATTCATGACCATGTGAATCCATGCCAGACCCCATGCTGGAGAAACTCTGCCCTCACCACACCTCTAGAAAATATATACACACGCCAAATTAGCATTTAGTTTTAGGAGTCTAAGGAGTCTAAAATAAATAACTCAGTCATCGCAACTTAATACTAGCATCTCTAATTTATTTTGAGATGGGTGAATTGAAGCTTTCCTGCTTTTTTCATAATGAAAAACAATTATCAGAACATCATTTATTAAGGGCCAAAGCAGGGCCAACACATTTTTCTTTAAAATCTGTTAATCAGGCAAAACGAGGTAAAAAGGTGAAAGTGGAATTTGAGACCACGCGCAAATGTAGGCACTCAGGAAAGCCCAGTCTAGTAACACACTAAATCAAAGTATCAGACTAACCATGTCTCACCTACATGGGTAGCCCGGTCGCGCACCACTTCCTCAAACTTATTGCAATACCAGCCGTGCGTCCATTTAGCAGCCAACCGTAAACGGACTAAAACGCAACTGCTGCGACTAATACCCGCTGACTAATTAGGAACAGAGTGGGTACAACTCTGCCCTTGAAAAACCTGGGGCGGGGGGGAAGTTAGCCTCCATGCTTGGAGAGGGCAGGGTTGGCCGACGGACCACAACCAAGAACGTTGGAAGGTATCATTGAGTGACTAACCGATGTACCAATCAATTCCCCCTTTTGTGCTCCTCCAGAATAACCAATGCCATTATACACAACTAGGAGCTAGCCATACTAGTACACATAGACACACCTAGCCTTAATCTAATTCCCCCACTCAACTAACTCTCTGAGACTCTGAGAAATAACCTGCCATGGAACATAACAATCCATAAATCCTTCTACACTACACAAAAGCACACCAAGAAAGTCAATCAAACACCTAAGCGACATCTGCGACACTGGACCCCCTTATGGATACAACTAACCAGTGCGCACAACCGTAACCCCACACTAATCTCATACAACCCAAACACCCAACATAAAACACTAGCACACATCTGAGGCACAGAGTCCTACCCTTACGGCAGTGGAGTAACTTTGCTGAAAATGTTGGGGGGGACATGACATCTGAAAAAAAGTTGCCCAAGCCAAATGAATGTGGACAAAATGGTGTGCCAAGAAAGTTGTGGGGGACAAACACCCCTGTCCCCCCCATAAAATGACGCCCATGCCTCACTGATAAAACAAGTGGGGAGTCTCAACCAACTCCCACATGCAAGACAACGCACACAGACACCAGTCCCTCCTGGTTCAGAACCTATCCTATCCTATCCCCACTAACACACCCTGCGCTCTTCTATTGCAGAGCCACATGAGCGCCTGGAGACTGCCTTTGGGTGGTAGTGTTGCGCTGTATAAGTCAGCATAACATAACAGTCTGCAACGTAAGCAAATAAAGGCATGTTTTCTCAAACCTAGTGGGTAGGAGAATGTGAATGTTTGGCGTTTAAGAATAATCTGAATTTCAAAAATGACTTTAGAAGTGCAGAAATCCAAATAAAACAGCTTGACAAATATATAAATCCTCATAGAAATATTTAAGCAAAACAGTATAACTGTAATAGCCTCACCCTCTTGTCCACTCCCTTGAATGGACTAATATACATTTCAGAATGCAAAGAAATGCAAGCTTAAAAAAAATGACCTTTGCAGTTTTTCAAATGTGCGCTCAACATTGAATGCACCCATAACAACGGATACTGTGTGGCGTTATGGCTCTCCTAACATCACGTCAGGGAGGGGGCGCCTACCCCACGAGATGGCAGGAGAGGGAGGTGATAATAAAAGACATGTGCGCCGTAAACGGGCACTCCGGACCCCGACCTCACCACGAGTGAAAGTGTGCTTTCACCGGCGCTACCATCAAGGCCTGTAACACCCTCGACTGCCCGCTGTGTGAGCGGTGAGGTTTGGCACAACTTCACACTGGCGATTAATGAGCCGAATATGCGTGCTAACCCAACCCCCATTATCAGCCTGTCAGACTGCGCTACAGGCCTGCGTGACGGTGGGAGCCGGGAGAACATTTGCTAACGAGCCACCGAACACATGAAATAAATAATTTGTATAAAACGGACACCACACAACGGAGTAGCCGCAAAATCAAAATACCAGGCTGTGCATCACCGCAAGCAGCGACTCCCGAGGTGTGCCACGTGCAGACTGCCCTGGGACAGCTGAAGGCCGCACAATCTACCAGTGAGTGCCCCACGTCTGAGGGTAGTGTGGCAAAGCTGAAGGGAACCTGAGTCCTATGACCAAATATGGCTGGGCCCAAACAAGACACGTCTCACAAAGCCAAGCAGGAGACCAGACCACAGCAGAGATAAGACGGCCCAGCCCCGTGAGTGCAGGGGGGGGGGGGCAAGACACCCGTTGATTGCTGATGGACCCGCCCAACACAACAACAAGGCCAGCACTGCCAAAGAGTCACTGTGTGACATGCTAGGAAAATGGACAGCCCTCCAGCAAAATCAGTAGAAAGAAGCACCAGGGTCGGATTGGCCCGTGGCCGGGCCGAAATCGCGCCTGGAGAGTGGGGGCCCGTTTCTAACCATGCGTGGGCCGGTTTGGAAAAATATAAATAAATATATATATATATATATATATATATACACACACATTTTTGGTTTTACTTAGAACCAATATTTACAGCACTATGCACTTTCAATCATCACGATTCCTCTGTTTTCTTATATCTACGGGACAATATGCTTAAAGAAAAGGAGATCTCTAATTGAATTTGAAACAGCAGCATATTCATTTTATCGTTCATTAAGATGGGGAAATCCAGTTGGTTTGCTAGTAAGCGTGTTAATAAGGTATATTGATACCGAGTACGTAGTATTTCTTGCGTTGACCACTAGTGTCACAATATTTCTATTAACACCATTAACAAAAACTGCCGGCTTACCAAAAAACTTGTTATCTGGTATTTACATCAAACATAACGAGAATGGCTTGAAATACACTTTAAAATGGCCGCCTGCAGTTACACAGGAGAGAATCTACATGGATTGGGGAAAAGTCGAAAGAGAAAAGGTACTAATTGAATTGGGCAAAACCATAGAGTTTGAAACTTTCTTCTCTGATTGTATTTAAACGCTGTACAAATCACTCATTTTATATGTGATCAAGCAACGGGATCGTTGCGAAACGCGTCAGCTCTGTTAATAAAACTGGATATGGCATAAGTAACCTTGTTGGTGAATGGTGGATTTATTTTGAAGATTATCTTTGACGTCCTGACAGCTTTGAGTGCTGTCCTCGTTGGAAAAGTGGAATTATCTTTTCCTTTTTTTTTTAATATAATATATATATATATATATATATATATATATATATATATATATATATATATATTTTCAAAAAGCCTTTCATCCTTCTTAGATCGATAAATGAGTACCAACACAGGTTGGGTGATATTGTATGCATATTTTTTCTAAGTGCTATACAATAACATTATCATTTGGCCTTGGACGTCTTCTTGGATTCACAGTAATTTAGTGTACTTGGGAACAATGCTATTTGATGCCACTTCTGGTTTTGTCAAGGGGTGAAAGGTCGTGTTTCATTACTTCCCAGGATGTCACTTTGGGGTGGGGTCAACAATTTGAGCTCCATATCAAAGCCAAGAAAATCACAGATGCAGAAGCACGGAGAACATTACTAATGCTCAACTTGGGCATGCTAGCCCTGAGACTATTCAATGCCTAGCCCAACAGAGGGCAGGCTGATTACTATGAAGCAGCAAAGACAGCCCCGAATGCGAAGTTCAAACCAGCACTAAACCCAGATTATGAACGATTTCAGATGAGCATGGCCAGGCAACCACCTGGTGAGAGGATAGACGATTTTCATGCCCGCCTCAGGGAGATGGCACTGGGTTGTGAATTCCCAGACGAAGAGAAACTGCGGAAAAGGATCCTATCTGAGAAGAACCTACCATTGGATCGAATCTTGGCAATGGGCCGAAAGATGGAACGCACAGATGAGCAGGTCGCAGCAATGGAAGTGGCCATGAGCAAACTGCCGGTTGACAACTCCAGGGAAGAAGAAAACACTGCAGCTATCAGATCCAAACCCAAAGAGAAAAGAACCAACTTCCTGCCACAAAGGCAAGACGGACAACAAACCTGCAAATGGTGTGGAGGCCCATGGCATAGACGAGAACCCTGTGCTGGGCTAGGAGTCAATTGCGAAAAATGCAAACGTCTCAATCTATTTACTGCAGTCTTCCTCAACTCACCCCCTCATAAGGAAACAGAGTACTGAAGCACCAATCTGCACAAACGGAGAGACCAAGGGAAAGTGAAAGCTGTAGCAGGGGATAAAAGACAATTCAGTGACAGCAAAGAAGATGCCTTGGAAGACAAATCCTCGCTAGAAAGACCTGGAAATCTGCCAAAGAAACACAGCAAGCGCATCCACATGATTTTAGGCCAGGCAAGAAGTCACCCAACAAAAAGAAAACTGCTCAACCAACGTGCCTGGTTCTAGCAGACAGGATCCCCACGAAAGTGGCGATAGACACCAGAGCGACAGTGAACGTGATGTCTCTAGTGAAATTTGAAGGGCAAAAACCGCTGACTCAGCTCTGAAAAACCAGAGTGTGTTTCAAAACCCAGTCCCTGGGGATCCCATACTCGGGTGGTCAGAGAAGGGCCCTCACTTTTGGATCACGACCCTGGGGGCAGACAAGCGAGGGGGATCACCTGGGTAGTGGGTCCTCAGGGAGTGAGGGGAGACACCTGATGGCGAGACATGGTATCCCCTCTTTCCCAACTCTTATCTAACTTCCATCCCTACCTACTTTCTGGGACACTACAACCCCCAGGATCCTTATCCCTTCTATGCTAGCAGAAACACTGGGATGAGGCAGATAAGGACTGAGGCTAGAAAGACCAACTCTAGCACTTTACAATGGCTCTGTCCCACTGAGGCCAGGCAGGGTCAGGCACTCAGTTTTAATCTCATACACCTGCCACACATTAACCATCACGCTGACGATAAAAGGTGGAGTGCAAAGACACACTTTGAGCAAGGCGAGGTATGAGAAGCAGCAGCTCAGTCATGGCTGTGAGAAACCAGGCTACAGAGAACAGCACAATTAGCGCAGAAAATACGAGTGCAAAAGTGGAGTATTTTACCTCCAGCAAGAAGTTGGAGGTAAAACTCCAAACTTTCTGTGCAACTCATAATTTGGCCAGCCCTTAAATACGGCTTTAATAGTGTTATCGCTGCATTTAAGGGCTGAGGCCAAATACATGATGAGGCCCAATGTCTTACGAGTCACACCCCTGGACAGTAGTGACATGGTAACGGTGGCAAGAGGACAAGTAGTCACCTGAAACATATCCCACTTCCGGAAAGTAGCTCCAAACCTGTGGAAAGAGCAAGCAACAGAAGCCTCTCAGAAGGAAAAGGGGCTAGTACCACAAGAGGACAACCTGGGTGGAGAATTAACGGCTGAAATGGATGAAGCCACCGGAGCACCTGAAACCCCTGGCCCCAACACCGCCAGAAGTGAAGAAGCCAACTACCCAGAGAGAAGGCGAGGATCTCGGTATCCCCCACCCCCTGAGAGAACTGCCCCAGCCATCCTCCAGACTGCAAGGGTATGTGCTTCATGGAGTGTACGACCGGGAGGAGGTGCCCAAGTAAAGGACATGTTCGAGATATCCGGTAACACGCACCAGAACTGTTAATTGACTACTTTTATTTATTCAAGCAATCGGTTTAACATTAAACCCTAGCTAATTACCAAACACAGCACAAAGAAAGAAGAACAAAAAAAAAAACAGAAAAAAGAAAAACCAAGGAAGAGAAAAGAGAAAAGAAAAAAAAGAACGGGCAAAAAGGAGAATTAAAATCAAATTCACATATATCATCCAGATCTCCGTCTATCGTTCCAAAATTGGGGCTAGGGTGCCGTGGCCACCATTTAGGTGCATGTCTCTTCCTCTCAGACGGTCACCCCTTCGTTAGGCGATTTGCTTGTAGGCAAATCAATTAGGATGAAAAGTTTGTTCAAGAAGGCCAGCAATGCTAGAGTCAGGGAGGTTTGGGTACTGGACATCAGTCTACCCCACAGTCCTCGTCTGACATAGTTGTACATAAGTTAAAATGCTTAGCCAGCCATTTAGAACAGAGATCTTTAGCTCCAGGACAGTCTAGAATCAGATGCATTAATGTCTCTCGGTCACAGTTACAGTCTGCAGTGTAAGTCACTTTGGTCATGTGGCTTCCTGACCTCAGTGACTTCCTTAGTAGGGTACAAGTTCATTCTGACCCTTAAGAAATTGTGGCGCTTGAATTTGCAAGAAAATCTAGTGATGTAAGGAGGAAGGTTGCCTCTCGCTCTGATTTCTTTAAAGTTGTTACCATAGACCCTTGCTGATGCTCGCTCCTCCAAGGTTTGGATCCAATCCAGGACGTAGTTTCCTTTTAATTCTTGCTTGATGTAACCATAGAGAATCTGAAGTTTCACCCAGGTCGTTCAAAATGCCTTTACATATTGAGCTCCAGGCCATTAGTAGAGGCTCTGAGGGCCTTAGCATTGCAGAGCCAATTGCTGCTAGGGCTCCTTCTGTATTTTTAGCACCACATTTTCTGAAAAGTAGGAGAGATTTCCAGACTATTAAGGAGTAAAGGGAAGTCAGCCCCAGTTCTGCTCTAATAATCTGGACAGGTACACAATTTGGCAGACATAACACCTTCCTCCAGAACAGCCCTTCCAATTTCCCCCATACAGAAGCCGGTAATGGAAACGAGGTTTCTGCATCGTAGGTCAATATTGGAGCCACCTTTAAGTGGAAGAATTCGATCACTGGAATCAGGGAAAACTTGCTAAACCTATTCCGGATTATAATGGCTTGCGCAGCGAGGTTTCTAGCCTTGAACCTGAGGGAACGTTCTCTCTGCGCATCCACCGAACTGTCGTTCAAACAGAGCCCCAAGTAAATGAATTCAGAAACTTGAGGGATTTATTTCCACTCTGATGAACCACTGTTTCATTGGACATCCTTTTCTTTTCTTTTTGTGTCCAAAAATGACGTACCCGGGATTTTGTAGCATTTATTTTCAAGCCATTCGTTTCCATATACACGACTAAGGCGTCCAGTTGCCTTTGGAGGCACACTTTGGTTTGGTCCAACAAGATTAAATCGTCGGTAAAGAGCAATCTAGGGATCTTCACCTCACCAGAATTGGAGGGAAACATCTCACCAGTGCAAAAGCCGACTGTCTGATGTAAACAAATTGAAAACAGCTGGAGCCAAAGGACAACCCTGCTTTAGCCCATTATAGGTTTTAATAGGTTCTATCATTTGGCCTCTCCGATCCAGTCTTACCCTTAGTGAAGTGGAAGTATGGAGGAGTTTCAAGGCTTTTCTTATATCAGGTGGACAGCGCCACTTTTTGGATTTAGCCCATAAAATTTGGCGGCTGATAAGAGTCAAAGGCATGTGCCAGGTCGATTGAGGCCATGTCTAGTTCTTGGCCCTTTTTCGCTTTGACCTTTGATTTGAGGATACTTAGGGTGAATAGGTTTACTGAAGTCCCCACTCCTCTAACAAACGCTGTTGGCCATGGGTCACAGTGACGGGGTGCTGTCACCCAAGTAGAGAGAGCCTTAAGGAGCAAGGACCCAAAGATCTTTCCACCAGTATCCAGCTGGGCAATAGGCCTAGAATTGACCGGCATCGCTCTGTCGACTTTTCTGTAAATGGGGGCTATAGTTGATGTCTATGATGGCGGTATTGACTACACTGTTTTAAAAATGCAAGTTTTGGAGGAATGTGGGGTTATGGCCCTGCTGACATCACGTGAGGGAGGGGGAGCCTGCCCCATGCGATGGGAGGAGAGGGAGGTGATAATAAACAACGCATGTGTGCCAGAAACAGCCACTGCGGACCTGGACCTCACCACGAGTGAACGGGTGCTCTTTTACCGGCACTAACATCAAGGCATGTAACACCCTCCCCTCCCACCCTGCGTGCGAGCAGGGAGGTTTGGCAACAACTTCACACAATGATAAGTATACCGGCTTATTTGTTAACCTGGGCATCCTGATTATTTAAATGCAGTATCAAGGTAACAGTAAATTCCGTCTAAATGGAAAACCTCCTTTGTACGAGTCAAAACAACAACACATAATAGAAATTAGACAGTTTAAATGTTTTTGGTCTTGTAATGAGGCACAGGCGTGGATATTTAGCTGGAGCTTTTATGGAATTTCAGATGCAAATAGCTAATGATCCCTTAGTTCTTATCAGTGACCAGAAAGTTAGTAACAAAGAGTTGTTAATTGTTTACAAGTGCCAGTGGGAGACTGAGCGACTTCCTGTACTCTTGCAGGCAACCTCTGCTCACTGCAAAGGGTCGGGAAGGCAGCCGATGCATTTTATTGCAGCCCTGAAAAAACGGGAGCATACATGCTGTTCCCCGAAGAGCATAAAAACTGGGAGGTTAGGCAGGTCTGCAAAATCCTTGGTACAGTAGTTCTCTCTCCCTTCAGATTCCAGAATTACCCTCTATGCCTACTGTCGTTACCTTGCACCATTTACAAAAGACCTACCTCAGTCTTGCAACATGACTCAAAACAATTTCAGAGCCAAAGCAAGTCGAAAGACAAATGCATAAAGGTCCTTTGAGACCTTTTTCTATTTTTACTTGAAAGAAAAATAAGATATTGTGAAAAACCTAAGGGCATTTCCCGATCTACTCCCTGGGCATCTTCTCAGGTGGTCAGGAGACGACCATCACTGTTGGATCCAGACCCTGGAGGTGGACGAGCGAGGGAGGATCACCTGAGTAGAGGGGCGGCGTGGTGGGGGCAGAGTTGCACTCATGGGAAGACTACAGGTGAGATGCAGTATCCTAGCAGGAAAGAAGGCGAGGAGGCCGAAGTCCCTGAGGCCTTCATGGGCTATCTGCATTCAGGACCCATTCCACCCCACAACCTTTTCTAAAGAAAAGAGAAGTCAAAAACCCCAGAACACCAAGGTAGGTGAAAACCAACATCCAGGGATTACTATTTCTTCAACACCTCAAATAAAGGTAATAGGAATATACCAGACCATTTTTTTGTTAAGTCTGACAGTTTCCCATATTAAGTAATAAGATGGTGTGTTCCCCTGTTTTTCATTTTACCCAAAAATCCTCTCCCTCAACTTCCAGGGGACATTGTCAATCTCATTCCAATTCCCCCACCCCAATTCCAACAAACACTGGGAAGAAGAGGCGACTGAGAGCCATGAGGATTACGTCTGAAGAACACCTTGAAAAACAGAGAAAAGACTATTTACAACCACCACTAGGTTGTCCCACTAATAGGGTCAGGCAGAGTCAAGCAGGGCTGGAACACTACTCCCAGACTGACTCCAATTGACTTTCCAACCAAGTATAAAAGGTGCAGCCAGAAAGCACACTGAGCGAGCTGGGGATGCTGGATGCACCGTGAAGACCAGGAGGAGAAAACAGCAGCTGGGAGAACCCTGGAGAGCCTGGAGGAGGATAGACTGCCAAGCCACTGAGCCTGTAGGTAAAAGGGAGGTTGCAGTGTGGAGAGGGTGCTCTGTCTCCAAGGAGCCAAACCAGGGGCAGCTGGAGTTTCCAAGCCAGTGCTCGTCCCCTGGGTGAGGTACTGAAGCCCAGGCATCTGAGGGGCAGGTAGTGAGACCCTGACCTCAGTTTCATCCCATAAAAAAAAAATGTATGCTCCCAAGTTCACCAGAATGCTGCCAAGGGGAGCTAGCGAAGTGGGAGAAAAACAGGAGTGATGCATTAAAGTGACTCAGTGTTCGAAATTTGGGGAACTAAAAATTAGACGGTTCAGGTGTTAGTCTGCTTTTCCTTAGAGCGGGCTGTCAGTGAGAAAGTGTTCATGTTGTAAAAGTGGGGGTGGGGGGAATGTGGGGGGAGATTTCCTAAATATCCTAAAGGGTAGGATTGGGTAAAGGTGTTACAGGGAAGGGGATACCGCGTCTCACCATCCAGTGTCCCACTCCCTCAAGACCCCTCACCCAGGTGATCCTCCCACACTGGTCCACCCCCAGGAACTGGATCCAAAAGCGATGGCTGTGTCCTGGCCACCTGGATGACAGATCCCTGGGGACTAGTGGGTGGAACACTTGGTGTGAGAAATTGAAAATATATGAACTGAGTATTGATGTCAAGGCGGGCGAAGCCTAAAGAGTGATTGAACTACCAGAAGTTGAAAGCCTAACATTGAACTGTTAAATTGTACCAGCAAGTCAAAGTGTGCAAGACTGACAGAACTGTGCCATACACCCATCCTTTGGCTTTTGAGAGGCTCTCTAGACCCTGTGGGATTGAACCTGGAGAAGGGAGTTGGTGCTGAAGCCATTCTGACATTTCCCTTTGAGAGACACTTTTCATTTTATATTCCCTTAACCATCTTCTAAGAAGGAGGGTAAGGTTACATTTTCTTGGTATAGATTTTATTTTGACCAGACTGACTTGGACGTATTTGTTATTGTTGAATGGTCAAGATTATTCCCATTTTAGAGTTAGGGCCAGTTAGGAATTCTATCATCCCAATCAAAAGTGTAAATAAAGGTTTTCAAAACTTTGATCTGTTGCATCTGTCTACTTCTCGATAACACGCCTTCCTCAAAATATTTAAAAACCAACATACAAAGCATTGGTGGGGAATTTTTGAGTTAAGATTAGACTACTGGGGAAAACCTCACCGAGGCACATTCTAAAGGGGGCATACCATTTTTCCTAACAATGGGTTATCTTCTGCCTATTTTTCAGCTAAAAACACATGCTCATTATCTTTTTTTTAAAAATGTTCGTACATGTTTTTCTTCCAAGAATTCTCCATTCTATGAGTTCCTTTCAAGGCCTCAAAGAGGAAGTGACATAAGAAAAGCAGAAGTGCAGTCTTGCGGATCTATTATACTAGCAAAGGGGCAAAGTAAGATGTTTGCATTGCCTTCACGTCCCACTAATCAGGGAATATTAATTCCTGCCAGCATTAGATCTCCAGGATGCTTACAATTATATTCCAATCAATCAGGCTCACCAGACGTTTTGAAGATTCTCGACTCTGGGTTACATTCACAGCTCAGATCCCTAATAATCAGTTGGGAAACAGCTCCAAGAATTTGTGCCAAAGGTCTGGGGCCAGTGGTGGCTCATCTCCACTTGAAGGGAATCCAGACCGTCCCATATCTGGACAACTGGCTGATCAGGGCAGCTTCTCAGACACAACTGTAGGAACAAGTTCAGTGGATGTGCAAAACCCTAGAATCTTTGGGGTTCCTCCAGTGCTTCGAAAAATCACACCTGGAGCCCTCTTGGGATCCCCAGTGTATAGAGGCCATGTTTTGGACTATCAAAACAATGGTTCTCTTTCCCGAGGACGGGCAGAGAGCATTAAATCACTTTCAAGGAAACTCATAGTTGCGTAGGTGACACCATTCAGGGAGGTGTTATGGGTCCATGGTCACTAGGCGAGATTGCAGATCCATTCTCGAATATCTCACCTCTGAAAGTACTGAAGGCAGGACTCCGTGGATCAAGAAGATAGTCCAGTTGTAGTGGTGGCTGGACAAGGCAAATCTATTAAAGAAATGTTATTTACAAAAGTCCTCACAGACCATATTTAGGACAGATGCCAGTGGTCTGGGATGGAGAGCAAGGTTGGGGGAATGGCATCATCAGGAAAGATGGGTCCCTCTGGAGTCAAGCAGGACACCCCCCCGACCGGTGAGCCAGTTGGAGTCAGTCCTGGCCCTGAAGGAAGAGGCAGCCGAGAAGAGTTCAACCCTTAAAGGAATGATTCGGTCAGAAAATATTATTGTCCCTATGGTTCGGCCATGTGCTTTTAACCATAATTCGATCGATCGTACAAACATTTCTTATGCACCTTGCCCGAGTTTTCGTCTCTTGAACACAAGCAAAATCAGGCAGCAGGGTGCGGCCATCTTGTGATAATCTTATCACTTTCCGCATCCCCGTGGGTGACCTGCATTTGGGGCACTAAATCATATCCCCCACCCCTGAGCCTGACATCACTAGAAGCTTACCGGCCATTTCACAACGCCAAAGCACGTCTCATGTCAACATTCTCTGCGCCTCAGCTAATGACGTGTCGCCATGGAAATGGCAGGAAGCCTCTTTCTTCGACAAGTATAAACAGAGCAGTTCACAACACACAACAGCAGATTTTCGTTTCCATTCCTCTTGCTGTATTTCTTTGAGTATTCTGTGACTCGTTTCTGTGCTCTGGTCAGCTACCTTCGTTGCTTGCAGCCCGTGTGAACAGATACCAGTACGACTGCTATGAATTATTTTCGTTTCTTTACCACACAATGGCAACAATAATGCCCTACCTGTACGAGCCCGAGTATTCCGAGGAGGAATTACTGGAAAAAGCAAGCTCTGTAGACGATGGGGATTTGGACAACAGTTGGGCGGACGTTTCAACAGATGAAGAGCCTGGGCCTAGTCGGATGGACGGTGTTTCCACCTGGTGTACCTGCAATCGGTGCACGCTAATGCCAACCGAGGTGGAGAACTGCTGCTACCGAGAAAACTCTGATTGCTTGTCCTACATATCGCAAGGCGATCAACAGCCGCAATGCGTTACCGAGCTGCCAGACCTCACGGCAGTCTGTCTCACACGGTGTGTGTTGAGGATTTTGATGGTGCTTATGCACAAACTTCGCGCAACAGTTCACCCTCGTAATCTAAGTAACGAGTAAGTGTAGTCTGGTTGTGATGTCAGTTAGGCCACTATTTCCTGGTTGTCCCCTATATTCTCGTGACTTCAAGATATCATTGTCATATGCGTTTAGTCTTGCAATTCTCTAGTAATAGTCGCATAAAAGTCGTTCAATATTGTTTAGTGTCTAGTTAGCATTTGTCCTGGCAAAAATGCCATTGCATACAAGAATTGTCATTCACAACTAAGGTTTAATACACTTATTTTGGTCATTTAAAAACAGATTGTATCTTTCTCTTTCATAGGTGGTACCGGCTGGTGGCCTATCATTCGTACACATGGTGGCTTCATGGGAGGCTTGGACACCACGTTCGACGAGTAATACCCGCCTGTGTTGTTGGTGCCATTAGACAAACTTTCCCCAGCGTCAGTGGTCAGTACAGGGGATTTTCCCTAGCTGAGCTGCAACCAGACCTTTACAATGTCTAGTATTTTTGTGCCATCAAAATAAGAAACCAAATAAAACGCAACATATTTTGTATCAATGGTTGTTTCAGTTATTAAGTGAATCAAGTGTGTCTCCATTCATCAGTGTTCAGGTGCCTTGTCTGCACGCCACCCGGCCCATCCATCCCACCCCCCACTATCAAAGGCAGTTCGTAAAAAGCAGCAACTGCCTTATACTCATATTTACGATCCGCTAATTGCAATGAAAAAAAGGGAGCTACAAAAACTATGCAGAGATCTTAATAAGTTAAGATCTAAAGAATCGCAGCTTGCGATTGACACAGCCAAACAAAAATATCGGAATTGGATAAAATCACATAAAAGCTGCATGTTACAACACGACTAGCATGCCTTAATAATCGTAACACCCGAGAATTATGGAGTTTATTAAACCCAACACAATGTGTCCAACATCGAAGGATACAAAATGTTACCGAAGCCGGTTGGCTGGAACATTTTACTGCTCTATACAAGAAGGATACCCCCGAATTCACAGTTCAACTGAAAATGAATAAATGGCAAATCACAATAACCAGACAATAAATTCTACAAATAATCATGAAATTGAATAATTCACAAGCACCAGGGCCAGGCAGCCTTACAAACGCACAAATCAAAGCTTCACCAGAGATATGGGCGGACATGATATTACTTAATTGATATCTCTCAAATGATGTTCTATGCGAATTTCACTATTAACCTAGTCATTGTTATTCTGTTTTTACTTTGTTTTTCTGTAATTGAAAATGAAAATAAAGTGAACAAAACTAAAAAATGAAGAAAAAAAAATAATTATCACATTGATTAATCATTTGAACCAAATACCCTCAACTTGGAAACTAGCGGTCCTGATTCCAATCTTTAAACAAGGAGACAAAGAGAGTCCCACACATTACAGGCCCATTGCATTATTAAACCCGTTGGGAAAAATATTTGCTACCATCTTATTGAGGGCATTAATGGAATGGGCCACAGAAAATAAACGGATTGCGACCCGACAAACTGGTTTTGTCCGTGCAGTCGGCACAAACATCAATATATTCCTTCTGAACCTTGTAAAATATCAAGCAAAATCCTCAAACCAACAGGTGTGGATAGCTCTTGTGGACCTACACCTTGCTTTCGACTGTGTGAACCGACAATTGTTATGGAACAAATTGGAAAAGTGGAACTGCCCTCCTCATATATTGCAACCAATAAGGCTACTCTATTCTTCAACAAAAATACAAGTAAGGTTTACTGAAGATGGGCAAATGAGCGCTTATATTGAGACCTGGAACGGGCTGAAACAGGGGTGCCCACTCGCAGCCACCCTTTTCAATCTATTTACATCAGATCTTCCATGTGAAATGAAGTCGGATAGAATATATCCCCCCAAAAATAAACTCAGTAAAGATACCAATAATGATGTACGCAGACAACATTCTATTACTTGATAAAACATTGAAAGGTCTACAGGAGAGTCTCGGATTGTTGGCAGACTACATGGAAAGAAAGGACTTAAAAATAAATATAGCAAAAACCAAAATCATGGCTATTATGAAACTGAAACAAAATGAAAAGAAACCAGTGATACACATTAACAGATGTCCTATTAGCATTGTATCATCTTACAAGTACCTGGGAATTATTATTAGCCAGACAATGGATGAAAAAGAATAGGAGACACATCTAAAAAAAAAAAAAGTAATGGTATTGGCGAGACAAGGATATATACTCCATGAAAAATTTGGTAAATTCTCGCTCTGACCAATTATTACATTCTATAGGAGTAAGGTCATTCCAATCCTTGCTTACGGAAGTGAAACACTACTAAATCTGCCTGAAAAAATATGGCATATTCTGGAAGCTACTTTCTGGCGGAAAATAATGAAGCTGCCTAAATCATTTCCAAAAGCCCGAATCCGTTCTGAAATAGCAGTTCAATCACTTACATCTGTGGTACGCTGGAAAAAATGTGATCTTTACCGAAAAATAACATGGGAACAAAGTGCCAGCACTAGAAATGTTTCAATCGAAACCTGCTCCTATAAATGCTAGAGCTTTGTTAAAATGGAGACAACAAATATTACTAGCATTAAGAAATGAAGATATAACAGAAGAAATGCTACAAATGAGGCCCCAATATGCCAAGAAACAAGTAATGTATAATGACTGGATAAACACAAATGAATTAATAACCCGATAAAGAAAATCAGACAAGTAAAACAGAAACCAGAGCCATCTATGATCTGCCACCGTACCTGTTTATATTCCCCGATAAAGACATAAGAAGGTTTTTCTTGAAATTTCGGCTGAACATATTACCCACAAGAGAAAGATTAGTAAGAACTAAACAGCAAGTAAACAAAGAAATCTCTTGTCGGATATGCAAAAATCAGGTGGAAACAGAAAGTTTGTATCATCTCCTGATGTTATGTCCTGCTCTTGACCAAGAAAGAAATGTATGTGGATCCTACTTTGAGAGCGCACATAAGACAATGAGCTTGGATCAAAGATGGGCCTGGATATTGTCAGGGACTGAGAAACAGATGATCTACATAATTTTTCATTTTTGGAAGAAGATTGTGGATAGAATTGAAAATGTGACTTGATCGAAATGTATAACTGTAACGCTCACCTGATTCCTGTGGAGGCGCCGGTCTTGACTGGGCGTATACCGTATCTTCAAAGGTGATGTGTAACACACAGCTGGCTCTTTGGGCTGGACCTCTGTGCACTGTATGTCTGGCTCGAAGGGTAAGATGTCTGCAGATAGAAAATGTGGGATTAATGAACTGGGTTATTGAATGTCTCTCTCTTCTTCCCTTTCTCTTCTCCTGTAGAACCCCAAAGGTTAACACTCTCACCTTAGGTAAATGAATGCTGTGCTCTCCATCTGCCTCGAGGCAGGGTGCTGTAACCAGTTTCTTCACTGGATAAGGGGAGCAGGCCTCTTGACTTCAGAGGACTGCTGTCCGTCGTTTACTGCACGAACGGTAAGTTTCGAGTAATTCTAATGTCTTTAAAGTCTTTAGTAATGATGTCTCTTGTTTTGCAGGGTTCCGGCGATGGCGGATGGCGGGCTGAAGTGAGTTGAAGATGGAGCCCGTGTGATGAATAGAAGCGCCTGGAAGCACGTAAGTAAGCGCTTGTTGCCTGCTTCACGATGCGCTCTAACTGTCTTTTTATTTTGCAGGTACAAGTTCGGGGTGGCTGCAGGGTGCCGGAATACCCACTGGGTTAGATGTGGAAAGGAGTAATGGCACGTGAGTATTAAAGTTCCCCAATGTCTTTAAACGCACCTTGTTTCGTCTTTCAGATGCGGGATGCAGCGCCGAAGGCCCCCGGAGCGTGCGAAGAGTTGGTAAGCTTTTGTCTTTCAGATGCCGGAATGCAGAGTGAAGACCTCAAGAGCGCACGAAGAGTAGGTAGGCCTTTGTCTTTCAGATGCCGGAATGCAGCGCGAGGCGTTGGTGACAGCCGATGGACCAGGTAAGTGAAGAGCTGTCACTGAAGACCGTAATGCTAACCTGTTCTTTCTTGTCTTTATAGGTGTTGCTGAAGACTGGATTCAGAATGGTAAGCCTTTTTCCTTAGGCCCAGGATCAGATGCAGAAGACACGATGAGCGTTCTGCTGCTGAGGATGCAGAATAACGCAAAGCAAGATTCATCCATCGGGTGTGGTTTAAATAGCCTCCTGTAGTGCTTAGGTGTCTCCTTCCACAGCCACGCCTAAGAAAAGAGTTCCTGCTTTCAGAAGAGTTCCAGTGTTCTGAATCTAGGGAGTGGCTCCAGCCCCACCCAACAGGAAAAGTAGTTCCAAACAGAAGAGGATCAGAGGCTCAACTGGCAGGCAAGTAAGCAGCATGGTCTGCTGAAGGTAAGTCCACCCAAGCATTATGAGCCCGGCGCTTCCAGCGCTGGGACTGGGCATATTTATGAGCCTGGTGCCACTGGCGCCAGGACTGGGTCCAAAAGGTCCCAATTGGGACTGGTTGGCACTCGGAACCTCGGTTATGGATCTGCTTCCAAGGGAGTTGGGAAAACCCTGACCTTTTGGAAGCAGAGATCATGACAATAACTTAAATGTAAGATGTTTGATAAGATAAAATGAAAAGTTTATTTTAAACTGAAACATTTCAAATGAAAAAAATTAAAAAGGCAGTTCGCACCAGTAGATGTGCGCTGCCATGGGGTGCTGTCAGGGGCGGGAACAGCCAAGGTGCCAAACAACATGTACACTTCAAAAGGTATCCCACGCCCAGGGCCCATTGCTCACAAGGCCTCCTCAGACCAAGTGTCTCCAGGCAGGCCTCCCCTGAAGCAGACCGTGCCCCTGCAATCCACATAAGTGTGTCTCCATTCAGCAGTGTTCCGGTGCCTTGTCTGCACGCCTTCCGGCCCATCCATCCCACCCCCCTCTATCAAAGGCAGTTCGCACCAGTAGATGTGTGCTGCCATGGGGTGCTGTCAGGGGCGTGAACGGCCAAGGTGCCAAACAACATGTACACATCAAAAGGTATCCCACGCCCAGGGGCCATTGCTCACATGGTCTCCTCAGACCCCGTGTCTCCATGGAAGACCTCCCCTGAAGCAGGCCGCTCCCCTGCAATGTACATAATACCACGACATATACATGTCATTCATTCACAAACACACCCCTTTTTGTTATTCTTTATAAACCACTGGATATTTACCTTGAGAACATCTTTGAGCACTGCAAGTCAACTCGTGAACGTGCTACTCTGTGACCGCTTCGAGTGACCTCGTCTGTGTGCTACCTGTGAACATCTCCCTGTTCTCCTGCCACTAATTACTCTGCTTGCTGAATCCAACTGTTTGTTTGTCAAGGTAAGGGCATGTATCCTAATCATATCTCCTTCATTTGTAAATTTATATCTATTCCGAAGTATCTAACTCCGTAGTGCTATGTTAATTTGTATCATTGCTATTGACTTGAGTTTCTTTTGTTAGGTTATCGATATATCAATTTTTATCAGTGTCAATTGGCATCGTATTGCATCCTTCGCGGACCATGTCTATGGTATAAGCATGTTTCCTTTTCTTGCATGATAGAACATTCAAGGGACGAGTAACATGTTCTGATTTTCAACACATCAACGAATCGTTCGTGAAATGTATCCTATGATACAGCCGCACACACTGCACTGGTTTTGCTGTGGTGCCCAAAAGAAAGCGTGCAATGAACAATGTATGGTCCAATTCATTCTTTCTCACATGCTTATGCAAAATAATTTTCTAATAATGTTGACCTTTATTTTGCAGAATTTACAACAATGCCTGCATGTTCCATTTTCGGTTGCCCTTCGAAGACCCATGACAAATCCGAAGGCATTACAATGCATGTATTCCCTAAGACTGTTGATGGAATAAAAGAATGGGTCAGACGCTGCGGATATCCACCGGAAGAGCTTGTAAGTAGAGTCAACCAAGTCTTGGAGGACAAGAGGGGTCATCGATACCGCATCTGCAGCCTGCACTTCTCACCGGATATGTACGACACATCCTTGTACACAAAGAGGAATCAAATGAGAACAACTCGGAAATTGCTCCCAAACGCTATTCCGACTTTACTCGTGAAAATGCCGCCACAGGTAAGTCACGCTTCCGGATTTATCTTTATGCCTGTATTTTCGGTGTAAATGCTACTTATAGTACTTTCCATATTTATGTGATTGAATAGCTGTTGAAATAATGATTTTTTTGCTAAACATCAGTCCTTGTTTTGTAGAACACAAGAAAAATTATTTATGGGGACGGATAACTATGCTATATTATCCATTTCAATAAGTGTAATTTTCTCGTATTCAGTCTTCTTACATGCCATTTTGTAATGTTGGAATTTCTAAATTGAATATTACTTTCCCTTTACCACTCCATGACTATCCACCGAATATGAAGGAACATGATTCAACATCCATGTCTTGCCTGGAGTCATCAACCACTTCGAGAGCGTATCAGGTAATCTTACCTGGCTATTCTGTCCCAGACTGGTTTTATGCACGGAATTCTAGATAATGTGATCATATTTTCGCAACGTATCATTGCATTACACAATGTTTCTTTACCACTTTACTGTTGATATGTACCTTTGTAGTCTTTCCAAATTGTGTGTCCTGTTTCCAATCTTTTCAACTTTACTAATGCAAGTACTGTGTTTCAGGGAGATGCTGAAACGTCCACTACAATCCGAACACCCCTCGTAGTAGATCCGGTATCAGAGGTATGGGTCTTCATAGCTCAATAGGACGAGATAATCTGATCATATTTTCATGCCATGTAATTGTTTTACACAATGTTTCATTCCTTCTTTACTATTGATATGTACCTTTGTCGTCTTTCCAAATTGTGTGTCCCGTTTCCAATCTTTTCGACCTTACTAATGCAAGTACTGTAGTGTGTTTCAGGGAGATGCTGCAACGTCCTCTTCAATTACATTATCCATTGTGGTTGTTCCGGAACCAGACCTTACACTTGATCCGGAGCCAGAGGTATGCGCACTGACAGTACAATCGAATGAAAGAAAGTCGGTCTAATTAGATGTGTAATGCCAATTACTTATTTTAAATGGATACTATTTTTTGTAGGGATGTATACAAGATCCGCATATTGAACCGGAGGAACGTGTATCTTAGTCGGTGCGCCAGTTTGCTGACGTTAGAGGAAAGAAGGTTTCAAAGAAAAGAAATAAAAATAAGGTTAGTTATAAACACTTTCTATTGTTGGCAAAAGTTGTGTGCTAAGGCCTTCATTATATTTTTTTTAATGTCAATTGTACAACACTGTATGTTGGATTTACACTGAACATCCCTTTTCCTATCTGTCCTGTAGTTGCCCGATGGAGTACGTACTATGCATAAACAGACAGCGATACAAATGACAGATGCTGCTTGCCAAACTGTTTTCACCATGGAGGAACTATTCATTGAGGCGCGTCGTGTTCACACTCGAGATGCCTATGTCCAATGGCCAGAAAATGAATTTTTTAAGACCGGCGATTCCAGCTAAGTGTTCTTGGACCATTGCTACAATGCGCCCGCTCCGCCAGAGGAAGGTGAAATTGAATTTATAGATGATAGTTTAACATTCCTAGATGAGCACTTGACACAATCGACACCCGCCAAAAAAAATGCCCCCCAAAAAAAAGTCCACATTGATATTTTCTCCTATCCATCGTCAAGTAACAGATGTTGAAATGACAGAAACTGAAGCATTAACACTATTGACCGACGAAACAGACAAAGATATCGACTATAGTATGCCCGGTTTTGCTGATATGTCCACCATGGTTCAGTCCGAAACAAACAGTGTTGCCAGATGACAGCATTATAAAAGAGGCCAAATACATAGTATTCGACAGCAGCTTGATGGAGATTATAAAGATGCTGAAATGTGTGCATTCAGTGGGAGGGGAAGTATGTGGAAAGCCATTGGTGAGCGTGACTCGTCTAACACAAGGCAGTAACCTGAAAATACATGCCACCTGTGAAAAAGGTCACAAAGCATTTTCATGGTCCGCTCAACCGAGGCTGGAGAAACTGCCAGCTAGCAATCTACTGTGTGCAGCAGCTTTACTTTTCAGTGGCTCTAGTTTCACGAAGTTATCCAGTTTCTTTCAGTTTGTGGGACTCCATTTCATTTCTAAAACGCAATACTACAAATACCAACGTGATTATCTATTCCCTGCCATTAGTGAAGCTTGGAAAATTGAACAATTGGCTATTGAAAGTACATTCCCCGACAAACGGTTCAGGCTAGCCGGCGATGGACAGTGTGACAGCCCCGGATTTTCTGCTAAGTACTGCACCTACCATCTTCAGGACATGCAAAGTAAGAAAATTGTGAGTTCGGTGGTCGTGCAGGTGTCCCAATGTAAATCCTCGGTCGCCATGGAGAGACTTGGTTTTATAAAATCACTGGAAGATCTACAATCGAGGGGAATGCAAATCGAACTCATTGCCACGGACAGACACGTTTCAATAGCCAAGACAATGAGAGAGCAGTATCCAAATATTAAACATCAATTTGATGTATGGCATGTTGCCAAATCAATTAATAAAAAAATCTCGGCTGCAGGGGAAAAAAAAAGGTTTTGAAAGTATTTCACAATGGTCCCAGTCTTTCAGCAACCATCTTTGGTGAAGCTCCAAAACATGCGATGGGTCTGTGGAAATTCTACTGGAAAAATGGCGCTCACTGATGCACCACTGTTCCAATGTTCACCACTGGACAGAAAACCAACATTTCCACCAATGTGAACATGGTCCTTTGTCCTCAGAGCAGGCACGGAAGAAGAAGTGGTTGATACCATCTTCACCTCCACACAAAGCCCTTGAGAAGATTGTGTTTGATAAAACTCTATCAAGAGATCTTAAGGGACTTGCAGAATTCTGTCACACAGGAGATTTGGCGGTGTTCCACAATATGTGCCTAAAGTACAGGCCAAAGAGACTGCATTTTGGCATCCAGGGGATGAAATGTAGGACTTTACTTGCGGTATTAGCGCATAACGAGAATGTGGGCCGGGAACAATCTAGGACTGCAGGAAACTTAGGGATGCTTCGCTACACTATGGCCTTTACGAAAAGAAGCAAAAAATGGGTTGTCAAACCAGTATATGAGAAAAAGGAATTCGATTTTGTGAAAGATCTTATTGTTAATGTCGTCGAGATGCATACTCATAGAATCGCGCACAAATCTGTTCAGAGCACAAATACATTGCCACAAAACATTGCCAGCGTGCCATGTCCACCGAAAAGCAGAGCTTGTTAAATCGTTCAAATCCCGGTTGAAATGATAACCGTCTGTTTTTATTTTTGCAACAAATGTTTCCATAAACTGTACAAATAAAGTATGTATTTTGTCTTTTGAAATCTATCCTCTCAGTGCTTTTCTTAAAAAAATATTACAATTATTACGATTGCTTTCACATTTCACAGTTTAGTTGAGATACTGTGGGACCTTCATTTTTCATGTTAATGACCAATGGGTAACAGTGTGTAAGAATATTTGGGTTTTGGCAGTTGACTTGCAATAAAGTTCTGCAAAAAGCTGAATAACTGCTGGACCTACAAAAGGGATTAGACCTAGGCCACAAAACATTCTAGGCACGCAAGAAGTACTGACTGTGAAAACAAGCCATGGGTAGGAGGCCATGAGATAAGCAGAGGTGGCCCTATTATTAGACACGTTTTGACTCCGTTTTTGTGTTACACCGACTATAATTTGGGAATAGGGGGCATTCTGTCATTGGCAAATTTCACCTACAGCTGAGCAGCGCCACGAACAATGATTTCCTGTGCCCGTGCTTCAAAATTCATGTTCTCATGGATGCGTTGATACGGGATGTTGCAAAGTAAGAATGTATGTTCATTTTGAGTGAAGGTCACCAGCTTTGAGTTTTTGCTTGGGAGCTGGGAGGCCCACGTGTCCCGCGCACAGTATAAGGTTCTATTGTTTTTTGACCTTGAGAGGCAGGGACCATTCCGAAAGGGATTGAATTGAAGGGGGGTGTAATAACGCATGATATGATAAGGTTGCCCATTCCGAAACTGCACCTAGTTATATATAATATAAGTTTCTCTTTAGACAATTTCATACCAGAACTAATCGAAATACGAATAGCTGACCGTTACTGCTGGGTGACATTGTACTTGTTTGTTCTGTTTGGCATATTGCAATGAAGTGCTAGGACAACCTTTGTGTGCAGGGCTATCTACCGGGCACATGGGCAGGCCAGCATCGAGACACATGTAGACCACCACTCGTTTCTCCCTGGCTCTACGCTAATAAATCATTACATTGTTTTTGCACCTCGAATTCTTGCCCCAGTTTACGCATTACGTTTAGAGCTCAACATTCTCATTCGCACTATCCTCGGAAGCAAATAGCAGAGTACTTTGATATTCCACGTTGTATTCTCTCGGTTCACATTGTGTCATCTCTGCGCTAATAAAGGAAATGATTAATTTTAATAAAGATCGGCTACTGAGACCCTTTTCGATTTTTATCTTTTGCAAACAGGTACATCGTGCTGTTCTGCGATTGTCATCTATTCCAGACCCTGACCGATGGCTTCTTCAACCGCCAGCTGCAGCTACATGTCAATCACTGGATCTACTTGACCGTCTTTTGGGACGACAGACAAGGTCCAATATGTCCGTACGTGGTATCGGCGATTAGGAGCAACATAACAACCTTTACAGTGGTCTAGTGCCAAGTTGAAGCACCAGCCTTGCAATTCACTGTGCGACCGAAGTGCTTTGTTTACCCAAAACGAACACCCTGTGTACCCAAAAGGAACAGCGCGTGACTCACGATAAACATTTGCGGATTTATGAAACGAGAGCAAAGAAAAAAAGTTCAATTTTAATTGATTAGGTCACACGCCGAATGTTATCGAGACATTTAATGTGAAATAAATGTACTTTACCAATTGTACAGTCTTGTTGTTTCCTTTTAAAGTACAGTTTCATATTCCTAATTGTGACGCGCCACGCTGTGAGACGATGTGTGTTGGTTTCCGGGTTCTGCGTCTAGTCGCGTAGGTGACGACTGGGCGCGTTTGGCCACGCTGCCCAGCAACGTCACGGAGAGAGGCGGAGAATATAAATGATTTGGTGAAGTCAGGCTCAGGGGCGGGGGAGATGATTTAGTGCCGCAAACGCAGGTCACCCAGGGCGATGCGGCAAGTGATAAGATCATCACAAGATGGCCAAGCCCTGCTGCCTGATTTTGCTTGTGTTCATGAGACGAAAACTCGGGTAAGGTGCATATGAAAAGTTTGTACGATTGATCGAATTATAATAATAATAATAATAATAATAATTTGGCATTTATATAGCGCTACGAACCCTCAGGTATCTGAGCGCTACTTATGATTACCCACGGTGTGTGGTGCTCATTTATCGACCTCGGAAGGATGAAAGGCTGAGTTTGGCCTTGCCGGGATTTGAACCTGCGTTAGAAAGCTCTGCACGGGTGTCAAAGCGAGCGCTCTACTCGCTGTGCCACTTGACCGGCTATTATGGTTAAAAGCACATGGCCGAACCATAGGGACAATAATATTTCTGACTGAACCATTCCTTTAACCTTCCCCTTTATGCCCATCTACAAGTCAGAAGTACACCTTTGTCTTACGCCATGTCTCTGTCCAGGTATTTGCCAGTCTCTTCATATCTTATGTAGAGATGGTGAAGCAGCAGAGCACTAAATCTCAACTAACCCCCATGTACACATTACAATCACAGAGACGAAGATACCCGTTTACAGAAGCAACACTTCCGGAAGCCGTACATCTGATGTCCCACACTGGCAGCAAGGAGGGTCTAAGAAAGAGACAGTGTAATCGGCAAACCTTTGCGACCACATGCCAATTAGCGGCATGTTTCAGCACCCTGGTGGGCACGCTGCTAAAAACATATGTTCAATCGACTACCAGGGACATGACTGAGGGGCAAGGCACCCCCCAGAGAGTTTACTTATCAAGGGAGCACGACCACCATGGAAACCCAAACGGATTGGGGCACTGAACTGGCAGACCAGAAATGGTTGGCCTGTGCGAAGACGGTGGGTGGGGCTTAGTCCCATTCTAAAACTTATTTCTGACCATCCCTGGGAGGCAAAAGAGGAAAGCAGATTGACTAGGGAAAGCGGACCAATGGCAAGAAGAGGAGAAGTCTAAAGGAGGAGACAGGAAACTGGAAGTTGTGGGCTGAAAGTGTGAGATCCGAGGAGAAGAGGCGGGGAGAATTGCTACAGTGAAAGATTCAGCATGCTTGTACCATACAGTGTTATGAACTGTGATTAATGCTTATCATAACATTCTTGATAACAAGCCATTACGGTTGTTATGTTATGTTATGTTGACTTATACCACGTACTGCTGCCATTTGCATGCCTCCAGGCCTCACGTGAGTCTGTAATAAAAGTGGGTAGGGTTGGTTAGTGAGGGAGAGGGATAGGATAGAGGTTGTGCTCATCTTTTGATGCATGCAGAACCAGGAGAATCTGGTGTCTGTGTGTGTGAGCTTTCTAAGTGTTCTTTGATATGTGCATAGTGCTTGTTGTACGGGTGGCATCCAGTGTCTGATTTGTTTTTTTGTCTGCAGTTATTGGGTTTGTAGTATGATTTGAGAGGGGTGTGCGGCTTGCATATTTTGGTGGGTTGTTTAACTAGCCCTCTGGACCTGTGTAGTATGTGAGGTGTGTGAGGGGGTGGAAAAGAGAAGGGGGTGGCTTGTTGGTTTCAGGTGATCTCTGGATGTTCAGTAGTATTGTCAGTTCTTCATTCTGTATTGTCACGTGTTTGCTTTGATCCAGGTGTATGGTTTTTGTAGAGGTGCGCGTCTAAACTAAAACTAAACAACTAAATCAGTACAGTTATACTGTGGTTATATTCAAAAGCAGCATTAACTAAATCAGTCCAATTCTAGTGTGGCTAAATTCAAAAAGCATATATACAAGGGCGGGCAAGCTAAGACTCCATATACCGCGCCTGCAACGATTTCATTATTAGTGAAAACCAGTTTGATAAAATAGCTGGCTGCAGGGGTAGGTGTGCATTAGGCTATGCCCAAAACCTAATAAGTAATCTTTAGAAAAATGTCTACACTTCCCTGACCTGTGCTAGTCCTTGAAATTGAAACTAGAGATTCAATATATATTGGTATGAGGATTTAATAAACAAATCATACAGTAGAAACCTGGTTGGTACAACGGGATGGTTGAAACCTCAGATGATGTGGGGAGGTGAGTACATATTAAAGATTTCATTAATTGCAAAACAAAATATATTTCATATGTGTTTGCAACAAGGTATATATTGGTAGCACTATTCAGGAATTGCAGACCAGGATTCAATACCCTTTTGGAACATTGGGAAGCCAGGATGCCAAACTACCTCTGGCAACCCATTGGCAAAGCAACCACCATTTGGCTGATCATTTGGCTGATAAGAGGACTATGAGGTTTGTTGTATTGCAGAGGACATGTGGAAAAAGAGGAGGTGGCCTTGAACTGAAATTAAGGTGAATGGAATCTAGACTTACATGTAAACTACGAACAGTGCATAATGTACTCAACAAAGATTATGAGATGAATGTTTTTCGCTGCAGACCTTAGACCTTAGACCGCATTTGAATGGATAAAAAGAAGGTGTTCATTTTTTTAATGGGATACTGTCTTTCATCTATTTATTCTAACAGAAGAAAGACAATTGAATGGGTCATTAAGACTAGAGCGGTAAAGAAATGCATCCAGGACTTACAATAGGATCAGGATGCAACTCCCAAAAAATTAACCACTAGAGTTTTGGTTGTGGTTTATACATGTTTGTGTATTTCTATTTTGGTGAAAAATCTCAATTAATTTGGCATTGTGTACATTTGCGAATGTGAAACCAGGACAGTAATATGAGACATGCATTACATACTCATATACTTTTTTCATCAAGACAGAGGCCAGGATTGAAGAACAAAAGGAGGCAATATTAATTTTTTTCTGTTTCAAAACAATGTGGAACCGGATATGAGAATATATTTTTTGGGACAGGCAACTGTTGCATTTCAATTGTGATCATTCAAACAGTATTCGCAGAATAAACCATTTAATATTGTCCGCAATTGCGAGATGTATTATTAAGGCAATCTGTTAGCTATTTTAATTATTTCTAGACGAAGAACTTTGGCTAGTTATTCTTTATTATCAATCAGGGTGGTTTGGGGTTGTTTCTACACATTAAACGTGCTGAAAGGTAACAGACTCTTTATAGATAAAATAACCTCACATGCTGACTACACCCATCTTTGTTTACATATTGAAATGTATGATGTCACACGTAACCATGTGTGATGTCACTGAGCATATATTTACCTAATTTTAAAATGGATCCAGCTGCATTGCATGCAGACTCTGAATACAGCGGAGGGATGCCGAACAGGCTTCCTCACTATTAGGAACACTAGGGAAACATTAAGGCAAGCATAGCAGTAGCTCCAGATGGGGATTATATTCTAGGCTCTACTAAGGATGCATTCCCACTAATTAAGTGCTGGATGTTTGGTTTCAGATTACAATGGTGGAGAATCTATGAATTGAAGAATTTAGCAGTAAAAAGAGCTAAAACCTATACAGTAGGTGAGCCGTGTTCTTTTTTACTAAACAATCTATCAGTATATATGCTACAAGAGAAACCATATAAGATGGTGATCTTTGACTTTAGATCTTTACAGCCAATCAGTATTTGGGCGTTCAATATCTTTTCGGCAATATACCTTGTTATTTTCGCAGTATCAGAAATCAAGTTCACGTAGTGACAGGTGAGCACTATAAGCGGAGGTATTGGACACATTTTGAGGCATGCACACTACTGCTATTGGTTGAGATACTCAACATGATACGGGGAAATAGATGTTCGGCTTTTTTTGATGAATGATTTGATCATTTCTATTATTGATATCTTAAAGGCAGAAAGTCGTTTCTTATAGTATGTGTCACAACTCTGACTTAAACTGGGAAAGTTTGAACTTATGTTTTTTTGAGACATGTTCGATTTAGACCCATAAAATGCAGTTATTTGGCAGAGATGGGCAATCTAGAATTAGTGGTGTTGGTTTTCAATTTAAGAAGAATTAAATTGTACTTTATTGTTTTAAATATAGGAAGCATACAAGTACTGATATGGATTACTATCAGGATGATAGTGATAGGCTTAGACATTGTTTCTGCAGGAATGTGCAATGTGTGACTAAGATTTCTTTTGCTCTTTATCTCTGTGCCCTCCCCTTTACCCTATTATTATTTCTGTAACAGCATATGTACAAAAAAGGCTCCTCGCCTCACGAATTGTGCAATAATTGCATCACCAGTAATGGAGTTAGAAATTGTAATCATAGTGCATAAACTCAAAATAGGGAAAAGACTTGTTAATCAAATTAAGAGAAATAAAGTGACCAAACCTGCAGAAGACCACATTTACAACCCAGAGGAGTTGTTCAGTAATCAAGCTGCACCAACTTCGATTGAAATCGGGCCCATCACAAACAACGCCTTGATTCAAAAGGACCTCGGTAGTGCTTGTGTGGAGGTCATGGTTGTACCGCAGGTATCTGCCTTCAAAATAAAAGTTAAGGCACTGAAAATTCAAAGCCTGTTTTAAATCACACGCGCCTGATGGAGCTGCTACATACTATCATTCCTCTACGATTTGTGCAAAGCAGCAATATCCGCAATGTAGACATTTGTGAACATTTTAAGAATGCTAACTTGATTGTATATTTTCATGCTGATAGCACGCTTGATTATATTATGGATCACACTGTGTCTCTTAATAGACTGGGCCATGAATGTACAACCATTGAGATAGATGGTTTATGTGGTAGTAAACATGAGGGCCTAAGTGGTGAAAGTGGTCGGGCTTCATTGTTTCCTACCGTTCGACAGGATAAAAATAATGTGAAACGAATGGGGGAAAGTAACTTGTGTGACCGACCAAGTATTGTAGACTTGGAGAAAGGGGGTGTAAAAAAAAAAAAAAAGGTGAGGAGTCTCATTGGGACTGGTTGGCCCAACTGGTCGAATAAAGTGGGAAGTTGCGACCCTAACATAACCTCCCTTTTTTCGTTACTAAATTGGAACACGAGGCCTAAGCACCTGTTTGAGCAGGATGGCCTTCTGGAGTATATTGACAACTTCTCCACTGTGGCACTACAGGAGACTTGGCTGACAACCATTGGTAATAGACGGGTGGCATACAGTTACCTCCTTGGCCGTTGAAGGGGCACGGGGTCGCCAGAACGAAGACTGCTGTTGGGAGTTCAGAAACCATTGGGATTGGATGAAGTTCCTTGGGTGTCTGAAAATGTTTTGATTGGCAGACTTTCCCATGGCCACTGCCAAAAATATAAGTGAAAAATATTGTCATTGTTAATATATATGACCACCCCCCTATAAGAATAGCCATGGCTCAGTATAGAAGGAAGTAGAAGCATTTATTAGTAATCTAAAATCAAATAGTCCTACTTTGGTCCGTGTAGACTAACTATGATCCCGAATGATAAGAACATTGAGGAACAGGACGAGGATCACTTGTCTTCACTGATAAGCGGTGTGCTCCTTGAACAGTATTGTAAGCGTGGCATGGATTGGGCTAGTCTATTATATTTAGCCGGATGTACAGTGGATAACAGTGCCTAACTATCTGATACTCCATCCAAATTCACCAAGATTGGGAATAATTATAGTAGTATAATTGATTACATCTTCATTGCCAATGTTTCTATTTTGATTTTAGAACTGGGTGTAATCACACGCGACGAAAGCGATCATTATCTTTTGGTTGATTGTTTTTATATCTCAAATCAGCTTAAAAATACTGTTCAATCTGGAATCCTGTGTGTCCTTCCGTTAATCGAGTTTGCTGGAGTGACAAACTGGGGGAAGCGTCCTCTATGGCCCAGGCTGTGTTTGGTGACTATGTGATTGCAAATAACCACCTTGCCATTAAGCCTTTAAAGGCTGTTGCAAAGCAAGCTGTTCCCACCTATGAAACTTGTGTGGAGAGCATTAGGCTTAGTACCTTAGCTGGGCCTGGTATACGCTTTTGTAATGGATGTGGGCCAAAACAAAAAAAAACATCAATATGCATTTGACAAACAGATTGCGCATTAAAAAAGGAGCATGTATAAACAGCTACGTGGTACAGCACATTTGGCATTAAATTGCAGTGAACATGCTTGTTGGGTAAAATCTATAAAATCTAACTATTGCAAATGGCTCAGAAGGCATACATTCAATCTTGAATGCAATTGATGCAAGGCACTGGTATGCTCATCCCAAACTAATGACTCTGGTAAGTTCTGGAAAACCATAAATGGTAATACACATGTTGACAGAGATATTAATGGAGTGCCACATTCTTGGCTGGATACCCACCCAGAAAGGATTAAAACAACGATGTATTTTAGCTCCAGTTTTTTTCCCTCTATATGTTGGACCTGGGTGAGGCCATTGCCAACGGTTCGTCAATTGCACCTAAACTAGGTGACATTCCATTACAATGGATGGCCTATGCCGATGACTAAGCTGCATTGGATTTGACACCTAGTGGATTGTAGTCCTGTCTCAACAAATTGAAATATTATACAGAATCTAACTCCTTGGTAGTGAATGCCGCTGAAACTAAAGTTATGGTGTTCATATGTCCATATAAGAAGGAGTTAAGGTGCGTTGGTATATGAACGAGGAGGCAATCGAAGTGGTTTCTGAGTACAAATACTTGGGTATTTATTTGGATAATAAACTCTCCTCAAACAAGTAAATCTAAAAGCCTTGCATGCAGCAGGCAGTATTAGCTCCCTTGCGCGTATGGGTGGAGGACATTTAGTTGGCATTTTATGTCAGTTGCATCAGGCTATTACTCATTATTACTTACGGAGCAGAAATCTGGGCAATGAAGATTCTATCGGAAACTACTAAGATAGAATCTAGGATATTAAAGAGACTTATTAGATTGTCTCTGCACATATCCATCTAAATAAAATACCTTGAATTTAACATTACAAGTTAAATTTCATTCTATTTGTCTGAATATGTACTGGAAGCTGGTAAACGCATCTGAAACTTCCATGTGTGGTCTTTTACACAAACCTTTATTGACTAAAGCTAGCCATATGCACTTGAGCTGCATTGTTAGCATTAAATCCATTCCCCTCACATGGCTTGCTTTGGCCCCAGAGATCGTCATGAATTTACAACAAAATAGTTATAAGGAATGTAAGGAAGGCATGGTATCAAACAGTGAATACAGACACAGGTGATCACAGTTCAAGGGTGTTTATTGAACTTCAATTGGGTTTGACAAATGCCCATCTAATCCTAAATCTAAAGATAGGAGCAAGCTATGACCATCAAATAATAACACAGTCCTAGTAGAGTCTGGTCAAAATAAAAGCACCTATACTAATAAACCTATTGCCAATCCTTACTACTAAATACAAAGGCCGTGGGATGTTATACAAAAGAAAAGTGTTCAAGAAATGATATTTCAAGCTAGTTGCACCATTAGCTTGCCTTCTCAACGTTTTCAGCATGGGACAAGGCGGCGCACACTCGAGCTTAGCCCATACTCTGGCTTTTCTAGCATGAGGATGCAGTTGAAAATCTCAGTATCAGGACCTTCTGTGCCAAAGTCTTTCATTTCAGAGGGCCTGATGCGACAAACATTCAAAGTTCCTTTCTCTTTAGGATTCTCATATGCACAACTTCTCTTGTGATTCACTGTTCACCCCGGGTCCCCCTCCGCTGAGCTCAGAACCACTTTAACACAAAACCTTCAATTGGTCTCCCTCCACCAGGCTTGGACCACATTTATCTCATTTTCCAAACTTTCTTTACTATATCAAAATCGAAGACTTTCCACTGTGCGCAGGATTTAGCTTGACCTTTCGCAGGACCACTTCGATTCACAATTCTTTTGTTTTCTTCTTAATATAACACTTTAACTTTCACTTCTGTCACTTCTCAGCTGGATACCTTACAGAGACCTTAGATTGAGCACCCATGCAGTAGCGTACCACTCTGTCAAAGGTATGGTATCAAAGTCCCTTCAAAGTTTAAACACTCATCAGCAGTTCAGCTTTTACATGCGTCTTCCCACACACGTTTTAACAATGTTAGTTTCAGCGCTCGCCATACAATGTTGCCGCTTGCAACCTTGGCTTCAACACAGACCGGTCTTGTGTCTCCCCACACCGGCTGTGTTGATTTCACCGATGCTGCTGTGTTCTTGGAGCAAAGGACGGTACCACAGCGGCTACTGTTTCTCCACGCCTTGATTAGTGAGGCGGGAGGACCCCGGCTATCTCTGACACACAATACATTCCGCCTGGTTTCCTGGCCTTACGCTGTCTAATCTTTAGGGCTCGTGAAAGTAACGGTCTCTTGTCAGAAAGGTCAAGGGAATTTCCCACCTTGCGATCCCCTCCTGTTTTTCACTCTTTCTTCTCACGTTCCAGTCATGTCTCAAAACTGCCGTTTCCTTGTGCGCTATGTCTCGCTCAGAGTGTGCCTTCGTGCTCTACCTCTTATCCGTGTGGGGAAGCTTAATGGAAGTCTGGTGTGAGTGATCGTAATTAATTTGTCACGGAATTCCCCCTTTCTCACCTGGGAGCAATCCTAGCAGGATTTCTTGGGCGGTGTCTTCTTATGCACGGACCTGGTCTTGTATAAGCCTGCGCGAGCCTCTTCTGACTCCAGCGTGCGTTCAGAGTTCCGGGATTCAGATACTCCGGGATCCAGGAACGAAGAAGGTGCGCACACTTCGCATGAGTCCAGGAAACAAGGAAGAAGGAAGAGGGGTATGGGAATGGAATTAGGAGGTTAAGGAACAGGGATAACAGAGTAGCGAACTACGGAGCACACGTCTAGTCGCTGCTTGCAATAGCATTGAGACGCACGGGCCGCGGGGGTGCAGCGTATTTGTAAAATACGCTACATCTGACGTAAAGACAGAGGAAGGCGTTCCACGTTAGACCGCCATGTTGGAAGTATCAAGGAGTACAAGCCCCGTTGTGATAAGGACCATGAAGTCCAAAAGGGGCGCATTCCATGTGTCATGACAGCATGCCTCCTCCGGAGACCCGTTCCACCGGGTTTGCCCGGGTGTATGAGATGGTATCTTCTGAGCAATCGAGGGGTGTTCAGATTAGAGGTTGGTTCCCAGGTTCTTTCACTTGGAGGATATCCTTTCCATTCAACCAGGTATTGAAGCTGACCCCGTTTATACCTGGAATCGCATATTCGGGACACTTCATATTCCACTTGGTCGTCCACCACCACAGGAGGGGGTCTGCAAGATTTCCGGGAGGATCGGATGTAGGGTTTTAATAAAGAAGTGTGAAAAACTGGGGGAATTTTCTTACAGGAGTCGGGTAGCTTGAGCCGGTATGAGACTGGATTTATGAATTCCTTGATGGAAAATGGACCATAGTACCGGGGGGCCAATTTGTTTGGTCGTAAATGTCAGGGTAGTAGCTTCGATGACAAGCAGACTTGATCACCAACTGCATAAGAAGGCCATGGTCTTCTTTTAGAATCTGCATATCGCTTAGTATGTATTCTGGCCTTCTCTAAGTGTTCTTTGGCTTCCTTGTGTACATTGATGAGCGTTTACATCCAGGAGTCGACGGTAGGAACTGGTGTGGGATGTGGAAGAAGAGAGGGTAATACTGATAGATGGAATCCTTGACTGCAATAAAAGGGGCTGGTTTTAATTGCTGAGTGATCGGAATTGTTGTATGCGAACTCAGCCACAGGTATTAGGAGCAACCAGTCATCCTGAACCTTGGTGGCAAAACAACAAAGGTATTGTTCCAGGGTCTGGTGTACACGTTCCGTAGCTCTGTTGGTTTGTGGATGATAACCTGATGAGAGAGCGTGTTGGATTCCTAGAATGCGACAGAGATGTTTCCAGAACTGTGAGACGTATTGAGGTCCTCGGTCTGATATGATCTTGGAAGGGAGTCCCATGAAGGCGGAAAAATGTGTTCCAGGAAGATTGCAGCGAGTTCTGATGAGGATGGTAGTTTATACAGGGGTGTAAAATGAGCAATATGATTGAACGAGTCAATGGTAACCATGATAGTCGTGTATCCCCTGGAAGGTGGCAATTCCACAATGAAGTCTGTAGCCATGAATTCCCATGGTCTTGTTGGTATTGTAGGTTGCAGTAGGAGACCTGCCGGTCTCTTGTTATCGTGTTTGTTCTGACTACAAATAGAACAGGCTCGGATGTACAGATGTACGTCAGTCTTAATTCTAGGCCACCAAAATTGTCTTTGTATAAAACGGAGGGTGTTGGCGATGCCACGATGTCCGAAGTGAAGGGTATCATGGCAGAGGTTTATTATCCTTTGTTGTAATTTCTGTGTGAGGATGACTAGAGCATTATCCTTGAACAAATATCCATCCCTGGTTCTCAGATTCCATTGATTCTTCCTTGAAATATCCTTCTAGAGCTCAGAGGATTGGGTTTGCATCCGAATTTGTTCCAGGAGACTGACTGCTTGAGCTACAAAAATCATATGGGGAAACATCTTGGGATAGGTCCGATCACCAATAGGTTCGTAGTCAGGACGTCGAGATAAGGCGTCAGCAATTATGTATTGTGATCCAGGGACATGACTGATGTGGAACTGGTACTAGGCAAAGAACAACGGGCCTGATGACTGTTCCTACACTCCAAGGATTGTAGAACTTGAAGATTCCGATGATCTGTGCGGACCTGGACTGGATGTCTCGCTCCCAGGAGTAGGTGTCGCCATTCAGTGAAGGCTTGGCGGATGACTAACAGTTCCTTTTCCAGGACGGAATAATGTGTCTCACTGGGAGTCAGGGTTTGTGAAAGATGAGCAATGCGGTGTTCCACTTTGTCCTCAAATTCTTGCTTCAAATCTGCTCCTATGGTGTAGTTAGAGGCATACGTCTCCACTAGGAATGGCCGATTAATGTTAGGTTGAGCTAGGATGGGGGCTTGAGTAAACTTGTCTTTAAATGTTAGAAAGCCTTGTCTTGAGGTGTAGACCAGAGAAAGGGAGTGCCTTTCTTCAAGAGTGCAATGATCAGCTGAACAATCTCAGAAAAGGTGGCTATGAAGTTCCGGTAGAAATTGGCAAGTCGCAGGAAGGATTGAACTTGTTTCACTGAAGTGTGAGCCGGCCAAGATAGTATGGCCTTTACCTCCGAATGATCCATACCAATTCCTTCTGGACGAAGGACAAATCCTAGGTAATGAACAGAGGTGACGTGAAACGGGCATTTATCGGGTTTGGCTAGGAGTCTATGTTCACGTAGTCGTTGTAATACTGCTTTTACATGCTCTTCATGCTTTAGAGGGTCCTTAGAGTAGATCAGGATATCGTCCAGGTAGACGATGACGAAGAGGAACAGCATATCAGAGAACACACCATCCATGAAACATTGAAAGACAGCAGGGGCATGACCAGATATTCGAAGTGTCCAAAGGGTGTTCTAAAAGATGTTTTCCATTTGTCTCCTTCCCTTATACGAATCAGATGATAGGCACCCCTGAGATCCAGCTTTGTGAAGATTACAGCTCCTCTCACCGCTTCCAGGATATCCGAGATCAAGGGTAAGGGGTAGCGGTCCTTGAAGGTGAATTGATTTAATCCAAGATAATCAAGGCAAGGTCTAAGTTCCTTGGTGTCCTTTTTGGGAACAAAGAACAACGAACAACGAGGCTCCAGCTGGGGATTTCGATGGTCTTATGGTGCCATTATCAAGGTTGGTATCCAAGTATTCTCGTAGGGCTCTTTTTTCAGGTTCGGATAGGATGAACATCCTCCCAAAGGGAATCACTGCTGAAGGTTCTGTGTCTATGGCGCAGTCTTCAGGTCTGTGAGGGAGTAGAGCCTGGACTATGGCAGTTGAAAACACATCAGCATAACTCTGATAGGCCTTTGGAACCTGTACGATATTGGAAACCATGAGTGGTACTTGCTGATCTATTGATGGTTCTTTGGAAGGTGTCAAGGAGGATTCCAGGAATAGACAGTGAGACATACAAAACTCAGATCCGAGAAATAAGGATCCTGCTGCCCAGTTGATATAAGGATTATGTTTCTGTAACCAGGGCATACCCAGGACCATGGGGTAATGAGCAGACTTAATGATGTCAAATCTGATCAGCTCTTGGTGATGGTTTATTGAAAGCTGGATCTCTTTAGTCTGCAAGCTTATGGGTCCTGAAGTGAGGGGTCTTCCATCGATCGCTTCCACCGGTTGCATGGTACTTTGAGTCTCGTATGGAATGAGGGGACTAAAAACCCAATCTTGATCAATGAATACTCCCATAGCTCCGCAGTCAACCGAGGCCAAAATGGAGTAGGTCTTATTCTTGGATGGTGATATGAGGGCCTGTAAAATCACTAGGCGGTTTTGTCCAGGAGAGTTCAAGGATGGAATAGACGTGGAGCAAACATCTCTCTCCCGAAGCCTTGCTCCATCTAGGATCGGGAGCTGGCGTTTCCCCAACGCCGAGGAGGGGCTAGAGGACATTCTCTAACCAGCTGTTTATCCGAGGAACAGTACTTGCATAACCCCGTATGAATCCTTCTCATCCTCTCTTGCGGGGGTATGGGTCCACGGAAGGCTCCTATCTGCATAGGTTGTGGTTCAGTAGCTGACCCTGGATTATTGTCAGTTTTGGAGGTAGTCTCGAAGGATACCTTCGGGGGGGTTACTTTGGATTTCTTCTTCTCTGCCTTTCTTTCCTGGATACGAAAATCTATTTGCATGGCAAGGTCCATAAGAGCCTGGAATGAGCTTGGGCGAGCCACTCTGACCAACTCATCTTTGATATCCTCATTCAGTCCCCTTCTGAACAGAGAGTTCAGAGTAAAACTTGCTTCAGGAGACCAGTCAGCTTCCTTGGCCAATTGCTTTAATCGGGTTACATACGTAAGTATATTCTGGGATCCCTGCTGAAAGTCTAGCAGGCGCTCCTGGGCACTATAGACCTGCTCTGGGTGGTCAAACATGGTTTTAAGGGCTTGTATGAAACCGTTGTAGTCATCCAGGAGGGCATCACCGGAATTGACTAAGGGCGTAGCCCAGGTTAGAGCATTTCCGGAAAGGTGTAAAATTAAGAAGCCCACCTTAGCCCTGGGAGTTGAAAAGTAGTAGGGCTTAAAAGTAAAATTAACCAAACAAGAATCAAGGAATCCACAAAGGGTTTTTGACGACCCATCGTATTTGTCAACAATGCCGCCCAGCAATACACTTTCCTTTGTGGCAGAATCACGGGATAGGACTAATTGTTTGAGAGAGGCTTTTTCCGCTTTTAAATTTTGTACCTCAGTTAGTTCTTGCATGCCACGCATGAGATCCTGAACAGGCACTTCCATGTCGACTTCGAGTTCGGTCGTTTGGCGTCTCAAACTGTCATGGAATTCCCCCTTTCTCACCTGGGAGCGAACCTAACAGGATTTCTTGGGCAGTGTCTTCTTACGCACGGACCTGGTCTTCCCCATCCTACCAGGTACCAGGTAGGATACCTAGAAACTGAACACCTTTCACCCCCTTTTCCAGACAAAAACACTTTCTCACGGACAGCTCACCGTGAGCGACAATAGACTAACACCAGAGCCATCTACCTGACATGTTCCAACACAATGGTCAGGCAATTACTGATCATTACACACACCTGACTTCCATCACACTTCCCCACACGGATAAAAGGCGGAGGATGAAAGCACACGAGGAGGCATCAGTACAAAGATGGCTGTTTAGTTCCATTAAAAAAGACGGCAAGACCTGAGAGGGTTGCAAGGAGGGAAGTGCCCTTGACCTTTAAAGACTGTTACTTTCACTAACCTTGGAAAGTAAGAAACCTAAGACCAGGAACAAAAGCTGATCAAAACTGCACGGCGTGTCAGACGTACCCAGGGCTCTCCTGCTGGGATAACTAAGGCGCGGAGGAGCGATTGCTGCCGTGGTACTGTCCTTGGCTCCTGTCCCGTTTGAACCAAGGTTGCAAGCAGCAACATTGTATGAAGAAATCCAAAGAGGACAGTGTGTGAGACGCATGTGATGAACAATACGAATATAATTTGAAACCAAAGGAGTGACTGAACTTTGGGAGGCCAAGAAAGATACTGTAAACAGAGTAGTCCGGCGCCACGTATGTGCCCATTCGAATATCTCTGATAGGTATCTAACTGATGCTTTATGTTGAAAAGGAAATCGTGTATTGTATTTATTGTGTTTATATAGTGCTTTACTCCAAAGCACTTCACATTGTAACAAGATACATAGAAGATTATAACAGTAGAAGCAATTTATAAAACATAAGTCAAACCAACAAAACAGTGTGTAGAGCAATTAGCCTGTAAAGATAGACAGGTGAGCATAAGAGGAAAAGAAGTAGGTACGGAGAGGTAAGTAGAGGAAGACATGGGGGAGAGAGAAAGAGGTTTCAGGGTAGGGAATGGAGTAGAAGAGATTTCAAGGAAGCACAGAACGAGGAAAAGATGGGGATGGAGCGGATAGAGAGAGGTATGGAGTATGTAGGGGAGCTAGGAGCTGAAAGGAGCAAAAGTTCAGGTTGCTCGATTGTCGTGAAGAGTATGAAACCTCCGTCCCCAAGTACCACAGAGAGAGAATACAAGATTACTCCCTATGCGATCATTGAGGCCACAGGTGGGTAGTTCTTGAACCCCGGAACCACGGAATGTTGAAACCCAAGGCAGCTGTAAAGGAAAACCTTCATTAGCAATCAAATGAGTACAGTACAAGCAAACAAGCAGAATAAAGAGCAAGGCTTACCTAAGCTGATGGGTGACAAAGCCCAGAATCCTATGATGGTTGATAATTCCGTGGAGGGGCACGTGAGCTGGTTTCCCCGATGACAATAGGGAGAAGAACTGTAGACTGGGTTAAAACCCAACCTGCCCTGCTGTAACTTGATGAAACGAAAGGACCAAAATCCAAAGTACTTGATAACGTAATGCAGTGAAGAGGAAAATGCCAAGTCCAATTCAGGGTAATCCAAGACAGTCCAAAAGGCGTTCAGAGTTCAAATGATCCAGCAAACAGAGCCAAAAGACGTGAGCAAAGCAAATCCGAAAACAGTCCACGAGTCAAGAGCCGTGAAACACAAAGTATCCAAACGCTGTACAGAGCTGTGAAGCGCGCAGGTGCGGAAGTTCAGCGCTTAAGTAGTGGATGCTTCCACGTCACCTGATCTGCGAGTGAGACGGATGAACGAGTCACGTGACCCGCAAGCGCGACACGTGAGCGTTGTTTAGATCTCAATAGTCTCCATGATAGCGGAAATGACTTTCTGCACGCAGCATCCTGTAGCCGGCGCCTGCTAGCTCCCTCCTGCAGACCCCATGGCAGACGCCAGTGAAGGAACGGGGAACCCTTGAGTCTGCATATGTGGCCCTTGGGGTAAACCCGGTCACGTGACACCCGTCCACTGTGAGTGACAAGAAATGGAAACCTGGCTGGGGTAACTGGTGCATTGTGAGTGTTGCCTGTCCTAGATGCTTGTGAAATAGGGACAGAATGAGGGGATAGCGTGACAAAAAGCAAGAAGAGGCACATGGGGACGGGGAACAGAGAGTAGGAAGAGGGAAGGGGTGTAGAATGATAGGAGAGAGGAGAGATACGGGGGAGCAAGGTTGTGAAGAGATTTAAAGACAAGACAGAGAAAATGAAATCTAAGTTGGGAATGAAGGGGAAGCCAGCCAAGGTAAGAAAGCGAGGAGGAAATGGAGTCATGAGGAGCAAGGATACAGAGGGTACGGATAGCAGAGTGGTAGAGGGATTTGAGGGGGGGGCGAGGTGAGAGGGAGGAGATAAAAAGTTTAGTGGCGTGGAAGGTGAGAGAGGAGCACACTTTACAAATGTTAAAAAGGTGGTAGCGACAGGCCCAAGAGGTAAGAGATATGGTGGGAAAAGGAAAGGGAGGAGTCAAAGTGAATGCCTAGATTGCGAGCATGGGCAGAGATGGGGAGATTAGAGGGGGAAGTAAATAAAAGGAGGAAGAGGGGGGAGAGTGTTGGAGGGAAAGAATATGACTTCAGTCTTATCCGTGTTGAGAGAGAGAAAATGGGATGACATCCAGTTTTTAATAGCGGTAAGACAGGAAGAGATTAAGGTGTAGGTCAGGAGTGAGGGCAGAGAAGGAAAGGAAGAGCTGGGTGTCATCAGCATAGAAATGGTGAGAAATTCAGAAGGAAGAGATGATGGGGGCAAGAAGGGAGGTGTAAAGAGAGAATAGAAAAGGGCCTTAAGCCCTGAAGAAGGACATAGTCTGAAATACATCAGCAATTACATGCAATGGCACTGAATTGTTGGCGGAACTTCCAGCCTTCCAATTAAATTCTGGAGCATGCAAAAAACCACAATATCTTTTGTCTTTCAATTTATAATAGAACTCTAGACACAAACTGATGTCATCATAGCATATTGCAGCTCCAGAGGAGAGCTTAACTTGAGCACACCTGAAATTAGATTAGTTTGTATTGCTTTCTTTTCTCAACATTCCAAATTGAACCATATTCAACCCTTACAGCATTACCAAACATCTCGCTTACCTTAACAGGGTCAAAACATTTTGAGCATCCCTTGTGTGGCACCACCCCTTTCTTGATTCTAACCCAATCTCCGGGCTCAAAACGCTAATCCATAGTACCATACTCTCCCAAACTACCATTCCTGGGCCTGAATTTATTAACCCAAGTCTGTTTCAATTCTGTGTTGGGTTCTCTGCCTCTCATGAGCAGGAAGGGAGTAGTTTCTTACCTGTAAATCCATTTCTCCAGCATTGGTATCTTTCATGGATTCACATGCTGTGAATATTTCCCGTCGTCAGGCTGGGAAAATCTCAGTAACCTTAACATAGAGTTTTCCTATAGAATACTTTGACACAGAGTGTCCTATCAACGTCTTTTTGGTTGCTTTAGGCTGCACCAATAGGACCTCTAGTCTAAATAGCCCCGCCCCTGCGGCTTCCCTTCAGATTTTAACCTCCCAAAAGAGAGGAAACCCGAACCAAGGTTTGCCTGCAGGGGCGGCCGGTGGGCGCATGTGAATCCATGAAAGATACCGACGCTGGAGAAATGGAGTTACAGCTAAGAAACTAATCCCTTCTCCAGCATTGAATCTTTCATGGATTCACATGCTGTGTATAGATTACATAGCAATATGACAACTTGGTGGTGCATGACAGGCAAACCAAAACCCCATGCTCCCAGGCCACAGTAACCAATAAAATGAAAAACAATCCAACAATAGCCATGAGAAACACACTATTAGAACAAACCAAACCTTAGAAGCTGCGGGGCTTACCTTATTGGAATAGGCGTTTGAGGACTGCACGTCCCACCTGCACATCTTCCACAGTAGTGTCTGGTTGGGGTATACGACACAGCCCAAGAAGCTGCTTGGCAAAAGTCACTGAGCGGTATACCCACCCTCAGCGCTGCCGCCGACGCTTTGGATCTTGTAGAATGGGCCTTAGGATTTGCCCGCAAATGCTTGCCAGCCTTCCCGTGGCAGAAGGAAATCAGAGGAAACCCAACGGGAAAGACCTTGCTTAGAGATTCACTTCCTCTTGTTGGAGGGACCAAAAGCCACAAACAGCTGCCTTGACTTCCTGAAACCTTGAGCTCGGTCGAGAAAAAACTTAAACGCCCTCGGAACGTCCAAGGAATGCAGCGCCCTCTCCTCAAGAGTGGTAGCCTTAATGAAGAAAGTGAAACAGAGGGGGGTCTGGGAAACTCTCTACCAGCACGAACACAGCCCATTGACTTGTTCTTGGGTGGATGGCCCCTGGGAGAGTCTCAACCAAGTCTTTAGCTCACTGTTCTTTTCACAGAGAAGACATTTCCCCACATATCAGTCTTTGTCCTGCCCAGGGGCACTCCAGCACCGAAATGCTACGCAATTCTCCTCTGAACAAGAGTAGCACAGCAACCCCATACACGTGTTTCAGCCTAGTTGGGCATCATCAGTGAGGTGAAGCTGTGCCTGCCTCTCTAAGAGCAGTGAGCAAGGGTAACGAAGAAAGTGGGTAAAGCAATTGTAGAGTTCTTGCGAAACTTTAGGGATAAAGTGCGGAATAATAGACAGGAGAACCTTGTCCCTCATGAACCGCAGATATGGCAGGTCAGTGACCAGCGGCTGAAGTTCCGAGACCCTCCTGGCCGATGTAAAAGCCACCAGAAAAGTGACTTTGCACGTGAGGAACTTTGACGTCGCCACCGACATAGGTTCGAACAGCAGCTTCATGAGTGCTGAGAGTACCACATTGGGACTCCATACCGGAGAAAACTTCTTCTCTGGGAGAAAAGTCCTGAAAAGACCTTTGAGAAAGTGTTTGACCAACCTGTTACTGAACAGAGGCGTAGAGTTGTGCTGTCTCATGAACCCAGAGATGGCCTCCAGATGGACCTTGATCGAAGACAACGAAAGTCCCCCCCTCGCCGCAGTAGAAGATACGGCAGAAGCTGAGCTCGAGACACGTATAATGGCTGCAGGTCCGGCTGGTCTGCGCACCAGGCACAGAACCTGGTCCACTGCCAACAGTATAAGTTGGTAGATGGTACTCTTGCTGCCGCCAAGATCAGATGGCAATCCGGCAGGATGTCTAGAGGGCCAAATTCAGAGTGGGGAGGAGCCACGCCGCAAGACGGAGAGACCCTGGATTGTGATGCTACACCTTTCCATCGTCCTGTGATAGCAGATCCAGTTATGACCCACGATGAAGTAGGTTGTTCACCATCAGATGAAGCAGATCCGAGAACCAAATTTGCCGAGGCCAAAATGGGGCCACCAGGATCACCCTGCACTGGACCTTGCGGACCATCTGGATTGTCCTCCGGATCAAAGGAAACACGCAAGCGAACAGGCCCGTCCACGGGAATGAGAACGCATTCCCCCTCGAGTCCGGATGAGCCACCCTGCTGGCAAAAAACGGGCACTGCTTGTTTTCCGGGCTGGCGAACAAGTCCAGAGGGGGAGACCACCATTTCCTGAAAATTCTCGCCACTTGGGCGTCCTTCAGTTTCCATTCGTGCAGTTGACCTGTTTCCATGCTGAGAGCATCAGTCTGAACGTTCTGCATTCCCGGCAAATGATAAGCAGTGATATGAATCCTGTGAGCAATGGCCCAATGCCGGACCGCCTGAGCCTCCCTGGACAGGAGCCGTGAGTGCATGCCGCCCTGCTTGCGCAGGTAAACATCGTTGTGGAGTTGTCTGTCAGAATGCGGACCACCGTACCACGTATGAGAGGCAGAAATGACTTCACATCCCAGTGCACTGCAATCCATTCCAGAACATTGATGTGGAAGGACGCCTCGTCGAGAGCCCACATGCCCTGAACCTGATCGAGGTGGGCATCCCACCCCATGTGGGATGCGTCCGTCATGATCGTGTAGCGAAAGTCTGTCTCCGCCAGGGGCATGCCCCTCACAATGTTGTCGGAGCGAGTCCACCACCACAGGGCCTCCGCCAAAGCCCGGGAGACGACCACCTTGTCGGACCAGGACCCGAGGCCCTGCAACCATCTGGAGGTGGGACACTCCTGCACTGGACTCATGAACAAACGAAAATTCGGGATGAGGGGGATGCAGGTCGCCATGGAACCTAGAAGCGACATGTACCCTAGGACCGTGACAGACGTTCCTGGTTCCCAGGAGGCGGCCCTGGAGATCAGCTTCTGTAATCTGTAGTCCGACGGCTTCACCAGATTGAGCTGCATGCGAAACTGGGCACCTAGGAAAACCACGTCCCTGGATGGCTTCAGTCAAGATTTTGCAAAGTTTACTGCAAAGCACAGCCGCTGTAACAGTATCATAGTACCCTAGAGAGACGCTGACGTCCTTTGAGGCGACGCTCCCCTGACCAACCAATCGTCCAGATACAGGTAAACATGATGCCCTTCCCTGCAGAGGAAGGCCGCCACCGTAGCCAGGCACTTGGTGAAGTTCCTGGGAGCCGATTTGAGGCCAAATGGGAGAACCCTGAACTGGTAGTGATCGTCGCTGACCATGGACCTTAGGAACTTGCACTTGAAGTAGGCATCCTCTAGGTCCAACGACGCCAAGAATTCTCCTGGCTGGACCTAGCGTATGACATCCTGTAACATCAACATCAGGCGCTGCAGATTTCTGTTCAACGGCCGTAGGTCCAGAAAAGGGTGCCACTTTCTGTTTGTTTTTTTTATTACAAAATACCCGGAGTACACCCCCCCGTCCTCATTCTGACAACGGGACCGGTTCGATTGCCCCTTTTTCCAACATCAGTCGTACCTCCTGCCGCAAGATGGAGAGATGCGGCTGCAACACCTTTACTTGTGGAATAGGGAGTTGACAGGCGCCAAAACTCCAACGAGTGGCCATAACGTACTCCATCCAGCACCCATCTGTCCGTCGTACTAGCCTGCCACTCGTCGAAATGGTGCACCACCCTGCCCCCAAGTTGCCTGCCTATTCGGCAGTCATTGCTGAGGCTTGGACTGCCGGCCTTTACTAGCCGAGGCTCCCGGACCCCTCTTCCGCTGCGCTTGAAAGTCCTTTGCCCTCTGTATGGACTGGAAAGAAAGGTGGAATCCTTGGGAGGTATAACTGGGGCGACCGTAGCCCCTGTCCTGGGAACCTGCAAATCTGGCGTACCCCCGAGGCTCCTCGAAATACAAAAGATGGGTGAAAAGAGCGACCAATCTGCAGCGTGCCCAGTGACCTCGCAGTATCAGAGTCTTCCTTCATCCCCTTCAACGCCTCATCGAATTTACCACTAAACAACTGCTCTTTCACATAGCATATCTACCATTTTGTATTGCACCTCAAGCCTGAAGTCAGTACAGCGCAGATAGGCCTGCCGACGGAGAACCAGACCATTGTTGATCTGCTTGAACCCCAACTCCGCCAGATCCACCGCAATGTTAATGCTGTGGTTGGAAGCTTCCTCCCCCTCTCGAACCAGCAGCATTGCCTCCTTCCTTTGTTGCTCTGGCAGATGATCCAAGAGTGGAGCCAGCCGGTGCCACATCTCCCTGTCATATTGAGCCATAATGGCCAAAGAGTTGAGTGCCTTGACCGTCATAGCCCCCACCGTAAGCACCTTCATGACGAACGCATCCTGCTTCTGGGCCTCATTGTTCGGGGGCGTTGCACGCTTGTGCGGACTACGGGCCTTACGACCAGCCGCCGCCGATACCACTGACTCTGGAGTGGGCTGTGATGTGAGGCACTTGGGTGAAGACTCTGGCGCTTTAAACTTCTGCTCCAAGCAGCCCTTGACCACAGGCTCCGAGAACACATGGGGCATCGTGCGCAGTCCCTCTCGTCACACGTGGTCTAAAATGGGGACAGAGAAGACCACCTTCCGCCTCTTCCCCATGTGGTCGAACAGAAAACAGTCTTTTTGCTCTTCTTCTGGGGTAAGACCAAACTCTGGACAAGCCTTGGCCATCATTGCATGAAAAGTGCCGACATCATCCGGTGGAGTGGGCTGAGCCGGGCTGCTCGGGGGATCCACCTCTGGATCAGTATCCCAGGCATCAGCCTGCCTGGGCGACGACGTCGACAAAGTGTCACATGGAGCACTATCAGGATCCGAATCCACCAGCTCCCCTTCCTCTGGATGTGACCAGGAAGGGGCGAAACCAACTGGAGACCAAATCTGTAGGTGACGTAGGCGGGAGGCCCGGGCGAGGGGCACCCACACCTTCATCTTGTCACGTTACAACCCACACCTTCTCCACAGGAGCCACAGGCACCGGTGGGACCGGGAGCCGTGCATCTAACTGCCCCTACAGCGACTGCAGCGTGGTTAGCACCTGCATGGACTGAGTGCAGATTCACCAATGGGTACTGCGGTGGGACAGCACTCGGGCCTGCCAACGAGGACCGTCCGGCCGGCTGCAGATCAAACGCTGACGGATCACAAAACGGCTGACTTTATTAAAGCAACCAAAAAGGCCGTCGATAGGACACTCAGTGTCAAAGTTTTCCATAGGAAAACGCTATGTTAAAGTTACTGAGGTTTTCCCAGCTTGAGGACGGAAAATATTCACAGCATGTGAATCCATGAAAGATCCAATGCTGGAGAACAGTGATTTCTCTGTACCTTTCCCCATCGTCTGCATAGTCCACAACTTGCCAGCTAAGGCCACATCTACTGCCACACTGTTTCTAGTAGCCTGTTAGATGGTCTCCACAATGACTCTGTTGTACCGCACTACCAAACCATTAGTTTGGGGGTGATAATTTGCTGAAAACCTCCATTCAATACATCAACAGTGGGCATACCAAATAATTTCTGCACTCCTGAATTGCATGCCGTGGTCGCTTACGATTTCCCTGGGAAATTGCTCTCTTCGAAACAATCTACTCAAAAAATGTTGTCTACCTTCCACCCAAATTCTGCTTCTACCCACTTACAACGATAATCAACCATCACAATAATGAACCTTCTTTCCGCCGCCTTCAACACATTGTACGGCCCTACGATGACCACCCCCAACTGCTCCCTGGGCTCATCAAGACGCAGCATTTCAATCGCATTAGACTTTTTTACTTTGCAGCTCTTGTCAGAGTTCTGGCATGGCAAACAATTCCTCACACACCTCTCCACCATGAGATTCATTCCGGGCCACCAATACTTCCCCTTCAGATTCTGTTTGGTGCCTATAGACCCAGGATGACCATGGTGTGCTCTTTCTATCAAGTCCTCCCTTAACTTCTCCAGCGGAATAAACTTCAAACCTCTGACCAATAGACTTCCATACACAGAGCACTCATCCCTAACTTCCCAAAAGGGTAAATCTTCCTCACTCAACTTACCCTTCGATGGCCAACTACCAATCGTGTACTTCATGAAATACTGCCACACTGTGGCACACTTCAATTCATCCTCCCATTCGTCTCTCAATATGGGATCCAAAACGATCTGCACTACCTCATCATCACTCTACACTGCTGTCATTTGCTCAGACAATGGCAAACCTGAGAGAAAATCTGTCACTCTGGTTTTAACACCAGGAACATACTTAACTTCGAAATCATACTCCTGCATCCTAATGCTTAATCTTGCTGACCTCAGGGAATGTCCTACACATCCCTTTTACAGACAGCAACTCCACCAATGGTTTGTACAAACCATGAATCTATTTCCCCACAAATATTTATGAAAATAGTTCATGCCTGTCAGTAACCTGGTAGTTGAACTCTTAGTGTAGCCGAAGAGTTCTTCCTACCAATATACCCCTCTGAACAGAATAAACATACAAAGGAGTCAATTAATCGGAACATGGAGCACTGCAAGAAACCCAGGAGCTGTAATGGAACAATGAACAAGTCACGTGTGTACTGGTTTCCCACAAAAATGATCAAAATATGAATAAACTATAGCTGACCTGTGTGACAGAATTGGATTCCTTTCTGGGTAATGGATGTTAGCCTCTATAGATTTTGGAAAGCAAATCCAGGAAACACCTGCGAGATAGAACAAACTACTAGTAATGGTAAGCAATATGTAGAAGACAGACAGGAAACTTACTGTATAGAACAAATGATTGGCTTGACTCCTAAATGCATCCAGTGAATCTCACCAGAAATATGTCTAACCACGACAGCATGGGGATGCCCAATACGATTAGTGGTACAGTCGCCAATGCCAGATAACCACCTGTCACGACGAAACAAGGACGCCTAACGGCAATAAGCGCCAGGGGTGGAAGTGTCTAGTCTGTGCGCTGTTTTTCAGCAAGCAAAACACTGGGATGCAAGAAGGCGTGTAGTTCCGTGTATTCCTCAAGTTAATGTTGAGCTGAGTAATGTTGGATGCAAGACGGGAGAATTGAGATCAATCTGTGGAGATGGTCTGGGTCGAGGCCGTGCAGATGTAAACAAAGAATTCCATAAGAAAAAGTCGTGTCCATAAGGGTTCCGTTATTCGGTTTCCTGGGGGGCAAATACAATGACAAAATCAGTAGGAATGAGCCATGTCCATAAGAGTTCTGTGATTTGTTTTCCGTACGGGCTATTGCAATGGCAGAATCAGTAGGCGTTAAGAGTTGTCCGTACGCGTTCTGACTTAGTTTTCAAGAAAGCACAATGATCGAGGTACAGAAGGGATTAGACAAAGAGTAACATGGACGTAAACAAGGAATCTGGAATCAAGGTAAGGCAAGCGTATGCCAAGGAAGTAAGCTGCGATTTTTACAAAATCAGAAGCAGCGACGCTTTGGAAGCAGAAGCTTAAGTAGCTATTCCATGATGCTTCCTGGCTCCGCCCCTTGCACGGAGCACAGTGTAGCAGACATGTAAAGGATGCCACAATTGCCATGGAAACCCCCAAAAATTATGCCCACGTGACTGGGAGCGTTTGAAAAGAACAAGTTACCAAGGATGGTCCGACAACGTATTCCATATCTATGACAGTAATCACCAAAGCTGTGCTGCTTCGGAAAATCTTTCGGCGTCTGCGTCGATGACGACTTAACGCCGTCTTCGAGGACATCCTCCGACGGCCGACATCACCGGATGTTTTAAGTAGGACGTACAACGCTTGTAGCCTCAGTTGTAGTTTTTTCCCAGAACGTGTGGCACCAAACTACTGCCAGTATAACCACAGAAAGCCTTGCGGAAACGTAAGCTGCAATCGCATAAGAAATTCTGTAGCGGGGAAGGTCGGGAGGGAGCGATATGGAATACGTCGTCGGACCATCCCATCGAAAGAACATTACCAGGTAAGAGAGTAACTTGTTCTTCGAGGGGATTGGGCCCTCCGACGTATTTCATATCTATGACAGACTCCCAAAGCAGTACCAACAGAAGGAGATGGGAAAAGAATTTAGAATATAGAAATGTAGAATGCCCAATCAAATTGCAGAGTAAAGGAAAGCCTTGCCAAAGGCCAGATCCTGCCCACGGATAGAATCGAGGGAGTAGTGACGTACAAAAGTATGGACCGAAGCCCAGGTGGCTGCATCACAGATGTTACAAATAGGAACACCCCTCTGCAGGGCAGTAGAGGCAGCCATTCCCCTGGTAGAATGGGCCTGCAAGCCTACCGGAGGGTCCTTACCTGCCAAGCGGTAACATTCAGAAATTGCCAGGATAATCCATCTAGACAAAGTCTGCTTAGTAACAGCTTGTCCCAAACGCCTTCCAGCGTAACCATTAAAGAGTTGATCGTCCACTCTGACCCGGGACATGCGTGAAATATAAAAGCTTAAAGCTCTCCTAGGATACAGCCTACGGAGCCTCTCCTCTTCCTTACCAGGATGCAGAGGAGGATAAAATGCCAGAAGAATAACCTTCTGGCCTAAATGAAATTCCGACACCACCTTCGGAAGAAAAGAAGGACGAACTCTAAGGACAACCCTGTCCTTATGAAACACAGTGAAGGGTGGCTTAACTGAAAGTGCCTGTAACTCACTCACTCTGCGAGCGGAAGTGACCGCAACTAAAAATACAGTTTTAAGAGTTAGCAGTCTCAAAGGGCAAGAATGTAAAGGCTCAAATGGAGCACCCATCAGAAACTTGAGAACAAGGTTCAAATCCCAACCGGGCACCTGGAAAGGTGACGGAGGGAACACATTAGTGAACCCTTTCAGAAACTACTGAGAAATTAAAAGAATTTTAAAATAGGAACACTCTTCAGACGAGCGCTTAAATATGGACAGCGCCGCCAGGTAACCTTTAACGGTACCCACGTCCGGCCGAGAGCAACACCTCTATCACGTCTTCAGGGAGGTCCCAATCCTTATATCTCAACCTTTCAGAAACCAAGCATGAAGATTGAGGGATCTGACCTCTAGATGGAGAACCTGATCCCCCTCCCGTGAGAGCAGATCATCTCGGTAGGGAAGACGACGTGGGGGGCAGATGGACAAGTCGAGAAGGTCCGGGAACCACGTCCTCCGTGCCCACGCCGGAGCGATGAGGATCATCCGGGAACCGAAACTCCGTAACCTCTGCAGTACTTGCGGGATGACGGGGACTGGAGGAAACGCGTACAGCAGTGGGAATGACCACTCCACCATGAACGCGTCTCCTAAGGCTCCTTTTGGAGGAAATTCCCGCGAGCAGAACCTCTCGCACTTCCGGTTGACACTGGAGGCGAAGAGATCTACTTGGGGGGTCCCCCAGAGGGGAAGATCTCCAGGAGAATCTTCTGACCCAACTCCCACTCTGCCTGCTCAGAGCGTCCGCCGTCTCGTTTTCGTCTCCGGCCAGATGAACTGCCGAGATCGAAACTTCCTGCTGGATTGCCGAGAAAGAGAGCTGCATCACCTCCCTGCACAGAGGAAGTGACCCTGTACCCCCCCTTTTTGTCGAGGTAGTGCATGGCCACCGTGTTGTCCGTCTGGATCAGGACATTCTTCCCTCGCACAGTCGGCAGAAAACCCTTCAGGGCTAGCCTGATGGCCCTCAGCTCCAACAGATTGATATGGAGTCTGGACTCCGACGGAGACCAACGACCGCTGACTGTCAACTCGTTGGCATGAGCTCCCCATCCCGTGAGGGATGCGTTCGTCACGATCATCACCACCAGCCAGGGTAGCCAAAATGGAGCCCCCTTCATCAGATTGTCTTCGACAGCCCACCACAGAAGGTCCTGGGCTACCGAGGACAGCACCTAAACAGGGTCCGACAACCTGCCGGAGGACTGAGACCACTGGAGCTTGAGTGCCCATTGCAAAGATCTCATCCGCAACCTGGCCTCTGGAACCAGAAAAATGAAGTATGCCATGAGGCCAAACAATCTCAAGAACTCGAATGCTGGGAGACTCTGGGTAAGCCGAAACTTGTGCACCATCTGCTGAATGTGATGAGCCCTCACCTGCCCCAGGGGACGTGTCGAGCACAGCTCCGATGTACTGGAGCCTCTGAGTTGGTGTCAGATGGGACTTCTTTAAATTGAGGGAGAAGCCCAGCTGGTGGAGGGAGTGGCAGGTGACTGACAGATGATCCAGGACTTGCTCGGGAGAGCGCGCCCTGATCAACCAATTGTCCAGGTAGGTGTAGACGTGAATCCCCCTTTCCTGAGGTGCGCTGTCACCACTACCATGAGCTTGGTGAAGACCCTCGGAGCGGAGGTCAATCCGAACGGCAGGACCCGAAACTGAAAGTGCGAGTCGCCAACCGCAAACCTCAGGTACTTCTTGTGCTTTGGATGTATCAGCACATGAAAATAAGCGTCCTTGAGGTCGAGAGACACCAACCAGTCCTGAAGTTGAAGGGCCTGGAGGACTTGAGAGATAGTAACCATCTTGAACTTGTCCTTCCTGAGGAGTTTGTTCAAACCGCGCAAGTCCATGATGGGTCTCAATCCCCAGTCTTTCTAAAAATAAGGGGAATACCATCCCTTGTTCCTCTCCGTTACAGGCACCAGTTCTATGGTGCCTTTCTCCAGCACGGATTGAATTTCCTGCGCAAGGAGCGGATCCGGACTCTTCAAAGAGAGATTCCCTGGTGGATTGTCTTGAGGCCACTGCCGAAAAGGAAGACAGTAGCCGTGGGTTATGATCTCCAGAACCCACACATCTGAAGTAATGGCACACCACTCTGCAAGATGCTGCGCCAGCCTTCCCCCAACCGGTGAACCAGGGGACATGGCCTCATGACTGAGCTGAAGCGGCTGCGGCGTTGCCTGAGGGCAAAGAGGCAACAGCCCGAGGGGCCTTGGCACCTCGAGTCCCTTGTTTTCCACCTCTGGCACTTCTACGGTGGCCCCTTTGTCTGGCAGGTCCTGTCGCTTTACCAAAGGATGAGTAATAACGAAAGGATCCTCCCCACCATTGCTGTGCCCTAGGACGAAAAGGCAGAGGTTGGCGAACTGCAGCGCCCAACGACTTTGCTGCAGCTTTGGAGGACTGCAACCTCTCAAGGCTCTCGTCAGCCTTGCTGCCAAAAAGATGTTCCCCGTGAAAGGGCATGTTGAGGAGCCGGGCCTGCACATCAGGAGCAAACCCTGACTTCCTCAAACAAGCAAACCTGCGTATCACGGTGCTTGCCGCCATAGACCGGCTGACACAGTCTGCCATGTCCAAACCCGACTGAACAGACTCACACATGGCAGTACCCCACTCCGGAGAGTTTGGCGGTGCAGGCGGCTACGACCCCAGCTAAGCAGGCGTCGTATCCTACCATTCCTCCTGATAGGGACGACAAGCGTTTTGATGGCTGGGCAAAGAAAGTGTTTTCTTCAGGGGGTATGGCGCTTCAGGAAGCCAACTCTGTATGTGCCTTGTCTCGATTCATGCACACTCTGTGGAACTGTATTGCCTTAGCGGCTGAACATATTCCCAAAGGGGACAAACGGGATGGTTTTGTTGCTATTATTCAGAGGTAGACATCTTCACGAAGAATATACTTCACAATACGAACAGGTTCGAAGAACCGAGAAAGATCTCTTCGGAGATCTCGAGGCGCGCCGAGATCTCCGAAGCGAACACGTTCACGGGAAAAACGGAACTGAGGCTACGGGCATCGTGCGTCCTACTTATAACATCCGGTGACGTTGGCCGTCGGAGGAGGTGCTTGAAGACGGCATATCAACATCATCAACGCAGGACGCAGAAAGATTTTCCGAAGCAGCACGGCTGTGGTGATTACTGTCATAGATATGGAATACGTCGGAGGACCCAATCCCCTCAAACCACAGATTTGGGGAATACATTAGAAATCGAAGTACGCGACGACTCATGCACAAAACTAGATACCTGCGGACATGTCCTGGGAATGGTTAATGATGAAGGAGCACATCCATGAGATTGCCTGATATATGCAGCTCGCGACTTAATCTTGACAACGCCCCACACACAAGCCAGCTCTCTAAAACACAATACCTGGATTCAATGTCCGTGACTGATCTCGAAGCATGGCACACCAACTTCACACCTGTCAATTTCCTGTACCAAAAGCGCACCCAATCCAACACCACTCGTGACAATTGTGATTTTCGTTTTCCTTCCAACCTCAAACCCTCCTAAATCAACTGCTTCACAAATACTACCTTTGATAAGTTTCAAAGCCGCTGCACATTCTTCACTTTTACCTTCCTCAACAACCTCCTAATGGGTTCAGTCAGACTCACAAAATTCCTTACAAACTTGCTGTAGTGTTTGGCCAACCCCAAAAAAGGCCTTACTTCATCTTTATTCACGGGGTCTGGTGCCTCTCTAATAGCCCTCATGGCATCCACCACCTTAGGTTTGTAAGCCTTTCCACTCACCAAACGTCCTAAATATTGCACCTCTTTCTTCCAGAACTTGAATGTACTCCTCTCAAACTTCAAACCTCTCTCGTTCAATCTGCTCAACACCATCCTCAATCTGCAATCATGCTCTTCCATGCCTTTCCCAAAGATTATATCGTCCTGATATACGAATGTCCCTTTCAAACCCTTCAGGATTTGCATCAAGGTCTTTGGAACATGGCTGCTTCCGACACCAACCCTAAGGGCTTCCTTCGATAGCAGTACATTCCAAACGGTATCACAAAAGCCGTTAAGTCTCTGCAGTCTTCCGTTAACTTTATCTGATGGTTTGTGCTGGAGAGCTCCAACGCTGTGAAAACATCTGCTCCTTGAATACAATTTAGCATCTCCGCAATTACTGGCAACAGAAACTGGTCCACCTGAATATTCTTATTTACAGAAATCCTCAGCTTGCCATTTGTCTTCAAGGCGCCCACTATCGGACTGACTCACTGCGACGATTCAATTCGCTCAATTACCTCATCTCTTTCCAGTCTGCTCAACTCCTCTTCAACCTTTTTAACAAGTGCAAAAGGTATTGGCCTTGATTTATCCTACAAACAGGAACTGAATCAGATTTAAGTATCATTCTGTGGGAGTAACACTTGAGTAATCCCAACCCATATTGCAACAACTCTGCACTTTCACTAATGTCACCACCAATGTCGGCTTGAGCTGAACCTTTGACAAAAAAAACACTGGATCTGCCTTGTTAGGGTGTATTCTCATCAGCAGGGCGGCCTGGTCTCTCGAACATAAACCGTTCCCTCTTTTTCTGGCAATGTATATCTTCACTTCAGCAAACCTGTCTTTAAATTGGACCTTGCATTTCATCCATCCAAAGAGGTCAATTATGGATCCTTCAAATCCTTAAGGGTTCTTAAAGTCCGATTCACACAGTTTACTTTCAGACGCTTGGCATTTAACTCTTTGCACTTGCTCTTTGTGATGATCATAAACAGCGAGCAGCTGTCTACCATTACTTTCAACTTTCAGTTTTCCACTATTATCTCACAACTTGGGTATTTCAACCCTTGGTTTTTATTGTTTGCCCTGCTTACATGAACTACCACCTCTAAATCTCCTCCTGTGAGCCTGATTCTTCTTTTATCACAAACACCTTTTTCCTGTTCCTGCAAACCACTGCAAAGTGACCCCTCATCTTGCACAAGGCACACACTGGAATTTGCGTAGTGGCCTGACCTGCCACACCTGAACCACTTGTCTATCTTTCCCCTCTTTTCTGTAAACTACTTGTTTTGAAAATTATTTTGGTCTCTTGTTTCTCTATCTTTAGATTTTAAGTGTCTCTGCTCTGGTTGGTCTTCATCATTGTCATGCGATTTAACTTCCGTTGTTGTGCTGCTTCTTCTACCTCTTTGCTGCTATCAATTTGACTCGGGTGCGCTTCCTTCTCAGTTTTAATTTCTTTCTAACACAAATCTGTGTGTTCAATCTTCTTTGTTATAGCCATAGCTTCTTGCAGATGGGTCATCGCGCATCCACAGCCTTTCTTAGATAGTAGAATCCTTGGTAAGGAGCATTACTTGGATTATTATTTGGTCTCAAATCAATTCTTTAGTGGTTATGCCAGCTTCAAGTCGTCATGTCAGTGGTAAATTCTTGAGCGCAGATAATCCCTGATAGTCTCCTCCACCTTTGGAAATCTGATATAAAAATGAAATCAGCCGATTATGACATTTGTCTCTGTAAAATTGTATTTATCTAACTGCCTAATAGTCCTCACATGCACATCCAAATCTCCAGCTTCAACATCCATTAGTGCAGGCAACTCTCTGGATTTTCATTGCCCCTCCGGTCCTAGAACATGTAAAAAAAAGTGATTGCATCTTTGCTGCAGTCAAACCTTCATGTTCTTCAGTTTTAACGCAATTCCTCCAATATTTCCTCCATTCTGAACATTGAATGGATGGCTTGCCTGGATTTGGAAGAAAACTTTCTGGTGGATGAACTGTAACGCCTTGCAAGCTGAACAACTAGCCCAGCACAAGAGTGTTGCAGTGAGAAAGGAGATTCTTTTTTGGCTGCACTGAGACGAAGAAGATGCACCGGAGTGCTAACAATCGCCCAGTCAATTCTGTACCACTCACTCGAATCAAATGTGAGGTAAAATTATTTGCGGCACCGCAAAGAAGGAGACAGAGAAGCGATAACGATCGCCTTGTCAATTTCATATAATTCACTGCCAGTCAATTGGTAGTAGGTCCAAGGAGCAACAAACTCTTATGATTATCATAGGGCTTGCAAAATGACTCAATGTCTATGCACGTTGTAGGGTCCCTTTTTGCGAGTCCCCTCGTTGCTTAAAGGAGACTTCTCATGCACAACCTGGCATGTCTATACAGCCGTTTTTGTAATGTCCTGCGGACCTTTGCTGATGGCGCGTGCGAGCTCTGTGGTGCCTGTGCACGCAAAGCCTGCCTCAAACCCTCTTAGGTACACTCACCCCTTGATGCCGAATGCGCATGGATACCAGTGGCATGTTCAGGGCCAAGCCAACTCTCTCGCCTCGAGCCGAAGCAGTTAATGGCCGGCTGCAAATGGGTTCGATTGCTGGTGACCCGTCATTGCCAAATTGTTGTACTTCCCCCGCCATGGAATGGACCATGTGTCAAGACTGTGTAAAATTAACTTGTTTATTGAACACAGTCACCAGCAAACCCTGTGCTCCCTCTTCCTCCAGCATCCACCAACTCTTTCTCCAAGCGCCGCTCTCCTCAACACATTCTACACTCTCACATTCAACCCTTTCCATTCCAGGACTTCCCCACATACATTCTAAGCCTAGACTCTGCAAACAGTATCTAGTGTGTAATGGATGCTCCGTAACTTCAGGTCTTCGCAAAATAAGCATTTTCTTTTTGTAATTGTATATCAGTAGTTGGGGGATCTTTTTCGGGAAAGCTCCATCCTGCTCGCTAAACTCTCGCCAGGATCTTCATGTTCTGAAATTTGTTTTTTTTAATCTGGCCTGTAGTCAATCAAAATTACCTTTGTGCATGCCCTTCCTGCAACAGGAAAAATGACACCTTACATTAAATTGGTTTATTTCTTCTGCAGTTGTATTTTTGAAGTCTTCTGCAAAGTTTTCATAATCATGGTCTTCTCACTCATTTCAAATCCATACAGGATCAATTCATTTTTTCTGTAGAAATGAAATGTGCTCCTTAACAGCTAACTCCACTTTGTGGCACAATTGCTTTGGCCCTTGTTTGGGGTCATGATATCTGCTCCGCGAATGCTGCCCAATGATATTTGCTTCTTAATTGATACCTTTATTACTTTTTGAGATTTGATCTCTGAGCATTGCATTGTGAGGTTTGCTACCTATATGGAGGAGGTAAGCCGATGAAGGACCAGAGCAGAAATAGAGAAGTGGTGAAGAGAGTAGGAGTCATGAGCTTAAGGCTGAGAGGTGACAGAGGTCCTCCTAAAGCTTACCTCTGTGGAACCCCAAAGGAGGCAACTCCTATAGTAGTGAAGTTTATGAGAACTAAGAAGAGACCCAGAAAAGTCCATAGAAGAATAGTGCAGGAACCCTTTAAACACATCACTGAGATGAAAGGAGAAGAGACGCACAGAAAACCAGAGAAGGGTGCTGGAAAACAGTTTAAGCCAGAGTTTTAGAATGCTGGGCGATACCCTTAGAAAAAGGGGAATGAAGGGTGCTGGAGTCCCATTAACCCTGATCTTGTGCCAGCCAGCAGGTTGCCTCGGAAGGACCCCAGAGTAGGGGAAGACTATCTTTAATTTGGTCTACAATTACAGTCCCCATTTGTTGTTTTGACCAAACGGTCCTAAAATTAAGAATAGTTTGCACTGCATTTCCGTCTAGGCCTCGAAGGATAATATATACTAAGACTACACGTGATGTGGGTTTAACAGAAAGGCACGTCCTTTGTGATTGAGTAAAGAATATTACACAGACTACAAGAGATGTGGTTTAAACCTTAAGAGAATATATTGCTGCACAATGAGAATCAAATAATGGTGTAAATATAACAGAAGAAGACAACTGAAACCATGAAAACCAGAAGGAAGTCAGAAGAGGGGAAGTAAAAGAGGTAAAAGTTGGTTAATGAGGCTAGTCCCAGCACTGGGAAACACAATTCAATTTGCAGCAATCTGAAGTCACCAATTGTCCAACTTACAGAGACTGCAAAATAGACAATACCCAAGAAGCAGGTTGGAAAGGACTTACAGTTCTGAAACTGCCACCAGCTGGCGCCTGGCCTCTATCAGTCTTGGCCAACAACACAAGGGGAGGTGCTAGGAACAACAGAGACCAAGTTGAAGGGGGGGGGGCGGGGGAGTTACTTGGATTAAGCCAACGGGCCCATGTATTGGCGTCCCTGAGGATGGGTGGGTGTGTGTGTGACCTTGTGAACAGCCACTGACAGCTACGGTGGGGGAATCATGCCCCATCAAACATGAGGGCCTCCTCCATGTTTGTATGAGGCCCGGGAAAGATAACTTATTTTCGCTAAAGAGAGCAATGTGCAGGTATGCCCAGGAAGGGAAGCCCACTGCGCAACCAGAGGCACCTTTGCCCACTCTGCAAGATAAACCTGTGGGGACACCCAAATGTGAAAAGACTGGAAAGCCCAAAGACTGTGGCTGATAATTGACTTGTACATGACAGTTGGCCCTGGCCTTGATGGGGATGACAAGTCCATGCTTACAGACAGGGAACAGAGATGGGGAAGGTTACCCATCACATGTTAATTTGAGCCTTTACCTTGATCATTCTGTGCAAGATAATCTTCTGTTAGCTCGCTCAGTCATAAGCCGTGTCCTTATTCCAACACAATGCTGTTAAACTTGAATAAAAATCTTGGTTAGGGTGACGAGCCAATGGTATTAAGTGTCTGACATTTATTTCCCAGCATTGACACACCTTTGGGGAGCATTTTATAAAATGATGTGTTAGTTGTACATTCCCTACCAGACAAGCTGTAGCAGTTGCCCACTTTATGAAATCAGGATATGTTCCCTGGCGACTGTGGTTGATGTCATTATGTATTGTTTTTTCCCTTGGAAATCTAGCACTATTTCCTGTTCTGTTCATCATCCTCAATAATCAAATTGGCTTTCTGTATCCTCAACTTGATTAGAAGAGACTGGGTGTGTAAGATTCCGTTCAGCCACCTGCATTCTTGGTATCTTATGGAATCAACATTGTCTGTAGTAAAGGTCTTTCAATGCCTTTCAGGGTTCGGAAATTGCTGTGAGCTATTTAGCTCCCGTTTCTAGCCTAGGAGAGCCTGCATAGATTGAAACCAGCAGCTACCAGGAGCTACATGTGGCTCCCCAGGCCAACCGGTACCTTACAATCATAAATATGTTAAATTAACGGAGTATTTGGAAATGTTAATGATAAAGAATTAGGACACATCAAGTACACATTTAAACAGATAGGATCATACATAATGTGCAGAAAGTTGAAGTTTACCTCTCTGGTAAAAGTTAGATTGGTGGTGCTCTCCTGGTTCCCCAGCAGTAGGTCCTGCTGACTGGGCGATGCCCAGCACCCACAAGCTGGGTTTAGCTCCTGCTCATTGAATCTTAATTGTGAACCCTGCCTTTCTTTACTAGCCTAACCTTCATGACATCTTTAAGAGAAGACTGTTTCTTGAAACCTATTTTCTGTGATGTTAGTAGCCATTATCAACATCCAACTATCTACACTATCCAAATGCAGGAAAAATGTGATGCGTCAGTCATTTAAGAGTCAGTCATTTAAAAGACAATGCTTTCTAGTATGTTTTTTCTAGATCATAGCATATGCGCAGAGTCAGAATCTATTCAGAAATATATACTGAAAATCTTAACTTCTTCATGATTGTCTTCTAGCCTAAAGTGTCTTACAGTACAGAACATAGTGATGGGTGGTGTACCAAGCAATAAAGGCCCTTTGTTAGTCGTTTTCACAGGCTTCATGTGTCGAGAGTCGTCATTGCAGATTTCCTTGGTCAATTTGGTTTTTTGAGAGTCTACTTTCCAAAGGTTCCAGAGAAAGGTTTGTCCATTGGCCATCAACGTTGAGTAACTGGGAAGGGAAAGCTCTGCCAAGCAAAACATCATAGGTGGGGGCCAGTGTCTATGAAACAGCTCCTACAACATTATCAAACAACTTCAAAATAATAGCAGGATCCATAAAAACAGGCAGTTATGTAAAATAAAAGTTGAGCATCAAGGGTTGAAAGGAGCAGAAGGTGGGCATCACAGGGTACGTTGGATTAATTTCTGATTTACTTAGATATACAAAATGTGATGGCCCTACCAGCATATGTCATCCAGTCTACCCATTGGTCTACCTTTCTTCTATATAGAGAACGTGGTTGTCGTCAAACAATTACTGCCATTTTGGCATTATAACATTTTTTTACATGGATAGTTTGCAGTCCACCACTTTAGATAGTGGGCCTGATCACGTCTTCGGCAGTAACCCTTAAATCCGGCGGTAGCGATAATACCGCCGGATTTAAGGGTCTGCCGAATCATGGCTTTGGCAGATTTCGCCCCAGCTCTGAGCTGGGGGGAAATCCGCTGAAAAGTCGCGCTATTATTGCTGGCGGGAAATCCGCCGGCGGTAAGAGCGCGAAAATTCCCCATTGAGCCCAATGGGGAATGGGGCATTCCCGAATGGGCTCAATGGGGAATGGGGAATTACTTTACCGCTGAACTCATGATCCGGCGCTATTTGCGCCGGGGAGTTCGGCGGTAGGGCTATTACCGCCGGCGGTAATACTGCCGCCGGTAACGGCCAAGTCGTGATCAGGCCAGTGTCTAATTTCACATATAAACCTTTTGGGTACTGCCTTCTCCTGCTCCTAACTTAAAAGGGACCAAATCCTGAGCAGGGTAACACCCAATGCTCCATCTTCACAACATCCCAAATACAGACTAACTCCCTTCAGGCAAACACCCAACTGGTTCTTTGTCACATCCAGATGCACTGAAAATGTAAAGATGAGCAATCAACTATAGACCTGCTCCCTTTTCTGGAGAATGGTTGATTCCCCCTTTCCAATACAAATACAGAGATCTGCCCAATCTCTGCAGTCACCATAAAAGTGTTAATATTTCTGCTTCCAGCAATACTGCCCAATAACTACTGGCCTCAGTCAGATGTACAGCAGTGCTTCAAACATAATGTGGGGATGCTGCATACCATAAAGCCTGAAAATGGTGGTAGTGCTGGCGGCCAGCCTCCAAACCTGATAGGCATGTGATTCCCAATTGATGAATCTCCAGCTGTACCTGAATACTTTGAGGCCCAAATTTGCAATCCCAGCCCAAGATGGTGAACAGACAAGGCCGGTAGAGGCAAAGGATGAGGAAGTCAAGAGGGGTGAGGTGGGTGCTGCGGATGGTGATATGACTCCCACCTTGGCCTCAAGGATATTGCTGCACAAAAACCTCTGCAGACAACATGGTGTGCCCCCTCTCTGCCCACAGCAGATCAACAGTCTGGTGACTGACTGCAAGACCTAGTCCTACTACAAACAATAATGAGGGAAATGAAGATCTGGTCATGGGGATCGGAGGGTGCTGGTGATGTTCAGTGCTCCTCTAAGAGAATAATTCCAGTCTCGGCTACACATGAAGGCTGCTACCAATTATAACCCGTTTGCACACTACCTTCTGCCACATGAACACAATATTCTGGCCTGTCATGGACTGGTACTGAGGCGGAGGCCATAAGCAGCTGCTTAATATAGAGGCTGACGGCACTAACAGGTTGACATCATTTATCAGTGGTGGAGCCCCTCAAATTGCTTAAAGTGAGGTCTGCCCATTTGCCAGGGCTCTGGAAATGTAAATGTGCTTATGTAGTAGCCAGCTGAGTTCTTTGGGAGTGCTGCAGGCAGCACAATGTTGCAGAGGTAAGTGTCCCTGGATGTGGGGCGGAGCACTGACAAGTGCCTCAACATTGACTGTTTGATCCCTTCTGCTCCTCTCGCCATTGCTGGACTCTTTAATGGCAACATAGCGCAAAGTGGGGTTTCCTTTTTACACAGATCAGGACTATGCCCGTCTTGGTAATATTTGTGCCTAGAAAATAAAAATAGCAACTTCTTTTTTTCCATTAAGGAGTCACTGGCTCCCATGTCAAAGTTGGGCAGAAGCACCTGTAGTAGAGCTCTGCTGCAGCTGTTCTCAAGTATAAATTTATACGACTTCGATGGGGTAATAATATTTCTACATAATTTAATGTAAAATGCATTTGCACTGCACCAGTTTTCACAAAAGTACTCTCTCACAAAAGTCTGCTTAAATACTGATTTAATCATCACTTGGTTTAAGAGGAGCAAACACCAAAAGAATCTCAACTAAAGAATTTTATTATAGAAAATAGTTTTGCATCTAAAAATTGATTTTTTGGCAATAACTCGATCAACCCTATGTACACAAAAAATGTATCACAGAGACAATTTCAATACTGAGAAATCCTAGAATATAAATCATACACCCAAAAAAAAAATTCTGACCAAATATAATTCGTACATACATATATATAAAGAACTCCTAGGATGTGCATAGATTCCAACACACAATTGTACCAAATAAACATTCTGCCACGACTGTTGTCCCAGAAATGAGTACATATTTTTCAACAAAAGCTAGTTAGTCAGAGCTTCTACACTTCATTTTATGAAGCAACTTTGTACAAAACATGCATTGGTTAACAAGCATGTTTTGTAATGTTCAGGGAACTTTGAAGCCAAAACTTCTTCAGGACCAAATATTGCATATATTGTCCACAGCTATGGGAGGAGAACCACTCTTTCACTGCAAAACAGGAGGGGAGGCCGCTCACAGTCGTCTCTACAAATTATTTGTTAAGCATCTAAACATGCATTTAGTTCAACATGTGAGATCCTCAGACTAATCAAATTATAAAAGCACCTCCCAAGTGACAGTTATTTGCTTAAATTTCATTATACCTCTTTTTGACATGTGTTATGTAGGCCAGTTCACGGCTCTGCCGTCTGTAAACAGCCATCCCCTCCTCATGGTAAATCCAAAAAGAAATAACACCACATACATTCTATTGATGCTAGACAATTTGGAGCAACGACAGCGAGTAAACTCCACCACCTTTGTGGTGGAAAAATGGTCAAAGATAATATATGGAATATGTCACATTACTACCTTTGAAAATCTTGTCTGGAAAAAGTTGTGGCTAATAGATTTCCAGAAAACACCAAAAGGCGCTTGTTGTCCAATATATATTTAAATGATGTAGAAATTCTGTTTTACATAGAAATCTTCTATGATAATATGTGTACTCCACATTGAAAGAAAAGCAAGATAACTCCACACTTTAGTGCTTGTGCAAGACAGTTAGCCTCCTTACAAGTCTGCTGGAAATAGTGTGTCAGTGACGACGTACCGGCACCCTTTCCGGACCAGCAGACTACAACTTTGCTTTCCTGGGCATGTGTGCCTGGCAGGTCTGACCTGCCGAACACAACGGCCCTGGAAAGCAGAGTTGTCATGGAAGCAGTGACACCGTTAGTAACGGCGCCAGTGCTTCCGAGGCCCCAGTCCCATAGGACTCCCAGTGAATGGGGACTAACATTTTCCGGCGCTTGACATCCCGGCAGGCCAGGACTTGTAATGTCCCGGTGGCACCGGGATATAAGGTGCCGGAAACAGTTATAGTCTGGCTGCAACCTTACCGCCGGACTTGCAATGAGGCCCAGTGTCTATTTGCAATGCTATATGTAGATTGCAAATTATTACAGTGGGACTACTGGGGAATCCCTTGTACTCTTAATACGATGGACCGCAGTGGCAGTCTACGTCAGAAAAACAAACCTTTCCAAAGTTTGCATTTTGCCAGACTCTATATTAAGGCCTGTCCCTCCACTGCTTGCAATGGGTGACAAAAAGTGCAGGCAAAGTAGGGACCTGTCCAGAATTTAAAACAAGGAGGGCAGGGACTTTTTTGCTTTTAGAGGGAAAACAAGGCACTGCTTTCTACATAGGAGTTCCAGGTAGATCCCTGCAAACGGAGTTCTAGACGTTTTGGCAATGGGGGCTTCTGTTACTTTTCAGGTAAGAGCGGCTGAATGGTGATGGATCATTATAAGGGACTGGAAGTTAAAAGAGCTCGTCCACTGCCAGCTTCTAAAAAACTCTTTGTCCGAATGTACTAAGTGCCATGAGGACGGTGCATCTTTTTAACATGTAATGTGCTTCTGTGTCAAAATTTAAAGATTCTGGACCAATGTCCTATTCAATAGCACAGCAATCCTTTTAATTGATATACAAGAAACACTAATGTGTTTGCTTGGTGCAACGACTCATTCTCCCAGGATCCAGCCAACATCTATCCCCAATGTTGCCTTTGGCAAAGCAAAGCATTCTCAAAAGTTTACGCACCTTCAAAACACTGACATGGAAACAACTTTATGCAATATTACAGTGTCACGGTGCAGATCTCAGAGCGTGTGGCCACCGTTCAAACAATATCTAGCATTCCTGGTAGACACTACAACACTTTCCTGATTTGTTTACATGTTATACAGTTAATGGATTGTTTATGATGGAATGCACATTGATTTTACTTGTTTTCACTTCAGGCAGTGATTTCATAACTAAAGATTTAAAAAAAAAACTTCACTCAGGGCCCAGCACTCCAAGGACTTGTACTATCCCACGATCTTGCGACAGTGAATAGCCTGCTTTGTACACATGCATTTCTCATTGGAAGATCTGCAGAGATATGCTATGGTAAGTCATTTATAACGCGCCTGTACACAAGTGTTTCTAGGCACGACAAGACAAGGGAGAGAAGACAGAGGGAGAGGGAGGACAAGACAAACAATCTTACTAGGCCTTGTGTCATTCAGATGGTGCAAGTGCAAGAACAAGAAGTGTAAGGGGAAAGGGAGGGGGTGCAAGGGAGAGGGGAGGGGGAAACCGGGCAGATTTCCCCCAGAAGCACACTCACACTGTCTACAGAGCCCTGGTTCTCTCTAGGCTGGACTACTGCAACAGCCTTTTCTCAATCTGCTTTGCTAATCCAGAACAGTACTGCAATATTTATCCTTGGCTTCAAGCCCACGGACCAGATCATTTAAGAGAATAAACGCAGTTAGCACATTGAGCAGACCATCGTAGCTTTTGAAGTGGTAAGGCCTCTCCTGAATGTGGGGTCAGCATACTACAGGCATTGTTTATAAATGTAGTATGTGCCATGGAGAGTCCTGGTTCATAGAAAAAGGCATACTTAGTCCTCATACACAAAAGGGCCCACGTTCGAAAGTAGCAAATTATTGTATTTTGGCAATGTTGGACGTCCCATGAAAAATATTTGTTAATATCCTATTAAAAGAGCTGAGATCTTTCGCTGAAGAGAAACACTTACTGTATACGTTCTAGTTAGGTTTTAGGCTTGGATATAGTACTATTCACTATATTTTGAATACAGGATATGTATTTAAGAATTGTGGAATAATGTATCAAAAATAAAATGAATGTAAAATTGCATCAATAGTTGGTTTAATTCGCCAAACTGTCAGCCGACACGTGTTTCGACCGGAGTCGTTTTCAAGGCTGACAAAGCAAACAGATCACCAAAAAGTGCATTGAAATAAATATATGCCATTCGTATGAATTCAAAACATGAATACAAAAGAATACAACATTGAAAATCATACAAAAACATTATTAAGAGTATAACGCAGAAACGTTTCCAGCATTTCAATATGCATGTGCTGAGATGCCAAAACGTTGTGATACGTGCGCCCAGTTCTGATACTAATTTTGTTCATTTTCAAATTGATATATTTAAATTTGCGAGGCAATAGCACACGTTTTACAATTTCTATCAGACATATACTGGCAAGAGGGTTATTCATTGGCCACTCTAGACGAAACAGCTCTTTATACAAGTATCAACCACGAGCTTGCGATATCAACAGTAGACTACACTTATCGCAACGTTTCGGCATCACATTGCATGCATACTGAAATGCTGAAAATGTTTCTCAGATTTACTCTCAATAATAATGTTTTTTTGTTTGATGGTGTCTACTATGCACAGACTAAAGGGGTGGTCGTGGGTGCCAAGTATGCGCCTCCCCTTGCAAATTTGTTCATAGCCCAATTTGACGGGACACATGTTCTTAACAACAAGGAATTTGCTAACAACATTATCTTATGGCAGCGCTGTATTGATGTTGTCCTGATAATATGGTTCGGCACGGAGGAGGATTTTGAGAGATTTGTGACACATACCAATGAGAATGCTTTCGGCATTACATTTACAGGTCATTGTGATGCAACCCAAATAGATTTTCTAGATCTAAACATTTACATACTAGATGGAAAGATAAACACCAAGACTTTTCGTGAACCAACTGAAGGGAGTTCAACTTTACACACCACAAGTTGCCATCGCAAATCCACTATTCACAATTCTTCAGGGCTCGTCGCAATTGCAGTAATGATAAATATTTTGCCCATGAATGTGATCTTCTGGCCAAAAGATTTCTTTTAAGGGGGTACACACCGGACAATATCAGAACAGTGTTCAAACACAGATCAGTGGACAGAACAACTACGTTGCGTCGTTCTGCCAAAGCAACAAATTCACTCAGGAGTATTGATATTATAACCAAGTACTCGCAAAATGCACATCTTCTATACAAACTTGTTCATAAACATTGGAACATTTTACTTTTAGACTAGGACCTATGTCCTTTTCTCGCTGATAAACCCAAGTTTGTATTCACAACAGCCCAGACTATTGGGTACACATTGAGCCCTTCATTTTTGGACACATGCATCACCAGGCAATTGCAAGACAGCAAATAGTTAAAAGCAGCCAAAGGGTTGCATAAGTGCAGCACTTGCCCCATGTTCAAGTATGCACACATGGACTGCACAGAGAGCAAGTTACTTACCAACTGGTAACGTTCTTTCGACTAGATGTTCCTCCAATGTATTCTGCATCTTTGACATGTAATATCCACAGCTGAGCACTTTGAAAACCTTTTCGGCAGAGGACGTCCTGCGTCAATGACGTCGGGTCGATGTCCCTCGAAGGCCTCTGTCGAGGGAGACGTCACTGGATTTTATCAATAGGACGCACGGCGTCCGTAGCCTCAGTTTATGTTTGGCATGTGTAGCACCAATCCAATGCTTGCTGGACTGTACATAGCCTTGCGGAAACGTAAACTGCAATCACACAGGAAATTCTCCAGAGGGAGGTCGGGAGGGCCAGGTGGAATACACTGGAGGAAGATCCAGTGGAAAGAACGTTACTAGTTGGTAAGTAACTTGTTCTTCGAATGGATTGTGTCCTCCAACGTATTCCACACCTTTGACAGACTCCCAAAGCAGTACCAGAAAAATGGAGGGAAAAGAATTTAGAGTACCCAATCAGATGGCAGAATAAAGAACTTCCTTACCAAAGGCCATATCTTGACCATGTATTATATCCAGGGAGTAATGTTTAACAAACATATGGATAGAAGCCCATGTGGCTGCTTCACAAATATTCCTAATAGGAAATCTGGAGTAATGAGGATCATGTGGGACGAATGTACGCGTCTCCTAAGGCTCCTCTCGGAGGAAATTCCCTTGAGCAGAATATCTCACACTTGCAGTTGGCATTGGAGGTGAAGAAATCCACTTGCAGGGTTCCCCAAAGGGCAAAGATCTCCTGAAGGACTTCCTGAGCCAACTCCCACTCGTGAGAGACCGTGCTCTGCCTGCTCAGAGCGTCTGCCGCTGTATTTCCGTCTCCGGCCAGATGAACTGCAGAGACCGAAATTCCCTGCTGGATGGCCCAGAACCAGAGCTGCATTGCCTCTCTGCACAACGGGAGTGACCCTATCCCCCCTTTTTTTTGTTGAGGTAATGCATGGCCACTGTGTTGTCCGTCATGATCAGGACACTCTTCCCCCGCACAGACCCCGCGGGACAGACCGTAGAAAAGCCTTCACGGCTTGCCTGGCGGCCCTCAGCTCTAACAGGTTGATGTAGAGTTTGGACTCCGACGGAGACCAACGACCGCTGGCGGTCAAATAGTTGGCATGAGCGCCCCATCCTGTGAGGGAAGCATCCGTCATTACAGTCACGTCCGGCCATGGTTTCCAAAACGGCTCCCCCTTCATCAGGTTCCCTTCGTTGGCCCACCACAGAAGATCCTGGGAGACCGAGAGAGGAATCTAAACGGGATCCGACATCTTGCCTGAGAACTGCGATCACTGCATCTTGAGGACCCATTGCCGGGATCTCACCAGAAAAATGCAAGATGCCATGAGGCCGAGCAACCTTAAGAATTTGAAAGCCGAGAGACTCTGGGCACGTTGAAACTTGTCCACCATCTGCACAATGTGATGAGCCCTTACCTTGGGAGGCGAGCACTTCCCTAAGGACGTGTCCAACACAGCCCCTATGTACTGGAGCTGTTGGGAAGGTGTCAGATGCGACTTCTTGAAATTGAGGGAGAAGCCCAGCCTGTGGAGGGAGCGGCAGGTGAGACCGAGGTGAGCCAATGATTGCTCAGGAGAGCGGGCACGGATCAGCCAGACGTCCAGGTAGGGGTAGATGTGAATCCCCCCTTACCTGAGATACGCTGCCACCACCAGCATTAGCTTGGTGAAGACCCTCGGGGCGAAGGTCCATCGGAATGGCAGGACCCGAAACTGAAAGTGCCAGTCGCCAGCCGCAAACATCAGGTACTTTCTGTGCTTGGGATGAATCGGCACATGAAAGTAATCATCCTGTAGGTCCGGAGACATCAACCAATCAAAGTTGAAGGGCCTGGAGGACTTGAGAAAGAGTAACCATCTTGAACTTGTCCTTCCTGAGAAGTTTGTTCAACCAACGCAAGTCCAGGATGGGTCTCAATCCCCAGTCTTTCTTTGGGATCAAAAAATAAGGGGAATACCAACCCTTGTTCCTTTCTGCTACATGCACCAGTACTATAGAGCCTTTCTCCAGCAGAGTCAAGATTTCCTGCACAAGGAGTGAATATGGAAGCTTCAAAGAGTTTCCCCGTCGGATTGTCGTGAGGCCGCTTTAGGAAGGGAAGGCAGTAGCTGTGGGCTATTGTATCCAGAACCCACACATCCAACCCACACACCCAACATCTTCGAGATGCTGAGACAGTCTGCCCCCAACCGACGAACCATGGGACATGACCTCATGACTGCTTTGGAGCGGCTGCGGTAGTGCCTGAAGGCAAAGAGGCAGCTGCCCGAGCGTCTTTGGCACCTCCATTTCCGCGACCATCACGGGTACTTTTTTCGCTGACCCCTTTGACTGGCGGCCCCTCTCGTTCTACCAAAGGAGGAGTAGTAACGAAAAGAACCTCCCCTCCATTGCTGTCCCCTAGGACAAAAAGGCAGAGGTTGAATCACAGCTGCACTTAAAGATTTTGCCGCAGCTTTCGAGGTCTGCAACCTCTCAAGGCTCTCGTCAGCCTTGTTGCCAAACAAATGTGCGCCATCAAAGGGCATGTTCAAAAGACAGGCTTGCACATCAGGGGCAAAACCCGACTTCCGCAACCACGCAAACGTGCGTATAACGGCGCTCAGAGCCATGGACCGGCCAAAACTGTCGGCCGTATACAAACCCGACTGAAGGGATTCGCACATGGCATCCTTGCCATTTTCACGAGAGGAAGGAACCCATCCCTTTCTTCCCCCTCGGGAATATGCTCAGCCGCTAAAGAAACAGTTCCACAGAGTATGTGAAAACCTTGCTAAGGCACGAGTGGAGTTGGCTGATTTCAATGCCATACTCCCCGCAGAAAATACCTTGGGAGCCCAACCGTCAAAGCGTTTGTCATCCCTTTCAGGAGGGATGGTAGGGTACGCCACCTGCCTCGAGATGGCCGTAGCCACCTGAACCACCAAACTCTCAGCAGTGGGCTAAGTGGATAAGTAGCTGGGGTCGCTAACGGAAGGGCAGGACTTCTTTGTCAATGATTTATTAACAGCAGGAAAAGATTCCGGTGACTGCCAAGCAGCCGCCACCATTTTCTGTAAAGTGAGATGAAAAGGTAACACTGGGTCAGAGGACGGACCTTGGTCTAAGATGTCCGTAAGATCATTTTATACAAAATCTTCAGGAGGACTGGACCAGCCGAGATACTCTGTGACCCTAGCCATGAGCCGCCTGTATGACGACTCCGCAGGAGCCCCAGGCTCAGGCCTGCCAAATTCCACTTCCGGAGAAGTGTCCAACCCACTGGCATCATGGAGGGTTTGCCTTAACTCCTCCAATTGACTGTCGCCAGAAAAGACAGGAGCCACATCATGCTCAACAGGGTCCTCAAAATCAGACCTTTCTTCCTCCTCATATATGTCATCCAAAGGGACGTGAAAAGCTGGCCTGGGGACAGAAGAGGGCCTGGCGTCTACCACTGGCCTCATAGACTTAGCAGTAGCCTTCCTTGGAGGATCCACCAGATCAGAGAACTCCAATGGTAAATTTTGGGCAAAAATCCCTAAAGGCGTCGAGGGCGCCGAAGGCTTCGACGCCGAGAGCGTCGACAGCTTCGGTGTCGAGAGCGCCGAAGGCTTTGGTGTCGATATGGACAACGGTGTAGACGGTGCCGATGGCTGACAAGAAGGCAAAGCCTCGACGTCCGAGTCAGACGGACATGGCGCCGACCGAGTTGAAGCAGGCTTCGAGCCCTCAGTAGGTTGCAGCGCTCTCAGTGGGGACGAGGACCGAGACCTGGAAGCACGTCTCTTGCGACTATCCGAAGCCTTGTCCAAACGGGACCTCTAAGGTTCCCGATGCAAGTAGTGTCGCGGACCCGAGCCCGAAGGCGTGCGACCCGCAGTACAAGACCGTTCCCTGCCGGCTTCATCAGAAGGCACGACCCGAACAGTGCCCTGCGCATGAAGAAAATCACCAACATCTGCTCCTTAAAGGCAGCCCATTCCTCCTGAGTCGAGTACTTCGTCAGGCATGCCACCTTCCTCATGGCTCCATCCTCCGAGGAGGACAGGGAAGGCAACCGTTGACGGCGCTTCCGAGAATGCTGCTATGAGGAAGAATAATGGCGGGAACCACTTTGGGACCGAGAACCCTGGGCCTCCTCCCGACGCGGGGAGTCGCCCCTTGAGTCGTCGGTGGACACCCCTTTGGATTTTGATTTCCGGGACTTACTGGGCTTAGAACCCCTACCTACCTGAAGCTTCCCCTTACGCTCCCGCAAGGCCTTGGCAGTCAGCGACTGGTATTCTGAACAGTCGTCGATGTTGTGAGTCTAACCCAAACACCACAAACAAATGCGATACAGGTCAGTGATCGACATTTTAGACTTGCAGTCCCGGCAAGTCTTGAAGCCAAACCCCAGAGTCGGAGGGGTCGAAGAAGAAGACATCTCTAACATGAAAGACAAGAGGCGCGCCAAGTTCTGAAAGCAAACACATTCGCGGAAAAAACGGAACTGAGGCTGCCGGCGCCGTGCGTCCCATTTATAACATCCAGTGACGTCACCCTAGATGGAGGCCTTCGAGGGACATCAACCCGACGGCATCGACGCAGGACGCCCTCTGGCGAAAAGGTTTCCGAATTGCACAGCTGTGAACATTACATGTCAAAGATGTGGAATACGTTGGGGGACACAATCCATTTGAATATACATATCTGAATGGGCTAAAAATATCTATCAAAGACTTCATCAATTGCCGCACTACTTTTGTTGTCTATGCATTAATCTGTGCCTGCAAGAAATGATACGTGGGCAGTACGATCAGGCAACTGTGCGTTAGAATAAGGGAACACCTAGCTAACCTGAACAGCCCGAATCTAACAGTACCACTTGCAGTGCACTGGCAACAAAAACATCAATTTTCAGACAAATCAGACCTACGTTTCATTGGGCTAATGAGGGGAAACAGGGGAGGTGATGTTAAGTTGAAACTCAGACAAATGGAAGCAAAATGCATTTGTTGCTTGTGCTGTACCAAGGTCGGTCTCAATACCGACCATGAGGTTAATGTTTTACTGTGACTCATAGGGCATTAGGAGATGATCTATATTATAACTAACGTTTATTCACAATGAGAACATATTTAGTTCTCAAACCGTGCCACATTACCTTTAGAATGGCAAAACCACACCAATTCGCCATGTGACTACATGGCTTTCTCTTTTTCTATTTTTAACTCGTTACATTTTTTTGGCACGCTGTACAGTAGATTTACCACATAAGTATACTTTGCGCTTTACTACCAGTAGAATGCATTAACATAGCATTGCAATCTTTAGTCTCTCATCACTGATTAATACCTGTTGCAGATACTTTAATATGACTCGAAATACTTGCAACATGTATCTGACATTTCTGTTTATTTCTGAAATCCACTGAAAATTACACACTTGGAGAATAATCGAATATACGCTTAATAATACTCATTGAACTTTTAGCATTTCATGTTCAGTAAGTTAGCTTATTCATTATCGGCGTGTTTATTTGTGAATCACGTTGTTTGTTGACAAACATTACGTCGATGCGAAGCACGCATGCGGAAATGAGGTTCCTCACCTCATTCGTTCACTCGTGCGTGTGATGTTTCGGGCATCAGCGATTTGGTGCATGTTACATCACACACACGATCCTCTGTATTTGCACTATGTTTCATGGCGGTACTGCAATACTCCATGCGCACCACGGCGGGATACAGCCCATGACTTCATCAGCCCTGTTCAGGCAACCCAATTAATACTGGGAATCCAATAATGAATTTCAATATTACTTGGACATTCCTGTGCGGGTAAATCTTTTTCTTTGCATATACATTTTGAAATATTTATATATATTTATTCACACAGGTCAATATGACGTACACTATATTACGATTTGGACCAAGTTAAGGACTACCTGATATCATACAACTGAATAATCGTATTTATCAATTGAAAAAGTACACCTACAATTGGTAAGTTAGTGAACAGACACCATTAATACAGGTACAATGAACCCCATTAGGGGTCACACAGCTCATGCACATATATTCTTATATTGCCTTATAGAAACTGCCATTGGTGAAAACTGTTACAGTTCAAATAATAGAAACTCTTTGTTAAGGGATATATCCTTTCCAACCACACACACGGTCGTATTCGGTAAGCAGGCTTTCCAGACGTATTCTGATTCTTTCATCTGATATTGCAATATGTCACTACAATTGAGTGTCAATTTAGGTTTTCATAGGTTAGTCATAAATGTTTTCAATTCCTATAGGCTGGTACCACAGAGATTGGACAGCTTGGTGAGTTACAACAGAATATCATTTTTCCACACAAATTCTACATAGGTGAGTTGAATGCCAGAAATTCAGTATTTAGCTAAATGTCATTTGGGAACGCACTCACCACCCAAACAGGTGTCAAAACCCAATATTTGTAGACTCATTTCGGTAATACTGGTGAAGGAAAGTTAACTATGAACCGGATGAATTCTTAATGTATCTAATTCAGACACAACAATACCCAATGGCCATGTTTGGACTGGGTCTAACACACCACACCTTTACTTAAAGATAACTATCCACCAATACCAACAATTCATGGTTAATTAAGGCTTTGTATTTTTCTTTTGTTCCATCTGCCTCTGTACACCTCTCCATTCGTGGAATGATTTTGTGTATGTAACCATTGATTGAATTCATTAACAATTGTATAAATCAATTTGCACATGTCATGTTACATTATGATTTTGAGTTACAATGTTTTATTCACGTTTTGTATTCATACGAATGGCATATATTTATTTTAATGCACTTTTGGTGATATGTATGCTTTAACGACTCTGGTCGAAACACGTGTCGGCTGACAGTTTGGCAAATTAAACCAACTATTGATGCAATTTTGCATTCATTTAATTTTTTATACATTATTCCACAAGTATAATCAACCAATTTAGTTTACAGGCAGCGCGTTATATGCCAATTCATAAATACATATTGTGCATTTCTTCTTACGGTCCTTATGGGTGGACCTAACATAGCGTACCCAGCCATATCTAACTGAGATAGTGATCATAGCACGCTCTACAGGGTTTGCACCCATACTTAATTCTATGTTGTATATTTTAAGGATGTATGATTTTTACTAAAACATTTCAGCTAATGGCGATTTCACCGAATACATTTTACCGAAAAGTGAAATCTACTTTTTCTACTTTTTATTTAACAATGCGCTGGGAGACCCCCTGCAGCCCTCCCTCAGCCCTCCCTACCCCAATTTATACCCATACCACACTGCACCTATTATGCATTACACATATACCATTTCCCCTACCATTTTCGGTGAAATCTCATTAGGTGAAATGGTATTCGAAGAAATCTATGGTAGTTATATTTTAATCCTCCAGCAACAAATCGAGGCTACATTATTAGGTCCAGGACAACCCTTATATTTAGAGTTTGTGAATGTTACGGCTACATTAAATGCAGTAAATTGCTATCTTACACCTTTGAGGACTTCCTTATGGTCTGCTTAACTTGAAAAGTCAGTTGTATGAGGGGACCACTGTCTGAGTAAAATTGGATGATAACGGCAGACTATCAAAGCCGATATAATTATAGAACACCTGCATTATTCCAGGAGTGTTATATAGCTTGGAAAATGTCTTATTCCCCAAGGTTTGTCTGCCTGGAGAAGATGGAAGGAAACCTATGCAAGTCAGTATGGGTACTCCCTATGTGTTGTCCATTTCAGGCAATATGGATTGAGTTGGACATTGTGTCGTTAAAAATATTGCTGAATGTTGGAGGATAATGGGTATTGGTTTGTTTTCCTGTAACTGATGTTGCAACACCACGCTTCAAATGATGCTGAAATCTAATAAAATGAAGAAAAAAACCATTGCTGAATATAAAAAAAACGCAGCTGTCAAGATGCCTGCCCCCGGAAAGCCAGACCAGGCCCAGCAACCCCGGAAGCAGGCATCATGCCACTTGAAGCATGCCCAAAAACCCCAGTTAGGGGCTATTTGGCTACAGTCCTGGCGCCTATGGCGCCAGGCTCATTACAGAACACTTACCTGATGCAGACCATGCTGCATACCTACCTGATGCAGACCATGCTGCACGAAGCCACAAGCCAAATGAGGCTTAGAGGGACTATTTTACCTCAGGGACTCCTTTCCTCTCGGGTGGGGCTGTAGAAGAATACTTACATGGGACTTCTTCCAAGGCTATTTAAGCCACACCCGGACAGCCACTCGTGCTTCGCGTTATTCTGCGTGCTGCAGCGTAACGCTCACCGTGTCTTCAGCAGCTCGTCTTCAGCCACGCCCGCTTCAGCCCTGGAACACCTGGAACAAGAAAAGGAGGAGAAGAGATCAGAACAAAACCCTTACCTGAATCCTTGATCCAGCACATCGTCGATCTGGAAGAGAGAAGCCTTCACAGGTGCGTTGCCACGCACAACGCAGCGCCGCGCTGAACTCACCATCCGAGGCTGCATTCCTTTACTCCATCGCGAACCCAGCATCTCCAGGCCATTCTTTAACACCTGGGGGAGACAAGAACAAATAGGTGAGCAAGGGCAATACAACCTACCCCCAAAGACTTACCTGATTACCACAGGGGGGTACTCACCTCATCTCGGGTCGGCGCAGTCAATTCTGCATCACCGCCGCACCCCGGCCCCTAAGGGGAAAAACAAGGACAATACAACCAAACCCCAAAGACTTACCTGATTTACCACAGGGGGGTACTCACCTCATTTCGGGTCGGCGCAGTTAATTCTGCATCATCGCTGTACCCCGGCCCCAAAGGGGAGAACCACAATAGACTTCCCAGGATCTTACCAATTGCCACTTGGAACTCTTCTAGTGGTTTAAATCTGCAACCTGCAAGGAATCTGGCAGAGTGAAGATCAGACTTTTGAACTCTTACGAACGATTGGACTTTAGAGTCAATACTGGAACTCGCCAGTTCCTCCACGCCAGTGAAGTAACTGGTCGTCTATGCGACCCTGCGCTCGACGCAGGATGGAGAGCTCATCTTTCCAAATCATCAGGTGAGATTAAGAGGGGACTTCAGGAGTGTTCTGTGGGCAGACAAGGGGAGTGGGAAGGCGGGTTAACGCTCAGATTACGGGAGGTTAATTGCCCTTCTCCATTGCAGAAAGATATTCGTACAAGTCCAACAAACGAAGCTAAGTGGGTCTGTCCAGTCTGTCATCTCGGCTCTACGTGTTACTCTGGTGGAAGCAACAGCGGGCCAGTCCAGATCGACGCCCCCGTGGGAATCAGGTGAGCGTAACAGCAGCACATTTTATTTCAAAATGCTCCTCAGCCAAGATCATCCAATCATGAAATTGGAGATATATTAGGATCACATTTTCATAAAGAGAAAGAAATCCAGTATTTTGCTGTGGCCTGTACTAAATTACATGACTATAAGGATTTAAACTGCAATTTATTAATGGGATTTACGCTCTTATGTCAGCCTTCTTGTGGGACTGTTTTAAGAACATATCTCACTTAGATAAACAATCTACTCTAGCATTATATGCAAAGCAAGGGATACCTACATTTCACAGAATCCAATTTCACCTAATGAGAAATCTTCTAAATGTTTTTTCTTTGAATTTGGTTGGGTAAAATGTATACTTTTAAAACATAGATGGGGTGGGGTAAAGGGATAGGATAAGGTACAGTGATGTGGGGCGGGGGGAGCTCTCCCCTCGCATAATAAAAATAAAATTCGAAGACAACAAAATTGAAAGATTTCACCTTTAGGTGAAGTGGTGTCAGTGAAATCACATAAATCTGAAACCTAAGGGTGCTCCACTACCGACATCCCAGGGATCTTCTATACAGGTGGCCAGGGACGGGCCATTGCTTTTGGATCCAGACCCTTGGGGTGGACAAGGGAGGAAGGATCACCTGGGTAGAGAGTCCTTCAGGATTGGGGAAGGGACACCCAAGGACGAGACATAGTATCCCCCCTTTTCCGACATTGACCTATCCAACACCCCCTCAGCCTTTATGGGCTATTGTCAGTCCCAGTCCATTATCCCCTGCGACTTTCCTTTGGGTACTGAGAAGAAGAAGAGGCAACTAGGAGCAATGCAGATTTCCTGTTGCAGATACCGCTCTGGTACTGTGACGAAGAAGAGAGGTCAGGCATGTCACACTAATAGGCCTGAACAAAGTCAGGCAATTGGAGATACTTTGTTTCACTTGCAACCCATTGTGAATGAACCAGAGTATAAAATCTGGAAGTCGGAAGCTTAAAAAGGGAGGTACGAGGAGTAAACGCGATCCAACTGGAGCCGTGTCGGGAGGGAAGATGCTGAGATGCTGCCGAGAGTCCCAGGAGTCCTGCCGAGTGGAACAAACAGGACCGGCAGCCCTATGTGAAGGAAATCAGAGAGCAGGCATCGCAGAGAAGCAGAGCCGGAGACCGGCGTCCCTGGAAGTAAGCAGTCGGTGAACCAGCAAGTTGCTTTTCCCGAGCTGAAGGGAAGCCGCTGCAGGGAGCACAGTAAACCGGTAAGGCTCTGGAAGGGCTTTTTGGACACTGGGTGCGCCAAAGGACTGTTAAGCCCCTATAAAGTGAAACAATGTTATTGAATACCAAACTTATCTTATTTGTCCGAAATTGGGGCTGTGGCAGGAAAAAGCATGCTGTCTATGTGACATGTAAAAACTACATTACCCAGCAGCCTGGGGAATAGCGTGTAGTTCTGGCCTTTGCACTTCACACCGGCTGATTATGATTAAAGGACTTACTTAATGTGCCGGCCGCCCGTGCTCAGGTGTGGATTATTGTGGGTTTCCAGCACGGGCGGTCACAGCGGTTGTTTGAAGCATTTTGTGGACGTGAGGGACTCCGGTAGGAATGCTGTGTTCTTAGAAGCCCGGCCCACGCGGAGATCAGGGGCGGCTCAGCGAATATTCAGCCTTCAACCTTCGGGTCCGGGTTGCCTCACGGGGCTCCCGGACACCCAGAGAAGTGTTGAGCCACTGTTTTGCTATGGCGTAGGGGCGGCTGGAACCAATGAATGTGCGCTGCTCGCACTACTGCTAGTCAGAAAGCACAGCGGCTCGCAATCGCTCCGTTTCACTTTACAGAACTGTGTTCTTGAACTTTAATGTGCACGTAAAAGCTATTACCATTGTGAAAGAGTGCACGTTGCGAGGGACACACTGCAGGCACTACCGGAGAGATAGTGTCAGGAAATTACATGCAGAGAAAGGGTTCTTACTCCATGGGTTGCATAATGGGATCTCCTGAATGTAATGTCACGTCCTGCTTGCTTCCTCACGCAAAGGGCCATGTGTCTTGTTACTTCATGAAAGAGGAATACCCCTTGTTTGTGCCATGCTGCTTGCTACAAAGTCTATGGGCCTCATTCCAAGCCTGCCGGTCCGGAAACAACGGTGGTGGTAAAACCGCCGCCACCGTTGTCTCCGGACCGGCAGACTACGAGTTCTGCGGCCGGGTGGTGTCACAGGTCAGACCTCGCCTGCAGACGGAAATGGAAACACCAGCACCATTATTTACGGTGCCAGTGTTTCCATTGTCCTCATCCCCATGGAGTCCCTTTGGGACTCCATGGGAATGGGGATTAACAGAATTACGCCTCCAGAATTACCGGGTCACTGGGGTTGTAATGCCCTGGTGATTCCGGCAATCACGGAGGCAGTAATTCATTCCGGGTCCGGCGGGAGCCTGCCGGTTTTTCCGGCACGGCTACCGCCAGACTCGTAATGAGGCCCCATGTCTTTATACCATGCTGCCAAAAGGTCTATGTTCCATGTGCTTATGATGCATTAACTTCTCTGTGATATGCTTCCATGTTATGTCCTTTATCCTACAATAAGGTCCATGTTGTATGTGCTCCACAAGCATTGTAGAAGAATACAGGTTTAGGTAGGGGTGTTCAGGTTTGGAGTTCTAGGACTGATGTATGCAGAGATGTGCGAGAGTAGGACATGAGTGTTAATTCATGGGTGTCGTTTTTTCCCTAAAATTCCCCCAAACCTATCCAACTACGCTATCCTATTTCCTCTTTCTGGTTTTCCTCATCTCCCCCGACCTATGCACAACCTGTCCCTAATCCCTCTTCCCCCCACTGGCTGCCACGTGGTCACCTGTTTTCTAAATCAGACGCCCGTGCCAACCACGGTGGGATGGTCGATCTATTCGGCTTCTGTGGTTCGGGGGAGTGTGTTGATATTCTCTCCTAGCTTGGTTCTTGACAGAACAATCCGCCCCCAATTTTGGGGTATTTGAACCACCCAGGCCAAATGGAGTCGAATCCTCCCCCTTTAGCCGAAGTACTATAGGCGTTACAAGATATTCAGCTCGAATTAACTCATGCTAGACAGGAATCTAACACTTTGAAGGCCCAAGTGCATGGGTTGGTGGTGCAAGGTTCTCCATTGGAACAGCCGCTGCTGGTTCATCAGGCGGGGCCACGGTGGGCGGGGCCTCTACCGTTATTGTACAACCACCAATCAGTGTGCATTGGTAGCACCAGAAAGGTTTGCAGGAGATACCCGAAAATATATGATGTTTTTGACTCATTGTAGATTAAATTTCTTGTGTAAGCCAGCGGCTTTTGAGACCATTCAGGCCAGGACAGCGTTTGTAATTTCATATTTGACGGGGGATGCTGCCGCATGGGCGATGCCCCTGGTACAGAAGGATCATCTGTTATATAACTCGGAAGGATTTTTGGCAGAGTTTGGATGGTGGTTTGACATACTGGAGGTGTCTTTGGCCTAGGACAAAGATGGCTCTAAGGCAGGGGACACGTGATTTGGTTTCGTACGTGACCCAGTTTAACAGCTTGGTAATTGAGACAGATTGGCCAGAGACCAAACAGACGGTGCTGTTCTATCAAGGTTTGAGGGAGGAGGTGAAGGATGCAATTGCACAGGTGGAGCCTCAACCTAATACCTGTACTGCCATGATTGACTTGGCTTTAAGGCTCGACCACCGCATGAATGAACGCAAAGGGGACAAAAAGAAACCTTTGCTAGGTTGGATAAGGGTAGGGGAAGCAGGAGTGGTGATGGAGAACCAATGCAGATTGGGAGTGTGAGAGGGACCTTGTCAGTAGCTGAGAAGGAACTGCGCAAGACTAATAATCTGTGCCTGTATTGTGGGCAACCCGGGCATTATATATGGACTTGTCCCAATACTCCTAAGAAGGGATCAGGAGGGGTTTGAATCAAAGAGCACTCGGGAAAAGGATTGGGCCGGCCTTATGGGGAACTCCAGTGTCAGGCCTGTCCGAAGGAAGTTTCCCCGGTTGGGTAGCAAATACTGTAGGAAGCAAGAACTCACACTTGTACATTTTGGTGACGTTATTTTTTGCCTTAACTAAGCAGGTCGTATCACAAATGGTAGACTCTGGGTCTACAGGGAATTTTATAGATATCAATTTGGCAGAACAATTGGGGTTGCCTTTACAGGACAAGCAACAGATGGAAGGAGTGCAATCTGTGGATGGTTCACCTTTAATTTCAGGGCCCATTCGATAGCAAACACAACCATTACAATTGAGGTGTGGATCAGGGCACGTTGAGGAAATTGGGTTTCATTTTATAGCGGCCCCACAGTTTGGTCTCATTTTAGGAATGCCATGGTTATTCCAGCATAATCCACGGATTGATTGGGCAACCCGGGCAGTGTTTTTTGGGATCCAGGAGTGCGGGAGGCATATGGAGGGAGAAACTGGCCCGCCATGTTCTTGGCAGATAAGACACAGACACCGCAGGTGGTAGGGGCAGTGGGGATGGGCATACCGTCCCAGTATATGGAGTTTGCTGGGTTTTTTAGAAGGGTAGGGCTGAGAGGTTGCCCCCTCATCAACCTTATGACTGTGTGATTGATTTAGAACCTGGGGCCAAGTAGCCATGTATTAGGATATATGCTCTAAACTGAAGCAGGGAATCAGCACTTGAAAGGGTATTTGGATGAGATGCTGGAAAAGGGTTTTATTAGGCACTCCACTTCGCCAGTATCCTCGCCCTTATTTTTCGTGCCCAAGAAAGAAGAACGCTCAGGACTTGCATTGACTATTGGACATTGAATAAGTTAACTATTAAGAACAGGTACCCTGCAGTCAAAGCAGTGGTATATACAAAATTGGATTTGGGGGGGGCCTATCATTTGATTCGGGTAAAAGAAGGGGATGAGTGAAAAACAGCATTCAGAACAAAATTTGGGTTATTTGAATACCTAGTTATGCCTTTTGGATTGTGTAATGCCCCAGCCGCTTTCCAATATTTCATGCAGGAGGTGTTGAGCAAGTTCATTGATGCGTTTGTCGTGTATATCGATGACATTCTGATTTATCTTCAAAGGAACTACATATAGAGCATGTGAGAGTTGTACTGAAAAGGTTGCAGGAATATCAATTATGTGTAAAGCTGGAGAAATGTGCGTTTCACACAACGCAAGTTGAGTTTTGGGGGTTCATTTTGACCCCTACAGGCATTATCATGGACAAGAAAAAGGTGCAGGCAGTCACTGAGTGGCCTGCTCCCCAATGTATGAAGGACATCCAATCCTTCTTGGGATTTGCCACCTTTTACCGAAGGTTCATTTCTAATTTTTCTCAGATTGTGACGACTGCGACCCCAATAACTAGGTTACTGAGGAAGGACACAAGTTTCAGGTGGAATGAAGAAGCTGGGGGGGGGTGATTAAAGAGTTGAAGGAAGCTTTTTACAACGGCTAGTCTTGAGACATTCAGATCCGGGGGAAGCCTTTCAGGTGGAGACGGATGCATCTAATGTGGCTGTGGGGGCACTGCTGACGCAGAAAGATGAGGAGGGTACCTGGCATCCGGTGGCTTTCTATTCTCGTAAACTCACAAACTGTGAGCAAATTTATTCTTTTACAGACAAAGAATTGTTAGCTATTCGGGTTGCCTTTTTGGAATGGAGGCATTATTTGTTGGGTGCCAGGCACCAGGTGGTTGTAGTGACAGACCATACAAATTTGCAATACTTTAAAACAGCCCAAACTCTTACCCCAAGACAACTGCGATGGTCACAATACTTTAATGAGTTAGACTTTCTGGTGACTTTTCGGCCTGGTAAGAGAAATGTGAAGGCTGATGCCTTGACGAGGCAGCAAAATCTTGAGAATGTGGTGACGGAAGTTGAGGCCATCATCCCTGCTGAGAAGGTTGTTGGGACTATTACTGAGAAATTGTTAAGTCAGTTGCCAAGAGAAATAAGGCAACAGGAGGTGTTGAAATGGGGATTGGGGGACCCGTTAAAGACCATGCGTTATGGACTTCCCTATTATGCAGGGCAGTTGTTTCTACCTACCCATGAGCTGCAAGAGAAGGCTCTGTATTGGTGTCATAATTCCCCGTTAGCAGGCCTCTGGGGAGTAAAAAGACAAAGCATGTTATTATAGGTTTTTGGTGGCTGGATTTGAAAAAGGATACCATTGGGTACGTTAAAAAATGTGAGACGTTTGTTCGCAACAAAGCGGATCATTCTAGGAAGGTGGGGTTGCTCCAGCCTTTACCAACTCCCCAAAGGGCCTGGACACAAATTTCTATGGACTTCATCACTGATCTTCCTCCTGATAATCAGTATGACACGATGTGGGTGGTGGTAGATTATCTCTCCAAACAAGCGCATTTTGTGCCGTGTATCTGTATTCCAGGCGCGGGGCAACTGGCAGAATTATTTCTACAACATATTGTCAGGTTACATGGACTTCCCCAAAGTATTGTGTCTGACAGGGTGCCCCAGTTTAGCTCCCAATTATGTTGTGCCTTCTGCCACATGTTGAGAATCGACTGTGCCTTGTCCACAAGCTATCATCCCCAGACGGATGGGCAGACTGAGAGGGTCAACCAATCTCTTGGGCAGTATTTACGCTGTTACATGGGAGATGGGATAGAGTCATGGGTACGAGCCTTGTGGTTGGCTGAATTCAAGTACAACAATACGGAACATGCATCGCTTGTTATGGCACCAAATTAATGTCTGTATGGACATGAACTAAACATGCTACCTGAGATTTTACCACAGGTACAGCAGATTCTGGTGTTACAAGTAAAGAAACAGTTGCTTCTGGACATCAGGCGGAAGGCACAATATAATTTGGAACAGACCAAAGCAGCTTACAAAAGGCAGGCGGGCAAGGGGCGACAAGAGGCTTCCAAGTATACGGTGGGGCACAGGGTATGGTTGCCAACCAGTAATCTGCCACTGGTGGTGCCTCGTAAATTTGCACCCTGATTTATTGGACCCTATGAGAATGTGAAGGGTGTATCTTCAGTAGCTGTTAAATTAAGATTACCTGCAAACTTAAAAATATACCCAGTATTCCATGTGTCTTTGCTAAAACCCGCAGCTCCTCATATGCGTACGCAAAGACTCCCAGCGATTATGAAGAACGGCCAAGAGGAATATAAGGTTAAACGAATCTTGGATTCAAGAAGAAGGCAGCAAGTATTGTGGTATTTGATTCAATGGTTGGGTTATGGCCCTGAAGACTGTTCATGCGAGCCGGCAAGTGCTGTACACGCTCCCAGATTGGTGTGATAGTTTCATCTGCGTCATCCTGATAAAGCAGGTCTTGGGAAGAGCCCTGGTAGAGGAGGTAATGTCAGGAATTGGGGCTGGGCAGGAAAAAAGCGTGCTGTCTATGTGAGGTGACTAAGAAGGTGTAAAAACTACATTACCAAGCAGCCCGGGGAATAGCGTGTAGTCTGGCTGTCGCGCTTCACCTCAGCTTATTATAATTAAGAGGCTTACTTAATGCGCCGGCCGCTCGTGCTCAGGTGCAGATTATTGCAGATTTACAGCACGGGCGGTCACGGCGGTTTGTTTGAAGCATTTTGCAGATGTGAGGGACGCCAGAGGAATGCTGCGTTCTTAGAAGCCCGGGCCACAGCGGTGATCAGGAGCAGCTCAGCAAGTATTCAGCCTTCATTCGTGGGGTCCGGGTGTCAAACCTGATATTAAATTATGCCTCTTATTACAAATGATTTGTATGTATATTGGCCCACGCCAAGTTGCTTGAAAATTGTACGCGAATAACTCTCTGCGGAAAGGACTTGACCTTAAAAATTGATGTAAGCCGCCATCTTGAATCAAGCCTCCATTTTAGGTTAGAAACCGCCATTTTGGGGTTTTGTACAAAGTCACCCTGTAATCTAAAATGGCCGTCTCGTGTGTCCTTGTTCTTGTCTTAACCTCTCCAACCTCTGTAGGGAAGTTAATGTCCAACCTGCCTTCAGGCTACATGTTAGGGTCATGTAGATCTTGTCCTTTGTTGACCTCGGAGCAGGGGATTACTTGAAATGCCAATATTTAACTACAAGTATACAAGAACAGTAATGCTATCCAAATATAACATGCAAAACATTGTTTGGTCTGTATTAAAGCAATATATAAAGAGTATAAAGGTTAAATTGAAGAATAATGGAGTGTACTAGTAAATGTATTGAAAAGTAAACCGCATGCACGATATATGTAAATTAGGAAAATGAACCTGGCGCGACCCTAGCCCAGTGCATGATTAACCTGTAAGGGGGCTGGACATCATTTTACAAATTGTATAAAAGCACCGATGTCCAGCTAGGAAATTCCCTCACTGCTCATATTGTACCCTGCTGGTGGTCTCTGTGATGTATTGACGGCCAAATAGCTATTTGTGTACTTTGTTGAATACTGTTCAGTTTTGTAATAAAGATTCCGGGAATCTTTATAAGCCCGTGTCCGTGTATTTTCCTTTGCTCGGTGTAACAGCCGTAATATTTTATTTTTTCTGATTCCACACGGGTTGCCTCGCAGGGTTCCCGGACACACAGATAAGTGTTGGGCCACTGTTTTGCTATGCTGGGTGGGTGGGGGGGGGGGCTGGAACTAATGAATGTGCGCTGCTCGCACTACTGCTAGTCAGGTAGCACAGCGGCTCGCAATCGCCCTATGGAAATGTGTTCTTGAACTTTAATGTGCATGTAAAAGCTAATACCATTATGAAAGAGTGCACGTTGCGAGGGACACACTGAAGGCACTACCTGAGAGATAGTGTCAGGAGATTACATGCAGCGAAAGGGGTCTTACTCCATGGGTTGCATAATGGGAAACTCCTGAATGTAATGTCACGTCATGCTTGCTTGCTTGCTTACTTACTCGCCCAAAGGGCCATGTATCTTGTTTTTTCATGAAATGAGAATACCCCTTGTTTGTGCCATGCTACTTGCTACAAAGTCCATGTCTTTATACCATGCTGCCAAAAGGTCTATATTGAATGTGCTTATGTTGCATTAACTTCCATGTGATATGCTTCCATGTTATGTCCTTTATGCTGCAATAAGGTCCATATTGTATGTGCTCCACAAGCATTGCAGCAGAATACAGGTTTAGATGGAGTGTTCAGGTTTGGGGTTCTAGGATTGATGTATGCAGAGATTTGTGAGAGTAGGACAGGTGTGTAAATTCATGTGTGTTTTTTCTATAAAATTCCACCAAACCTATCCAACTACGCTAGCCCATTTCCTCTTTTCCTCATCTCCCCCTACCTATCCACAACCCCTCCTTAATCCCTCTTCCCCCCCAATGGCTGCCATGTGGTTACCAGTTTTCTAAATCAGGTGCCCATGCCAACCACGGTGGGAGTGTCCATCTATTCGGCGTCTGTGGTTTGGGGGAGAGTGTCGATATTGTCGATATTCTCTCCTCCCTTGGCTGTTGACATTATTCAATACCGAACCTACTATTAGTGAATAACAAACTTTGCGAAAATGCTACTGTTGAATACTGAACCATGGAAAAGAGGCTAGTGAACCCGTACTAAGTGAAACCAACCATTATTGAATAACAAACTTTGTGAAAGTGGCTGGTGAGCCCATATGAAGGGAAACAAAGCCAATGCCAAGCTGCACGTATATGGAGTGTTGAATCAAGCTAATGAACAATGACATTGGGGGGAAACTTATGGTTGCGGGACCTGTGATGGGTGGACCGTGTGCTCTGTCAACTGCGCCTAGACTAGAGTTTCCTAGTGTACATAATTTCAACATCCAGATTTAAAGCACAAGGAAAGCAAGTGGTTGCCAGTTGCGTGACCTGTGATAAGTGGACCATGTGGTCTGAAACTGCGCCTAGATCAAAAGCCACCAAAAACTGGAAAGCTGCAAAGAAAAGTGAATCATTGGCGAAAATAACTGAAGGAAGGGTCAAGTGGACCCGATATTTTGTTGTTGTTGTGACACAAAAGAAATGAAGCTGATAGAGGGAAGTTGATCTTGGGGAAGGAAATCCCAAGACTACAGTGAACTTTATTTGCCTTCATCTTGGGGAAGGGAACCCCAGGATTACAGTGTTGTGTGAACTTTATTGCCTTCATCTTGAGGAAAGGGGGGGAAGGGAATCTCAAAACTACAGGGCTGTGTTAACTGTGTTACCCTTCAGGAACTTTGGGAAAAGGAGCCCGGAGACAAACACATGAATGGAATTGTGATATTGATGAAAATAAAGAAGAGACTTTGATCAATCATTAACGGAACAGAGTTATGTTGGAACTATATAGAACTGGTATTAGAGAACAATATTTGCCAGAATGTGGAAAATGTACTTTGGAACACTTAGAATTGGTTGAGAATATTTTCCCCCACTAGTTATGTTGTAGTTGTGAGGACATCATAGGTTTTGAGACAGACAGTATTGTTCTGGACTTATAAGACAGACTTTCCTTAGTTTCGTTTAGGCAGGGAAATCCTGCCAGAGCATAGGGTTAGTTAAGCGTTACACCAACCGGATCAGTAAAATAACGTTTTTTTTAACGTTTTTTTTAACCATTTCTCTTGTGTCTGTCTCATCTCTTGATACCATGGCTGTCTCACATTACCCACTAGTGACATCCCACAGGAAATTATAGATTTATTTTATTACTGTGTCCAAATGTATTGCCATCTTTAATGGTAATGGGTCCATATTATGGGATATTTCGCTGTGATTGCGTATGCAGACTTGCAGATCTCGCCTTCATTTGGAGATAACTCCACATTTGATGGATCAATGTACTTTTGTAAGTTCTCTATATTTAAGGACTTTTAGCAAATTTGTAAATAATATTGAACATATTGTAACAGATGCCTTATGGGGGAGTATGTATTTCAGGGTCGCCTACTGCGCTTATAAGTTAGCTTTATGGACTTTTGACAGTCAATATGAAATATCTTGGCTCTTTTTAAATATTGATTTAAATGTCTTTACAATTATAAGAACAGGTCATCTAATAACGAGTATGATGGCTTGCAATTAATGGTGCAGCACCTCAGATAATCAAAGATTAATTCAGTGCTTTTGCATTTAAAGGCATTAGGATTGATATATTACATTTAAAAAACTGTTTTGATTTGGATGTTTTATTTAGTTTCAAATGTTATTTTTGCACCGTTTTTTCTATTTAAAAAAGGTGTTAAGTTGGCAAAACGAGTCCACATACTTGAAATGAGGGTCCATCTTGAACTAGCCATTTAAATGAGTTGGACTGAGCGCCACTTTAATAATTACACCAGGAAACTCTGCATTGTTTGTACTTGTAATAATCGCACAATGATAAGCCGGGGTGGAAATTGGGATTTGTTGACGAGCAGCGAAAAGCAGCTCCTGGGTATTGGGCATCACCAGTTAGGCAGAAGCAACATCTGGAGAACCAGGAGTCAGCCCATAGGGCACAGCAAATGTAACATGAGCGCAAAGTGCAAACTTGAACTAGTTGACCATTTGCATATTGAACAATATGCTTCAATGTCCCTTAGGAGTGCCCTTTATTCTCCTGTAAACACATTCCCAAAACGACACAGTTAATATCATTTCTCTATGCGTTTGGCACCACTTACCCAAGGAGTCAAATGTAGCTCCCCCCAGCTGTTGGTGTAATGTTAACCAGGCTCCCCTTGGCTATAACCAGGAGCAAAATAGCTCCCAGCTCCTGTCAATTTTAAACCCCGGATAAGGATTTGACAATTATATAGCGCTTTCCCCCAAAGCCAACGATCAAAGAATACATTTGCACATTATTTCCACAGTCTTATTATTAAACAGGCAATACCTTTCGTTTTAAACTTACACATTTAGTTACAATTGATGACCCATACAAATTTGAACTAGATACAACACTTTAGGCTTGAGAGTCATAGGCCCCTATAAACACAAAGATAGTCTGTAGCACTGCTTATATCTATTGCTATTGACTGGCTGCTACCCTGATCATATTCAGAGCGGATTGCCCCTTTTGGGAAACACAAAGAACCCCAAATGGATATTAAGCCCTGACCCAGTGGGATATATCTCTCCACAGCATGGCAGCCAAGTCCAAGAGGAACAAGAACATCAAACATATTCCTCAAACAGGGAGCCCCTCAAAAACATCTGAGACATGAAGAGTGAATTAACAGTGACTCCACACAACCACCTGACTCCACGCAACAACCAGACTCCTTGAATGGACAGATGCCAGTAACAAGGGATATTTTGAAACAATTACTTTGAGAGCCATCTCAAGAAATAAAGCCTAACATTTCATCCCTCAGAGAAGATAGAACGTCGCAACTGATGGATCTCTGGGACAATGTCACCTCGATTGAGCAAAGGAATGAGTACTACAAAAACAGACCCGATGGCCATTTCAACAACCAGGAGGAGCTGCAGGTACACATGCAAGAACTTGAGGACCAAATGCTATTCTGTGCAACATACAAGATAAGAGAAACAACATTGAAAGAAACATTTACACATGCCAGTGGTTACAGCTCAATCACAAATGACAACCTTACTTCTGTGCATTTGTTCTTCCATGAGATCCTACAAGTACCTGAGCTAACAGAGTTTAGGTTATATGAAACTCACAGGCTCTTCATGCAATACCAGCGGGAGAAAGGTTTCGACCCAATAGTAGCACCAGAGTTATCTCCTACAACCAAAAAGATAACATCATGCGGCACTCTTGACAAAGTAAGAAAGTGACTATTGAGAAACACAAAATGCATCTCTATCAAATTCTAGTAGGACTACTAGTTAGAAGAGGAGAAAGACTGCAGATGTTACAACATCTTTGATAATAAAGGCACACCCCCTAAATGAACAAACCTATTTTAGTAAATATTGTTTAAAAAAAAACAGAAAGATGACCCGTGTGTCCAGCAGCAGAAGCAAGGGAGATTTTGGGACTGGATCCGGCTTTTGACAACTGATACCTAGACAAGATGAACTGAAGCAGAAGCTTAGATGCTAAGAATCAACCAGCAGGAATAAAAAAAGACAACTAGTGGGGAGAGGGACGGGGTAAATCGAGAGAGGAGTGATGAGGCAATGGTCTCTGGTCTTGTCTCCAACACTGTCTCAAGGACCGTGTCCCGCCGACATTGCGTACCTGGTCTTGTTCAGTTATCCGTCGTGACTGGATTGCAATGGATATGCCGTCGTGTAGTGCAGTAAATCAGCTCGGCACCCCCCAGGAGTGAGAACCCAGTGCGGTCGCCCTGATTCCACACACCACGTGAGCACTCCCCCCTAACCCCCTCGTATTATCGTCACGTGAAGACAGTGCGAACACTGACAAGGGAAGCGAGGTGTTGGCTTGGCTGCTTTATGTAGTCCTCCCTAGATGTGCAACAGATGACAACAGATGACAAGCGAGCATCAGGATGGTACCAGACCAGAAGGAGAATGCCAGTGGAAGAAGGCAGGTAAGAGATAACAAACAGGGAGTTAAGAACTGGCTAGACAAGGCAGGGAAAAAAGGAGCAGCAAGTAAGGATGCTGCTAGAGCTGGGGAAGTGACGGGGAGTTTAAATACTCCTACAGTGTGAGATCGAGGCTCCCAGGTGCTTGGTTGGCATTTCCGCCAACCAACACAGATTACGCTGCCCTAGGTATCCCTAGGTATGCGCGGAAACCCAGGATCCGAGCAACAACGCATGCATGGTGCAAGCAACATACGGTGCCCAGAAAGCAGCAGCGTCCTGGTCTGGGGTGCACCCCCTGCCATCCGGCAAACAAACACCACCGGAGGTATAGGCGCCAATATGGGTGCTGCAGGTAAGTGTACGTGGATGGATACATGGTAGTGTACGTGTCTGTGGTGCATGTGTGCGCTCTGTGTGGAGCAGGGCACAGGGTGTGCAGTGTTGAGGAGCATGGCTGGCGCAGAACACACTGGGACCAATTTGGCCTACGTAATTTTCCCATAGATTTGGTTAAAGACCCTTCATGATACAGTTGTAAGTGGCTTCTTGAAATTAGGAGTAATACATGAAGTACGGTCCGAATGTCATACAATGGGGGAGTATAAACCCTGGCTGCATGGGCAATGTGTATTTTTCAGCTTTTTAAATTGCAATCTTTTCATGGTTACTAGCCATTTACCGACAGAGTCCTAATGCATTTCTAACATTAGAGTTCTAAACTGCAGATTGATGCTAACAGGTTTTTCTAAATTCCTTGGGTTTGGTTTGGTTTATTATTTATATAGCGCGCACAGCCCTGAGGCATCTCTGCACTTAACTTCGTACAGGTTACAATAAGTGCCATACAAGGTTACAGAGGAAGGCAAAAACAAAGGAAGAAGGTACAGGGAATTAATACAGGTTAACAAATACAAAGGGTAAAATAAGCATACATAAAGGTTTGTGCAAAAAGGGTTGCTCACCTTAGTGAGGAACAGACACATAATAGGTCAAATCGGGTAGCAGGTATATACAGCATGTAAAAGTTCACCAGTTGCGGGGAGTTGTGTCAGGTAAATGTTAGAACAGGTCAGGTAGCAAAAGTGTGTAGGTCAGGTCAGGTAGCAGGAATATGCAGTGTGGAACATTGACCTCTTATAAGGAACTTCAACATGTACATAATAAGTGAAATCAGGTAGAAAGGATATGTGAAATGGACGTTCACCTCTTATAGGGAACTTCAACAAGTACATATTGGATGGGTTAGGTAGCAGGAATATACAGTATGGAACGTTCGCCTCTTATAGGGAACTTCAACATGTGCATAATAAGTCAACCTTCATGTAAGAGCTATCATTCGTACAAGACACGTCGTAGTCGGTACAAACTAAATATGCTACTGGAGGCTCTCCTCGTGTTGCAGGGAGCATAGTAGGTGAGAAAGAGTACATGGTAAGAACTACCAGTGTACTCTTCAACAGAGCGGGGCAGACGGGACGAGACATGGGCCCCATTAATTAGGTCACAATGTAGAGGTGCAAGCAAGACGGTGCAATACGGCATTGGCTAGGGAAGTTACAGTTCCAAGTAAAACAGCATTTAAACGGTAGCAAAGCTAACGATAGGGGATTCAATAAGGAGCAGTATAGCGAGGAGAGGGTGTTCCACTAGAAAAATGCAGAGTATCACAGGCTGGGATTGCGAAGAAAATATATTGATGGCATGGTAATGACAAGAGGAACAGGAATAGTGGTTAGGGAGTAGTACAGGTAAAGCATTTGCAGTGGGTCAGTAGATAAACACGTCTAACAAACAAGCAACTTAAACGCAACATTCGTACAGATTTAACAATGTAATCAATGATATTGAACAATTGTGCAAATAGAGGCTGTTGGCTAGAAGATTGCAGGTAAGAGGGTAGCAAACTCACTAAGGATTAGAGCGTACGGAGCATAAAACACTTGCTGCATTACTTCCACCGAAGGAAGAACAGGCTGCCTTTTTGCCTGAAACTACGTGAATTAGCATTTGCTTTGCTGCATCGCCATTAAGGTACACGAGGTACCGAATCTGCTTAAAGATGGCCGCCCGTTGTTCATGGGTGCCTTCCGAGCCCAACCTGGCCCTGATACAGCTCTCCGATTGGCTGTTGAGCACAGGTCTACCCCAATTGGCCGCCGGCAGGCGTAGCTGGCCCACCTTATGCCAGGCCCACAGAAGTAAGGCTGCTACCTGTTTTTGCCTGTTTTATGCCGGTATTTGCCTTTGCCAGATCCCCTCCATCCGCAGCGCCGTGGCCCACCTGAGGTACTCTCCCTTTACTTACAAAGTACTCGTGGCCACGTATTGGCTTCGTTCTACTATTGTGTCATTAACATCACTCTGCAACATTGCGTGACTCGCATATGTAAGGGCCACCATTATCGGTACAATTATATGCCTACCAGCCCGGTATTGCTATCTGTCTAAACCCCATTTTTAACCCGCCTACGGATCAGTATAGCCTTCTAATCATCCTTGGACTAGGAAGCTGGTCTCCAGCCGAACGTGCCCTCCCGTTATTCATCCAGTGCACTGTACGAAGCTAGACGCACAGCACGCACACCGACCCATTGACTGTTCTCGCATGCCTATAACACCTTGTATTGAACACTGTCTGCTCACGTGCTCAGCAACGTGTCACAACACTAAAGGTAACACCGGATGTCATATACCCCATTATACTCCCAATTCATAGTACTCTATGTGAATGTATAATGTACACAAACCATTGCCTGAATCTGGTCTTATTAGTAAATGGTACCCAGAATGTATAGCTTCTGCCACAATTGGTAAAAATGTACCTTAGCATTTTAACTTGCTTGTTCTTGCCATATAGATTTGTAGTCATACTAATAAATGGCATCCAGATTGAATAGCATCTGTCACATATAGAATTGTGGTCATACTAGTACATGGCATCTAGATAGAATAGCATCTGTCACACTTGATAAAATGTACCATAGCCATTTTAACTTGCCTGTTCTTGCCATATAGAATTGTGGTCATACTAGTACATGGCATCTAGATAGAACAGCATCTGTCACACTTGATAAAATGTACCATAGCCATTTTAACTTGCCTGTTCTTGCCATATAGAATTGTGGTCATACTAGTACATGGCATCTAGATTGAATAGCATCTATCACACTTGATAAAAATGTACCTTAGCCATTTTAACTTGCCTGTTTTAGCCATATAGTTATCCTACATTTAGAAATTATGAACCAAGGTAGCACAGTGCTCTTAGACTGCTAAACAATCTGTCCACCAGGACCACCTTAGCTACCTAGTATATTGCATCTAGTCTTTTGCTAACCTTACCAATCCTACATTACAACCATACCTAGATCAAATCACCTCTTCCACATGGAAATGATTACTAGCAAACTGCATCTAGATTGCCTGAAATCCTAGCCTGGTCATACTACTAAGTGGTACTGCTAGTCGCCAGTGATAGCCTTGCACTATGTCAAGCTTACTCAATATCTATTTTATAATGGTCATGGCCACGCTTTATGCCTCCAGTACTGAGAAGTGCCATACTGAAGTCCCCCCATGCAAGTCAGCTCTTGCGCCCTTTCTCCCACCTATCACTCCTAAGGTACTCAACTACTCTGGCCATACCAGCCCTATGCTCCATGCCATACCAGGCCAACCAGCCTATACCTCTCAGCCTATTCCAACTCACGAGAGAAACCGCAAATTACGAGCCAGACTCAAACTATATGAACCGCCCAGAAGATTCCTTCCCGCTATAAAGCGCACAATGAAAGGCCAATATACCAGGATATGTAATGGTCCCAATCTTCCTCATTCCCTACCAGCGAACATAAACATCCAAACTTTCAAGCCTAAGACAAATATTAACACATCAAATACTATCCCAACTAAAATGGATTCTGAAGGACATTCCTTTAAGGGAGCACTCCTTAATGTAAGATCCTTAGTGGCACATGCCGTCGACCTAGCTGACTTAATTATAGAAGCTAATCTAGACTTTATTGCTATAACCGAGACTTGGTTACACAATGCGGCAGGACCATCACTCATGTTGGCCATTCCCGATGGTTATACCATATCCAGGCAAGACCGAGAAGGTTCCTGTGGAGGTGGAATCGCCATTATATCCAAAACGAACTTATCATTAAGACTAGCCCCCACCACAACTCTGCAACCTTGTGAAGCCCTCACTGCGAAAATACCCATAAATAATACCCAAACTCTATCCATTCACCTAATCTACAGACCTCCGGGTCCACTTGTAACCTTTGAGGAGGATTTGCACAGCCTTCTGTCCAACAATGTCAAAACTACATCACAACTGCTGGTACTAGGGGACTTTAATCTTGGCTTCAATGACCAAGTAGATGCTCATGCATCAACTATTGCCAATACCCTTAACACCTTAGGATTAACCCAAAAAGTTAACACCCCTACCCATGCGAAGGGTAGAATACTTGACTGGATCGCTGACTCAAACTGTACAGCCATAGTCTCCTCTATTACGCCCCTATCCTGGACCGACCACTCACTGGTGTCCTTTCACCTACTAACCACCAGACCATCCACTCCAGCCTTACATGCGGCTCCATCCTGCCCCACAAGAAATAGAAAGAATGTGACAGTGGATAATATTATTCCTGTGATCCTTCCAACCTTAAATGCATTGCCAGACAACCTCGACCCTAGTGCATTAGTGCATGAACACAATAGCATCATGCGTACTACTATGGACAAAGTCGCCCCACTCAAAATGCGAACAAGCAAACCTAAGGCACACTTAAACAAATGGTTCATGCCAGAACTCAAAGCCTTACGTTTAACAAAAAGAAAATGTGAATCAGACTGGAAACTCTGTCCAACTGAGGAGAACAAAGTTAATTTGACCAATATTTCTTGCCATTATAAAAATGAAATTTGCCTAGCAAAGCGCAATTCTTACAATGATTGCATTGCCAACTCTAACTCAAGCATGAAGGAACTCTTCTCTATTCTGAAAGTACTTGAGTCTCCCATTTCCACACCAGATACCTGTATTAAGGACCAGACTTGGTGCACAGATATCCAAACTGCCTTAGCAAATAAAATAACTACGATGCAAATTAAAATCCAACTAAAAAAAGAATCTTTAAACCTCCCAAATAAGCTGCCACTTAATGACACCATCAACGACCCTACCAACAAATTCTCCTTCACTAAAACCACTACCATAGAGTTAGAGAAAATTATCCTCTCTCTCAAACCCTCTAATTACAAAGGTGACATCTGCCCAGCACAATTAATAAAAGACGCTGCCAGAGAACTTTCACCGTTCATTTCCAAACTGATAAATGCCTCCTTCGCCACAGGTAACATCCCGGCTAATCTAAAACAATCATGGGTGCTCCCGCTCCTCAAGAAGCAGACTTTAGACCCCCTTATCCCCACTAACTACCGGCCCATTACTACAGTACCTTTCTTACTGAAAATACTAGACAAAGTTGCCTATACACAAATTCAAAGACACCTTGAATCACAATCTATTGGGAGCTAGACAATCTGGCTTCCGTCCACTCCATGGAACTGAAACGGCCCTCATTGATTTAAAGACCCAAATAGATGAATTGAGAGATCAAGGTAAGACAGCACTCCTCCTTCTACTTGATCTCTCAGCTGCTTTCGATCTCGTGGACCACAAGGTCCTTTGCAAACATGTGGACACTGCTGCCCACTTCTCCACCCATGCCATCAAATGGATTGAATCCTTTTTGAGCGAGAGAACCCCTTCGGCAGCGGCAGACCCTACACCAATCACTTGTGGAGTCCCTCAAGGATCTTGCGTCTCACCAACCTTGTACAACATATTCACTAAACCTCTCTTCGATGATCTGGACCTTCTAGGTATCACCTACACTAATTATGCAGATGATACACAGATTCTCCTCCCGCTTTCTGGGGATCAAAGCAAGGACAGGGAGTTGGTGAATAGGGTGTACCTCATTATTCAGGCATGGATGGCATCACATGGCCTCTGCCTGAATGATAAGACAGAGCTGATTAACCTGGGTATGCAGGCCAATATCAAAAAGTTAGGCACGGACTACTCCATGTTTAATATAGACGGCAATAGCATTAAGGTTTTCGAGGGAAGTAAAGACATTAGGTTTCTATCTTGATTCCACCATGTCTTTCACCAAACAAGTTAACTCCTTAGCTTCCACCACAGCATATACCTGTAAATTAATAAGAGCAGGTAAGCCCTTCTCATCTAATGATAGCTGCATGATCCTGGCGAGAGCCTTAATATTATCCCGACTTGATTATTGTAATGCCTTTACAGTGGTGCCAACAAAACTATCACTAAAAGGTTACAAATCCTACAAAATAACGCCCTAAGAGCTGCTCTTGGCATAAATAAAAGGGAACATATCTCCTCCGTCGGACACCAATATAAATGGCTCTCCACCGACAACAAAATCCACTTAAAAATGATCTCCATGACACACAAAGCTCTCAATAACGCTGCTCCCAGCTACCTGATGGACAAAATAAAAAGAAAAGCTTCTAGTAGAACAACAAGAACCCCCAATTCCAACTGCCTGATAGTACCTAGATTTGAACTGGCTAACATTGGCAGTATCAGCTTCCCTGTGCTAGCTGCTAAATGGTGGAATGCCTTGCCACACAACTTGAGAACAGACCAACCTTTCTCATACTTTAGAAAGAATCTCATCAAACACCTCAATGACAAAAACATGTAATGCACTGCTAGATACCTTTGTTGTGCTACTTTATCTGAACAGTATATATTATTAGAGATATACCATAAATGTAAATAATTATAGTAACACTGTATATAACTTACTGCTTCGCTCGACATCAGTGCCTTAAACTCTTGATCAGATCTGCATCCTGCTAAGTTCGTACATACCTATCTCTTTACCATTGTAAATCATGTAACCCTGTAATTCCATGTAACATTGTAAGCTTTGCATATTCTCTTTGCTGCGCCCGGTTACCCTTGGGTCTGGCGCGCATTACAAATAAACAAACAAACATGTACAAATTACAATCACGACAAAGTATGAGCGATTGTTAAGCATAGTAGGACAAAGGTCGTGGTCAGGAAGAATGAATAAGGCGGCGGAGAACCAAAGAGATGAGAAAGTCATTGCGAAGTGTTCAATTCCGGTGCAACGCCGATGGCTCTGGAAAGCGATGGTTTGAAGAGTTCCAGAGTTTATCGAGAAGGTTTGAGGAGGTAACGAGGCATTTACAGCGATGAGGAGATGTGAGGGTGACATAGGGCAGGGGCCAAGTGATTTAGAGCTGAGCGGGGAGGAACTCGGGTAGGACACATGCGGGTCGTAAACAAAGGTGGACATGAAGAAGTTCGGCAATTGAGCGATAAAGATGAGCATAAGCATACACATCTTACCGTGGAGGAGCCAACCGTGGCGTGGTTACCAGTTTCGGGGCAGGATGCAAGTTCCGGGCAAGGGCAGGGAAAAGACAGGGTTGAGCCCTTAAGCGCAGCCCTTAAATGCAAGGACCCGGCTTCGCCTCACGGCTTGGCCGGGTCTCTGCATTTGTTGTAGCCAACAGCCAATCCGGCTGCAAGGACTGGGGAGGTGCCTCCAGGCAACCAGGCATTGAGGAAAGAAACAAAAAAAGAAGAAGGCACGGCAGACATCTTGGTGTGTCTTCTGCGGGAGCTGAGGCTGTTGGTAAATGAAGCTGTCGTTGTCTCACGGTGGACATCCTTCTTGTAAGGTTCAAACAGGGAAAAGACAGGATGGGGTATTGGTTAGGAAGAAAACCCTGTGGTCAATGCATTTTCTGATTCTAACAGAGTGTGTTGGAGGAAATTGGAGCAAGGGAAACTCTCTCCTACCCACAGCGTCCCAACATGTCTGAGTGTTAAGCCCTCTTTCCCACGTCTCCTGAATCAAGCTTGTGTCATCTGTATTACGTCTTACATGCATTTCTTTGGAAGATTTGTCTTCTCTTGTCTTGCCTTTTTTTCCTGTAGGTGGAATGGGACCATTATGGGGAACTGAGGTTGGGAGGGCGAAGACGAAACAAATGAGAATGTTGTATGTGGCAGATATGGGGGTCCGTTTTGGGACTATGCTAGGGATACACGATTCCACTTGAGGGTTCAAGTGATGGCCGAGCTCACTTGTGAGGAAGGCTGCCATTTTAGAAAGACATGTGGATATGAAAATGAATGTGGCCACATTGCAAGAAACATTTCCAACAGCAAGTTGAAAGGGATTTGCATTCTAAATACTTCCCAAGACAATGTTTCTCCTCCAGTTGAAAAGCGAGATGAGTGATAATTTTGCTAACCACTACCATTCAATTTAGAGAGCTAATGACCTAAGATAGGGATGGCAGGCTCCTTGCAGTGAAGGGTCTCCTGTGCAAAATTGGTTTTTACAGCAATTGCAATAAATGGACCAAATGAGAGCGAGTGGGTCATTTATGATATGTTGTAGCCATAGTTATCAGGGTTCAATTGACAAACTATCCATTGACAAAATTTGGAGATTACTGCTCAATAATTAAAAAAAATATACCCACTTCGCAAATGCCCATAGAAGACTGCACTAGTTCCTGTAAAGCCCAACTTTAAGAGATGTAACATGTATAGTGGAGATTGGACAAAGAATGTTTCCTGACCTTGCCCCTGTAGTAATAACTATAGAAGGACAGCTGTATTGACCATCAAGTCTCAATGAAGCCTTGCTTAAGGACTCACTCCAGGGCCTACAGTACCCAGCAAAATTGAGAAAGTGATTTGGTGAACATTTTGGCTATATGCTAGATGACATTTCATGGGTAACACATTGGGAAGAATGGATGAAGATGATGATCCAGGAAAAGGTTTGGCTTTGGCAGCAACTCCAAGTATTTCTGATGTACTCTGACGGTCTCTAGAAGCAGAGCTGACTAAGTTTTCAACTGCGACAAACGTCCGGGTTCTCAGATGCTCTACTGGCAATTTCTTCACAAAAAGGAGAAACTAAAAGTATTGCTTAGAAAGCTGGACAATCAGTGCTCCTTCTTAAGCAATTCTACTGCGATAAATGTAAAAAGATAGGTAAACTATCAGCTATGAAGCTGAATACATAGGTAAGTAAGAACCACGCTGCCAAAGGAAGACACTCCCCAGGAAAGGTACACTACACTGAAGCTGTGGAAAAATAAATTTCTGCTGTTTTGTATAGGACATTAAAATGCCCTAAATTGCTAGAGGCCCTAGAACAGGAGAGCTCTTTGGATGCAGTGCATCTGGCAGAGTTGGAGGCAGATGCAGCAGAGATCCTAGATGCACCGATCCTCACATTCAATAAAGCTCCAGGCCCAGGCTGTTTTACAGCTCCTTCTTTATAAAGTGTTCATAGAAGTGCTGGCCAAACCTTTAGCTAAGCTTTCAAACAGACTTACCGACAATGAGGGAATAACACTATCAATGCGAGTGGCAGGTTACCCTGATGCATAAACCAGGAGAAAATGTTATGGATAGTTTCCTACTTTGACTGACTGCGTTTGATGAGCCAGAGCATGAAAATGTATAATGGCGAGGCGGCTAGAAGATGTCCTCCCTAAACTGTTAAGCATAGATCAAGCAGGTTTCATAAATGGGAGGAGCACCGGATTCCAAGATGGCTGCCACACCCCGAGGACGTGCCAGCAGTGTGCTCTGTCCAATTCCTCCATTATCGGGGGTGCGGCCCCCGCCCATAGTGGTCCCTGAGATGTGGACTGAGGACGGCTGTACCGCTTACCTGGACTCCTCGAAAGTGTAATATCTCTCTCAGCCAGTGGATCTGATACTTGGGCACCCTTAGGATTCTTCTCCTGTGTAAACGACAATAAATACAATAGAACTACTGTTGTACCTCTTTTCTGGGGAAAATACTGTGTAGCAGTGCGCCTTTGGTAATCCCTCCCTTCTCACCTGTGTATATGTTTTGTGGAGCTCGCCATCCTGTAATCTACAGGGGCGCGTTGGTATGAGAGCTTTTAACTTGGAAGGCTGCGGTGTTCAAAGGACTCTTGTCTTTAATAATGTCTTTGCGTTTCCAAATTGTCTTGGGTAAGTATTTGAGACAAATATTATAGTTCGTTAATTTCAGAGTTGTCCCTACGTTGGAGAGATCTCTCTTTCTAATATTTTTCCTTATTTTAACAGGTTCTTGGATGTCAGGAAAGGTTTGTGGCTGCGGAATGACTGCGACTAAACTCTGAATGAAGAAACTTTTAACACGCAATGCGCTAGACTGTAGCCTTCAGGGAAGAGCGGGGAAATAAAGCGGTGAACACTTGAGACACTTCAGGTACGTAACTTATTTCAATTTTTTCTTTCTTATTTCTATTTAGTTCATGCGTTCATGAAATACCTTTTGTTTTGCAGGTTTTCGGAAAGCTGTAGAAGAAATACCTTCGGAAGCTGCAGAGTCTGCTGAGGAAAACTTCGGTATGAAGGTACTGCGACCGCGAACAGCTGACTGAAGAAACGCTTCAGAAATAATTTGGTTCGGTAAGTCTTTTAATAAACAATGGAATTCTGTTGTTTTTCTGAGGAAACTAATATCTTTGTCTTTTCCCTTTGACAGGTTCTGTGAGGAGAGACGCCAGTAGCGTTACCCACTGTCAGCGGAGCACACGCGAAGCAAGCGCTGCAGCCGAGGCGGGGTTTAGATAGGTCCCTCCGCAAAAGGCATAGAATGTGCTGTAAGTTATCCGTGGAACTGGCGGCGGCCATGTTTAATGTATTAAAACCAATGTAAACTCTATGATAGCCTATGGGTGCAATACTACGAATGATACAAGTGCCATTTGTGCCAGGCTTGTAGCCACTGTAAACCTGCTGACTGATGTGTTCCATTTGATTCTCCAGTATACCTGAATGGGAACTGTGCTCATTTACTGGGATCATGACAACGGCCTGTCGGGGTGTGGCCCGACAGATCTCGCAGCGGACTTGGATGGTGGGCAGGTCTGGATCCCTAGCGTCATCGGGGCAGAGCGCAACATCTAGGACACACAGATTAAGGTATCCAGGCATAAATATATGGAAATCTCCACATGCACGTGTTTAAATCCTCTCTGGCACCAACATAAGCGCTCGCTCCAAGCCCCAACTTGTGCCCACTCCGACTCACGCTGGAAAGCATGGACTGGTATCTGGGCCTCATTAAGTAGAACAGAAAGGACGGAGGGGATACTGCAATGGAAACACTTTCATTCAGTGCCGCTTTTAATACAAGAAACAAGTGGAGGGACAGTGGCTACTAACTCTGAAATTGGTGCATCTGGAAATATCTTGGCAGTTTACTTGGCAATGGCCTTATAAGCAAAGGCACCTACACCTGGGTTTGACCTGGGTCTGAAGGTTGACTCCGGCGGGCTCATTTCTTCCACTGCACACCTGTGTAATATTCTTCAAATTCACAGACGTCACTCTGGGATACCTGATAACAGGGCAGTGTGGCTGTTAAAACCCCAATTAGTGAACATATATATCCTGGGTTTTGAGGTGGAATCCAGCAGGCTCCTATCCTCCTCCACATATTTGCGTTACACTCCTCAATCTCACAGAACGTTAATCTTTGACCTCTGGTTTTATACGCTGGCAGCTTATATGTCACATGCCGAGGGGGAAAAAAGAAGCTCACTGAGGAGGGGGCCACAAAGGACATACAGAACAAACAAAACCCTCTTCAAAAACTCGGGGGGGCATCAGGTCAGGCGATAGTTATAACTGGAGATTCAGGGACACCTCTCTCAAGTACAGAAGCAAGTAGTCCCGGATCAGAAATGGCAGCGTCAAAAGAAGACTTTGCACAAGCTTCCAGCAATTTCAAGACAAGTTTTCATTCTAACTTCAGTTTACCTCCTACTACAGAAATCAGGCAATCTTTGTCTGACTTTAGTAGACATATCCCTACCCTTGGAGAGCGGATTGATGTTAATGAACGGGCTATCCAGGATCTGACACGGGAGAGTAAACAATCAGACATTGCACTTGAAGAGCGGGCCAGGGTAAGGCGCAATCTTTAACTACAATTTGAGGATCATGAGAACAGGTCTCGACGCTCTAATATTCGAATAAGAAATCTACTAGAATTGATTCCCGATTCTGATTTTAAGGACACTATAACCCATATCTCTATGTTTGTTTTGTTTGTTTATTTTATTATTTGTAATGCGCAAGCATACCCTAAGGTAACAGAGTGCAGCTGTTACATGCATATGCAAAGCTTGGTTACAGCAACAAAAATATATACATACACGCAGTAATAGTAATAGCAGGCTTGTATACATATATATACAGATAGACACATGAGGGTACAGTATGTACAGATGGCAAGAATATGAAAGACTTAACACCTAGATGTGTTTGAAGGCCTACGTTTTCAACCATAAAACAACCTTAGATCAGAAGTTTTGATAAGGCAAGTCCATTCTGAGAGTTGGCGGTAAGGAATTCCACAGTTTAGCTGATTTCACTGGGAAGCTGTGGCCCCTATGGTGGAACGTTTAAAGTTGGGGACAGAAAGGCAGTCTTTATAGACTGTTCTTGTGGGTCTCAGGGAGGTCTGTCTATGAAATCTCTCGATCAAATAAATCGGAGCAGCATTATTGAGAGATTTGTAAGTGATGCAGTTTTTAGGAGAATTTTGTCTTTGATAGAGAGCCAATTATTCTGTTGGCTATGTGATGCGATATGATCTCTTATGGAGATGCCCAATGCCGCTCTAAGAGCGTTATTCTGAAGAGTTTGTAATTTGCTAGTGGTGGCTTTGGAGGACCCAAGATAAAGAGCATTGCAATAGTCCAGGCGGGAACATATGAGGGCTCTAGCGAGGGTCAAGCAGCTAGTGTCAGACAGAAAGGGTCTGGCTACACGGATCAGTTTACACGTGTAAGTCGTGGAAGAAGCTAGGGAGTTCACCTGTCTGTTGAGAGAGACTTTAGAATCCAAATAAAAGCCTAGCGTTTTAACCTCTTGTCCTACTTTGATGCTATTGCCATCAATTGTGAAAGAAGAATAGACAGGGCCTAATTTCTTTAAACTAGAGATAGTACCCAGGATGATAAGTTCAGTTTTATCATCATTCAGGCATAATCCATGTGTGGTCATCCATGCCTAGATGATGATGTACACTCTATTCACCAAGGCCAAATCCTTACCATAATCCCCAGAAAGCAGAAGGAGGATCTGGGTATCATCTGCGTAGTTGGTGTAGGTGATACCGAGATGATCCAGATCATCAAAAAGGGGCTTGGTAAATATATTGTACAGTGTGGGGGAGACACAAGAGCCCTGTGGCACACCACAAGTGATAGGTATGGGATCTGCTGCTGCTGTAGGTGAAAAGACCCTCATGGTTCTGCCGTTAAGGAATGATCTAATCCATGTGATGGCCTCAACTGAGAAGTGAGCTGATGTGTTGAGGTGGGTACATAGGACAAAGTGGTCGAATTTATGGATCTGATCTCAGATGAAGAGACCCCGACAGATTTATTGGATCGTTTACACAGAACTGGCCCAAAGAGAAATGACCCGGGGGCCAGCCCACGCAATGTCTTGGCAGCCTGTACATCATAGTCACAGAAGGAGAAAATCAAAGATTGCCCAGGAGCAATCCTCGATCACGTACAATGGGACTGATATCCAACTCTATCAGGATCTCTCACAGACCGCTATTAAAAAAAGACATGAAATGCAGCCGATGGTCAGAACACTTCAATCACGTGAGATCAAGTACAAGTGGACCTTTCCTTTTGGACTGTTTTTTTCTCTAGGTGGTAGACAGCACAGGATCATCTCACGAGAGTCAGGCTTGGCCTTATTACAAATTGACGAGGAGGAAGTGGCAGGTTCATCTGAAGCTGCGAATGGCCATTCGGCTCAACAACTCAGACCATGGTAGTGGTCAATTTCATTGCGCCGTCGGCAGAAACAGAAAATGCAACAAGAGGACTGGAAGGTGCACTTAGTTGTCCCTCCCACAAAACCACCATAATAAGGAAACCTCAGTTAACAGTTACAGAGGTAGCAGCGAATGAATCAAGCGTTGATCTGCTGGTCAAAATTGGAGGAACAGACGATGCACAACATCTTGGAATACATATGTTCAGGTAACATATGGGGGTACTAGGTTGCCCTGCACGTTGCCCTGGGAGTAAAGTTGACTCACAGTTGGGGCTTAGAGCCCTAGATTATGTTAGGTACCGTGGCTCACACCAGGGGACATTGTTTGGGGACTTCAGTGGGAAAGTTGGGGTTAGGGCGGATAACTGGGAGGGCTTGGCTGAATGTGGGGGGTAGTAGGCGTAAGATTGCATGGTATTTGACAGGAAACCCAAGAACGGTAGTACTCACACAATCTTCTTGTTTAGTAGGCTTAGTGAATAATTGGGATAATTCAAGTGCTAGAGGTTGAATGTTAGGGGTTTAAATGCACCAGTGAAACGCAGGAAGGTCTCCTGGGGCGTCACCAAATGGACTTGGTGGCGCTCCAGGAGACACATCTGTCTGGCAGATGGATACAAATTTCGCCTGTGATGATACCCGGTAGGGTAACAGGCAAATGCTGTGGGAAAGGTCGCAGGAGGATTGATAGCATTGAAGCTCGCTCCCCATATTGAGGCACTAAGAACAAAAATACTCAAAGAGGGACGCTATATTTTTACAACATTGGGAATAGGTCCAAAGAGAATTACGGTGGCTTCGATTTATGCTCCTAATACTGGCCAGGAAAGCTTTTTCAAATCAGTTCTAACATTCGTTGGAAACTTTCAATGAGGGGGTGGAGGAGTCTTGCGCGATCAGAGTGTGGTTACCCGCTCGACGCAACTGTCACCCTCTAAAACACAAACAAAAATGTGCAAACTTAACACTGGTGGATGTCTGGTCAACATTAATGGGGGATGAGAAAGGATATACCTATTACTCTCATGTGCACAGATCATTGTCCCGTATCGATTATGCTTGGGTTTCGAAATCACTCCTTGGAAGGGTCCCCCAAATCACTTGTCATGCAATCATGCTTTCAGACTATGCAGCTTCGATCTTAGATCCAAATATCGTAAGGGCTATCCAGATGGTATGGGCCTGGCGATTCCCATCTGAAACCCTGCAGGATTTGGTAATAAAGGGTCAAATTGATAGCAAAATAGCAGAGTTTTTTCAATTTAATCTGTTGAAATATATGTCTGAAAATCTAACATGAGATGCGTTTAAAGCAACAATTCGCAGAGTGTTCATAGCAGAGGCTGCCAAAAATAGGAAACAAAAAATGGTGTTAAAAATAGAATTGGAGCAAGAAGTTCAACAGATAATGGGGGAAAAAGGAAAGAATAAGAGGCCCCACTATTCAAAAAGGCATACAGAACAGTAAAGGGCAAGTTAAAATTGCTTCAAACAAAAAAGGTCAAATATGTCCTATGTCTCCGGCAGATTTATCATGTTAAACCTAATAGGGCAGATTGCTTACTGGCCAGACAATTACATCTAAGATTAGCTTTGAAAACTATTCAGTCGATCCAGACATCTGAAGAGGATATAGTAACGGAAACCACCCAAATTATGCCACAATTTCGTGCCTTTTATTCAGATCTTAACCTATCGGAAAATCCAGATGAACAAACTCACGCGACGTATTTGGGAGCTGTTACCCTTCCTCAGATAACTACAGTAGATCGGGATTATCTTGAGAACGATATCACCACAGAAGAAGTAACAAGGGTTATACATTCTCTTCCCCCAAATAAATATCCAAGTCCAGATGGATTTCCTGCACTGCTTTCCAAGACATTCCGGCGAGTACTGGGACCGAGGCTTGCATCTCTATATAATTTGTTTACAAAGTCAGAATGTATATCTCCCGCTATAGAGGAGGCAAAGATAGTATTGTTCCTGGAACCTGTTAAGGACCCAAGTAAATGCAGATCCTATCGCCCTATCTCACTTATCAATCTTGACGCAAAACCGTATGCTAAAATATTGGCTAAAAGGACAGAAGACTTACTCCCTACAATCATACACCCGGATCAATCAGGGTTTATAAAAAAATCATCAGACCCATGACAATATTAGGCGTACTTGTCATATCCTGGAAAAGGTTGGGAAGAAAGATATCAATGGGGTGCTACTCTTGCTGGATGCCGAAAAGGCTAGTGACCGGGTTGAGTAGTGATTCCTCTTTCAGGTCATGGCCAAGATGGGCTTCGGTCCGCAGTTTATAGCAAGAATAAAGGTAAACTATACATTTTCGGTTGCCCGTTTACTGAATAACGGACAACTTTCTTCCCCTATTGCTCTCCAAAGAGGGACCAAGCAGGTTGTCTGGTGTCACCACTATTATAAGCTTAGAGCCATTTTTAGCAAAGACTCGACAAACGGAAGATATCCAAGGAATAGAATTCGTGGGGATAGGGCACAAACTATGGCATATGCAGATGATATGTTGCTAATTATATCCGAACCGGCATTAGAGCGTGAGCTAGTGAGATACGGATTGGTGGCTGGTTTAAAAATCGATATGACTAAGTCGGAAATCTTAAATGTATCCCTTTTCCCCCAATGAAGTGCTTTAATTGCGAGCTAGAACACAATTCGACTGGGCACAAGTTAGGGAGCAGTTTCTTACCAGTAACGCCATTTCTCCAGCAGTTGGTATCTTTCATGGATTCACATGATGTGAATATTTCCCGTCGTCAGGCTGGGAAACCTCGGTAACTTTAACATAGAGTTTTCCTATGGAAAACCTCAACACTTAAGTCTCTTATCGATGCCTTTTTTGGGTGCTTTAGGTTACACCAATAGGACGTCTGGTATAAATAGCCCCGCCCCTGCGGCTTTCAGATTTTTACTTCCAAAGTAGAGGAAACCCGAACCAAGGTTTATCTGCCGGGGCGGCAGCATGTGAATCCATGAAAGATACCAACTCTGCAGAAATGGAGTTACAGGTAAGAAACTACTCCCTTCTCCAGCATTGGATCTTTCATGGATTCACATGCTGTGAATAGATTACATTGCAGTATGAGAACGTGGAGGTGCATGACAGGCAAACAAATCCCATACCCCAAGCCACAGTCAGTAACCCAATGAACATCATCCAACAACATGCATGATAACAAAATCAGCAATAGATCGAGCAAAAACGCCAGAAGCTGCGGGGCCTTCCTTATTGAAACAGGCGTTGGAGGACCACCCGTCCCACCTGCACATCCTCCAATGGTGCTGTCCCAGACAGTAGTGTCTGGTGAAGGTATGCAGCACCGCCCAAGATGCAGCTTGGCAAATGTCACTGAGCGGTATACCTGCCCACAGTGCCACAGACGACGCCGTGGATCTCGTAGAGTGGGCCTTAAGAGTGCCCCTCAAAGGCTTGCCAGCCTTCCCGTGGCAAAAGGAAATTGTAGAGGAGACACAATGGGAAAGTCCTTGCTTGGAAATTGACTGCAGGACTGGAAGCCACAAACAGCTGTCTCGACTTCCTGAAGTCTCGAGTATGATCGAGATAAAACTTCAATGCCCTCTTGATGCCCAGGGAATGGAGGGCTCTTTCTGCCAGAGTGGTAGCCTTAGCGAAGAAAGTGGGCAAGGCAATAATCAAGTTTTTGTGAAACCCCGAAGGAACTTTAGGGATAAAGAGAGGATTAGTAGACAGGAGAACTTTGTCCCTCATGAATCGCAGATATGGCGGGTCAATGACAAGAGCCTGAAGTTCCGACATCCTCCTGACAGAAGTAATAGCCACCAGAAAAGCGACTTTCCATGAGAGGAACTTCAACGGCGCCATCGACATAGGTTCAAACGGCGGCTTCATGAGAGCACCATATTGAGACTCCATCCCAGAGCAAACCTATTCTCCGGGGGAAATGTCCTAAAAAGTCCTTTGGAGGAAATGCTTGGCCAACCGGTCACTGAACAGAGGAGTAGAGTGGCGCCGTCTCGTGAAACTGGAGATGGCAGCCAAATACACCATGATCGCCGACAACGCCAGGCCCCCCCTTTACAAGTAGCAGACGATACCGGAAAATCTGGGCTGAAGACACCTCCAACGGCTGTACGTCTGGCTGCTCCTTGCACCAGGCACAGAACCTGGACCATTTTCTACTGTAAGAGACATTGGTAGATGGCGCCCTTGCCGCCGCCAGGATCCAACGGCAATTCTGTGGGATTCCTAGATGTCCAAACTCGGAGTGGTCAGGAGGCATTCTGCCAGGCTGAATGTGCTGGGTCGTGATGCCACACTTGTCCGTCGTCCCGCGATAGCAGATCTGGCTGCGACCCCAGACGAAGCGGTCCGTCCACCATAAGATGAAGGAGATCCGAGAACCAGGTCTGCCTGGGCCTGACAGGAGCCACCAAGATCACTCGGCACTGGTACTTGCGCACCAACTGGATCGTTCTCCGATTCAGACGAAAAGGAGGAAACGCGTACGCGAACAGGCCTGGCCACGGGAACGAGAAGGCTTCCCCCTTCGATTCTGGATGAGCCACCCTGCTGGCAAAGAGAGGCCACCGCTTGTTGTCCAGCATGGCGAACAAGTCCAGCGGGGGAGACCCCCCATTTCTTGAAGATCCGCTCCACCTGTTCCTCCTTCAGCTTCCATTCGTGCAACTGACCCGCGTCTCTGCTGAGAACATCCATCCGCCTGCACATTCTGTACATTCTGAACACCTGGTAAATGGAATGCAGTGATCTGAATCCTGTGAGCAATGGCCCAATGCCAGACCGCCTGAGCATCTCGAGACAAGGCCGGGAGTGTGTGCCACCTCGCTTGCGCAGATAAAACATTGTGGTAGTGTCTGTCAAAATACGAACCACTGCACCCTGAATTAGAGGTAGAAAAGACTTCAGAGCCCAATGCACCGCCCGCAACTCCAACACGTTGATGTGCAACAATGCTTCTTGTAGGGACCACAGGCCTGAACCTGAAACTGTTAGTGGCGCCCCCCACCCCAACCCACCTGGGAAGCGTCCGTCACTATCGTGAACTGAACGTCTTGCTCCACCAGGGGTATGCCCCGCACTAGGTTCTCAAAGCACTTCCACCCCCTCAGGGCCTCCACCAGAACCCGGGAGATGACCACCTTGTCCGACCATCGACCCAGACTCTGCAACCACCTCGATGCTAGAAACTCCTGCACAGGCCTCATGAACAGCCGACAATTGGGGATGAGCAGAATGCAGGACAGCATCGACCTGAGAAGAGACATGTAACTCCGGACCGAGACTGTAGTTCCCGGGCCCCACTCGCCCGCCTTGGAGAGCAACTTCCCCACTCTTCGACGGATGGCTGCAACAGATTTCTCTGCGTATGAAACTGAGCACCGAGAAAAAACAAATCCCTGGATGGAGTCAGACAGGATTTGGCAAAGTTGACGGCAAAGCCCAGCCGCTGTAACAGAATCATTGATGCCTGGAGAGATTCCAACATCCTTTGTGGTGACGTTCCCCTGACCAACCAGTTGTCCAGGTACGGATACACATGATGCCCTTTCCTGCGGAGGAAAGCAGCCACCGGAGCCAGGCACTTGGTGAACGTTCTTGGGGCCCGACTCAAAAGGGAGCACCTGAAACTGGAAATACTCGTTGCCGACCACGAAGCACAGGAACTTGCAATGTTTTTGCAGCATCGGGGTGTGGAAGTAAGCGCCCTCGAGATCCAACGACGCCAAGAACTCCCCCGGGTGCACCGAACGAATGACGTCCCGTAATGCGAGCATCTTGAACTTCAGGCGTTACAGATGCTTGTTCAACGGCCAAAGGTTGAGAATAGGGCGCCACTTTCCATTTGGCTTTTTAATTACAAAACACTGGGAGTGCACCCTCTGGCCTTGTTCAGATATCGGGACTGGTTCTATCGCCCCTTTCTCCAACATTAGACGCACCTCTTGCCGCAAAACTTGGAGATGCGGCTGTGCCACCTTCATAGGAGGAATATGGAGTTGCGGACGCCGAAAATCCAACGAGTGGCCATGTTGCACTGCATCCAGCACCCAACGGTCCGTCGTAATTAAACGCCCCTCGTCGACGTGTTGCGTCAACTCTCCCCCCTAGCTGAGTGCCAATATGGCAGTCATTGCTGCGGCTTGGACTGCCGGCCTCCAGCAGCTGAGGCGGCTGGATCCCTCTTCTGCTGTGCCCGATAGTCCCTGTTCTTATGCGTGGACTGGAACGAACGCCGGAACCCTTGGGATGAATAACTGGGGTGACCGTAACCCTTGTCGCGGGAAGCAGCAAACCTGGCATTTCCAGAGGCCCCTCGAAATGGGCCAAAAGAACTGCCACTGTGCAGTGTACCCAGGGACCTCGCTGTATCGGAGTCCTCCTTCATCCCTTTCAACACCTCATCACTTTTTTCGCCTAACAGCTGTTCTCCTTCACATGGAATGTCGACCACTTTATGTTGGACCTCTGGTCAAAAGTTAGTGCAGCGCAGCCATGCCTGCCGCCAGAGAACAACTCCATTGATTTTTTTGAATCCAGATTGCGCCGGGTCCATCGCAATGCTAATGCTGTGGTTGGAGGTTTCCGCCCCCTCCCGAACCAGCAGCATAACATCCTTTCGTTGTTGCTCAGGGAGATGATCCAAGACTGGAGCCAACCGGTGCCACATCTCACGGTCATAGTGGCCCATAATGTTTGTTTGCAATTTGTCTTTCGCACAACAAACCCAAAGGTATCTGGGCGCAGTTTGCAGGAAGTTACAGGCATACTTTCGGCATTAATAACAATGGTTACAGCAGGATATACAAGAATTACATGGATATATACATACATAGGTAACAGTAAATATGCAAAACAATTACAGTAGTTATATACATCATGATGCAGAGGATCATGCAATTAGGTACAGTTAGGGTCAAATATTTTGGGTGTGTCAGTGGTCCTTGGCAGTTACGCCTAAAATTTAAGAAGGTTTGGTCCGCTCCAAAGGACGGAGGGAGGGCGTTCCAGTACTGCACCGCCATAACTGGGAAGCTACTCCCCCGGATTTTTTTAGTTTAAATCTAGGAACGAGCAGGCAGAAGGAGTTAGCTGTCCTGGTGGGTCCTCCTGTAGATTTTCTAATGATTCTCTCCGAGAGGTAGAGTGGGGCAGCTTTATTGAGACATTAATGGATTAGCAAGACGGTTTTAAGCGTGATTTTGTCATTGATGGACATCCATTTGTTCCTTCTCCTCATCTCTGAGATATGTTCTCTTCTGGGTATGCCCTGTGCCGTTCTGAGAGCATTGTTCTGGAGGATTTGGATTTTATTGACAATGTGCTTGCTCGCGCCCAAGTACAAGGCATTGCAATAATCCAGCTTGGAGAGGATAAGGGCTCTGTCTAGGATAGTGCAGCTGTCTGTGGAAAGAAAAGGTTTGCCGGCTCTGATCAGCTTGCAGGTATATCCAGTAGCCGAGGCCATGGAATTGACCTGTATGCCTACGGTGAGAGTTGAGTCTAGGTAGAAACCTAAAGTTTTTACCCCTTTTACCACTTTGATGTGATTTCCATCGATGTTGAATGAGGTATATTTGGAGCAGAGTTTGTTCAGTTTGAGTGCAGTACCGAGTATGAGGAGCTCCATTTCATAGTCATTCAAGCAGATGCCGTGGGCGGCCTTTCATGCTTGGATGATTAAGTACATTTTATTTACTAAGGCCGTGTCCTTGTCATAGGCCCCGGTAAGCGGTATGACGATCTGGGTGCCATCTGCATAATTAGTGTAGGTGACACCCAGATGGTCCAGCTCATCGAACAGTGGCTTCATAAATATGTTGTACATTGTTGGTGAGACACATGAGCCCTGCGGCACACCACATGTAATTGGAATCGGGTCTGCAGCCGCTGAGGGCGAGAAGACTCATGGGTCCTGTTATTCAGAAAGGATTGGATCCATGCTATAGCATCCTGGGAAAAGTGGGTGGCTGAGTGAAGGTGTTTACATAGCACTTTAAGGTCCACCAGATCGAAGGCGGACGAAAGATCAAGGAGAAGTAGCAAGGCTTTTTTCCCCTTGTCTTTAAGTTCATCAATCTGGGTTTTAAGATCAATCAGAGCCGTTTCGGTACCGTGTTGTGGCCTAAAGCCAGATTGGTGGACTCCTAGGAGGTGATTGGTCTCTAAATACTCCTGTATCTGAAGACAGGCCACTTTGTCAAAATTCTAGAGTAGGAATGGTACTGTAGTGATTGGCCTATAGTTGGTGGGAATGGTAGGGTCTAGAGATGATTTTTTTAGGAGAGGTAGGACCCATGACTCCGTTAAATTGCTGGGGACGGTGCCGGATAAAAATGAGGCATTGATTAATTTAGAGATGAATGGTGCCAAGTCTCTAGCGGCATCCTTGTTAATCTGGGCAGGGATAGAGACTCGTGAGAATCTGAAACGATGAGGCGGTTTAGTAGAGTGCGTTGAGTTACTAGCAAGCGTGTCTAGGTTAGGAAAGTTCCCTCTTTTGTCCGCGAGCTTGTTTTAGAGAAGGGCAATTTTGTTTGTTAGGACATTCTGGATATTAGTGCACAAGAGTTTGTCCTTCAAGCAGTTGTCTGTTGGAGGTATGGGGGCTTCCATCTCCCTTAGAATAACAAAGAGTTCCTTGGTGCTTGAACTAGCATGATGAATCCTATTGTTGTATGTTTCCTGTTTAGTGCGTATTATTTCTTTTTTGTATAGGACCGAGACATTGACCAGGTTTGTTTTTATTTTACTCGGTAGTTAAGTGTCTCCAGCGGACTTCTAGTTTTCTTTTCTCGGCTCTCAGTGTTTTGAGTTGGGGAGTAAATCAGGAGTTCAGGTGAGCTCTGGGTTTACTTTTCCGCATTTTTAGTGGGGCAAGAAGGTCTACGGCTTTGGTCATAGTAGCATTATATTCATCTACCAGTGTGTCTGGGCCGGATGAATCTGGCAGAGAGTTGAGGGTAGGGATTACGTGTGGAATTATCTTTTTTTTTTAAATATTTTTTATTTTTTATAACCAACACACCAAACTTACAACTTAGAGGACATTTACATTCAAGTCTGTTACAATATAGTCATGCATCAAACATTAAGGTCCTCCCCCTCCCTCCCCATTACCCCGAGCCCCTATTTCCATGGCGCCCGCCAAAATAGCTCATTGTGCTCTCACATCTCCTGTGCGGAGTCCCCATCGGGACCCGCCTTGGGGGTGCCTGCTAGTGTAGACACCAGTTGCCTCCATTCAATCAAGGGTCACACTTCTTCCTCCCCGCCCCTGCTGATTGCTTCATACCAGACTGTTATTTCGACATCCGCCCATTCTAGGAGATCCGCTCACCACGCCTCTATTCTGGAGCGCTGGGCGGCCTTCCAGCACATTGCAATTCTACGCTTAGCCAGAATGTAGGCCAGGTCCTTCATTTTACTAACATGCTTCAGGTTACGCGGTCTGGCGAACACCCCCAGCAAACATGCCCATACTGATTCCACCTCCAATGTGATCCCTTTCTCCGCCAGGCGCAACTTGATCTCTGTCCAGAATCTGCCCACCTCTGGGCAAGCCTAGAACATATGTATTAGCCCCGCTTCCGCCTCTCCACATCGTGGACACTTTTGTGCCGCTGGGTTACCAAACTGGGCAATCCTACCGGGGTCATATATGCCCTATGTGTGACATAGAGTTGTATCTGCTGAAGCCTTGCATTGCGAGACACCTTCTTGTGGTACCTCTGAACTCTGTCCCACTGTCCATCTAGTAGGGGTTCTCCCACCTCATCCTCCCAGTCCCGTCTCAATTGCAACACCTCCTTTCCCACCCTGGACATCAGTAACTCGTATATGCAGGACACTTCATGCCCTCCCTCCGAGATGTCATACATTGTCTCGATGGCCATATCTGGTTCCTCTGATAACTCTTCCACAGACCATCTGTCCAATACCAGTTTAATAATTCTAGTATGTGTAATGTGTTGGTCTGCATGCACTCCGCTGTCTTCCATCAGCCTACTGAAATCTAGTGCCTTGCCCTCTTGCCATACATCCCCGAGGGTCACAAGTCCCGTTGATTCCCATTATTTACGGACCGCCATTATCAATTGCGGGTCCTCTCCGCATACCGCTACCAAAGGCACCTGCGGGGAGCACGGAATCGGTATCCCCACCAGCTGCCAAGTTTTGTTCCCGATTTCCCAGCCCAGTGTTAGGTGCCTTGCCCTTCCCTGCACCTTAGCTTTGGGCAACCACACCACCTCCCTCAAAAAATAAGGGGCTGAGTCCTTATACAGCAGCCTGGTCTCAGCGGACTCTTCCTCAGACAGCCACCTGGTCACGTACTGAAGTTGTCCTGCCAGATAATATAGCTCAAAGTTAAGTAAATGTATGCCCCCTTTGTCGCTCGGGGTTTTGTAGCTTCCATAAAGCCACCCTGTTTCTGGTGTTGTGCCAGATGAAGCCCCTACATAAGCTGTGGAGCATTCGAAAAAATCATCCGAGGAGCATACATGGAATATTCACAAAGAAGTGCAACAGTCTCGGCAGGACCACCATCTTAAACAGCGCCGCCCTACCCATCATGGCCAAGGGGAGCCTAGACCAGAACCCCATACTGTTCTTAATACCTGCTACTGCCCGCTCCATGTTGTGTTTGTGTTTTTCCTCCACTGAGTGGTATATATCAATGCCTAGATACCTAAAGGTCCTGGTCTGCCAGGGTATCAGCAAGACCGGCAAGTTCTCCACTGGGACCCTTCTATATCTTCCCAAAGGGAACAAGCTCGATTTCCTGGGGTTCAGCGCTATGACCGAGAGGGTGGTGTAATGTTCCATCACCTCCAGGACAAATTGCAAGTTTTCCTCTGGGAAGCGCAGGTATAACAGGATGTATCTGCATACAGCGAGGTGAGATGCGTCCCTCCCTTTGTGGGGGTGCCAATCTCCCCATACTGTTGTCCGAGGCAGATTGTCAGCGGTTCCAGAGCAAGGATATACAACATGGGCGACCATGGGCAACCCTGTCCCGTGCCCCTGCTAAGCTGCCATTTGTCCGAGATCAAAGCGTCAGATTTAACCCTGGCAGTTGGGGAGCTATACATTATTTTAGCCCACCTCAAATGCCCCGGCCCCATGCCATACTCCCTCAGCGCCACCAGCAGCCACGGCCACCTCACCAAATCAAAGGCTTTAATTGCATCCAACAAGGCTATCGCCATTTCGCCCGGGTCTTTCTCAGTTTGCTCGATTATGTGGTGGAGTCTCCTACGATTGTCTGTTATATTCCTTCCTGGTTCGTACCCTGTGATCGGTATGGACCAGTTTCCCTATGACGCGTTTAAGCCTGTTTGCTAACAAGGCAGTGAGAATCTTACTATCCTGGTTAAGCATGGACAAGGGTCGGTAAGATCCGCAGTCTGAGCCTGGTTTCAGGAGTGGGATTATTACCGCCTCCCTCAGGGACATCGGCAACTCCCCTTGTTCATACGCCTCGTTTAACATGGCGAGCAGCGGGGGGGGAGCACCTCCTGCTTGTATGTTTTATAAAATTCACTCGGGAGCCCATCTGACCCTGGGGCCTTGCACGTGGGTAGTTGCTGTACCACCATCTCTAGTTCTTCAAGAGTGATTGGGGCATCTAAGTCCTCCTGCTCCTGATCACTAGGCTTGGGCAGTCCTACATCCTCCAGGGTTTCCCGGGTCTCTCTTCCCATCTCCTCCCCCGTGTCCTCGTATAAGCGCCTGTAGAATCTGAGAAATCCCTCATTTACTCCTTCTTGGGTATCCTAAGGTCTAGCCATCTTCATCCTTTATCTCCCTAATCACGGGGCGCGGCGTTTCGTTCTTGGAAAGCCACGCTAGCAACCTGCCCCGTTTATCACCTCCCGCATGTTGCTTCTCAATGTACTTTTTGTAATTTAACTTACAGAGCCTTTCCCAGTGCCCACTGCTAGCCTTCTGGAGTAGGGCCACCCTCGCTGTATCTTCCTGTGAGGTGCATCCCATCCGTATTATCTCTTGAAGCTCCCTCTCCGTCTCCTGTAGCTCCCGCTTTATGCCCCCTTGGAGCCCTCTAGACTTAGATATGGCCATGCCCCGCACTACTACTTTAAACGCCTCCCATAGCGTGCCCTCCGACTGCACACTGCCAGTGTTAACATCAAAAGGAACAAGTTACTTACCTGTAACTGTTGTTCTCCAGCATGGGTCTGGCATGGATTCACATGCTCATGAATATTCCCCGTCGTCAGGCTGGGTATCCTCGGTAAAGAAAAAACCAGTATCAGTTTCGTTTCTGATCTGTCTTTCGTAGTAGTAACCAATCACTGGTCTCTGCGTCATACTGACCACAGCCAATGACTGCCCTCTACCTAAGCACCGCCTCTGGCAGCCATCTTCAGATTTGGAAGCACGTGAAGTGGCAGTATGACCAAGTGAAGAGCCGCAGAGGGGTAGGCGGGAGGGTTCGCATGTGAATCCATGCCAGACCCATGCTGGAGAACAACAGTTACAAGTAAGTAACTTGTTCCTTCTCCAGCATGGGGTCTGGCATGGATTCACATGCTCATGAATAAAGAATACATAGCAGTACAAACATGCACAACCACGGGAGGTGGCAAAGGCTCAACATTAAGCATCACATCAAACTCAACATTAAGCATCTTACCTCCTCACCAGGCTCACCTTAGGCGAACAGGTTGCGCAGCACTGCTTGGCCGACCCTGGACTCCTCCCTGGAATCCCGATCGACGCAGTAGAATTTCGTGAAGGTGTGTGTCGACCTCCACGTAGCAGCCCTACATATGTCCAGCAGGGGCACACCAGAAAGGAACGCCGTGGTAGCTGCGATCGCTCTGGTGGAATGGGCTTTCGGACGGCCAGGCAGCGGTCGGTTTGCCAACCGATGACAGTACATGATACAGATGGAGAGCCATCTGGAAATGGAAGCCTTCGAGAGAGCCTTCCCCTGATTGACAGGTCCAAAGTTCACAAAGAGTTGTGACGTCTTCCGAAAACACTTCGTGCGGTCCACGTAGAACTTCAGCGCTCTAGCCACATCCAGCGAGTGCAAAGTCCTCTCAGCCGGCGACGAAGGCGACAGGAAGAATACAGGCAACACCAAGGGTTCGTTGAGATGGAAGTCCGACGGCACCTTGGGCATGAAGGAGGGGTGCGTCCTGAGCACTACCCTCGTGTTGTGAAAAGTCAAGTACGGGGCCTTGCAGGAAAGGGCCTGGATCTCTCCCACCCGTCGTGCAGAGGTGATGGCCACAAGAAACGCTATTTTCCACGACAGGAACTTCAACGGGGCCGAGTGCAGAGGCTCGAACGGAGGTCCCATGAGCTTGGTCAGCACCACGTTGAGCTCCCACGCTGGGGCCGGAGCCTTCACCGGCGGGAACGATCTGAACAGTCCCTTCATGAACTCTTTCACTAGACGATGAGACCACAAGGACGTCCGCCCCGTGGTTCTGGTGTATCGGGAGATCGCAGCAAGATGAATCTTGATGGACGCGTGTGCCAGACCAGCTTTGGCCAGCGTCAGCAGGTACGGCAGTACCTGAGGAGCCGTAATCCGTAGAGGGTTAATCTTCTGTGCGTGGCACCAGACAGAGAACCTCTTCCATTTGTGTCCGTAGCATTTAAGAGTCGAGGACGCCCTGGCCTTTGCAAGAACCTCTCTGCAGTCGGCCGGTATGTCATATCCTCCAAACTCTAGCACTGCAGGAGCCAGGCCTTCAAGTTCAGCGATTTCGGGTTGTGGTGGAGGATGGCGCCTCCTTGTCTGGAGAGTAGATCCGCGTCCACCGGCAGCTTGATTGGCGGGGACGCTGACAAGTCCAGAAGGTCCGGGAACCATATCTGCCTCGGCCACGCAGGTGCGACGAGGATCATCCTGCACCGTGACCTCTTGAGCTGGTTGACGAGCCGGATTAGCAGTGGCAAAGGAGGGAACGCGTAGAGGAACAGGCCCTCCCAGGGGAACGAGAAAGCATCGCCCATACTCCTCGCCTGGGGAAACCTGCTGGCGAACCTCCAGCACTTGGAGTTCGTCGCCGTCGCGAACAGGTCGATCTGGGGTGTGCCCCACCGTCGGAAGAGGCGATCCACTAGATCCTGCCGTAGTTCCCACTCGTGGCACGAGCGCAGCTCCCTGCTGAGTGAGTCGGCGATGGTGTTTTTTATCCCTGCCAGATGAAACGGCACCAGAAACATCCTTTGGGCGACGGCCCAATGCCACAGGTCCTGCGCCTCCTTGGACAGTGCTGGGGACCTGGTTCCGCCCTGTTTCCTGATGTAAAACATGGTGGTGGTGTTGTCGGTGAAGATCCTCAACACCTTGCCCTTGAGGGACGGAAGGAAGGACCTGAGGGCCCAGAACACTGCACGGAGCTCCAGGACGTTGATATGGAGGGACTTCTCCGTCGGGAGCCAGAGGCCTCTCGCGTGCAGATTTTAGGTGTGCGCTCCCCACCCTTCCAGGGAGGCATCCGTGGTCACTGTCTCCTGGTGGTCTGGGGTCTGGAAGTCCATGCCCGCCGTCAGATGCGCGCGGGTGCCCCACCACCGGACCGCTCGGCGGAAACTCTCGTCGAGTGTGATCCTCTCCTCCAAGCCGCCCGTCGTTTGGATCTAGCGCGCGTCCAGGAACTCCTGCAACGGGCGCATCCGGAGCCTGCACATGGGAATGAGGTAGATGCAAGAAGACATCATTCCGAGGAGGGACTTGATGGACCTCACCTTGGCCGCGTCGGAAGCCAACATCCGCTGTACCTTGCCCAGGATGGACCTGGTCCTTTCCTCCGACGGGGAGGCCAGAAGGGACACTGTGTCGAGCTTCGCTCCCAGAAACAGTGCGTTTTGCGCGGGTACCAGGTGGGACTTGGCGTAGTTCACGGAGAATCCCAGGTCCGTGAGAAGTTGGACGGTCCTTGCCGTGTGCTCCACGGCGAGCTCCCTCGTCTTGGCTCGGATGAGCCAGTCGTCCAGGTAGGGGTGGACGTGGATCCCCTCGCGGCGCAGCTGCGCCGCCACCGGTGCAAGGCACTTGGTGAATACCCTGGGTGCCGACCGTAGTCCGAAGGGGAGGGCTTTGAACTGGTAGTGACGCCCTTGGACCACAAACCTGAGGAATTTTCGGTGCCCCTTTAGGATGGGAATATGGAAGTAGGCATCCTCCAAATCCAACGACGACAGGAAGTCTCCTTCCTCCAGCTGACCCAGGACGTGCTGGAGGGTGACCATCCGGAACTTCTGCGCCTTGATGAATTTGTTAAGACGTCGCAGGTCTAGGATGGGGCGCCATCCTCCCGTCTTCTTCTTCACGAGGAAGTATCTCGAGTAAACTCCGGAGCCCCGAAGCCTCTTTGAGACGAGTTCGATGGCGCCCTTCCTGAGCATCGCCCCTACCTCCAGGAGAAGCCGAGGGACGTGAAGCTCTTTCCTGGCCACGGGGGGGACGCGCGGGCACCTTCTTTGAAACTCGAGCGCGTGGCCCCGGGATAAGGCGTCCAGCACCCAACGGTCGGTGGAGATGGACTCCCACACGCTGACGAAGCTCGCCAGCCGGCCTCCCACCGGGGTGCATCGGTGGGGGCCCGACCCCACGGTCGGTTCAATCCTGTTTCGACGAGGCTTTGCCGCCTTGACCTCCTTGGCGACGACGGCGGGGTCCGCCAGACTTGCCTCGTCCTCTGTAGGCCTCCTGAGACGACGAGCGGGCCGCTTGACGGTAGGTGGAGAAACCGCCGCCGGAACCTTTGGAGGCGCCCTTGCCTCCGCTGCTCCGAAAGGGCATCCGTCGTTGCTGCAGAACCCCAAGGGCCCGGGCCGTCTCAGTGTCCGCTTTAATGGCCTGAAGGGAATCGTCCACTGTTTTCCCAAACAGGTTGTTCCCATCGAACGGCATGTCCAGGACTCTGGTCTGTACGTCTTGACGGAAGTCCGTAGCCTTGAGCCATCCACGCCGCCTAAGGCACACGCCGTTGCCCAACTGGCGAAACCCAGTGTCGGCGATGTCCGTCGCAATAGTGATGGCGTGGTCCGACGCCACCTCACCTTCTTGTAGGATCTCCAGGGCCTCCGCCCTCTTGTCGTCCAGTAGGAAGTCCAGCAGGGGAGCCAGTTTGTACCATAGCTCCCTGTCGTAGCGGGCCACGATAGCCAAGGCGTTGGCCGCTTTAATCGTCGTCGCTGCAGACGAGATGACCCTGCGTCCCATAGAGTCCAATTTCTTTCCCTCGCCGTCCGGTGGGGAAGTCGATGTGGAGGCCGCACCCCCCCCCCCGCTTTCTTCCTGGCCGCCGCGGAAACAACGGGGTAGGCTGCGCCCGGAGGCACAGGGGGGCCGCGTCCGGGACCCGGTACTTCTTCTCGTACCGGTCCCTTCTAGCTGGCGTAGTGGAAGGGTTCTTGAGGAGGGCGAGGCCCTCATCCCAAATGTCGTCCAGTAGAGGTACCGTGAGGACCGTCTTCCTCTTGGCCTCGCGCCGTTGATAAAGGAATCCTTCCTTTTTCTTCTCCTCAGGGCAGAGTTGGAAAAGCTTGGATGCCCTGGCGATCATGGAGTGGAACGAACCAATCTCGTCGGGCGGAGACGCCCTGGTGGGAGGTGACGACGGTAGATCCTCGTCGTATACCTCGTCGTCCGTACCCGTTGCTGCCGTGTCAGTCCCTGTATCATCCCCTCTGGTGGACGGGGAGGAGGGCTGGACGGTGCGCGACGGCTGAAAAGGAGGTGGAGGGTGAATCCTTCTTTTCTTGGGCGGGGGAACACCAGAAGGTCCCGGCTCAGGATCCCCCGACGGGAGAGGTTCCTCCGTCGGCAACAGCAGTCTCGTCCTTATCTCAGAGCATAAGGACTGTATAGCCAACAAAATGGCAGCCGAGTTGTCTTGCGGCGCTGGCAGAGGGGAATCCGACGGGCAATCAGGGGCCCCGTCGGCACCCTCGACGATGTCGTCGTCACCAGCGTCGGGATCCATCCCGAAGGGCCGGTCTTCTTCCACGCCAAGGCCGTGGCTTAAGACCTCGATCAGCTCTTCCTCCGAGGTTGAAGCCGAATCTACGACGACGCCCTGCCCCCCCTTTTTCTTCCCCGTCGGGGATTTCACGGGGGTCCTATCGATGGGCACAAAAGAGGACTCCCTCCGAGGTGGCAGGGAGACTCTGAGCCCCGAGGTCGCCACCACTGGTGTAGCCTCCACAGGCTGAGCCAGGGCCGCCGCGACAGTATCGATAGAGGGCTTGGCCGGATGGATTAAGGCCTTCACCACCTTAGGTGCGCTCACCGCCTTATCCTTGAGGGGGGAGGACACTGCCTCGCCCCCCCTCCGATGGGGCCTTCGAGCTCGACCGGGGCCTCTCCAGGAGCTTCGCCGGGTGCTCGCCCTTCCTCTTACCCGACCCAGAGCGTTGGCTCGTGGCTGAAGGTGCCGGGGAGGGTGCGCCCTGCCTGGCGCCCGTAGAGCCCGACCGTTCGGCGCTCCCGGTGCCAGCGGACTCGCGGTGCTTGGCCTTGTGTTGGACCCCCGTCGCCGGGGCGTCCTCAAAGGTCTTAGAAGACCACTCGGATTTCTTCCTCTTCTTCTCGCCTGACGGGCTCTTCCCTTCCAGCCAGTTGGCGAGACGTTGATGGCGGTCCTTCATGGTCCGCTCCGACATATTGCCGCAAAACGCACAGTCGTTCTCCACGTGCGTCTTGTCCTCATGTAAGCAGTAGAGACAAAAGGAGTGTTCGTCCTCCTTAAAGACGTTCTGCAGCTGGCATCCAGGGCAGACCCTGAACAGCTTTCCGGGCGTCGAGCTTCCCTTCTCCTGGGTCATGTCCAGGCCTGAGAAGCTTCTGGAGTCCTCCAAAAGCGTAGCTCGACGAAATCTTCACCCTTGAGGGGCGCAGACGAATCCGACACGGGTCCCCGTTGATCGGATGGAGAGTCGGTGGAGCTTGAGGCTCTTTTGAGCAAAATGTGAAAAAATAGCACTAACGCTCGAGAGCAATAGCACGAGGATCCCAACACATGAACGTGCGGTAAAAATCTGAAGATGGCTGCCAGAGGCGGTGCTTAGGTAGAGGGCAGTCATTGGCTGTGGTCAGTATGACGCAGAGACCAGTGATTGGTTACTACTACGAAAGACAGATCAGAAACGAAACTGATACTGGTTTTTTCTTTACCGAGGATTCCCAGCCTGACGACGGGGAATATTCATGAGCATGTGAATCCATGCCAGACCCCATGCTGGAGAATATTCAGTTATGGCCTCACTTAGGTCCTATCGAAATCCCGTATCCTGCAAGGCCTCAGCTCTGAGTTTCCACATCGGGATTCTCGCCCTTGGGGGCCGATACCTCCACTCCACCACTAGGGGGGAGTGGTCCAAGAGCACCCTGGCCTTGTATTCCGAACCTGTCATTTCCCCGGCTATTCCCGAGGACACAAACATGTAATCCAATCTGGTGTACAAGTCATGGGGGGCCGAATAGTGTGAGTACTGCCTGTCTCCCGGGTGCAGCAACCTCCAAATATCATCTAGATCAAAATCCCGCAGTAAGGCCGTTAGTGCCTTCGCCGCAGGGGTTGGTCTCTCGAATTTCTTATTGGACCTGTCCATCTTGAGATCTATTGTACAGTTAAAGTCGCCTCCCCGGATGGTAGCGCTGCCCATTAGGGGGCTAATTTTGTCATATAAAGCCCTGTAATAGGCCGCTGTGTCCTGAGTGGGAGCATATGTGTTCACGATGTTGACCTCCCTATTCTCCAACATCCCCCGCACCACTAGCATTCTCCCATCCGGGTCTGGCGTCGATTGGAGCAGCTGGAAAGGTACATGAGGTGCTACCCACGTGACCACCCCCTTGCATATGCCAAGTATGTAGCTCCTGAGGTGGTTCCCCTCCACTTTCTCTTGCCCACCTCTAATTTGTCCCTGGTAAAATGGGTCTCCTGCAGTAATGCTATATCGACTTTCAGCCTTTTCAGATTCATTACTTTGTTCCTTTTCAGGTAGCTGTTGAGGACTCTAACATTCCAGGTCACAATCCGGAGGCTATCCATAGCCGTGTGAAGAATGTACCGCCTCCCCTCTCCCCCCCGGGTCACCGTTCCAGTCCCGGCCAGCATGAAATTGGGTTCGTGTCCCCACCCTCCCCCAACTTGGGCTCTCCAACTATCCCACCCCGTGCCCCCCACTCAACTATTCCCCACTGCACACTTCCCCTTTCCTCCCGCCCCCCCCAACCCCACCCAAACTAATGCCCAGCTCCATCCCTGGATCTCAGGCTCCCCCGCTTTTGGTCCCACCTCGAAATGCCGAGGTCGGGAACCCGGCAGGGTGTCACCGATATTAGGTGACCTAACTAATATACTAACTATTGGGGTCAAGAGTGCTTCCCACTCATCTCCAGTTGATTACCGTGATACATTGTGCATCACTCGTAACACAATAAAGTACTTCGCGCCTGAGAGTCAACAAATCGCTACACTATATTATAATCAAGTCCCAGAGTCACAATATGTACAGCACCTCGGTCCCATGATCGAGCCTCACTCGTCCGTATCGTCCTTCTTGCGGCCGTCCGCGCCCTCTGGGCAATTCTGGCCATCCAACCATTCCAACACATCCTCCAGACTCTCGAAAAATAAAGCTTTGGTATTGTGGAATACTTTCAGTTTAGCTGGGTACATCAACATGTATCGCAACCCAGCGGCTTGTAATCTCTTTTTCACCGTCCCATAGTTCAGCATCTGCACTTGAAGCGTATAGTCAGGATATGCAGAGATGGTCGCGGAGGCCCTTTGTATGGTGCCCCCCTTCCTGAAATATTCCAATATCTTCTCCCTTTCCCGATAGTTTAGAATCTTGGCGATGATAGGCCTCGGAGGGGTACCCGGAGGGCGCTTCCTCGTAAGCGCTCTGTGTGCGCGCTCCACCGCAAAGCCTTGCGTGAAGGTCTCAGCCCCTATTTACTGAAGCAACATGTTCTCAACATAGTCCGTCGGGTTAGGGCCCTCTTCCCCCTCCGGAAGGCCCACTATGCGCACATTGTTCCTTCGAGCACGCCCTTCGGCCTCCTCTGCTCTATTCTCCAGGTTGGTTACCTGCTGCCTCAGGACAAGGATCTCCGAAGCGTGCGAGGTCCGGGCAGTCGGGTTTACGGTCACTTCTTTCTCTAGTTCATCTGTGCGTTCCGCCATTTTCCACACGACCAACTTGAGCAAATTGACCTGCTCATGCACTGCGCTGATGTTGAGCTCCAGCGCTGCCTTAAGCTCGGCAGTGGCTGCCTCTAGCTTGCTCTCCCACGATGCCTTAAGCTCTGCAATTGCCTCCAGGATCTGCCGGTCAACGCGTGTAGGAGTGATGTCCATTGGTAGATTCTTGTCTTTAGGTTTCGCCCCCTCCGCCTGGCCTGTTGCGGGGTCTTGATGAAATCTTCCATTGAAGGCTGCTTCGTCTTGGATTTGAGCAGTTTGGATGCCGTCCTATCGTCTGGCATTCCCGTGGTCATGTATTGCAGAAACACAAACAGAATATTTAATTTAAGAAAGTTCAATACTTTAACAACAAACCCACCAATCTAGCTCTTCTACCTAGATTACTTACTCAATCCAGTCACAAGGGCCAATGCGCTATAGAGTACAGCATCCTCATTTTACCATTAATCCACAATAAAACCACCTAAATGTCCTTGTGTCACATGCACAGAATAAGAATTGCATATCCCCGGCTGCAGCCCTACAGATAAGGGTTGTATTGGCCACTTTTACTCCCAAAACATATGCAAATACTCCCAAAAAATAAAAACTAGGAAATGGACACATAGAAGCCCCTCCCCCGGCTTTCCTCCACACAGCTCCATGGATATGCGTGTACCAGTAGCCTGATTTTCCAAAATGTTTTAAAATGGGAACATCCCATTGAAAATGCTTTTTTAGATCAGGCTCAATTGTGCCTGTGGAGGAAACTTATTATTACTGCCTGATCCGAAGTGGTAAAAATATATCTTTAAATGTGCATAAATAACTAGGTGCAAATAAGTGTTTGTTACAAAAACATGACTGCTTTACAGTTAAAACATATTTTTACCCGCTAAATAAAGACTCCCATTGGGAATGGCACTTAAAGAATCATTTTACTCACAACTTTAAAAAATAGGGAATGCAATACTCCCACTTCAAAATCTAATCTGGAGCACTGCCTGGCTATCAAAGAGGTCCTTCCTCATCCCCTAAAAGTGCAAGGATCCTCAAATTTATTCAGCCACCTACTTTAGCAATATAGGACTCCTCTTATTGTATGCACAAGCCTGTTGGCTTGGCTCTTCTGACTATCTTCAATGCTGCTGGCTCCCTTCATTCACATACCTACCAATGTCACTGGTCTACCTGTGCTGCCATGACCATGGCTCCTCCCTCTCCTGCATGTGCCTGCCAGTGCTGAACCCTAATCCCCAAAAACAATGACTACAAAGGCAGACTTCTGCTCCTCACCTTTCCTACATATATCTGACAGAGCTATCCTTGTCCCTCCATGTCACATCCTTCGCTCCTTGCTTCTCCTGCTTACACCTACCAGAGCTCCCACTGCTCTGATGTCCTTGGCCCCTGCTCTATTACATGTACTTGCTCGAGCATACTGTCCCTTTTAACTGCAAGTTCCTTCTAGTGCTACTCCTTCCAAACCCACTATGACAATTGACCCTCTCTTCTGCTAGCCATATCAGTCAGTGGTGGCCTTCTGCCTCCCTTGTAATTCTGTGGTTCATCCCTTATTCTTGACATTTTTGTCAAGGCTATGTTGGGGAGAATTCTCATTTCTGTGCTAATTCCCTTTAACCTTAGAGACCCCCACTCTTTTGCTGGACTCAGGGCTTTTAAATGTTTACTCCTGAGTGAGTGGGACTTTTTCCTCTCTCTCTCTCGTGTTTTTTTCTGACTAGGAATTTGTGTTTCTTACTGTTTAATGGAGTCTGATAAACTCTATAGGCATCTGCTTTTTGCATTGTGACACACAGCACCCTTTGTGCAGTGCCACTGAGAAATTCCTTGGACTTCTCTTAATGTTTAACTACATTTTCTTGGGTGAACTACTGTTCCAAGAATAGTAATATGACTTTTGTGTTACGTACCTTTTCTTTTGTGGGTCCAGCACACCCCACCCTATGTGGAGTGCTGGGAGGTTACATGGTAACTCCTTCTCCCACTTCTCATGTAACATTTTGTTACACTAACTTACTTGAATGGCTGGTGGCAGTGGTTTCTTTTTTACTACCTTGTACCATGTAGCTGCAGACCGATTTCTCAGCTGCAGTACTGCACCCAAGGTTGACCATTTTCCCAAAATGGCCCCTACCTTCTTTTTTGCCATTTATTATCAGTTAGTTCCTTCTGGGCTTTTACTCTGTTTGAATCGGGTTTGAGTCCTTTGTGCATTTTGCATTCGGCGGGCTCCAGCCTTGAAGCCCGCCCAGGCGTCAGTGTGCCTGAAAAGGCAGGAAGTGAGGGAGGGTCCCGAAACTTCCCTGTCCTTTGTCTCTAGGTGTGCCTGTGTGAAACCAGTTCTGATTGGCCGGTTCTTCAGTTCTCAGGTACTGTGGGGCTTGGGCTACATCTACCTTTTTCCAATTGGGTGCTTCCTAGCTTGGGGAGTACTATTTAAACCTTTTTGAGTTGACTTCAACTCAACTGCACTGGCCTACCAGCTTGTGCTTCTTCAAGGTGGCTCCTCTTGAGCTTCTGTGATTTTCTACTGAATTACTGACTATTTTAAAACATTTTCTAAGAAGAGTGCATCAGAACTTTGAACTGGCCCATTGACTTTGGCTGTCCTGGTTCCCTGAAGGCCCCCTTCTGAACCTATTGGCTTTGGCAGTGCTTGTTCCCTTATAGTTTTTAATTGTTGAACACTATTATTGCTGGTATAAAAGACTGCGTACATTCCTTTGGGAGATTATAACTGTTTTCTACTTACACAGTATGTTCTGATCTGACTAACTTTTCCCTCCTTAAAACTCAATATTGTAATGGTGATATATATGATATGAGATATGATAGGTTATTTACAACGTGCTTAATACCCAGAGGTTTCTAAGCGCGGACCCGGGGATCAAACCTGTGTTGCTCTGTCATCTTGCTTCCAAGGCGAGCACGTTGCCGCTGAGCTATCCTCCCGAGATCACAAATAAGTGTTATTACTGACCTCAAATGACGTCACTCAGTGTGCTGGAATATGTATAACACAAGAAAAGTTTACTCACCTACTTCATTGCTCTTGTTGAACTGAATCCTAACTTTGGGATTAATGTGACTATTAGTTGCTTCTTTTTAAAGATGGTCTAATTATCCTTGTGTGTATATATATATATATATATATATATATATATATATATATATATATATATATATATATATATATAAATATTTATATTACAACTTTAAGTGTGTGTTTACTTGGATACCTGTATTTACTAATTTCATTGTACAGCTCTACAGCTCGCATTACCCGTCTTAAGATAAGCCTGGCTGTTCAGTCACTATCAACGTGTGTAGTACAGGCCTATATAAAAAAGGTGTGTTGCCGAATACCAAGAGTCCCACACCAGTTACACTCTGCAAATTCTTACCTAACAGGGTGCAAGTTCATCTACAAGAATCAGACAGTGCCATCCCTCTCCCTAATCCATGAAGAACCTTCAGAGAGTACCTTCCTTTGCACCACCATACCTGTGTTCCTTTCCTGCATGCACTTACTGTTTCTGGCCTTCACCCTTGTCTCTATGTCGGTGGCTCCTCCTCTCTCCTGTACAAACCACAGAGTGTTGTCCCTCCCACTTACCTGCATGTAACTGGTGGTTGGTCCATCATCTGTTTGTGCTGTGCGCTCTTCTGGAGCTGGACTCTGGCTGGACTCTCTGCTGCTGTCATATAAGGGACCCTCCTGAATTTTTCGGTCGCCCCTGGCATAGTCCTTGCTCCATTGGGTTGACTCGCCCACCCTACGGCGGTCATTCCGTCTCAGAGAGGGTGGGCTGGGCAGGATGGGTGGCCCATACTCCCTCTTTTGCAGGAGTTGCCTCTGTGCCCGCTTCAGGCTCTTTTGGTACACTTCCAGCTGGCAGAGTATGACTTGTGTATACTGGTTGGGATTGCCCCCTTTAGGGCAGAAGGGGACTCCCCAGTAGTAATGCACCATGCCCTCGTCTTGTAGTTTTGTGCTGTGTCCTTGAGAAGCGCTTCGGTGCAAAGACTGGGGAGGCAAAGTCGGTACAGTGTCTCTGAGGCCCTCTTTGCCCGCTGTGTCCTGTGCTTGCCAGTTATATCCCTCTCCATTAATGCTGTCGTCCTGGAGATCCATTAGATTTTCAGGAGTGGAACCACCAGACAATTCCTGCCTGGCACTGTCAAATACTGATGCCACATCCTCCCTGTCCTCATTCACAGTGCCCTGGCTTTTTGCCAAGCTAGACTCCAACCTGCGGGGAGCCATCTGCCAGGCACACAGAGACCGCTTGGGAAAGGTTGGGCTCAGAGAAAATGGATGTTTGAGGGGAGACAAAGGCACAGGATCACTGGAGTCTGTCAATGCCGGAGAACCCACATTCTGGGACAAGCTAGAAATGGTGCTGCAGCAAGCAGGGGACAGAACCACACTAGATTTCTCAACTACGTCTTGACTCAACCGTTCAAGTACCACCACAGGGCTCTTCGCACCCACAGCCGGCCTATCAGCAGCGCATGTCCCGACAGGCGAGTATGACTCTGCATCACAAAGAGGGTGGGAAGCAGATTTCTTTATGGGTGACAGAGAGGTGTCACATGACAGATGTTGTGATGCAGGCTTCCCAATAGGTGAGGACGGACAGCTGGCACCCCCCAGTGGCTGAGAGGATGGTCCACTGACAGGTGACAAAATACAGCTGAAACCAGGCGGGGACTGGGAAGCAGGCTTCTTGATGGGTGACAAACTGTTGGCTTTACATATAGGCTGCGCAGAAGGTTTTCTTACAGGTGACATGCCATTAGTTACACCCAGCAACTGGAAATTAGACTTCTGAGAAGGTGAGGCAATGCTGGCTACATTTAGCTGCTGGAAGGTACACTTCATGACAGAAAACGCACTGCTGGCTCTTTCCAGTTCCTTGGAGGTCAGCTTCTGGACTAGCGGTGCAGAATTTGCGAAGGGAGATGTGCCGCTGGAGTCACCCCGCAGTTGGGAGGTAGGCTTCCTGATGGGTGACAGATAACAGGAACTAGGCTGAGGTGCTGAGGCAAGACCCGTTTTGGGTGATGCACAGCTGGCCTCAGACACCTGTTGCAAGGTGGGTTTGTCATTTGGTGGTGAGGGGGACTCAGATGGAGGTAGTGAGTCAGGGCAAGTGGCTACAGAACACTCCAAGTCCTCTTCATTCTCTGGTTGATCCTGCTGTGTAGGCTCTTTGTGTGTCCACCGAAGGGTTGTTCTTTTTTTGCCAGTGCATTTAGAAAATTGCTGTCTCTAAAATGAAACAAAAGGCAGATGTGAAGTAAATGACATAAAAGCAACAAAAAAACAACATCAGAAGAACGTATGGCTGCAGTTATAAAGAGACTCATGGACGCTGGGTGTCACAACCACAATATCCCCCAAAACGCCAATGTTCATCCCTCTTCCTTCTGAAATTACTATGAAGGGAGGTTCACTTTCACAAGCAGCCTCCGGAAGCCCCCGCTACCTCCCTCTCCCCCCCTCCCCAACTCTGTACATTTATAACAAAGGAAGATTTGTGGGAAAACGAAGCACTCTTGGTGCGGGTCCGAGCAGTGGACTGTCACAAGCAGACTAAACATCAGGAGAAAAGGCAGTAGCTGTTGGATGGAGTATACTCTGGGAAGCAGAAAGGGCAGTGAGTGCTACAGGGAGCAGTATTCAGACAGCCCTGTTCCACTGGCATCATCAGTAACAGTGAAGAGGGGGTGGGTGTAAGGGCTGCCTCTTTGAAATGTAAGACTAAGATCTGAACAGCCGAGGGATATGGAAAAAAGGACATATTTTAGAAGTTTGGTCAGATTTTCCACCTGAATATGTATGTGTCCAAGTGCACAGTGATGGAATTGGGAGCACAAGATAGGGGGAGGAGTTTGAAGTGCAGTGCTGCTTACTAACTTGTTTAAAATGTAAATTACTGATAGCACTCCTGTTAAGAGAAGTAAAAAACATGACCTCCTCAGCGCAGTGTTCTAACAAGCTCTGAATACACGGAAAGTCAGAGGATTCTCAGCATGAGAGCACTCCCATGTGTTTGCCATTAGGATTTTCATTAGCAAACATTTTTTTAAAAAAATGACAGTCAATGGGGAATATATTGGCATGGACAATAGGTCATCAATGAGTGAGACTGTATCTTAGCCGATAAGAAAACTCATTTGTGTAAAATCCTGTCCTGTTAAGACTTTCATCATTTGGCGGTTAATAAAATAAGCAGCTTCGCAGCGAGTAATAACAAGCAAAAGACAACTCACTGTGTAGCCCTCACCCCACAACCCATAGTTAGGGTTTTCCGTTTTACGGGTTCATTTATTTATTTTACTTCTCGGGGTGTATGTCCAGTGTTTTCGTGTTTGCCCCTTTGAAAATATCACGGTCAACTGTTTTTTCCAGCGGTAACACAGAAACATTCTTTTATTTTTTCACTGCATACAAAAGTACGGTAATATCTCTCAGCGCAAGATGTTATGAACACTTTCATGTTAAAATGGTTGTTCCTGCATATGAGTCACAAGACACACCCACTGGTCGAAGTGGGTGGGAGTGGTGTTCCTCTCATTTTTTATTACTTTTTACCGTTCCTATACTTTTTATTTTAAAAATAAACCGTTCCGGAATTATTTTGTTTTCAAATAAAAGTGCAGGAAGAAGTTGAAAGTTGCACTTGAATGCACTGCACTGAGCATTCCCTTAAATAGCAAGCACGCTTGTTAGGGAACTTTCCTCTTACACCCGGGGTCTGCAACCTGCAGCTCCCTAGATGTCTTAGACTAGGATTCCCATGATCCCTCACCGCGGACTATGCTGGCTAGACTGTTGGGATTTGTAGAGACAAACGTTGTGGAAAGTGCACAAGACAAATTAGCATTTGACTTTCAAAAAAATGAATCAATCTGGAAAAATAATCAGAGAGAGGAGAATTCTCAATAACTATGCTGGCAAAGTATAAAAGGTGCCCACCTTTCAAACCTAACGATTTAAATACGTGTGTCAGTGGAGAATTGGCATCAAGGATAAGGAGAATGGACAAGTAGAGCAGACAGGACAGGGGTACAAGTAAATCCTTGGAGTTAGGACACTATATCATATCACCAGCCCCGACTTGCTCCAATGAAAACGAAATTAAATATAAAGTTTTCAGTGCAGAGTGTCATCAATGTGGAATTTCATGAATATGTCAAGAATGCCATGCTATGCATCTGTTGCATAGCATCATGTTAGTTGCTGGCCCTCATGAAGCAATGTGTGACTCGAGATAGCAGAAAATGGATGGAAGACTTTTGGGATGATGGTAAAAACCCTGAAGCAAGCACATGCCTAATTTGCGGGGATTGATGAGTTTTGAATAAAATAATCAAATGGAAGAAAAGTCTCTTGCTGGAGAATGCAGGCATCAATCCCGCTACCTCTCGCATCCTAAGTGAGCACTCTACAATCTTAGTCAACTCACGTTCTTTGCAACGACCCTTTTATGCATACACAGCTTCAGAGCTAAAGCAGTCTTCAGTTCACACTTGCTTGGCTGTCCAGGAACCTGTAGCGCATTAAGTCGCTTCTCTTCATCTGCCGTAGGGGAATTCACAGTCTTACCTTTTTGCCCAAAACAAAATATCTTCAATGGAACTACAAGTAAAGCTGCAGATGGCCATCAATTGCAATGAGGATTGGCCAACTAGCAGGGGCGGAGTGGCAACGGGGGTAAAGGGGCAATTGCCCCCCAGCTGACTGTGCTGCTACCCAATGGGCCAGAGCTCCAAAATAAAGACATAGAAAATGACGAAATCCTTCAGAATCTAGCCTGCCACAAAGGAACTGAGTGCTGCAAAGCCTGCTCAGAGTCTGTAAATAGGGCAAGGCATTTGTCTTGATTTCAGTAATGTTGTGGATGTGCCTGGGTGGCCACACACACAAGTCTCCACAGTGAGTAAGATTGAGAGGAGTCTGGGCTGCAGAGGCATCTTCATACTGCCCAATGCCAATTAATGCATTTAAATAACAGATTCTGTGTCCCTGGATGGTAATGTTGGCACGACTGCTTCCCATACACCATTGGTCGGTTATGAGTCACAGTTTATCACCACTCCTATTTGTAAGGGTCCATACCTTATAATAGTCCGTCCTCGATTTGATTCTGTATGAATGTTTCCTCTATGTTCTGGTGAATTTCTTGATCACCAGCGTGTTCATACAAAAAGAGTTTAATAGCACCCTGAATAGCACCCACGGATGTTACTTATATAGTGGTTATAGAAATGGCTGTTGGACTGTTTGTGGTACCTACCTTTGGACACAGTTGAAAAACACATATAGATGTAATGTTCAGATATTAATTGTTAGAAAACTACAAACTAAGGAGGTCATTGAGAGTTGGGCAGATTATTTAATACCGCTGAAGAAAGTTACCAACTCTGACCGTGGTACTTCTGGAAATCTGCCCTACTCAAAATTGAATGACTGGCGTCTAAAAGAGCTTCTGCTCATGAGGTGGTTATATCGAATCCAGCGATCCAAATAGTCGGGTGTAAAATGGTGAATCCTGCCACGTTGGTAGCCAAACCACTGGCAGAGGATGGCCAAGTGCATGATAGCTCAAACTATGAGGAATTGTATGACAAAATCCCGACTGTAAAGGAGAATGCACTAGCAGCAGGGGAGGTTCTCTTGATTGATGGCTCTTCGAAGATCGATCAAACTGATGGAGAAAGGTATCTAGTCTCAGCTGTGTTAAGACACAGAGCCAATGGGGAATTTGAAGTAGTAGCAAGTGTGAGACTATGGTCTCATTTTTCGGCCCAGTCTGCAGAATTGGTGGCGCTTATTGTCACGCTCGAGAATCATGGAGGGCAGGAATGGACTGTGTACAGTGACTCCGCCTATGTGACGTCAACCGTGCATGCAGGATTAGCAAGTTGGAAAAGTAGGGGCTACCTCTGAGCAGACGGATAGGCTTGGATTGTTGGATAGGCTTGTTAAAGCACTACAAATCCCAGTAGCCATCGTAATAGTTCAGTGCGCAGCTCAAACTAAGAACTGACTTAATTTCACACGGAAACCAAGCCACAGACGAAGAGTCCAAAAGAGCTGCATATTCTTCTGATATTTTTAGTTTTGACACTCCTGATGTGAAAGAGAAAATGGTTGTAATAATGGTTGTAAATGAAAGCTTTAACAATTTGTTACAAACGCAGTTAATGGAAGTTCAAGGTGGAGCTCCACAGGAAGAGAAAGACCTGTGGATGCGGAGGGGGTGTTCTTTATCCCCTCCCGAAGCACTGTGGCGAAAAGACAGCACTGGTAAACCAGTGATAATTGTAGCCTTATTAAGGGTGGCGTTAGAACAGCTACACTACCCTGCGCATGTCACTAAGGAGAGCCTTGCAGCAACCACTGCAGAGGATTGGTTTGTACCGAACTTGTTAGAACACGTTGCTTTTTATGTAGTAAATTGCATAGTATGTCAAAAGTTTACTGCTGGGCACACGCTGCAAACAGTCAGAGGAGTAATTCCTAGACCAAATGATCCTTTTCAGCATTTACATATCGATTATGTTGATATGCTGCAGGTCTGTAATGAATATTGGTATACGATAGTGGTAGTGTGCCCGTTCTCGAAATGGATTGAAGCTGGGCCGTGCACACATCCTGATGCCACTTGCGCTGCAAAGTTTTTAGTCCGAGAAGTATTTCCTAGATGGGGAGTATGTGAGGTGCTGAGATCAGATAATGACCCCCATTTTGTGAATGAGATATTTGAGCAAATTAGCTTATTGCTTAGCATTAAAACACAAGTTTTCTTTTGCTTATCACCTGCAAGAGAACAGGCTATGTGAGAGACTCAACGGTCTGCTCAAAGAGAGAATAACTACATTGAAACTGACACTGAAAAAGGGGTGGCTGCATTGCCTGTCCCTTGCATTATATGCACTGAGAAATCAGCCCAGCTCTGACCACCACCACACACCCCACAAATTAGTTACAGGGAGGTGAATGAGAACGCCTCTGACTCCTCCAACGAGTACTAGGAGTGATGCCCAGACAACTGCGGAATTGTTAGGAGATGAGTTACGTGCCTACTTAACATGTATGACCGTCTGAATCTCTGTCATTTCAGATCAAGTTAAGCGGACGGGGTGTCAGTCTCAGAACAGATGTAGACCATACAGCAGCAACCGGACCTAAAGGACTATGTGTTCCTAAACTTTTTGCTGGAGAGAAAGTTTTAATCAGGAATTTCACAAGAAAGTGGCACGAGCCCCAATTTAGCGGCCCTTTCATTGTAGAGGATATTACACCATCAGCAGTCACAGTCCAAGGGAGATGAGCTTGGATACACCTAGGAGATGTAAAAGTTTATGCTGGAGAGGCGACGAACCCCTAACCCATTTGGAAGCAAGTGAAGAAGAAGACGTTCAGAACGTGCAGACTAGATCTATGACGAGGAACAAGGACGCAAAGACTGTCTAGTAGACAGACAAAAGTGTACATTTGGACTGAGGCTCCCCTAAGACACTCTTTGTAGCTGCTAGCAAGGAGTGAGGAAATTACTGTTCTTGAGCCACAGGAGTTGCTGACTTTGGACTGTGGAGTGCTCAAGTAAATGGAAAAATGCTTAATCTAGATTTCCTGTTTGATGACTGGAAGAGGGAGCAGTTCCCAGACTAGTTTCTCACTGAGCTTCTCTTTGGCGGTGCCTATGGTGCTATCAGATGTTGACATTGTAATGCTGGAAATGCAATGGAGGGAAAGGGCCTCCCTGTCCTTGTCCTGCATTCCTTTTTCATGTGTGTTCTGTGTTTTCTGCTCAGATGTCCATATAGGACTCCTGGCAGTGCAGCTCTTCCTCTGTTTGGTCATGGTGAACAGACCCCTGGGATACCCTTATGGCACCCATGGGTGGGGGTACAATCCTGTACCCCTATTGTATGTTTTTCGGGCACCTGTGTGTGGCCCACAGAGCAGGGTATGGGCTGGTAGCAGCTCCATGCTGAATTTGACAGGTGCTCAGAGTATCCTCCATTTTGGGATACCCAGGCCCTGCCATTGGAATCAGTTGATTCCCGATAGGAGACAATATGGCCCGTGTGGCCTCTTTTGCTTTCTATTGCCTGTTACCTTGTTTTCCAAAAGTCCTGGGAAGCCCTGACTCTGTCCCTTCCCCCTGACTGGCTGTTGGGTGGAAGTTCCATATATGGTATTGTGGGGAAGTCCAGGCCAGACTAGCTGGAGCCTTCCCAGTGACTGTATGTTGTGGGTACACCCTTGGGGTGGGACCTGGCTGAATGGAGTGTGTGACCAATATGCACTTCATTTTATGGGTGTCTGGTTTCTGGTATGTAACACAACGAATGAGACAGTCCTGCCCGAAACTGGTATTAATGTAGTGTGGAGTGCTGAAAGGCTGGGTGCTTGTCCCAATACACATTCCTTGTTGTGAGTGTCTGGAGGGAAGTGAATGGCCTGAATGCACTGTGGGCCTGATTGTCTGCCTGCCTGCCTAAATGCCCTTCTAAATGATTGGTTGCCTGAAGGTGACCCAGCAGAGTGAATGAGAGACCAAACAGTATATATGGGGACCTCTCACTGATGGAAATCATTCAGAAGCTGAAGTTGAAACTTGCTGCTTATCCTTGAAGCCCAGCTGGAAGAAGACTTGCTGCTGCATTTGCTTTGACCCGATCCGAAAGCTGTGGAGCTTTTCAAGGACTGATCCGAGAGAGAGGACCTGGCTAGGAGAACTCTTCCCGAGCTACGAGGCAACATTGTGCAAACCGCTAACCTTCGCCGAAGTGCCCTGGAAGTCAGCCTTCGAAAGACTGTCGACCGGAGACGGGGACCGCCGAGGAATCTCATAGTAAAGCACCCGGACATCGAGGCCATCAAAGTCCATTGCCATCAACCAGGGTTCGGAGGATTGCCATAACCACTGGAAGCCCGTCGAAGTAGTTTCCCAGAAGCGGGGACCGCATGAAGCCGTGCTGCCGACAACCGGAGTCGCAACACTCCACCTTGCTGGGCCAGAGTTCTTCATTGACTCTTTGCAGCAACAAACTATCATCGTCTAGGTGCAGCACATGCCTCGTCTTCACAGGACGTCCACGACCGATCATCGGCGAGCACTGCCAGGACCGAAGCTTCTGCCCCGACGCCATCAAACTCTTCATCGAGGGCTCTCAACGCCAAGGTTCACCTTCTTCGAGGACTATTGACGATCCGTGGCTCCTGCCTTAAAAGGAGTCACTCAAGAAGGATCTGTCGATGACCCATCGAAGAAATCTGCTATATCAGGTATATTGGGGTGGTAGAACAATTATAGAAGGAGACAAAACTCTTCTAAGACAATTTATGGACTGGGCTGGTTTATTATCTTATTTACAGGTTGCCCAGGTGGGGGGGGGGGATCCTCACACAGAACTGTGCCTAGTGGTAGTGGCCCAGTATTCAGCCAACACAGAATCAGTTGTCGTGTCCGGCAGCTGTACTTCACGGACACAGTAGCACTGGCATGCCGGTAATTACGATTTCTTACCGCCGGACCCCTTATCAGGCCCAGGGTCCCCTTCTCTTCCAGCTGCCACAGAAACAAATTGATTTTTCTTTCTCAGTGGCTTGGTCTTTTCATGGTAGTATATTACTGCCCTCCTCAAATCTAGTGTATGGAGGCTTCTTTCTGCCAAGTTTGTGGGGTTTTGAAATAAAGCGGGAAGTGCAGTTGATTGATTCACATGGAACTTCGAGATGAATTTAGGTGCTAAACGTTGATGTGTGCGCAAAACCAACTTGTCTTTGTGAATAGTCACAAATGGGCCCTGAACTGAAAGGGCCTTCAGTTCACTAACGCTCCTTATCGAGGTAATGGCCACAAGGCAGTCTTATAAGTGAGGGCCTTAAGGCTAGCCTTGTGCATGGGTTCGAAAGGAGGTCCCATTAATCTTGTGAGAACATTCAAGCTCCACTCGGCAGTTGGGTTGGAAAAAGGGGAGGGGGGTATTTTTACCCTTTTCATGAAGGCCTTAATCACAGGAATTTTCCACAATGAAACCTTGCTCTAGGATGTGATGTACACAGACAGAGCGGCCAGGTGGATCTTTTGAGAATTGAAAACAAGTCCTGAGCCTAAAAGGTGTGTTAGATAAAGGACTAAGGGACTCATCAGGAGTTAGGCAGAGAGGGAAGGATCTCATGGGCGTTTATGGAGGGGGGAAATAGGCCCAGAGACTGTGAAACCCACCTATTTAACTTTCCCCAGAATCCCACACTTTTGATGCCTGTTTGCCAAATAGCAGAAGTCAGAAAGTCGTTGTTGCCATTGCAATTGTAATGGGTTATTTAGAACGCCCTTAATACCCAGAGGTGTCTAAGCGCAGACTGTTGAGGACTACAAGTCCCCAATCCATAACTACTGGGACGAGGAAGAGGACTGAAGAGTCATGCTGTAGTAGTAGTAGTAGTAGTAGTAGTGGTAGTAGTAGTAGTAGTCAGGCAATTCAGCCTAATAGGCAACACATGAGGGAAGCTGAGAGGCTTAAAAGGCCCCGGAGGTGCAGGCAGTTAGCAGCTTGAACTGTGGTTGGAGTGTATGCAGTAGCAGCAGAAGCAGAAAGAAGAAGGCACAGTGTTGGCATTCCAGGCAGATGTAGGAGAACCAAAGGGACGCTGGGATTCTGATGCATCAGATTTCACCTGCTTATCCTGTGAGGGTCCTGTTCCCCCAAACTCTGGTGTGCAGAGGCTGCGCAGCGGAAGGCGTGCAGGAAGGATGCCTTTGCGCTGTGAGTCTAATTAAAGAGATTGTTGGGAAGGGAGCAAAACCATCCCACCCCCTTAGGCACTTTAGGGTGAGGTGAGTCCCATTGGAAAAACTATAATAGTTCAAGGGGGAGGAGGGCGCTCTAAAGGTCCCTCCACGATCATAATATTGTACGTAATTTAGATGCTTAGACATAGTGAGTGTATGTAAGCAGACACCATTTTTCAGATATTAAGTAGCCATAGTCAAAGGATAAGGCCTGCACGGCCATGCAGTATTCAGTATGTTAGACACAGGCCGAGAGCCTGAAGGAGAAATCTGAATGGGCCCAAGCACTGACAAGAGAGGCCCACGCTGCTAACTTGCACAGAAACCTCCCTTTGTTCTAGAATTGTTGCCAATATGTGTGTTGTAGAGGGAATGTGCCCAGCAAGGCCACGAGACCGCACTGGGCGCCATGGTGTGCGTGTTATCACACACAGGCCAACGCAGGCCTCCGACCACCACATAGACATCCACGAATTATAGCCCCTACAACTGCCCTAGTCCCAAGACCCTTGAATTCGAAGATACTAGTTGATCCCCAGACCACCGACTATAAACCAATACACCATAAAAGATCTAAGAGCATGGTCGTCCCACCTTATTTCATAATGACATGATTTATAATGCAAGTTACAGGGAGGGATACATTATAGTTCAAAAGCAAGGATGGAAGCCTTGGAAGCCAAGAGACGTGATCGGGATGAGTGAAGGATGTGTGGGTCAGTACGACCTTGAGGCTCTACCTGTGCCAGTCTTTGAGCCTACCAGGTGCCTTGTATAATGATCGAGTACTGTTTCCAAATGTAACTTATTGCTTCTTTGGCCTTGGTTCCCTGGAAACGATGAGCCCAGCAGACCCCACATGATGGAAGACGGATCGGCTGGGCTGGGACCAATGACCTGGCATCCCCTATGGAGTAGGCCGACCATGTATAGGGCCGCACCAACCAGCCATGCAGGTTTCCACTGTATACAAAGGATATAGCCTATGACGCTGAGTCCCCTTTTAAGCTTCTGCTTGCACCCTTTTCCACAGAACGGTCCATGCAGTTCTTTGCTGGCGCACCTATTTTTGTAGAAATCAAACTTGTTATCCTTGCAAGAGTTTCTTTGCCCTTTTTCCATAGCAGGTTGTATTTTTTCTGGTGTGAGGATTTAAGGGCATGCCTTCATTTGGTGATCCCGACGCGATACCAGCACCCCCATGCCTGCACAGGTGTCCAGGCCGCTTCTCCGGAAGGGCCGCGCCCACCTACAGCGACCAGTTCCAAAAAACACGTATTCCCGAGTGGTTTTACAGGAGCCGTCTTTGCAGAATTCCTGTCTGTCCTTTGGCGTGGGGCGCGGCTCCGAGGAGAGTGCAGGCTGGTATTATTGAGAACCCTCTTACAGATGAGTTTGGGTGAACATGCTCATGTGAATATACCCTTTCAAGTAATAAGGAGTAAGGGGCGGGCATATCAGAAAGCGTGAAGGTTGTGAGCACGTGGAAAGCAAGATTGTTGGTGTGGTTGTAGTTTGTGTTTTTTTTATTACTATTAAGTTTTTTAAGGCGAATATTAAGGAAAGCAAAATGAAATGATATGGAGTCTTTCCAACTGGGAGAAGGTGGTAACACGTATACTGTGTAACAGAAGAAAAAGGAAACAAGTAGGAGCCCTGCATAATTAGTGAGCTCGGGAATACTAGTAATTATTATTTTAGCTTGTTTTGTTAGTGTTTTTATTGTGTAGGGTGGAGGCCCAAGGTGGGGCAATGTGCAAATACTAGTGTGTTTGGAGTGTGTGATTGGGGTGTGGTGAGATGGAGGCGGTGGGGAAAGGTATTTTTGATTTCTTTTTGACAGGCGGGAGGGTTAAAGGAATGACTTTGTTGATGAACAATTGTTGAAGAATATCGTGACAGTACCACAAGCAATGCGTGACAGAAACAAGAGGTGGGGGGATACCCCACTCGTGGCCGGAGCAGGGCTCCCCATAATAAGGGAATTCTGGAACATATGTCCATATTTCTGGCAGCCACATATAAGGGGAAACAGTTGCAAAAGAGGAAAGAGGTATTGGATCTTTGGAAAATGTTCAAAGATATTGAAGATCTTGAGGGAAGGGGAGTCCATAATGAGAGCATCGGCAATGGTACAGAGAAGGAAGGCAGGGCACCAGCGGAGCGTGGCAGAATATACCCATTGGCAGCTCTCCACGCAGTAGGCTACACTAACCCGACCTATGTGTCGACCACAGCGACAGCCCCACCACCCCCACATGCAGCCCCTTTGGAGGTCCCAGTGCATGCTGATGTCAATAAAAGGGACTTAGAAGTGGCACTGGCACTAACAAAATTGACCAGATTGTGGCTGACACAGAGTGAAGTGAAAACAGCCAAACCAGCAGATCAAGGGTCAGATGGGTGGAAAGCAGGAGACTTTTTGTTAAGAAAAGATAGCACAGCCATAAAAAAAACATGCATATAGAAAAGGAAGGAGAAAGGGGATAGCGGGCAGACAGCCTAGTGTACGAGAACTTAGGCTGTCCGCCGAGAGAGGAAGACACGTGGAATACAAATGATGAGGACGAGGAGGCAGAGCAAGCATCCGAAAAAACTCCCCGGGTGGAAAGTTTGTGGGAGTGTAGGTTAAGGAGAAGGCTTGGCCGGATGGCGGTTGCAAGTAAAAAAGGATGTAGAAAAAGAGCTGACGGGGGTAAGGCGAAGATGCAGATGCCCCTTTTACATAAGGGGTCCGGCAGGCTGCACTATGTGCAATGGGCACAGATGGACAAAAACAATTTAATAAAGGCGCTCCCGCCCCTCACGGCGGGGTGCAAGTAAGTGGATTCACCCATTCAAAAAGCAGACCGCCGGAGTACCCCTGGCTGTCGGCAACATCAAAGGCTTATTGGTATCGTCCATTGGAGACCAGGCCGGGTATGTGTGGTTCAAAGCAGGATACCCAGGAGTGAATTTAGGGGACGATGCACACGATGGAGCATCATTCAACAAGGTCCGGGCACAAATATGGGACACGCTGCAGCAAGCATTCCCAGACAAACCTGATCTACAATCAATAATGCAATGTACCATGGACGATGATGACGACCCCTCTCAGTTTATTCTTAAGATTCAGGAGATGTGGAGAGCAAAGATGGGTAATTCATGGGACCAGTCGATACCCTTTTTCTACTTTATCGTTAAAAAGGGCCTGCCCAAAGAAGTGCAAAAGGCCCCAGACAAAATAGTGGGCATCAAGGCAAAGGGATGGGCCGAAATACAGAGCATCATAATACACCATTGCAAGAGGATGAAGGAGCGTGACAAGGAAACAGCCTAGAGGCGGCAAACAGAGGAAGCAAAACTGGTACTAAACAAACTAGCTAATATCGTTGTGGAGGTGTCGGTATCGACGCCCCTGCAGACAGAGGTGGCAGGAAATGCCCAAAAGTTTGCAGATGCTAGGATAGCAGCAGTTTGGTCAGAAGGAGGGCAAGGACAGTGGGACGGGGGTCCACAGTACCCCAGCCCACAGTGGAAACAAGGAGGACAGCATTGAGGAAGAGGTGGGTTTCGAAGAGCAGAGGGAGGAGGTTTTAGGGGGATGGGACCCAGAGGGGGGGAATGGGATCTTTATAATTTTTGAATTGTGGAAAATGGGGGCATTTTTCAAGAGAGTATAGGAACAGACAAGAGATGAGGTAGAACTACGGCCCACCACCCCAGGGGCACCTACAAGGGCCGGCGCCCAGAATTACTTCCATACCCTATGAGATACACCAGGCCCACCACAGTTAGCCCCGCAGATACCTGGCCCACCTGCTCAGCAGCAGGCAGTACAACAGTACAAACCCCAGCACATATCCCAACAGGTAAACAGCACAACCCTGTCCAATGGGGCACCAAATGGTACGGTCGCCCCCTTTCATGGTAGGGTGTGAGGGGAGGGAACTCCTTTTCGTTTCCCGGAACAAACACATATCCTGATTAGGACATCCCACAGAGAACTCCTGTGTGTCCTGTCCTGTCAATGGCCCGCAACTCTGATGAGGAACCCTTGGTGGGGGTAGAGATAGGAAACCAGCAATTCATTTTCATGGTTGATTCGGGTGCTGCAAAATCATGCATCAGTGAAGGGACTTCCCGTCATCGGGCAAAACCCTTGACACAGAGTGCATCTCTGGGGCTATTTCTAGGATTCCATTCATGAAACAGCTGGATGTAAAGGAGGGAGGGAAAGATGCTGCACGCTCCCATATTGTGTTCTCAGACTTTTCCTATCAACCTTCTGGGAAAGGACCTGCTCAGTAAGTTGAACATGACAATTTCATTCACTGATCATGGCATTTTTTGACCACGACAGGAATATGCGCAATAAGAGCAATGGTAATAATACAGGCAATGACAGGAGAGGTGGTGATCCAATGGATACCCACACATGTTCATCTATGGGAGAACAGTGCTTGAGTAGGCGGTGCCACGAATTGACAAGGACTGTTTGCAGAACACCAACAGATTTTATCTTTCGCCCTGTAGTGTTCCCTGAATTGGTAGCAGGCACAATCCCATCCCTACATCTGCAAGGATTATTGGTGTTGGCAAAGAGAGTGGTCGTACTAGGGACAGACAGGCATGGGTGTGAGTGGAGCACAATGTTTTGTACTGACCCCACTGTACCTATTAAGGAGGCAACAGATTAATAACTATTTGAAAACAATGAAAATGACAGAGAAATAGTTTGACATTTGCATCCCCTGTGAGATCATGGTGCAGTACCAAAGAGTGCAGTACCCCTTGATGGCCATTGTGACCTCGCCCCCTTCACTGAAGCAAACTTAAAATATATACCCGAACAGTTGTGGACCACCAACCCACATGATGTTGGCCTTTTAAAGGAAGTAGCTTCAGTGCACATAATACTAAAGGCAGGGGCAGTGCTAGCTCGGGTGAAATAGTACCCACTATCAAGAGAAGCAGAGGAAGGAATTAGAGACACGATACGGCCCTGCTTAATCAAGGGATAATAGTGCCATCCACATCACTGCGTAACCCTGCGATCTACCCCGTCAAAAAGGCAACAGGGGCAATTGGAGAATGATCCAGGATTTGCGCCCCCTAAATGATGTGGTACAGAAAGAATTTTCGCTTGTCCCGAACCCCGCCACCATTTTATGCAGTATCCCCAATGAAGCGACCTACTTTACAGTGATGGATTTGAAAAACACCTTCTCAATACCTCTGCACCCAGATTCATAATATCTTACAGCATTTACCTATGGCGGAAAGCACTACAAACACACTCATTTGCCTCAGGGGTACTGCAAGAGCCCAAGCATTATCAACAGAATATTGCAGCTGACTTAGGAAACATTGAAGTGTCCAGCACGTTCATCCAGTACGTGGACGATTTGCTTGTGTGGAGCGACAATGAGCAGAACTGCCGAAGAGACTAATCACACTCTTACAACTCCTGGCCCACAAGGGGTACAAAGTTGACAAGGCCAAACTCCAGTACTGCCAGCAAGAAGTGCTGTATTTAGGTCAGTTAACATCAGCAAATGGCAAAAGAATCATATTGGACAGAGCGGCGTCTGTGCGCTACCCCAAGACCTATAACAGTAAAAGAAATGCAGACATTTTTAGGGTTATGCAACTACTGCAGAGCATGGATTCTGGACCATGCAGCGTACACCAGGCCGCTCCTGCAGGCCCTCAAGGAAGCACAAAAAAAAACGATCACAAGTTGAATGGACAGCACACATGATAAAAAATGTCAATGATTTAAAAGAAGTGAGATCTACAGTGCCAGTGCTCGCCACCCCATACTATACACAGGAGTTCTACCTATTTTCACATTCTAATGGCCAACTCAGGACTGTTGTGCTGACCCAAGAGTATAATGGGCCACAAGCCATTGGCCTACTACAGTGTTACACTAGAATCAGTGATGCAGGGACAGTTCGCCTGTGAGCAAGCACTTGCTGCAGCTGCATTCGCAATTGAGAAAAGTCCCACGATCATGATGGGTTGTTCTGTCATTTTGTATGTAGAACACTCTGTGATCGCCATTTTAGAAGGATCAAAATCTACCCTAACAACACAGAGCCTCAGCCTACTAAATTATCCTCTCAAGCCCAAACATCCATATTGTGTGATGCAAAACAGTGAACCCTACCACATTTTGACAGAAATGTGTACGAAAGAGGACTTGGCAATGCATGACTGTCACGTACGAGGGGTAGGAGGATGACATCCCCAAGGCAAGAGATATCACATTGGAAGAGGGGGAGGTCTTTGTCGACGGGTCAGCAACAATTGGCAGAGACATACGGGTGCCGCAGTGGTACGCCTCGATGGAGGTGAATATGAGACACTGATTATGAAAAACTGCCGCTCATTGAAGCGCTGCGAGTGGCGCAGGGATTCCAAGTGACCATTTATTCCGGCTCAGCATACGTCACTACAACAGTGCATGTTGGTCTGTCAGGGTGGAAATGGAGAGGTTTTTCGGAGAGCGGACGGTACCCCAATCCAGAATGCTACACTGTTAGACTTATTGATCTCTGCATTGTCCCCACCCTCCGTAATGGCGGTCGGTAAGTGTGCCATCTATACCAATAACAGACAACATTTTATTGGGAAATGCTGCTGCAGACGCTGCGCCCAAAATGGCAGCTCATCTCCTGGTACCTATGCTTGCCGAGTACGTTGTGGCCACACCTTCGAGTAATCAACAAAAACACTCCATACACAGCAGTGCCTATTGCACAGTTTATCGAAATACAAGGCAAAGTGCCAAATGAGGAGAAACAACTATGGATGAACAGAGGGTGCAAACAGTCTGTGAAGACAAGAATGTACTGGTAAAGCAGTCATGCCTCAGGAGCTATTAGCAGTAGCTTTTGACAACTTCGCTACCCCCCTCACAGCTCAAAGCAACACTTTGCAGCCAATATATAGGAAGATTGGTTTCTGCCCAATCTTCAGGCGCACCGCACGAACATGACCATACACTGCACCAGGTGTCAAACTTTCAGCACAGGAATGACGCTCCAAACTTTACATGGCACTTTGCCCCGCCCTGTTGGGCGATTTCCGCAAGCTACACATAGATTACGCCGACTTGGGAGAAAGGTGCAATGGGTACCGATATTTGATTGTTGTGGTCTGCCCTTTTTCACAGTGGGTTGAGGCAGGACCTTGTGCATACTCGGATGCCAAATGTGCTGCCAAAAATCTTGTCCGTGAGGTCTTCCCCTGAAGGGGCGTGTGCGATGTGCTAAGGTCCAATGAGCTCTATAAAGAGATCACAGCATCAAGCACTGGATGTGTTCAATTTATCATCCCCAGGCCCACTGCATTGTGGAGAGATTCAACAGCCGTCTCAAGAGCAAATTATCTAAGTTTTGCACCACGCTGACATACCAGTTTACGCACACAACCCAGCAAGGACTATAATCTAGCACCCCATGAGGTGGTCACTGGTCGGCACATGAGTATGCCCATATCCCACGTCAAGAGGGCATCAGACGCCCATAGGGCACCAGCAGTCTTAAGTGATGAATTTAAAGAATACCTGACAACACGATGAGTCTCCGACAGATTGCACCACCCGACACGACGACGCCCCGGACACTGCAAACACGACAGGGACAGACTCCCTGCCTGCCCAACTGCTACTGCCTCAAGAACTCATTTACATAAGGAGTTTTGTCAGGAAATGGAACAATCCCAGATTTCATGGTCCCTATGAAGTCATATTTTCAACTCTCCTTGCTGTAAAAGTAAGGGTGCTTCGCTATTGGATCCATCTTTCTGATGTACGCAGGGCACCACAAAATAGTACACAACCACCTTCAGGGCCCCGGTCCATGCCTACCTACATCAGCTCCAATTATATAGTGAATTATTACAAGGCTTGTGGGCCCGTAGTTTATTTAGGAACACACACAGCCAGTAAAAGATAAAATGTGTATTCTCTCTCATCTGTATGTTAGAAATAATTGTAGCTATCGTACTGTTCCTATTAATATATGTGTGGCATGCATTTTAGTGCAGGATTAATCTCTGTTTTAATATTTTTATTAGGGAGCGTATTTTATATGGGGAGATCATATAAAAGAGGGGCGAGTGGGGAGTACATACACAAACGTCACCAACATCACTTTAAATATGTACAATAATAGTAATGAGTGTAATAACAGTTATAGCAGACCAACAAGTACACCTGCACGTATGAGCAAGAGTATGGGTAGGATATAAGAACATCTTTTCCCATTTGTTTTTAAGAATATTTTTTGTAACATAAGCATTTATGATGCTATTAGCAGTAGAAGTGTTGCAAGCAAATCCATGGGATCACATAAAAGAATGAGACGGCAGGCACAAAGGCCCAAGTACAACATCTATCTTGGCCTTGATGCTACTGAAGATTAGAGACATCCCGAAAATGACCAACAGTTGGTGCACGGATATGAGTGCAGTAGGGATACAAACGGCAAATGGCAGCTTTTAGTATGTTCACTAATCCTGCACGCCTCTGGGACACCCAAGGTATTAGTACCACAAGAAGTACCAATCATAGAGGCATAGTACCTGGTTTATCTTGCGCTATGTAGGGTTAAAGGCACCTTCCAGGCACACAGAGAGCGACTAGAGCTCATCGATCTGGATCCCTTGCAATGGAACGATAATCCGAGAGACATTAAATGCCTGCAGCAACCATATCTGGTGATCCAAGGACTTAAATATATAAACAATAGATGGCAAGAGACCACACTCAGCTGCTTGGCAGAGGGCCTCCTGGGATATGAAGAGGAACTCCTAGCCCGAGTGGAAGCAACCTGCGCACAAATATGGAGAGAGCACATTACAAAGTTGAGATGGATTGATTGCAGCGATAGAAAAACCAGTGAAGGTGCACCCTGAAGAAACATATGATCTTTGCTTCCACGGTGAAGGAACTATTATTATCGGCGCAAATGAACGATGCAACAGGACCCTCCTGATTCCAAACCCGATGCTGTGATCGATAACTTCTGGGTCTGTGGCCAACAAGCATACCTGCACCTCCCACCATCATGGAGGCGCTACTGGTCGTTGGCCATGTTGCACTCAGCACTATTGGTAATCCCAGAAGACCACTTAAAAGGTGGGGCCAATCCCCGCCACATCCCCAACCGTTTCTCCTGCGTTCGAAGAGCAGAACCTGTTACCGCCACCAGAGTTTTGCATCCTCCCCAGAAAAAGGCAATACGAGAAGCTGCGGAGGAAGAAGAGATCATACTACCCATCTAGAGATTCAGCTGCATTTCTCACTGAAATCCCTGAAGAATAATAGACTGTTCAGCTCAGCGGAGACCTTCTTCGCCTCCCAATTGTTACCCGGCGTGCAGGCAGCGGCAAAAGCAAAATGGCTGCTCACTGTATGCTGGATCTGGTCCAGTTGGCAAAAGACACGGAGCATGGGTTCAAAGTCAAAGGTCAAGCTGCGTGCTCTGAGGCTGACGAGGATGCAGAATTGTTACGTCCTCGATATGCTGATGGCGATGGAAGGAGGAGTGTGGCAAAAAGGGGGGGGGGGAATTCCTGCTGCACATTGGTACCTCCTGAAGAAGCAGGGAACCGGTAGCTTTCTCACATAATTGCAGCCATACATGGCCTATGAGTTTGCATGAAAAAAGAAGGAGGAATCCAAGGAAATTACTGGTTCGATGTTGTATTCGATTGGGCCCTATCCTGGTTAGGTGCCATCGTGAAGATGCTGGTACTCGTCATCAGATTCATCTTGGTCATCTTCTGCACCTGCCAAATGGGCCTCCGGTGTTGTGCCAAAGCAGTGCCTAGTAGCACAATGATGATGGCATCAAATGGGTTTTCAAAGGTATCTTGCAATAGAAAAGATAGTGAAATACAAACCGACCACACCATCCCTCACATGCTCCCCATCTCCTACGGGGACGAAGTGGACCATCTGTATCACACCATCATTGTCTCACCCCCACACCCAGACCCAGAGAATTATGAGGAAGTATGGGTGGACCTGGCAGGCGATGCATTTTTATGACATGCACACCTGAGGAATATGCGCTATCAGGGGAAAGCTTACGGTCCATCTGTTTGCTTTTGAGAAGGCTGGACATCACCATGTGAGGAGGCGGTGAAAAGGGAGAATGAGCGCATGCATTGGGGTGGGGGGGTTTGTTACTGTAGAAGTAACAAAAGGGGGGAATGTTGGGAAGGGAGTGAACCCATCCCACCCTAGACGCTTTACAGTGAGGAAAATCCCATTGGAAGAACTAATAGTCCAGGGTTGAGGGAAGCGGTCTAAAGGTCCCCACACGATCATAATGTACATAATCCAGATGCTTAGACATAGTGTGCGTATGTAAGCAGACACCATTTTACAGATATTATGTAGCCATAGTCTAAGCATAAGGCCTGCACGGCCATGCAGTATTCAGCATGTTAAGACACAGGCTGCAAGCCTGAAGGAGAAATCTGAATAGGTCCAAAGCACTGAAAAGAGAGGCCACGCTGCTAACTTGCACAGAAACCTCCCTTTGTTCCAAAACTGTTGCCAATATATGTGTTCTAGAAAGAATGTGTCCTACAAGGCCACGAGACAGCACTGGGTGCCTTGGTGGACGTGTTATCACACACAGGCAAACCTGTTATTGCATGTATCTATGGCAATGATGACAAATTGAGAGTCCAAATGGAAACGTAAACCATAAATGCCAATAAAAACATTTTAAAATAAATCACACACAGGCAAAAGCAGGCCTCTGACCCCCACCCAGCCATCCACGAATTATAGCCCCTACAACTGCCCTAGTCCCAAGACCCTTGAATTCCAAGATACTAGTTGACCCCAGACCACCGACCATAAACCAATCCACCATAAAATATCTAAGAGCATGGTCGTCCCACCTTTATTTCAGAATGACATGATTTGTAATGCGAGGTACAGGGAGGGATAAATTATAGTTCATGACAGCCTTCCCAGCCATCATCTTCACCAACACTAATCTATACACGGCAGCTAAAGCACGGGCCAAAGACCCCACTACACCAAACCATCCTATCCTACTAGCCATGAACATACACCTATAAAGATCTCCAATACCTCCAACACAAAAGCAAACTCTACTACCCTACTCACAGGAGCGCTCGTCAATGCCAGATCCCTCCTTGCCCATGTCCTCGACATATCCAATGTCATCACCATCAACAAACTGGACTTCCTAGCAATCACAGAAACATGGCTGCATCCAGCCGCTGGCCCATCCCGGACGTTTACACTATCTTCAGGAAAGATAGACTGATATCCAAAGGTGGTGGAGTAGCCTTCATTGCTAAAAATCTGCTATCAATCTGAAATCCCCAACCAAACCATCAGCTCAGGCGAGCTGCTCTAGATCAAAGTTGCCTTATCCGCTACAGCCTCCCTTCTGACCCACTTAATTTACAGACCTCCAGGTCCACTGCTCTCCTTTGAGGAAGACATTCCACAACTCCTCTTCACTAACACTAAGCAGTCTTCCAAAATCATTCTTCTGGGTGATGTCAACTTAGGTCTAAACGACCCAGCTGATCACCATGCTCACGCCCTAGCCAACTCCATTGAATCCTTAGGTTAATCCCACCGGATCTTAAGCCTTAACCATGATAAAGGTTGCACATTAGATTGGATAGCAGACCTCAACTGCAACACCAACATTCTATCCAACATTCCATACCCATGGTCAGACCACAATGTTATCACCTTTGATATCACTGAGACAGCTCATTCTAACATCTCATCCCAACCAGCACCAGCCTCCCGCTCTAGAAATGCATGGAACATGTTAAGTCACTCAATTGTTTCCCCGGCCCCTAATCTCTTAACTAGTAAGCTGCCACTCCCTTATTTTTCGCTTTGTCTCAGGTGCAACACAGCTCTCCAATATAGCTTTCAGGCGCTAGATATGGCAAGTGGAGACTACCAAATGGCTAATCATAAGGGGTGTAAAACGCTGCCCCCCAAAATCACTCCAGGTCTCTCTGCCATTCCTGCCATGCTGAACAAGGGGCGCGCTCACCTTGGGGGCTGGGGGGGGGGGGCCGGTGGATGCCTCTGTGGTTCCTTCTCCTTACTGGTGGGCAACCTCTTTGCCCTCCTTGTGTCCTTGTAACAGTCCTTATTTTGTACTGCTCCTTTCCTTGTTCCTTTCAGTGTCCAAACATCCTCGTCGCCAATGTTAAGTTGTGGGTTTGGGGTTATAAATAACCACTCATGAGCCTTGTTCAGTTTAGGTATCTTTAGTAAGTCCACAGGAACACAGGTAAGTACATCAGGTATAATACAGGACAAGTTCATAGGATAGAAGCATCCACCGGTCCCCCTGTGCCAAGCTTAAGTTTCCAACTGCTTATCAAGGAACACAGGCACTCGCATCCAAACATTCCAACCAGAACACTCCATACCAAACATTCCAGACTCAGGCACACATACATACAGGGAATAGCCACATAGTAAGGATAGGTAAAACACAACCGAACACATCTTCTGCCAACCTCCTCCCCCTATTTCTACCTCAAATAGATTACTCACACACAAACACTGACCCCCCTGCCCCCCACCCATATGGTCGAACTTTACAACCAAACCCTCCATAAAGCCATCAACAAAGTAGCACCTCTGAGTATCTGAAAAACTAAACCAAGCGCCCACCTCAGTTCATGGTACACCCTAAGTCTCAATACCCTACACTCCTCAAAAAGAACAGCGGAGACTGCTTGGATAAAATTACCCTTAAACGAAAACAAACAGCACTTCGCAGTCATCTCCAAAAAGTACAAACAAGCTATTCTGCAAACCAAAAGTGACACATACAACAGGAGAATTGAAGAAGCAAGTTTGGGCACATGAGAACTCTTTGCCACCTTACGTGAGCTTGAGACACCATCTCCCCGACCTGATAACTCCACCAAAGAATGCAGTTGGTTGAAAAACATCCAAAACGCTCTCCTAGACACAATCTCCCTACTTCAAAACTAGAAAAACAACTGCCAAAAAAAACAAACTTCTGACAAAAAATATGACCCCTAGATCAGCGACTCCCAATCCCCTCGATCCACTCCCAGATTCAAATTCACCCCGTTCACAACCTCTCAAACTACCAAGATTAGGTCTGAAACCTTCAAAGTGCAAAGGAGATATTTGCCCGTCTACCGTCAAAGGATTGCATCTTTCATCACAGCGCTAATCAACTCCTGCTCAACTGGCAATGTCCCAGAGAATCTAAAAGAAGCCTGGGTACTCCCCCTTCTCAAGAAGCCCAAACTAGACACCAACATTCCCACCAACTACTGCCCCATCACAACCGTACCCTTCCTTATCAAAATACTCGACAGCGCAGCCTATCTGCAAATCCCCTCGGCTTCCGCCAAGGAGATCTGGAAACCCACAATCTGCTTGGCCTCCACAAATCAGGCTTCCATCCCGGTCACGGTACGGAATCCGCCTTCCTGGACTTAAAATCAAAGACAATGGCAACATGGCTCTGCTCCTACTACTTGACCTTTCTGCAGCCTTTGACTTGGTCAATCACATAATCCTCTGCCAACACCGGCCTCAGGTACCCATTTCTCGGCCAAAGCTATAGCCTGGATAGAGTCCTTCCCATCCAACCGCACAATGAGAGTGTTCTCCACCTCAGCAGCAGCCCCCCTGCACCAGTCACCTGTGATGTGCCTCATGTGTCTCACCAACCTTGTAGAATATAGATAACCATAGGAGGCTGCACCATATTATTGATCAGGCCGAGGGAGACCCGGGTGAGCTGGCTATAGTGTCATTGGATGCGGTTAAAGCATTCGATTCAGTACGGTGGCCATGGCTGATAGTGGCCCTGAAAGGATACGGGATGGGGCCAGGATATATCAGATGGGTCCAGATGTTATATAGCTCCCCGATTGCGAGAGTAAAAACAGGAACCATAATCTCTGATAAATGGCAGCTTAGCAGGGGGACCAGACAGGGATGCCCTTGGTCACCCATGTTATACATTTTGGCATTAGAGCCGCTAGCAATATGCCTGCGGCAACAATACAAGGAGGTGGGGATCCGAACGAACGGCGGCACACACCTGATATCATTGTATGCAGACGATATGCTCCTCTATCTGCGCTACCCCGAGGAGAACCTGCAGTATGTGTTGGAGGTGATGAACCGTTATGCCACTCTCTCGGGCATATCAGTGAACCCTGGGAAGTCCAGTTTGTTCCCCTTGGGCAGATATAGGAACATCCCACTGGAGAGATTACCCATCCTGCAGATACCCTGGCAGTCCGTGACATTCCGGTATCTGGGCGTGAACATTTACCATAGGATGGAGGCAGAGCACAAATACAATACAGTGAAGGCGGTCGAGGGCATCAAAAACAGCATGGTGTTCTGGTCTCGACTGCCCCTGGGCATGGTGGGAAGAGCAGCCCTGCTCAAAATGGTGGTTTTGCCCAGACTTCTGCATTTTTTTGTGAATGTCCCCTTCCTTGTTCCCAGACGTTTTTTTGTAAGACTCCACAGCATGTGTAGGGGCTTCCTATGGGGCAACTCCAGGAATAGGGTTGCCCTGTGGAAACTACAAAATACAAGTGATAAGGGGGGCATAAACCTGCCGAATTTCGAATTGTATTACTTAGCGGGACAGCTGTTATATGTGGCTAGGTGGCTGTCTGCGGAGGATTCTGCAGAAGCAAGGCTTTTACGAGGTGATTCTGCCCCTTACTTCCTAAACGAGATAGTGTGGCTGCATAAAGCTAAAATGGTGAAGATGGGGAGATTGTTGATGCTGGGCTGGGAGATCTGGCGCAGAACTTAGAGAACAGTGGGAAATCCAGAACCGTTCTCACAGAAGGTCCCGCTGGCGGCGCTATGTGGGGCGGACTCCCAACTGCTCAAAGGGGTCCGCAGATATTGGGAAACGGTGGGCACAGCTACCCTCGAAGATATATGGCAGGACGGGGAGGCTGTGGAATTTCAGAGGTTGCGGGAGGAGACAGGGGTGCATGGAGGCCAATACATTACTTACACCAGGCTTATCAAACGGGTGAGGGAGAGGTGGCCTGAGACAGTGCTAACGGAAGAACCTGATGCCACTTTGGAAATGATGTATGACGTCTCTGAGGGAGGGCATGAAATATCAAGGATATATGAGCTCCTGGGTACGAAGGCAGGGAAGGAGCTGCCCCAACTGAGGATTGCCTGGGAGGAGGAGGTGGGAGAACCTATGACGGAGGGACAGTGGGACAGAGCCCAAAAGTATCACAAGAAGGTGTCCCGGAACGCGAGGCTCCAGCAGATTCAGCTGTATATTACCCATAGAGCCTATATGACCCCCGGGAAAATAGCCAGGTTTGGTGGTTCGGCTATACAGAAATGCCCCCGGTGCGGGGAGGAGGCGGGGTTGTTGCACATGTTCTGGGCCTGCCCTGAGATACAGAGATTCTGGGAGGAAGTAAGGGCGAGAATGGCGGGCAGGGGAGTGGAGCTTGATGTGAGGTCTGCTTGGGCATGCATGCTTGGGAGTTTTCCCAGGCCACGTACTGCAAAACATATCAGTAAAATGAAAGATTTGGCCTACGTTCTGGCCAAGCGCAGAATTGCAATGAGTTGGAAGGCGGCCCACAGGCCTAGGGTTGAGATTTGGTGGGTGGATCTATTGAGATGGGCAGAAGCAGAAACTGTGGTATAGTTTGAAGCTGTCACCAGGGGGGGAGGAGGAAGTGGGCCCCCTGATAGCCTGGAGACAACTGGTGACCTCAATGGTGAACCCTCACCAGGACAATCATGAAACAGAAGACTCGGATGAGTCGACGAACGCTGAGATTCCAGAAGATGCTCATGTAGATGGCACAGATGTGACGGCTCAAGTTTAAAGGGAGGGAGGAAGGAGGATAGTAAATACCTTTGTGTAATATGACATGTGATACTCACTATGAACGTCCTAAAAAGTTGTAATATTTGTTTTTTGAAATAATAAAAATTGTTTAAAAAAAAAAAAAAACCTGTAGAATATCTTCATCAAACCCCTCTTTGACCTCCTTGATGTCCAAGGTGTCACCTACACCAACTACGTGGATGACACCGAAATCCTCCTACCCATCTCTGGCAACTACGACACTGCCTGGAAAACACTAAGCAAATTATACCAAACCATCCGGGCCTGGATGGCACAAAATGGACTTTGAGTAAACAATGAGAAAATCGAATTACTTTTCATTGCCATACAATCTTGGTTAACCACACTCAATGACCAATACAAATCCTTCTCCGTCAACAGGAGTATAACCACTGTTGCCAAAGAGGTAAAGACCCTATGAGTAAACCTAGGCTCCACGTCATCACTAACTAGACAAGTAAACGACAAGCACCAGCAGCATCATACACAGCGAAATTAATCAATGCCTGCAGGCCATTCCTCTCCACTGACAGCTGCATCACATCCGCTAGAGCCCTCATACTATCCAGGATCAACTACTGCATACTGCAATAACCTCTTTGCAGGCACCAATGCCCGCAAAATAAAAGAACTTCTGGTCATCCAGAATAACGCTGTAAGAGCAGCTCCAAACATCTCCAAAAAAGACCACATCTCCACAGCCAGACAGAACAACCACTGGCTTCCAATCCAAGAACGCATCATGTTCAAAACGCTAGCATTCACCCACAAATGTATCTCAAACACTGCCCCTTCCTACCTTGCTAAAAATATCTCCCAGGCCCACTCCTCCAGACCTACTCGGGCTGCCTACTCGCACTTACTTGACATTCCCAGCTACAGACTAAAGAAAGCAGGGGGAAGCAGCTTCCCAGCGATCGCGCCCAAACTCTGGAATGCCCTCCCCCTAGTCCTAAGATCCGACGAATCCTACTGGTCCTTCCACAAAGGCCTCAAAACCTGGCTCTTCTCACAAGACCCCCAAATGAAACTGAACCTGCCCACCTGACAACTCTTGGCACCGCCACCTCCACCCTGCTTAGAAACTCAGATCTAGATAACATGTACGCATCATTCATGATCATAACCATTGTTACTACTACCTGCTATTAATCTTCTAACTGCGCCTGCAGCCTTGATGTAACATGTAACCAATGTACTACCTGTGTCTATAACTTTACTGTAACCAAGTACAACCATTGCCTTCATGTAAAGCAGCGCCCAAATGCCCCCGGGTTCAGCGTGCTTTATAAATGCCAAAATAAATAAATAAAAGTGAGGGAGGAAGCCTTGGAAGCCGAAAGAGAATGAGTGAAGGATGTGTGGGTCAGTACGACCTCAAGACTCCCCCTGTGCAGTCTTTAAGCATGGCAGGTGCCTTGTATAATGATAGAGTAGCACTGTTTGCAAATGTAACTAATTGCTTCTTTGGCTTTGGTTCCCTGGAGACGATGAGCCCAGCAGACCCCACGTGATGGAAGCTTGACGGACTAGGCTGGGACCAATGACCTGGCATCCCCTATGGAGCAAGCCGACCATGTATAGGTCGCACCAACCAGGCACGCAGGTTTCCACTGTATACAAATGGTGTAGGCTATAACACTGTGGCCCCTTTTAAGCTTCTGCTTGCACCCTTTTCCCCCAGAAAATTCCATGGCAGCAGAGTTCTTTGCTGATGCACCCATTTTTGTAGAAATAACATTTGTTATCCTTGCAAGAGCTTCTTGGGCCTTTTTCCCTAGCGGGTTGTATTTTTTCTGGTGTGAGCGTTTAGGGGCGTGCCTTCAAGATTGTGTAGCAAGAAGTGTGTCGGAGACTGAGGCGAGCAGCTGTAGTGAAGCCGTGGGACTCAGGAGCGAGAGGGGCTACTTAATTGAGTGGCAGGACCGAAGAAGCCTTCAGCGAGGAAGGATGTAGGTCCCAAGCGAAGCAAGAAGTCGGAGAAGTTGTACAACACCTGGAGAAAGGAATACAGAAGCCGGTGAGTTAAACCTGAAATTCTGATTCCGTGCGCGAACACTACCGGCAACAGTATCCAGCTTAATAATCACTCTCGTAGAAGCAAGGCAAAATTGTTAGTTGTGTCTTAACAATGGGACACTTGAAATGTAGCACTCGCATGTGATCGGGTATTTTCTCATTCACTTGTGTGAAGAGCAAACCCTACAAAAAGCAATTTGTAATCTTTAAACTTTGTAAAATCTATGAAGTGGTTGTGTGTGCCCAATTACGATTCCCAGAGGAAGACAGACCTCTAAATCAATATTAACGCAATCAATTGCTCGCAAAGAAAAGTCAAGTGTTGAAACATTGTATTTTGAAGTTGGAGTGAGCAAGTATTGCCCAAGCCAAGAGTGAACCAGGCATTCCCCAATTGAGACTGAAACCAGCCTTTCCCAAAGCCAGAGAAACTTTTAAACAATACCGTGAGCCAAACAGAACTTCAGCATTGCCTGAGCTACAGGTCAGCAAGCATTACCTGAATCCAAGTGAGTGGCACCAAAGCTTCTGGGTAATCATTCTGGCTAACAGTGGGCAGACAGATGAAGGCAAGGTTGGGGAAGGGAAATATTCTTTGAATTTGATACAACCTACTTTGCCAAAGACTGTAGGAGAAAGAGAGAAGTGTGTCCTAAAGGCAACTCTAGGTTGGTGTTGGTTGCAGAAAGACATTAAAGGGAGAGAGGCTGCCCCTCTGTTCAGAGGAAGAGCGCTGTGTCTACTTGAAAGTGTTGAAGTACCAGAAAGTGAATCTGGTCATAACCAAAACTTGTTTGGAATTACAAAGTACTGAAGCTGTAGCAGTGTCACAAAGTGCTGAAGCTGCGGTGGTGTTTTTGGGTGTCAGTAGATGCGATATGTCAGTAGGACAAATTAAGTAGAATACTACGAGGTAAAGGAGTTGAAGTTGTTGAAGAGGAAGTAGAAGTGCTATGAAGTATCCTAACAAAGATACCTTCTGTGACTCCTAATCTAACTGTTAACCAAGAACTGTGATTCGCTAAAATGTACAGAAGTTGCATTTCCTTTGAATTGTGATAATTCTTCTTGGACAACTGGAAGTTGTGGCAAAGCATTGTGGATGGGAATGACATTGATGGTATTTTGGTGAAATGGAAAGTCTTATCACCAAGAGGAGAAGCTTTTCTGTTATTGGAACTTTGGTTAACATTGAAGACCTCAAGAACTGAATTGAGACTGTATTACATACATGAATTTCCTCGTTACTTTTTTGTTGAAAATTGGAGCTGAATTTACCTTTGGTCATGGGAAAGGGCAGTTCAACCAGGTTGCTAAGAGGTTATCAAAAGATACTCTCTATACAAATATTGATGTTATTTTAATTGCCATATATTTTCTTTGTGTATTTGATGTTGAAGTGTGAGGGCCAGCCATCCTGTTAGAGTGTTTCCCTTTAGTTTTGACAGGTAGGAAAATCCTTGTCAGAGTAGGGGTAGTGAGGTGTTTGATAACATGTATAATTAAATAAAATGGCATATTATAAGCAATCATCAAAAAGTTGTCCACCTCGCATTGCTGACGCCTCACATCACCTTCTAAGGATAGAAGTACTGCAATGAGGAAGCTGAACCGAGATATGAAGATCAGTAAGCGCATATTGGCAAGCGGGCATTTAAACTGGGAAGCCAGCTAACAGGAAGAAGCTGGCTGAAGAGTTAGAGTCCTCTTGGTGCTGACTGAGAGACTGCTGGGAGAATGCAAGGTCCGTAAAGCCAACCGGGAAAAACCAAAGGAGGCAGACTGCAGAGTCTGTTATGCTGCGGTAACGCAAAAGGACGACGGACGGCCTCCTGGCGTGCAGCTTTAACGAAGAGCAGCCTCCACATGGTTGGAGTCCAGGGGTGCATGGAATAGGCAAGCGAGAGCTGTGGGAAAGACAGGAACCACGAAGCAGAGGTGGCAAGCCCGAAGGAAGGAAGTGGGATGCCAACAAGCTGCTGCAGGTTCCACGCAGGAGAAGCCATTCCTGCTGCAGCAAACCGGTGAGTCCACCCGAGGGAAGAGGGGACACCGAGGAATTTCAGCAATTGGACAGAAGGCAAACAGAAATAAACAAAGCAAATGAGAAGGAACGAAAAGTGCCATGTTTCAGAAATATGCATACGAGAGAATCCCGACAGGGGAGTATTCATGGTAAAAACAAATTAGACAATTTATAAAATAGAATCAAAAGTGGTCTGATATCAGGTTGAGCTAACTACCAAGATATTAATGCTCTAAACAAAGAATACTGTGAATTTTACTTCAGAGGTTGCAGGCATGGATATTTCCTCTAAACCTCAACCCAAGGTTTAACTAATCAGACAAACTAAATTGAAAGCAATGGTCCATGCGCACCTTAAGTCCCAAAGTTAATAACACCTCTGTTTTTAATACCTAGTGGTCTCAATTGAAGAAAACAAAAGTAGATTGCATTCATAAATTGAAAAAAAGTTAAATTTGCTTAGTGTTCAAATGTTTTGCAATGCCAGCCAACATGTTTTTTGACCTCTACAGGTCATCAGGGCTGTGAATGTCTCAAAACACAAATCCTTAAAGTGTCTGTTGACACTAGTTGCCCAAACATACAGATCATTTTGTAACACCCGAACAGAAATTCACAAAAAAACAGAGGTCCAATTATTATCAGACACCAAGTAGTGCATATTTGACACATAGAACACCATAATTCCATTATAATAAACATATAAAACATGTACTTAATTGTCAACATATTATTTTATCAAAGGACAAATTCCATATGCCATAATTAGTAATCAGAAGAAGGAAAAAGGAAAAAAAAGTCATGGGAAGGAACATCAATTAAACATATCAATCAAATTCAACAACAAACAGTTGAATATACAATCTTTATGTCTTGTAAGTGTATGTTGTTAGTAGTGCCAAAACCAAAACCTATCATGCATTACTCGTTTGCCCCTGAAGTGTGCAATGTACACCCAGACTATTCAAATACATGCGGTACAGGTTTCATCCAAACTCTCTATGTTGGGTAAGTGCCATATATAAATAAAATCTGACTCACCTATTCCGAACAAAAGGGTCATCGGCAAAATTAATAACACAATGGTAGGTGATCCCTTCTGAGTGCACTCCCCCCCCATCCCCTCCCACCCACGTTACTACTTAAAGAGTGAAATAGTCAGAATGCCAAAATCGGTGTAGTGGATTAAAACAAGCTAATTGTATAATCACCATGATTCAGAATCAAGTCGCTTCTATGGAAAGATCCTACTAATAATCAAGTTCAAAAGTAAATGTCAAGTCTGTCCTTGATGATGAAAGAAAATATGCCCAATTCAAAAATCTTCTAAGGAAAGTACATATAGTTATGAGCCATGGTAAGATAACATTCTCAATCAATCATAGTGCTCGCTAAATACTTATAACCTCACCATAGTGCTTACCAGAGAATTGCTATTGCATCAAGCAATCTATTCAGTGCTGGTCAGTACGACCACGTACACGTAAGGCTTATCGTCTCAACTGCCGGGTCAGATGGTCCCCTAGGGACAAGGAAACAAAGTTCGAAAAAGAAGGAGGAGGTGAGAGATTCATCTCACATAAGTCCATTAGTAAGGACCCGCTATCGGGTCAATGAACTTCATACATTGAGAATATCAAATTACTTTGTATAAGTATGCAGGTTACAAATACTAATTCCGTGTTCGGTTCCACAAGATCTCCAGCAGTGTTTAGCATCCAAACACCATTACAGTTGGACACCATTTTAAAGTGTAAGGGCGTCACTCATGTCACGTCTGACATCCCCAATCAATTAACATGGGTAAAACGCAAAATTCTGGTGTTGAAATGAGTGCAAAATAAATTTGAAAGATAAACCTAATGAATGTCAGTCTTTGACCAAGCTCTAGTCAATTACCTAAATGGATATGTCCAAGATTGTAGTGTCCTCACTTAAACTATGGGAGATCACAGGGTACCTTTCTTCGCGCAGCAGGGGGTTATGCCTAGGTTTTTACACTTTGATAATCCAAAAAAAAACCTCCTGGGCTGCTAGTTTATAGCAAATCTAAAATTTCAATTTTATCCAATTCTTTCACAACATATTTGTCCAGTTAAATGCATTTAATATCCATTTCTTAAGAAATGTATTCTTACAGTTCACCAGTTCAGATATCCACACATTTTTAAAAACAATTATACATTTAAAACCTTGTTATAAAACCAATCAAGTGCAATGTGTCTCCGTGCTTAAGTGCTTCTAATTCTATTCACCTCTCCTAGTGCAAATCTTACATTTAAATCTCAGATCTTTTTTATAACACTGATATAAATAATAAATTGCCTGACAAGTTTCATTCCTCTATCTGAGTCTGAATCTAGGGAACTTCTTCAGGGGCTTGGTACTTGCTTCTACTAATCTGTGATATCTGAAAACTTCAGTCGCCTATTTCTTTTCTATTTCTGTTTTACTGAGGCTATTTCTCTGTGCTACTGGGAGCCGCACATTGTATGGTGCTTCTTTTTGGTTGTGCTTTTGCACGTTTACACTATACAGACATAGGGGTTCACCTAATGCAATCTTTTGCATTGCTTCGTTCACTTCCTTAATAGGACTTGACCTGTCATTATTTACAACTCAGTTTCTTATTCCATATTAGTAAGGCCTGCACTGCAGAGCTTTATTCAGCTTCTTTGCTGTATGCCTCTTTCGACTCTCGGTGAGCAAAACATATAGAAACAATCATTTTATACACTGATTCATTCGAGCTGTCTCTTATATCCATTATCTGGTTATTTTAAAATGTATTACTAATACCGTGATTCTTGTATTTAGCTGGTATAGCTCTAGGCTTTGCAGTCCGCTTTATTGCTCCGTCTGTATGAAAAATGATATATGACTCATTTGAATATAATTTAATTATAATCATCCAGCGTGGAGCGCACAGTTTAGTGCAAGTGTATTCCGATTTTATTTACTCGTCACTTTGGCGATCTGTATGTGCTTATTGCGGTCTGTATTCAGTTCTGCATTTGCTTGAGATGGTCTTCCTAGGACTCGGTTGCTCATCACTCTCTTCCTGGTCCCGTTTACCCACAGTCATCGTTCTGGGATTTAAACTCTGTGTTACTTAAGTACTCTAATCAAGAAGTTACTTTCCCTCGAGGTGGCCTTGTTCTTCGCAGTCATTAGTTCATTTACTCTATCTTTTATAGGATTGAGGGTGACTGCATTTTGTGCTTAGTCTGTGGCTTCTCGTTCTCTCGGTCTGCTATCCCGAAATCTCATCAGGAGCGTTTAGTTTCCCCAAGTGCCCTTGGCACATGTCAAGGGGAGGTGCATAAGCTCATTGGTCTTCTAACATGGGTGCCATCTTTTGACAGTTTACTACTCTCTCTTCTATATAGAAGGACGATGAAATCTGAGGTGGTTCTATTACTCTACGTGCTAACTGATTCACAGTTAGCATCAATTGTATGATCCTTTTCTCTGTGCTCTTTTTTAATTAGATTTTTAACATAAGGTAATTGCATGAATTTTACTTTTCTAGTTGCAGCAATATAGATCCCCCTCGCTGCGTTTTGATATAGATATTCTTCCATTTACCTCGGTTTGTGAGCTTCTTCCTGCATGGTGTCGAGTCCATCTCCTTTTTCCAGTACGACTGTACTCGCGTCTGTACTAGCGCTGCCATGGCTACTTCAGGGCGGGTCGAGGGTGAATCTGGTTACTGTCTCATTATGCTCTGTACATCATTAATTGCAATCTGGCTACTTATGTTCCCTTATTGACTGATACATATTTCCCTCTCGATCTTTAGCGCATCTCCTGATAGGAGCAGTACACTGATGTCTCAACACACTGCGTTTCGGCCTATACAACAATTTTTTCAATCCTTTGGTAAACAAAGATTGGGATAACGGACAATATATATCCCACAGAGATTAAAAGAGGCAAGAAAAAGACTAAAGCGCAAAACAGTTCAAGGCGCAGTCACTTATAAGTAGAAACCAAAGTAAATTTCACATTCAAATACAATGCCGGCGATTATAATATCTAAGACACAGAAACTTTATGTTGTTTTTCTTGTTTTTGAAGCTCTGTTTGTAGATGTTCGGTAACTAATTGAATTGAATATCTTTTAATATTGCTGTTGGATAACAACTGAACCTGTGGTCTAAGAAAAAGGCAATTTTTTGTATACTTACCAAAGATGAATGTGTTTAATTGATGTATGTGAATATGGATTGTATGAGACAACACATGTTTAACAAAATCACATTCGAAGAGAAATATGATAAATCAATAAAAGTGTTCTGATATAGGTACAAAAAGCAACAAATTCTTTGGAACACCCAGCCGTTGTCAGGAGAGCTGCGTGCGAGGGAAGGGCGCCGGAGCCTGCACAACCACCAAGGACCAGCGGGAAGTGAAGGAGCGGTGGGGCACTGGCGCCAGGGTCAACGCGTCTCGGGGGACGGCCCAGGGCATCATAAGGGGAGCAGATCGCAGAGAGGCAAAGGAGCGGGGGAGCATTGGCCCCAGGATCGCCATATGCCGAGGGACGGCCCGGAGCACCGGTGGAGGAGGGCAGGCGGTGTGTGGAACTGCGAGTGCCGTGGTCAACTGGCACAGTAATTTAAACTTTCTTCATCCTGGGATGGCCCAGCATCTAGCTGTGCTGCAGCGCAGTGAGAAGGGAGAGTGAGGCAGTGGAGCCGGAGCCCGCGTGATCGACAGAGGGAGACTCAGTGACAGCCGGAGCGGTGGACGGTGAGGTGCCCTGAGGGAGTCCGAAGGGAAGGCACCACTGGAGGGCATCCCCCACCCAGTGCGGCCCGAGGACTGGAGAGGCCCCGGTAGGGGCAGAGAGCAGGAGGCCAGAGCAGGAGCCATGGGAGCAGGAGTATACGTGTGGCATTCAAATGTGCAATGGGCCTCGGGAGAGGAAGGGAGACCATGGCAGATAGTGCTAAGTGAAGATTGGAGTGGCTGGGTGACCCCAGGACTTCAGGTGTGCACCGGGGGGAGGGCTGAAAGGCAGGAGGCAGCAGCCCATGGACTGTGGCACTGTGGATCTCAGAGGGGGGGCGGGGGCTTGCACGCCAGAGGAGCCCGGGTGTCACCCGAACCTCAGGCTTGGAGAAGGGACAAGGGGGGTGAGGAAGTGATATTGGGGGAGAGTGAGCTGTCCCATGAAAGCTAAAGGACTTTAAAGAACTTAGTGGGGGCCGCAACAGAAGACGTGGAGTTGACACTTGAGCGAGTCGGGCCACGTAACACCGGAGGAGTGCAAGGAGACGGGAGAGGATAGGCACCCCGGGGCTCTGACATCCCCTTGGTGAGCAACTTCCGGGGAAACTGGAGGTGGACGACTCCCAGGGGGTGAGCTCCCTGCAGCGTTTCAGAAGGGAGCCGAGGATGGAGACTGGGGGCATATGCAGCAAGAGGAGAGAAACGGAGGAAGAGGGGGGGCCGCCATGCCCAATGAGGGAGGACTTGAAAGACATTTTCCAAGAGATCAAAGCCATCAGGAGGACGAGATTTCCAGGCCTCCGTCTGTGATCTCAAGGGAATGGTGGACAAGTTGGAGGACAAGATGGAAGGGATGGAGAATAACCACCTACAAGTAGACCTCCTGGAGATGAGGCACAAGGCTAGGCTGGCGGACATACGACCCTGTGAAGAGGCCATTGTGCTGTAGCTGGATGACTTCGAGAATAGAGAGAGCCGGACCAACTTGCGCAAACTGGACCGGAGTGAACAGAAAGGGGAGACGGCAGCGGACGTGGGGAGAAAGGTCAAAGGTCTGATTAACGCCCTCTTCCACACAGAGGGCGGAAAGGTGGTTCAGCTGGAGAGAGGACCCACAGAGGTGGCGGGGGAAGACGTGGTGGGCCAAGATCGGTAGTTGTCTGCTTCCACAGGGACAGGATAGAAGTCTTGGAGAGAGCGAAGCGCATGGGAACGGTGCAATATGAGGGGGACTCGATTAAAGTGTACCAAGATCTCTCGGGACTCACGCTGAAGTGCAGGAGAGACTGCTGTCCCCCTCACTCAGTAGCTGACGGAACGGGAGTTTCGATACCGTTGGTCATACCCATTTGCACTATGTTTCGAAATAGGAGAGATGGACTACCAGATCACGAGCAGCCAGGAGGCGCTGCAGGTACTGCAATCCTTGAAGGAGGCGACACCAGACCCGGACAAGAACTTGGAACTCTAAAAAAAAGATGCCAGGAGGCAGGAAGTACAAGAAACTGAATACCCCACCATCGGGGAAGTGATTGCAGAAATTGTCAAGCCTGCCAGACATACCCCTGTACCAGGAACAACTTCTCCATACAAGATGAGTTACGCCCACAGAACCAGTAGACCTTTTTACTCAAAATGGAGGTTGTTCGATACATTGCCCGGAAAACGACGTCTGCATTTTTCACGTGACTTAGGTCCGTCACGTGTATCACGGCAGTGCGTACATAAGCAGCGTGGAAACTCCATTCGCTGATTCTGATTAAGTCAATTTTGGCGTTTGTAGCTGAACTCCGGACCTGCGTTCTCGCATTCCTTTCAGCAAACTTCTTTGGCCTAATTTGAGCTTGTTTTCCTCCACACGCTAATTCCTGAGTTGCGTGTATCCTGTTCGCGTGCCAAATCTCCACGCGGACGCTGTCTGCAAGCGCGGCTGTCCTGAGCTGCGTGAATCCTGTTCGTGTGTCAAATCTCCACACGGACGCTGTCTGCAAGCGCGGCTGTCGTGAGCTGCGTGAATCCAGTTCGCGTGCCAAATCTCCACGCGGGCGCTGTCTGCAAGCGCGGTTGTCCTGAGCTGCGTGAATCCTGTTCGCATGCCAAATCTCCACGCGGACGCTGTCTGCAAGCGCGGCTGTCCTGATCTGCGTGAATCCAGTTCGCGTGCCAAATCTCCACGCGGACGCTGTCTGCTAGCACGGCTGTCCAGGTCTGCGTGAATCCTGTTCGCGTGTCTAATTCTTCACGCGGAAACGCCGTCTACAGGCGCGGCTGGCTTGGCTGCGTGTATGCTGTCGTGTGCAATCCTGCACGTGTTTTTCTGAACTACTTCGAACTTCTGGTACCTGTGACAGTCAACAGGTGATATTCTTATTTTGTGCTCTGTGGGAAAGGAAGTATTTCATGAACTATTGGAAGGTGAATGTGCACAGTACATTGGACGCTACCCTGTGGTGCACCAACCCGGTATCTAGCGAGAGCCTCGTGCCGTTCGGGATAAGTCTCCCTTACTAATCTTCCCTTCCTTTGTCGTTTGTTCAACTCTTGGGACTCTTCAAGATATTGTCCTGGAATCCTTCAGTTTAGCCTTAAGGTCAGTATCTGAATTAATCCCAATTCTGTGTTTCTTAGTATTTAATTTGGGACAGTGTCTTATGATACTTATCTATTTTAGGCATACTTCCTGTACAATTCCCACGCCCTTTCCAGTGATCCATCTCTCTGCCTGTTTTATTCAGTCAGAGAGTTGTATCATTTGGAAGGTCTAATTTGACCTGCCTTCAATCAAGTTGTGTGTAGATAGGATCCGGGAAAGCCCTACCAAATTGTATCCTTTTTTGGTTACTGTATCCTTTTCAGTTGATACTCTGGTGATTTATGACAGAAATGTTGAGTCTTGTTTTAAGAGGTGTGGACCCGTTGTAGGGCCTTGAAGGTTGTTACATAGGCAGGGGAGGAGAAAAAGTGGGTTTTCGGTTTGACTGCGTGGCAGAGTTGTCCTTGGTGGCCCATCGTATGGTGGGCGTCTCTGGTGTGTTGGGGAATAAGGGGGAGGGAGGGGTAGAGGGGAAGGGGGCCCGGGGGCAGGTTGGGATGGTCCGGGGGGGGCAGTTGGGCAGTTTATACATTATTACAACGGATGGGCTGGGAGCTAAACTGAGAATCAACAATGGTAGACCAGGATGAGGGCGGGCGGTTAGATGTGCTATGGGCAGCAACATTAAATGTGAAGGGGCTTAACTCCCCCCACAAAGCAGTCGCTGGTGGTGAGGGAATTTCATATTTGTGGGTTGGACATGTTCCTTCAAGAAACAACGCTGGTTGCAGGCGAGGAGAGGCGTTTTTGGGGGGTGGGGGGTAGATAGGACAGGCAATTTGGGCCTAGTGGAGAAGCAAAAAGGGAGGGGTTGGCATTCTGCTCAGCAGAAGGCTCCGCCTGGGAGACATGAGGGTATGGCGGAAATCAGATAGTCTCGGGCACTCCAGAAGGGGTGCAGGTCTCGTTGGCCACCATTTACTGCCCAAACCAGGGGCAGCTCACATTCTTTCAAGATGCTCTGTCGGAGATACAGCGGCAAGCGAGTGGGCCACTGCTCCTGGGAGGTGATTTCAACATGTGGGCTGAGCCTGTGGTAGATAGAAGTGGGGGGATTGTGGGCCACAGGAGTGGTTTCAGCAACCTCCTGGCAAGAGAAGGCATGCTGGACGTTTGGAAGGAACTCCACCCTGAGACCAGGGGATATACGTTTCTCTCCACCGTCCATGGTACGAGAACGAGGATAGACTATTGGTGCATTCAGAGGCCGCACATGGACAGGTTACTTAGTTGTGACCTCATCCTCACTAGTAAGACGGATCACAACATGTTTATGATGGGAATCTACATGGTGGGCCTGCAGAGAGGGACTCCCTTTGGAAGGTTAACGACATGCTGTTAAAGGATTTGATATTTGTCGAGGAAAGCGGTGGGGAGTTTTTCCTCTTCAACGACAAGGGAGAGGTTGACCAACGTATGGTCTGGGAGGCGGCTAAGGCGACATGGAGAGGGCTGTGGATTGGGGAAGGGCCAAGGAAGAAGAGGACAAGGACCCCGTTAACAGAGCGATTGAGGGGGGAAATTGGGGATCTTGAGGCCGGGGGACGGGCTGCGGAAAGGGATGCCCAGCTGAGGTGTGCACAGCCCAGGATAAAGAGGCAAGAGCTAAGGGAGTGGTGGTACAGGGACTGCAGTTCCTACGACAACGCTACTACGAAAAAGGGGATAAAGCAGACGCCATGTTAGCGTCCAGACTTAGGGGCCAAAGGGCACACCGGTGGGTGGAGGTAATCGAGGATGCCTCGGGAAGGCTCCACTCAACCACGATAGGTGTACTGGATGAATTTGTTAGGTTTTACGAAGAGCTATATGAGAATGTGACAGCGGTGGGTGACAACCAGGTGGATCAAGTAAGGAGGGTAACCCGGTCTTGTCCCCGGATGCCGAGAAGACATTTGACAGGGTGGGGTGGGTCTTTCTATATGGCCTTCTTCGGAAATACGGGTTTAGTGGCAGAATGATGAAAGGTATTCAGGAGCTATATGCTTCCCCCACGGCGAGGGTGGCAGTTAACGTTAGGCTCTCTAGGATCCTGGTGTTAAGGCGGGGGACGAGGCAGTGGCATCCGCTGTGCCGCCTGCTCTTTGCTGCTGGGGGGGGAATTCAAACTGGGCCTCTATGATGTCCTTCACCTCACAAACCCATTGAGTTTGGCCCCAGTGGCGATGAAGATAGAGGAGTATGGGTCCTTATCGGCCTTTAAAGTGAATCGCCAGACGTCAGTCTTATTCCCCATTCGCTATAGACAGAATGAGGGAGGTGGAAGCACTCAGGTGCCTGGGGATGGAAATTATGGGGGAAAGTATCCGATACCTGGGGGGTCAACATCACAAGGGATCTGGGGGACCTTGCTGGGGCTAACCCCCCCCTGATGAACAAATTATATGGGGAAATGGTGGAATGGGGCAAGCACAGCATTTCATAGATGGGGCGGCTAAACGCTTAGAAAATGAATTTCCTTCCAAGGATCCTATACCCGTTCCAAATGTTGCTGGTGCGGGTCCCCGAGGAGATTCTGAGGCAGGCGAAGGGGCGCATGCTCCGCTTCCTCTGGCAAGGACAAAATCCCAGAGTGTCTTATGAAGCCTTGGTGCTACCGAAGGACTGGGGGATCAGGGGGTGGAGGGGGTTTCCCAGACATGACCCTTTACTATAAGGCTTCCCAACTGAGGGCAATGGTGCCGCACCTCCCGGAGGACGCAGACAAGCAGTGGGTCTTCTTGGAGAACCTACACCTGCGCCCCGCGACGGTGGGTGAGTGGCTCTGGGTGCCACAGGAAAGGATCCCTAGAAGAATCAGAGAGCACCCGATCTTGGGTGTCCAATGGGGATAGGTATAAGAGGGGTCACTTCGTGGCCCTCGCAAATGAGTCACATCTGGGACGCACCGCGCCGATCAGGGCCGATATTCCCTAACTTTTCAAAACTGACATATCATTATAGCTTAGGGTTTTCTCTCCGTCACCACCTCTTACAGAACATGTTATATGTTTCAATCCTATGAATTGTAGGTCGCTGTTATTGTCCATTAGTGGTTTTTAAGCCAATTTACATAGAACGGGAATTTGGTTTCATCATGTCCCAAGTTGCTGATATGTTCGCTGATCCTTATCCGAAGTTCACGGATGGTACTGTCAATGTGAGTCTGCATACACAAATTAATCCATAAACAATACATTTAGATCTACAGTTAATAAATGATCTAACAATATGTCACTTGCCCACATTAATGTGAACCGATTTAAGATTCCCTAGCAAATTTGCACATATTGCAAGACCCAGATTTGTAGAATCCCTTTAAATCTCTATTTAGCCACATTCTCTGTGCATTAGCTGTATTCATAAACGAAGGCCTTAGAACTGTTTTCAGTGTTGGTGCTCTTGTGTACACAAATTTGGGACCTTCTCTGATATATTCATGTATATCTTTATCCAAAGTTAAGATATGCCAATGTTTCGTGAAGATTTTTTGGACAAGATAACTTTCTGCGGAATGTTGAGTTATCATTCTTACTCCCAAGTTGATAGTGGTATCTCTCAATTTAGGCTTTAGCATATCTTTCCTTTGAGTGATGGAGCCTCTCCTTCTTGCCTCGTCCTCTACGTCTGTATTAAATCCTTTGTAAGGGAGGCATGGTATCATAAGTATGACACCGACACAAAAGGTATCATTTGTAAAACCTTTATTAAACTTTCTGGGTTTGGCAAAACTCCTACTTTGCCCTATAACTAGAACGTGAGTAGTCTCTACCATCAAATCATAAATAAACAGTCCTAGTTGAGTCCGTCAAATCAAAATGGCCTACGGTAACAAAACCCAATGCATGCCCTGTCTCTTGTACAAAAAGTGTTGAAAGGAGAATGTGTATGCAAAAGAAGATCAGTGTTCAAATATAAAGAATGAATCTGGCTGAGTCAGCTCTCCTCCCCATGTTAGACAGAACGGAGTAAGGCAGGCCCCGTAGGCAGGATGGCACACTCTGGTTCAGGTTTTTAACACAAAGGCAGTTCAAAATGTCGATCGAGAGCTGTCTGGCCTTCAACATTAAAGTCTCTCTTTCCAGCTTTCAAAACACAATTCAACAAAAATGTCACACCGGTCCCCCTCTGTCGGGCTCAGACCAAAGCAAAAGTTCACGTCGGTCCCCCTCAAACCTTTCAAAGCAAAGGTACACAACACTTGCAGGGGTTTCCCTTCCCCAAGCTCAATTCATATCCTTTGGTGGTTCCCTTCCCCCAACTTCTTACACTTCCAGTCTCCCTCCGTCGGGTTCGGACAGTTTTCCGATGTCAAAGACTTTTGAAAGTGCATGGTTTTTACAACAGACCTCCGCAGGACCACTTCAACTTTCTTTCTGACCCACACTCTTGTGTCGTTTGCCCTAGTGCTTCTTGGTCTGGGTAGTTTACTGTCCTAAACACCAAAGTTCAACGTTCACCATTTTACTGTCCCCTTTCCTCAGGGGTTAACTTTGATCAATTCACTTTTAAAGTTCATTCACTTTATCGCTACAAACAATTCACCTTTCACTGAGACTTTCGAGTGGGTTACTTCCTTTTCGCCGGACTCAGTATCGCTGGTTTTACAGCTATTGTTACTTCAAAGTTCACTCACAGGTCCCCCTTTCTTCACGTCCCATTCACATGCGTGCAGCCTTCAATTGTGGGATATAATGTTGCACTTCAATCTTTCCTTAACACACATCGATCTTTCATGCTGCTTGCCAACTCACCAGCTTTGTGCGTTTCTTTCTTGTCTTTACAGTTTTTCAATTTATGAGTGAAGTGTAGTATCACAGGCTTGGCCTCGTCTCCCCAACTCTGCCATTCACCCAGAAGGGTCGCTAGCATCCTTGAAACACAATGCAGCCTTATAGTATACAGTGTCTCACCATCGGCTGTCTCAATCCCACTCCCGAAAGATCACTCACCCAGGTGATCCTCCCACACTGAGAGAGAGATAGATAGATATATATATATATCTAACACCCAGTGACTAGTAGACGAGGCACCCTTTGGTTTCTCACACCTTTTTGTTGAAATCGTTGCGAGATGACTTCACATTCAGTTTCATAATCCCTGTCTGAGGTCACTTCCTTCTTGCTCTAATGAATTTGCCGGTGAATTTTGGACGAAACTTGTACTGCATGAATTTGAATAGTCTGGGAGCACATCGCACACTTCAAGGGCAAACGACTCAAGCGCGATTGGTGATGGTCCTAGTTTTGGCACTACTCACAACATACACTTACAAGACCTAAAGATTGTATATTCTACTGTTTGATGTTGAATTTGATTCTGATGTATGTTTTATTGATTTTCCTTCCCATGTTTCCTTCCTCCGATGATTACTAATTATGGCATATGGAATTGGCCCTTTGATAAAATAATTTATTGACAAATATGCACATGTTTTATATGTTAATTATAATGGTATTATTTTGTTCTATGTGTCAAATATGCACTACTTGGTATCTGATATTTATTGGACCTCTGATTTTTTGTGAATTTCTGTTCGGGTATTACAAAATGATCTGTAGGTTTGTACAACTAGTGTCAACAGACACTTTAAGGAGAGGTCAAAACACGCTTTGGCTGGCATTGCGAAACATTTGAACATAAAACAATTGAACTTTTCAATTAATGAATGCAATCTACATTTGCTTTCTTCAATTGAGACCACTAGGTGTTAAAATAGAGGTATTGTTAGCTTTAGGAGTGAAGGTGCGCATGGACCATTGCTTACAAGTTCATTTTATAAAATACACTGCATGAGAAAGTCCTGAGAAGGATGCATCAGGAAGTAACCAAAGAGTGTGATTGAGAGACCCAATGAGTAAGAAGAGACTTGGCAGGAGAGTACACCAAGTAGCCTATCAAGAGTCAGACTATCAGTCAAGGTACTGTGTACATTAATTATATTTGATCTAAAGGAACTTATGGAACCAGTATAAAGGTAAGTGAAGATAAATCCATGGGAAGGAATTGTGAACTTTAGCCTCCTGGAACTTTTATGTAGGAGTTAAGCATTTTCCTTTTTGAACACATTTGTACAACGTCAAAGGCCAAAGATATTTCACGTTTCAACTATACTTGACATGACATACTAATGGACTATTTCCCTGATTTTATGTGCCTAACAAACTTCAATGTTGCATCAGCCACAGCCTAAATTCAGCTTCTCCCTAATAAATTCAATAGTCTACAGTTTGATGGTGTTGCTCCTCGCCCTAGAGGAGTAGAGGCTATTATTTTTAATTCTCTTTCCTGGAACGTTATTGCCCTTAGACCATAGTATTCATATGGAGGTCCTTTTGGTTCCCTTCACTATTGCCCCACTGTATCAATACATTTTCTAGTGGTATATCGCCCTCTGGGCCTTGACCCTTTATTTTGTGATCACGTTTTGGAGCTTGCAGCGGATCTGCAACTCTGCCATCCTTGCTTCATGAATATTGGTGATTTTAATGTAAAATGTAATTATCTTTCAGACTCTAAAATCCAGACATTTCATCAGACTATGGACAAACCTGCCCTTCAGCAGCTGGTATCTGGCACAAACCATTGCTTAGGCAACGCACCTGGCCTCATGTTTCCTTCTGTTGCTGATACTACAGTATTTCCTGCTCTCCCTATTGTATGGTCAGACGATTTCCTTATTCCTTTCTCTTGGAACCTCCCTGCTCCTTTGGCCACAGCCAGAACCCTTTGACGCCTTCGAATTGATTGGCAATCGGTCTCCCTGGAGGCAATACCTAATTCTGTTGAGGCGTCTGGTTTAGACAGCACAACTATAGATCTTGACACCATTGCCAGGTATTCTACTCTGTTGCCGACGCCCTTGCTTCACTTACCTTACTTAAGCCTAATGTCCAGACTTTGCAGCCCTGGTACTCGGCTCAACCCCATGGTGCTTCACCTTCTATGTAGACAAGCGGAACGCAAGTGGTGTAGGAAATCCGACCCAGCCATCAAGGTCCTCCTTTACTCTGCACTAACTAGCTATAATAAAGCCATATACACTGCTAAATACTTCTCCCTCTCTACCTGCTTTGTAGAGAAAAATCGATAAATTCTGTACAACTATCGGTTCCTCAGGTTCTCATCTTTCAGCTCCCGATGCTGTAGATTGCAACTCTTCGCACGTAATTTTGAGCTAACTTCCCTGTTTTCACTACGGCCGAAATGTTGTCGGCTGTTTTTATGTTCTACCTCCCTGGTTGACACCATTCCCCTGGCTATTGTGAAAGGCATTCTGCCTTGTATCTCTCCATTGATTACTTCTGCTGTCAACAACTCCTTTTCCTCAGGGCTGATCACGTCATACACTCCCTGGTACTCCCGCTCTTAAATACATCTACACTGGACCAGGCTGTTCCTGACAAGTATCATCCCATCTCTCTTCTCCCCTTTCAAATGAAACTTTTGGAAACCCTAGTTGGTCCCCTTCCAAGCTTTTTTCTTGAGAAATCATTGTTCTTTCACATTTCTCAATCTGGTTTCCGCTCTGGTCGGGGCACAGAAAGTGTGTTGGTCTCGGTGGTCGATCTTACACTTCTACACGATCAAGGCAAGGGTTGGAGCTTTGTTGCTCCTTGATCTCTCTGCCGAGTTCCACACCATTGACCACACGGTTCTACTCGATCGCCTCGCCATGGAGGGCCTTTCTGGTACTGTCCTCTCTTGGTTCTCCTCTTTTGTATCTGTTATGACTCAATCTCTCGCTTTGCTTCTTTTCCATTCTTCCCCCCACTTCACTTTCATGTGGTGTTACCCACAGCACATGGTGTTACCCTCCATGTGCTGTTAAATATCTATATCCAACAACTGATTTAGCTCATTTTCTCCCACGGCGTAAGTTGTTATTCTTTTTTTTTCTTCTTCTTTTTTTTAATAACTCTTTTCATTTGATTTCTTGTAAACACATTACATCGTTAAATAACCAACACAGTCACATGACAAACAAGAAGCATATACACAGCTACATAAGAGTGACATTTACAGATTGAGGGAAGAGCCAGGCTTCTAAGGCAAGGGTAGTGAACGCTCCAGCAAAACCATTGGGAGTCCAGGCATACATGAACTTGTAACATCAAGAGTCCACCCATATCCCCCAAACTTTCTGAAATTTCTTAGGGCATCCTCTGGCCTTGTAAATGCGTCTCTCCAAGGATGCACACCTGTCCACCTCATTAGACCACCTGTCTAGGCTCAGCTCCGTGGCCAAGCCCCCGGTTGCCGCAGTTTGTCACTTTCCTGCGCCCATTGCCACTGCTAGAAATGCCTTCTTGTATTTATTAAGGTCCACTTACCCCCAGATGCCCAACAGGATCAGAAGTTCTGTAGTATGCTACAACCCCAAATCATATGGAAGAATGTACCTGCAGCACGTTTACACCGGAGACAGTCCTCGCCATCTACCACCCTCCACTGTGCTGTCATCGTGCGGGAGTAGTACGATTGGTGTAGTATTCGAAGCTGGATCAGCCGTAATTTGGCATTGATGCCCATTTCCTGTGGAAACATTAATGTCTATAGCCATTCCTCTGACTCCGGTGGGCCCAGGTCTCTCTCCCATCTCTCTTTCAGCCTCACAAGAGATTAGGCTCTGAATGCGTTCCGGGAGAATGTTTGCTTCCAGGGGGGAACAGTTTGGAACATCACTCATATTGGAGAATTTGGTGTTGATGCTGTGTGTCAGTTGTATATGTTGTATACGTCTGTAGTGATCATTGGGCTGTAGCCTAAACTTCTCCCGTAGGGTTAAAAAGTCAAGGAGCCGACCATCCTTTATCACATCCGCCAGGGTGCATATGCCTTGCCCCTCCCATGCCCTGAAGTACCCCATCCTCTGAATTTCGGGGAGGTGTGTGTTATGCCACAGAGGTTGTGCCAGCGTTGGTCTCGCCTTCCAACCGATAAATTGGTGGGTCTCCCTCCAGACCTGACAGACATGCAGCGCCATCCTCGACATCCCCGCCGATTCGCCACCGTCCACGTACAGTATCCGGAGGGGATCAGCAGGGCTTGCCCTATTCAATTCAGCTCTGATGTGTGCAAGCGCCGTGTCCCCGTGCACCCGCTTCATTACCCCGGGTTGAGCCGCCCAATAATAGGTGCGAATACATGGAAGTCCGATGCCCCCCTCCCAGACAGAACAGTGAATTGTTTTGAGGGCAACCCTCCAAGGACGCTGTCAATGAATGCCAAAGTGGTGTGGGGGATGAGGAGTGGGGCATTTTGGAGGACATACAGCATTCTCTGAAGTGTCAGTATCTTGAACAGGGCAGCCCTACCAAACAACGTCAGGGGGAGGTATTGCCAGCGAGAGACATCGGCGGCAAACCGGTCAACCACTGGTTGTAGATAAAGTTGGCAAAAGTCGACTAAGTACGGACAGTGCTCGAGGATTGCAGCCTCCCCTCCCTGAAGCGGAAAGAAGACTGTTTTTACTTATTTACTAGAAGCCACCCGAAGTGCTGGTAATCTGAGAGAACATGAGACACCACTGGGCAGGAGATCGTTGGGTTACTTAGGTAGACCAGAAGATAGTCTGCGTATGAGGTGATTCGGTCCTCCGCGCCCCCACCCACAGGGCCACGAGAATCCAACCCAGCTTCCATCCATTCTAAGCCAGATTGCCAGAGGCTCGATAACCAAGAGAAACAACCGGGGGGGAGAGGGGGGGGGACAGCCCTGTCTAGTACCGCGGCCCAATGGGAACGCTCTGGACCACCTGCCATTTCACCCTCACTGTCGCCTCGGGGGATTCATACAACAACTTAACCCGGACAGAAAGCTTGGTCTTCATCGGGAAACTATTGGGCCTGGGGTCTTCCCCGATTGGAGCTGCGACAGCGCTGTTTGGACCTCCTCTTCCGTAATTACCATCTCAAGCTCCCCTGCTCGCTGTTCAGAGAGATGGGGGAGATCGATGGTGTCCAAGAATCTCGGGCCATCTGTCTCGGGTGTTCTCGGCAGGGGAGTGGAGGGAAGAATAGAGTTGCTCATAAAAAGGCCTCAGCAATGTCTGGACCGGAAGTCAACAGTTCCCCCTCGTTTGATAGTATGGCCCGGACCTGCTCCTTGTGTCTTTCCTGCCTCTCTAGCCAGGCCAGTGTCTTCACCGCTTTGTCCCCGGTCTCATATGTGGCTCCGGACTAACCAATGGGCCGTCCAAGCCTCAGTCTCTAATGCCACCTGGGAGGCTTGGATCCCTGTCTCCAGATACTGTTCTTCCATTTTAGACACCAGTTCTGCCTCAGCGACTTCCCTGGTATGTTTGCGATGGGCAGACACCAAGGAAAGGGCTTCCCCCCCGGAGTACCGTCTTATAGGCTTCCCACAGTGCAATTGGGCAATCCACCCAGCCCTTGTTAGGCAGGGGCGAGTGGTCCACAACACCCCTTGCGAGGAATACTGCGGACAGTAGCAAATGGGCCATCTTACAAGGTAGAAAGGCATGATCAATCCTAGAGAGCGATTTATGAGCATTGGAATAAAAGGAGAACCCGGTGTCACCCGTGTGCAGAGCTCTCCACGTGTCTACCAACCCCAGTGCTTCAGTGAAGGTGTATAATTTGGTCGGGGTGTCGCAACGCCACTTGCCCCTATATGATCTATCCCTCCTTACCTCCATGACTTCGTTAAAGTCCCTCCTAGGACCCACGATTCTGCCTGTTCCGTAAGCAATATTGTCTGGAGCTCATTCAGGAGCTCCATGGCGAGTGGTGGGGGAGCGTACGTCGCAACAAGACCCAACTACTTCCCCCCCCCCATGTCGCCTATCACAACCGCAAAGCCACCCAACGGGTCGGCCCGCACCATTCTCACGATGAATGGGACCCTTTTGTGAATGAGAAATATCGTACCCCTCGCGAATTCAGTGTGGTATGTTTGTGGGTAGTTGGATCTCCCGAAGAAGCCACACTTTGTGCCCATCAGATGCGTTTCCGTTAGGAGGGCAATGTCAGAGGAGTGGCAGTTAAGAAACTGGAGCACCAGCCTTCTATTTATGCTGGAGCCCAGCCCGTTGACATTCCATGTCATAAGGGATAACTGTTAGAAGTCCCTCAAGATCCCTGTGGCTGCAGTGGAGAAAACATTATCCACATTACTTAAAATGGAATCCAAGATGGCGCCTCCTTGGCTCCGTCTTACTGAAACCCATGTGCAGGTCAAGTCTTTTCCAAAATGGCGACGGTCACCTTCCCTATTCTAGATTACTTCTCACTAAGAACACGTAAGTGCATCGCTTCTGTGATCCGCTCCCTTGTGCCTGTAGCTATTGCCACAGCACTTCAACTCTAATCACTACTTCATTAGTGATTCTGTTCCTACCGCTTCTTGTCGATGCTTTGCATTCTTCCTGATTAGCTCCTCCAGGGTTCACTCCGTTCATTTCATTATATTTCCTTTTTCTTTCCTTTCCCGTTAATTCTTCCTTTCACTCTGTCTACTCTTTAATCTTCTGAGCATTACTGCTCCTTCTCCTAGTTTCTTTTCCATCGCGAACAGTTCCGGTTCGCTGCGTTCCGCGGCTCCTTTCTGTCCTTGTCGCGGTTGGTGCGTTTTCACCGCGGCTCACCGCAGTTTATCTGCAACAACAGCTCCTCCTACGTTTCCTAGCCACGGTTTGTTTTTTAACGCCACGGCTCCACCGCTGTTCTCCTGGGATGAGCGGCATATCTTCAGCCTTTCCTGCTGCGCACTGATTGCCTTCGCTGCTGCGCTTCTGCCACTTGGAGAACTTCTGCCTCTGGTTTGCATCCATTCCTCGCACTAACAGGAGTTTTCCCATTTGAACCAATTGGAACTCTGCCACTTTACCAATTCAGCAGCGCCTAACTCCACTACCACTACCAGGCAGCTTCACTGCTACATCAAGCTACGAATTACATCTGCCACACTGAAGTTCCAGTTTACAGGTTTTATTCCCCACAAGGGTTTCCCTAAGGTGCTGCCCACGAGGTGCACAGAGCCCATTTACTGGCACCTGGACGCCTTGTGGGAAGCATTCTCATTCCACGCCTGCAATTATAGAGCACCTACAAAGACTGAAGACAGCAATAGTGAGTAGCAACTTCTTTTTACAAGAAGATTGTTCCAGAAAGCGACGCCAATGGATCAGCAAGTGCAACAATTAGTGGCAGCTCTCCAGAACCTCAACACGGAGGTTCAGACTTTGAGAAATGAGAACACTATTCTTAGACAAATGGTTACCTCACGTTCTGAACTACCCCCGGGACTGTTACCAATGGGAAAGTATGATGGTAGCCCCAACAGATTTAAGGAATTCCTGGACTCCTGTGCGGTCCCATTTACCTTGAAGCCTACATGCTTTACAACAGAGTGAGCTAAAGTCAGTTTTCTCATTTTCAACATGTCCGGAAGCGCCCTGGCTTGAGCCATGCCACTTGTTACTACCAACAATCAGCTTATGGATTCCGCTGTTGGCTTTATCAACAGTCTACAAGCAATGTTTGGAAGACGAGAACTGGTGGTTACTGCTCAGGAAAATATACTTGATCTTAAACAAGGAAACATGGAGATCCTCGCCTTTATAACACAATTCAAACAATTGGCAAATTAAACTGCATGGCCTGACAATGCTCTTCTGACTCTATTCAGGAGAAACCTTTGTGAAGACCTCAAGGATGAGATTTTCAGAGTACCACGCCCTCAAAATTTGACGGAAATGATCACGTTAGTCCTACAAATGGATTATTGTATACAAGAAAGGAACCTGGAAAGACGCAAAGGAAGACCACAATTACTACCTGCAGCCCCCAGACCTGAAGGCCTCAAGACACCCAGAAACGTAGAAGAAGGTGAACCTATGCAGTTGGGGATGGCTAGAGGACCATTGACTACAGAGGAAAGACTACGGAGAAGGACTTTAGGGTTATGCATGTATTATGGCTCTGATAAACATGTTCTGAGGATTGTCATCTAACACCTCCACAACGTTTGAGAAACGCCTCCACCCGCCCATAAAGGGAACCATGAGCGGGTCATTGGTGCAGAGTTCCCAGGGCAGTTTTCCACCACCCCACAACATGGTGGTTTCTACCTGTTACACTACAATTTCAAGAGACTATTGTAAATCAGTCCTAGCTCTGGTAGACTGCAGAGCTGCCGAGCTATTTATGGATTCAGAATGGGCCTCAAGAAATAACATTCCTCATTTGGGATGGAAGATATGGCACAAGGCTTGCAAGCCAATGGAGAACCCAACCCTGTGTTCCCCACAGATGCCGCTAGTGGCATTGACAGGCGTGGACGAACAAATGAGGATGATAATCCGTAGGCATTGGGAACCTATTGGGATAGCAACACTGGGGGATGTATGGCAAGATGGGAAGGTGAAGGAATTTGAAGCGCTGGCAGAGGAAACTGGTGTACACCTGGGACAGTATATTACTTACACTAGACTGGTGCAGCAGGTGAAAGAGACGTGGTCAGAAATAGTGCTAGAGGGTCATCCCGATACGACCATAGAAACGATTTCTGATGTCTCAGATGGGGGGCACAAGGTCTCTCAAATATATGAACTGCTGATGTCAAGGGTGGGTAAGGAGGTGATCCAACTAAGACGAGACTGGGAAGAGGAAGCAGGGGAACCTATGAATGATGGGTTGTGGGTGAGAGTTCAAAGATACCACCAAAAAGTGTCCAGGAACGCGAGGCTACAACAACTCCCATTATATATTACTCACAGGGCGTATATGACCCCCCCAGAGGATTGCTTGATTCAAGAACGCTAGAATATAGATGTGTCCCAAGTGTGGGGAAGTGAACGCAGGGATGTTACATATGTTCTGGACATGCCCGGAAATTAGAACATACTGGTGCAAGGTAGCCCACCGCTTGACTGAGAAAGGGATTAAATTAGATGTGGAATCTGTGTGGGCGTGCATGGTAGGGGGGTTTTCTAGACCATGCAAGATGGGACACGTGAGCAAACTTAAGGACCGGGACTATATATTTGCCAAGCGCAGAATTTACATGCTTTGTAAAGCAAGTAGTAGACCAAAGGTAGAAGTTTGGTGGCACGACCTCCAGAAATGGGCAGAAGCGGAAACAGTGGTATGGAGTGAGGCGGCCAACAGAGGAGGGGATGAAGAGGCGGATACACTGATGGCCTGGAGGCACTTAATGATCGCATTGTCTGGGCCCACCCAGACCTGCCTGGAGGATTATGATTCGTCTGGGAGTATGGAGGGGAGGGTACCCCCGGATGAAACAATGGCGGATGGTGTGGCGGAATAGGCTCGAGTTAAGGGGGAGGGCAATGGGGAGACGGCGGACATTTTATGATACTGCATAGGAGGCTCTGAACTTTGTATGATGTTCATTGGTTGGTTTGTTTTTTTGTTGATTGTTCATTGTCAAAATTAATAAAAATTGTTTAAAAAAAATAAAAAAAGTCTTTAAATTCAACCTGTGTTCGTGGTAGTAATTGAAAGCCCATTAGAAATATACGTCAGTCAATTGGTGCAAGCAATTTGAAATTGTGCTAGTGTATAGGGCCACAGTGTTGGTTGCTAATGTTTGTGTGACCGTTCTATTATTCTTTGTCAAACCTTAAATAAATATTTATTCTTACTATTTAAAAAAAAAGAAATAACATTCCTCGTATCACAAAGACTGTAGCCTTGCTTGTAGAAGGAGTATATGGAACTCCTCTCACTTCGGGACCTATTAAGGAAAGCCCTGCAACCCTTACCATGAAGACTTCATCCCACAAGGAAAAAATCTCTTTTGTTCTAATAAAGGCTGCACACTATCCCTTGATTCTAGGATGGCCATGGTTAATCAAACACAATCCCTATATAAATTGGTCAGCTGGAACCATGTTTTTGGGATCAGAACAGTGCCTTTCTTCTTGCCTTCCTGAAGGTGCTGTAGGACTGTTTGCGGCACTGCACCAAGAAAAGATGACTTCCAGACCTTCGGCCATTTCTAACATCACACTATTACCGGTGTCCGGTCATTTGGTCGAAAGTAAATGGTCGAATGACCATTTGATCGAATCAAAATGGTCTAAAAAAAAAAAAAAAAGGTCGAATGTATTTATTTATTTTTAGTTTGGTTGCTTAAAAAATATTTTTTAATAAAGAAAAAGGGGGGTTGGGGGGAACCCCCCCCATAAAATAACAAAAAAATAAAATAAAAAATTCGACCTTTTTTTTCGACCATTTTACATCGATCAAATGGTCATTCGACCATTTGGTTTTCGACCAAATGACTGGTAACCCACTATTACCTGAATGCTACCAGGAATATCAAGGTGTCTTTTCCAATGAAGAGTTCAAGGAATTACCTCCTCATCGAAAAGATGATTATTCCATTGATCTTCTACCTGAAGCCCAAGTACTATTTGGCAGGATGTATACCTTATTGGGTCCCAAAAAAGAAGACTTGAGAGAGTATCTTCAAACAAATTTACATCACGGTCTTATAACAGAATCTAAGAGCTCTGCGGGAGCCTCTCTCTTCTTCATACCGAAGAAAGATTGCAAAGAACTAAGACCTTGCATAGACTATCGGGGATTGACTAAAGTAACCCTCAAAGATCGGTATCCGTTACCGCTCATACAAGACATCCTGGAAGCGATTAAAGGAGCATCTATTTTCACAAAACTAGACCTTAAAGGAGCGTACCAGCTGATCAGAATTAAGCATGGAGATGAGTGGAAAACCGAGTTCCGCACACGCCCTTCGGGCTAGCTAACGCACACTCAGGTTTTCAACGTTTTGTGGACCACATTTTTGCAGATTTGCTTCTACATTCTCTCATAGTCTATTTAGACGATATCCTCATCTTCTCACAAACACTACAAGAACACGTACAACAGACTTCAAAAACATCATGTTTACACCAAGATCGAGAAATGTTCTTTTCATCAGTCCAGTATACCTTACTTAGGATTCATCCTTTCTGCTGAAGGAGCAGCAATGGATCCGAGGAAAGTGAAGGCAATACTACAATGGAAACCACCACAAAATGTTAAGGAGATACAAAGATTCTTAGGATTCTCCAATTGTTATCATAAATTAATTCCGGGTTTTTCCCGGGTGACCAAACCTTTGATGACACTTTTGCAAAAAGGAAAGAGCTTCTGTTGGAACCAGGACGCTCAACAAGCCTTCGAGAAGTTGAAAAACGCCTTTTCCTCTGCACCAATTCTAAGATTACCTGATCAATCCAAACCCTTCATTTAGGAAACCGATGCATCTGCAGCAGCAACAGGGGGGCGGGGGGGTCCTTAAACAAGTTTCCAATAACGGCATCGAACACCCAATCGCCTACATGTCCAAGGCCCTCATTACGACCCTGGCGTTGGACCATGGTGCTAATAGCACCATGGTCCATGCCGGTAACTTACCGACTCCGCCATGGCGGAATGGGGAATTACCGCCCCATTCCGAGGTTGGCGGGGCGGTAATTCCCCATGCCACCATGGCCCTTCCCCATTCCCATTTTTTCCCCATAGGGCCCAATGGAAATGGGGAAGGTGCCAAGTACGGTGCCGCAAATTGCGGCACCATACTTAGCACCAAGGTCCCTTTGCGGGTTGGTTTTTTAACGCCTGCAAAAAGCAGGCGTTAAAGTGCCACCCGCAAAGGGACCTCGTGATCAGGCGTTAAGGGTTTAACGGCGCCGCCACCTTTTACGGCGCCGTTAACCCCTTAACGTCTGGGTTGTAATGAGGGCCCAAGACACTTACCAGTTCAGAACGCAACTACACAGTTCTTGAAAAAGAATTATTAGCCATGAAGAGAGCTTGTCAAGAATGGAGACACTTATTTTTTGGGGCTCAACATTCTGTTCAGAGTCAGACAGCTCATCGGAATCTAAGAGTGTTGAAAAGTGCCAGAACAGTCGCCAAGCTCGATGGGCTTATTTATTTTCCTCCTACAACATAGTACTCACATATATCCCAGGAACCAACAACCAGATTGCTGATGCACTGTCTCGAAGCTCTTATGATAAAATATCTCTTACTACAGAAAAGATGATGCCCCAAGCTTCATTCGTTTATTTTGTGTCCTCCTTTCTACAAGAACTTCAGAAACAAGACAAAAGTATCACTCCTGAAGAACTAGACAAACACCACTTGAAACAAGAAGATGGGCTGTAGTTACACCTCAAACAATTGTATATTCCTTCAGAACCTCTCACACAACAGGTTCTTCACATGTGTCACGATCACAAGACTGCAGGTTATCGAGGAATGGCTACCACACTAGAGTTGCTCAATCGATACTTCTGGTGTCCAGAGGTGGAAGACGACGTTAAAGAATGCTTGCTCTACTTGTCTTCAATCCAAGACTCCTCGACAGTTACCCATAGGCAAACCTGTACAACCTACTATGCCTGCCTGTCCATGGGAGAAGATTTCTACCGATTTCATTGTGGAACTTCCTCCTTCATCACACAATACCACAATAATGGTAACAATTGACTCTTTGACCAAACTGGCCCACTTCATTCCTATGACCAAACTACCTTCAGCAGCTCAGATGGCTTCTTGTTTTCTACAGACAATCTTCTGTTTACATGGGCTGCCCAAGAGCATTCCATCAGACAGCGGACCTCAGTATATCTCAGCCTTCTGGAAACATCTATGTCATTCATTAGGAATCCAGCGTGACTTGTCATCCGGGTATCACTCACAATCCAATGGCCAAACAGAAATACTTAATCATTAGAGCAATACATTTGATGCTTCATTTCTGCTTCACAAGACAACTGGAGCTCGTTGTTACCATATGCTGAGTTTGCATATAACAACTTACTACATTCTGTCATACAAATGTCACCATTTCTGTGCACTTATGGATTCCATCCATCTGTATTCCCAACAGCCACACCAACTCGGACTAAGGTACCTTCTGAGATTGCTCTTGTGGCAGATATACAAGCTGGCCATTTTACAGCACTCACTGCGCTCTCAGACGCTAGACAAAGAGCTAAACTACAAGCAGACATAAAACGCTCCCAAGAAACCAGTTACAATCCTGGGGACATGGTATGGCTTTCCTCTAAATTTCTTCCAAAGCCTTTTATACCATTTAAGCTGTCTCCTAAATATTTTGGATCGTATACAGTACTCAAGGCTGTAGGTTAAGTGGCTTATCGTATTCAACTACCTGCTTCATGGCATCGAATTCGCAATGTATTTCATGTTTCACAACTGAAACAACATGTTAAGGACAAATTCAAGGGGAGACTAACATCTATACCTCCATCAATCGACACACCTGATGGTCCTGAATACGAGGTTGCAGCCACCTGTGACTCCAGGTGTTACCGGGATTCATTACAGTATCTTATAGACTGGAAAGGCTATGGACCTTTCGATCGCACATGGGAACCAGCAGTCTCAGTCCATGCTCCTACTCTAGTAAACAAATTACATCGAAAACATCCCTGGAAACCAGGCCCAAAGACCCCATGGGGAGGGCATACTGTTGAAGTCTCTCAGGATCCGTGTGGATGAGGTGGAGAAAACATCCCCATTACTTAAAATGGAATCCAAGAAGGCGCCTCCTTGGCTCTGTCTTACTGAAACCCATGTGCAGGTCTAGTCTTTTACAAAATGGCGACGTCACCTTCCCGATTCTATATCACTTCTGACTAAGAAAGGGTAAGTGCGTTGCTTCTGTGATCTGCTCCCTTGTGCCTATAGCTATTGCCACAGCACTTCAACTCTAATCACTACTTCTTTAGTGATTCCGTTCCTACCGCTTCATGGCGGTCCTTTGCATTCTCTACATTATTCCCGATTAGCTTCTCCGGTGTTCACTCTGTTCCTTTCATTCTATTATTTCCTTTTTCTTTCCTTTTTCGTTAATTCTTCCTTTCACTTTATCTACTCTTTACTGCTCTTTACTGCTCTGAGCATTACTGCTCCTTCTACCTAGTTTTTTTTCCTTCACAGGCAGTTCCTGTTCGCTGCATTCCGCGGCTCCTTTCTGTCCTTCTTGCCACGGTCGGTGTGATTTCACCTGCATCTGGTTCATCTGCAACAACAGCTCCTCCTCTGTTGCCTATGCCGCGGTTTGTGTTTTAATGCTGCGGCTCCAACACTGTTCTCCTGGGATGAGCGGCATCTCTTCAGCCTTTACTGCTGCGCATTGATTGCCTTCTCTGCTGTGCTTCTGCCACTTGGAGAACTTCTGCCTCTGGTTTGAATCCATTCCTCGCACTAACAGGAGTTTTTCCATTTGAACCAATTGGAACTCTGCCACTTTACCAATTCAGCAGCACCTACCTCTACTACCACTTCCAGGCAGCTTCACTACTACATCAAGCTACGAATTACATCTGCCACACTGAAGTTCCAGTTTACGGGTTTTAGTCCCCACAAGGGTTCAGATCAGTACCTACAAAGACTGAAGACAGGAATTGTGAGTACCAATTTCTTTTTACAAGAAGATTGTTACAATAATGTTTCATTATGTGCCATACCGATCCCTGTGGCAAGTTATGGAGCCCAGGTGGGGGTCGTTTATGCACCTTTGATGACTCACCATGTCCGGGGGGAGAGTGTGGGATATCTGAGAGATGAGCCGCCCGTCCCACCACTAAAACCACCTTGCCACCACCTGCCAGTTCCCTCATTGCTACTGCCCGTATCCCTCTTCTGGTCTTCCTCTGCTGTCACGTGACGATAGAACATAAACCTCAAACATTTAATTTAACAACCGCAATCGCCCCACCCAGGGTAACTCCTCCTGTCTGGGGCCCGGGTGAGTCAGGTGCATACTCTACATTTCCCATAGATTGTTTTACAGCATCATCATGCATCCGTTCACCCGAATCCTCCAGTTGAACTCCCCCCCCCCCACCCTACACTTCCCTCAAACCAGAAGAACCTGTCGCCCAAACTTGTAAAACACAAAACTTATGAAAACATATTCGGGGTGCCCCCTAGGAGCCAGTTCAGGTCCTTCCCGCTTACCGCCAGGGCTTCCCAACCCAGCCAATGGGCTAAGTGATTCACAATCTTAAGCAAAGGGACCCCCTCACCAGGGTAAGAGGCCCCAAACTAGTTTGGTCTTACTTTTGAGGCCCTCATGTGTTTTCTGCTTGTCTCTGGGAGCCTCCCTGATCGACTTCTAGGTGTTCTGTCGGGCTCTCTGCATGGGTCGGCTTCGCCGAGTTGACTTCCCGTCGGGGCATCCGGTCTTTATTTTCACCTAGGCGAGGACCGTAGAGGACCTGCGTTCTGAGCCATTCCCAGATTTTCCTCAGGCTTTGGAACACGTGGACCTTATTATTATAGTAGAGCTTTAAGGTAGCAGGGAAAGAACGGCACATATTTAATGCTTAGGGATGAGAGTTTCTTCAACGGATTGCTAGGACTTTTGCACCTCCATTGTGTAGTCTGGGAATAAACCAATGCGATTGCCATTGTACGTGATCGGGCCGGTTACTTTTGCCCTATGAAGAAGTGCATCTCGCTCTCTGTAGTTTATGAGTCGGGCGATCTCAGTACGTGGGGGAGCTCCAGGTATTGGCTTGCCTGTAGGGACTCTCTGCACCCGTTCTATAATTCTAAAATCGTGAGCTTTTTAGGTGCCATGAGATCCGCAAACCAACCTTGCAAGAAAAGTTTGATGGATGGTCCCTCTTCCGTTTCTGGGAGGCCAAGTATGCACAAGTTGTTCCGGTGAGATCTGCCTTCGTTATCCTCTGTGCAAGCTTCCACTGTGGTGAATTTCCAAGCCATTGTTTCCCGGCGTTCTTCCATTTTCTTAATTGCGTCCTCCCAGTCAGATATACGCTGCTCCGCCTCCCCCACTCGGGAGGTCAGGTTTCGTAAATCCTGTCGTAGGAAGGAGACTTCTGAGGCCAATACGTCAATTTAGTTTCCAGTAACGCCCTGGACTGCATGATAGCCACTATGATGTCTGTCAGTGAGGGGACGGGATCCGCGCCCCCCCCCACCCCTCCACTACCCTGTCATCCATTAGTCTCTCTACTCTGCTACAGGGGTCTTTGCTGGGTGCTGGTTGTGGAACGGTCCATCTTATGCTGTGCTAACCCCTTATGGGACATGTCCTTCAGCATACTCACTGCTGCACTGCCCACCACTACCGACGTGGTCCCCAAGGTGTGTCCCCGCAGGGTCACAGCTTGATGCCCAAGCGGGTTAATAGGGCCAAGTGACGCTTCCCATGGCGGGAATCCCGTTGGGTGGGTCTCCTGATCCGGGCACTTTCAGGTTCTCAAAGTGTCTTCCCTGTCCCGGGTCTTTCTTGCAACTCCCATTGGGGTTCCGTAAGCACCAGGGAAACTGGGCCCACTGTGAGTTGTCAAGAGATTGCCTTCATGGTGAACCGTGGCGCTGGGTAGTTGAGTGTAGTATGTCCATCGTGTATTGTTGAGTCTGTATCGCGTTAGTGGCGCGAGCGCCTTATGTCCTACGTTACTCGGGGCTCCTCTCTGCACCGGGATTAGCTTGGGCTCACTTCGGTAGCCCCTTCACTGTTATGTTTGCAGCGTCTTATCCCCTGAGGTTACGTTCACCCATGTATCTTGTATTAGTTGGTCCCACTCCTTCTGCTCCCTTTGCCTGCCTTTTTCCAGTCGGCGACTATGGCCCAGTGCCCCCTCGGGAAGGTTACTCTCCAAGCCTGGGTTAACCCAGGAGCCTCATGGTGTTCCTCTCGGGCTTTGGTGGTTTATATCATGCCGTCCTGTGTGATTCCTGCGGTCTGCAGAGGGGAGAGGGAGAACCCGCTGTTAGAGTTCCTAGGAGTCCTGGTACGCAGACCGCAAGAGACAAGCGGTCCAGCTTTGCCGTTTCAGTCGTGATTCTCTTCTCCCTTGGGCGTGGCGGGAGCCTGGGTGCGCGTCGTGCTGGTCGGTGCCTGTCGTGTCCCTCAGGATTGTCTCCACTTCCTGTGAAAGTCCGCAGGGTGCAGCGAGGGTGCGTCCAAAGGGAATAGGACGAAATGTCCGAAAAAAAATTACTGACCCCACCAAAAGACCTAAAACACACACCATGAAAAGTTCTAACTACCAAAAGTTCGAACTTTTCGTGGTATGTGTTTTGGTGAAGTCGGTGTGAAAAAAATCATTTTTTAAAGTGAGCGGGGGTTTGCAGGAGACACCCCTGCATGTTTGCATGGGAAATGTATTTGTGCATTTCCCATGCAACATTTCTGTCGCAGCAAAATCAGCCGCAGAAAAATCACGTAGATCCATCCCAGGTACCCCACTGCGTTCTGTATGGTGTGTGTGCAGCCGTATTACCCCCCCCTCACATCTATATGCCTGTGTCCAGAGGTGCGTCTAGGCGGACAGGCAGGGTCGGTGGTGCGCTGTCACTACAGCTGGAGCCCAGTGGGCTCCCCCCCCTCAGGCCCCTCAGCACTCACCTCTGCTCCACATGAGCATTTCAGGCCATACGAGCGAGTCAGGCCCGTGGCTATAGCTCGCCTCAGTCAAGCGTTTCTCTGTTACATGCGTGGGCTGCTCCTCTCCGTCTCCCAGGGCTTCTTCATTCCGGCTGGCCCCGGGCTGCAGGGGGTGATGCCAGAGCCGCAGGGAACGACGCTCACTGTTGATTAATCCAAAGTGGTAAATCGGGATTGGTCCTCCTTTAATCTGACCCTTCGGTCTTCTTTGGGACACCCGAGTGGCTGTATGTTGACTTCAGACCAATGTGCTGTTCCCGGTTCTACTAAGAAGGAGGGAAGAGCAGTCGTCATACCAAGATGTTTGGGGTGCCTTCTTTCACACCGGTATAGTCTCTGAGGCACCACTTCTTCAACGTGCATTGCCCACGCCGTACTGGGTGGTTCAGGTGAAGCCTGCCGCTCGTCCCTATGTGTCCGAGTGCCAGGTGCCATCCAGCCATTTTGCGCCGGTCCCCTCAGGCACCCCTCAGTTACGACATGCCTCGTGTTGCGTAGGGCGCCACAGGACCTCATAAACCTCTAATTCTTGTGGGGTTTTCAAAAATACCTCATCGGACTACTCCCACATTTGCCGAGCCCAAATATCTTCAGGGTTCAATCACATTTGGCAGGATATTTTCAGGATAAAAGCAGCCCCGGCGGAGCTGCAGACTTTCAGGTCTGCATCCGTCGGCTGCTCAACAGCGCCCCTCTTCAGTTGTTATTCTTACACGGACGACACCCAAACCTTGGTTCAATTAGATCTTACTGTTCAGGGAACTGCAACCAGATTTCGGGGGTGTTTAGAAACCATGCAGGGATGAATTTCAGCCAACTGGCTTCAACTGAACGAGGAGAAAACTGAGGTGTTGGTGGTGGGCCTTCTGCTGCAGCCTTTTGGGCGGCAGCTTTTTGGCCTGCATGCTTGGTCCTTGTCATACCCCTGTTTCATCGGTGAAGGACATGGGTATACAAATATCCTCCCTTTCAGTCGACCTTCCGTTTGGCGCCATTTGACATAGAGGACACTTTCAAATGAACACCTTGCACAAAATCCTTCCTTATTTTCCCTCTCAATTATGCACTCCAGTTGTATCCTTCCTTATTTTATCAACTATGGACTAGTGCAACACCTTATTATTGGCACAGCCTGCCCATCTTCTGCAGTGCCTGAAAGTGCTGCAAAAAGCAGCAGCTAGAGTCGCCACCTCTACGCCAAGGCATGCCCACATCTCTCCAGTGCTTCACCATCTTCACTGTCTTCCTGTGGCTAAACAAGTGCAATTTAAATCACTTTGTTTGGTTCATCCATCCTTTTATGGTTGCAGAGCAGAATACCTACAGACAAAATTCCCTCTGTATGTCCCTGCTAGGGCACTTCGCTCTGCTGAAGCTTGCTTGATTTCTGTACCTCGTTTGAGGTCTTCCCGCATTGGCGGGCGTTCCTTCTCACTGGTTGCTGCTCAGCTCTGTAATTCCATCCCCAAGACATTAGGTTTCACCAGTTGCTGAAAATGTATCTTTTCTAGTTGTTCCTTTACTCCCGTTTCCTGCTTCAAATAGCGCCATGGTGCCTTCATTGGCGACTATGCACTCTATAAATAAAGCTTAACACCTTATACTTGATTTTAAGAATGCAAGGGTCAGAATAGTACTTTGAGCAGAGGACAGTGTGCTTTGAACATTTTGGCAAAGGACCAACCCATTTGTTTTGTTTTAGGTAGGGAAAATACGTCATAGGGAAGGGACAGAGGCATTTTACACACTTATTTTCGTTCAATAAAGGTTTATGACCAAAACCATCACCTGAGTCAAGTGTTTCAATCTTGACCCTTCACACTAGCGGCAAGTGTATCTTTATATGCCTTGGAGGAAATACAATGGCACCTTACTTGATTTTGTTTGAGTAGATCTCTGCATGTGCCTCAGGAGCGTGCCAAAAATGATGTTTGTATATGCTGTTTCTTGTAAAGATGCAAACAGTATCATCTTTGATTTGCAGGAGCTCCATATGAGTCTTAAGCAAGAAGTACCCAAAGAGAAGAAAACATTAGCTACCCAAGGTAATGTTATTTCTGATGGATGTTCCTCCCACTGATTCCTCATCTTAGATATATCGATATGCTGCTTTGCAGTCTCTGCCATTTTTCATCAGCAGATGGTGCTGTGCGGCATCGAGTCGATGTCCCTCGACAGTTACCATTCCTGCGCCCTGACGGGAGATCAATGATAGTATAAATAGCACACACTGCATCAGTTGCCTCAGTTCTTCTTTTCCCTCTTCTGTACAGTCGACATGAGGATTAAATAACCTGCATGGGCATTGAAAGAGAGAAGTAGGTTTAAAGATTCACCCACACAGAGGTGTAGGGATGGGGATAAGGAATCCATGAGAGGAATGTCCATCATAAAGAACATTACCAGGGGTAAGCAATGTGTTCTTCTAATGGATTAAGTCCTCCCACGGATTCCTCATCTTGGATAGACTCCCATAACAGTTTTGTAGATGGAGATGGGAGAAGCAGGTTTTTGTATGAAGCTCGGATTATTGATTGATACTGTGCAGAACCGCTCTTCCAAATAAAGTTGCCACTCCTCTGGTAGAATGGGCTCTCAGGTTCTCAGGGATATATTTTTCGACAATGGAATAGCATTCCAAAATGATAGGATGATCCAACGCGATAAAGTTTGTTGGGTCACAGCTTGGCCTAACCCGTGGTCAGTGTAACCAATAAATAGCTGGTCATCTCGCCTGACATTTTCCATCCTAGAAAGGTAGAAACTAAGATCCCTTTACTGGTCAAGCCTGTGTTATCTCTCCATCTCTAGAAGGGTGAGGAGGTGGATAAAAGGAAGGTTAAGTTATTCTCTGTATCAAAATGGAATTCAGACACCACCTTGGGAAGGAAGGAAGGCGGGATGAACCCTCAGAACTACCTTCTCCTTGGTGAATACAGTAAATGGTGGTTCGCATGACAAAGCGTGTAGCTCACCCTCTCTACAAGCAGAAGTGATGGCTACCAAAAAGATGGAGCGGTTTAAATGGAGCTCCCATTAAACAAGTTAGCACTAGGTGTAAGGGTGCAGAAGTAAGCCTCAGACACAAAGGTGGCATTATTTTGGCTATAAACATTTATTAAACAAAAAAGGGTTGGGAAAATCAGCCTCTCTGTTCCTGCCTCAAAGAAAACTATTGAAACTGTAAGGATGTCAAATAAAAAATGACCATCAACGTCGTGTCCCAAAGATCTACCCCAGACCCGAACACTAATAACCTAAAGAAAATGTGCAAGGGTGTTCTCCTCCAAAGTAAAGGGGTAATGACAGTTCTGGCCAACAGAAACGTTCCCAGTGTCTCTGGTGATCAAAGCAACAAATTAAATGTTCCACAATATTCAACTTCAAGGATGGAGTTGCTCCTTTCTCCTAGATTCCTTCTGGTTCTACTTTTCCTCTCTTTCTCCTTGGATCCCAGACCTTGTATCTTCTTGGATGCACTTCACCATAATCTTATAATTTCAGATGGTTGCGAGTCCCAAACTCGCAGTTCTGTATCATAGCAACTTGGTATACTCTCCTGCCAAGCACAGGCTTTCTTCTGATCGGTCTCGTTGCTATCAGGGTCCCAGACACTCTCATTCTCAAATATGTGGGTGCAAGTCCAAGACTTGCAATACTCTGTTGCAAAAGGTTGGTTTACTCTCCTCTTAGGGTTCCAGACCCTCTTGTTCTCTCACTCTTATATAGGTGTGGGTCCCAGACCCTCTTATCTCATGTTCTGCATCCGTGCCCCAATTCCTCATGAGCATCCAGCACCTCTGCGTCTGCCTGCATACATGTTGCTCTGGTTTGCGTCATCCGAGAAGCAGTGCTTCCCTCTGAGGCGCTGGCAGTGTACGAGCGTTCTCTGTGGTCGTTGGCATCCTTGCCGGTCAACTTGCGTTTGTGTTTCTCTTCTTGGTGGCAGTCGCTCCGTCAGTCTCATCTCCCTTCTCGGGATGGGGCTTTGCCTTCCGGTGGGTTGCCGGATTTTAGGGCACCCAGAGGTTTGCTTGGGCAGGGTGTCAAGTAGCTCTGGTTGCTTGGTCTACTTGTGCGCTCCCGTTCACCACCGAGCACTGCATCTCCTGCTGAAGTCGCCTATTCGCTGGTGCGGCGTCTCCTGGGCTTTCTCATCGGAGGATGGCTCTCCATGCTGGTTTCCCTCTACAGACTTGTATTTCCTTTAACCAATCAAATGCATTAATAGACTAGACCATTCCCCCTGGTTCACTTCTTCACAGTAATTGAATTGGAATTATATGGGAAACAGTTGATATTTTCAGGGCCATCAGTCAGGTCTAGCATACCAGGTTGGTTGACCTCACAATAAAATATATTGGCACTGAGAGGGGACCGGGAAGGAGAGCTTGGCTTGGGGAAGGAGGGAGGGTCTATTAATGCGGAGGAATACCGCATTCTCTGGGAATAGTCGTCCATAATCCCATAAGGGGCTTCCTCTCCCATGTGATCCTCCCCCAGTGCAACACCCCCAGCGGGACTATTGTACTGTGGATGCACCGCCCTGGCCCCATGGGAAAGGTCTCTCCCCCTAAGGGATAAAGGGATGACAGCCACAGATTCGTGTCACAGGTTCAAATCCCAGGATGGAACCAGAAAAGGGACTGGTGGGAAAGTATTTGTCGGTCCTTTCAAGAATTGTCTGGCAATCAGCATCTTAAAGTAAGTGTTGTGTTCTGGCATGCATTTGAAAATGGAGAAGGCCACCAGGAATCCCTTGACGGTAGCCACCTGCAGCCCCTGATGGGTGTGGCAAAAAAAGAAAGCACTGCAGGTGTACTGCAAGAGAAAGGATCTATATCTGTAGCTCTGAACCAGCTGCCAATGGCAGCGGTATAGTGCTTTTGTTGTTGGTCTTCTGGTCGAAGGCAACACACCTCCATCACGTTTTCCGCGAAGTCCCAATATTTATACCTTAACCTCTCAGAAGAAACCAGGCGTCAAGGTTCAGAGTTCTAGGGGGGCGCTGTTGCGTGGCTGGAAGGTGGCCGATTCCTGAAAGGGCTCAGTTGGGGGCAGAGATATCCTGTGGTAGAATCGTACTTGCAGGCGGGCAGTGGCGGAAAATGGGTTGCAAAATTCTGGCTGCGTATCACCTCAGCTGCAGCGAACAGCGGGATCCGGCCTGTGGGCCACAATACGCATAAGTGATGTGCCAATATCCTCCCTGCATTCGCGCCTGCCAACTGAACCAGACTGTGGCGCTGAATTTGTTTTGACTGCCAGGCGGCCCGGAGGTTGTCATCCCTCGAGGCGGCGGTGCTGCTGCCGAACCCCGGGTGCTGTGGACGACGGGCAAGTTGGCTGTGCCATCGTTCCCCTTCGGCTCGCCTCGATGCGGATCGGAGCCGCAGTGACGAGAAAGGTGGGTGCTGGGGAGTGGGAGGCGCGGTGGCACTCTGCCCCGGCCACGGTGATCTGCGCCAGGTGTTTCCTCCCCCCAGCCAACCGTCACCATTGCTGCAACGGCCTCAGCCCCTTGAGAGCCGGCCGCCCCCCTGCTGCACTCTGTGGCGGGCCTGCAACAAAACAACACCATATTGAGGGCAGCCCCCTACCCTATGAGGAACTGCAACGGGGCTTGGCCCCATAACTTCAAAATATAGGGGGCGCCCCCGCCCCTCACAGGGAATAATAGCCAGGCCTTGCCGATAGGTGCGAACCACCACTGACTGACCTAGACACACTGTGGCGGGCTGTGGAGCCCCAACATGGACGGGCCTGCAACCCTGACGCTGCAGCCAGCAAGACAACCTGTGGGCTCACCCTGCCCCCTCCACCCCCAAGAAGAACTGTGGTGGGGGTTTTCCCCATAACAATATAGGGAGGTGCCCCTCCTCCTTCCCCCCCTCACGAGGAATAACAGGGCCTTGGCCCTTTGGCACGAACCACCATCGACCGCCTAGATACACTGGCAAACAGCGTAGCCCCAAAACGGACAGGCCATCAGCCCTGATACTGCATCCAGCAGGACCACCCGTGGGCTACCCCTGAGGCCCCCTCGTCTGTACCTGGCAGCAACAACGCTCCCCGCCCTACACCCAGCAGGCTAGCTAGACCTGCAGATTCCCAACCTCACCCCTGCATGGGAGGAGATTCCTCAGGACACTGGGGCGCCACAAGATCTGTTGTCAGCAGCCTCCCCATCATGGGCAATCCAAAAAACAGGCCAAGATAGACCAGTTTGCAAAGACCAATCAACATCCCTCTGCGATGCAGGACCCAACCCAGTTGGACCTTTCCACCTTGAATCAAACCTTATTGGCCCTCAAGTCCAGTACATACAGCCTTGGGGGAAAAATGACGCTTTAACCTGCAAGGTGGACGTGTCAGCTGTGCAAATCGACAAGCTCTGTGGGCGCATTACCGCCGGCTGAGAAAATAATTGGTGAGGGGGAAGATATAGTTGCGGTACTGCAGCGCAAGGTCATCTCTCTTTAGCAAATGGTCAAGAAGCTGGCAGGGAAAAATGACAATCTTGAACGGAGGTCCAGGCGGAATAATATTCAAATAACCAGAGTCCCTGAGTCCACCCCGGCAGAGAACATGGAGCTTTTGGGGAGAAACTCCTCATGGATGTCCTGGAGTACCTCCCGTTCATGGATGTGTTCATGGTGGAGCGAGCACACAGGTCGCTGGCGTCCAAACCCCCTCCTAGGGCCTCAGAAATGGCCATTATAGCTCGGATCTTCAGCTACCATGATAGAGATATTCTGTTCCGTGCTTCCAGGGAAAAACAGGTCCTGAGATGGGGGTTCTCCATCATACGCCTCTTCCCCGATTTCAGTCCTTATGTCCAGGACCAAAGAAAGACATTCCAGACGGTCAAAAAAATCCTCAAAAGGAAGGGAATTCGCTACTCGATGCTGTATCCGGCCAAGCTCAGGGTGGTACACTGGGGCAAGATCTCCTTTTTCACATCCCCCGAAGCTGCAGAGCTGTTCGCAATGGATATTCCAGAACCTAGGGACCGTCCCCACTGATTGCCCTGTCGCCCTACTGACAATTAGCCTAGCCGGGCATGTCTGAATGCGCCGTCTCCCTACTGCAGGGCAACCTGTTAGCTCTCACAGGACATTCCTGATGCATGTCTCTTAAATACCTAATAGACCCAAGCACCATACGTGGAAACATGCCCTCAGCTACACGGAGAGCCCAGCCGCCGAAAGCCAGCCATGCCCAGTGGCTGAGAAGGCACTCCCTGGTGTCAACGTTGGGTGAATTGTAGGGTGGGGGGAGGGCTATGGAGCTGGTAAATTATAGTTTCTGCCATGGGAGAGGTGGCAGGGAGGTATTGAATTGTTGAGGTTAAGGGGGAGTTTGACATTGTTAGTGTTAATGGGGTTTTGTTGTGTCAAGAAGTGAAATGTTTTGACATGAACCTTTACAGTGTTCGGAGGCCCCTTCGCAACTCCATGGGGTAAAACGTATACACGAGTGCCATGGTGCACGCCCTGGTTAGACAGCTTAACCACAAAGCTATACGAGTACGGCAGGAGGGACTAGCAGCTTGAATGGTGGTATCACACTGCTGACCTGGAACATAGAGGGATTTACTAATAGTAAAAAGGCACGACTAATCTCAAATTACGCCAAGAACCATAATGTTATGCCTACAAGAAACACACTTGCCCAAGGGTGGTAGGCTCCATAATCTTACCGGGTGGGGGGTTCATAGGTATTGTTCATCCTTCTCTACACACTCCCAGGGGGTGGCCACGTACATACACCGCTCCTTGGAATTGAAGCTTCATAAGCAGGTTGAGGGCGATGATGGGCGCTATCTCCTGGTGGCAGGGGAGAGAACGGGCTGGCAGATTATTTTTGTGAACGTGTGCGCCCCGAACATAGACTGTCCCGATTTTTTCCAACGCTGCGCCAGCCACTTGCACACCTTCCCGAAATAGGAGGTGGTGTGGGCAGGGGATTTTAACAAAAATGTTCCTCTTATAGACCTCTCTCCTTAATTAACACAGACAATAGGATCCTAGCTAAGATCTTGGCTGACAGGCTCCTCCCTTATATGCCTAGCCTGGTCCAACCTGACCACGCCAGCTTTATCCCCGGCCGCTCCACTCAAAATAGCTTACGCAGACTGTTCGTGCTAATGCACAATGTGAACCCAGAAATCACAATCGTGGTCGCCGTCTTAGATGCCGAGAAAGCCTTTGACTCTGTCGCTTCGGCGGGCGGGTTTGGGCACCTATCTCCAGTGGATACGCCTCTTAAATACATCCCCCAAAGTCATAATATACACCAACGGTAGGCAATCAAATGCTATAGTCCCATCACGGGCCACCCGACAAGGTTGCCCCTTCTTTCCTATATTGTTTGCCCTAGCAGTGGAACCGCTGGCGTGTGCACTGCGTGAATACCATAGTCATAGAGGCGTGAAGATTCGCTCTCACAACTCAATCATTTCTCTTTACGCGGATGACATGTTGCTGTATGTTAAACACCCGAGGGCAGAATCTGCAACCCATAATGGAGGAGGTCTCAGATTTTGGTGAACTCTTGGGACTGAAAATTAACTGGACTAAATCAGAGGTTCTCTCCCTGACACTCTGTGTTGATCACAGTGACATCGGAGACGCCTTTGGGTGGTGCCCACAGGGACTTCGATACCTAGGCATTCGGTTATTCACATCCCTACAGTCATTATATAAATACAATTAGGTGGTTGCTTTGGAGAGGTTGGAGCATAGGGTTGACGCAAGGATTCACCTACCTATATCCCAAGCAACAGGATGTTGCTTGCCAAGATGGTGATCCTACCAAAATTCTTATATATTTTTAATAATGTCCCGATTTGGCTAACGGCTGGCTTCTGGGCATGCCTCAGGAGCATGATGATTCGCCTAATTTGGGCGGGGCGGATAGGCACAAATATCTTATGACAGTTTGACTCGGCCGTATGAGCAGGGTGGATTAGACTTTCCAGACCTGTATGTTTACTTCTTAGCTGTGCAGATGCAGTATTCAATATGGTGGTATTCCCAGTGGCTCGAACACCCACACAACCTCCTCGAAAAGGAGCTCTCACGCACTAGCGACGTGCGAGGCCTGCTGTGGGGCACCCCAGAGAAGCAAGTGAGCAGCAACGTTCAGCCCCAGGCCATAACTTGTAGAGCCTGGGATCAACTACAGCAATTGGAGGGGATGGCGACGTGGTACTCCCCATTGTTTGCCATATATCAGGTGAGTTGAATTCCGCTCACCTACAAAGGCGTATTCCGGCAACACTTTAGGAAATTAGGAGTACACACTCTGGGGGACGTCGTCACGAATAGGGAATTCATCACATGGGAGGCACTTAAAGTTAGAGGGGAGTGAGCACCAATCACGTTTTTATACTTCCGGCCCTGTGAAGTGCTCCGCGCTAATTGGCCCAATTACCCTCTGGTACCCGCGACCTCAGCACTACCGCTATGCCACCTCTCCTCCATTTACAAATAAGCTGGTATCCTGCTTTTACAGAATTATCCGATCACAACGTCCCGTCCACACCGCCGGCCGAGTGGGCAACTGTCATCAGTGGGAGGCTGTCTGCTGTGGAAGTTCTTTTTGCTGTTCCCTTCAGCTACGTTATCCAGCCATGCTTTACCAAGAAGTATTTTTTTTTTAAAAAATAATTTTTATTATTTTATAAACAACACTCCAAACATTACAAACAATGAGGACATCCGTGTTTCAATTTCACAACCTTATATTACAGATTAAGCCTTTCGGTCCTCCCTCCTCCCGCCCCATTAACTCGAGCCCCTACTTCTGTGTCATCGTACTGCTTATCTACAGGCATAGGTACTTCCAGTATTTCTTCAGCGTCATTGTCACTATGGCCTCCCCTACTGACTGCTTCATACCAGGCAGTCGTTTCTGCCTCTGCCCACTTCATGAGGTCCGCCCACCACATCTCAATTCTAGGCCGTTGGGCCCTTTCCAGCACATTGCAATTCTCCGTTTGGCCAGGATGTACGCCAGGTCCTTCATCTTACTAATGTGTTTCAGGTTGCATGGTCTGGTAAAACCACCAAGCATGCAGGCCCAAGCAGACTCCACCTCCAGCGTAATCTCTTTTCCCGCTAAGCGTATCTTCAACTCTGTCCAAAACCTTCCCACCTCCAGGCAAGCCCAAAACATATGTAGCATCCCAGCTTCCTCCTCCCCGCACCAAGGGCATTTCTGTGCCACCGGGCCTCCGAACTTGGCGATTCTGCTGGGGGTCATATATGCTCTATGAGTGACATATAATTGAATCTGCTGAAGCCTCACATTCCGGGGCACCTTCTTGTGATACCTTTGGGCTCTGTCCCATTGCCCCTCCGTCATGGGTTCTCCCACCTCCTCTTCCCAGTCTCGCCTCAGTTGCAGTAGTTCTTTTCCCATCTTAGTCCCCAGAAGCTCATATAGGCGAGATATTTCGTGCCCACCCTCCGAGATATCATACATCGTCTCAATGGTTGCATCGGGTTGTTCCGCAAGCACTGCATCAGGCCACCTTTCTCGCACCCGTTTAATAATTCTGGAATAAGTGATGTGTTGGCCTTTATGCACCCCTGTGTTCTCCATTAGCCTCTGAAAATCCACTGCCACACCCTCCTGCCATATGTCTCCAAGGGTAGCCAGGCCCATTGGTTCCCAGCATCTACGGACACCTTTTATCATTTGGGAGTCCTCACCGCATAGCGCCACTAGCGGCACCTGCAGGGAGAATGGGGCTGGGTTTCCCACAATTTGCCATGCTCTGCGCCACATTTCCCAACCAAGCACCAACAATCTCGCCATTCCTAGTATCTTTGGTTTTGGCAACCACACTGTCTCTCTGAGGAAGATGGGAAGATGGTCTCTACTCAACAGTCTGGCTTCAGCCATTTCTTCTTCAGGCAACCACCTGGCCACATACTGCAGCTGTCCCACAAAGTAGTATAACTCAAAATTCGGCCGGTTTATGCCCCCCTGTCACACGAATTTGGTAGTTTCCAGAGGGCCACCCTGTTCCTGGAATTGTGCCATATGAAACCCCTGCACAGGCTGTGGAGTTTAACAAAAAAGGGTTTGGGAATCACATAGGGGATGTTTACGAAAAAGTGTAACAATCTGGGCAGGACCACCATCTTAATCAGAGCCGCTCTACCCATCATGGCCGGGGGTAATCTGGCCCAAAATCCCATGCTATTAATACCTTCAACTGCCTTTTCCGTATTGTGTTTGTGTTCCTCTCCCGTCGTATGGTATATATCAATACCCAAGTATCGGAACGTCTCGGTTCGCCAGGGTATTGGCAAGACCGGTAGTCTCCCCGGTAGGACACGTCTGTACCTCCCCAGGGGAAACATGCTAGATTTCTTGGGATTTACTGCTATGCCCGAGAGGGTGGCGTACCTCCAGGACATATTGTAGGTTTTCCTCTGGGAAGCGCAGATATAATAGTATATCATCGGCATACAATGATATGAGATGCGAACTGCCCGCGTCTGGATCCCTATCTCCCCATATTGTTGTCTGAGGCAGACTGCCAGTGGTTGCAACGCAAGAATATACAGCATGGGCGACCAGGGGCAACCCTGTCTAGTGCCCCTGCTGAGTTGCCATTTGTCTGAGACTGTGGCGCCCGTTTTGACCCTTGCAATTGGGGAGCTATATAACATTTTGGCCCACCTCAGATACCCCGGCCCCATCCCATATTTTCTCTGAGCCGCCATCAACCAGGGCCATCTCACAGAGTCGAAGGCCTTAATGGCATCCAGCGAGACAATTACCAGTTCGCCGGGGTCTTTCTCTGTTTGGTCGATAATGTGGTGAAGTCTCCTATGATTGTCAGTTATGGTCCTGGCAGGAACATAGCCTGTTTGGTTGGGGTGTGTTAGTTAACCGATGACTCGCTTAAGCCTGTTTGACAGCACTGCTGTGAGGACTTTGCTGTCTTGGTTAAGCATCGATAGGGGTCTATATGACCCGCAGTCTGTGCTTGGCTTAGCTGGTTTTAAGAGTGGGATGATCACCGCCTCCCTTAGGGACTCTGGCAATCTACCGTGCTCAAATGCCTCGTTAAGCACGTTCAGCAGCAGGGGAAGCAACTCTTGTTTGTATGCTTTATAGAATTCAAAGGGGAGCCTGTCCGACCCCGGGGCTTTGCATGTGGGCAGGTGCTGAATCACTATCTCTAATTCTTCTGAGGTGAGTGGGGCGTCCAGGTCTGCCCGCTCCTGCTCGTCTAATTTGGGCAAGCCTATGTCCTCTAGCGTTTCCTGAATCTCTTGATCAATTTCTCCCCCTTCGTCCCCTTAAAGCCGTTTGTAGTAACTAAGGAACTCTTCGTTTACTCCCTCCTGGGTATCCCTGCTCTGGCCCCAGTCTCCTCTGATTTCCCTAATCACTGGTTGTGACGTTTCATTTTTATATAACCAGGCCAGCAACCTGCTCGGCTTGTCTCCCTCCCACGTGCTGCCTTTGGACATATTTCTTGTAGCTTAATTTACATGATCTATCCCAGTGCTCACTGCTGGCTTGTTGTAACTGCTTCCTTCTTGCCTCATCCTCCCGTGAGGTGCCCTCCTTACGCATTATGTCTTCCAACTCCCTCTCCATTTCTTGCAACTCCCGTTCTATGCCCCCTTGGAGCCCTCTGGATTTTGATATTGCTACGCCCCGCACTACTACCTTGAATGCCTCCCATAAGGTCCCCATCGATTGAACGCTTCCGGTGTTAACATCGAAATACTCAGTAATCGCTTCCCTCAGATCCTCCCGGAATCCCGAGTCCTGCAGGGCCTCAGCACTGAGCTTCCACGCCGGGATTCGTGCTCTAGGGGGTTGGTGTCAGCACTCCAGGACCAAGGGGGAGTGGTCCGAGAGCACTCTGGCCTTATACTCCGCACCCGTCATTTCTCCCACCAACTCGGCAGCTGCAAACATATAATCCAGCCTCGTGTGCAGGTTATGTGGGGCCGCGTAATGTGAGTACTGCCTATCTGCTGGGTGTAGCTGCCTCCATACATCTTCGAGTCCAAAATCTTTCAGCAGGGCCTGCAACGCCTTTGCGGCTGGAGTAGGTTTATCTGGTCTACCATCTGATCTGTCCGTTTTAGGATTTAATGTACAGTTAGAGTCCCCTCCCCATGGGGTCGCGCCGCCCAATAGGGGGCTAATTTTGCCATATAGGGTCCTAAAGTAAGCCGATGTATCTTGGTTAGGGGCGTATGGGTTTATAATACTCACTTCCCTGTTCTCCAACATGCCCTGCACCACTATCATTCTGCCTTCTGGGTCCATTGTAGACTGAATCAGCTGAAATAGTACATGCGGTGCCACCCATGTGATGACTCCCCTCGCGTAAGCTGAGTATGCGGATCCCGTGGTACTCCCTCTCTACTTTCTCTTAATCACCTCCAGCTACTCCCTAGTAAGGTGGGTTTCCTGTAACAATGCTATGTCAATCCTCCTCCTTCTTAGGTATACAATTACTTTATTATGCTTCAAATAGCTTTTGAGGACCCTCACGTTCCAGGTCACCACTCTAAGGATACTCAACGCCATCTGTGGGATATCCCGCCTCTCCCCTCCGTTTCCCTTTCCGCCTGATTTGACACAAGATTTGGCTCGTTCCACTCCCTCTTCGAACAAAAACTCCCCAATTGACCCCTCCTTCCCCCTACACAACTATCAATCACTGTCACTGCACCCCCCCCTTCCCACCCCCGCACCCCAACCCAACAAGTGCCCAGCTCCATCCCCGGATCTGAGGCTCCCCCGTGTTTTGTCCTGCCTCGGAATGCCGAGGGCAGGGACCCGGCAGGGTGTCACCGGTGTACCAGTGACCCAACTAATCTCTGCACTGCGGGGGTAAGAGTTCCTTTAGGCTCCTACAACATTAGCCAAGTTTCCTGTGCTCAAGGATCATGCCCATGTTTGTAGCCCTAGTCACACGCCTCCCGCAGTCTATATCCTGCACTATATTCAAGTCCCAATGTCGTGGGCTGCGACACCCTGGGCGCCACAGTCGCACATTACTTATCTGCGCTGTCTTCCCTCTGGACGCCCAACTCTTGGGGGCAGTTCAGCGAGTCTAGTCATTCCATAGCGTCCTCCGGGGTTAAAAAAAACAATGTTCTGCTCTTATGGAACACCTTCAGTTTTGCCGGGTAGATCAGCATGTATTTGTAACCTGCCTCACGCAGCCTCCTTTTCACGGTCCCAAAGTTCATGCGTCGGCATTGCACGTGCAGGGTGTAATCCGGGTATGCAGTTATATATGCTGACACCCTTTGTATTGTTCCACCATTTCGTAAGTGCTCAAGGATTTTCTCCTGATCACGATAATTCAGGATTTTAGATATCACTGTCCTCGGGGAAGGGGGGTTTGGGGGGGGGGGGGGGGTTCTCCGGTGGTGGCTTCCTCATCAGTGCTCTGTGCGCCCTTTCCACAGCAAACCCCTGCGTCAGCACTCCTCCGGTTATCTCCTGCAGCAGCATTGACTCAATGTACTCCGTAGGGTTGGGTCCCTGAGCCCCTTCTGGCAATCCCATGATTCGTATGTTATTCCTTCGGGCCCGTCCCTCCGCCTCCTCCGCCCTACTCTCCAAGTTGCCCACACGTTGTACCAGAGCATGGAGTTCAGATTTGTGGGCAGCACACGCCTCCGTATTCGGGGCCATCTCTTTTTCTAGGTCCCCTGTGCGTTCTGCCAGTGCTGTGACATCTTGCCGGAGGAGATTCACCTCCTCTTGTACTGTCCCGACTTTGAGCTCTAGTGCTGCCTTCAGCTTGTTCATGGCCAGTCCTAGTTTGGTTTCCCAAGCCACTTTTAGGTCAGCAATCATCGCGGCCAGGATCTCTTGATCTTTGCCCATGGTGTCTGTGCCTCCAGCGAGGGTTTTGTCTTTGCTCCTGGCCCCTTCTGCCCCCGGCGGCGTCCTGGCGTATTCCTTGAACGTGGGTTGCTTGCCTTTCATCCTGGGCAGTTTGTTGGTCATCTTGGTGTACCAGGGAAGCGTGTGCAGGCACTGCAGCGTGTGGCCTCTGGCCTTCGTTAAGTTAAGCTGTTTGTGGTGCTCGGGACTGGGTGGGCCAAGCCAAAGGAACTACCAAACTGCTCCCAGAGTGGGCAGTGTCCTCCCACGTCTCCAGCCGCTGCCGGTCTGACTCCGCAGGCACACGACCAAGATCACATGGGTCTCTCCAAGCACGAGCCCCGGCCCAGCACATGTTAGCAGTGAGCCCTGCCAAATGCTTTTAGAGCCCTCAGCCAGGCGCCTCTCGCTGTGCTCCCCTCTGTACTTCATGCATGGGCTAGGGGGTGTCTCCTACCTTTTGCCTCTATGTAACAGTTTCTCGTTGTCCACCTTGTCGGTCTACTTTATATTAGTGGGGCCTCGCGCCGACTGCGCGTCCTGGAGGCTTGTGTTGGAGTTAATGCGGGTCCAGTGAACTACAGCTCTGCTCTGGCACACCACTTCGACCCGTGTCTTTGTTGCTGTGGTGATCGACGTCCTATGCTCTTATCTCTTGGGGCTGTTAGGTGCTCATCCCACTCTGCTGCTGCTGTATCTCGGGCCCATGAGGTGCCCAGTAGCGATATAGATGTGGGTCTCATTGCAGGGTGCAGCCCCCCCAGGCTCCATTGTTGACCGACACTTGCCGTCTGGCGCTCCTCGGCACCCGTGCGAGGCACGAATGTTACAGTACTTTATGTGCGCAGCGCCGGCTTCCCATGCTTCCCCAGCGTGGCCCGCCGCCCGTGTTCTTATTGCAACAATGTTGCGCCCTCTCGAGCGTGGTGTCTATGTATGCTCCGAGAGGCTGACGGGGGCTGATGCAGCGGGCCACGTCTCCCTTCATCTCCATCCGGGTGAGAGTTTCTGGGTGACCGTTCCTTGTGTCTGTTCGGACTCAAGAGATCCATGCCGGGTAGAGTTATGCTGCTTTTTCTGTACTCTGCCGGAGTACTGTCACAGAGTTGGGGGCACGGACCTCCTTACCAGGGTGTTATGATTGCATACCAGGGGTGCCCGTTGTCCTTCATTTCGTGGCAGCGTTCACCCTGGTGCTCCAATTTCACTGGCACTGCGCCATCCTCCGCATGCTCTGCTCCCTTCTTGCTGCGGTGGCCAACTCAGTGTCGCCATCGTCCTTCGCCAGGTCGGGGACCACTGTGTATCTTCAATCCGAAATGGATGTGAGGGAAGTCTCCCTTCAGTTCATTACGCGCATACCGTCTTCCTCCACAGCATTGTATACTCGTATGTCGAATGCGCCGCAAGGTCCTTTGTTCCAGCGTCCGCCATTTTGTGCCATAAAGAGTCGGGCTCGTCTGACTCTTATTCGCCTAGTACTGGCCTCCAGCGCCACAGATCATTTTCATTTTGCGCTCGTCAAATGCCCATGATATTCATGAGCCCGTGGGCATGTTTCTGTCGTGCTTAGCAGGTTTGAAGCACAATCGCAGAGGGGTGGGTATTAATGACTGTACACCAGTGCGGGGTACCCTAGAGGACCTCGATAGTTGGGTTGCGATCATTTTAAATAACTGGGGGGGACCCATGGAAGACAAGTTAATTATGTCTAGACCAGATGCCTATGATGGCCTGATCTCTGAGAGGAAGCGTACCCTTTGGGAGAAACTAGAAGGTGTCTCACCCGCCAGTCCCTCGGGATCTGTCATCCGGGTGGCCAGGGCACGGCATCGCATTTGGATCCAGTTCCTGGGGGTGGACCAGTGTGGGAGGATCACCTGGGAGAGGGGTCCTCGGGGAGTGAGACACCGGATGGTGAGACGCTGTATCCCCTTCCCTGTAACACCTTTACCCCCATCCTACCAGGTAGAATACTTAGGAACAAATGTACAATAAGGAGGTAGGGTGGGCACTGCTTAGTTATCCAAATTTATAGCTAGTTTACAGATTATTATGGGGGCTCACCCTTAAGCCTAGGCACCAGGTTTTAAGCAATATCCACAAAGTAGGGATGGACAACTTCCATCTCTGGATGAGCTCGCTCTCACTCCACTCGTCGGGTTTCAATTAACTCTCATCAGCGGTTTGTATTTCATTCATTATTAATATTCCTCAACAACAATCCACCATTCTTAGTGTGATTTTCCAAATATTTCTATTTATTCCTGGCCAATCAGTGTTCCAAAATCATTGCCAATGCATTTCGGACCTCCGTCCATCATCAGGGCTATTAACACTATTGTTTGTGAATCAGTGACAGTCCGATATGATCCATTCCCAATTATACACCATAGAGTGGAATTTGTAAAGTAAAATACATTGCACATACCAGGTTAAGGTTCGTCATGGCGTTCAAACAATGTAAAAACACATGAAATACAGAGAGATTCATTATAGAACGTTGTTCAAGTATTATCCTCTTTTATAAATTCATAATAAACTCCAAAAGATCTCTACCTGTTTGGTTTTTTGTGCATTCATCTCTCTAGGAAGTATCTTTATACAGCGCGTGCACTGTGGGTTAAATGTTCATAATCTTTACTCCCATATGTTTATACCACCACCCTCCTATAGTTCAGCTGTTGACCCTCCTTCTCTTGTGCTTGTCTCCAAACTGCTCTCCAGACGCTCTGGCTGCCCAAAAAGAGCTGCCGCCGCCTCTGGTGGCGTTTATGAACGCTATTCCTACACGCAAGTGAGTCTCAGTTACGTGTTCCCAATCCTCTTCGTGCTAGGACGGATTGTAACCGGTGTACTTATACACAAACAGTTCTATTCTATTTCATTTTATTCGTGACTTAAGAGATCAGAACCATGTTCTGATTCACTGCATCTGTTACTTGATTCAAGTACACCTTCGTCAGTTGCGCGTGCAACATCCACTATGTTGTAAAGGGCCCACGCATGCGCTGTGCTCCCATGTGTAGTGTCTCTTTTCTTTAGGCGCCATATTCTAAGGCATTTTTCTGTCAAAATGCTGCATCCTTCCTCCACATTACTATTTTAATAATAATTTACCAGAGGAAACCCCTATTAAGGGGGGCTGGGTACTACTTTCTTTCTGTAATTGAGGATGTAACACACCTCTTTCTTAGTGATCTTAGTTACAATAAATCAGGAGAATCCACTGTCTGGCAGTGATTAGCTGCCTTACGTCCACAGGGAGGTGAATCCCAGCAGGACGTACCGTGGACCCTCTATTAGTCTTACATTAGACACACTATACCAACGAATCGTGCTCCTTCCTTCATTCACATGTCAAACACAAAGTTCAGTACACATTTTTTTCATAAGAAACACAAAGTTCAGCTCCTCATTGATGCCCCCTGGTCTCAGGGAGTCAAGCCGATCTATCCAGAATGATTCTCGCTGGTTCAATCTTCTTCCCATATCCTCATGTACATTTTGTTGTCTGATGACTTCCAGGACTTGTATCCTCATCTGACTAATGTTATGCTTCATTGTGTTCCAGTGTCTGGCCACTGCGGAGTTCAAATTGTTGTTCCGAATACACGATCTGTGCTCGTTCCATCGTAGCTTGCCTGGTCTCTTCGATTGTCCTACATAGTAGATGCCACAGGGACATTTGATGCCATAGATTATGTTTGAAGTGTCACATGTGGCATATCCTTTTAACTTTATTCTTTCGCCTGTACGGGGATGGTCTACAGTGTCCCCTTTTGTTATAAAATTACAGTTACTACAGTGCAAGCAGGGATATGTTCCTCTTCTTAATGTGTCTAATGTTTTCTTTCCAGGTCTGGTCTTCACCAATCTGTCTTTCAAATTTGCACTCCTCTTTTACGCAAAAGTGGGTGTTTCTCTAAACAAGTGTTCTACTCTCATGTTGTTAGTAAGTGTACTCCAGTTCTTTTTAATTACACTCTTTATCTTATTACTCTGTATTGAGTAACATGACACGTAGACTATATCTGGTTCTTTCTTCTCTCTCAGTGCCGCTCGCCAGAGGTTCTCTTAATCGTTCTTTGGCTGCTTATATCTCTGTTGGTTTGTACCCTCTTGCTATAAATCTTCTTCCCATGTTCTCAATTTCTGCCGCACATATTCTAGGATCATTGACGATCCGTTTTACTCTCATCATCTGGCTGAACCGTAGATTCCTAATCAGACTCGGCTGGTGGAAACTCAGTCGGTGTAGTAGATTATTACAATCTGTTTCTTTCCTATAGATGTTGGTCAAAAAGTTGTTATTTTGAATTTGCATTGTCACATCAAGGAAGTGGATCTGTGTCGTAGAAATTTCGTATGTAAATTGTATGCGTGGGTCTATGCTATTGAGGTATACAAAAAAGTTGAGAGATTCTTCTGTGCCATTCCAAATTCCGAAAATGTCATCTATGAACCTGACCCACATTGAAATGAAGTTTCTCCATACTGCATGGTCGAGTATATGATCTTTTTCAAATGCCAGATCGCTGGTAGCTCACGCAATAGAAATTGCAGATCTGATCCTAAAAGAAGACCTTGACCTCCTTGCTATCACGGAGACCTGGCTACATCCAGCAGCAGGCCTATCGCTCATGCTTGCAGTCCCAGACAATTACTCCATCTTGAGACAAGACCGTCCCAACTCCAGAGGGGGGGGGTGTTGCAATTATACACAAATGCAGTCTGGCCATGAAATGTAACCACCATTAACGTCCGTTCTTGCGAATTACTCCCCGTTAAAGTCCCCCTTACTAATGCCCAAAAGCTCAATATCCAAAAGCTTGATCTATCGCCCCCCAGGTCCAATAGGCACTTTTGATGAGGACATCAACAATATTTTATCTAACAACCTCAAAACTGCCACCCCAGTACTCACCCTAGTGTATTACAACATGGTCTTCAACGACCCTGAACATTCAACTGCCAATACCATACTTAATACCCTTACTGAATTAGGATTTACCCAAAGCTGTACGGAACCCACACACGCCAAGGGCAGAACACTTGATTGGGTGGCTGACCATAACTGTCTAGCTAAAATAACTGACATCTCACCATTAGCTTGGACCGACCACCACCTGGTATCATTCATGATTTCACAATCCAACCCTGACCCCTGCCCATCAGCAGGGCCCCACCCACACTCACAAGAAACAAGAAGAGTATCACTGTGGAGAGACTCATCCCTAACTTACTCCCTACACTGAATTCTCTATCTGAAAATCTCAATCCAGAGACCTTGGTCGAAGAATATAATAAAATCATGTCCACCTCACTAGATCTAATCGCCCCCCTCCAAGCAAGCCTAAAGTCCACCTGAACTAATGGTACACCCCATTCCTCAAAGGTTTAAGACAACAAAAAAGAAACTGTGAAACCACCTGGAAAATAACTCCCATCAGCAGCTAACAAGCTCAAACTCTCTAAACTAGCCGTCCTCTACAAAAAAGAAATCTACCTTGCAAAACGCACCTCCTTTGATTCTCGCATATCACAAGCAAAATCTAACATGAAGGAATTATTTTCCATCCTGAAAGAAGTAGAAACCCCTAAAGTTCCTCCAGATACCTGTACCAAAGATAAGAATTGGAGCTCCGAAATACAAAATGCCTTAGCTAATAAGATTGCCACTCTGAAAACCAAATTATCTTGCAAAAAAGCCTCCTTAAATGACCCTCTCCCCTCCAAATTGCCTGAGAAGGTTGCCTCAACGGAAACCACCCGTTTCAATTTTACTAAAGTCACCACATTGGAAGTAGAAAATATAATTCTGTCATTGAAACCATCCAACCGTCAGGGTGATCTGTGTCCTGCATTGCTCATTAAAGATGCTGCCTGTGACCTCTCCCCATTCATTTAGAAACTAATCAATGCCTCCTTCTCCACCGGCTCTATTCCCGCTAATCTAAAACAATCCTGTGTACTCCCACTACTAAAAAAACCTACACTTGACCCAGCCACACCTACAAACTATAGACCCATAACAACCGTTCCATTTCTCCTAAAAAATACTGGACAAGGTTGCTTATGTTCAAATACAGAAGCATCTGGAAGAACACCACTTACTAGGAGCCAGACAATCGGGCTTCCGTCCGATGCATGGGACTGAGACGGCTCTCATAGACCTTAAAATACAGATCAACAAGCTCAGAGACAACGGCCAAGCCGCCTTACTCCTCCTCCTAGACCTCTCTGCAGCATTCAACCTGGTCGATCATACAATCCTATGCACGCATCTACACACTTCAGCTCATTTCTCAGCTGAAGCCATCACATGGATCAGATCATTCCTTAATGGCAGAACCATGAGAGTCTTTTCACCCACAGCGTCAGCAGACCCTATACCCATCACTTGTGGTGTGCCACAAGGCTCTTGTGTCTCCCCCACTCTGTACAACATTTTTACCAAGCCCCTTTTCAATGATTTGGATCATCTCGGTATTACCTACACAAACTATGCAGAGGATACCCAGATCCTCCTTCCGCTTTCTGGAGATTATGGAAAGGATTTGGCCTTGGTGAATAGAGTGTACATCATCATCCAGGCATGGATGGCCACACATGGACTATGCCTGAATGATGACAAAACCGAACTCATTACCCCAGGCACTACCACCAGCCTAAAGAAATTAGGTCCTGCCTACTGCTCTTTTACAATCGACGGTAATAACATCAAAGTGGGACAAGAGGTTAAAACATTGGGCTTCTACCTGGATTCTACCTTTTCCCTCAATAGACAGGTGAACTCACTAGCCTCTTCCACGGCCAACACGTGTAAACTAATCCGTGCAGCCAAACCCTTTCTGTCTGACACCAATTGCTTGACCCTCGCCAGAGCACTAACACTGTCCCGTCTGGACTACTGCAATGCTCTCTATCTTGGATCATCTAAAGCCATTACCAGCAAACTTCAAACTCTCCAGAACAAAGGTCTTAGAGCTGCACTGAGCATCTCCAGAAGAGAGCACATTACAGTACATTGCAAACAGAACAACTGGCTCCCCATCAAAGACAAAATCCTTCTAAAAACGGCCTCACTCACCCACAAGTCCCTTAACAACACTGCCCCTATCTATCTGACTGACAGATTCCATAGACAAACTTCACTCAGACCCATAAGAACAGCCTACAAAGACTGCCTCTCTGTACCTAACTTCCAACGCGCCACCATAGGGGGTAACAGCTTCCCAGTGAAAGCAGCCAAGCTGTGGAACTCCCTACCACCAACTCTCAGAATGGACACACATTATCAGAACTTCCATTCTAAACTCATCCTATGGTTGAAAACATAGGCCTACTAACATTCTGAGACGCTTAGTCTCTATACTCCTGCCATCTGTACATAGTATGTGTGTATTCTTACTGCCTTCTTTTTTTATGTGTATATTCCGGTTGTCATTTTAATATGCGCCATATGTGTATGTACATAATCATTACTGTTGTAACCAAGCTTTGCAATCCCTTGTAAATGCTGCGCACTGTTACCCGAGGGTATGCTTGCGCATTACAAATAATAAAACAAACAAACAAACAAACAAACAAACCTCCCTGTGGGACGTAAGGCAGCTAATCACTGCCAGACAGTGGATTCTCCTGATTTATTGTAAATAAGATCACTAAGAAAGAGGTGTGTTACATCCTCAATTACAGAAAGAAAGTAGTACCCAGCCCCCCTTAACAGGGATTTCCTCTGGTAAATTATTATTCATCCAGGCATGGATGGCTTCGCACAGTCTATGCCTGAATGATGACAAAACTGAACTCATCATCCTAGGTTCTACCTCCAACCTAACCAAACTCGACCACAACTACGCCAACTTCGTCATAGACGGGAACCTAATCAAGGTTTCCAAAGAAGTGAAAACTCTAGGAATATACCTCGACTCCTTCCTAACCTTCCACAAACAGGTGAGCTCGATGGCATCCTCCACAGCCTACACATGTAAGCTTATAAGAGCAGCCAAACCCTTCCTCTCCACTCAGAGCTGCATTACACTAGCCAGAGCCCTGGTATTATCCAAACTGGACTATTGTAATGCCCTCTACATAGGAGCCAGCAAGCAAATCACCAACAAAATACAGACGCTACAAAACAACGCTCTTAGGGCAGAGCTCAACATCCCCAGGAGGGAACACATCTCCAAAATCAGGAAATCCCACAACTGGCTCAGCACAACAGACAAAATCCTGCTTAAAGTAGCATCGCTCACCAACAAATGCCCGAACGCCGCTGCCCCACGCTAACTGCCAGACAGAATATGCAAACACATCCCCAACAGACCCGCCAGAACCCCCAACACTAACCTGCTCACTGTCCCCAGGTTTAAACGCACCAAAATAGGCGGCAACAGCTTCCAGGTGAAAGCACCTCAACACTGGAACTCCTTACCACCATCTCTCAGGACACCCCAATCTTACTCACTTTTCAGAAGCAACTACATCCATTGGATAAAGAACACAAACCATTAACACTTCTTACACCACACGGTTGCTCTCCGCTTTGTATGCCTATATGTAAATTTGTAAATATATGTAAATATATAAATATATGTACTACATTATCTCCGTCCTGCCAAAATGTACACGTCCTTCACTGTCACACTGCAACTATGTAATGCATTGTATAAGCAACCTGTAACCAAGCTTTGAATTAACCTTGCTGCTCATGCGCCCTCATACCCTCGGGTCTGGGGCGCAATACAAATGAATAAACTAAACTAAAATAGTAATGTGGAGGAAGGATGTAGCATTTTGACAGCAAAATGCCTTAGAATATGGTGCCTAAAGAAAAGAGACACTACACATGGGACCACAGCGCATGCGTGGGCCCTTTACAACATAGTGGATGTTGCGCGCGCACGCTCAACTGACGAACGTGTACTTGAATCAAGTAACAGGTGCAGTGAATCGGAACATGGTTCTGATCTCTTAAGTCACAAATAAAATGAAATAGAATAGAACTGTTTATGTGTATAAGTACACTGGTTACAATCCGTCCTAGCACGTAGAGGATTGGGAACACGCAACTGAGACTTGCACGCGCGTAGGGATTAGTGTGACGAAAAGAGGGCAATGCGCGCATGCGCGTGTAGGAATAGCGTTCATAAACGCCACCAGAGGCGGCGGCAGCTCTTTTTGGGCAGCCAGCGCGTCTGGAGAGCAGTTTGGAGGTAAGCAAAAGAGAAGGAGGTTCAACAGCCGAACTATAGGAGGGTGGTGGTATAAACATATGGGAGTAATGATTATGAACATTTAACCCACAGAGCACGCGCTGTATAAAGATACTTCCTAGAGAGATGAATGCACAAAAAACCAAACAGGTAGAGATCTTTTGGAGTTTATTATGAATTTATAAAAGAGGATAATACTTAAACAACGTTCTATAATGAATCTCTCTGTATTTCTTGTGTTTTTACATTGTTTGAACGCCATGACGAACCTTAACCTGGTATGTGTAATGTATTTTACTTTACAAATTACACTCTATGGTGTATAATTGGGAATGGATCATATGGGACTGTCACTGATTTACAAACAATAGTGTTAATAGCCCTGATGATGGACGGAGGTCCGAAATGCATTGGCAATGATTTTGGAACACTGATTGGCCAGCAATAAATAGAAATATTTGGAAAATCACACTAAGAATGGTGGATTGTCATTGAGGAATATTAATAATGAATGAAATACAAACTACTGATGAGAGTTAATTGAAACCCGACGAGGGGAGTGAGAGCGAGCTCATCCAGAGATGGAAGTTGTCCATCCCTACTTTGAGAATACTTAGGAACAACACAAACACTTTCTCACAGACAACCCGCTATGAGAGTAAACAGACTAACACCTGAGCCGTATATACCTGATGGGTCCAGATACAATGGTCAGGCAATTACTGACCATCACGCACACCTGACTTCCATTACACCACTTCACACAGATAAAAAGCGGAGCACGAGAGCACACTCTCAGCAAGGCAAAGCACAGGAGGAAACAGCAGTTCCAAGATGGCAGTTTAACGAGAGGAAAAAGACTGCAAAACAGAAGGGGGCAGCAAGGAGGAAAGGTGCCTTGACCTTTTTTGACAAGGAACTGTTACTTTCAAGAGACCTCAAGAGAAAGCGTAAGACCCAGGAAACCAGGATGACGAAACCTGCATTGTGTGTCGAGGTACCCGGGGCCCTCCCACGTCAGTAATCAAGTCAGGGAGAATTTCCAGCCACTGTGGTAGTGTCCTTGGCTCCAAGAAAAAAGCCGCTTTGGTGACAGCAACACAGTTGGTGAGTTGGGTAGACTGATAGAAGACCGGTCTGTGTTGAAGCCATGGTTGCAAGCAGCAACATTGTGTGGCAAGCGCTGGATCTGAGAACATTGAGTGAAACGCGTGTGATAACCAACGCGAGTAAAGTTGAACTGCAGATGAGTGATTGAACTTTGGAGCCAAAATATATGATCCCTTTGACAGAGTGGTCTGGCACTGCATGCATGCTCAACCAAGGTCTCTGTAAGGTGTTCAGCTGAGGGTTGACAAAAGTGAAAGAGTGGCCAAGGATCGTGAATCGAAGTGGTCCTGCAACGGGTCAAGCAAAATCCTATGCACAATTGAAAGTCTTCTATATTAATACAGTAAAGAAAGTTGATGGCAAAATAGATAAATTGTTCCGAGCCCAGCAGAGGGAAACTTATTGAAGATTTTGTGTTAAAACGGTTCCGAGTCCGGCAGAGGGGTCTCCAGGGTGAACCGCGAGTCACCTGAAAAATTTGATATGTGGAAATCCCGAGAAAATTGTGTGTATGTGAAAATTCAAAGTTTGCGTTAAGTGGATCTGAGCCCGGCAGAGGTGGATCCGCGGTGAACAGTAAATCACCCAAGAAAAGAGTGCATAGGAGAATCCTGAAAGGAAAGGAACTTTATTATCCATTTGTTACATCAGGTCCTCTGAAAGAAGAGGCTTTGAACGGCAAAGAGACATGGGCACACAATGATGTTGGAGTCTTGAACTGCACCCTCGTGCTAGAGAAGCCAGAGACTGTGCAAAGCTTGAGTGTGCCGCCTTATAGTGTACTGAAAACTTGGGGAAGGAGAGCCAATGGCTTGAATATCAAGACGTATCATTTCTTGAACACTTTTCCTTTGCATAACATTGTTTCCCAGACTATTTGTATTTAGAGGTAAGGATTGGCAATAGGTTTATTAATATAGGCCCTTTCATTTTGGCAAGACACCACTTGGACTGGGTTATTATTATTTGATGGTCATAGCTTGCTCCCATCGTTAGAGTTAGGATTAGAAAGGCGTTTTTCAAACCCAATTAAGGTTCAATAAACATCCTTGAACTGTGTTCACTTGTGTCCGTCTTACTGTTGATACCAGGCCTTCCTTACAACTTAGAAGAGCAATACTCACAACACATAAAAACAAACTGCTAAGAATGGAAATTAAATGTGCACAGTTGAGAATACTAAACAGCCAATGCTGTAATTGACTGAAAGAACACAAAAACTTGGATAGGATGAAAACATTTGGGCATCCAAGGATACAATAAAATGTTGCACACTGTTAGGCAGTATCACTGGCAGGGACAATATGGCCCTAATAAACAGTGTCTCAGCAAATAAATGGGAAACATAGGACACAGAAGTCTACTTTACACCCCATAATTTGGGTTGGGGCGTCCCAAAAAGAAATTCGATTTAGACAACTACAGAGCAAAAAGCACCCATACTCCAGACATGTTCTATAAACAGACATGATAAGACTCATCAATTGTTGAAAATCAATGATCCTGTAGGTCGCTGTTCCGAGTCGCTTATCACTTGATGTGCTTTACACTCTGAAGTAAACTGCACTGAGTGAGCGTGTGGGGCTGGCCGACATACCCCATAGCAGACGTGGAGGGGAGGCAACGGTTTGTGTGCTGCAGCACACCAGGACCTTCTCTGCGCTCCCCCCCCTGTCGCCTCTCCCTAGCGCGGTGCAAATATCTCGGAAACATGGTTTTCAAGGTCCTTTGATTTGTGTTCCTTGCGTCGAGACACTTAACATGAGCTACGACCACATTGATGTTTCACCGATTTCTGGTAACCATCTCATGTGTGAAGGGGCTGAAATCCAGGGAAAGGGGTGAGGTCTCCAATTGTCAGAAAGCCATTAACGTCCAGAAGGTCCCAACAGGTAACTATGCAAAATGTCCTGCTGATTGGTGGAACAGTGTTGAATTGTATAAGGAATAAACTAACAGATTTTCTGTTTCATATATAGATAGGAGTTAATATAGAAGATATTGGGGGGCGTGGCTTGGAGCCGCTGCGGGAAGCATGTCTCTGTAGAAGCCCCTGGTGTGCTCCAGACACCGAGCGGAATTTCGCCGCCTCCACGGTCCGGTTTGGCACTGAATTGGAAAGATGACTGGTCTATGCTACTGGGCATGAGTCGCTTGCAGGATCCAGTGGTGTGCCGCCGTGATTGTGGAGAAAACAGTAGTGGAACCTTCCCACCCGACGCGGCAACCGCATTGAAAATTGCGCTCGCATCCTCCGCTGGCACACTGTAGGAGGAGGGGCCAGCCAGGCAGAGCGGCATCCATGGCCCGGCGCGACTGACTGGAGGGCGCCGGTGAACTCAGCTGCAAAGATTCCACTTTCCCCAGTATGCACGATCCGACACCGCCAGAAGGTGAGATTCGACACCTACCTTCAGCCGCTCTTTGATATTTCTTTCTGCCGTCTCACTCGGGAGCGTGGCGCCCTTCATCATGGCTGGTTCACCGTCATCGCTTAACTGGAGGAGCCCTCCAAGCATGGTGGTGACTGAGGACTGACTTGGCCGCCGGAGGACAGCCCATGACAACTTGGAGGTTCGGGCTTCGTCCCTGCTGTGGAGCACCTACCGAAGCCTGTCTCCGAGCGCCTGAGCCAATGAGGATTCCACCCCGCCTTGCCCACCGGGTGAGCGGCGCTCCCTCTCACTGTGCGGTCCCACTGGGTTTGCGGCGCACTCCGCAACAGCTTGCAAACCTCCTGCCTGGCCTGGCCTGGTCTCCGGATCGTTCGGCCCTTGGTCAAGCTCCCCGGGCTCCCTGGGTGTTGCTGCAACGTTGGATCCCCCTCCTGCAAGCTGGCCTCCGCCTTCTCTGCCTAAGCTCCGCTGGCAACATCCTGCGCTTTGCCAGTGGGATGAGGCGACTGGATTAGATCCCAGCAACGTGGCTTAAACCTCGCCCCCCCCCAAGCCTCTGACTCACCAGCTGAACCTGACTTCTGGGGGCCCCTGAGACCCGAAGAGCATTCTCTGCTGTGGAGACCTGGGGAGTATAACAGCACGGACTGTGCATTAGCCGGTTGAAGGTGAGCTCCTGGGGATAACGGAGGAGGAAAGGCCTCTGAGGCGCACCTTTGAAGCACCAGCAGCACCGTGCCGCCCCAATTCCGGGGGTCAGCAGCACAGGCTGCAGGACATTGGCCGAGTGCCAGCGACCGTAGCTCGCTCCAGGTTGGCGGGGTGCCTCCCATCAATCCCACTGCAAGCGCTCCCCACGGCACACTAGCGCTCAAAGAGTTGTCCTGCAGCACAGTCCTGTGGACCTCCATCCTGAAGGAACGTTAGACCATCTGTAGGACCTACACCACAGTGCTTTGCCCGGCTTTACCTGGTGCTGGACTATCATGGAGTGAAGCCTCCCAACAACACAAGGGGGAGTGCTCTCTACGATCCTCATAAGCGGATTTGGTCGCATGTCACCCCTACACGTCCACGTCCACGTCTGCACATTAGGAGCCTCCTTTTGGATCCCCTCTGAGTTCTAGCCAGAGGGAAGGAGTGAACGAAGCACAACTGGGCTTACCACATCCCTAGACATCCTCACTCACCAGGCCCAATGGCGAAAAGTGGCAAATCAACCAAACAGGCGGACATAGCGTTGTTCATGAGCAGCTCCACCTCGGAAAAGGCAAAGAAGGGGGACATGCCACAGGAATCATCCTTCGGAATCGGCCATACCAAGTCGGCCACAGTCCCAGAACAGTCCGCCACTAAATCAGAGTTAAAAGACCTGCTTGAAGCACTGACTAAGGAGATCCAGAGGTCTCAAAGAAGATCAACCTCCTGGACAAAAGAGTGGCGGATGTAGAATCCCACACGGCAGAGTTGGAAAATGAGTGATGTGACCAGAACTTCGAATGGGAGCAAGGTCATGACAGAATCGCTGCCCTAGAGGCAAGGTGTGAACTGCTGGAGGTAAAACAGGAGGACGCAGAAAATAGGTCGAAGCGCAATACCATTCGCCTCAGGGGCATTCCAACAACTGTCCTGGACTCAGACCTGGAGGGATACATGTCAGATCTACTTAGATTCATCATAACGCTCCCAGACGGTGCACCGCTTGAGCTGGACCGTGTCCACAGAACAGTCCCGAGGCAATCTACCACCTCTCCGCCAGATGGCAAGGATTCACTTCTACAAAGTTAAGGAGGAGATCATGAAAGAAGCTAGATCGATGCAACAAATCAACTTCAGAGGCTTGACTATCTGGCTTTACCAAGATGTAGCGAACTCCACCCTTCAGAAGTGAAAGGCTCTTAAGGTACTAACGGAATGGCTGCGGGACAAATGTATCCCGTACCGCTGGGGATTCCCAACATCAGTGAAATTTACTTGGGAGGGATCCCAGCAGCAGATCCATTCACTGAGAGAGGCTGAAAAATGTGTGGACGTCTGTGGAGGAAGTGGAGCAACAGAAGCAGAGGATGTCCCTCAGAGCTTCCCCAAGAAACAGTCGGGAGTGTCATGGGTGAGTGTCAGCAGAAGACGCAGGGTCCGTGGCCCCTCTCGGAAGCCCCCCCCCAAGCCGGATTGATCACCTCCGTCGCTGTTCATATTCTTAAGGTTAGAGTATCTCCAATGGGAGACTTTGGGGTTTCGCCCAAACAGGTTCTTGTTCCATCATTCTAGGGGTGTAAGTGGTGTAGTGTGCCCTAGAGCGGGGTAAGGCTTGGGGCGCTGAGGGTTCCGGAGAAGTCCGGTCAGCCTCTTGGGAAACATCCACTGCCCACTGCACCTCCTTCTGCTGAAGCAGAGATGTTGCCACTCCTATCTATGTTGCGTTGGGCCCGGTTGGCCTCAGTTGCTCGGTGCTGGAGCACCACCAGTTGCCCTATTAGGTGGGAAGTGTTCTATCCTACCAGTTGGTAAGTTTGGGGGGTTGGGGGAAGGGATAGGGGAAGGGACAGGGTTAGATTGGAGAGTGTTGGTACAGGCTTACCTCGCCTCCTACATTCAGCTACAAAATGCAACACATTGACATCGACATCCATTCTAGAAACACACGGTCAGTGGATTCCTCCGATACCACCAGACATGATCTCCAACAGTGCAGCACCCATAGCTGAACTGTCTATTGAACCCAAAGGGGACGGATGGTGAGAGAGAAATCCGGATCCTCGCATGGAATGTCCAAGGACTTACCTACCCAGGGAAGCGCAGGTCGGTGGAGCACAAACTGGGACTATTGGAGGGAGATGTAGTTCTGCTCCAGGAGACTCATCTACTGCATGCCGATGAAAAGCGCATTAAATTTAGAAGATACAAATAGGGGTTCTTCGCCACATCAGGGGAGAAAAAGCGAGGGCTAGCAATCTTACTAAGCAAGAGGGCTCCCCTAACAAACATCACAGTCAAAAGAGACCCTGGTGGGAGATTCCTCCTGGTGAAGGGACACTTCGCGGAGCGCCCCATTACCATAATAACGGTTTATTGCCCAATGCCACCCAGGACAAGTTTCTTGCTGACCTGATCCCAGCAATTCCATCCTTCGCGGAAGGGGTCTTGATTATGGGCGGGGACTTTAATCTGGTTCCGGATCCCCTGGTAGACAAAACTCGTCCCCCGACCAGGACAGATTACATACAAACCCCTTTCCTGGCTAGCCTCCTTAGGGAAACAGTGACTGTAGATGCATGGAGACTGCACAACAGTGGGTCGAGGGACTATACTCAGTACTCTCCCGCACATAGGGGCTTCTCGCGTATAGACCACCTCCTTGTCTCCGGCGCCATTCACCCAAGCCTGGACAAAATAGCCATTCACACCCGGACAATCTCAGACCATCCAGTCTCTGCAAATATTAGCATAACAGGCTCCACTCCCCCCCTCCCCCAACCCCGAGAGATTCTGGAAGCTGTAGGAGTCTATTCTCCTGGATAAGAGTATAAAAAGAGAAACCGGCGAAACCCTCATTAACTATACAACTCCTGGCACAGCCTTAGATATTATTTGGGACGCCATGAAGGCAGTGATTAGAGGGACCCTCATTAACGCTGGGGCAGAGCAAAAGAGGATCTCGAAAATTGCTGCAGCCAAATTAGAGAGCGAGGTAGTATCGCTGGAAAAGGAGCTGCAGTCCCATTGGTCCCGGCAAACCGAGCAAGCACTGCCAAATCATTAGCCTACACTAAACAATTTTAGTACAGTAAAGGCAATAAAGCGAACAAAGTCCTCGCGTATAAACTGAGAAGAGTTCACAGCAGGAATAACATTCTTATCGGAGCCGATGGTAGAACTCTTTATACCGAAAAGGACAAAATGGAAGAGTTGGTGAATCACCACAGAGCAGTAATGTCTGGCCCTCACGCTTACCGCGAGGACCTGCCCAACTACTTACCCTCCCACAAACCACAGCCCGCAGCCTCCCTGCTAGCCCTAGAAAATCCGATTACATCGGAGGAAGTCATTGATGCCATTAGGTCTATAATAAATACAGCACCGGGCCCCGACGGGCTGATGGCAACATTTTATAGAATCCTTGTCCCACAACTAATTGCCTTATTTAATTCCTTTCTGTCCACGGGTTCAATCACCAAATCAAATGGCAGAGTCGTTAACGATTCTAGTCCAAAAACCGGGGAAAGAACCGAACCAGGCTTCCTCTTACAGACCTATAGCCCTTATGAATAATGATGGGGAAATGTTCTCGAAAGTCTTGGCGTCAAGGCTAAGATCGCATCTCCCAGACATAATCGCCCGCGATCAAACAGGGTTCATCCTGGGAAGGGGAACACAAGACAATATCAGACGGACTATAGATCTTATAGAGTGCGTCCAGGACTGGGCAGGGAATGGCAGTACTGTCATAAGACGCACATAAAGCGTTTGATCTGGTGGACTGGGGGTATATTAGCAAGGTATTAACACACTGAGTTTGGCCCGAATTTCTCAAGATGGGTAATGGCTAATTATCATAACCCCACCACGCAGCTCTGCGTCAGCGGTGCTAGATCAGAGCTGATCAATATAACTAGAGGCACCAGGCAAGGCTGCCCCCTATCGCCACTGATTTTTGCCTCATCTATGGAGACATTTGGCAAAAGGATTCGGCAAAACACAAAAATAAAAGGGCTCACAGTGGGGAAACATGAGTACAAGATTGCTCTATACGCAGATGACATGCTCATCACAGCGACGGCATTGAACTCATCCCTGGGGCCCCTTTGGGAGGAAATTGAGGAATTTGCCCAGGTTTCCAGGTTCAAAGTGAATCTAGGCAAGTCCACAGCGCTGGCAATCATTCTCACCAAAAAAAAAAAGTCAGCCCTTAGTCCCACATTACTGATCCCATGGGCGGAATCCACAATCGATTGGCTCGGGGTGCGGATCCCTAAGGACATTTCTTCCCGCCTGTATTCATGTAACTTTCCCCAACTTCTGGAAGAATTCCGGCGAGATCTGAAGCAGTGGGAGTCCCGAAAAACCTCCTGGTTCGGACGTATTGCTGCAGTAAAAATGAATCTGGTCCCCACACTGTTATACCAATGCGCGGCACTCCCAGTAAATATCCCAGCAAGCAAACTAATCATCCTGTAGAGAAACATTCAAAAATGTATCGAAGGGGATTGGGGGGGCCCAGAATAGCTAAAAGGAATATGCTCCGGGGGAGGGTGTTCGGGGGAATGGGAGTCCCGGGCGTGACTAGATACGCACACGCAGCCCAACTCTCCCTTACATACACATGGTCCCAGCCTGTTGACCAACCTCTGTGGAATCAGTTGAAGAAGCCCTGTGCCCCAGTCAGAGCTCCCTCATCTACCTCCAATAAAAGCACACGCAAATCAGGGCCCCCTCTCGGCAACAATTGTGACTGCTCTCAGTTGGAAGACAGCAGCATGAAAATGGGGCGGCAAGTGCCCTAGGGGGCCTCTCACCACCGTTTGGAATAATCCTGATTTCTCCCCAGGTAATCCCCAGCTCGGCTTTGCAGCATGGAAGGAGGGAGGGCTAGGGAATCTGTCAGATATGTTACAGGGTGGCTCACCCATCTCATTCGAACGGTGTAAAGATAAGTTCGGGGTAGGGGATAACGAGAGGTTCCACTATGCCCAACTCCGACATTGGGTCTCCCACAGAACCGTCATGGATAATGGGGCCAGATAGTTAACGGCACTGTAGAGTACTCTACTAGCCACGACCCTTAAGGGCAGGGTCTCAACACTCTATCGTCTGCTGGACAGATCGAACCCTGAAAAGAAGCAAAAGTACATGCTATACTGGGAGAGAGACCTTGGCGAGAGATAGAGATCTAGGAATGGAGTAAGATCTGGACCAGACTTCATAAGAGCACACAATGCATCTCCAATAGGGAAGGAGGCTACAAATTCTGTTATAGATATTATATTACCCCATCTCAGCTAAACAAGGCCAATCCCGAAATTCCCCCAAGCTGGTGGCGAGGGTGTGCTGCTAACCGCTCCTTATTCCACTTAGTGTGGTCTTGCCCCAAAGCCTAGTCGTATTGGAGGGAGGTGACAGACCACAATAGAGCAATCACCGGGCTGGCAATCCCGTGGGATCCTGGAATTGACCTCCTGGGGGAAACGGGGGGCGGGTGGTAATATCCATTATAGGGGCAGATATCGCGGGTCTGCACACAACTACTAGCTGCGAAAGTTGTGATGGCCAGGCTCTGGAAAAACGTGTCTGGCCCCTTGGTCCCTTTATGGTGGTCAAAGTGTTGGGAAGTTGTGGTGGCTGAAAAAGTAACAGCTATTCAGACAGGAAACCTGAACTATTTCTTGAACACCTCGGCGGCATTCATGGACTATGCCGAAAAAAACCCATGCCTCACCAGAAGGCCCCCTCTGACGCGCTGGCTCCAATGAGGTCTGAACTGGCAACAAGGGGGGACTGGGATATATTGATCTATGCCTGGGGGGCTCCATGGGGAAAGTGACTATAACTAGAGCCTCGGTCAACTTGCAGCCACCCGGACATGCGGGATGTCCTCTCTGTCAAATTGTGTGATTACGTAATATTATGCCAATGTCAATGTGTTTTCTATGAATACTTTAATAAAATGTTTGATTGAAAAAAATATAGAAGAAATTGAAATGTTAATAAGGGCCTGTGAGGAAGTGACAGTGAAAACCGAGGGAGCATAGTCTGCAGGCACGCAGGGAAGGAAGAGGTTGGGTGTGCAAGACTGTTACGAGAATGAAGGTGTGTCAGGTGTGAGCCCAGGGGTGGAGAGAAGCGGACTTGGATTAATGGGTTTGTTCTGTCTTTCTTTAAAAGTAGGAAGAGGCCCACCAAGAAGAGGAGGACGTGCCTCAAGGGACCGAGGAGGCTCCAGGTAGTGCTGAGGAAGAGGCGTTTGTTTGGGCTTATTAGCTGGCCCGGGCAAAGGGTACCAGAGGACCCACGTGAACTAACGCAGCAGCGGAACAGACGAACAAGGTAACGAAGCCTGATGCGCAACGCTGCCAATGAGGGAGAAGGTGGGCCTGCCGAAGATTGTAGGGGACGTTGAGGAGAAAGGGGGAAAGTTCCACATGGAACGCCTCCAACGAGGGAGCAGGTGAGCCTGCCGAAGATTGTAGGGGACGTTGGGGAGGGTGCCACACGGAACACTGCCGCCGAGGGAGCAGGTGAGGCTGCAGAAGAGAAAGGGGTGTGTGGTCAGGAGAAGGGGTTAACTCTTAAGCGGAACGCCGCCACCGTGGGATTTGTTTATACCCGGGACAGTCAATATCAGGACTTTCCAAGTAGAGGACTAACATAGGGCTACTGGGACACAGGCAGAGGGTGAGGTAACCACTGCTCGGATGCCAGAGTTTTGGACCACTTATAAGCAACAATTAAGAAATAAATAAAGAACCACATGTAAATACCCTTTAATCTCAACGTACTTTGTGTAGCGAAACCCAAGTAGTGACAGGACCCTCAAAAGATCAGTGGATTCAGGCACTCATGGCCAAACTAATTTAATTGTTAAAGATGTCCCTAACCCTTGGGCAATAATTTTTCTGGAATATTTCAGATCAACAGAATTCCCCATTCCTAGAAACAATCTTAATGATACCAGTAATCAAAACTGGACCTTGAGACAATTCCGCTAATTACTGTTTGTTAGTCATGCTCGATGTTTACAGCATGGTCTTTGCTACTATTCTTTTGAGGAACCTTGAACGGTGGTACAGGGAATGGGGAATCCTGCATTTTACCCAAGTAGGCTTTCGGAGCAACTGTTCGACATTGCATAATCTGCCAACATTATGGACTCTCATTAACAGGACTTAGAGAGGCATTGGTCCCCTTCTACACATGATATATGCAGGTTATAGCAAACCGTTCGACAGTGTGAACAAAGTAAAACTGTGGTTATAATTGCTGAATTAGGGAATAGACAAAAGTCCCCTAAATATGATTTGTCAACTTCATTCTGGAACTACTGTCTGTGTTCACGTAGAAGGATCAGACCAATTAACCAAATGTGTAGGCAACAATAGAGTATTAAAGCAGGGGTGTATTCTGCCCCCCTGCTTTATAACCTCTACATGGCTGACCTCCCTGCTGCATTACGTAAATGTAGAAAGTGTGCTCCCAAATTGGGCACAAGCCATTTTCAGCTGCTATCATATGCCACTGATATTATACTTATGGACCATACATTATTGGCCTAAACAGATCCATGACTTTAACATTGGAATACTCTGCGGAGGATGACTTGGTAGTAAACCCCATTTAAACGAGAATTATGACCTTTGGTATTAAAAGATCTGTAACCTTAAGAGATATTAAGCTAGGAATACCATAATTGAGAGATCTAACACCAATGTATATCTGTCTGGGATCTTTAATCACTGATGAGAGTTCAGAGCGCAAATTGATGGCTTCGAATGAATTGAGAGCCCAAAAGAAGTTAGGAGCGATAATCCGATATGTCTGCACATATACGGCTAGAGAATGAATGGGCTTCTCACTACAACAGAGTCTGGTTCCAGCAATACAATATGGTCTTGAATCTTGGGAAAAAACTAACAGCAAATGGATTGACCAACTAGAAGGTTCCCTGTTGAGACACATTTTGCGTTGATCACATGCTGTTCCGCTAAGTGTCCTTGGACTAGAATTAGGGCTAACTTCCTTATCTACCATGCTAGAGATCATGAAACTGAATATGTGGATATAATAAAAAAGCAGCAGGATGCCCCTATTTGTTTGCTACTATGGGGAGAATTAGATGAGGGGGGTAACATAAAACTGGCCTTGTTTAATAAGGCTTGTGACATTTTCCTGATGAAAATAGAGCTGGCCTTGGACTTGTGACATGCACATGTTAACAACACAACTATGTAAAACAGCTCTCGGATGGGATTTCTGTACCAACCTACAACGGACGGCAAAATATATCTCGTCTCAGGAAATGGTGTGAGAGATCAGAAATGCGAGACAGACAAGTAGATAGAGTTTCCTCACAAGTAGCCATTTTATTAATTAAGGGTGAGAAAAACTCCTATCTTTCCCTACCTATCAGACTAAGGTTAAAGGAAAATGACCTAATGTCCAGAAATCTCTGTCCCTTACACTCATACATACAACAAAATCATACAGGGATAACATAAAACATGAATCCTTGCAACCAGGGTTGAATCCCCTTCCCCGAGATCAATTCAAGATATTTCAAACCCAAGTTAAAAATCAGGAAAGTTCTTTTCAATAGCCAATTTCCACTCCAACTATAGCACAAAGTTCTTTTCATTTCATATGCCCTTCACTTGGCAAATTTGACTTAATTCCCAAAAGGATTTACCACTCTTCACAACAATTGGTAAAGTTTACACAACTGTCTGTTTGAAAAACCAATAAGACTCTCTGCACACACCAAGTGAGTAGTCCATATAATTATTATTTTCTCTGCAGGTCAATCACATCGTATTTCTTCTTCATAGGTAACACATTTGTCAGAATGATTCATTATTATATTCAGGATGGTTATACAATAGTTCATCAATACACAATGGTGGAATTGCCACTTCTTTTCTACCACAACCTTCTACCACATGAATAGTACTTCAAATAATCTTCTTCCTGGGCCACTCGCCTGCCAGTACTAACCACTATTTGCCCCTTTCCTTTTGTACTCGCCTCCCAGGATAAAAACTTTTACTTTTACTAATGCAAATTGCACTTTGTGGTGAGGTTTGGTCCAAACTTTCCACCCTTAAATCCTCAATGGGGAAAGTTGAACCAACAACTGCTCCGGGTAAGTCTTTTGGCTTTCAACACAAAGGGGTTTATAACATCTTCCACAAGTATACTGTATACAGTGACAATGATTCTCACACTGATTTGTTTTCCCTAGGCAATGCAGATTACAGTTCTTTCCACCTTGATCCTTTCTACAAGGAGGGCTTTTTTTCCTGCAGGTTTCTTTCTACACCACCAATTAACTGCTGGTAATGCAGTTTAGAATATCTTCTTCCCGGGTATCCCTCTTTAGGAAAGTTGTATCCCCTTGAATTTATAATTGCCCTTCTTTGGCTTTGGCAATGCTGGTTACAATATTCTCATATAGGAAATCTCCCTTTTGGTAGATTGCATACACTTTGTTTGAATATTGTCCCATTTTGGCTTTGGCTATGTTGGTTGCAATATTCTCCTATTCGGTCTCTCTTAACATTAGAGTTGCGCCCGGGGGACGTGGCTAGCAGCGATGTGAGGCAGACATGCTCACTCGAGGCTCCTGCAGATCCGATCAATGAGCAGCTTCACATAACAAGCTTATAACTAAAAAATAGCGGCTACCAAGAACACCAGAGAGGCGAATGTGCGAGTTGTGCGCCTCAAATGCCTTTACAAAGCGAGAAAAAATGAGTTGGAGCTGAGCCACGAGGGACATGTAGAAAATGGCGGCGAGGAGACAGTGAGCAGCTGCGAAACAGAGCAGGCCGGGAGACACCAACACAGACGGAAAGCAGCGAACCCGGGATGAAGATGTGTAATAGACGCTCGGAAAACCCAAGGTGCGAGCAGCTACGTGGGACAGCAAATCAGGCTGAACGTGAGGCTGTGGCAGAATTTGTAAGCAGGACAAAGGGACGCCAGAGACCTGGGGCGCGGCACAGCCGGGACGTGGCAGACGGACTGTTAAGGGGAAGCAGAGGCAGTCGCAGCTGATAAGGCGAAAGCACAGAAGAAGACCGGCAGCACAAGCCGGGGACCCGGAAGGTACAAGGATGCTAGGAGCAGGCGTATCTCGACAAGAGGTAATATAGAATAGCCTGGGAGATGCCTGCGACAGGGGCACGGCCCCGGAGTACTACAGCAGCGTTCGCTGATGGAGAGACCGAGGAAGAAATCAGACTCAACTCTCAGATTGTAGGTCCTCACCTGAGGTTTCAGGGTCTTCAGCAGATTCCTCAATAGCTTTGTCCTTCTTTCTTCTCGTTTCTCCCTTCTTTCCTTTCTTCTTCTTCTTCTGGAAGAGATAAGGACGGGCTCCCCCAGAGGCCACGGTGCCTTATCAGCTGTTTGCCAGGCAGTCGGGGACTCTGGGGAGTCAGTCCCAGTACAGGGAAAAACCGGGAGGCTGAACAACCCTAGTCTTGGTGGAGTGTTGGCTGCAGGTTCGTTGTCTACTCAGGATGACATGAAAGAAGGTTCTTAATCCTCTACCTTTGTCGGCTTGTTGTAGAAAGGTAGGTGTACACAACACCATTATAGCCAAAGGAGAAGAAGAGACGGGTAGTCCAGAAGCTGAGAAGGTATCCAAGGTAAGTCTAGTATCCAATTGCTTCTTTCTCACAGAGAATCAGTAAAATGAGACTGGATAACAGTGCAGTCAGAGCTGCAGTGGCTGAACGAGGCCGGTGTTGCTGTGAAGCGGCAAGACTAATTGTACACAAGCCGCGGATCGGCTGGAGGAGTCTGTAGTCGCCGTGGAGCGGCAAATCCTTTTTCCATACAAGCCGCGGAGCGGCTGAGGAAGGCAGTAGCTGCCGTGGAGCGGCAAAGCCTTTTTACATACAAGCCGCGGACCGGCTGAGGAAGGCAGTAGTTGCTGTGGAGTGGCAGAGCCTTTTGCATAACAAGCCTCGGGCGGCTGTAGGGGGCAGAGATGCCAAGACTCGGCACGTCTACAGGAATGAACGGCCGACGAGATGGCAAGGAGGAAAGAGCAAGTAACAACAGGGTCTGCAAGGGATAGGAGAGGGAAACAAGAAAACAAGAACAAAACTAGCGTCTTACCCCGAATGGATGAGGGTTGCAATGCACAGCGTGTCGGACTCCTTTCCCTGATATGCATGCAGCAGGCATCTTGGTCAGAGACTAGACCGCTAATGCACGTTTGCACGGTAGCGTGTTGGGAAGCTTAATGGATTCTCCACAGCTTCCACCGTTGTCGCATGACATCAACAGATAGCGGTAAGGAGTCAGGGGCAAGAGGTGTCTGGAGCGCACGCCAGCACAGTGAATTGGTAAGAAGTGCCCCCCCCCCCCGCCGCCCTCAGATCCTCGGCACTACGCTACGTAGGCGCTAAATGAAACCAGCTAGAAGGGACAACACCATCCCAGAGGGATAAACTTCCCCACCCTCAGACGCGATCAGCAGAGGGGACAGGCAGAGTACCAGTGCCCGCACGCCCTGACCCCAGCCAAGGAAGGCCAAACGAAGAGAGGCGCACACGCTGCAATACAACAAAGGGCCTAGTGCAAACGTATAAAAAGTGAACCAAGTGAGAAAACAACAAAGGGTGCATTAGGAGACAGCGCTACTTTGGTGAATGATATCACGCTGCATAACCGTCATTGAGTTAAAGTACCATATGCAGGAAACATAATAGGAGATCACACCTGGCACAGGGCGCATAGGGCACGTGCAGACAAGAAACAGCTACACACGGCCTGGACCAAAGGCAGAACGGAACGCATGCCCCAACATAGCTGCAGCCTGTGATAGAAAGCGGATTGAGGTCCCATGGAAGGGACGAGGAGCTGAAAAAAGGTGAGAGACAGCAGAGTGCCCTTGCATAATGGCACAGGCCGTCACGGCTTGCCCCAATAGCCTGGCCTGAACTGACAGAGTACAGAGGACATCGTTGAAGAGTGCAGCACGGGTAAGACGCACCAGACTGTTGCAGCTAGCGCTGCGCCTGACATTACAAAAACCAGTGCACTTAGACCACAAAACCAGGCAAAAGAGCAGGCTGGCTAGCGGCAAGGAGGGAGAGACTCTGACTCTGAGTGATTGGTAGGCAGCAGCAAACACTGTGTCTGATAACTCCAGCTCGGCACATTGCAAAGAAGCCACCCACGCTAGTGAAACAGAACAAGGCCGTCAACGGAAGGGTTCCAAGGCCATACAAGAGCATGGACACACGTATCCAGTAGCAAGACTGAGGATCAAGGACAAGTGACCACAAAGGGAGACAGTCCCCTCGGAAGAAATAGATAGACAACCCGAGCAGACCTTCACTGCATACCTGAGGATGCACTAACAAGGCGATATGCTTGGACTCGATTGAGAAAGTCGCCAACAAGACAAACTGAAGCAATGGATTGTTTAAGTAATAGCAGGAGCAGTACAGCGTAACCACAGAAACCCGGCAGGGGGAACGCTACGTGCAGTCCCACTGCTCCCCCCAAAAGTTAGTTTCAGGGCTCCTGAACAGGGCCCACCCATAGGGTGCTAGGAGACTAGTCTATCGACCAGGTCAAATGGAGCGGAAACGGGGAAGTCTTAGCGTGCTTAGCACAGCTGGACAAGTTAGGTTTGAGTTTGGTTGGGTGTTAGTTCAGGGGGTATGGGGGAGGAACAGTGGAGGGAGGCCTGGAATATAGGGGAATAGGTTGCATATAATTACTAACACAGCTCGCATGAGACTGGAAGCCCCATTAATACCCTGGGTACGGAAATATAATGGCCGAAATAGTTAAAATCATGACCTGGAATGTCAGGGGAATAAAATCCTATGTTAAACGCAGAAGGATAAGCATGTACATAAAGCGGAATAAAGTGGGTATTGCATTATTTCACGAAACGCACCTAGATGCACAGAAACCAAATAACCTGGCGGGGGCGTGGGCAAGAGTGATGGTGGGTTCCACATATTAGTCATATGCAAGCGGGGTCCTCATTTGGGTGGACCCGTCCATACCATTTAAAGTCCTGACCACTAAGACGGACAACAAATGTAGAATGGCCATGATACATGGTATGCTAGAGAACTGAGAAATATGTATTGTTAATACATATGCACCAAATCATGACGCCACAGTCTTCTTTAGATCATTTTACGCTAGGCTGGGCCCTTATAGAGATGACATAATGATATGGGGAGGGGACTTCAATTGCACTCTGAACCCCACCAGGGATAGATCTGACACCAAGCACAAATGCTCGTCCCCCCAGCCAAAGTGTTAAGCTGGCTCCTGCAACATTTCCAGTTGAGAGATCTGTGGAGGGCACAACATGGCAATAGTAGGGAATATTCCCATTACTCTGCCCCACACAAGGTTTATACAAGAATAGACTATCTATTCGCGGGAGAGGAACACACAGCGGGATTAACTGAGGCGGGATATTTAGCTAGGATCCTGTCAGATCACTCCCCACTTACAGTAAATTGGAGGGTATTTGCCCCAAGACCACCCATAGCCACCTGGATGTTGAGAAGTGAATCGTTATTGGACAGAGCATTTTATGAGCACATCAGGAAAAGTACAGTGGACTATGGTAGTAAACGAGGGAAGTGTACAAAAGGTGAGCACGGTCTGGGAAGCATATAAGGTAGTCACATCAGTGGAGAAATGATAGCGGAGGCTGGGGGAGTCTAGAAACCTATTGTGAATGACTAAGAGGAGAAATTACTCGACCTGGAGAAGAAGGTGAAGGTAGACAAGGAACATGTGGAAGAGGAAATTTGACTGAAACAAGAATGCCTAGTGCAGTGGGACAGGCTGGGGAAATTTAATTATGCGAGATACCTGGAAAGGAGTCACGCACAAGGTGATAAACCCCGTAGGATGCTTGCCTGGCTGTATAAACAAAAGGATAAAAGATCCCCAATATGCACCGTCAGGAGCATAGACCGAGCAGAAGTAAACACGTGGACAGGCATAAATGAAGTGTTTTCCAAGTACTATGAGGCAGTATATGCAGATCCCCAGTTAGATAACAAGAGAGACCTGCAGGATGCCCTGGATCTTATAGCCCTGCCACATCTAGATACACAACAATCGGACATACTGGAGGTGCTCATAACCCCAGAGGAGGTCTTCGCCACCATCAGAATGTTGCCTTCCGGGAAAACCCCAGGCACAGATGGGTTTACAGAGGAATTTTATAAAGCATACGCGGATCCATTGGCGCCACTCCTAGCCAAGGTGTATAATGAGGCTTATGAAGTGGGAATCCTCCCTGATGGCATAAGGGAAGCCTTGATAATACTGCTACTAAAACCGAACAAGGTAGACAGAGACTGTGGATCCTACAGACCACTAACACTGTTGAACCAACACAGTAAGATCCTCACAGCAATCTTGGCAAACAGACTTTGTAAAGTAATACCAGTGTTGATTAATCAAGACCAAACAGGGTATGTACCAGGGAGGAATATAGCAGAGAACCCGAGAAGGCTGAACCACGTGATTTACAGTACAAAAGATAGCACAGCACAGTGTGCGGTCGCTGCACTGGACGTGACCAAGGCTTTTCATTCTGTTAATTGGAACTGGTTATATGCCACAATGGTAAAAATGGGAATAGGGCTGCAGTACATGAAGTGAGTGCAGCGGATATACACTAAACCACTGGCCAGGGTCAGGACGGTGAGCACATACTCAAACAAGTGGCAACTATATAGGGGCACTAGACAGGGATGTCCTCTGTCCCCTATGCTATATATTATAGCTGCAGAACCCATAGCAGCCTATTTGAGGCAGGAATACAGCGACGCTGGAATCGAGATAGAGGGGGTGAAGCATTTAATATCCATGTATGCTGATGACATGTTACTGTACATGTGCAATCCAGAGATAAACCTGCTATATGTGCTTGAGGTGCTAGACAATTTTAGTACCTTGACAGGGATTAAAATAAATAAGAGCAAGTCATGCCTGTTCCCATTAGCCAAGACAGCAACGGTCATTAGAGGACTTGCCGGTCGTTTCCCTGCCATGTACAACCTCCTTCAGATACTTGGGGGTTAAAATATATCCTGATCCCAAATGCGAGCAAGCATTTAACACATTACAGGCTAAAAACGGGTTAGTGAAATAGAGGGGATTTTGGAGAAAATGACCCCTGTCTATGGTGGGAAGAGCGACATTACTAAAAATGGTGGCACTGCCGGCATTACTAAAAATGGTGGCACTGACGAGACTCGTGCATTGTTTTAGTAATGTCCCGTATAATATTCCATGGCAATTCTTACAAGAATTAGGTAAACTATGTAGGGAGGAAGACACAGGGTGGTGCTGGGTACATTGCAAAAGGCCCTATGAACAGGGGGGTTTGAAGATACCAAATTTCGAGTTGTACTTTCCGGCGTGCCAGTTACAGTATGTAGTGCAGTGGATGGCGGATGATCCCACGACAGAAACTACCCTCTAATAACCAGTCATAAAAAAGGGATTTCTCAGGGACCTAATTTGGATTCCCACCAGAGGACAAATTAGGCATCCTTACTTGGGGAAAATGGGCATACAAATATGGAGAAGGACCTGTAAAGTCATGGGAATTGCGCATCTGCTCTCGCCAGAGACCCCTATAGCGACGATAATGGCAGATATGCCAGGCAGTCGGGCAATGGTGCGAACACACGTGTCATAGCCGCAGTGGGTGACCTGCGAAACGAACAAGGGCTGATGAGATTTGCAGAGCTACAGGAGGTTACAGGTTTAAATAAGGGTCAATTGCTTCTGCATAATGCAGTGATAAGGGTGTTAAAGGACAAGTTGAGTCAATAAAGAGACCATAGAGAGTGAGTTAATAGAGGCATTGCTTACCGTATCAGAGGGAGGACACGCCATTTCAAGGATTTACGAGATATTGATACAACGCAACTCGAAGATCGAATTGCAGTGCAGGGAGAGCTGGGAAAGGGATTTGGCCAAAACGTTCGAAGATACAGAAAGGAGGGATATAGCAGTATACCATAAAAAGGCCTCCAGAAATGCCAGACTTCAATTTATACAACTCTATATTACACAAAGAGCTTATCTCATGCCAGCTGCAATTGCAAAATTCAAGGGAGCGGGCAAATAGGAATGTCCTACATGCAGGGAAGTGGATGGAGGCTTTATACACATGTTTTGGTGATGCCCAATAGTGCAGGAGTTCTGGAGGGAAGTAGCACACAAAACGCCCAAGGAGGTATAGAACTTGAAATACAATCCCCTGAGGCATGCATGCTTGGCCGCTAGAAGAGGAGTGTGAAGAATCTACCACTGAATAAGATCAAAAGATCATGGCAGCATAGCCATGAGATGGAAGGACACAAAGAAACCAAGCATTAACAGATGGTAGGAGAATTTGAAAAAGTGGATAATAGCGGAAACTGGAGTTTGGGAAAAGGCACTGGGTGAACAGAAGCAAGAATTAGGAATTGACATACATTGACTGTCACTCTGTTTACATGTGATAAAGGGGCAGTATCATTGCAAGCTACATCAGAAGAAGTAAATGCAGTGTAATTGTAAAAGTAAAAAAGACATTATGCACAGGCAGGTTTGTGGGGTGGTTGGGTAGATTGTAGGGAATATAGAGAGTAGATATTGGAATATGATCATGTACACTATTGTGTTTTGTTATTGTTTATTGTTATAATGCAAAATATTTTTTAAAAAAATGTTAAACAAAAAACAGAGTTGCGTCCAACTTATTTTAATTCATGTGAGAGTTGCTCCTTATGGTCACCTATAGAATGCCAACTCCCCGGTATTGCCTTAATATCCTTCAAACTCGCTGCTTCTGCTTCTTGGTTCGTCTGACCTTCTCTGGCGCTTCACCGCTCCGGTCAGTCTCATATTGTTCGCGCTACCTGAAAATGGAGACTTCTCTGCTCCGCACACACTCCCGTGAATGCCAAACACCGGAGTGGGATGCAGGACACAGAGAGCTTAAGACAGCTGCCCTCAATGCCACTTCCCGCTGTGCATTCTCTGCATTTTACAGAGGTTCTGACTTCTGCCACTTTCTCTGTACGGCGTCCCGCTTTCAACGCAGCTGTAGCTCAGTCTTCTGCTTCTTCTCAATGGGCCGCACCTGAAGGCCTTTGAACGTTTAAAGGTCCCGCTCAGGTGTGGGTCATTACAACCACTACGCTGCTCTCCACAGTTTGTTAACTCTGGACCCCTCTTCCTCATCTCAGTACTAAGAGAATTATGGGACTTGAAGTCCATAATGTTCTTATTCATTAAAAGATTATTAAATTCACTGTGTTTGAGTGATTTATAGGATGTACCTTTAGCGGAAGTTTTCAAAGGAAATAATGGTTTGTTCTTGGGTTTATAATTCAAACACAATGTAGAATTATAACTATTAGAAGTAGTTGTTCTAACTCCCTGGCCCTTACATATATAATTTCCAAATTTACAAAAAGGTGTTTCATGCTTGGCACCTTAAGTCTGGGAAGGGAGGTCTTACTGTTACAACATGCAATTAGTAATTCAGGCATAAGGGAAACCTCATCCTCAGAAGAGGATGAATACTGTGTCCACATTCCCTTGACAGCCTTCTCCTCCCATGTGATCCTCCTTCCTGAAACCACCCTCAGGGTTAGGATTAGGTAGCGTCTGCCTTTCCCTGGCCACATGGGAGGAGACTTTAGGCGGGGATTCCGTGATGACTCAGCAGAATTAATCACAATAGTAACACACTCATATATACCGAGTAGACTACAGCCTTACTTGTTAAAATGCCTCTGCTCCTCTGTGCAGAGGTTCTATATGTTGGCCAGATTCAACCAACTTTTCTACTTAGTAGTGACGGGAGCTCGTTTCAAAAACAGCGTGAGAAGAGAGTCTGTAGACGTTGCTTGGATATTAATACCATCAAAACTTTGAGATAGTCTTGTTAAATGTCCTAGAATTAACAAGGATAATTATTCAGTGAATTGGTAGATGATCACAGAGCTATGGATACTTCTTTCTAACGGGGTAGATGTATGCTTGGTACTAGTGCGAAGATTTTAGCCCTATGGAATATATGGAAAGTAGCACTGACATTGATGTAAGACTAAGAATATGAAAATATTTACATTCATATGAATTTTACTTAACTGTAATTGAGACGAATTGTATTCAGTATTGTTGATACAGTACTATGTTTCATTTTATTATTGCAATTTTTTCTCTTCTATTATGATTTTTCTTTGTTGTGTTATTTTATTTTACTTCCTTTATCATTGGTGTGAAAAGTATTTATTTACGATAACATGCCAAATAAAATCAAAATAATTCTGTAAGGTCATCCGGGGTAATGTCCTTAGCAGGACGTCCCTAACCCAAATACCCAATCACCCTGTTCATTACTGTTCTATAGACTGCATTAGGGTGAGAATGTATGTCTGGAGTGCTAAATTCTACCTCAGCAGAGGTATGCAGACCACTGGCTTCTGCCAGACAAGTAGTTAGGTCTTCAAGCCAGGATTGGTCCGAAACCAACTCTTCTGAAACATTAGGGGTTCCAAAATGTTCATACCCAAAGGATACAACATCATCTTGCGCAACATAATACTCGAAGATGAACCCAAAGCATCTGAAAAAATGGGACTTAGATTTGGGTTTAAAACTGAAAGTTGTCTCCAAGGTCGACATTGAAGACCCCTTCAATGAAGTCACAGAAGCTTTTTTGGTTCGTTGAAGTCTCTGTGGTGAACGCTATGTGAGACAACATCCCTAAGGTCTTCAGACTCAGGCTTTTGGGTACGTGGTTTGAAGCCTTGCTGTATTCCCTGCCGGTCTTGGAAGACTCAGTGGGTACAACAGCCTTTTTGGGCTCTTTCAAGGAACGAGGAGGTGAAGCCTTCGAAAAGACCCCATCATCTTTTCTCTGAACATTTTCCATTTGGCCGCAGAAGCTTTGGTAAAATGCAACCGACACTTGTCGAGCGAGGAGTCAGAGGATGAGGAACAATGGCATAATTTGTTTGACTTCTTCCGTGACAAAGAAGAGGGAGAACAATGGGAATCGCTTTTGGAGATTGACTGTTTAGAATGTCGAGAACGTATCTTGGGCCTTTCTGGAGAGTTGTCCCCGGTGGAGCTTCTACCTTCGGAAGATTTCCTCTTCGAAGGTGTGGAAGACGGAGACTTGGAAAAAGAATGACCAAGGGCAAGCTTTGAATTTTCTCTCCAAGTCCCTGCTGATCATCAATTGGCAGGAGCCGCACTCAATGACTTCATGTTCTTCGCCGAGGCAACTGAGACAAATCCTGTGCTGATCACTGATCGACATCTTCGAATCACAGTTTGCACATCTCTTGAAGCCCATCCTCGGAGAAGAAATAGTGAAGAATGTAAAGATTTTAGTCGACAGATCCGTTCAGGCAAGTCGAACCATTCCAAGAGCACGCTATGCTTGTGGAAAAACAGACCTGAAGCAACGAGCACAGTGCGTGTTATTTATACCATCATCGTCATCACATCCGGACGCAGGAGTGGTAACCGTTGAGGGAAATCGGATCAATGTTGCAGAGCGCCCTCTGCTGACAAAATAATTCTGAGATTGAAAGCAGGGTATCGATATATCTAAAAAGGAATCAGTGACAGGACACAATCCATTAGAAAAAGGAACTTTGCTTTAATCTGAAGAAGCCCAGCTCTGTCCATATCGCACTACGGACATCGAAATCCCAGTGAACATTTTTGAATTTCACAAATTATGGAAAAATACTAGTTGCTACTTTTTTCTTTTAGAACAAAAAAAATATGTAAACAAAACCAATAACATTACTAAAACAAAAATATGGAGAAATACAGGTGGAACGGTAAATACTATATGGGAGCCTTACCTTTAATTTAATGTCAAATAAGGGGTTTATGAGAACACCAGTTTAACCTGTTAGTAGTGAGACCGAACACTCAGACTGTATTCTGTACAAGGTGGATGGGCTGCACCATATTACTGCATAGCAAATAGATGCATCTCAAAAAATAAATAGGGTAGCAACATGTTATCCTAAACATATATTGAATCCTTTTTTGCAGAAAAATATCACAATGTACTTTGGCAAAACTATGGCCACAATGGGATTACACAAAAACCAAGTGTAAAATACAAATGCAAGAGACATTTCTTTCTGTAAGCCCCTCAAGTACGAGTGATTGTGAATAGGTCCTCTTGAACATTCTAGATACTTATACATACCTAACATGTCTCTGGTACAGCTGGAGACTGAGGATCTTTTAGGAACTCCCTTTCCTCAGTGAGTCAATGTGGTGCATTACCAAAACAGACTAGCCATAATCTAGAGTCTAAGGGTTCCGCATTAAAATAAGTGTAAAAGCCAGTTGTTCAGTCACGTTTGAAGGGCTTTTGCAAGAAGGGCTTGGTGATAACTCTGCAGCATCTCAAATCAATATTACAAAGCAATGTTCTACAATAAAAAGTCAATATACATGCCAACCAAAAGGCTGTAAGGGATGCCTTCGGATTAAAATAGTCTCAGAACAAATGACACTGCTGCAGACATTTGCTGCATCTTCTCATTCATATGGAGATTTGTGATGCACAAATCTGGCATAGATGCACTATGCAGAACCAGATCTACGATTGCTAAGGAGCATTAGGATACAGGGCTCTCTTTGCAACAAGGGCAGCTGATTTAGGCAAATGTCAATATAAGAGATCTACTTAGACAGTACATGTTGGTGGTTATTCAAAGGGGTAGAGCCCTAAAGAGAAAATACTTTGCAAGGTGACCAATCTTGAAGGTGTAATTGGTGAGACAAGAAGTTTGGTCAACGTAGTCCAGAGTCTGCTTCGGATTTGAAAAGGCTCTCAAAGGCAAGACGAGGTTGATTACTAAGAGGGGATTGACCTGGATTCTCAGCAAGTACTCAGCCAGCCTTGTTTCTTCAAATGCTAGTGTTAATGTATCCCCCGCCAGCACTCAGCATGCCTGCATTCCAGCACTGAAATAATTACCACAGGCCCTTGTGAAAAAGAGACCAATCAATTTCACCCAATTCCAGGTTTAGGAGGTCTCTCTGGTCTCTCTTTATACGGTTAAGGGGAGGAGCCCATGTGCAAATATTTCTTGAAAGGAAATGTAACATCATACCAAAATACGAAAATAGCAAGGGGCTAATATCTCCTGTAAGGGTGCAGAAGGAGGTGGCTGACACACAGGTGGCATGGTTGTTGGCATACACATTTATTATACCTGAAATAAAGAGAAAATCTACCTCTCCCTAACTCTAAAAGGGGTTTCCCTATCTCAACAAAAATATTAAAGATTCAGTCAGAATGTCTGTGTAAATTAAGAGTCCACACTCCTGTGTCAAAAACCTACTTCTGTCCCTTACACATATAACCAAACTAAAGAGGCAGGGGATCTTCTTGGTCCAGAAGAATGGCTCCCTTCTGTACAATGGATCAGTTTCAATTGTTAGGTGGGATCTTTACCTGCGGGAATGACTCCCTTCCACAGGTCTAAATCGATTTCCAATGCACAAGGCCGATAGTAGTTTCTTCACTATTGGGTTCCTGGAGAATGCCTCCCTTCTCCAGGTATCTTTGCTCTCAGTGCTTTGACAATGCCAGGGGAATGACTCCCTTCCCCTAGCCTTCGTTGGCTTTGTTCTCTCACTCTCTTGGCTCTTACTTTCACAGTTCACAACACCAGGGAAATGCCTCCCTTTCCCTGGCCTTTTCTCAGGCTTACTTCACAGTTACCAACACCAGGGAGAATAACTCCCTTCCCCTGGCCTCTTTCTAGGATTTCCACACTTCTCTCCAATGTAGACTTGGATTCCAGTCTTGTGGGTGTGGGTCCCAGACACGAAGGATTCTCTGCTGGTAGTGTGGCAGACCTGGTTCAATGACCTACCAGCCCCAGACCGGTATTGCTTCACGTATTACTTTCCCACAGTCTTATTCACAGGCTAATTTCTCAGCCCTTTTCCCCAGGGTATCTCCACCCTTCTTATCTGGACCACAAGCCTCCCTTCTGTCCCCACCGGTCAGCCCATGTTGGCCCCTGCCTTAAATTGGCATTGCTGTGGGTTCCAGTCGGTTCTGGGACTCGCCTTTACTACTGGCGTGCCTTCCGCCGACTTCGTTCCAGCTACAGCGATTCCACAGCTGCAGGCTCCCTCATGCTGCTCTACCGACGCGGCTCGCATGGTCTCTCTTCCTTCGTCCAGTAAGTCAGCTGCTTTCCAGTAGGGAGAAGTGTCTTCCCACTTCTAACCCTTGAGAAACACTTCGTCTTCTCGACTCACGTCCCGATTCACCTTGCTTCTATCCGCCAACTCCAAGGAGGGTTGAACTTCCTCTCCCGTTTTCCATCTTCTGTTTTGAAGGTGCTTGACCAATAGGAATTCAGGAACCACTAGGATGTTCACGAGTGGTTCCAGGAGTGCCCTTCATGCTTCCGCATTGCCTCCTCGTCTCAGTACCTGTCCCATAGTCCGCCGTTGGGTATTTATACTATACTTCTCCCTTGGGTTAACTAGAATTTTCCTCGTCCCATTACTTATGATTTTGGCTACATGAAACATTTACATCGGGTTACATAGCAAGGGTAGGGTAGGTGAGGGGGACTGGAGTGGAGTGGAGTATACATGCTCTCCTTGCATAGTCATCCCTGCTCCAACAGGGGAGATCCCTCCCCATGAGATCCTCCCACTGTGTACCACCCCCAGGGGGACTATTGGGTAGCGGCCTCACCTCCCTGGCCTCATGGGAAGAGGCTCGACCTCGGACAAGACATCTACGGACTCGTCACACTCCTTACTGAGGAAGTACAACATAGAAGCAGGACTTAGAACACCATAGTCCATACAAGCTTCATATTTTCTAATACTGCCTCTGAAGAAGGCCGAGGAATTTAAGTTAAGGAATAAAACATTTTGCATCAGTGACAAATCAATGAAAAGTTGAATCAGGAAAATAACCGTATCGAGACTGATAACACACAGGAATAAGCTAATAACCGACAGAAATATACTAGGAGAACAGCACAGTGTAACATGTGTCTATTTAGATATTAAAAAAGGAAAATGATTGATCTATGGTCCATCAATATATATCCATGGTTACCTTGATGTGAATAGGCAAAGAAAGAAAAGGCATTTGAGCAAAACGTTAGTTTTTAAAGAAACATTGTGTAAAGAAGAACATTAGATTAACAGATCAAGCATCCTTTATAAACGTTTCCATACACAATTTAGGATAGTAGCGGGGGAGACATTATAGACATGTCCTCATCGATTAATGTCATTTGACATTCCATGCTAATCTTCCTGCTAAAAGGTTTACTTGCAAAGAGGGCTAATGCAGACCTACACCAGACAGCTTGTACTATCAAATGCCACTGCCAGGCCCAAAGTCGCCAAATCCAATGCATAAGGAGTGCATTCCTCTGTCAATTATCATCTTACTTAATAGGTTTTTTGGCAGACCTTAGTAACACAGACTTATATCCAAACAGGCCTGCACAACTCTGCAACCCCCATACTTGGTAAGCCTTAGTTAAAAAATTACTTACACTTAGACTTTCGGCAATGGCCTTTTTCAGCAGCTCTTCTTCCTTGTCCTGCTGGTAGTTGGCCTGACTTGCCTCCTGCTCACTCATCTTCACAGCCAGCTCTAGCTGCTCCTCTTCACTCATCTCTAAGGGCAGGAAAAATAACCACAATAAAGAAAAACATCTGCAAAGCCAGAAGAAATCGCTGTTTAAGCTCCTGCTAGGAGTAGGGCTTGCACTCAAAACTGGCCTGTCAAAGGGTGAAATGGATCCACCAGAGATATATGTCCATCCTAAAAACAGTGTGGTTTATTTAGAGTTTACAAAAGGAGGGATTGTTAACTCGGCATAAAGTGCAACCCAAAATCAACTGTGGGATATTTTCTCCCCTACATTTCACTGCAACAATAACACCGGAAAACACCGAAAATATTAAATAAATATATATAAGGTAGTGGGTAAGAGGTTAAAATGGGTCTGGTTAGTGTGGGGTTATGAGGATAGAAAAACATGGGGGTTAGAGGGCCCACATTTAAAAAAAGAAAATTCAGTATTTGCTCGCTATTTTGGTTGGAGTGAAATGTAACACTATTAGATATAAACCTTTTCCCTGTTGTCATACTCTCTCTGTTCGCCGAACCGGTTTGGATATGCTCCAGCATCATTAATGCAAGATTTTCAGAATTCTTTTTTAGATAATTGAAATGTATACAATAGTGATTTTGCAAACAACTTCTTCAGATGTGAATTCAATCTGCTACTTTAAGAATGTAAGCAAAACAGGTACCAACAATATGCCCTCCTATGGCACAGGCTTTTCGGCACTGCCCACTTTGGTGCAGCACAGGTCCGTATTAGGCATGCCCTGTTGGCCACGCCACTTATCCACACCCGATATATGTTTTCCTTAAATATATTATCACCCAAAGCACTAATAAATGCAGTGATTCAGCTAACAGTGTAAGGAAAACACCTCATGGCCGGGACATGGAGCTGTCCTGATTGGAAATACTGCATATACAAATGGGTTGTTCAAAGCCGACAGGGATTGCATCTTGCAGGCAGTTGCACCCGACTGGACGAATCCTCGAACCCACAACCACTGCACACCTCTCACTGGAACGTCTGGGAAATCGGAGTCACAAGGGTAAGTAAGTGTGAGGAATTCGACCATCCGCAGAGGGAGAGTGCGCTCACCCAAGCTTTTTTTGATTTTTTGATAAATTAAAATGAATGATGGGGAACCAACCTCAGAGAAAAGGAGTGCAGCGATTCTGCACCCATTTCATCTGCTTCCACACCAAACACATAGTCACCTGTACTCTGGGAAGACACAGCCTAAAGTCGCCGTCTTACCCGGTCATTCACATGGAATTTGACAGCCCTGGGTATATCAAAGCATTCCAAGAAGGGGGAAGGCACACCTTCCTCCAGCCATGAGCAGCCGAATTAAAAGATCAAAGGCTCCATGGATCTGCATTCCTTTGTTCTCCGGCCAGTGGCAATGCATACTAATTAGAGATAATTGAGGCAAGCCTGCCGAATGGGCCTGGTTGCCGGAGAGACTACAGTAAGGCGGGACTAACACACCTTTGTTGTGTAATGTGTCAACTTGAAGCTAGATCCCACCCCTTTGTATGAAAGGCAGTGAAATGCATGTCTGGGTCCACTATTTACCAAAGGTAAACCCCTGCAGAGCTGACCCCTTTCAGGAGGGGACAAGTATGTGGTTTGGGGGAGACAGGAAGTCTGCTCCCAGCACATACTTCAAGGGAAAACCCGCACTTTAATCAAGAGTCACAGAGGGCTCAGTTAACCAGACATACACTTTGATATACAACAGACAGGAAGATGGGTGGGACTTCGGTATATGTTATCACCCCCTTGTCTGTCCTGTTGCAGAGCACTGGGGTCCTGGCCTCATGCATAATCGAAGATTGTTGGTGAAAACCCAGGATTGGTTCATTAAGGTAGGCTTAGCCTACACCAATCACTGGGGTCCCTTTGGCTTTTAAAGAGGGCTGAACCCCTCAATTAGCAGATCATCTGAAGACTTTACAAGGAGTAAGGACGACTCATTTGGACCCGAGCTGAAGGTACAGTCTACCTTACATCTTCCGCCAGTGAAGGAAAGCCAGGAGTTCCAAGAGGGAAGCAAAATAATTCCCCTAAACATCTCCCAGGGAACCGATGGAGAAAACAGACTCAGAGGACCCATCCAGCAGCTCCAGAACGGGTACCCAGCCAGCACACAGCATACCCTGCTAGGTTCTGACAGCAAGCACCCTAGGTGGGAAGTGCCAGAGAGTCTCTGGACAAAAGACAAGGCTGATGCCTGCTAACACCCTCCTGAGCTTTGGGCCGTCCGCCTTGAAAGGACACGACCCCTGCGAAGAAGCTAAGAGGAGTGCCACACAAGCATCATCCAACGTCCAACTTTTTAAAAGGACAATTACTGGACAGTTGAGCCCATGAACCAAATCCAGCTGCACCGCTGACCAGCATTCCAGATCCACCAACCAGCACAGAGACAACGATTCTTGGCCCAGAGCCGCAGCACCGGACAGCCTGCAGACGTCCGTCCAGCCTTACCTGCCGAACTCATTGCCACCTGGTACCCGCAGCTGTCTCCCGCTACCAACTCTGTCTCACGGGCTGTGAAGCACCGTAGAAGCGCCTCGACGCTGTCGAGCACCAAGAACTTCTTCAGCACCAGGCGCTCCGAAGGCCCCTAGACAGTTACACTCCTTTGACGTTGGAACCAAATAATCTTTAATTATAAGACTGATTACCAACTATCCTCCTGTCAGTATCCAGAGTGCATCCCTTTGCTTTGTGAAACTGTCTGTCCTCTGTGTTCCTTTTCAGTGGGGGTTGTAATTTTAGTGCGCTAGAACTGTCTGTTGTAGCAATAAAAGTAGATGTTTTTATACAACCTTGACTGGACAGTCCCTTTTATCATTGGGTAATAATTGTATTTTCGCTGTGCTGCAATGAACCAACGATCTACAACCTTGCAGAGATAAGCCTGGCGTTGCATCCACGTTAGCAAAATTGGACAGGAGGTCTTATAATTCACTTGCATTCCAATCTGTTCAGATCCCATTTGGTGTACTAGAGGTGTGGGGTTGATTGATGGTTTAGAAACTGAGATTCATCCCTGGACCACTGGTGCCCCGAAGTTGATTCATCACATTGGTGGCAAGCGGTCGGATCAGTTAGAGCCTTGCGCACAGCTTAGTCACCCAATGATAAAAGTACTGTTGCAGGCAACGTTTAGTCACTGCTAGGTAATTGTAATAGTCATGGAGCTTCACATGGAGACTATAAAAGGCATGACCAAGGATGTCCTGCACGTCTTATGTCAAGAGAGGGGACTTCCCCACAGCACTAAGTTGCTGACCGGGCTCCAACTTTGGGCGGAAGCGAGGGCGGTTGAAGAGAAGACCCCAGGTGACAGACTAGGCCCTGTATACCCGAACAGACAACCTTCCGGAGGGCGGAAAATGACGAGGATGACCGCATGAGCAGTTTTTATCGCCAATGTGGTTTCTCAAAACTCGAGAGTGGCAGTGAGGACAGGGGCTAGTGCGGCATGTCGCAGGTCCCAGCCCTCAGCACAGTCTCTAAGGGACCCAGTAATTGTTCCAGCTGTTAATGAGGTAAAGGCTAGAAAGCTCCTATTCGAGGTGAGGAGACTAGCGCTAGAGGAACAGAAACAGTGGGACAAGGTCGCCATTGAGCGGGACAGGGCCACCAAAGAGCTGCGCAAGCTGGCGCTTGAATAGAAGAAAGAGGCCAACAGGTCTGCCTCTAGCGAGTAACAGGAGTAGTGGCTTAAACCAAAGTGCCCGGGTTAAGCCCAGACGGCACATCCCCAAATATTTAGTACAGGCTTATGAAGTGGGGAAGAATATGTTTGTCTGGTCTAAAGCGCTCGAGCTGGCATTCCAGCTTCAGGAGGTGGACGAGGTACTGTGGGGTGTAGCCCTCATGAGTCGCTTACCGACACCAGTGACTGATGCAATTCTTCAGTTAACTCCTGAGGAAAGGTCGTTTTATGAGAGCATGAAGGCAGCCCTCCTCAGGAATTCAGTAAAACCCCAGAACAGTATCGAAAGAGTTTCAGAGAGCTTGGAAAAAGAAAAGTGGGAAGACATTTGAAGCGTTCACAAACTGGTCATTGAAATATCGGAGCAGGTGGGTGACTAGTAACAAGGTTGACACATTTTAAGGGATGTACAATTTGATTGCGTGCAAGCATGTGTTGAGAAATTGGGAGGTTGATCTACACCAGCATCTAGTGGACAAGACCATCACAGATCCTAGGGAGCTTGCAAAGGCTGCCAACATGTTTGTGAGTACTCAAGTCCAGAAGAAGGCCCAGGTGAGCACAGCCAAACCAGAAGAGAAATCTGCAGACAAAAAAGTAAACAAGGATGGGAAGGACAGAGGTCCAACCCAATCCTCTTCAAAGTCAGGTCCCCAAAAGAGCGAAGGGAAAACCCCAAACTCACCGAAAAGAAGAGTGCAGGCACCCCCAACACTGGGACACCTGCGTTCTCACCACCCAAAGATTTTTTCGTGTGTAAGGAGCTGGGCCATAGGAAAGGGGATCCTGCTTGCAAGGGCTTACCCAAGCAAGCCATAGTGAATGTTGGACTCATGGAGGAGGCCATCATTAGTGTGGGCCTCTCAGAGGAGGATTTCCCACTAGGCCACGGAATGGCTGAATGTGGATTGTTAACACAGAGTGGGAGCGGTACCGGATCTCCAGAACAGACCCCAGTTGTCATGATCTCTGCTTCCAAAAGGTCAGGGTTTTCCCAACTCCCTTGGAAGCAGATCCATAACCCAGGTTCCGAGTGCCAACCAGTCCCAATTGGGACCTTTTGGACCCAGTCCTGGCGCCAGTGGCACCAGGCTCATAAATATGCCCAGTCCCAGCGCTGGAAGCGCCAGGCTCATAATGCTTGGGTGGACTTACCTGCAGCAGACCATGCTGCTTACTTGCCTGCCAGTTGAGCCTCTGATCCTCTTCTGTTTGAAACTACTTTTCCTGTTGAGTGGGGCAGGAGCCACTCCCTAGATTCAGAACACTGGAACTCTTCTGGAAAGCAGGAACTCTTTTCTTACCTAGGCGTGGCTGTGGAAGGAGACACCTAAGCACTACAGGAGGCTATTTAAACCACACCCGATGGATGAATCTTGCTTTGCGTTATTCTGCATCCTCTGCAGCAGAACGCTCATCGTGTCTTCTGCATCTGATCCTGGGCCTAAGGAAAAAGGCTTACCATCCTGAATCCAGTCTTCAGCAACACCTATAAAGACAAGAAAGAACAGGTTAGCATTACGGTCTTCAGTGACAGCTCTTCACTTACCTGGTCCATCGGCTGTCACCAACGCCTCGCGCTGCATTCCGGCATCTGAAAGACAAAAGCTTACCAACTCTTCGCACGCTCCGGAGGCCTTCGGCGCTGCATCCCGCATCTGAAAGACAAAACAAGGTGCGTTTAAAGACATTGGGGAACTTTAATACTCACGTGCCATTACTCCTTTCCACATCTAACCCAGTGGGTATTCCGGCACCCTGCAGCCGCTCCGAACTTGTACCTGCAAAATAAAAAGACTGTTAGTGCGCATCGTGAAGCAGGCAACAAGGGCTTACTACGTGCTTCCAGGCGCTTCTATTCATCACACGGGCTCCATCTTCAACTCACTTCAGCCCGTCATCCGCCATCGCCGGAACCCTGCAAAACAAGAAACATCATTACTAAAGACTTTAAAGACATTAGAATTACTCGAAACTTACCGTTCGTGCAGTAAACGACGGACAGCAGTCCTCTGAAATCAAGAGGCCTGCTCCCCTTATCCAGTGAAGAAACTGGTTACAGCACCCTGCCCCGAGGCAGATGGAGAGCACGGCGTTCACTTACCTAAGGTGAGAGCGTTAACCTTTGGGGTTCTACAGGAGAAGAGAAAGGGAAGAAGAGAGAGACATTCAATAACCCAGTTCCTTAATCCCATATTTTCTATCTGCAGACATCTTACCCTTCGAGTCAGACATACAGTGCACAGAGGTCCAGCCCAAAGAGCCAGCCGTGTGTTACACATCACCTTTGAAGATACGGTATACGCCCAGTCAAGACCGGCGCCTCTACGGGAATCAGGTGAGCGTTACACCAGTTCCCAATAATACTCAATTCTATCTATAGCACGTGTACCTCAATGGACACAACTCCTGCGGTCCGAGACTGCCGCCATTCCCGGAGTGTTCCACTGCGCCCTGTTGCAGCTGCCTGCACCAGCAGTCCGCCACAAGCAACCCGCCAGCCAGCACCAGCGCAGGTAGGAGCACCAAGAAGGTAAGTGGCATGCATGGTGCACAGCAAAAAGACCACAATAGCCTTCTCAATTTTTGACCGCTGGACCTTTTGCAGTGCTTGGATTTTTGTTTCATGGGGCAAGGCACACCCATTCCCAACTTGGAATCTCAAGTATTTTACACAGTATATTGGACAAGGTGGCTTTTTGCTGGATTGGCAGTTAGTCCCACTTCTCTTAGACATTTGCAGAACAAATGCACATGACTCAGAACAAATGCACATGACTCATGTATTGCTCTCCTGTCTTACTGAAGATGACAATATAGTTTAGATAAGATCCAGAAAAAGCTTGGTAGGGTTCTAAGGCATGTGGCATACCAGAAATAGTACTTGGACTACAATGGTTCATGATTCAAGGGTGTTTATTTAAATTAAAGGAAAATGCCTACCTGGCCCCAACACTATGAGGGAAGTTCCCTGCCTAACAAACTAAAACTATTACCTGGCCCTACCATTTAAGGAACACTTACCATAAAGAAGGAGGCTGTAGCAATGGCCTCTGTTAGCTTTTACCTGGGCCAACACTTTGATGACTTGTTTTCCGTCTCCAAATATAATGAAGTTCACAGTCTTTTTATCAAGTATTCAAATCCCTCAAAGATCATTCATAACACAATTCATTATGCTCAACCTTCGTAGAACTTGGACTCCCCGAAGTTTTATGACTCCTTGGTAGGCATACTAACTCTCAGTCAACTTAACCACCTGGACATCTGTCTGCTAGGGAATTAATTATAGGCTCCCATTCCCTCATTGGTTTTTCCAACCTTGTTGCAAAGTGTACATACTCCTTTCAATCTGTTTTGCATAGGATGCCTGCATGTCCGACTTTATCCGCTCCTTGTACCTGTGTCGGTTTTCCCAGCCTTGGCATAAACCACATGTATCTCTTTCACTCTGTTTTACATAGGGCGTGTGCACGTTCAGCTCTCTCAGGCTCTCTTACCTATTTCTGTTTTTCCTGCCTGGATATAAAGTGTTGGAATAGCTTTCATTCTTTTTAGATAAGGCATGAGCCTGTCCCGCTCTCTCATGCTCTTGTACCTTTGTCACCTTTCCCCAGCCATCTCCATCCGTGATACTCCGGTCTCCATAACCTCGTGAGGCTTCCAACCAAAGTTCATAGCCCTCAGTGCATTTTTACTGAGGGAGCGTACACTTCCCTGTTGGTGTTCGTATAAGCGACAAATGCTCTTGCAGTCCGGAGTTTGGTAACCCAGGCTCCCTTCATTCTGCTGGTCGTGGCGTCAGTTGCCAGGCACCAGGTCCACCCCTGCTCTCCCATGGTTGCGCCACCAGCTAAGACAGCTGTGCTTCCATCTCCGTCTTTCTCCCATTTGGAGTCTCCAGCTAGTGGTCCTCTCTTCCTCCACGCCACTGCGGCTTGGCTTCTCCATTCCAGGACATCTCTCCAGAGGCTTGCTTTTGCATAGGGAGTTTCCTCCTCCATCAGTAGGAGTCCCACCCTGGTTTGCAGTCTGCTCGGCTGTTCTCCAAGTCATCAGAATCAACATAAGAGTGTGTCTTTGATTACGGCATTCAGCTAACGTTCAGTATTACCTGAAGCCAAATGGGGATGAAAAAAAATGTCCTTGTTTGTTATAGTCATAATTATGATCCCCAAGTCTTTCGAACACCCATAGATGCAGAAATTGTGTTTTGTACTGGGAGTTCCTGATCGGAATGAGAGTCCTTGTCCCCTAGAGGGGAGTCACTCCCAGTGAGGTCCCACTTGTCCAGACCCCTAGGGAGGGTCTTGCTTAGTGTGCTCACCTCCCTAGCCTCAAAGGGTTGTCTCCCCTCTGGGGAGAAGGGGCGAATTGTCTAGAATCGCACTGGCAATATCCATCAGACGTTGAAAGGTATCTGGGGTGCCATGTAACCCAAAAGGGAGGACCATGAACTGAAAAGGGCCTTTCTGGCGTGGAAAAGGCAGTCTTCTCTTTAATCAGTGTTTAAAGGAAACTGCTAATATCCCTTCATCAAGTCAAGCATGGAAATTAACTTGGGTGGTTCAAAGGGTTTCCACCAAGTCATTGATGAAACGGTGCTGAATAGGGAATCGAATTCCGATATGGCATTTACCAGGCAAAAATCAAAACAAAACCAGTAGGTTTTAAATCGGGTGTGGGCACCAGGATTATGGGGGTCTACTAATAAATGTATGATCTCTCGATTACACGCATTTCCAGCAACTTTCTAAACTCATCTTCCAGTGAGCCTCTGGGAGTCAGCACAATTTCAGTTTCACAATTCAGCCAGGGGCAGGATGATGGGATGAAAGATCCCCTTTACCTTCCAAAGCTTGGTGAAAAAAACTGGAGAAAAGCTTCCACGACAGATTTTACGTTGTCTTGAACTCAGTAACAGTGGAATTGTGTCACCCCATCTATGGGGAGAGGAGTCAGCAGCCGCAGAGGGTTACTGTTCACCTTTCACTCTTTCTATTTGTTAATATAGTACACATGGGATGGTTTTTGCTGGTCTGACTACTGTACTTTGTATGCCACAGGCAAGGACACTTCGGTTACCCCCATAAGGGTCATACCACCTAGCCAGGAGCTTGTTCTGGGTGGTTGGTAAGAACACCATCACCTTATCACCAATAGTGAATTATCTCAGCTGGGCCTTTTTATTATAGCTCTTTTCTTGTCAGATCTGGGTGGTCCATAAATTGGTGGTGAACAGCCTTCTGGACATTTCCATTCTTTACTTAGTGTTCTGTATAATGGGATGAAGATTGGTCTGGGTATTTTCTGGCTCTTCCCAATCTTCTTTTAGAATATCAAGTGCATACCTTGGATTCCTGCCAGACTAGTTTGAATGGTGAAAACCTTGCAGATGACTTGATGAGTGTGCATGGGGTGGGGGTGCTTCCTTTCTGAACCGTGAAAAAGACTCAGTGAATCAGCTCATCCAAGTTGCAGCCATCTTTATCCACCAACTTTTGCAGCATCTTGCTTCAAGATTTGACTAAACTGTTCCACCAGTCTGTTAGTCTGAGGATGATGGACAGAAGTGCACAGCTTCGCAATGTTCACGAGAGCCACCATTTCTGTCATCATTTGACATAAAAATAAACCCTTGATCCATCAAGATTTGGTTTGGAAACCCCACTCTGGTGAAGCATTCGAGAACTTGGACCTTTAGTAGGACTTTGGTAGTGTTATTGCGCTGGAGAAATACCTCTGGTTACCTGGTTTTGTTCATGGCTTCTGAGGTCGTACTATGGCAATCCGGATTCTCTGCAAAGGGATCTCAATTACTGGAAGGGATTAAAGAGGTGCTTTTAGCACAACCACGACTGAGGGCTTCTGGTAGAGGGCACAAGCCTCACAGTACTTCCTGATGTGGTCATGGATGCCCGGCCAGAAGAAACGACTCAGGATATTCTGTAAGGTATTCAAGACCTAACTGCCCTGCCATTAGGCGTGAGTGGACCATCTCATGAAATGTCTTCTGAAACGGTTTGGGAACTAGGATATGGAATCACTCTACTCCATTGCCTTTTGGGTTTACTTCCACTCAGTATAGCAACCCCCTTGTTTCCATAAAGAATGGTACCTTCCAGCAACTCCACTTAGCTTCTGATAGGATGTTCATTTGGGACTGTCCGAGGAGCAGGCCAAGTGTTTGAGCCTCAGCGAACTCCAGGGTCAGGGTTAGGGCTCCACTTATAACATATCAATTTGCAAGGATCTCAATTAAGATTAAGCAGGAGCAAAAAGACACTCCTGGGTATTGTGAGACAGCCATGGTATCAAGAGACAGACAACAAAGGTTTAAGTTGTAAACGGTAAACTTCTTTACTTAAAGTCAGGATGGTGCAAGGTCTAGCTTGTCCGATCTCTAATTTGGGAATTTCCTGTTGCAACTAAGGAAAGTCCAGGTCCGTAAGTCGAAAGTCGAAAACAAAAATCTGTCCGTCTCAAAACGTATGCTTGCCCTCACATCGAACTAAAAGCAGTTTAGGGATTTTCTTGCTCAACAAAAAAAGTGTTCAAAAGTAAAATGTAAAAACAGAGTTCTTCTGGGGATTTACTTTGGCTCCCTTCCCCAAGTTCAAAGCATATTAATTCACAAAGTTCAACAAGGTTTCTCAGGGTTCCCTTCCCCAAGCTTTAAACGCCTTCTGGTTTACAATGTTTAATGGGTTTCTCACGGTTCCTTGACGCAAGCTTTAAGCACTTTGATTCGTAAGGTTCAACAACTGTTCTCCAGTATTCAACAGGACTGGGTTCTCTTTCAGTTCAAGGTTTCTTGTTACACTATTCCACAGCAGGTTTCTTGTTCTCGTTGATTTCTTTCATGAAGCATTTTGTCACAATATTCAACAACAGATTTCTTATTCTTATTAATTACTTTCATGGTTGGTTGGTGCCCTCTGTTCTAGTTGCAGTTGATGGACCCCACAGTCCACCCATTACAGGTTGCACAACCACACGTCCTTAGCTTCCCAGGCTCTCCTCGTTGTGTTTCTCTCAAGTTTCTCAGCAATCACTCAGTTCTCTGTATTTCTTAATTCCTTTTTCTGTTTTCTAACAATAGCCTTTCTTTGGCTCCACTTTACATTGCTTATTTTGCTCACACTTCATTTTGCTCCCCTTTTCTGCAGCACAATATCCTTCTTCGATACTCGCAGGGGGTTGCCCATTGTTCAGAATTCTTCAAACACTTGCTTTTCCTTATACGCAGTCACTCTGATACAATGTTCCACACACTTTAACTTTCCTGCACTCCTTTGCATCATTCAGTTCATTGTTTGCTTCTACACTCGATTGTCCTCTTGGTAAGGCTTCTCGCTTTCATTCAGAGACTTTCGACAACGTGCTGACTGCACGTGACCACTGCGCTACACTGTATCCAGTCACTTGCATTCACTCGTGCAGCGGGTTTCTTAAACTGAAACTCACTAGTCATTCTGTGGGTTCTTGCTGCTTCTTCGCTTCCACGGTTTCTGCCCTTCTGCACTCCTGAGTCATTTCTCTAGACAGGGGAACAAGCACTCTCAAGCTGCCAGTAAGTGAAAGCCTGTTCACACAGCCTCCTTTCCCTACTGCCGTCAGCTCCCCGGATACTCAATTCTCTCGCCACGCTCCCACAGATGACTTTTCTCTGCTTCACTACAGCGTCTTGGCGTTCCAGTATCTTCCACTCCACAACAGCTCGGCGTGGCTTCCTTTCTGCTCCTCTGCCAACGCCTTCTCTTTGCTCTTGGGGCTTTCTCCTTTTATACAGTTGCCAGTCAATAATAGGTTGTAGGTGCAAGATATATTAATGGGACATATTTGGTTTGAATAATAGTATTCCTCCATAGCACTCTTCCTCGTCTCAGTACTATACTGGTGTCTCGAAAGGGGGTTATGTATTATTTGAGGCTTCTTCCTCGTACCAGGACTTGGTGTATTTTCAGAAAGTAGGACAAGATAGGAATGGCAATATCCTATAAAAGCTGAGGGAGAGTAAGGTAAATCAGTGTTGGAAAACTGGTGTGTTGCCTTCAGGCACCCTTTTCCCTATGCCCAAAGACCCTCCATTCAGGTGATCCTCCCTCGCTTGTCCACACCCAGGGTTGGGATCCAAAACCGATGGCCCTTCCAAGGCCACCTGAACAGAAGATCCCAGGGGGTTTGATGTGAGAGTACCTTCAGGTTTCTCACAGTATCCACCACGAGCTACCACTGGGGAACGGGGAGCTAGTACGTAGCATTCAGGAAATCTAACCTCCACATAAAATGTGAATATATCATTTTGGCCATTAGTTATGACTCCTTATGCTTCAACTATCATGTGGGTATGTCCTAATGTTTATTTACAGGTTGTCCCAAATGCAGAGTTAAATTCACATAGGTGTGTTTGTTCGGCATCAATTAACCTGGGGAGCCAAAAGTAGCTACTGGTAGAAGTTGATGTCAAGGAAACGAGGCTCTTATAAGAGACAAGCAGGAGACAAATGGCTCCCAGTTCCCCTCATTTTTGAACCATGACTTTGGTCCCCCGCACTGTTCTCCCAAAAAACAGCGTTTTCACTTTCTGATGCCTCCAATTCTTTTTACTTCCTCGATCATCAGTATCATAATTCTTTCACATATCAACTGAGCTATGTCCTTGATGGATCCGATATAAAGTGTTGCTCATGTTGAACAGGACCACTTTCGCTACTTCCATATAATCACCATCCACCACCCCTCCAGCCCCAACCTCTAAGGGCTGCTTATGGGCCAGTCCTGACTTTGGTGCAATGCTTTCATTACTCCCTGGCGTTATGGCCATCTTCAACCCAGTCCAAGCCAATGGCTCCCCTGTAGATTGTACAGTAATGTCTTCATCGCTACACCAGTCACATCTTGCTGCTTGAGGGAGTCACTCACTTGGATAGCTGTGCCGATTTCATTATTGAAACGACTGAGGACTGGGTGCACTCCATCTATGTCACCGTAGTGGGGAGGCTCTGTATTGGGACAAGAACTGTCCCATGATGACACTACTTGCGGCAAGATTCTCAATGAGTCATGTGACGAACAAATAGGTTTTCCACTTTTATAAAAAAGAAATACAAAAACAAGTCAATTGAGAGTCTAGGTGTAGGGATGGTCCCTGTATCCTTTCCCTGGTCTCTAAAGGGTGCTCCCACCTCCCTACTGCAACATGGGTGTGAAAACTTTTCTGTACATAAGGTTGTCTATTTAGAGGAGATTCTCCTCTTTTCAGCAGATAAACCGCAAGTGAAACACATCAAATAAGTGTTACAGCAAACTATCCAAATGTTATTTTTACACTACACTAGTAGCATTCCTGGGTTACATCCTCAAGCCCCAGCAGTGGAAATGGATCCACAAACAATCCAAGCAGTGGTAGACTGGCAGAGCCACAGAAGCCTTAAAGAAAAATGAGATTTGTAGTGGTTTTCGGACATTTTATGAAACTTTATATCAAGAAGATCAGTTCCCAAGTCAGGTAGACATGGACTCCTTTTTTGATAAAATTGTTATGCCAAATTTGAGTGAGGACCAAGCTGTGATGATGGATAGCCCTATTGAGGAAGAGGAAGTGTCAGTAGCTATTGGTCAGCTCAACAAGGGTAAATCACCAGGGATAGATGGCCTTCCGGTAGAGTTCTATCAGACACTGAGTGGGGTTCTTGTACCGTTCCTGTGCAATCTGTATAATGGTTTTATGCGGGATGGTTTGCTTTGTCCCACTATGAAGGAGGCTTGTGTAATTGTTATCCCGAAGCCGGGGAAAGACGGTAAAAGATGTGAGAATTATAGGCCGATTTCGCTCCTGAATGTGGATCTAAAAATCTTCAGCAGGATTCTGACTAATAGGTTGAATATGTGCATAGGCAAACTGATCAGTGGATCACAGGTTGGTTTCATGAGAGGCAGATACGGTTATGATCATATTAGGACGTTGATAGATTTGATGGGCCTACCGAAGACGAAGACCAGGGATACCTTGTTGTTATTTATGGATGCAGAAAAGGCTTTTGACAGGGTCAATTGGTCCTTCCTTTACCACACACTCAAGAGAATGGGATTTGGGGACACGTTTATTAAGATCATCAGGGCAATTAATTCTAATATTAGTGCAAAGGTGTGGGTCAATGGAGTTATGTCCTCCTCTTTCTTGTTATCTAGGGGAACTAGGCAGGGTTGTCCATTGTCTCCGTATCTGTTCAATCTGGCCTTGGAACCTCTCATTCTATACTTGAAGCAAGAGCAGGGCCTTCGGGGGCTTAGATTTGGAGATACGGAAATGAAAGTGCTATGCTACGCTGATGACATGACAGTGATATTGTCTAATCCGGCTGAGGGATGTGTACTACTTAAACAGATGTTTGATGAGGTGGGACGTTTATCGGGCCATAGGATCAATTGGGGGAAGACTGTAGCATTTCCTTTGGATGTTAGTGTCCCGCGTGATGTCTTGGACTCTTGGGACTGTCGCTGGGAGGTGGGAACAATGAAATACTTGGGTATACATTTAGTTCGGGATTTGAAAAGGATGACCGCTTTCAACGTGTCAAGGATACTGGAAGTACTTAAAAGGGACATATTGAGATGGGGTCGGTTGCAGTTGGGAATTTGGGCCAAGGTTAATGCCATTAAAATGGTACTTTTGCCGAAGGTTCTTTACATCATACAGTCCATTCCCTTGAGGTTTACGAGGAAAGTTGTTGCTCCTATTGATAAAGTTTTCCGGGATTTTCTTTGGGGAGAAGGCAAGCGGCCCAAAATTCCTAAATTTATTTTGCATGGTCCAGTAAAGGATGGAGGATTTGGATTCCCGAACTTGATGAATTATTGCACAGGTTTTCTCTTGAAAAAATCGACCCCATATTTTTCTGAGGTTCATGAATATGTTCCCAATTGGTATATAATTGAGAGTTATCAGTTTTCACCTTATGCGTTGAGAGACCTCTATTCAATGTCTAAATGGCCTGCCTCAGTACAGAGGCTGCCCACAATGGGTGCGACTAGGGAAGCGGTGCTGCGCTTTCTGGACTTTGGAGGTGAAAATGATGGGTTGCACTATGATGCGTCTTTATGGCAAAATGCATGCTTGCAATTGGAAAATAGGCCCTTATGCTGGAAAAGCTGGATAGGTAAGGGCATACTTAGAGTCCGTGATGTGTGGCATAATGGTGACATGATCTCCTTTGACCAGTTGAGAACTTCCTTTGGTATTGGAGCTAGAGAAAGAAATCGTTATGAGGCCTTAAAGATGCTCTTGACTGAAAGGACAGGGATGTTAGACGGAGGCATGACTGAGAGACCTGCATTGTGTGAACTTCTCCGTTCAGCATCGACTTATCTGAGGCTGATGCCGGCGGATGAGGGTGATGTGAGAGCATGGGATAAGCTTCGCCAGACCTGGGCGGATGATCTTGGGGTGGACATCTCGGTTCGGGAATGGACGTATTTACTTCATGTGGGAGTACAGGCAAAGATGGACTTGCAGCTGCGTTATATCAGGCAAAGGATCCTCTTTAGACTATATTGGACTCCGTCCAAGATGGCCAGATTGGGTCTCTCGGACACTGATTCATGTTGGGGCTGTGGATGTGGTGTGGGCTCTTTGATACATATGTTGTGGACGTGCCTGAGAGTTTCCGACTTCTGGACTGGGGTATTGGATAGACTGGACCTTGTATTGGAAGAAAATCTTCCTCGCTCTTTCCTTTCAATCATTTTGTTATCCAACAGGGGTAGAGGAGACGGAGCTAGGGACTGTACGGAATGGATCAATAAAGGGTTGATTTTGGCAATGAAACAAATCCTACGGGTCTGGAAGTCAAGGAAGAGACCGAGCGTGGATGGGTGGTTATCAGATATGCAGGTCTTGTCGAACTTTGATAAAGTTCTGCTCATTGGACATGGTAGAGAGGGTCGTTACTCTCGACTTTGGGGACCCTTTAATGACCTATTTGGCTGAAGGTTGGGTTCCAAATCTGGGGGGATAATCCCTGCCTTGGATTGGGGATGCTTCGATACTTCTGGAGTTGGGGAACTATTCCGTTGGGTGTTAGTTGTGTGTTTTGGTTTCTTGTTGTTTTGTCTTAATGGTTGAGTGTCAGGAATTTTTGTTCAAATTGTATTTGTTTTTGCAAATATTATTGATGTCCATGTATTCAGTATCATTTTGTCTATTTCTAAGTTACTTTTAGATTTTGCAATCTGAACACGATACAATGTACTGGAGACTGTTTTTCTTTGTTTGTTGTTAAAATCTTTAAATAAAGTGATTAAAAAAAAAAAAAAAAAAGAAATCCAAAGGATTCTGGCTTCACTAATTTCTCCAGGAGGTTCATCAGCGTTTAACTCTTGGGTCATTTTACTACTTATCCAGCTTCTAAAGAAGGGGATGCCTAGAGGAAAGACACCCAGCAGCCCTTGTCTTGAGATTTACAAATCCTATGTTACCATACATTGTAGAAGACTGCATCAGAGTTCGCTTTGGGAGCCATCTTCCTCCAACAAGATCCAGAGACTCATGAGATGCAATTATACACCATATATGAAAAGGAGTTGCTATCCATGCACACTGGCTTTTGTGGCCTGACACCTACTAGAAGAGGCAACACACCCATTTAGCATTAACAGAGATCACAAAAACCTGGATTTTTAATGAACATCCTAGGCCTTTAATCAAAGGCGCACTGGGTGGATTCACTTCTCCCGTTTTGGTTTTACTCTTACTTTCCATCCTGGATCACAAAAAACCCAGGCATATGTTTTATAGCAGGCTAATCAGGAAACACAACAAGACAGCAAGGGCATACCATGTCTCCCCTCTGAGACAAACATCACTGCTACTCATACCCTAATAAGAGATTATGGGCCCCATCACGAGTTGGGCTGTAGCCCTTAAATGCGGCAGTAACAGTATTACTGCCGCATTTAAGGGCTGGTCCTATCATGAGTTGGACGCTACATGGGCTGTTTTACCTCCAGATTTTTTCTGGAGGTGAAAATGAAATTTATAGCCCTGTATTACCGCTGGCTGCATTAGCGTGCAGTATTAGTGCCAAAAATGCTCAAGTGGATCCAGTGGGTAGTGGGGATTTACAGTTAACGCACAAACCGTGATCCGACAGTAATACTGCCAGACCGGTGGGCACTAACGCTATTACAGTTGGGCGGTTTTCCAGCCGGGATACCGCCTAACTCATGATGAGGCCCTATGAAGTCTTGTTACTTTCACTCTGCACACCACCGATGATACAAGCTTTCCTTCAGGGCAATACACGTCACCATCAACGCCAAAGATATCTCTTCTGAGGTAAACATCTGTGGCTAGCCTCAATACCCAGATAAGTTATGATACCATGGTGCCATGCTGCCTTTGGAGTGGATGATTATGGCATAAAGACGACCTTAAATCTCATACAGAGGAGATATGCGTGCTGCAAAAGAATGACCAGGGAATGTTAGATGGGCCTACTTCAAACTCTTCCTTTACCCCAAGGCCTATGGCAGCCATGTACCACAGACTTCAATACCAACCTTCCCCTATACCACGGGCACACAATAATTTGGACTTTTGTTGATTCCTTTACCAAGAAAGCCCATTTCATTCACTTACCTATGATCAACACAGCCCATACTTTAGCCACAACCTTCAACCAACATGTGTTTTTATTACACAGAGTACTAGAGAGCATTGTGACAGACCGGCCTTGCTCCCTTTAGTAGAAATGGTGTAGAACAACTCCTTGCTACCCTCCTTGTAGGACAGCCCTTTTTGTTTGCATCATGCATTTCACCCCAGAGAAAGTCTGTCCCAGGGGTATTTTTCACTAGTGTTTTGGGGCAGCCCCTTCTCTGATCTAGAAGCTACAGGATGGATTTCAGAAAGCCCTCTGCCAGCTCAGGAAAGCAAAGGACACAGCAAAGACATTTCAGACAAGCATAGGAGACCTGTTCTGATTTACAAGCCCCAGGATACATATCCACCTCCCATTCAGCTCTAGAAAATTGAAACCCAGGTGAATTGGGCATTTACCAGTACAAAAATTAATAAATTCTGCAGCCATTCGCTTAACCCTACCAACCCAATACAAGCTACATCCTATAGTGCAAATTTCTTTATTGAAGCACTCCATGAATCACTTACCTAAACATACTCAGACAATAAAGGTATCAGGTAATATTATCCCCATATATATGGTCACCGTAAATAATCGCCGGGAAAAGGTTGCGGCGATATTATATGGGTGACCATATATATGGGGACAGGGGCAAAAAAAAAAAAAAAAATTCCAAAAAAAGAAAAGGAAAAAAAAAAAAAAAAAAAAAAAAAGGTTTGGGGTTGCGGGGGTGGCCCCCGCATGTTCCATGCAATAATGTTGCCACAAAAAACAGCCATTTTTCGGCGAGATTTTTGTGGCAACATTATTACATGGAACCACAATAAACCAACTCTTACTGTGGGTCCACAAGAAGAAGACAAAATCTTGCAGATCCTGGACTTGAACCGTTATCAAAATGAGTTGCAGTATTTGGTTGTTTAGAAACTATATGTGCTCGAAGATAAAATGGATACCAAGCAGAGATGCATTTATTTATTTACAGGAAGGAACAATGCTCTTTTGATAATAAAAGAACATACAGGGACGTCATTTATGGGTCGCCAGAGGTCGTAACTGCGACCTCTGAGGTCTCCCTTGCAACCTCTGGTCACCCTTGCGACCTCTAGAAAAAATAAAAGATTTTTTTAAAAAAAAACATTTTTTGTTTTTTGTAATGCAAGCTCATGGGCTGTGGCCAGCACCAAGTGGCTCTTTAGTTTTGGAGTGGCTGGCTTTCTTGTTAAAGCCCCTTAAAAAAAAAAGAAGAAAAAGAGGAAAAGGAGTGCCACAAGTCTAACACTTTCAGCACTGACCCTTAATAGGAAGGATTAGGAATACCAAATAATGAGTCTTTCTGGAATTCTATACAATAATTGATAGACTCATTAAAGGTTTATTTCAGGCACACTTCAGGGGGTGAGTCACTGATTTAGTCTGTTCTTAAACGCCTCAACTCAGCCTTTCATCCTTCTGAGGTCGATACATGAGTACCAACACAGGTTGGGTGATATTGGGTGTATATTTTTTCTATATAAAGCACTTAAGCGTAAGGGCTATATAACAACACATCATTATCATTTGGTCATGGTACTTGCATTCGCAGTAATTTGGTAATATGGGCCTATACACACTGATCTTAATGATACATATGGCGATCCATTCTTGTATGAAATGTACATCACATTATAGTGATATCGTAACCATATTTTTTGTAGTGTACAATGCTATGCGATAGCACTTCCTGTTTTGTCAACGGGTGAAAGGTCGCGTTCCATCGCATCCCGCGATATCACTTTGGGGTGGGATCAAATGACATCACTTCTGGTGATGTCACCAGGGGGTCAAAGGTCATGTGATGTCACTTCCACTACCCCTGGCATTTTGGTGAAATGACATCCCTGAGAACATACAATAGATAGGAAATCAGATTTGACAGGAAGCAGCAAGTTTCTGACAATGGGGTGAACTGAAGTGACATTCTGACCAGGTTGTGGAGGGGAGTAAATGGAACAGTCCCCGGGAACAATACATGGGGGAACTTACAAAGATTAAGGGCAATCAACATTAGATATTTTTAAGAGCAGGTAGGCGGAACGGCCAGCTGTGTTAGGGATGTGGCAAGGATGGATGAAGTGCTAGAGTGGAGGCAGAGAAAGTGAGAGACAGAGGCAAGGGAAAAAGGTTAGTTAGAAGAAAGATGAGAGGTAGGTTAAGAGGGTAACTCAGACGCTAGGAGGCAGATGTTGTTTGATTTTGACCAAATCAGTGTGGACTGTTTCTCGGTTGTCCGTTGGAAGAGAATTCCATGCAAGTGGTGCAAGAAGAGGGAAATAGTGGAAGTGCAAGGAAGCACTTGGGGGGTGAGGTGCCACAAGAGTAGTCGAGGAGGCAGAGCAGAGATTACGAGAAAGCTTATAGAGTTGGATAGAGGATAATAAATATGGTGGTGCCTTACTGGGGATGGATCTGTAAACCAGGAGAAGACATTTTAATCTGGGCCTCTTTTGCACTGTCAGCCATCCAGCCTGGTGACGGTACGAGGAAGGTGTGAAGTGAGGGAGTTCAGAGTCCTGCTGGTGAAGTTAATGATCTTGTCGAGATGACAGAAAGCATATTTGGGGAGACCAAAGAGAATTGTATAAGGTAATACAGATCCACACTCCCACGGCCAACCTGGTGAAAGAGAAATGGGAAACAGATATGGAAATGCAAATACCCGACGACAAATGGGGCAGATATTGTGCACTCACGAAAAAGGTATCCCTCAATGCGGGACTACGCCAGATACAATTCAAGATTCTCAACAGGTTACACTACACGCCTGCTAAGGTTGCTAAATTCACACCAGACGATTCAGGCAATTGTCCCAAATGTGGGATTCCGCAAGCGGGATCCTATCACATGTATTGAAAGTGCCCGGAAGTGGCACGGTTCTGGGAGAAGGTGGCCGCCATGTTGACTGATGTCCCACAGATTCCTCCGCATTTGTCTCCCCAAAAATATCTGTTCGGGGACATTGGTAAATGCTCAGAGAAAGTCAGAAGACTGTTTAATGTATCATGTATTATTGCTAAGAAATGTATATTGCAAGTATGGAAAAGCTCGAAGCCCCCTACCATGGACACTTTCCTGCGAGAACTAACATACATCAATGAGTGTGAGGAACAATATGTGCTCACCCAACCCAGCACAAGCCGACCGAAGGACATCTGGGGCCCCTTTAGGACATATATATATGTGACATGCTTACGGACAGCGAAACAGATATGTGAACGATGAACTGCTTACCATGTGATGATGCTATTGCTGCACATTGACCATGGAGTGCATTAACCGAGTGGTGTAACTGAAGGGACCTTAATAAAAAGATGTTTTAAAAAAAAAAGTATAGGAGAGAGTGTAAGGTGGGAACTGGATAGGAAGGGGAAGAGATGAGAGTATTTAGAAGCAAAGAAGAGCACCTCTGTTTTGGTAGAATTGTGAAGCCATCCAATATTTAGTGGCAAAGATACAGTTGGAAATTTTGATAGAGAGATCAGAGGAGTTTCAGGAAAAGAGAAGACTGGGTGCAGTCTACAAAGAGTGAGTACAAGGACCCAAAGGAGGAGACCAGTGACCCCAGAGCAGAGTGTAAAGAGGAGAGGACCCATGAGAGGACCTTGTGGAACACCAAAAGTTAGAGAAGTGAGTTTAGAGGTGGTGTTGTTCTAGGAGACAAGTACTGGCGAGGTAGGATTCAATCCAGGCAAAGGCTTGATCGTGAATCCCATGAAAAGAGTTTTAAGGAGATTAGAGTGATTGACAGTGTCGAAGGCAGCAGACAAGTCAAATGAATTAGGACACAGATAGGTTGCAGTGTTTAGCAGAGGTGATGAATTCGGAGACATTCATGAGAACAGTTTCCGTGGAGTGACAGGAGCGGAAACCTGCTTGTAGGGGGTCTCCAAGGTGGTGGATGTCTAAGAAATTTGTAAGAAAGTTGAACACAACCCTTTCGAATAATCTTTAGAGTAGTGCGGAAGGAGAGACGCAGGGCAAAAGTTAGCCAGTAGGTTTAGGTCAGCCCCTTCCTTATTTAACAGAGACCATTTTGAAAATAGCATGAAAGCAAGCAGAGTCTAAGGACAGGTTGAGGAGTTCAGCGAGATGAGAGGCCACTAAACGGGCAATAGGCTTGACTAACGGAGGAGCAAGACAGTCTGATGGGGAACAAGAGTGGTTAGCATTCATCAGTCGAGGGGGCGTGGCCAGCATGCATGCAGTGAGGTCGATATCCTGGAGTGCTCCTGCCCATGATCCTGCAGCAGAAGATATTAAGGTGCATTAAATGAAAATACAGCGATAATAATTAGATGTAGACTCAGTGGAACCGTTTTGCCGAACTCGACCAGAAACCCGACGGAAATCGGGGTTGTCGCGGAAAACGGAACATCCGAAGGGGGTCCCCCCCCCCGGCACCCAAGATGGCGGCTTCCGCTGTGGCAGAGAACGAAGCACTAGTGCGATTTGCCCAAACCGATTGCCGGCGGGCACGCGGGCGAGAATCACTGACTGAGCCCCTTCAGAGAGCAGAAGCTAGATTCCCCTGCGAGAATTACCCCTAACCAAGGTGCCGGCACCGATCCCTGCAGCCGGGAGGAGGAGCTTGAGGCTTGCTGGGTGCCCTGCCACGCGTGGACACAGGGAGCTGCACTAAAAAACGGTGAACCGAAAAGTGGACGCGGACGGGCAAAAGTGACTACCTGAGGCGGCAGGCAACGTGGGTGAGCGGAGCTGGGACTGACGCCTGCCGTTAGCCCCTCTGAAGCAGCAGACAGAAAAGTCACCATCACGGAACCGGAAAGCCTTGTTACGTCGAAGCGCTGAAGCGGGGAAATGCCTTCTAGCAGCAAGACCATGAATTCAGATGGGAACTCGCAGTTGTGGCACCCCGCCAACACACATCGTGGCTGAACAATTGGCCGGTGCAAACAGAGCAGACGGAGAGTGCTTGAGGGGGAAGCAGCTGGGCTGTACAGGAGGCTAATTTACACGTGGCGAGCTCCAACTAGCTGCGGGCCAAAAGAGCAGCATTATCAGCAAGGCGCACCTGTAAATGTGCAGGTGGCATCAGACACGGGATTACAGACAGGGTGTGCTGAACTCTGATGCTCGCCAAGCGGAACACTGCATCTAAAACTTGAGCCCAATGATAACCCACCCCTGACCACTAGAACACATCACCCTGGGACCACCCAAGCTTAACAGCAGCCTCAAACGTGGTGGGCAATTGCTCCCCACGTTGCTGAATATCGCCCCTCAATGGCGGGCACTAAACTCCACGACAACACCCCACGGCGAGAGGTAAAGCCTTGGTGGAGGAGGGCCACCTACAGTGGAGGCAATTTGGCGCCACGAGCGGACAGCCAGACAGGCACTGGCAAGCCCGAGGGTGCAACCCACGTTACAACCACCCTGCATCTGTACCCACTTGTCGGAAGGATAGTGTCCTAAGACTTAGCATAAGACCCGGCAAATTTGAGCTCAGATCTAAGCAAGATCTGGCCCCTCATCTGTACAATACCTAAAAATAGGGCCACCCACAGCGGACCGCCAAGCACCTACGGTGTTGCCAAGCTTAGTGAGCGCGCCCCGCTGCATATAATTGGTATCCCAGTGCCGGAATGTCGCCTCCCAAAAACAGAACGAACACAGCGACAATGGACTCTTACTACAGTCAGACCAAAGCAACAACCACAGCAAGATGCCATTGACAAGGCGGCGCCACCAGCCCTGGTGGCTGACCCCCGGGACACTCAAATCCTACAGGCCATTGCAGCATTACGAACATCCATGGAAGACAAGATAGGCGAAATACGATCTGACATTCAATTGATGAGACAGGATGCCTGCAACTTGACTGAGCGAGTGACTAAAACGGAAACTTCCCTACAAGAAACCAGTGAGACCACACATGAACTGAAAGCTAAAGTTCGGGAATTAGAAACGACAGTGGCTAGACTCGAATCCCGCTCTGAAGATGCAGAGGGTCGCGCCCGCCGAAACAATATTCGAGTACTCAGGATTCCGGAAGACATGGAAGGCTCGAACCCCACTGAGTTTATAGAAACAATGCTGCTTCAAGAAATTGGAGCTGGCAAACTCACCCAAGGGTTCTCTGTGGAGCGAGCCCACCGATCCCTTCAGAAACAGCCACCACCTGGGTCGTATCCACGTCCAATAATTGCAAAGATTCTAAACTTCCGCCAAAGGGAGACGATACTGCGGTTCTCAAGGGAAGGCGGAGAGATAAAAAGCAATGACTCAGCAATAGTCATTTACCCAGACTATACTCCCACGGTGCAACGTGCAAGACACTCCTTCACACCCATAAAGGCAAGACTACGGAAACTCAACCTTAAATTCATGCTACTGTACCCAGCGAGGCTTAAAATACTCTATAAAGGAAAGGCAATCTTCCTGGAAACTCCGGCTGCAGCAAATATGTGGCTTGAACACAATAACCTTGCAGATGACGCTGAAGAATCAGAAAAAGGAAATTGATGGTCCGAACTGCACTAGACGGTAACTGAAAATCCACACGCACAAGGCCTCCTCTACGAAATGCTACTTAGCACCGCAGTGAGCTGACATCGCAGTTGGGCAGGAGCACAAAGACCCAAACGTTGAATCGTCGACAGCCCACCCCACCTGGAACAGTGTGGTCAAATGACTACACACCACCCGTACCGGAAGGCCGGGAGGGGCCCAAAAGGCTCGGGAGCCCCCGAGCGTTGTGAGTTCGAATCAACTGCTGGGGGCAGTTTTCATTGGTTAATTCACTCATTGGAATGGAAGTTAAAATAGTTGTTAAGTCTCCAGATGACAAAAAGAGGACAAATGGTTGTGGGGCGGTGGGGGCAGTCCCGGGGGCTGAAGACTGGCAACTAATGGGTGTCTGTGGGAACTTAAGTGTAATTGCAGATGTCCCTCGAGAAGTGCGGGTGGACCTTGTACTCACCACTGAACCACCATGGCCACGCAAATAAGGTTAATGACATGGAATGTGCGCGGCCTGGATACATACCTCCGCAGAAATAGAGTCAAATCCTACTTAAACAGGAAGAAAGTGGAGATAGCTCTACTACAAGAGACTCACTGCGCGGCTGAATCAGAGGGAAAACTTAAAGAACACTGGGGGGACAGGGCTTCGGAGCCTCCTACTCCAGATACGCAAGAGGGGTTTATACTTGGATCAGTCCTCAAACACCATTCCACCTAACTAAGATGGAAAAGGACCCAGGGGGTAGATACGTGGTGATATGGGGGACCCTCGAACAAACGGAGATATGTATTGTGAACTCTTACTTCCCCAACAATAACATTCCGGGTCACCTGAAAGCGCTAGGTACCAAAATACTAGAATACAGGAATTGTTTCTTCATATGGGGGGGAGATTTTAATTGTGTCCACAACCCAACACTAGATAGGTCCTGGCCTCCACCAAAAGGCCCTTCAGCGGCTACTGTGCCCCTGAACGCTATGACTGATGGACTGGACCTGGCAGATGCATGGTGTGCCTTACACCCTGTAGACAGAGGATACTCTTATTTCTCGTCCCCACACAATCTCCACACGAGACTAGATTATTTCTTTATAAGCACGGAACACTTGCCCCAAATTGTAGATGCGCAATACTTGGGGAGGACCATTTCAGACCATTCCCCACTCCTGATAGAATGGAACCATACCGGCCCTAGACCCCCAATCCCCATGTGGAGAATGCCTGTGGAGACCTTGAAAGACCTGATATTCAAAGATGAGTTACAGGACTCCATAGATAACTATATAACTGAAAACACAGGTAGCGTGGAACATGCAAGCACGTTATGGGATGCCCTTAAAGTGGTAACACGAGGAGAAGTCATAGCTAAGGCCGGGGGCATCAGGAAACTACTACGCAGTGAGTTAGATCAGAACAAGAGGGAAATTATGAATCTAGAAGCAGCCCCCATAGACAAGACCTCAAAATTCTTAGAGAAAACTGCACTGAAGCATGGAGCAGGTTGGCTAAATTTGATTTTATCAGCAGAACTAACAGAACACATGCGGAGGCTGACAATACTGGTCGGTTACTGGCCTGGCTTTGCAAAAGAGAACACCCCAGACACATAACCACTACACTGCAAGATGAGGCAGGGGAGATACATGGAACCCAACAGGGCATTAATGACACTTTCAAGCATTTTTATGCACAATTATATTCCCATACGGAGCGAGTCCCCCAAGAACAAATAATAGATACGCTAGATGAGATTGGACTGCCTAAGCTATCCCCTACACAGTCTGAATCCTTGGATATGGACATCACAAGTGAGGACATAACGGAGGCAATTAAATCTCTGGCCACATGCAAGGCTCCAGGCAGTGACGGCTTGCCTCCAGAATTTTACAAGACCTATAAATCCTCCTTGACACCAATACTACACAAAGTCTTCTCCGAGGCTTACGAAAGAGGGACCCTACCTGATAGCATGCGAGAGAACCTGGTGGTGCCAATGCTTAAGCCCAATAAACCCACAGATAGGTGTGACTCCTACCGCCCGCTCGCCATGCTCAATTATGATGTAAAAATATTAACGACAATCCTGGCAAAGAGATTGTCCAGAATAATAGGAGACACAGTGCACACGGACCAAAATGGCTTTGTTCCGGGCCGTAACACAACCATGAATTTGCATACACTTCAGCACATAATAGCCCAGACTGACTCGTTAGAGGAAAGTTATGCCCTATTATCCCTAGATGCCATCAAGGCATTCGACTCCATATATTGGGAATGGCTGGTGGCAGTATTGGAGGGATTTGGCTTTGGCCAGGGGTTTGTTAGATGGATAAAAATTCTCTACAATAAACCAAGGGCACGGCTAAAATCTGGGAAGTACGTCTCGGAAGCTTGAGACATCTGCAGAGGAACCAAGCAGGGCTGCCCGCTCTCGCCCATGCTTTACATACTGGGCTTGGAACCCATGCCATCTATTTCAGGCAGCAATTTTTTGATGCAGGGATTCGGCTGGGTGGAGTGGATCACATCATCTCACTATATGCCGATGATGTGCTAATATATGTCAGTAACCCCCATCTCAATGTGCCAACGATGTTAGAAGTACTTGACAATTATGCTAAGGTCTCAGGCATACAATTTAGCAAAACCAAGTCTTGTTTGTTCCCCCTAGCTGGCCTAAAAAATAAGAGCGCGGAAGAGCTTCCCTCGGTAGGTGTAGAATGGCAGACCACTTCTTTCCGATACTTAGGGATTCAGATAATGCACACTCCGGAACTGATGAACGAACATAACACGAGGGCCGCTCTAACTGCACTATGCAAATCTGTGGGGTTCTGGGCAAAGCTACCCTTATCTGTGATGGCAGGGCTTCAATTGTTAAAATGATAATCCTCTGCAGGTTCCTATATGGATTTCAAAATGTGCACTTTTACATCACCAAGCCCTTCTTCCGGTTACTTGACACAATAATCCGGGAATTCCTGTGGGGAAAGGGTAGACACCTGATGGCTCTGTCCACACTGGTTTTACCATACAAACAAGGAGGTATCCAACTCCCCAATTTGGAAAAATACTACTTGGCAGCTCAGCTGGGCTTCGTTTCCAGGTGGTTGGCTGACGAGGCCACCTCAGAGACCCCCCTGCTGCAGTCCTTGATCTCCCCGTTAAAACTGAAAGAATTAATTTGGGCCCCTCGAGGCCAGATACCTAACGCTCCCTACCTGGCGATACTGGGTAGGAAAATATGGCACAGGACCAAAATGCTCACACAACTAAAACACGCATACTCCCCAGAAGTACCGATACCCTCTGGGTTGAGTGATGTGGAAGTAGATCTGAGTAATATTAGGCTCTGGGAGAAAAAAGGGGTGTATACCTGGGGTGACTTATATGCAGTGGGAACCTTCCGAGAGTTTGTTGCGCTGCAGGAGATAGACGCCATTCATCCCGGCCAATTCCTCTGGCCGGCCAATTCCAATAGCGCGAATAAAATGGGATACTTGGCCGGAGGAACCGGACGCAGATCCCTTCATAACACTGCTGTATAATCTGGGAGAGAGTGGGAAAGTAGTGTCTCAGATATATAACCATCTAAACGACACCCCCAACCCTCACAGTGCTGACCTCAAGACGAAATCGGATACGGGTCAGGAACTGTCTGACAAAGAATGGGATAGAGCACTGGCATTCCCCAAGGAAGTTTCTAGAAACCATAGACTCCGTTTTATCCAGATGAACGTATTATATCGCACCTACCCAACCCCGAGCAAACTGGCTACATTCAGTAAACCCTCGCTCTTGAACTGCACTTGGTGCGGAACTGAAGATGCAAACATGATCCACATGCTGTGGAGCTGTACTAAGACACAGAACCTTTGGGCAGGAATAAAACAAGCATGTGAGGAAGCTGGTGTGACCAGATACAGATGGTCCCCGTCTGAATGCCTCTTGGGAACCTACCCTAGACTGGCTAGACTCATGCACTCAGTTAAACTGATGGACATAATGTATACCATAGCTAAAAGAACTATTGCCATGTCATGAAAAAGCCTGCAGGACCGAACTTTAAAGTATGGCTCAAAGAGCTGGAAAAGCGGGCGAACGCCGAAACGAAAGCCTGGGAAGACAGTGTGACCAGATCCACTGAAGACTCTAGCATGGCTTTAGCAGCATGGAAGGATACCATGGCAAAATGATTTCACTCCTCAGATGATAAGCCCCCTTGAACTACCCACCTGGGTGATCCCTCGATCCATGGAAATAACCACGTCACCTGACGCGAAACCAACACAGACCTAGTAGTATTTCCAGATATGGTCTTGCCCTCCTCCCCACCCCCCCGGATGTCCTCACTGCTTGAACCTCGTTGTTCATCCCCCACGACAATCAAGGAGACAGTTAAAGTTATTTTGTTGTTAGTAATGTTACTGTTTATTGTTATACAGCATAATCTATGAAAAGTCTGTTATTTTGACAATGGAAGAAACACCCATTAACGGCGTGGCTCTGTACTCATAATTAAATGCCAATAAACAAATTTTAAAATAAACATTCATCAGTCGAGATAGGACTTCCTTAGTATTCGTGTGACTAAAGTGGGAGATAGTAGCAGAAGATGATGGTAGAGGGGTAGTAGGCAGAGTGTAGAATGTAGGAGGTGGGAGTGTGAGGAAAGTCAGGTGAGAGGCTATAATTTGGAAAATGTGTTTAGCAAAGTATTCAGCCAGATCATTAGCTGTTAGCGTGAAGTTAATAGTCACTATCCTCTGATTAAGATTTCCGTGCCTAACAAAACTAAAAAGGAAACACTAACACATAATGCAAAATAACATTAACAATGATATTCACAGTTTCTTGATAACCTCTTAGTAATGGGTTAACTGCCTTCCCCAGGATTCAGCTGCAATGTTCAACAAAAAGAAACAAGAAAATCCATGCAGCTAGTACAGTCTGAATTCAGTTCTTGATGTTTCAATATCAAGGTAAAGTTATGTTAACCAAAGTTCCAACAACAACAAAGCTTTTCTTCTTGTAAAAATAAGAACTTTCCACTTCCCCAAAATAGCATCAAAGTTATTCCCAGCCACGATGCTTTGTCACCACTTCGTTTCCAAGAAGACTTGCCACAGTTCAAAAGAAATACAGCTTCTGTAAAGGTTAGTGAAACACAGTTCTTGGTTAACACTTAGTATGTCTCTCTTGATAAGATTAGGAATCAAAGTAGGTATCTTTGGGTCTCATCACGACCATGGTGGTATCCCAGCTGTAAATCCGCCGGGACAGCACCAATGTAAATAATGTTACTGCAACTTGTCCGGGACTATTAGCAACGGATCCCAAGTTGTTGTAATGCTGTTACTCCCCATTTAAGAGTTCATAGGGCTCTAGGGTGCAATATTGGCGCTATAACCACCGGCGCAAATAGCGCAGTGGTAATAGCGAGACAAATGGGTGGAAAGTGGAGGGTTTTAACTCCAGCAAAATGCTGGAGGTAAACCTCCAACTTTCCGCCCAAACTCGGGATTGGGCAGAGCGTTAATGCAATGGTAATAGTGTTACCGCTGCATTTTTGCTGCTCCGCCCAACCCCTGATGAGGCCCTTTGTCAGGAAGACTTCCCAGCACTTCTACTTCCACTTCAACAACTTCAACAAGAGTTTACCATGAGGGCACGCTCCTTTGTCTCATAGTTTTCCACTTCACTTGTGCTAATGAAGTTTTGCATCTACTGACAACCAAAGACACTACTACAGCTTCAGTACTTTGTAACTTCAAACATGTTTTGGTTCTGACAAGATTCAGTTTCAGGTACTTCAATACCTTCAAATAGGCAAGGCACTCTTCCTCTGAATATCCCTTTTCAAAGGAGCAGACTCTTTGCCTCTCTTGTCTGTCTGCAGCCCACAACAACCTATAATTGTTTTTGGACCACACTTCAATCTTCCATGCACAGTCGTCAATGTAGGTTGCATCAGCTTCAACAAATATTTATAAATAGCAAGTTTTCCTTTCCCAATCCTTGCCTTTATACCGTTGCCAATTGTTAGCCGGGATAATTACCCAGAAGCCTTGGCGTCACTCTCTTGGCTTCAGGTAATGCTTGCACACTTGTATCCTGGGCAATGTTAAAGTTCTGTTTGGCTCCCAGTGTTGTTTAAACTGCTTTCTGGCTTTGGGAAAGGCTGCTTTCAGTCTCAATAGTGGAATACTCTTGGCTTGGGTAATGCTTGCTCTCTCCAACTTCAAATACAATTGTTTAAACACTTGACATCTCTTTAGAAGCAATTGTAGTCTGCGTAAATAATAATTCAGAGTTTACTCTTCCATTGAGAAACTAAATTAGGCCCACGCAACCACTTCTTCACAGATTTCACAAGGTTTACAGGTTTATCAATTGCTTTTCCATAGCGTTTACTCTTCACTCCCGAGACCCATGGCTTCACAGCAGCACACCCTGGTCTCTGACCCCCTTCTCGCTGCACAATCTGTACAGTTAAAAATTGAACTTTTTCTGTTGAAGATGGCTGCTAGAGGAGGGGCTTAGGGAGAGCACTGTCACTGGATGTCACTTGATGGTGGCAGTATGACTCAGAGAAGAGTGATTGGTTAAGAGGAATAATACGGTTTTTAAGTGAAAGTGCAACTGTTTTTTCGGTAACCGAGGATTCCCAGCCTGAAGACTGGGAATATTCATGAGCATTTGAATCCATGGCAGACCCCGTGCTGGAGAATAGGAGCCCTCCTTGTAACAATTATCAAAGTGGAGAGGAATATAATCTACTTTGCCTGGGGCAAACAAATAAGAGCGAGAGGCATTGTCAATGTGTTATGCACAATAGAATACCTTCTTGTAACAATTATCAAGGAGGAGGAGAATATAATCTGCATTGCCTGGGGCAAATGAATCAGAGTCAGATACATTGTCAATGTGCTGTGACTGATGGATGAAACAGTTGTTGATCTAACTTTTCCCAGTGAAGATTGAAGTGTGGAACGGTTGAATCAGCCTCCCCACAGAGTACTTGTAGTAGTGGTAGTTTTATTCTGGCAGGTGAGTATACCAGGAAAGGGACTTTTAGTAGTTAGTCCTGGCAGCTCAATGGACCAGGAAGAAGACAATTGGAGTACTGCAATGTGGTTGAAGGTTGTGGTAGAAAGAAAGTGGCAAGACAGCTGATGCGTTATAATGAACTGTGCCAAATACATCCTGACAAAACCTTTGTTTATGAAGAAGAAATGTGAAAGTGGTTGCTCTTTAAGGAAGAGAAATTATATTGAATATTGAAGTGTGAAGATAAAGCCTTTTGATTCATCAAGCAAGAACGGTGGAAATTTGACAATCATTTTGAAGAGTGATAAATCTTGTTTGAAAATCAGACAATCCAAAAGTCAATTCAAAGAAGTGAAGTGACAAGAACTTTGTGTTGCAATTGGAGAAGAAGTTGGCTATTGAAAAGAACTATCTTTATTTGAACTTTGGTTTGGAAAATCCTGAATTAATCCTGTGGAAGGGGATCCAACCCTGGTTACAAGGATGCATGTTTACAAATGTTATGTTTGAATACAGCCGTTATTTTATTGAGTTTCAACAGCTATATACCACCTATGTGATGTTGTCCTATGTATATGTGCGAGGGACAGATACCTTTTGATATTAGAGTGTTTTCCTTTAGTTTTAGTTTAACAGGTAGGGAGAAAAATCCAGATTTCCAAAGAGTGGGCTAAATGGAGAAAGAAAAGTGGTGAGGTTTCCCCTTAACTGTGACCCCATCTCATGCCTCAAACACTGACCCTGTCAGCGGATTAGTGTAAACTGAATGTGGCCAAGGTGATTTCAAATTCTAAATAAGGTATTTCGTGTACTACCCACTAGCTGCACTGACAAGGCCCACTATTGTTTTTAGACCATTGTTTAGTCCACTCTCTAAAAATCTGAAGTTGGGCTAGCAAATAACACCTACAGAGGTCTGGGCAGCCAATACCCTCCCCCATCTCTACTGACTGTTAAAGCAATTATAGGTCTTGTCACTTTTAAAGCAATTAGTGGGAAGAACCTGAAAAATACTATATTGTTCTTAAGGACTTAACAGCATCATTGTACAGGGGAGACATCCTCTCGGATAACTTCAAGCAAGATAATGTGTTCCTAATAGGTCTCTAGTGCTACCATGTCCTAACACTTGCCTCCAAGGGGGTGTGGTGTCCCTCTGCCACAGGGCCAGAACAGGTAACAATGCCTGAGGCACGGGTCTGTGCCATCAGAGGGATATGAAAGGCAAACACGATTCAGGAGGAGCCCAGAATCGCCTCGGACTAAGGAAGTAGCTAACTTCATAACAGTTTTGCACACCCTCGAAACTCAGAAGATGGACTCTCTGTAGCTAGGGGAACTCTGTTGGGACAGCCCCCAACAGGTGCATCAGAAGCCTTTACAGAATTTCCTGAAGAGGCCTGAGAGTATGTCCAGAAGAGCTAACCCTAGACGGGATCTCCAAATCACTTCTGGAGTAAGGTATGGAAGGCTCTAGTAGAACGCTCCGGAACAAAGTGCAAACAGTTGGTTGTCCAGGAAGTATGAGTCACTACGTCAATGGGATACAAAGAAAAACATGGTTACTCATGTTGGGAAGCAGGGCCGATCATCCCAGGCTCCCAATTATAATTGCAATTGTTTATTTGTACAGTGCTTATACACAAGTGAAGTGCTTGAAAGCGGGAAGGGAGCAAGGGAATACAGTAGTCATTCTTAGGCCTTGAGGTTTCCGAATGAAATAACAAAAAGTAACTAGCATACTAGGCCTGACGACATTTCTCCTAGTGCAAGTGAATGAAGTGTTTCAGGTGCAACCAGATTAGGGAGGGGAGACAAAGGGGGGACAAGACAGAACGTGCTAGGCCTAGTGAATTCAAGTCAAGCAAGTGTATGGACGGAAGTGCAGGGATGTGGGAAGGGCGGAAAAAGAGCGCCCAGTCCAGCAGGGCCCTGGGTTAAGTGCAGAGAGATTACCCCTCTCATGGAACGGAGGCTGAAAGTGCAGTAGTGCCGAGAATAGTGCAAAGGCCCGGAGCCAAGTGCAAAGATTGGCGGGGGAGCCTGGGACCTGTGAGGCTCTGGAGGTGAGCCAGGCGACCAGTCAGCAAAAGCTGAACAGAGTTAGGGGAGAGATGGAGGAGTGGGCGGAGAGAAGAGAGAAGAGGTCAGCCTGGGAAAGAGAGAGAAAGAGGAAGAGAAGAAGAAGAAGGTCTTGAGGAGTTTCCGAAACTTAAGGAGTTCCCGCTCAAGGCAAAGAAAGGCAGGGAGGCTGTTCCAAAGGGAGACACCTGAAGAGGACAAAGATCTCCCACCAAATCTCTGCTTGGAAAAACAGCTCACCCGCAAAGAGTTGGGAGGACGAGGAGAAGAGGAAGAGGCTGAGGGTAGCCTGAAGGAGAGATGAGTGTCATCCGCATAACACTCAACGTTAGAAGTGAAGGTAGAGATCCTGTGGGCCAGAGGGACAATGTAGACACTGAAGAAGCAAGGGGATATGTTAGATCCCTGGGGGATGCCACAAGTAATGAGTGATAGAGGAGAGAAAGGACCCAAGTTTCAAATGGGAAGGACGGTCAGAGAGGAAGGAGGTAAGCCATGCCAGAGCCAGATCTGTGATACCCATGGTATCACAGAGACGTGAGATCAGGTGGTTGTGGTTTATCGAATCGAAGGCAGAAGAGAGATCCGGTCAGAGAGGAAGGAGGCAAGCCACAACAGAGCCAGATCTGTGATACCAAGGTTAACTGTGACGCTCACCTGATATCTACGAGGACGCCACACGATGTTGGATGGAGGCTGTGCGCTGTTCTGGACCCCTTTCTGCTTGGTTGTATGTTGGCTGGTGGACAGGTCCTATGACAGGAGAATGGGGGGGGTTTAGATACAGACCCTGTGATGGGGGTTCCCACCTCCCACTGACCAAGTCCCTGCCCTTAGGGTTATGCCTCACCTTATTTTCTTGTGCGTGAAGCTCTCCGTCCTGCGTCTCAGTGCAAGGGCGCGTGTTAGCCGAGGGCGTTCTGAGGGCCTAGTTACTTCACTTGTCCTGTGCCCTTGTGTCAGGTCCAGTCCGGCTGTGAAACCGACTTGTTTAATGTGCTCAGATGAGTGTTTTTAGTCTTTGTTACTTCTCTCTTTTTTTCGTTCCCTGTGCTTTTCGGTGTTCTTTTTCCCTTCTTTGCTCTTAATGTCTCTTTCTGTCCTTCACAGAGATTGCTGCTGTTGCGGAGCCGCAGCGCCGGATGGTTAATGCTGAGGTAAGTAGTTTAGCGTGAAGCGCAGCGCTGCGCACCGTGAGCCAGTTTGCTAACCTGTATTCCTTTCTCTCCTTCACGCAAGAGATAGTGCGCTGATGATCCGGAATGCAGTTGGTTCGGTGACTAGCGTAGCGCAATGTTAGAACCCGCTGTTAATGTTGTCCTTTACTTTGCAGGTTGCAGAGCACTCCAGAGATGGTGAAACCACCGAGCGCGGATGGATGAAGAAGCTGTTCCTCACAGGTAATTGCTCCTCGCTAATGCTGTTCTTGTTCTTGCAGGCCGCGGAGCGCTCCAGAGATGGGTGAGCCACCAAGCGCAGACTGATGCGCAGATGGATGTTGGAGCTGCTACTCACAGGTAAGTGTTTCTTGATAATGCTGTTCTTGTAGGTTGCCGGTGGAATCCAGGGGTGATGCTGCAGATTCAAGCCGCCGGAGAAGCAGATGAGCTGGAGCTGGACACGGAGCGTTACGCTGCAGGAGTGCAGAACACCACGAAGCGTGAATCCCAGTTCGAGTGTGGCTTATATAGCCAGCGACACCTGAAGATTCGACCACACCCAAAACACTAGCCTGCATGCTTCAGTTCATGGAACTGAGCTGCAGGAAGGGCCTCCATGTTGGATTAAGGCCCAAAGTGGGCTTGCCTTTTTCTTGATAATGAGTCTGGCGCCAGGACGGTCTCCATGTCTGCTGTTGATGGGTTCTTAAGCCCATTGGAGTCACTGTGGGGGGCTGTAACCTCACTGCTGTCAGGGGGCTGCTGTTGCAGGGATAGGGGTCATGACAGTAACACAGAGACGAGAGATCAGGATCTTGCGGTTTACTGTGTTGAAGGCAGAAGAATGAGGACAGAAGGAGAGTTAGAGTCAAGATTTGAGAGCAGGTCTTCACGGGTGTTCAGAAGAGCAGTTCCTGTGCCTCTGGATGCTCTAAATATTAAGAGGAGGGAAGGCCCAACAACAGCCCAGGACAAAGGGCTATAGTTAAATGTATACAAAAGGAGAGGTGTTGTCCTGGCTGTAATAGTCTAAGCTAATTGCAACTTATTTAATGCAAATAGAATCTGTTGTGTATTGCCTACCCAGTGGTGGCAATGTTTTAGCGTATCCATGGGTAGGGGTACAGACCATTATTTTTGGTCACCCTTTAGCCTGGCTATGTTAGACCTATCCATGGTCATCATTTTAGAGGAATAACAAGTTATGTTAGCTCCTTTTTGTTATAAAATATGCTCAAACTTGCTTTCATACCATGTTGAACAATGAGAACAGTATGCATTAGAAGCACTTTTTGTTTATGTGTGTATTTCTAGAATTGAGCATATTCATGTATTAATTGGTTTGATTTTGCTTTATGTTCGTCATACAGTTTCTATTCATTTAGGATTGTCAATTGTGCAGAATGATTGCACCTTTGTATATTGAATTTGTATTTTCATAAAACAAAAGTTGAAGTGGATGAGGGCAGCAACTTAATAAAAGCTGTACCTCCCCGTAGCAAAAGGCAAGCGCATGTGCATTATTATTTTCATGTACCTCTACCCATGGATACGCTAAAACATTGCCACCACTGGGTAGGCAATACACAACAGATTCTACTTGCATTAAATAAGTTGCAATTAGCTTAGACTATTACAGCCAGGACAGCACATCTCCTTTTGTATACATCTGGATGCTCTAAAGCCAGACCAATGGTCATGCAGAAAATCGACAGATTCAGTGTGGAGGGTAAACTGAGAGATAGCTAACTTCTCCAGGTGTTTGCCCAGGAAAGGAGTGTTAGAGATTGGCTGATAAGTTGCCAGGATAGAAGGGTCAGCAGAGGGTTTTCGTGCAGAGGGTGAACAAGCGAGTGCTTGAGAGAAGTGGGGGAAAACTGCAGGTGCTGAAGGAGAGGTTGCAGAGGTCAGTCAAGGCTGGAGCAAGATAATCAATGTTGACGGTTTTAGGAGGGCATGGGACCACCTGTTTGGAGGAGGCTTTCATTGACTGACTTGTCTAGAGCCCTCCTCAGGTGTGACAGGGGAGAGTGGGGAAATAAGAGGGGTTTGTTAGTCGGAGGGGGGCCCAAGAGATGAGGGTGCCGCCGAAGGTGCATAGGACAGGATGTCCTGTGTTTTGGCAATGAAATGAGCAGCCAGGGCCGAGCAAAGGGCCTGGGTGGGTGCAGCAGAGAAAGAGGCTGCAGTAGGATTGGCCAGTTCCTAGTTTGAAGAGTTCAGCCATGTTGTTAGATGCCGCTGAGATGCAGGCTTTAATATAGACTCTTTTCTTGGAGCGGATGCAGAGTCTATATTGCCTTTGAAGAAGGCGGCAGGTCAGTTTGTCAGATGGTGCACCTGAAGATCCCCATTTCCATTCCGCTTCTCAGCACTTTCATTTAAGGGCAGCCACCTCTGAGTCGTACCAAGAGTTGCACTTTTTGGAAAGCTTCAGACGGACCCTCATGACAGGGGCAAGAATGTCAAGAGTGTTGGAGATGGAGAGGTGAAGGTTTGAGAGGGCTGTGTCAGGGTGGGAGTCTGCCGCAGGAGTAAGGAGGAAAGTAGGTGGAGGCAAAGGCTGCCCCTGTCACTCTTTTCATGGGTTGGATGACCTTGAAGGCGGGAGGCAGTGAAGGGTGCACCAGTGCTAGAGGAGAATAGAAGTTCATATGGGAAGAGAGAAGAGAATGATCAGTACAGGAGTGTGTGGTGGTGAGAGGGATAGAGAGGGATGTCAGTGGAGATAAAAGCATCTAAGGAGTGGCCAGCGGTGTGCGACGGGCCAGAAGGTAGGATGGAGAGAGAAAGAAAGTCACTTAGGTTGCGGAAAGGCCCTGAGGAGTCAGGAGAATCAAGATGGATGTTAAGATCCCAAGCAGGAGGAGTTGGGAGGAGGAGGAAATCAGAGAAGGGGCCAGGTCAGCCCATTCAGAAAGGAAGAGGCCAGTTCAGCCTATTCAGAGAGGAAGAGGGTGGGCTGGCATGGAGGCCGATAGAAGGTGGCCAGAGTAAGAGAGGAGACAAGAGGAGACAAGAGAGAGACAGGGAGAGACAGAGAGGGAAAGAGAGAGAGAGAGAGAAAGAGAGAGAAAGAGGGACTGCAGACCAGGCATTCAAAGGGGGAATGATGGAAACAGGGATTAACTCAGGAAAGATCGGGGCTACTCCCCCCTGCAGGCCCGTTAGGCCTGGGAACATTAGAGGATCTTATAACCATGAGGGAGAAGTGTGTCAAAACCTGTGACAGAGCTGTCCTTGAACCATATCTCAGTAAGGGCTAGGACGTTGAGATGCATGAGTTCAAGGTGGTGACAGATATCAGAGGAGTGCTTGACAGCAGAGCAAGAGTTTAGCGTGGCAACGTGGAGCAGATTGTGTTTTTTGAAAGACTTACGAGGGGGGGGTACAAGGGATAGTGGTCCCTCCAGTGAGCGGCGAGAGTGCCCGAGAGATAGGGGCAGGAAGGGGGAGAGGAGCAGAAGCTGACAAGGATGTAGGTGAAGGGACTGTAGGCAAGGGAGCCAGGACAGTAGCATGTGGCAAGGTAGCCAGTGTAGAAAGGGCCACAGGGGGTAAGGGCGTCCCAGATGCAGCGACAGTGGGTGGCAAGGGCACCAGAGAGGTGGAGGCTGATGAGGTTGTCATAGCAGTGCATGTAGGCAAGAGAGTCTGTACAGTTGCAAGCGACAAGGGAGCTGTTGTGAGAGAGGTGGTGAGGTAAGTAGGAGGCAGGGTAGCCAATGTGGGCATAGCCGACAAGGGAGCCAAGGTGGCCATAGAAACAGATGGCAAGGGAGGCTGTGAGGAGGAAAGGGGAAAGTTGATAAGGCGAGGGAGAAGCCTATAAAAAATTAAGAGGTTGGGTTGAGGCCTTTGTACCAGGATGGTACCATTTAGATTAGACATTTATGATGACCTTGGAGGTGGAGAATTTGATTTGATTTTGTTATTTATAAACGTGCATACCCCAGAGGGACCAGGCAAAAAATGCAACTAGGCGCAGGTATAAGCTAATCCATGTATTACTGCATCACACTGACTCAAGCTGACGTTAGCAAGATGGAACCAATTTATCAAACAGATGGTTTTTTTGTTGTTTCCTAAAAATAGACAGTCAATGCATCAGAGCTCCAAAGGAAGCGCATTCCAATCTCAAGGGCCAAAAGCAGAAAATCGTCTCTCACCCCATGTAGTTGTTCTAACCAATGGGACCTGCAACCGGTGCTGGTCTATAGAACGCAAGTATCGCTGTGGGCGATACAGCTGGATTTTTGAATTCAGGTAAACTGGTGCTGTCCCATGAATTCACTTAAATACCAGACAAAGTACCGTAATCAAAATTCTCTGAGAAACCGGAAGCCAATGAAGAATGAGGCAAGAAAGACCTCCCAGCAGGTGCCACCATTAAGGTGTAATAAAGAGTAAGGAGAGGGCTGAGGGACCATATGAAGAGTCCATAGGTCGGGAAAAGGTACGACAAAGAGGATGTCAGTGACAGTCTCTCTGGCGGAAGCACTGATGTAAGTGTCAGCAATAGGCTGGCCTGGGTTGGAGCCCAGTGTGTCCTTCTTGAGATTCTTCCTGCCAGACTTAGTGAGAAGATAAGGATAGGAAATATAGAAGCAGTTACAGAATATAGGAGAGATAGAAAGCGCCATAGTGAGGGGCACAGAATGTGGTATATTTAAACCAGGCAGAGCAGCTGAGGTATGTGGGAGGAAGTAAACAAGGAGGGAGCAGGGGCACAAGGAGACACAACTGTACTGTGAAGAAACAGTGTGCACCAAGGAGGGTGAGGGAACAGAAAAACAAACCAGAGCAGTGGCCAAAGGGAGTAACCAGTCAGCGCAGTCTCAAGAAAATGCAGGATGAGCACACACCTAAATCCGATTTTTAAAAATGGAGGCACATCAAAGTGAAATGCAGGAGGTTCACAGATGGAGAAAAAAAACACATCTAGATCTGAAGTCTTTTAAAAATGGACGCACAACCCAGTGAATTGCAGGAGGTTCACTGATCGAATAAAACACACCTAGATCCGATTTTTGAAACTGGAGGCACAACACAGTGAATGCAGGAGGCAGTGCAGTATAAGTTGATATCACAGCTAACAAATGATTTGAAATGGGGCACACAGAATGCAATGAGCAAGTTGAATGCTCAACGGATAAAGGCAAGAGAATGCAACAGTTAGAGGACAAGGTGAAGGGGAGAAGTAGACAATGGAAGTCCAGCCAAGCCCAAGTCTCCAAGTCCAGTCCCAAGAGCTTCTGGGTGAGGCAGAGGCCTCCAAGTATGTTGTAGATGATTGAGGAGACTATAGCGGGGGAGACGGGTGTCGCTAGAAGATGCATCATGGGCGTATTAGTACATGTGTTGGTATAGGGTGTATTGGGAATGAAATGCCATTTTAGAAATAGCAGCCATATTGAAATCTAGGCCGTAGGCTGCGCTGCAGCCAGTGCAGTAGGCCCAGGCCACGATCAAGGAAATAAGCATGTGCAAACAGGAATAGGTTGTAACATGGGCAGCAGTGAGAAAGGCCAGAGCCGCATAGATTCATAAACCTTCCATTGTCTCATACTGCCAGCATTCGTAACTCAGGAGGAATGTGTCCGGCAAGGCCATGAGGTGGCTAAGAGCATCATGCAAAAAGTTATCTTATGATAAGAAGGGCACAAGCCTGCAACCTTTCCCAGTCCCAGCAAAAAAAATGGAGTTCTTGAATGCCCCTGCCTCAAGACCCCAGCATTCCAAGGTAGTGGCCAGTTCCAGACCACCAACCATAAAAATGGTAGATCACCAATCAATCAGAAAAGTTCAGAAAGCAGGGACGGCTGCCCTCACCACTAAGTCATATGATTTGTGCTGTGAGGTGCCAAGAGGGGCAAAGCAACAAACCTAAAAACCATGGTGGAAAGCTTGGGAAGGGTGCTGACACGTCTGGGATCGAGCTAAGGTTTGTAAATTATAGTGACCTCGAAATGATCCTCCGCGTCCATGTCTGCAGAACCAGTTGCACATTAGGTTAGAGATAGAGAATGCATGGTTTTCTTGTTCCTCATTGGCAATTAAATGTAGCTTTATGTCCGATGACGCACTAGAAGGAGCCCGCGTGGAAGAAGATGGGCGGAAGAGGCTGGGTCCAATGACCTGGCATCCCTTATGGAGCAGGTAGCCCCCAAGCAGCCATTAGGATTTGTAACCTATGTAACTCACGTCACTGATGACGCTGTGCACCCTTTTAACATGTTGCTTGTCTTGATTTTGCCAGAGCGCTCCGTGGCAGCAGAGTCGTTTGCTTACGCTTCTTTATCTTTTTGTGGAAATTCAACTTGCTCTCCTTGCAAGAGGTGTGCTGGGCCTTTTTCCCCTAGTTGGTTGCATTTATTCTGGTGTGAGCATTGAGAGGTTTCTTCCTCACAACAAAATCTTTGAAGGCCAAAGGAGGTGTAGAGTTGCCAACTGCAATATTGGACCACAACATCAAAATGAAGCCTGTTCCCGATGGCTCAAATCAAAATTGTTGCAAAAGGCACATCCATGCCAAAGGTGTCAGGCACTAAAACACTGGAGACACAGATTATGAGTATCCATGTCAGCATATTTCGCAGGGCAGATGCTACACAGCTTACCGTTAAGGCATCAATGGCTAAAAAGGATCTGCAAGTAAACCAGTGGACTGAAACGGACACCCAGAAGAAAACAAAATGTATGGCGATATAAAGGTAAGGAAGCTATTCTGTTCGGTCAAGGCATTGTGAAGCAGACACAGACAACTGACTGAAGTTTGGGCTACAAACTTTTATCCAAATTTAAAAGAAGGTTGGAAGAAGGCCTAACTTGCCCTATACTAAGGTGGAATTTCCCCACCTAACTGAAGCTAAGGAAGTCCAAAGCTAATATCTGTCTTTGTCCAAAACCTATACTTGCCCTCATGTCTAATTGTATGCAATGTGTAGGCATGTCAGCATCAAATGAAGTGTTCAAAATAAAAGTTCATAGCTTCTTCCAGTTCTAAAATGGAAAAGGGTTCTCCCTTCCCCACGATTCAAACTGTTCAGGTTCTAAAAGAGGGGTTCCCTTCCCCACGCTTTCAAGTCTTTCAAGAGTTCACAAAAACACCATTCCTTGGGATTCCTTGGGATCGTCAATGTTCCAAAACATATAGTTCAGTTCCTCAATTGCGGTTCCCACAGATTTCCTCTATTCAGTTAAAACAATCACAAAGTGGCTTTTTCTTAGGTGGACGTATTCGGTCTAGGTACAGTTGTCGGGCCACACAGTCCTGTCGGACCACACAGTCCACCCATTACAGGTCACACAACTGACACATCTTACTTTCATCGGTTTCATAAATATGTTGCCACAGTTTCAGCTTCACCATGAGGCTTGAATTAATCTCCTTTCAAGTGCTCTTGAAGCTTGATTCATGACTTATTTGCTCATCATTCACTTGTTCAACAACTTGTAAACCAACAAAGGCTTCCCAGTACACTCTCCTGGTAGGACACCCAATTATTGTGACAGTTCTTTTGCCAAATTCCTTATAAGCTTCCCAGTACACTCTCCTGCTAGCAAACATATTCACTCTGTCAGTTCTTAATCATCAAACCAGGCACTCTTCTCCCAGGTTCCTTTGGCATCTATATTTCGTTATAAGAATCTTTGCTTTTGCCTATTTCTTGGCAATCCTTTCTTATTCAACTCGTAATTATGGAGGCTTTCATGGTTTCTTAAAGCATTCATTACGTTTTCACTTTTGGGATTCGCTTATCTTCAATTCAGAATGAAGTTCAAAGTCTTTTCCAATATGCTGCCCATCCACCGTGACCGTGGCCCCCTTTTAACCCAGGCAGACTCACCAGTCTTGTCACAGTTTGCTTTCTGGACACTCTTCTCCACTTGCGGTGTGTTTGCGCTGGTATCCTTGGCCGTATGGCTTCTTCCACTGGTTCCTCGCTTCCCTGCTGCTTCCGTTGGTGCTCCGATAGTCTGCACTCAACGGTCCTCCACCCGAGCCCTTCCGATGCTCCCGTTACCTACGCTCTGTGCCGCACTACTTCCCCAGATCTGCCTCAGACTGGCAACAAGCCCCTCTCGCTTGCTGCAGCGGACCACGCTCTCCAAACCTTCCAACGTCTCGGGAAGGTGCCTTCTTGCCACCATAACTTCGGCCCTGGAACTCTCCTTCACATACTTCTCTGGGCACCTTTCTGTGCCTCTCCCAGGGCGTCTCTCTGAGCTTAAAAATATACAGAAGACCAGGTAACAAACCTGGCCCCACAGCCGCTCTCTGTATAAGCCCTACCAAGGGCAGTGCAATTTGCAAAATTAGAGTCAACTAGTAAATGTTCACTGTATTTACAGAATGTAACTCATCCAAATAAATCTCTTAGTCGGATCCAAAAGTAATATGCGTTTATCAAAAAGAAAATTCCAAGTTGATCACTAATAAAATCTTAGTGAGGCCGCGGCTAACTCATCCCATAATTGTTATAGACATAAAGTGCCAATGCATTTCGGAGCATACCTTCCTTCTCTCTGAGCTTCTCAGCTGAGCCATTTTCAAAGTTCCCGGCACCACTACATCGAGGCCAACAACTAGACCGCTGCCGTTTCTTCTTCAAGTCTGTCTTCTGTGTTAATGGTGGCCTGCTCATCCCAGTACCTAAATGGTGTTTGTGTGCGTTAGAATTTACAAAGAGCGAATCTATGTCTCTGGTGTGCCTCTTCCTCGTCCCAGTACCTGCCTAATATCCACTGGGAGATGTTTTATGGAAAGAATAGGAAAGGGATTGATAGTAACCTATAAAAAGGTCTGGGGATGTTGCGTTTGGTTTACAGTGATAATTTCGACAACAAAAATGTCGAAAGTCAAAATGTCGAAAAAAAAATGTCGAAAAAAAAAATGTCGACTTTTTTTTCAATGCATTTTTTTTTTAAATGGGGGGGTTCCCCCCCCCCAACCCCCCTTTTTTAAATTTTTTTTTTTAATTTTTCCCTTTTTTTTTAACTCCCGAACCCCTAAAATAAATATATAATTTAAAAAAAACGAAAGTCGACATTTTTTTTTCCGACATTTTTTTTCGAAATTATGACCACCCACCGTTGCGTTCACTAAAAGGGAAATGGGGGATACTGTGTCTCACACAAGGCTGTCTTATCCCCACTCCCCAAGTCTTCTGCACCCAGGTGATCCTCCCTCGCATTTTCACCCCCAGGGTCAGGATCTGATAGCAGCAGCCTTTCCCAGGCCTACTGGGAGCAGGGCATTTTGGGTAAAGAAGTGAGGACACCCTCAGATTCCTCACAGTTCATAAGGCTGGACGGGGACAGCTGGCAGGCAGACCGAAGTCCAATCAGACTTGCAAAGGAGCAATTCTTGCAGAAAATTGTAATTACTAAGGGTAGTTATCCAAGGAGTGTGGAACAAGGTGGGAAAGAAATACCAAGATCTAGCGTAACTAAAGTCTTAGCCAACATTTAAAAACTCAACATTCAGGGTTTGCTGCTTTCACCCTGCAACTGCAGTGTTCATAAACACAATCCCACCAAAACACTCCACATTCAGATTATTCAAATATACTACTGTGTCTAAATTAGACAATTCCCTAGCTATTTCTGCTCACTTCCTTCACAGCCTACCCCACAACTTTACAAATAACGGACAAAAACTTACGAGCAATTCTCCTCTTGGCCTCCAGTTTACTGCAGACGGATTGTTTTTTTACTTTTTTCCTCTGCTCTTCTTTTTTTTCCTCCTGCATCTGTAGGTGAAAAAGAAAACTGAATACAGGGTGCTATGGTTGACAATGATCGTCACAAAAGTTCACAGCACATGGATGGGATTAACAAAAGCTTTGTTTAGGACAGTGTTGGGACCAAAATAATGAAGGAGACTTTCAGCTAAACCCAAGTGGTCAGGAAGATGATACAGGCAGGGGCCATGCTTCAGTACAATTTAAAAATAAACTGTCCCTCAGGGGACTTTAAGGGCGTGTGGAAGAAAATGTCTCCCAGTTTTATATAGTTCTGGGATGGGTATCTCCGGGCAGGTTAAGGCAATAACCTGTATGGAAATAAGGTCTGTTTAAGCCGTTCCTGCACACTTCTTCTCTGATCTTCGTGGTGTCCCTTCTCCAGGATTCTCAATCCCAAGGATTAGAGAATTCTCACACCATTCTTCTGGTTTCCACAAGAGGGGAGCCCCTTCACGTGTTTACATTCTGGATTGGAGCCTTTTGGCAGACCATGTGGGATCATGAGGGGTGGGCCTTCTAGCAAGGATCAGAGCCACAAGGTGCTTACTAAGCCTCTCACCACCTCCTTCTCTGTGTCCTTGTTCTTAATCCAACTGTTCAAGTCAGTTTCCCACCCTCAAAGTCTTGCTTTCAGTATTGTTCCTGCAAACATGTTCCTGAAAGTCTCTGCACTAGGTTGGCTTCTCTTTTGCACTTCCTTCCAAGCCTCTCCTGCCACTACTTGTTTTTTTTGGGTCCACCGCCTTCTCTTCCTCACTACTGTTCTTCCACCTCTCCTCCAATGTAAAGTCTTATGCCTCCTCTTTAACAATATTGCACTCATTGTCCACACTTCTCTCTATCCACGCTTCCTTCAATGCCATTACTTTTCTCCATTTCTCCTCTTCACATTCTTCTACCACCCCCTTCTGGCTTTTTCTCCCCCCCTCCAACTCTTTCAACAGCTCTTCCATCAACTCTGTATCACTTTACTCCATCTCTTCTTTTCTTTAGCACGTCTTTTTTTCTGTTAACTCTTTCCAGCCCTTCGGCTCCATCTTCTTCCAAGTCCTCTTGGTTTTCCTTCTCCCAACCCTAGTCAGTCTTTCTCTTGCCAAGCCTCTGGGCACTTTTCCTCGCCAGGTCCCTGGGTTTCCTTTCCCCAATCTCCTGGACCTCACCTGTCTCCTTACCCCCAGCCTTCTGGGCACAGGACCAGTCTTTTATGGGACTTTGGCACCACCTTCCAGCCTCCTTCTGGTGCAAGGTGACACAGGCGTTGCACTTTTGGTAGCTGGGATAGAGACTGGCTTTCGAGTTCTGCCCGTAGGGATGGCTTACATCTTTGATGTGGGACTTGGGTTGGACGCATCCCTTCACCTTGAGCAGGGCTCCCTCTAGGTCTCCCACCATGGCCCTGCCCTATGGGTGGGCTCCACTACTCCATCTGTTTTTGACTTATGAGAGTGGAAGCCTTGTGCAAAGACTGACTCTTGAATTTCCAGACCCATTTCAGATCTCTCTCTTTCTCGATGTAGCTTTATATAGGATTTCTGCACCTGCACAAGGGGAGCCGAGAGTGCAGGAGCTACCGGCTCTGTAGGGCTGCTGATCCTCGATTCCCTTAAACAGTGGCAATGTGACATGCCCCTGCCTTCTTTGGGTGGCATGGTAAGGGTACAGGGTTCGAAATGGAAGGGAGCTGGGAGCCATTTAACTCCTGCTTCTAGCCGAGGAGAGCCTATTTAGCTTGAAACCAGGAGCCCTACAAACATGCATGTTACATTAACTTTAACTATTTGAAAATGCTAATGAAGAAGAGTTAGGGCACGTCTAGTACACATGTAAACATAGTAAATTTTACATAAGGGACAAGACGTTACAGTGTGCATCTCATGTGGAAGTTAATTTTGCAGTGCGCTGGGGTACTTGCTCCTGGTTCCCCAGCGGTAGCTCCTGCCTACTGGGTGATGCCCGACACGCAGGAGCTGGTTTTAATTTTGAACCCTGGGGTAGACGGGGCACCCTTTATACACTGCCCCAGGGACAAGCATGAACACCAACCCACCATCCACCAGCCACACATCTAGCATGGGACTTCATCACAAGGATTACCAAAAGTTACCAAAAACAAAGACAAGAGCAGAGGCCCACCTAATTCCCCCAACTCCGGCATCCAGATCGCAACCTGCTTACAGCCATGTAAGTCTACATAGCATATGGGTCCGATGTGGGGTCATATCTCGGCTGAGCCCATAAAAATAAATCGCTGAGCCACATGACACACTGCAGCTCAATTGCTAAACACGCAGTCAGGATAGACTATTTTTTTTCTTGTACCTCCCAACAAACATGGATCAAAAACATAACCTGATATTTGTCAGAGCTTCTTTATTTTAGTGAGCAGAGAATTCTGAGAGGAAGAATGGTGCAGCTGGTTCCCGCGCAATCTCATTTGCGATAGCTTGGCAGAATGTAGAAAGATGGCTGTAATTACTGCTAAACCGTCAGAAACCAATTATCTGGAGCTTCTCCGAAAAGGTCGCTAAAAAGATATAACTGGATACTGAGAACAGGGCTGCCAGCTAACACGATCCAAAATATTGGGCAGGCATAATTAATACATTTAGAGGCTCCCAACAAGTGAATTAAATGAATACTAATGCTGAAAGACTGAGGCGGGCAGGAGGCAAGTTATAGGAATTTCCAATCATCTGCTATCAAACATGGAACATTTCTCTGCATATGGCAAATAAATATAGGCAGTAAACCATAGAGCAACAGTATGGTTCTGGGAGCACAAGAACAGAACTGTAATTAAAGGAGAGAGGCATCAGAGGCACTCAAATCTGGGCACTGCTGCTAGGAAGGGTCTGGGGCACCTCAAAGCCACACTTGATATGAGTGGAAACTAAACAATCCATGTTTAAAGTAGGATGAAAAACCACTGTGTTTATGAAACTATAATTATTTAGAGATATGGCCCAAGAAATGTAATTAGGGGGATCGAGAGGGGTCCATGGAAGTAGGAGAGTGATCAATAACGTAGAGCCACAACTTCTGTTTGAGTTGCGTACATGCTGTGGGGGAGTCAAAAATGTGAGGCGGACAACTTTGTAAAGAGTTTTCAACTTTAGACATTTTATTAAAGAAAACAAATTGATTAAACGCCTCACTGTGCCTACTCTGACGAGGATTTCCCTGCCTAAAGTAACCTAAAGCAAACACTCTAACCAAAGGATATCTAACCCTCATACTTAAACAACAATGAAAGCAAAAAGGAGATATATGGCAATTCAATAGCAACATATAACATAGGACCTGGTTCAACATTTGAGAAATGTCTCTTGTCACGATCTGGATTAACTTCCCTTACCCAGATCAGAAGGACGGGTTTCTCCAAAGTTCAAAGGAAAACAAAGAAATCTGGTTAAACACACCAAAGTTCCAGTACAGTTCTTAAGTTCTTGTACTTAAATGCACAAGGTTCTGTTACTTCAAAGTATAGTACCTTGGAAAAAATTCATAGACTCTCAATCCTGCTGGAACGGTCCCACATCTGTAGCAACAACAAGCAATTTGCTCAGGATGGTTTACCACAGCTTTAACTGCAGAAATCATTTTTGGGGGGCAGCTTTCACAACTCTTCCGCAACTGGCACAGTCCAACATGTTGTTTTCGATTAGTACCACTATTCAGTACTTGCACCTTCTACTACCTGGTTTATCCTTACACCAGGTGTCTTCTGGTCAATCACTTCTTGCCCTACAGGTTTATCGCCTGCAACAGAAAAGTGCTTCAATGGTAACTTAGAACAATTTCAACAGTCTTCTTTGGTATCTAAATGTTAGCAGTTTTCATGGAATAGACCATTCACATTAATCCACATTAGGACTGTTCGGCAAACAAAGCCCATCTCCCCCTGGATAGCTCATTCCAGAAGGGCAGCCTGTTTGCCACCTTTCTTCCCTTTTTACTTCACTGGTTACACAGTAGCTAGGATACAGTCTTTTCCTGTGGCTACCTTGGCTTTGGCAATGTGAGTTTAAATCAGGCACGTTCTTTTCAACATATGAGCAGCATCTGCTACAACCCTTGGGATTCGTATTGCTTCCCTCTGGCTTTTGCCAATGCTTTGTGATCTCAAACTGGCCAGGTTTAGCTTTGGCATTGCATGCATGCCTTAGTTCTTAATATTGTTTGCCCACCGGGTTGTTGAGATCTCCCTAAAGTCACAAAAGGAACATCAAAGCTACTTTGTTTCATTAACCACCACCCCTCTGGGTTTCTGATAGTTCGGTATTCAATATTAGCGCCTCTGTCACTCAAACATGAACAACACGGCTGACCTGGTGTACGCGAGCTGGACCCAAGCGCTCTGTACCACTTGCAAGTGGACAACTCGTTGGGAAAGTTGTTCTTGCTCCGCGCTCACTGGCCTTTGGCTTCTGTGGCTCTCCTGGACCTGGCGAACAGTTCCTTGTTGTTCGCTCTCGACGCTGCCACACCAACTTGGAGCTTCCCAGGCTCCTATGATTCTCCTGCGCGACCCAGTCAGCGGAGATCTTTCTGCATTTTCCACCACACTGACTTTCTGCTGCACACCCTCTGCAAGGGGAATAAGGAGAGGCACTGACCTTCTCAGGACCCTCAGTGTTCCCGGTGTCTTCTTGCTCTCTTAGTCATGCCTCTAACTGTAGGCACCGCCCGCACAGCATACACTGCTTCCTCTTCTTGGGCCTCTCTAGCTTCTCCAGCTTCTCTACAGTCTGCACCGAGGGGGCCCATTTAATTCCACCAACACTAAGAGTGCAACAGAAGGGTTATGGTGGCAGCAAGCCATGATATATTGTGAGAGTTAAGAGAAGTCAAGTACTGTGACTCATCCCCTGATTCCTCTCACCTCCCTGAACCCTTTCTCCTCTGAGGTGATCCCCGCACAGTACCATCCCCAAGGTCAAGATCAGGAAGTGTCTGCCTTTCCCTGGCCACCTGGGAGGAGACTTTAGGCAGGGATTCTGTGAAGGATCCATAGGATTCATCACAGGGGCGTAAAAACAGAGAGCAAAAGAGTGAGATGGGGAGTGAGTAAGCCAGAAAGTGTGCATGTGGCAATTCTGTCAGATTCCTCCAGTGTCTAAGAGCTTATTAATAGCTATTATTACCTATTTATTGGTAATCAATTTACTGAAGTAAGATGTGTGGGGGGAAACGCACTGTTACTTGCGGCAGAGATTTGATTTAATGTCGGGATTGCAGCATGTGCACAATTGGGAGGTGGCTAAGCCCTATGCCACTTGTAAAGATACTTTAAAGAAATTCAATGTACACAATCATGCAATTGTGTTTAATCAATGAACACTTTTAATATAATTTTAATTACTCAGAATCATAGATCAGATTTTACCTCATTCGTATACCTGAATATTGATCAATCTGTACAAAGAATTTACATTCCAAACTATTCCCTTATTCTCTTTTAACCTTAGCCTACTTTCGAAGTCCTAGGCCTTTGTCACATATATTTCAATAATCCCATGTGTATTTATATTGCTGTTCTTGTAGTTTTAAAACATTTAATCGAGGACTTATCAATAAGGCTAAGGTAGTTGTGAAACTACAAGAACTGCAATGTAAATACACATGTGATTATTGGGTTAGGGTCTAGAAATTAGGCTAGCTTTAAAGTGCATGGATAACTTGATAGGTTAGGAGAGCTTGTCAAAGATAAAGTTGAGAGTTTTCTCAGATTTTGAGGGTGTTGAAATGATGGCAAATTTGGCTTCATTATGATTTGTTGGCACCAAGGGCCTGTTTGTCATTCATCCCACCTGGGATTGTTTTGAGGCAGGTTGGAAGGATATATGTTGGAGACATAGAAAGGTTCTAGTAGTCAACTAAATAGGCAGATGGGTATTTTCAGCATATATTTGCAAGTTCAGCTTGAAGCTACTGATAAATCAGCCAGTGGTTCATGAAAGCATTAAATAGTAAGAGTGGGAGAAATATCCTTGTGGTACTGCACAATCAAAGATGGGGTTAGGAGAAAGGTAAGGCCAGAGTTTTACTTGTGATCTCTTAGTTGAGAAACATCGTATCCATTTTGGCCAAATTTGTTAAAAAGAGTGGAAAAAAACAATCCATCAGCATTCGGTGGCCAACAGTGTTAAACGCAGAAGGTTGTTTCAAAAGAATCAGAGCTATTTGAGATGGATCCATCTGATTTATAGTTAGTTTTCTTAGGTTTAAGACTGCACATCATTTGCCATGAGCAAGTGTGACTGCAAATGATAGTAAAATAGCTCAGAATGGCTCAGACAGTTTTTTTTAGCATGGTAACAATGTATTTGGTTCCTTTGTCGGTCTAGAAAAACGGACACCTCTCATGATTGACGGCAAACGTATTTTGGTGGCCGTGGGCCAACCGTCTCATGCACATAACGATAGAAATACAGGTTTCCAAGTTTGACCAATGAGCGGCCATTTTGATGTAAAAGAATCGCCATTTTGCTCTTTAACAATTGCTCATTGCTTTCTGTTCAAACTGCTTCGCAGCTTCGGTTTGCGAATTCTGCTTATTCTGCTGACTGTTAACATGCTTGTCTAAAACGTGAAAGGGCAAGGCCGCGAGGCTAATAAAGAGTTCGCTGAAACACAACGTGGGCAGCCCAGAGAGGAATGCTCAGCTCCCTCCCGGGTGTAGCCTTGAAGGAGAGGTGCAGGGCGTTTAATCATTTCACAGCTGCCAGCCAGTCTCGTTATATGGTAGAAAATGTTAAGGCAGCTATAGGCCTGAATTATGCTCCTCTTACGGCCCCCCTTTTCTAGCCATGTAGAGCGTGTCGGCTCCCAGGACACGAATAGCAACTCAAGGATAGTAAGGTCTGGAATGTGATCCTTCCCCCGTATGTAGCTCGCTTACAAGAACAGAAGCACGATGTTCTGTTCAACAAAGAAGTTTGTCTCTACACTTGCAAACTTGCATATTGTTGCATATTGTTACTAGAATTTGAAGGTGTCATATTTGTCAAAATTGTCCATCATCACACTGAGTTCAAAGAAACCCAATAAAGGGCGGTGTTAACATGTCATAGCTGATTATAAGATGTGCATTTTGTATATATGTAACTGATGTATGTAATTCGCTCTCTTGCGTCCCTCGAGGTCTAGAGATACACGTCGCGGGGCGTGAGACCGAGTTGGCCAACTGAGACTCTTTTGCTTTGCAATAAACCCTAGCTTTGGGAATTCAACCTTGTGCCTGGCGTATCTATCGTGTGTGGCGACTTGCCTTGTTTCCATAACGCGAGGGACCCTTAGGGGCCCCTTTCACCTTCATCCAAGATCAGTGCTAGGGTGGTGTTGCATGATCTTGTTCTGAAGATATAATGGCCAGGTTAGTGCAGTACCCTCTTTACAATTCCATGCTTTAAGCAGTACTCGACAACCAGCACACATCAGGTTAACAAATACCAGAATGGAAAGTATATGGCACTCAGGAAACACATGCAGAGCAAGCGCCCAGGATTAGTGTGGGGACACTGTGCAGAACAAGCTCACTGATGGATAGGGAACAGGCAAGCTCAGAGTGCCGGTTGTCATGACCAACAATGCAGTCTAATCCCAACACGGCAGACAGGGTTTTTGTAAGCATGGAACACAAGGAACAGAGCACAGATGACTCCCATTACTGATTCATACACAACACCCGACAATCTGTAAGCATAAAGGCCAAGCACGTCGGGGGGAGTTGGGGCCATTAGGTAACAGCACATCATCAACAAAGAGACTGATGAGGAAATAAATCTAGCCACAAGGGAATTTAAAACTTCTCTACGGCCACAAGCCCAATTAAAGAAATTTGCAATTTTTGGTTTACCCAGGTAAGAGACATTTCTACTCCGAAGTACCCTGGTATCGGGGAGAATTCCAAAAGCACAGAAAAACTCTTTCGGCAAAATTGGTAAATTGAAGGACTTACCCTTCAATTTACCAAGCAGTGGCATGGTCTTGATCTCATCTAGGAAATCATGGGATGCCTGGGTCATCTGGCAAAGGTAAAAGCTGCTGGGGAGGAGCTAGCACATTCCTGCCCCCCAACCCCAAGCACTTTAGAATTAGGCAAATCTTCTTTTAACTATTTCTAAGCACTACAAGAGTCTGGGGGAAGGAGGGGCACTAAAAATAAGGCAGTTATTTAAATATAATGTGTATATAACTATTAGCTGACTACGTTTGTAAAAATGTTAAATTGTATTTAGTTTTTCACAACGCATGACAGAAGGATTGCAGCCTGTGCTAAAAATAGACTACAGGCATTGCCGTGGTGTTCTGCTAGTTCTGGCAGAGCACACAAAGTGGCTGAACAGCTGTTTCCTGTCCATCAAAAGCCCATGCAGGCTAAGACTCAATGCACGACATACAGAATTATGAAACTAGGTTTAAAAGAGAAGAAAAAGTTACTCCCTTACCTGGTAACGTTCTTTCGATGGGATGGTCCGACGACGTATTCCATATCTATGACAGTAATCACCACAGCTGTGCTGCTTCGGAAAATCTTTCGGCGTCTGCGTCCTGCGTCAATGACGTTGATACGCTGTCCTCAAGGGCCTCCGCCGAGCCGACGTCACCAGATGTTATATGTAGGATGCACGACGCCCTTAGCCTCAGTTGTAGTTTTTTCCCCAGAAACTGTGGCACCAATCTTCTGCCAGTATGACTACAGAAAGCCTTGCGGAAACGTAAGCTGCAATCGCATAAGAAATTCTGTAGCGGGGTAGGAAGGGAGGGAGCGATATGGAATATGTCGTCAGACCATCCCATCGAAAGAACGTTACCAGGTAAGATAGTAACTTGTTCTTCAAGGGGATTGGGTCCTCCGACGTATTCCATATCTATGACAGACTCCCAAAGCAGTACCAACGTATGGAGGAGGGAAAAGAATTTGGAATATAGAAATTTAGAATGCCCAATGAAATTGCAGAGTAAAGGACCGCCTTGCCAAAGGCCAGATCCTGCCCATGGATAGAATCTAGGGAGTAGTGTCGTACAAACGTATGGACCGAAGCCCAAGTGGCTGCTTCACAGATGTTACGAATAGGAACACCCCTCTGCATGGCAGTAGATGCAGCCATACCCCTAGTAGAATGGGCCCGTAAGCCTACCGGAGGCTCCTTACCCGCTAAGCGAACATTCAGAAATTGCCAAGATAATCCATCTAGACAAAGTCTGCTTAGTAACAGCTTGTCCCAAACGCCTTCCAGCGTAACCAATAAAGAGCTGATCGTACACTCTGACCCGGGACATGCGTGAAATGTAGAAACTTAAAGCTCTCCAAGGACCTAACCTATGGAGCCTCTCCTCGTCCTTACCAGGATGCGGAGGAGGATAAAAAGCCGGAAGAATGACCTTCTGGCTTAAATGAAATTCCGACACCACTTTCGGAAGAAAGGAAGGAAGGACGAACTCTAAGGACAACCCTGTCCTTATGAAATACAGTGAAGGGTGGCTTAACTGAAAGTGCCTTTAACTCACCCTGCGAGCGGAAGTGGCCGCAACTCAAAATAGTTGTAAGTGTTAACAGTCTCAAAGGACAATAATGTAAAGGCTCAAATGTAGCACCCATAAGAAACTTGAGAGCAAGGTTCAAATCCCAACCGGGCACCTGGAAAGGTGACGGAGGGAACAATTAGTGAGCCCTTTCAGAAACTGAGAAATTAAAGGGATTTTAAAATAAGAACACTCCTCAGACAAGCGCTTAAATATGGACAGAGCCGCCAGGTAACCTTTAATGGTACCCACTTGCAGGCCCTTGTGGGCTAAAGAAAGCAAAAAAGACAAAACCACAGGAATGTCACATGAAAAAGGATCCACATTCTTAACCCTGCACCAGTCGCAGAACTTTCTCCAACGGCAACGGTACAGGGACTTTGTTGCCGGCCGTCTGGCCGAAAGCAACACCTCCATCACGTCTTCAGGGAGGTCCCAATCCTTATACCTCAACCTTTCAGAAGCCAAGCATGAAGGTTGAGGGATCTGACCTCTGGATGGAGAACCTGACCCCCCCCCCCCCCTCCCGTGAGAGCAGATCATGTCGGTAGGGAAGACGACGTGGAGGGCAGATGGACAAGTCAAGAAGGTCCGGGTACCACGTCCTCCGGGCCCATGCCGGAGCAATGAGGATCATCCGGGAACCGACCCTGCGTAACCTCCGCAGCACTTGTGGGATGGCGGGGACCGGAGGAAACGTGTACAGCAGGGAAAGGACCACTCCACCACGAACGCGTCTCCTAAGGCTCCTCTTGGAGGAAATTCCAGCGAGCAGAACCTTTCGCACTTCCGTTTCACACTGGAGGCGAAGAGATCCACTTGAGGGGTCCCCCAAAGGGCAGAGATCTCCAGGAGAATCTCCTGAGCCAGCTCCCACTTGTAAGAGATTGCGCTCTGCCTGCTCAGAGCGTCCGCCGTCTCGTTTTCGTCTCCGGCCAAATGAACTGGCGAGATCGAAATTTCCTGCTGGATGGCCCAGAACCAGAGCTGCATCGCCTCCCTGCACAGAGGAAGTGACCCTGCCCACCCCTTTTTGTTGAGGTAGTACATGGCCACTGTGTTATCCGTCAGAATCAGGACATTCTTTCCTCGCACAGTCGGCAGAAAAGCCTTCAGGGCAAGCCCGACAGCCCTCAGCTCCAACAGATTGATATGGAGTCTGGACTCCGACGGAGACCAACGACTGCTGACTGCCAACTCGTTGGCATGAGCTTCCCATCACGTGAGGGATGCGTCCGTCACAATCGTCAACTCCGGCCAGGGTAGCCAAAATGGAGCCCCCCTCATCAGAGTGCCTTGGTCGGCCCACCACAGAAGGTCCTGAGCGACCGAGGGTGGCACCCGAATGGGGTCCGACATCTTGCCGGAGGACTGTGACCACTGCATCTTGAGAGCCCATTGCAGACATCTCATCCGCAACCTGGCCTCTGGCACCGGAAGAATGCAGGATGCCACGAGGCCGATCAACCTCACAAACTCGAACGCCGGGAGACTCTGGGCATGTTGAAACTTGTGTACCATCTGCTTAATGTGATGAGCCCTCACCTGGGGAGGAAAACACTGCCCCAGGGATGTGTCGAGCACTGCTCCGATGTACTGGAGGCGCTGAGTTGGCGCCAACTGGTACTTCTTTAAGTTGAGGGAGAAGCCCAGCTTGTGAAGGGAGTGGTAGGTGACGGACAGATGATCCAGGACTTGCTCGGGAGAGCGTGTCCTGATCAACCAATCGTCCAGATAGGGGTAAACGTGAATCCCCCTTTCCTGAGATACGCTGCCACCACCATGAGCTTGGTGAAAACCCTCGGGCGGAGGTCAATCCGAACGGCAGGACCCGAAACTGAAAGTGCGAGTCGCCAAGCGCAAACCTCGGGTACTTCTTGTGCTTGGGATGGATCGGCACATGAAAGTAAGCGTCCTTGAGGTCGAGAGACACCAACCAGTCCTGACGTTGAAGGGCCTGGAGGACTTGAGAGAGAGTAATCATCTTGAACTTGTCCTTCCTGAGGAGCTTGTTCAAACCGCGCAAGTCCATGATGGGTCTCAATCCCCAGTCTTTCTTTGAAATCAAAAAATAAGGAGAATACCATCCCTTGTTCCTCTCCGCTATAGGCACCAGTTCTATGGCGCCTTTCTCCAGTAGAGCTTGCATTTCCTGCGCAAGGAGCGTATCCAGACTCTGTAAAGAGAGATTCCCTGGTGGATTGTCGTGAGGCCTCTGGCGGAAAGGAAGATGGTAGCCGTGGGCTATGATCTCCAGAACCCACAAATCTGACGTAATGGCATGCCATTCTACAAGATGCTGCTCCAGCCTTCCCCCAACCGGCGCACCATGGGACATGGCCTCATGACTGAGCTGAAGCGGCTGCAGCATTGCCTGAGGGTAAAGAGGCAACTGCCCAAGCGGCCTTGGCACCTCATGTACCTGGTTTTCCAACTCTGGGCACTCCTACGGTGGCCCCTTTGACTAGCAGCTCCTCTCGATCTACGAAAGGATGAGTAATATCGAAAGGAACTTCCCCTCCATTGCTGTCCCTAGGACGAAAAGGCAGAGGTTGGCGAACTGCAGCACTCAATGACTTCGCTGCAGCTTTAGAGGTCTGCAACCTCTCGAGACTCTCGTCAGCCTTACTGCCAAAAAGATGTTCACCATCAAAGGGCATGTTGAGGAGCCGGGCTTGCACAGTAGGAGCAAACCCCGACTTCCGCAACCACGCAAACCTGCGTATTACGGTGCTCGCCGCCATGGACCGGCTGACACAATCTGCCATGTCCAGACCCGACTGAACGGACTCGCACATGGCATCCTTGCCATCCTGCACCATAGCAAGGAAACCATCCCGTTCCTCCCCTTCGGGAATATGATCAACCGCTAACGAAATACAGTTATACAGAGTGTGCGTGAAACGTGACAAGGCACACACAGAGTCGGCTGCCTGTAAAGCCCCCCTGAAGAAAACACTTCTTCTCCCAGCCATCAAAACACTTGTCGTCCCTATCAGGAGGGATGGTAGGATACGATGCCTGCTTCGCAGGGGCCTTAGCCGCCTGCACCACCAAACTCTCCGGAGTGGGTTGCATGGTCAAGTAGCAGGGGTCGCTACTGGCTGGATGGTATTTTCATGGCCGGGAGACTCTACGGGGCAGTCTAAGCCGCTGCCACCCTTCTTTGCAGGGCCATATGGAATGGCAGTACCGGGTCAGTTGGCGGACTGTGGAATCAGAAAAAATACAATATTATGGCTGTTACACCAAGCAAAGGAAAATACACCGACACGGGCTTGTAAAGATTCCCAGAATCTTTATTACAAAACTGAACAGTATTCAACAAAGTACACAAATAGCTATTTGGCTGTCAATACATCAGAGAGACCACCAGCAGGGTTCAATGTGAGCAGTGAACAGAATTTCCTAGTTGGACATCGACATTTATACAATTTGTAAAAATGATGTCCAGCCTCTTACAAGTTAATACATTGGGCTAGGGTCGCGCCAGGTTCACTTTCCTAATTTACATTTCTCGTGCATGCGGCTTACTTTTGAATACATTTACTAACATACTCTATTATTCTTTAATTTAACGTTACACTCTTTACATACTGTTTTAATACAGATCAAACAAATGTTTTGCATTTTATATTCGGATAGCGTTACTGTTCTTGAATACTTTTAGTTTAACATTGCTGATTCTAGTAATACCCTGCTCCCGAGGTCAATAAAGGACAAGGTCTACATGAACCTAACATGTAGCCTGAAGGCAGGTTGGACATTAACTCCTACAGAGGTTGAAGAGGTTAAGGCAAGAACAAGAGCACACAAGACGGCCATTTTAGATTACAGGGTGACTTTGTACAGAACCCCCAAAATTGCGGTTCTAACCTAAAATGGAGGCTTGATTCAAGATGGCGGCTTACATCAATTTCTAAGGTCAAGACCTTGCCGTAGAGAGTTATTCGCGTACAATTTTAAGCAACTTGGCGTAGGCCAATTTACGTTCAATCGTTACAATAGAAGGCATAATTTAATAACCAGTTTCACAAACCCTCCTTTTGGCCTATGCCAAGTGCTAACACTACTTCTGATCTCCTTGCAAGTAACTCCATACGTCATCGTCCATACACCCTGAATCATTGTCTGACATATCTATTGCCATTAGGTCTGACACCCGAGTTTCTTTTAACACATACTCTTTGGAAACCTTATCTGGGGCGTATATTTTATGCCCTAATACACTTGTTGCTTGCACGCAACATCCCCCTAATACTGAGCATATACCAGGGAGACACTGTATACAAAAGCAAAGAAACAGAAAACTTCCCAAGATAATCAGCAGGGCCGAAAACAACTTCCATCCCCATGACCGTAGGAGGTCCCAAAATCATGTACCAAGTTCCCACTTTCCCTCAGTAACATGTACTTCTGAACTAAGAACATGTAGATTTTGGATATCCCTAAAGATCGTCGGAGGGAAGTCTGGTACGTAAATGCAGCAAGTGGACCCCACTAATTTACATACTCCTTCTCGCTCTGTCAGGATGACATCTAATGCCATCCGGTTCTGAAGAGCCACTAATCTTATCGCTCTCTGCTCTAACGTCATATTATAGAGTATGTCAGTGGTCCGGTTGATGGTTCTCTCCAATACTCTCGCTAGTCCCCCGATATCTTCTGAATTCGTAATTTGCCCAAAAAATATCACAAAAGATTTCATAATATCTCCTAGAGTTTGCGCTGGAGTATTCCCTTTCACACCTCATTGTGGACGAGTCTTCGAAATTTCTACAGTACTGGCAATAAATACCCCAGGTAATAGAATCCCTAAATAACAGGTTCCTTTCCAATCCCTGGGCAACCATGGAAATGCCACATTACCGCAAACAAAATAGACAGGTTCGCCTACGTACAGAGGTCTGTTTCAACTAGTCAAATTCGCAACATTGGCGCACTTTCTAAAATTACCCATTGACCGTGTTCCATTCCTCTGTATGCAGAAGGATACTGAATCGGGGCTATGATCAACAGAATAAGATGGAGGCGTGGCATCCTTATTGCCTATTAGAGCCATTTTGAAAGATATTAAAGATTGAAAGGGACGAGACAATCTATTAGAGGGCCTAACAGATGCAACGTTTGGCTTGCTTCCATTTGCAAAAAGCGAGCATCCCAGGGGCATCAAAACATTCTTTTCAAAACTATTTAAATTTGTACCATCAAAGTTCCCTGAGATGCTGTCATTCCATCGACCAAAAAATAGTGCTCTAAGAGAAGCTTAACAGGCAGTTGTCAGAGGTAAGGGATAAATATACCAACCTAGCCCCTTATCCCCATGTTGCGGTAGATGTGAGCAGATCCAGCAATTGGTCTTATTAAAAATGACATGAGTGGCATTAATTATTAACAAAAGAGTGTGATTCTGATAGTTCCGTCTATGCAAAGAATCTCTAGGCGACAAAGTATGCAATTGCACGGAAGGAGTGGGAATAACAGATACATTTTCAATAGGTAAAAAGTCCTCTAACGGATATGCTTCCTCCAGATACCATAACCCAAACCCAACAGTTACTAAAAATCCAGTAATTATCACAAAAAGGCAACAATACACTTTGGGGGTCCCCTTACATGCTTGATCATAGTCTCTGCTAGTCAAATGTTTATCTAAAAGTTCGGTACGAGCGGTAGCGGGTGCAGGCATTGTCGTCTTCAATCGAAAAAACAGCAATTGTTCGTTTGCTGGCGACTCCAGTCGCGCGTCTTCTTAATGTCTTTCCCACAACCCTTAGCCAATAGAATCTTCCCCTACAGTCGGGCCAAAAGGCAAGCCCTCAAATGATTTTCTCAATCGCACAGTCAGACCATGTTTTACATTTACTTCCTTGGGCGCAAATTATATTTTGCAGTTTCTGGTGAAGACAAAGTGTCGTCACTTCCTCCTGGAAGTGGCGAATGGACGGAAATGGGATCAGAAAAGGATTGATCCGGAAGTTCCACTGTTGGGGAGTGCGGAGACAAGATGGCCGTTTTGTCTGGCCTTGTGGATTCTGAAGCGGTCTCCGATTCTCCCTTGTTGGTTGTTGCTGTTTCAGGTACACTAGTTAAAACAGCAGGAAGGGATTCTGTGTCTTCTGTATCGCAGGGCACGGGCTGTGGGATCCGTTTGGTGTGCGTCGCATGAATCCAGTTTTTGCGACCCGCTACCCGCACAGCAGTCTGGGAGACTAGCAGGACTTGGTAGGGACCCCTCCACCGAGGTGCAAGGCAAGACGACCTCTCAAAAACCTTCGTGAGGATCCAGTCCCCCGGTCGTAGACTGTGACCAGGACCCTCGTAGCGCACAGGTAATGCCTCTCGCACAATCTACAATAAGAAGCCATACCTATCAGGGCTCCAACTTCCTTTTGCATATTTGGGACAGACATGCCAGAAATAGTCTTTATTCGTTCAGGTGTCAACCGTCTTCCCTCCTTTGACAGGAGGAAGCCTAAATAGGCGACCTCCTGACAACAATATTGGAATTTTTTAAGTGAAGCTTTGTGGCCATGTTTTGCTAGATGACAAAGCAACAACACTGTGCCTTCTTTACAGGCGCTCTCAGAATCAGCAGCCAAGAGGAGGTCATCTACCTACTGCAGTAATGTGCAAGTAGTAGGCAACTCGAGAGTATCGAGCTTCTCTTTCAATGCCCTACTATAAATACTTGGACTCTCAGTGTACCCTTGTGGTGCACGAGTGAATGTAAACGAGCGTCCACCTAGGGTAAACGCAAACAAATACCTGCTATCCTTGTGTATGGGAATACTGAAAAACACGTTTTTAAGATCAACAACGCTAAAATGAGTGGCCAAAGCCGGAATCATGGTTAGTATCGTTGTAACATCAGGTACAATAGGAAATTGAGGAGCCACAATTTTGTTAATAGAGCGTAAATCAATAATAAAACGAAAGGGAATCGCATTATCACCTTTTTTGTATACTGGCAAAATGGGGCTGTTACATATGCTACCCGTAATCTCCTCAATTACCCCACAATGTACAAAATCAGAAACTATACATTATAAAGCCTGTTCGCCTTCAACTGAGATCTTATATTACGAGATGCGATGCAATTTTACTCCATGTTTCAAAATAATTTTAACAGGTTCAATTTGAAGAATGCCCACATCATTATCATCAATTGCCCATAAGCATTCTGGAACATTACTAAAATCTGGCGGTAAAGGTCGAGTCAAAAACTGAGAGGCGAGTGATTGCTGAGGTGAAATTGTTAACCGAACTCCGCCCGGAGAACAATGTATTACTGCATGCAATGCCTTCAACAAATTTAGCCCCAGCAAGTTTGTGGTAAGTAGAAATGGACACTGTTCCGTGAAGGGACCCAGTGTTATCGGTACCGGCAAAGAGACCGGACAAACTACAGGTGTGCCTCAAAAACCCTACAGAAACGTTGGACTGCCCTGACCGGGGAATATTTGGAACCCGTGAATGATCAATGGAACATTTCTGTGCTCCCGTATCTACTAAAAATAGATGCTTCCTATTTCCCACCGCCATCTCAACGTAGGGGCCTTTTTGATGAACGGGAATAGGCGTAGGTTCCAAATCCTGCTTCGGGCAATCCTAGCGAAACAGAATATTATCAAAAGGAAGCTCTTCAGAGAGGTACGCGGCCGAAGGGTGATCAAAAATGTTTCTATTATCCACATTCGAAACTTGCTTATCTTGTGAAGGAGGTTGCTGTGATTCTGGTGCAAACTGACCTCTGCCAGAGCCCCCTGCACCTGGGCAACCTCTGGATCGTCTACCCATGTTCCCAAATGACCTTTGCTGCAAGGTCAGACATTGTGCGCGGCAGTGGCCTTCCTGCCGGCAATAGGCACACTGGTTAATGGTTACCGGAGCCAAGGGCGCACTTCCCTGCGGAATGTACCGACCTCTAAATTGATTACCCCCTCTAGGGCTTCTAACAATCTGCTGTAATAAAAGTTTAGTTTTCAGGTCACCCTTTTTTTTCTCAAGTTTTTCCTTTTCAGTATTTACACGATTTTCATTTTCATAGCACTGAGCCATATGCAGTACTTCTGATTGAGACTTCGCCTGCCAAGCGCTTTCAGAAGACATAATCTGTAACTGGATGTCAGGCAGCAATCCACGTACAAATTTGTCGACAAACAGCCTTTTCCCTGACTCTGTGCCTAAGTCTTGTCCTCTGAAATCAGAGAACACCTGCTCGAACCGATTGAAGAAATCGGTATCACCCTCAGACTTTCCTTGGACACAGGTCGTAAGCTTGTCCCAAATGATTCGTTTTTCAGGAACCATAGTTTTCAATTTTACAATAATTCTATCAGGCAAGGTTAATATCACTTGAGGTGGTTGTTCGCCAGCTGGTCTTTCTCAATCTAGCCTAACCATGTTATCCCATGTATCTCCCAACCCAGGTATGTCATCTATAGTCCTAATCTGTTTCCACAAATCAACTAGCAGGAGTACGGGAAATAATAGGTCAATATCACTTAAGGTGAATTCCGACGACTGTAAAACCGACTATTTCTTTATAGAATCCGGTCGGATTCTTTCTTATATCGGGAATAGATTGCTTTATGGTGTTCACTTCCTGTCTTGAAAATGGGACATGAACAAACTGTGATACATAATGTGCAGGAATGTTCACAGCGACTATACCCTGTGCAGCATTGGCCGCAACCTCAACCCTTGGGACAAATATCGGAGGGACCTCTCTCATAGGCAACTGAGAAGTAGGCAGCTCCGAATGCTTACTAAGCAACAGAGCCAAATCAAGCGCTAAGGCAGTCGAAGAAGTAACAATCGAAAAAGCTCTCTTACAAACACTCAACAATTCTGCGGGACAACAAATCTTTTTTCTTACACACTCATTCTGCAGGTGCTCTACCATCACCTGCATCACTTTCTTTTACATTTGTAACGTATACTGACTATATGTGTCAATACTTCATCTGGAGTCATCGACATATCCGAAATCCATCTTATCGCATCCTTTATACAAATTTGCGCTTCCTCTCCTTTTAATTCTCGGCGAGGAGAAAACCGTTTCTGTAAGTACATAATACCTAAACTACCACCATCTGCTTCTTCATTCTGTAACTCTTCCAACTCCTTCCTATACTCAAAAATCCTCTCAACATGCTCATATACCTTCTCCACAGTATCTCTGGACAACGCTAAGGCGTTCAAATCCTGTAACCCTTGCGGGAAATCTACATCATTTAGTCTATTCCACATTATACTCAAATGAGTCCCTAATCCTTCAATAAAAACATTTTTCTCAGGAATACTTTTTAAATTTTCAAGTGTGGAAAAAACATCGGCTTGTTCACCCTTCTCCATACAATGTTTAGCCCAAGCAATCAATTCACTCTTCTTGTCTGGGGACACAGTATTACGAGTCACAACCCTTGGTCTCGCTCCCTGGTCTACTATAAGCGATGCAGAATCACTTGGAAGAAGAACAGTAGCCACATGCTGAATATCAACAGGTGAAGGCAAGGGGGCAGGCAAAGGAGCGACGGCTGAAAGAACAACAGGAAGAACAGCAGGGAGGACCGGACGAACTATAGGAGGGGGAACAACAACGGGAAGGGGCAAAGCGCCAGGAGGAGGGACGTACAGAGGTGGCGCGGAGGCATCGGGCCTTAGTTCATGCAAAAGTTTATTAATCAATTCATCTGACGTATGAAAATCTTTTGAAGAGTAGATTTTCTGAATGCCTAATTGAAACGCCCTGTCCGTGTTCCTAACTGACTCCAATTGTTTATTTTGATCATATAACCGTGCCTTTTCGACACTTGTCATATGTCTACGCACATGTTTCTCTCTACTCTTTTGTTGCTGCAAAGCTTCTGTTTTCCAACTGTGTAATGCGTCAAATGCTGCAGGTCTAGCCTTTTTCTTTACTAATACAGACTCTAAATATTCTATACGAGGGATTTCAAAACTACCATTGGTTGGCCACCAAAGATTAGAATTATGTCTGGTCTGTCTGTGCCAAATGTCATTAAATGCTATACTACCAAAGCCTTTCTTACAGTACATAGTACATGCCGGCGACCCCTCCTGTGGTGCTGGACGGCTATCTTCCAAAGATTGTCTGCCGCTGCGGAATAATGCCCTAAAGCAGGCAGACAATTTCCCAGGCATATCAAAGTTCTGGTGTTACCTGGTTAAATAATTGTGCTTGCGAGTACAATACTCCAAATTCAAATTGTCAGGGTTAGATTAAGAATCGGGACACGATTCACCTGACCAAAGGACTGGGAGGCCCAATCGTGTTACTAAGGACAATGCTAAGGACCCACGTATTTTGGTGATTTTCGGCAAATTTACCCACCTCAAATATATGGACCCTCGCCAAGACGTCGTCTCGGGTTACAGCTCACCGTCCAGGGATCGGATCGTGCAGTTTCGTCGAGGAATTCGCTTCTCGTCTAGAGTGGCCGTTTCTGTTGGCACCGTCCGATCCCGGTCCGATAGCCGAGCCAACCTTCAACGAGACGAAGTCAATCTTGAGGGTCCCTATTCGGGAGCCATCTGTGGAATCAGAAAAAATACAATATTACGGCTGTTACACCAAGCAAAGGAAAATACACCGACACAGGCTTGTAAAGATTCCCAGAATCTTTACTACAAAACTGAACAGTATTCAACAAAGTACACAAATAGCTATTTGGCCGTCAATACATCACAGAGACCACCAGCAGGGTTCAATGTGAGCAGTGAACAGAATTTCCTAGCTGTACATCGACATATTTATACGAATTTGTAAAAATGATGTCCAGCCTCTTACAAGTTAATAATACATTGGGCTAGGGTCGCGCCAGGTTCACTTTCCTAATTTACATATCTTGTGCATGCGGTTTACCTTTGAATACATTTACTAACATACTCCATTATTCTTTAATTTAACGTTACACTCTTTACATACTGTTTTAATACAGATCAAACAAATGTTTCGCATTTTATATTCGGATAGCGTTACTGTTTTTGTATACTTGTAGTTTAACATTGCTGAGTCAAGTAATCCCCTGCTCCTGAGGTCAACAAAGGACAAGGTCTACATGACCCTAACATGTAGCATGAAGGCAGGTTGGACATTAACTCTCCTACAGAGGTTGAAGAGGTTAAGGCAAGAACAAGAGCACACGAGACGGCCATTTTAGATTACAGGGGGACTTTGTACAAAACCCCCAAAATGGCGGTTCTAACCTAAAATGGAGGCTTGATTCAAGATGGCGGCTTACATCAATTTCTAAGGTCAAGACCTTGCCGTAGAGAGTTATTCGCGTACAATTTTAAGCAACTTGGTGTAGGCCAATATACGTACAATCGTTACAATAGGAGGCATAATTTAATATCCAGTTTGACAGGACTTTGGTCGAGGATATCCGTCAGGTCATCCTGCAGAAAATCCACTGGTGGCGCAGACCACCCCAAGTATTCCGTGACCCTCGACATAAGGCGCCGGTATGAGGACTCCGCATGGGTGCCAGGCTCAGGCCTACAGAACTCCACCTCCGGAGAGGTGTCCAGGGCACTGGCGTCGTGCAACGACTGACGCAGGTCTTCCATCTGGCTATGACCAGAGAAAATCTCGTCGTATCAGTGCCGTATCAGGAACCAACCCTTCCACAGATCCCTCATCCACCTCAGAAATATAATCCAGAGGCTGGAATGTGGGCACAGAATAAGGGATAAAGACGTGTTTAGCCTTGGCCAGAGTCTTTCAAGAGCGTTCCAGCATGCCACGGGGTACCTCCCACAAGACAACCTCGAAAGGCGTCGATGGAATCGGCGTCGACGTCGAGCGTGGCACCAACAGGTTCGACACAGTCCTCGAGGGCGGAGCCCCGAGGGTGTCCGACAGCCTGGGCGCTGATGGCGTCGACGACTTCCTCGGAGGCAGAGCCTCAGGAGAGTCAATCGACGACCTCGGCGCCAAAGGCGTCGATGTCTTCTTCTTCGAAGACTTCACAGGCTCCGTCAGTCTCGAGGGCGTCGAGGACCGGGACCTGGAGCGGGCATGACTAGCATGATTCCCCTTTTCCGAGCGGGACCTCTCCCGCAAATCGTGTCGACAACCCGAGTCCGAAGGCATGCGAGCGGTGTCTCTAGTACGGTCATGGCCAGCTCCTCTCGGAGGCGTGGACGGACCGGAGCCCTGCGATTCAAAAATCGCCAACATCTCTTTACGGAAGGAAGCCCATTCCTCAGGAGTCGAATGCTTGGCGGGACAAGCAACCCGCCAACGGGCGGTGTCCTCAGACGAGGACCGGGAAGGCGACTGATGACGGCGCTTCCGTGAGTGCCTCGAAGAGGCAGAGGAATGGCGGGACCTACTCCGGGACCGAGACCTCCCGGACCGATGACGATGATGCGGAGAGTCGACCCTCGAATCGTCAGTCCAAAGTCCAGAGGACCTTGGCTTACGTGGCTTGGTCACCTTACCAACAGAAAGCTTCTTCTTACGCTGCTGCAAGGCCTTCGACGTAAGCGACTGGCAGTCTACACAATCATCCGTGTCGTGGCCCTCACCGAGGCACCAGAGGCAGGCGTTGTGCGAGTCCGTCAACGACTTCTTGGACCCGCAGTCCCAACACTTCTTAAAACCCGGCCACGGGGTGGAAGAAGACGAAGACATCATGAAATCTTCACAAACTAACAGGTTAGAAGAACCGAAATAACAAGAACTCAGAAGAACCAAGGCGCGCCGAGATCTCCGAAGTGAACATGTTTGCGGAAAAAACGGAACCGAGGCTACGGGCGTCGTGCGTCCTACTTATAACATCCGGTGACGTCGGCTTGACGGAGGCCCTCAGGGACAGCGTATCGACATCATCGACGCAGGACGCAGATGACGAAAGATTTTCCGAAGCAGCACAGCTGTGGCGATTACCGTCATAGATATGGAATACGTCGGAGAACCCAATCCCCTCGAATGTAAGACTAGATAAAAGTATGAGTATAATGAGTGAAGTGTGGCGAGTATGGAGGGAAGGTGTGTTTATATATAAATGTTCATAATGTAGGAAAATGATAAACAACAGCTACAATGTATTCTTGCATAGGCTAGCAGTATGCTAAGTAGTTTGCCCTAAACAGAAATCCAGCCATGAAGGAAGGAAGGAAGACTGCAGCACCCCTTGTAGGGAAGAAGGACAGTTTTGGATGAGCCATGCCAGTATCCAGTGGCAAGTTAAACAGTAGATAAGGCTCCTGCTTGGCACCAGTCTGCAGGAGCTGGGAGCAGTTGAGGGACAGAATATACCGTTCAGGAGCAGAGTTCTTTACCCCACCCTCATTTCTGTACAGATAAAATGTGTTATCCTTGCAAGATAAGACTCTTGGCCTTAATTCCCTAGAGGGTTGAACGTTAATCTGCTGTGACCGTGATAAAGGGTACCGTATACGTAAGAGGAGCCCCTGTAAATTGGGCTTCCTTTCAAAGCAAAGACTACGCAAAAATTAAGGACAAAGAGGAATTTGCACTTGTGTACAGGCTCATCATAAATGACATATCATATCAAGTGTTCTGGGACACTTAAACCCTTGAGACTGTACTGTGAATAATTGTAAGGGTGCTGTCCTGGGAGCAGACGTCCCAGGTTATTTGGGATATGAATTTATGAAATGAACATCAGGTTCAGGACTCTAGGTTCTGTCATGACTATGACTGGGAGGGGGGGGCGTGGCTAACCGCCATGTGAGGAAGACGTGCCTCTGGTGTGCTCAGTCAGATGTGTCCATTATAAGCTGTCCATTTAAGGCTCTGACGAAACTTTAAACCCTACGAACCACAGCACCGGCTCCAGACACTATCCAGAAGCTCCACAATCCTTTTTTCTGCGTTGGAGAGTGCCTGCAAGCCCCACAACGCTGCCCGCCATGTACTGTCGGACAGGACCAAAATGGCAGCTCCGGCGCGCTGATCCCCTCGAAAGACCGCAGCGCTTGGACACTGCTGAAACCCTCGGCCAGCATCGGTGGTGCAGACTACAACTAAACAGATCTGCATCAGTGCCGAAGACAGAGAGCGGATCTACCTGCCTGGTGGTTGGGGTGGTGAGCCCCGGAGTAGGGTCCTGTGCGGGTCCCGACGAGCTGGGCACGCTGCCGGACAGAGGAGAGGTGGCGGCGCTGCGCCCCCCGCCGGCTGCAGACGAGCTGCCTGAGTGCACCCAAGCCAGGAGGCTGCGAGTGAAGAGCAGCGGCCCCGCCCGTAGGTGCAGAGAGAGTCGGAGGGAGAGCCCGGTGCGGATCGGCGCCGGAGAGGTAAGCAGGAGGGGGAGGCCAGACAAGAAGCCCACAGACTGCGCCGGGCACCGGCGGCCCGAGATCGGGTGCCGCCCCTCCCCCCAGACACTGTAACCAACCGCCGGAAGAAGTGAGCGGGCCGCCTGCGGGTGAGGCGGCTGGTGGGGGCGCTGCCCGTGCGATTTTGCTAATCCCACTACCCCTGAAGGGGAGGCAGGCGCGCATCTGCTACGCCGGCACGAAGTGCCTAGACCCAAACGGGCCCCAGCGAGGTCACAGACCCCCCCCGCTCCCTCTGGACTTCTCCATCGGCCAGACGGGCAGGAAGAAGCGGAGGGCGGCACAACTAAGCTGAAATAGCGGGCTGCTGAAAATTAAGTGCCAGCACTTGTTGCAAGACTCTTGAGTTCCCCCTCACTGTGGAAGGGGCACATAAATAAACAAAAAGGGCCATCAGCTGTTACCTCCCCTGTGCCCTACACCCGGGGTCCAAAGGACGGACCCCCTTGTTGTCCTTCCCCATTGCACCAGATACAACCAGCACAGGAAATACCGTTTGCAAACAATAGAAGACCTGCTGCCCGGTCTACACGATATTCCCCTCCTGCGCACCACAAGTGGCACATGACATGAGGAATGGTATAAGCAGGTTCCCCAGTTGGAATGGATAGCGAACGACATGAATAAGCTGCCATAGACCTACCTGCCTAGCTATCTGACGCCTGAGTAGGCAATGGAGTGAGAGGTGTCCGAGACCCTGGCTCCCCCAGTGCATGTACCCCGCGGCCTCTTGCTGGGTCCGGAACACCACCCTTACCCAACATAAGTGACACTATAACCTGAACTGCAACAGCGGACATGTTACACTGCGCCAACCCACTCGCCTACAGCCCTTGGACTACACTTCTGGCACCTTGTTCGGTGAGGCACCTACACTTGGCAAGATGTCTGTGAAGGGTGCACGGTCCAAGCAACACCAAACCACCATAGACCCCTTCACGGATGGTGGTCCCGCGAACTCCGAACGCCCTGCCGTGGAAACCATACAACCTGGCCCCACTGAAGCGACAGCTGAACCCAGCAATACCCAGATCCTCGAAGCCATTAAATTGTTCCAAGCAACAATGGAAAACAAAATTGATGCCTTGGCCACAGACCTGGGCCTGCTCCGCCAGGATATCCGCTCCTTAGCCAGTAAAACTGAGACATTGGAAACCCAGGTCCAAGAAAATACAGAAGCCAAAACCCAACTCCTATATGATGTGGATCGACTTCAACAAAGAGTCAAGAATTTGGAGGATCGGGCCGAGGAGGCAGAAGGGCGGGCTCGCCGGAGCAATATTCGACTCCTGGGATTACCAGAGGGTATTGAGGGACCTGATCCCACGAACTATGTTGAGAACCTCCTGCTGCAGGAAATAGGTGCGGAAAAACTCTCCCAAGGCTTCACTATCGAGAGAGCCCATAGGTCCCTCGCAAAGAGACAGGCATCAGGCACCCCGCCCAGGCTGATGATAGCAAAGGTGCTCAATTACAGGGATCAAGAGGTCATCTTGGCTTTTTCTCGGTCAGGGGGTCAGATCCAAAGAAACTCTGCAAAAATTACCATCTACCCAGACTATACCTTCTAGGTCCAAATGAAAAGGGCGCAATTCATACACAGAAAAGCCAGACTGAAAGCAGCAGGATTGCGCTATATGCTACTGCACCCTTCAAGATTGAAAGTAATACACAACAATAAGGCCCACCTGTTCGACACACCGGCGCAGGCCTGAGACTGGATGGATGGACAGCAGATTCCAGACATCGAAGATAAAAAGCAGAGGCCGCGCTACGATCATACCCATGAAGCACAGAAAAGTCCTTCTATCTGCAATAGCCCAACTGCAGAAGGACGGTGCCTAGGCACAGCTGGAATGATCCACCACAGTGAGACACCGGATGCAAATGTCCCTCTACCCCCAGGAATTTCCTTTAGGGTATACATATCTGCCTGTAGGGCACCCAAAGAGAAATGTGTGGTCAAACGGAGCGGAAACGGGACGGTCATAACGGGGGAAACCCTGCTGGACTTGTTCAAAGTTTGGGGAGTTCACAGTTATCAGGGGGAGGGAAACGGGGTGTTGGCACCAAAGTTGGGAACCTAAATCGGGAAACACCAAGACCACAGAGAAATTTCACATACAGGAAGCCATCAGCTAGTCCTCGAATGCCGCAAGGAACCATCGACAGACACCCTCATACCCATGGCTGACAAGATTAAAGTTATGACGTGGAACGTCAGGGGCATGAATAGCTTTGTTAAGCAACGCCGCATCCATGCATACCTGAAAAGGTACAGGGTTGGGATTGCTATGCTCCAAGAGACACACCTAACCCTGAATAAACTGGAAGCATTAACCAAGACATGGCGGGGAACCCTGATAGGATCCGGTTACTCCTCCTACGCCAGTACGCAGAGGGGTGTTGATATGGATCGATCTGACCATCCCCTTCAGGCTAATAAGCACCAAAACAGATGACGAGGGTAGGATGGCACTCGTACATGGCACCATTGCAAACAGGGAGTTATGCCTAATCAGCACCTTTGCACCCAACCATGACGCAACAGTTTTCTTCCATTCCCTGTATTCATGACTCACCCCTTACAGAGACAACATTATGATTTGGGGAGGTGACCACAACTGCACCCTGAACCCCCTAAAGGATAGATCACATAATAAACACACTCGTCCATTCCCTCACGCCAAAATACTATCCAAACTAATTTACCAGCTGCTACTCCGAGATTTGTGGAGGGAATTACACCCTGAACAACGAGAATATTCCTTCTACTCCCCACCCCACTCCGTTCACACTAGGCTGGATTACTTCTTTGCAAGCCGTGAGCAACAAGCCATGTTCAGCGACACACATTACCTGCCGAGAGTGCTGTCCGACCACTCTCCGCTGGTGGTCACCTGGGAAGTGTCCCCGCCCAGACCTCCAGTGCCTACCTGGAGGCTTAGAGCCAAGGCCCTGCTAGATACAGCCTTTCATGAGCACATAAAAGATTGCACCGGAGAATACTGGCAGAGAAACTTGAATAGCGTGGAACACGTGAGCACACCATGGGAAGCGTACAAGGAGGTTATGAGGGGAGAGATGATTGCAGCTATAGGGGGGCCCAAAGATCCATTGTAACCTCATTAGAATGCTCTGAGAGGGAGCTGGGGGAACTGGAGAACAGGACTCACTCATCCCCCAGAACACCTGCGGAAAATAACAGAGCTGAAGCAAACCTGTCTAACACACTGTGAATCCCTGGGGAATTTGAGTTACGCCAAGCACACCGAAAGAACCCATGCCCTAGGAGACAAACCCGGGAAACTCTTAGCCTGGCTTTAAACACCCATTTGTCACATACTCAAGCCAGACGGCACCACGGCACATACCCAAAATTAATCAACTCAGTTTTTTCTGAGTTTTATCGCAACCTTTATTCTGACACCTAGCCCCCCACTGACACCAATATTGAAGACATCCTAGACATAATCAAGCTGGCCAAATTAGATCCACAGTCGGCGGAGGCCCTAGATGAGCCCATTACTCGGACGAAGTAAAGGTTATTATTAGATCCCTGCCATCCGGGAAAACCCTAGACACGGATGGCCTCCCTGGGGAGTTTTATAAGTGATATGAGGAGACCCAGGCCCCCCTGCTGGTCCAGGTGTTTAACAAGGCCTACGAACGTGGTACCCTCCCTGAATCAATGAGTGAAGCCGTAATCATCCCCCTACTTAAACCTGGCAAGGACAGAGCCGACCGTCGCTCATACAGGCCTCTCTCCATGTTAAATGTTGATAGTAAAATTTTAACTGCCCTATTAGCGAATAGACTGCGCAGAGTAATTCCCTAATTAATCCATCGGGACCAAACGGGTTACGTCCCAGGGCGCTCTATTACCGAGAACCTGCAGGGGTTACACCACGTCATATATAGCACAGAACGAAGGCCTCAAAAATACGCTGTCGCATCAGTAGACGCTACCAAAGCTTTCGACTCGGTGAAGTGGGAGTGGCTGTATGCCACCATGGTAAAATGGGGATAGGACCAGTCTTTTTGAAATGGACCCAATTGTTTTACACTAATCCAACCGCCAGAGTGCACACAAATAAGACAGATTCCAACAAGTGGTCCCTCCATAGAGGCACCCGGCAGGGATGCCCACTATCCCCCATGTTATATATCATCGCCACTGAACCTGTGGCTGCCTACCTTCGAAAGGAATACGGAGACGAGGGCATCGAAATAGACGGTGTGACCCACCTCGTCTCCATGTATGCCAACGACACACTGCTGTACCTACATAATCCCGAACACCTCTTGCCCTATATCATCGAGACCCTAGATGGGTTTCACAATTGTACGGGGATCCGGATCAACAGAGTCAAGTCTTGGCTTTACCCTCTCGCTGCACTACATAACGAAGAATACAGGTCCCTGCCCCCCTTACAACTCCAATGGCAAGTGACTTCCTTCAGCTACCTGGGAATCACTATACACCGGAATCCACACACAGAACACATCCTCAACACGGTTAGGGCTAAAGACACCCTCGAGAAATCTATGGAATTCTGGAGTAGACTCCTGCTCTCAGTGGCCGGAAGGGCCGGTCTCCTTAAGATGGTGGCACTCTCCCGCCTTCTACACAAGTTCACTAATGTCCGTTTCAACATCCCCCCTCATTCTTTAGAAACAAACTTTGCAGGAGATTCCTCTGGCAGGGGGGCAGGCATAGGGTAGAGTTAGAAACACTTCATAGACCTTATGAGAGAGGAGGAATGAAAGTCCCCAACTTTTAACTGTACTACCTTGCGAGCCAGCTGAGGCATGTGATGCGATGGATGGCCGACGACATTACGGTTGACACCCGACTCCTCCAACCTGCTCTACCCCGCCTATTACTCAGAGACCTACTTTGGGTCGAGGAGGGTACTACACTACACTGTCCATACTTGGCCAAGCTGGCGATCTAGCTTTGGAAACGGGCCTGCAAAACGGTTGGAACAGCAGACCCACACTCTCCGCAAATCCCCATAGTGGCAATCATGGCAAAACGCGCATGAGGACATCTGGAAGTGCGTACCCAATGGAAACCCTACAGGGTGGCAACGTTGGGAGACTTGGTTCAAGAACTTGGTTCACCAAACTCAATGAGGTCACAGGGCTACCTGCCGGAATGTTCTCCATAGAGCAGTGATACGGGCCATGAAGGAAGATGGCCTGAGGCTGCCAACCTTGCAACGGAACACGAGACTATAGAAACTATGTTAACGCAGCTGAGGGAGGCCACGAAACTTCACGACTCTACGAGGCCTTGATGCAAGGTACGACCAGAAATGAGCTCAAATGCAAGGTGAAATGGGAAAGTGAGCTGGGCCTTGAATTCGAAGATAAAGATTGGGAAGAGATAACCCACTATCACAAAAAAAATTCCAGAAATGCCTGTTTACAACTTATCCAACTGTACATCACCAACAGAGCCTACCTCACGCCAGAAGCCATATGGAGGTTCAGGGGTGCGGGAACCCAGATATGCCCCAAATGCAATGAGCCCAAGGCTGGAATGACTCATATGTTCTGGGGCTGCCCAGTAATACAGGATTTCTGGACACAAATAAAAGAAAGAGTAGCCGATGCAGACATTGAAGTGGAAGTCCATAGGCCTGTGGCTTGTATTTTAGGCAACTACAGACGCAGCAGGAAAAACAAGCCTCTCAACAGACTCAAGGGTCTAATATATATCACAGCGAAAAGACTCACAGCCATGGGATGAAAAAACCCAAAAAGCCTAAGTGAGGCACAATGGTGGGGGACCTTAGGAGGTGGATAACTGCTGAGACCGGAGCATGGGAAACCGCAATTCAGGAGCACAGACTAGACTCCAGCGAAGAACTACAGCGTTGGGTAGCGCTAACAGTACCTTTGCTCCACCCCAAAGTGTCGGACAGTACCTCAGACAGAAGCGATAGCCCTGGCTCATAAGCTGGCACGAAGAAGACTGATGAACTACCCGTGGTCTGGTGAGGGGGGGGGAGGAGGAAGGGAGGGAAGGGAAAGACACTAGATCTACGATTGTGAATGTCTTATTAATTATGATTGTGCCTTGTTTAAATTGTTAAAATACAATAAAAGTTATTTAAAAAAAATAAAAAAGACTATGGGCCTCATTACAAATCAGGCGGTCCGGAAATAATGGTGGCGGTAAACCCGCCGCCACCGTTGTTTCCGGACTGCCGGATCCCGACTCCTGCAGGCAGGAGGTGATGTTCCCGCCAGGTTTGACCTGGCGGGTTTAACACCGCCCGCCTGTAGGCGGACGAGGAAACACGGGCAGCATTACGAGATGCTGCCGGTGTTTCCATGATCCCCATTCCCATTGAGTCCTATAGGACTCAATGGGAATGGGGATTGACACCATTCCGCCTCAGTGATTCCTGGAAAACCGGGGTTGTAATGCCCCGGTAATTCCGGGAATCATGGAGGCGGAATGGTAATACGAGTCCGGCGGTAACCAGGCGGTTTTACCACCTCAGTTACCGCCGGACTCGTAATGAGGCCCGATGACTGTGTATTGCTCTCCCCAAAGTGCACGGAACAAACATAAATCACCAATGCAATTACAGAGCAAATACTTTGAACGTAGACAGACGCAATAACTCATAGCCAAGCATTCTTAGAAGATAATCAGCTCTTATACGGCTATTTATGCAAAGCTTAGAAGTACATAGAAATAACTCACAAAAATAATATGGACATAAATCACAGAAGAAGTAAAGAATTCAAAAGGAAATACATCACCGTGAGCGTAACAGGATTCCTCATCTCGCCCAGAAGCGGCTGGTAGACCCCGGGAACAGCCAGGCCGAGAGCACCACAGCTCACAGGAGGGCCGGGCGTAAGTGTCCTTCTCCGGCTGAAGTCTCACCTGACCACCTCCGGACTTCCGCATATATACACACTCCACAAAGGGGAGTCAATTCTCGAACCTTCTGGACATTGCACTTGCGCAGTTGAGGAACAGCCGTCGGTTGCCAGCTGCGTCAATCGAGAGGTCCCCCCAAGAAGCATAGTGCCTCCCTTCTCTAAAAACACGCTCCACGGAGAACAGTAGCAAACCATCACAAAGTTAGCTTTCCCAGCAGAAATGGCCTTGACCGCCTACCAGGTTTGGAAAGCATGTTTTTCTCAGCACAGTGAATCTAACACTCAGCAAAATGTGTGCAGCTTTTCACTGCGGCATGAAGTAAATATCCATTATGGCTCTGAGCGCTCCCAGAATGCATTGCGCACCAGCGCCATTTTAGTTGAAGCATAACAGACGGGACCAAAAGACTAGATTCGCTCAAAGTTTTGACATGGTTCTTTCAGGACTCTTTCCAGTGCTTAGGCCAAAAAGGCAAACAGGCACAAGACAAAGTTCAAATCAAAATGGTTCCATGTGAATATGTCACTTGAAAAATGTCGTCAGGGAGGCAGATTTCTTTTCCTGGCCCCTAAAATGCTTTCCCCAAATATTCTAGGTGGGATGTCATTTACAATTATAAACTCCAGTCCTAGAATATTTGGACAAAGTGTTGGATTTTACTGAGGGTACATATTTGGCAGAGTTTTCCTTGACAAGAATTTCACTGGTTATCATCTAAAGTGTTAGGATATTCAGGTGGTACCTAACTGTAATGGAGGGCAATTCAAAATTTCAAAAATTCCTGTTTGGCACTTCCTTTTTGATAGTGAAAAGGAAGAGCCAAACAAAATGTTTCTGCCATTTGTTTAGCTGTGAGTTCTAAAGGGGTTCAAAAAGGATAGGAAACATTTGCTTTTGCTGTTTTCTTCAATGGTACACCCTTTCTTTTTGCTTGGTTTTGTCTCCGGACCTCACTTTTCGAAAGTAGCTTTCTGCTTTACTTCCCTTGTCTTTTGGGAGAAACAATGTCGTTCTTAGTGAATTTTATTGTATTGTTAGAACTGCACTAATCACCCTACAGTGAAGTACGGGTAAGATACTTAGCATCTTTATAACGTTTTCTGCAGTACATTTTTGATTAGATTTACACTATGCCTAGGATTGGAGGGTGTTAGCAGATTCTATCATGTTTTATACTTTTCACTTTTGCAATAACTTTTGCATTTACCACTAATGACTACAAAAGCTGGTAAGCACCCCAGGATGACGGTGCCACAAGGATTTTGCATGTCCATTGACCATATTGTTCTTTGGCCTTCTTCCTGCTGTCTCAGGTCTGGAATTGCCATGTATGTGAAGCCCTTTCCTGGGGAAAGCTACTGCTTTGCCGGGCAAAGGGAGCTTTGTGTGTGAGCCCGGATGGGGGCTGGGACTGTCTGGTCCTGGTCCACATCAAGGTGGAATGTCTACTGCTGGCAGATGTGGCAAGTGGATATCCATGAATGAATAGCCACTGCCAGTTTGAATGGTACAGATTCTTACCATTGGTAAACAGGGGCAAGCTTCCAGTTCATAATCTTGACCAAAAGGAGGACTCCTGGAACCATCCCGCAGATCATCGCTGGAGCCAAGACCTCTGTGTAGAAGAGTAGCCCATTGACAAACCGAGCATGTTTCCTGTAACTGGCCACCACCAACTCCAGTGAAGTCCAGGTGAAGTCCTGCTCCTATGCCTGATCCCATGAAGGCCCTCATTGTTGCTTCAACCGCTGGGACCATGTGTGATTAATCCTAGGGATCCCTCACTAAACCCATGCCTAAAGTCTCCTCCCAGATGGCCAGGGAAAGGCAGACGCTTCCTGATCCGAACCTTGGGGGTGGTGTACTGCAGGAGGATCACCTGGGAGGAGACGAGGCCCAAGGTGGTGAGGTGATCCCATGGGACGAGACGCTGCATTTGTCCTTTGAGGGAGAGAATCTTTTAAAGTTGCCAAAGCATGTAATGGCCTATTGTCGTTATGATGCATCTGAACCACATATTAAATCTGTGGCTATAGTTTAGTTTAGTTTATTATTTGTATAGCGCCGCCTGGCCCTGGGGCATCCAGGCGCTTAAAATGAATACAACATAACAGTATAGGCATAGGTGACAAAATCTGAACAAGCCTTAAGGACAGAAGGATCATTAGAGGCACCTAAGAATAACAATCCTCCTTACTCCCAAAGGTATAATGGAAGGGAATTTTAAAATGTTGCCTTAAATAAATTGTATTCCTCTTTAACAATGAATTCTCAAGGTTCATCCCTAAATACATTTAAGGGAAATTAATCTACCATTAAAAAGAAGTGGCCAAAACAAACTGATGTTGTTGTGAAGGACTACAAGCCATATGCACTGGGACAAGGAAGAGGGCTGTTGTAGCAGTAGTCAAGCAATTAAGCCTCATGGCCCACAACTGAAGGAAGCCGAGAGGTTTAAAAGGCTCCCTCAGGTGGCGCTGTTGAGCCACGGATGAATGAGGACGTGAGCACTGGGAGCTCCATCCGGGCCGCCGATATCCTGTGAAATACATCCTGGTTCCCGGTACCTGAGAAGACATTCCTCTATAGCATGTGATTCCTGGGGACATCAGCTCTCAGCTGCTGCATTCCTAGTCAAAATCGGACCAGGGGGGACTGTTCTGTGCCGCCCTGACAACGGGATGCTCTGCTCAGTGCCGCCAATTTAGCCCGGCGGTGTGTCGCTGCACAGACAACAGGAACAACAGGGTGCCCTCCCCCCGCCCACCACCGTGCTGTGGGAGACTGCGAACATCCAGACAGTTTCCCGGGACACCGGATCACCAGGCACGGCCACTCCTACCATGCAGGCTTTAGCGGCGAGGCGGAGTGTCGGCAGAGGGCGGCCGCCCATTGAGCGGCATCGGAGCTGGGATACACCCACCAATTATTACTGATGAACACAGCAGCCACGTCATGGAGGCCATCTGAAGGGGCACAGCATCGGTGATGGGTTGGACCTGAGCAGCGGACCGCTCCCTTTGCATCGGAGGACACACATGGCAGCCAGAGCTGCACATAGGGGGCCAGCGCCAAGCAAAGACAAGGGAAACCACCAAAGTGGGATATCAGGAGTGTGCACACACGGACCTACGGGCTGGAGGAATTCAGTTTGGGATTGCCTCGTTGGACACTGACCCGAGGTACTGCAGCGACACCCACCCAGCCAGGAAGACCTCCCATGCAGACGTAAAGGCAGGGGAGCCTCGCCTAGCTAGACGCACCGGGAGTTGTGCCAGGGAGCATAGGCTGGAGGCACGGCAACAGAATAGGGTTCACAAGGTGCAGAAGGGGAGCCCCTGCGAATACAGGAGCAGTAAAATCCCCAGAAAAAGACAGACACTGACCGGGGCCCTGGCTGGGCACGGTGGGGGCCTCGACTCAAAGAAGAGAATTTGCACTGACCCGAAGGCAAGTCATCTAGCACGCAGGCGGACTGTCCAGACAAGTGGACTTACCCTGAGAGAGAGAAGTGTAGAGTCCCACCATTGTTGCTAAGCCACACAAACTCATACTGCTGGCAATAGCCGCCCTGGTTGACACACACAGGGGAAGTCATGGTCAAGGATAAGATCAAGAAATCTGGGCAGCAGACCTAGAACTAACAATTTATGGAGGGGGCCGTCCAATGGGCCACAGTTCCAACACAAGAAGCGGTGAGAGAAGGAGGAAATGGGGGACCCCCAGCTTTCCCTTCGTGGTGTCATGAAGACCATAAGAGACTCTGGCGCTGCAATTGAAATTAATGTGGACGGCCTTGCAGCAGAGGTGTCCTTCTTGCGCCAGGACCTACGGAACCTTGCAACAAGGGTAGGAGAAGCCGAACAGCAGGTCTCTGATGCCAAAAATACAATTAAGTTGGAGAAGTAACTAACGCCGGTCACACAAAAGCTTACACAGCTGTGGAACAGTGCGGAAGACAGCGAAGACAGGAAATGATGTAATTACATTTGCATTATTGGTGTGCCGGAGAAGGAGGAGGGCCCCAGCATGGAGCTCTATTGTGCCGATAAACTTTCTAAAGTCTTCTCCGTAGAGCGGGCGCACAGAATCCCAACAGGCCGTCTAACCCCGGGAGCACCCACACAAACGAAAATAACAAGGCTATTGAACTACTGAGACAGTGATGCCTTATTGCAAATGGGGATGATCAAGGGCCCCATCACTTAAATAGGCCATTGGGTGTTTTGTTCCCCAGAATACACCAGTGAAATTTTGTCTATGACCCAACCAAGAGAAAGCTGCATTCGTTGGGCATTAAATATGCCCTCTTCTTGCCGGCACAACTCAAAGTACAGCATCGAGGGTCCACTCATCTCTGTTGGAGAAAAACCTGGTATGCCAGAGGTTTGGGTATGGCTAAGAGTTTACCCGTCCAACTCCTAAATGGCCCATCAACCCTTTCCCCAGAATAAATGGAGGACGCAGCCAAGGGCAAGTTAGAACTGTCGTTTATTACAAAAACTGACAGGGACCATACAGGACAAACACAATTCTCCAGCAATTCCAAATTAACAAGACACGCGTCCCCGTTTTTATACAAAATTGAATCATCACCTGGGCCGTCCCCAAAAAACCCATCCCTTACTCCAGTTGGATGCTTGGAGTGGTATACCCTACAGAGGGTCAGTATAGGTCTATTTCTACTGGACCTTCCATGTCAGGTGGTTGATCTCCCCCGTCCCCTAGAAACTATTACATTGCTGCAGGGTCGCAGACTTACCATTGGCCCTTGTCCTCTGCCATCAACCCCTGGAGTTCTGTCTCCTAATTAGTTGGAACTGGTCTCCCCAGCCCTGGGACCCAGTTCAGTTTTCCGCCCTCTGTGCACCTCTCCAAGGTGATGTGAACGACTATGTGTCACAAATGTATCTGGTAGTAACACCCCCTTTGCCTATGAGAGTAGACTCCACGTTGCAACATTTGTTTCACTTCTCGTCTGGATTGCTGAGAACAGTTTGTCTTCCCACCAAGGGTGAGTACCCATTGTCAAGTTCAGCCGCATCACGTGGTTGTGGACCACAAAATCTAGCTATTCAGGTCTGCATTTATGAGGATGTATTCTGTTTTCCTGCAGCTTCCACTTGTCGTTTGAAGCTTGGAATGCGCTCGTTTATCTCTGGCCTTGGCTGTGAGGCCCCTTGTTGTTTGAAGCTTGGAATGCGCTTGTCCATCTCTGGCCTTGGCTGCGAGCTCGGTCTTCCTGCAGCCTGAGTCTGCTTCTCTTGTCTGTGTCTAGCAGCTTATGGCCTTCTGTGATTTTCATTAGACTTATAATATCCTTCCTACACACTTATATTGTGCTATGTTTCCTATAGGTTAGTCGTATGTGGTCCTACCAGGATATATTTTGTTTTATTGTATTTTAGCGACAAGCAGTTTTTTTACAATCACATAACATATTGTTTAGTACACATCTATCACAACTTTTAAGAAGACAAAAAAGGGATTTCATTGTTAAAATTCATGACATTGAAGTTATTCCTTTTGCTTAACAGACAATTATTTTCCATGTCTGAATTTCAAATGTACAGTTTAGGAAAATTGCGATTAGGTTAGTATACCATCCCATTTGACTTCATAGGGAATTTAATTTTTAATCTTCTCCTGTTTATTTCTTTAAGGAAATAGTTTCAATTCTCTGAGATCCTCAAAGTTTCCATCTTGAGCCTTGGCTCCTGTCCCGAAACTAGTCTTTCCCAAAAGGAGTGCGCAGTCAGCGACCAACTGCTATGCACAAATCTGGCCAACCTCAAAGTTCTGAGTGTCGCCGTTCCTGAACACTCCATCAATATGTTCCAAATTTTGGACTCCTTGTGTGCGGCACCAGGGGCAGATGTTATCTGGATAGTCAGCCTTATGCCTTATCTGTAGTATCTCTCTCATTGGTAGGAGGTTAAGGTGGAATTTTAGGGAATCCATTCTCCATTGAGGATTGAGGAATTGTCTCAAGTGCATGGCACACCAGCCTATGGTCTTGTCTTGAAAAGATAAATGCTGGTATAGACTCATTCACCTCGCATGTCAATTGTTTTGATCCAGTCATATCTTTTTAGGGCTTCTTTAACAATCAGAGGGTTCTGTATTAAATCCATGACATCTCGTTCACATTTTAGGAGGATTGAAGAAACTTGCAACCAGTGGCGCAACACAAAATATGAGGGCCCCCCTGCAACAAATCACGGGTCACGCCACACTCTGGGCATGCCTAGATTACCACGCTTGCACAAAGCGCACAAACGTGATGCTGCAGGGGTATGCTGTACACTGCACTAGGATAAAGATATAAATGTGTTTTAATGCAATATACAGCAGACTTTCAGAGAAAAATTAGCTAAAAAGCCAGCGTGTTTGCACCTGTTTTGTAGGGTAACACCAATCCAAAAATCCAATACATGCACGTCACCAACAGTGCACAGGAACATTACTGCTTTGCTATTAAAAATGCCATGACACAATGAAAACATGTCCAACTGGCTGCATAATGTAGATTAGTGTAGACAAGTAATAACATATCACAGTAAAGCATGCAAGGACACATTTAGATATACCTAGACTGGTTGCACCAAAATGTCAGTCGAGGCAATAACACATGGTTATTTTATCACAGATGCCCAGAAAAAATATACAATGCCGCAGTAAGAAACGGCTAGACTGGTGGCACCCAAATTCCAGTCTAGCCAGGTAATTACACTTAGCAGGACTGCTTTATGAGAAATGCTCAGTTAAAAAAGTAATGCCAAACTAAGAAATGACTAGACTGGCTGCACCAAAATGCCTCTCTAGCCACTAATACCACATATCATGCCTGCTTAGCCTGGACACGGACGACCATTATGATTTTTCTCACAATCCCTCCCTCCACAGATCCCCTCTCCCTAACCCCCCATACCTCTCAAACTCAGCTCCCTGGCTTAGAATGACCTCGATGTCCCTCTTATTTGGCCTAGTGCTTACGTATGAAGCTCCTTGCCTCATAGGTAAGTACTAGGATGAGCAAGAGTGGGACTAGGAGTAAAGAAGATTACAGGTAGTTAAGTCAGGCATTAACTGCATGTACCTCTACCTCATCCCAGTACTTGTGTATGAGGCAGGCTGCCTCATACACAAGTACTGGACGAGGAAGAATAGGGCTAGGAGTAATGAAGATTACCAATAAGTAATCAAGGCCTTAAACCCAAGTAGTGGCGCAACACCATTGAGCTGACTGGTCTTCAGCACTCACTCACCGCCCCCCACCCCTTTGAAATTTTGGGCTATGTTGACTCGACCTGGCTGACCTACAGAGCAGTTGCCGGACAGAACATGACACATATGTTTAACGGCACCTGGTTTTTGCTGATAACAAAGGCCCAGCAATTCACTGTTAGTACCTGCATCCAAATGCATAATTTTTTAGGCAATTGAAATCATGATGTGGGTCCAGTATTTGCATGCCAGGGGAGTGATTGGAACGGTAGAGAGAACAGGAAACCGCTCATTCTCACAGCAACCCATAAATGGGTGCTTCAAAAGAGAGTTATCTGCTTGTAACATTGAAGCTGCACTAGAATAGTCTAATTAAAATGCAGAAAAGAAGTTAGATGCCCCCACACAAACACGTTTGCCCCTCCACCACCGCCCGTGAAGTTTGCACCCCTCCCAACATTTGAAGGGTTAGCCCCCCAAAAATGTAGGTTTTGTTGCTCCCCTGAACACAAGCACACACACCATATAAACACACGCAAACCCAGCCATCCATATATTTAAGTATGCACCCTTTCACCCTATAGGCACACACAGCCAGGCACCCACCCATACATTTACGTGTGCACCCTTTGACCATACACTCACACAGGCAGCCACCTATACATTTAAGTGTTTAGGAATCTCAAATCTAGGTGTGCTCTCCCTTTGTCTACCAATCTGTGAAACCTAGGTATTTTCTCCCCCTATCAAGAAATCTCAAATCTAGGTGTGCTCTCCCTTTGTCTGGTATCGCACACAAAGAAATACAGCTCACTATTTTCTTCAGTCTATTGCAATAGACTGAAGAAAATAGTCTATTGGACTATTTTCTAAGGAAGGCCTACACCCCTTAGAGGTGTAAAAATGTAATGAATTTTTCTGTATAGTGGCCTGTGTCTCCCTTGGTCTACCAGTTTTTGAAACCTAGGCCTATTCTCCCACTATCTAGGAATCATCTATTTGTGTTATCCCATTGCCTTCCATCTACGAATCCTAGGCCCGCCCTCCACCCAGAACACCCAGCAACCACTGAAAGCAAGTAACAATAGCAAGGTCACTGCCCAATTTAACTAGGAACCCGTAACCCACTTCCCATATCCAACTGTGCAGCCCTCTTCCAACACGTAGTATCCCGCCAGTGCCCCGCTTACGCCATCCATAAAGGAACATCAGATCCTAACCCACTAATTGGACATAAAGGGCATCCAGATATCACATCGCAAGAGGATATGAGTCGAAACCAACCAAACCACACAAGGCCCTACAGGCAGGCTACTGCCCCTGTAGCCTCAATACCCTAACCATCCTACTATCAAGGACCACAAAATGCCCCAACATAGAGTTGGACGCCGCCAAAGAGAATCGGAACAAGGAACAAACTGTAGAAACCCTCATGAATACAGAAAACACCCCAACAAACACTACAGTCAAAAAAACAAACATCATGAGAAGAGATAAATCACTATACCTTACACCGTACCTCGCCTCAACCGCAGCCCCTCAACACTCCCAAGGCCACTGACAGGTCCAGACACGCTGAGAACCAACTGGAACCCCACAAAAAAAAATAAGAGGATCCCAGAAGAGAAAGGTACGAAACCAAATCCCTCGCTCCATACATCACAAAAACACAAGGGTTCCGTCCAGCAACCCCATCAAAACATAGAAGACAACGAAGCAGAAGACTTCATCACCCAAACCATCAATCTAACAGACCGCCTCAATGACGAAGCAGAAGTCACTGATCACCAACCAATCTACGACAAGAAGCACTTCAACTAAACAACATCAAAACAAAACAAGGATCAAAAAATCTAACCACGTCAAAAAGATCCATTGCAACCTAATCAACGCTAGATCAATGTCCAAGCATGCCACAGAGATTTACGACCTCCTGTGCGACGGAAGTATCAACATCTTATTCATTACTGAAACATGGATAGATGATAAAAACAAAATTACACTCTATAACTGCCTCTCTGACAACTTCAAGTGCTCACAAGCAAACAAGAAAAACAAAAGAGGAGGAGGAGGACTTCATGTGTACGGTCAAAGACACAAATATCGAGCAGTTTGAGGTCCACATTACCGTTGACCAGTCGAATGCCAAACCGCCAAACTGCTCACTTACACTCACTTGCGCTGATAGTGCACGCATGAGCGCGGGGTAGCAGATTAAATACAAAGTCCAGGCAGGGCGTCCTCTGTGGTGGCGGATTCAGAATTTGCCAAAATGAGGTTAGGAAGCAAAACTGCTCATTTACGCTCCATATATACTCCTGTAGTCCCATAGAGTTAGTTGCCATACGCATCTGCAAGCTTGCTCAGGAAATCTTCGTTGCCTTGCGTTTAGCATTGCTGCACTTGGCTAATGAGACAAATAATGCTTTGACAGTGTGTATATGTATCTGTCTTCTGTCTACACAGCTGTGTAAGCTTTTTCTTACTGTATATGAATGAGTGTTTGTGTAAGCTGTGCGTGGTTGCGAGTGTTCTTCGTGGCTAACGCAGCTACCTCGTGGTGTCACTAATGACATCAACACAGTTGTTTCTCTGCATTTAATCGATACAGTCCATTATGGTGTTCGGTTCCATGATCAACATCGAGTCCCCTGTATCCGTAAGGACATGCACTGGATAAGATTGGAATGGCTGTCTGAGGGAATACCTCTCTACTTACGTGTCAGTCAGTGGTGCACTTGGGGGTTGTCCAAATAATGAGCGATTTCGGGCGTTCTGGACTCTTCAGGCCGTCATGTTCATCGAGGTAAGGAGGGGTATTCCTGGGACCCTCTCTTCAGTCCCCCCCCCCCAATCTCTGGTCGACTTGTCGACGAATCCTCCATACTTCGTCAATCTTGCGTTTGGCATCCATATCTTTGTCACTCCTCTAAGGTGTACATAGAAATGTGCATGATCATACAACTCCAGGTCATAGAAGTACATTCTCCTTCTGGGTTACACCACACCCACTTCCCCCAGTATCTGTTATCGTCATATGGGTTGTGGCACTTTATGAACTCAGTCAGAAACAGACATTCTTTTATCCTGGTCCTTAGGCTATTTCTTTCTTCCACTATCTTGTCTCTTTCTTCTCCCATGTTCACATCCACCATCACCTTCATCCCTATTGATTTCTCAGTAGTTTTGCAGCATTGTGTAATGCAGATCTTCACCACACAGTCCCACTAGTACTAATATTAGTGCCCCTAGTAATACTTTCAGTCTGTCCGCCAGCCATGACCGCAGCCAGGCCCATAGGCACGCCAACCAGCTATGGTCTTTTCAAGTCCCTTTGGCTTCTTTCTGCACCTTGGCATGCATCTTTGAAAATCGTGTCACCGCTTCCGTCAGTGTGCCATTCTCTCCAACATTGGCAGGTACAAATGTGCAATAGGAACTCCGATCTTGGCGCAAACTCCTCCTTCCATTGCTGTGAGGAGGTCTAGAATATATCTGTTCGGGAGTGGCATCAACCTTACTGCTTAAAGCTCTTCCTTTATCGCATTGAAGAGTGTATGGTCTCCATCAGCTCCCATCTGGTTATCTGCAACCATTTCACATTTGTATACGTCTGGACTTCTGGAACAACAACAGCGAAAAACATTTCTGTCCAGCTGGATAACCGATGATCAGGTGGTACATCGTCTAGGGATGCTTCTGACACTGATGAGAAATGGTTGTCTCTCTTCACTCTACTCATTTCCACAGACCGTTTCTTTCTTCCCTTTTCTTTTACTCTCAAAGACCTTTTCTTCCTAGTATTAGTATCCATCTTCTGGAAGTGGTCTATCTTCCAGTCTTTCTGTGGCACTAACAGTGCTGGCATATCGATGTGTACCAATGAGCAAATCCCCTCCCCTACTGTGCCGACCTACATTGCTGGGTGCTTTTCTGTGTACATACATTCTATGTTATCTCCAACCTTTACTGCAACTTCAAAATCTTGTAGCACAATGCTGGTTTCTTCAGTGGTATTATGGGCATCGCTCCAGCTTCATTGTCCACCCAGGTAAGCAACTTGGCACTTGCATCCCTTACTTTCAGACACTTCTCATTCTCTCCTTGCACTATGTTCACTGGTGATTGTACTAGGGTGTGTGCTTTGCTTTCTACCACTCCGTCCTTCCATCCCTCCTCTGTGTATACTTGGCCATACAAGAGTATTTGTGGTCTTTCTCAACATCCTGATTCTTCTCCTATCTCCTTGACCCCCCCCCACTTCGGCACAGTAGGTTCTTCAGTGTTATTGTTTTCGTCTTGCCTTTCTGCGGGCCATCAGTTATGTATTGTATAGCTTAGTCTAACTGCCAGTAATTGTTCATCAAGTCAAGAATCTTTATGTAGCTGTCTTCATAGGGAAATGTTGCTTGAGACATCCATCTCAATGTTGCCGTTTTCCCTTGGAATCTTCCTCGAGTTGTAAACATGGATAGGTACGAGGCATTGTGCTCTTGCTGCTGGTATTGCAGTTGCTATGAACGTTCTGGAGGCACTCGTGGCATAAGGGATTAGTGAGCAGACATAGCAGCTCTCCCCAGTGGTTTCTTTACCTACTTTCATCATGTGTTTATACTACATGTTGTTAGACACTCTAGCAGCGTCAGCGAGATATAGGTCACCCACAACCTCCCCCATATCTGTGTCAGCACTGCACTTACCTCTCCTTACCGTGCTTACAGTGCTCCCCGGTCGTTACACCTGCTGGGTTGGGGTTATGTTAGTAGAGGATACAGTGTTTTCACTAGACACAAGAGGTATTCGCCAAAAGAGAAATGCAAAAACCCCACTTGGAAATAAAAGGCAAGACCAGATGAGCATGTTTTTAATGACTCCTTCCATTTACTTGTGCCTCTGGATTCTTGTGCAGCTTGAAGATATCAGTTGCCCGCCTGAAATGCGCACAAACTGTGCGTTATTGGATTAGTGTTGTATTAGTTCAAGCACTGTAAATCATATAGTCTGTCATAGCAAAAATTGATAGCTGTTCCCACACAGTTCTAATTGTAGGATCTCCGAGTACTGCAAGAATAGATGGGCTTCCTCGGTCGTGTTGTGGATAAGCTTGGGCCAAATATGCTATAAAAAGTAGTACACACTAGGAGGACGTGCTTGGAATCTGTTGGACCTTCTGCCAAATTGGCTCTGGAAAGTATCAGGGTGTGAATCAGTGGGAGGCATGAACAATTATGCAATAAAACAGTTGCACTTTCACAAAAAATGTGTGCAGAGAGAAATATAACAGACAATGTACCCTCACTCTGGATGTGTAGGAAGTCCTTGCCCTAACTGCTACCAGTGAGCAAGTAACCATTGGGTGTCCTCTGCTCGGCAGTGCTGATTCCAAAGTGTCTAATTGCTCTTCTTGCTGAGGATCGTTGGCCCCGCCGATCTCATTGCCAGGTGAGGCCATAGCTTTGTAGGGCTTGATGTCGCCGATAAGATTCCAAACCGTCTTCCCAACCAGTTTGACGGCTCACTCAGTTACCTGTTCAACAGTATGTGGACCTGTGAACCGGGGTGTGTCCCAGTGCCGGGTGAAGTTCCTCAGGAGAACCTGGTCTCCTGGGTATACAAGCGGTGGTTTAAGCAAGTCCTCTGGGCTGTCGATGCGGTTACTTTCTCTGCCGACTTCAGGCCACACCTGGTGGTGTATCTGGCGAGAGATGAAAGAGGCACTAGCAATCAAGGAAGTCACATAATCATACATTTCCTGGGCCAATACATCTGCAGTGGTCTGCACATCTTTCACTGCTCTATTGGGAGGAGCCAGGGGAAGTTGCATGCGCCATCCTGTTACCACCTTGTGTGGGATTAAATGGTGGTCAGACACGGGTATGTTGCGCAATGCGAACAGGGCTGGGGCGGACAGTGTAGCCAATTCTTGTTTAGGCTCTTTTTAGTCTTAGCTATGGCCTCCTTAAGCAGGCCATTGAGGCGTTCACACACCCTGTTCGCTTGTGGGTGATAAGCGCAGGAGAATTTGTGTTGGATGCCCAGCTACTTTGTAACATGTTGGAACATCTAATTGGCAAAGTGAAGGCCATTGTCAGACCGCAGGGCATCACACACGCCCCATTGTGGGACCACTTCCCTGACCAGAAATGTTGCTGCTCTGAGGGAGTCAGTATGAGAACAGGGACGGCCTCGATCCAACGGGAAAATGGCCATACAACCACTATCATGTAGCGGTACCCTTGGCAGACTTGTATCATGTCGACATAGTCGAAGTGGAGGTGTTGAAATGGACCAACGGTGAGAGGTATGGCTCCTCTCACAACTCTCAATGTATGTCCTGCAGTAAACTGCTTACAAGTAAGACATTACTCATGAATTCGGCCACATGTTCTGCCAAGTTAGGACAGAACCATGTTTCTCCAATATGGGCGGCAAGCATGTCCTTCCCTGTATGTGTTGGATAATGTGACTGTGTCAGTGCTGTGTGCAATAATGCCAGTGGCATAACCACCTTCCCTGTGTTATTTTGCGGCCATAGGGCATCTGTCTGAGATACTGTACATCCCCCCCCCTAAGCATCAGGTCCTTCTCCTCCCTGGGTGCAGCTCCCTGCAGCTCCATGATTTGTGTTTCTGGTAATATATTGTATCCATCCTTGAGTATCATTTTCTGTGCATAATCATATGCTTGCGACGAAGCCTCCATTTCTAGAAGGTCCCCAAAATATGCGGCACATTTTGCTTCCGCGTCTGCTGCTTCATTTCCCCTTCAGACAGGGTCCTCCCCTCTTGTGTGTGCTTGGCGTTTTACTATTGCTAGTTGCTCTGATAGATGTAGGATGTTAACCAACCTGCCCAATTGCACCGGGGATCCAGCTACACGCCTGAAGCCCCTCCTCATCCAACTTGACAGCCCAAAATGCACTGTGGTTGTCACATAGGCTGAATCTGAATAAATCGTCACTTCCTTTCCCCTGCTGTGCTCTAAGGCCAAAATTAGGCTACTAGCTCCGCTGCTTGTGCCGAGTAATGTGATGGCAGTCTTGCGTTTGTCACTACCTGTCATGATGCCTACCCCCGGGCATCCGGATCAAGCCCATCAGCCCCGGGAGCAGGCATCCAGATATTTAATAAAACCCCAGCAGCCCAGGCTGGGGGCTGTCAGAGTTCAGTCCTGGCGCCTTAGCCTTAGGCGCCAGGCTCATAATAGAAATCAGTCCTGGTGCCATAGGCGCCATAGGCTCATAGACTTTACTTACCTCATGCAGACCATGCTGCAAATGAATCCAAGCCAACGTGAGGCCTGGATGGGACTATTTTACTACAGGGACTATTTTTTACTCGGGTGTGGTTCTAGGGACTTCTTACCTGGAACTACTTTGGAGGCTATTTAAACCACGCCTGAACAGCAGCACATACTTCGCGTTATTCTGCATCCAGCAGCGTAACGCTCACTGTGCCTGCAGTCAGCATCCAGTCTTCAGCCACGCCTGTCTCGAATCCAGAGCTCCTAGCAATAGAAGAAAGAAGGAAAGGTTAGAACACATATTATTTCAATCCTTACCTGAATTCCGGATCCATCACATCTTCGAACTTGAAAAGGACATTATTCTACACGTGTCGCATCGCCAGCTGCAGCGCCGCGCCGTGCCATACTCACCAGTCCTCACAGCATTTTTCGATCCGGCGCAGCCTCCATCATTTTAAGGTGAGCCGAGAGAGCCAACAAATACAACCTCTCCACCATAGACTTACCTGATTAACAACCAGAGGCATTATTCTGTAACAAACCGCAACTTCTTATGCCGCACCTGTAAGGAGAGAGAGAGAAACCAGCAATTTAAATACACGCATCTTTTACCAGACAGTGTTGCGTAATACAGACTCTTACCTAAACACCATCAGCTGCCATAGGACAATCTTCCCTTGGATCCAGCTGCAACACAAGAAAGGAATGTACAAGAGTGAACATCGGACATATAGAACTCTTTGAACTTTATGCTTACGGGTTCTCGCCTGGAACCTTGGGGTCAATATTCATCCGGAACTCTTCCAACGCCTTCAAACCAGTGAAGTAACTGGTATCTACGCGCCCCTGAATTCCACGCAGGATGGAGAGCTCATCATTTAAAAACATAAGGTGAGCTTAATGAAAGTGAATATCGGTGGTGATTAGTGGGGAGAACAGTGGGGAGCCATTACTAGAATCCACGGGTGGCTAAATCACTCTCTCCACTTGCAGGAGAATACTTCTACGGGTCAAGCAGACGAGATTAGGCAGTCCAGTCTGTCATCTCTGCACTACGCTTCACGTTGGAGGAGGTTGCAGCTGTCCGGGTCCGATCGACGCCCCTGTGGGAGCCAGGTGAGCGTAACAGAACGCAAAGCCCATCTACAAATCCCCACCCGGGCGTTATGGAAACCTCCGAAACAGACCAACTAGCCCAATTATTAGGGGGAATTTAGGGCGGAAGTGCATTCTGCGCGCCAAGAGACTAATGCCCTCAGGAGATAACTGATTGCGTCAAAGGAACGCACAGATGATCTTGCTAGACAACTGCTGCAAAATCAAGCTGGGCAACCACCCCTACCTGGACTCAGGGGAAACCCAGCAACTGTTTCATCGAGCAATCCTGTGCAAGTAATCCTACCAGGGGCTATTCCTTTAGCTCCACCCGAACGCTTTGCTGGGGACCCAAAAAGGTTTGCAGCGTTTATGAATCAATGCCGCTTGCACTTTTTATGCAGACCTGGAGCTTTTCCAAATGACCAAGCCAAAGTAGCCTTTGTACTATCATATCCTAGTGGCAGCGCAGCTGGCTGGTCAATTCCACTAGTCAACCAGGATGACCCTCTTCTTCGGGATTTTCAGGGTTTTCAAAGAAGCATGGAAAGACTATTCGCCAGACATTTACAGGGACAGGCCCTGGATAACGAACTTTTATCCCTACGACAGGGTAATCAGGATCTGCTAACCTATATCGCAACCTTCAATAGGTTGGTGGTGGAAACCGGATGGCCGGAGGAGAAACAAATTACATTATTTCATCGTGGGCTTCGGAGAGAACTCAAAGATGTTTGGCTCAAGTTGTGAACCCACCTCAGGATTGTACAGAATATATAGACTTAGTGGTCCAGTTAGACCACCGACTTCAGAATAGAAAGGCTGATTGAGCTAAGTTCGAGAGTCGGGTATGGGTTAAACCCAATGTTAGCCCCAAAGGAACAGAGGCATCAGAACCTATGCAGATCGGGGGGGTTAAAGGACCCTTAACTCAAAAGGAAAGAGAAAAGAGACGGCAGATGCAATTGTGTCTGTACTGTGGAACCGCAGGACATTTTCTACGGGATTGCCCTATAAAACCACCCAAGAAAGTAGTAGGAGTTGCTGACAAAAGTCAAATAGAGCCTGATTCGGGAAACGACCACGCCCGACAAGTGTAGAGGTCCGCTTGCCGAGCTTAAAGAAGGACACTCAGACCTCCCACCTAATTACACCAATGGTCCTAATTGATCCAAGGCAGCCATCACGTATGCACGCAGTAAGGGCATACATTGATAGCGGGGCCGTAGGAAACTACATGACCACGAATTGGCCTCAAGGATGAATCTACCCCTTTGCGAAAAAGACCGCTTCGGATGTCATCACCACAGTCGATGGAACTGAAATTGCCTCTGGGCCTGTAACTCATTCCACTACTGAGCTGACACTGTTGGGTCAAGATGGGCATCGAGAAACTATTATGTTTGATTTAATCAAGGCCCCACAATTCCAAATAATTCTGGGAATCCCATGGTTGGAAACACATAATCCTTTTATTGATTGGCGAGAGAAGAGAGTGACCTTCCCAGATTGTGCACACACCTGTTACCCAGAAAAAACCTTGAACAAAAGCCTGGCAACCATCACTAATCCAGTTGTGCAGTTAACTCAGGAATATCAAGAATTTCAGGATGTTTTTCAAAAAGAACAGGCAAATACCTTACCACCTCACAGATCATACGATTGTCAAATCGACCTAGTACCCGGTGCACAACCTCCATGCAGTAGAATCTACGCCCTTACGGAACCTGAATATCTTCAACTACGACAATATCTGGACCAATACCTCGCTAATGGCTTCATTCGTCCATCCAAATCTCCTGCATCCTCAGCTCTATTCTTCGTGCCTGAAAAGGAAGGTGACCTTAGAACGCGCATAGACTACTGCGCATTAAATCAGATTACGGTAAAAAAACGATACTCATTGCCTCTGATCCCCGAATTACTAGACCAAGTAAAGGATGCTTGTATCCACACTAAGTTAGACCTCCGAGGGGCATATCATCTGGTACGTGTAAAGAATGGCGATGAATGGAAGATTGCCTTTCGCACCAAGTACGGGTAATTCAAATATCAGGTGATGCCCTTCGGGTTGTGCAATGCACCAGCAGCCTTCCAGTATTTTATGAACGATGTCCTTCGTGAACTCATTGACGTCTGTGTTGTCGTATACATATACAATATTCTAGTGTACTCCTCCTCAGAATCAGACCATGTGAAGCATGTTCGTGCAGTCCTTGAGAAACTACAACCAGCACAAGTGATATGCAAAATTGCAGAAATGGGTCTTTAATTCTACAGAAGTTGAATTCCTGGGATTTATCCTGACTCCAAAAGGCGTTCGAATGGACCCTTGAAAGGTGGACGCAATCCTCAAGTGGCCATCACCCAGTTCAGTTAAAGGGGTACAAAGCATGCTTGGATTTGCTAATTTCTATCGCAGATTTATTCCTGAATTCTCACATATTGTACATCCCATCACAGCACTTTTGCGAAAAAACAAACGTTTTTTGTGGACTGAAGAGGCTGAAAGAGCCTTCCAAGAGCTAAAATAGAAATTCACGTCTGCACCTGTCTTAAAGCATCCCCGCCCTGAGCTTCCATACATAGTTGAAACCGATGCATCCAGTTTAGCCATGGGAGCTGTCCTGTCCCAGAAGGATCCCGAAACCGGTCAACTTCATCCAGTAGCATTCTGGTCAAGAAAGTTCTCAGCACCCGAATTAAACTATGCGGTTACTGATAAGGAGTGATTAGCCATCAAGTCTGCCTTCAGGGCTTGGCGGCATTATCTTCTCGGTGCCAGGCATACCATCACTGTAATCACCGATCACAAGAATCTGCAGTATTTGAAAACAGCCAAGGCCCAATCATCGCGTCAACTTCGGTGGGCATTATTCTTTGCCGAATTCGATTTCGTGATCACTTATCAACCAGGTAGTAAAAACGGCAAGGCAGATGCCTTATCCCGAACAGGGATGGGAGAAGTATATTCGAACCCGGAACCGGTGCCTATAATTTCAGAACAAAGAATTCTTGGCATAACTACTCTACAGACTCTAGAAGACATTCATTTAAAAATCCAACAACTTTTCGATCCAGCAGCCCTACAGGACTGGGTAAAGAAAGGCCAAGATTATTCAGTCATCAATGACCTACCTTACTATCAAGGACGTCTATTTCTACCACACAAGGAACTACAAGAACTAGTCATCTCCAATTATCATGACGCCCTTATGGAAGGACACCCAGGTATCGCAAAAACTGAAGCTAAAATTAAAAGACAATTCTGGTGGCCCACCTGGCAAAAGGACGTCAAGTCATTTGTGATGTCTTGTGGTATCTGCGCCCAAAACAAAAGTCCGAAGAAAAAACCAGCTGGCCTTTTACAACCTTTGGATATTCCACCTACACCATGGCACACCTTGTCTTTAGACTTCATTACAGATCTACCTCTGTGTAATGGATTTAACACCATTCTAGTTATTGTGGATCTTTTTTCCAAAATTGCCCACTTTATTCCTTTAAAAGGATTACCTTCCGCTTCGATTTTGGCCAAGGAATTTCTCGAAAACATTTTTTGAATCCATGGATTTCCTTCAGTATTGGTATCTGACCGAGGTAGTCAATTCATTTTGCAATTTTGGAAGAAATGCTGTCAATTGGCGCAAATTGACGTAAGGCTATCAACCAGTCACCACCCCCAAACTGATGGTCAGACGGAGAGGACCAACCAGACTCTTGAACAATACCTACGTTGTATGCTACACCAAACCGAAAGCAATTGGGAAGATGTTTTATGGATTTCCGAATACGCATACAATAACTCTGTACATTCAGGAACCGGACAAACCCCCTTTCATACCATATATGGACATCATCCTCGAACCTCAGAACTCCATTCGCCTCAACACTTAGAAATGCCTGCAGTGACTCATCTGCACTCTACTATTACACAAACCTTTAAGGAAGCAATAGAACACTTGAAACAAGCAAAGGAGAAATACAAGAAAAATGCTAATCGACATAGAAGTGAAACTCCACAATACCAGATTGGAGATCAAGTTTGGCTGGCTACAAAACACATACCTCTAAAGGTCTTTCATGTTTCACTTCTAAAACCAGTTCAACCTGGGACAAGATTAACCAAACCACCTGACCCCATCCGAATAGATGGAGAACCTGAATTCGAGGTAAAGAATATCCTGGACTCTAAGATGGTTAAATCAAGACTTTTTTATTTAATCGACTGGAAGGGTTACGGACCACAAGAAAGGTCATGGGAGCCTAGGGACCACGTTCATGCACCTCAGTTGGTGAAGAAATTCCATCAGAACTTCCCAGACAAACCAGGACCAAGGGGAAGAGCAACTTTAGGTGGGGGTGGGGGGGGGGGGGGTGCTGTCATGATGCCTACCCCCGGGCATCCGGATCAAGCCCATCAGCCCCGGGAGCAGGCTTCCAGATATTTAATAAAACCCCAGCAGCCCCGGCTGGGGGCTGTCTGGGTTCAGTCCTGGCGCCTTAGGTGCCAGGCTCATAATAGAAATCAGTCCTGGCGCCATAGGCTCATAGACTTTACTTACCTCATGCAGACCATGCTCAAATGAATCCAAGCCAACGTGAGGCCTGGATGGGACTATTTTACTACAGGGACTATTTTTTACTCGGGTGTGGTTCTAGGGACTTCTTACCTGGAACTACTTTGGAGGCTATTTAAACCACGCCCGAACAGCAGCACATGCTTCGCTTTATTCTGCATCCAGCAGCGTAACACTCACTGTGCCTGCAGTCAGCATCCACTCTTCAGCCACGCCCGTCTCAAATCCAGAGCTCCTAGCAATAGAAGAAAGAAGAGGAAAGGTTAGAACACAGGTATTATTTCAATCCTTACCTGAATTCTGGATCCATCACATCTTCGAACTTGAAAAGGACATTATTCTACACGTGTCGCATCGCCAGCTGCAGCGCCGCGCCATACCATACCATACCAGTCCTCACAGCATTTTTCGATTCCGGCCCGGCCTCCATCATTTTTCTTCGCCGAATTCCACCATCTAGGGGACAAAAGAAACATAAGGTGAGCCGAGAGAGCCAACAAATACAACCTCTCCACCATAGACTTACCTGATTAACAACCGGAGGCATTATTCTGTAACAAACCGCAACTTCTTACGCCGCAACTGTAAGGAGAGAAAAAACAGCAATTTAAATACACGCATCTTTTACCGGACAGTGTCGGGTAATACAGACTTACCTGAACACCATCAGCTGCCATAAGACAATCTTCCCTTGGATCCAGCTGCAACACAAGAAAGGAATGTACAAGAGTGAACATCGGATATATTGAACTCTTTGAACTTTATACTTCCGGGTTCTCGCTTGGAACCTCAGAATCAATATTCATCCGGAACTCTTCCAACGCCTTCAAACCAGTGAAGTAACTGGTATCTACGCGCCCCTGCATTCCACACAGGATGGAGAGCTCATCATTTAAAAACATAAGGTGAGCTTACTGAAAGTGAATATCGGTGGTGATTAGTGGGGAGAACAGTGGGGAGCCATTACTAGAATCCACGGGTGGCTAAATCACTCTCTCCACTTGCAGGAGAATACTTCTATGGGTCAAGCAGACGAGATTAGGCGGTCCAGTCTGTCATCTCTGCACTACGCTTCACGTTGGAGTAGGTCGCAGCTGTCTGGGTCCGATCGACGCCCCTGTAAGAGCCAGGTGAGCTTAACACTAGACTAGTGTTCTCTCAGTCTCACTACTGCTGTTCCAGCATGTCTTTCCCCATCTGTTTGGTCAATTGTTGATGACCCATCAATGTAGAGCACATCTCCCCACTCAATTGTGTCCTCCGGTACCTTGAGAGTGTTGCATAATTCTTCCAGGTTTGCTGTGCAGTCATCTGCGTAGTCACCCTCCTCTAGAACGTCGGCGATAAAAGTCGCTGGGTTAACAAGTCTGCATCTCACTACCTTGAGGGCTAGGTTGGTTAGATAGTAACTCAGCATACCCTGAGACTCTCTGTTGTCAGTGTGCTCTTTGGTCTTTCCAGTATTGGCAGCCAATGCTCGCTTGCATGGATAGTGTCCTCTCATTACCGGGGATAATTTCCCACTGTAGTAGGCTAGTGGCTTGTGCCCCAGGCTAGTCTTCGATGGAGTGCTATTGACAGCAGTACTGACACAGGAGTTGTAGCACAGGAAGAATTCCTTTGATAGTATGGAATCCTCTACACCGGAGCTGTGCAGATTGCTACCTTCAACTCGTTAAATGCTTGTCATTTCTGTTGTCCATCGTATTATTTTCTCCCCTTTCTGAGCTTCTTTCAGTGCAGTTAGTAAGGGTCTGGTATATGTGCTGTAGTCAAATACCCATGCCCTGCAATAAGTGCATAGTCCCAAGAACTGCTGCATCTCTGACTGTTGTGGGTTTTGCTGTCTTACGTATTGTCTCCGCCCTCTCTGTGTCACTCGTCGGCCATGTTGGGAGATCATCTGTGAAATGTACATTACTTCTGCCTGGCAATATTGCATTTTTGGCCTTGTCCACCTTGTATCCCTTGTTTGCCAACACTGTCAGCATGTGTACTGAGTCATTTCTGCACTGTTCTTCTGTCTGGCTACAGATGAATAAGTAATCTACGCACTGTATGACTGCTCTCCATCTGTATGTTGCATTGGTCCATCTGAAGGACCCTGTTGAATATGGACGGTGATTCGTAGTACCCTTGAAGAATTCCTGTATGTTTCAAGTTCTTATTTCTATATAGAAATGAAGTCAAGTCTTGCGAGTCTGGGTGTAGCGGTATAGAAAAAGCATTCTTCTAATCTAGGACTGTGATGCAGGCAGCCTCTGTTGGGATGCTGCACAAAATTGTGGCTGGATTCAGAACTAAAGGATATTCTGCTTCTACAATCTGATTAAGAGGGTGCAAGTCCTGTATAAAACACAACCCAACCCCCTGGTCGCCTTTTTGACTAGGTACACGGCCGTGTTGCATGGTGATTCTGATGGCACTAGAATGCCTTGCTTCACCAGTGCTGCAATGGTTTCATAGATCCCTTTGTCTGCTTCCCTTGAGAGTGGGTACTGTTTTACTTGCGGTAAAATTGCTCCTGGCTTCAGCTTTAACTTCACTGCTCTCATCCCCTTCAGAGGCCCCACATCATATGGACTAGTGGTCCATAAGACGAAGGGTACTTTGGCCAAATCTTCCTTGAGAAAGCTTGGTGGTGCCTTCAGCACCATCACCATTCTCTGTGCTACCTCTGTGTAATGTATCCTCGCCCAATATGTGACGCTCATTTCCAACACCATCTTATGGTCTGATCTGTTGTTCCTGAATAATTCTTCGTCTGTCACTGTGGTCAACTTGTATCCTTCAGCTATGGCGATCACTGCTCGCCATGGTCACCCTCTGTCATCTGTCCCATGCATTGCTATCCACTTGTCTCCCACGATTACTGCCTCATTTCTAGTGGCACTATCATTCCTTCCTCTCCATCTAATGGTATCTCTGTTCTGAACAAGTACTCATTTGGAATGCGCCACATTTTGCCCTGAATCCCTGGGAGCCATGTTATTGCAATCACAGTCCCACATTGGAACAGCTCCTCGTCCACTGGCACCCCCCTCTGTACAGTTTGTCCACAATAAGCTTGAATGATTTCCCTTGCATTGAGAAGGTGTATCCTTGGTGTGGAGCACACTATCCCCTTGTCCGTAAATGAAATGGTCATGTTAAGTCTGCTCATAATGTCTCTACCTAGTATGTTTACAGGTTCTGTCGGGAGTAAAGTAGGGGCAAGTATGCGGGGCTTCCAGGGGACCTCCTAAGCAGATGTGGGAATATGCACAAACACAGGTGTTTTGGCGCAAATGTATTAAGAGATTGTTGGCAACAATTGGATTAGTGGTCCCCTGTGTTCCTAAACTGGCTATACTTGGAATCTGGGGGGAAGCTGGGTTCACGAAACATGAAAAGGTGTTTGTCCACTGCACTAGGACTGTCAAAACAAATCATTTCAACAATGTGGGTTAAGGGGGGACGGGGGGCTGGGGGGGTCTGCGGATTGCCCACGACTCAGCCAATAGACTGCTGAAATGGATAGATGCATGTCTCTCGAACAGTGTCTTTACAATGTCAGAGGCTACCCACGGAAATTTCAAAAGGTGTGGGGTTATGGGAATGACAGGTGAGAGATGTGAGCGTGACTCACCCTAGGTTGGCCGCTGCAGACAATGCCTGTAATGGTTACTTTTACAATGTTGCATATGATTCCAGTCTATACAAGATTGATGAACCAATGCAGACACCACCAAGTGTTTTGTTTGTTGCAACGTTACCTAAAAGTAATAAAAAGAGTTATAAAAAAATAAACAAAAAGGCCCCCTCATGTGCAGGCAATTAGAAGAAGCTGCAACTGTCGCTGGAGTATATGCAGAAGTAGCAGAAGCAGAGGGAAGAAGGCGCAATGTTGGCAATCCGGGAGAACCGAAGGGACCCCAGGACTCTTGATGCAGCAGATTTCACCTGTTGTCCTATGAGGGTCCTGTTGCCCCAATCGCTGACTTGCAGAGGCTGCACAGTGGAAGGCATGCAGGAAGACTTCCTTTCCCCACGTGAGATTAATTGCAGAGATTGTGCAGCAGGAAGTGTGTCGTAGACCGTGACAAGAAGTTGCTCGGATGCCATGAGTCTCAGGAGCGCAAGGGGCTTCTTAATTGAGTGGCCGGACCGGAAACACCTTCAGCGAGGAAGGGTGTGGGTCCCAAGTGAAGGCGGAAGTTGCAGAAGTTGTCCAGCATGTGGAGAAAGGAACCGAGAAATCGGTGAGATGAGCCGTAACAGATTCTTTGTGCGAGCACTGCCAGCAAGAGAATCCTGCTAAATTATCACTTGCGTATGAGTAGAAGTGATTCAAAGTTGATCGTTAAGCATTTAACAATGGAACACTTGAATTGTAGTACTCGCGTGTGACCAAGCATTCTCCCTTGTGAAGAGAAAAGCGTTGAAACAGCATTGTTGAACTTAAAACCTTGCAAATCACATAGAGAGGTGGTTGCGTGTGCCTAATAAAAGGATTCAAAGAGGAAGGTGACCTCTGAAAGTTTACTAAAGCAGTTAACAATTCATAAGAAGAGATGCCAAGTTTTTAAACATTGCATTTACAAGTCAGACAGAGCAAGCAATGCCCAAGGCAAGAGTGCACAAGGTATTGCCCCAGTTAAGACTTAAACCAGCCTTTCCCAGAGTCAAAGAACAATCTGAATGTAACTGAGAGCCAAACAGAACATCAGTCTTGCCTAAGAGAGGGGTGTACAAGCATTGCCTGAAGCCAAGAGAGCGGCGACAAAGCTTCTGGGTAATTATTCTGGCTAACAGTAGGCAGAGGGATAAAGGCAAGGAGGGGAAGGGAAGCTTGTTACTTGTGGTTTTCGTTTGAATTTGATGCAACCTACATGCCAAAGCCAATAGGAAGTAGAGAGAAGTGTGTCCTAAAGGCGATTCTGGTTTGTCGTTGTGGCAGACAGACAAGAGAGGCAAAGGGGCTGCCCCTTTGGAGACAGAATATTCAGAGGAAGAGTGACTTGCTTACTTGAAGGTGTGGAAGTACCAGAAAGTGATTGTCATATCTGAACACTGTTAAGTCACAAAGCGCTGAAGCTGTGCTGGTGTATTTCATTGTGAGTAGATCTAAGACTTCAGTAGTACAATTGAAGAAGGAATACAATGAGGCAGAGGGTAAGGCCCTCATGGTGAACTTTTGTAGAAGTTGATGAGATTTCAAAGTTGCTGAAGTAGAAGTAGACGTGCGGTCAGTCATCCTGACAAAAGATACCTACCATGACACCTAATCTTGTAAAGAAAGACATATTAAGAGTTAACCAGGAACTATGTTTCATTAACATCTGCAGAAGTTGCATTTACTCTAATCGAACGAACTGTGGTGTTTCCTCTTGAAAACTGGAAGTTATGGTAAAGCATTGTGGCTGGGAATGACATTGATGCTATTTTGAGGAAGTGATTATGATTGATTATTTATAACGCGCTTAATACCCAGAGGTTTCTAAGCGAGAACCCGGGCATCTAACCTGTGTTGCTCTGCGTCGTCTTGCTTCCAAGGCAAGCGCGTTGCCCCTGAGCTATCCACCCGAGACAGTGGAAAGACTTACTTCACCAAGAATAAATGCTTTTTTCTGTTGTCGGAACTTTGGTTGGCAAAACTTTACTTTAACATTGAAGAAGACAAGAACTGAATTGAGACTGTAGAAATCTTGGATTTCCTTGTTTCTTTTGTTGAACCTTGGAGTAGAATATACCTTGAAACCTGTGGAAGGAAAAGTGACCCAGGTTACCAAGAGAGAGTGTGAATATCATTGTGATATTATAACTTGCCATATATTTTCTTTATGTATTTGATGTTTAAGTGTGAGGGTCAGATATCCTATGTTAGATTGTTTTCCTTTAATTTTGATAGGCAGGAACATCCTCGTCAGAGTAGGGATAGTGAGGCATTTGATAACATTTATGATTTCATAAAATGGAATAATTTGAAAAATCATCCAAATGTTTTCTCCATCGCACTCCTGACCCCTCATACATGGGAACAACCAGTCCCGACCCCTGCTCGAGGATCCATGCCTTTTGAGCCTTTGAAAGTAACCCTGGACCAACCGGTGGACTGATCAGCTCTCTCCTGGGTTGCTTTGCTGCTGCTATAGTCGTTCCAAGTGCACCCTTGGAAATTGGAGCATCTTTAACTTGTAATACAACACACCTGCTCCTGCATTTTCACTCTTCTTGCATCAATGCAAGCTGTGCATGGCCTGATCCTTTGTTCGTCCCTGGAAGATCGCTTATTGCTGCCTGATCGTGGTGACTCTCATTGCAAAGCATATTCTTTGTATCCTAGAGGTTGCCTGCTCCATAGTGGTCTTTCTCTTTACTTTGTTTGGGTGTTCAGCAGCAAAGTGCCTAGAACCGAGATTCAAGCACTGTAACTGATCGAAATCCTGCATCCAAAAGTGACCTCTGCAGCCTTGATCCCCTCGGCCCTTCGTTGACCAGACCACGCACAGAGCACTATGTCAGATTATGTCCCCAGCGGATTCCGGAACCTCAGCAGTGGTCTCTAGAGAAATTGGAGTCAGGTGTATAAGTTAAAATACCTGTTCCTCCCCCATGTTCTCTGTAGGGTTACATGGGTGTAAGGTCCTGTCCCTGGATCACTCTTTCCTGATTTGGTCAGTGGAGGCTTAGTCAAGGATCCATTCCTAGGACTATCCAACTGTATGGGAAGGAGTGAGTTTACTTACCTGAATTTGAGTTCCCTTTTTTAACTTTCTATCATAACCACTGCCATCAGCCAATCTCTTAGTAAACCTTTAAGCTAAGAAAAGTGAATATTAGGCAATGCGCCTACAAACAGGGGAGATATCAGGGAAGCGGCTCCTTATAGTCAACATATACACCCCAAAAACCGATTGCCCTGATTTCTTCCAGCGATGTGCCAATCATTTACATATATTCCCAAACTACGAGGTCATCTGGGTGGGAGATTTTAATATTGCGCTCTCCCTAGACCTTGATAGATCCTCTACAACCCAATTTTGCTCCCCAAAGCAGCTCAGAAGTGGAAGTCCCTTGCTGAATACCATGGGCTCTACAATGCCTGGAGATTGTTAGATCCTGCAGATAGGGAATACATCAGACCTGGCAAACCATACAGCTGATACCAAGTTATTTCCCTGTACCCTTTCAGACCATTCCCCGGTGCGGGTCACGCTTTCTGGTCTACCACGACGCCCTAGACAACTGCGCTGGCATTTCAGGGCCCGTGACCTGGAAGAAGCTTTCTTCCGTGAAAACATATCACAAGATATATAAAGTTTTTTCAAGCCAAAGGCTCAGTATCTGACCAAGCGGTGGTGTGGGAGGCCTCTAGGGTGTACATTAGGGGGTGCTGTATATCAAGGGGGGCGGGATGGATCTTCAAAGCACTACGCAGATCAATATCACGCTCAAGCAGGAAATCAAGGGGTTGGAGTTACAAAAAGGTGCGCATGACACACCGGAGACCCGGTCCCAACTCAGTGAGAAAAGAGAAGAAATGGCCCTTCTGACAGGAAGGGAGGAGCGGTTTATTGGGGACCCCATAGTTGATGCAGCTTATAGAGGGGGACCGCCCCAGTTGCACGCTGGCCCGGGCTCTCAAGTGTGAGCACCAACTAGACAATATTGTCGAGGTTAAAGATTCTGATGGACAACCCACTGGGGACCTCAGGAAGATTAATGACATATTTCGTGACTACAAATAACAGTTATATACCTCCCAAGTGTCTCTGGGCCATGATTCCATTATGCAATACCTAGATCGGTTGGCACTGGGGTGGCTGGACCCCGCTCAGGGGGCGGGGGGGAGCTTGAACATCCCCCCCACCCTCCTATGACGAGGATATTGGAAGGGCAATCCTGTCCCTCCCCAATGGTAAGGCCCTGGGTTTGGATGGGATAACATCAGAAGTATATAAAGAATTTGCCGATATTCTCATCCCACATTTGCGTAATATGTACGATTCTGCTAGAGACTCTGGCGTACTACCGGAGTCCACAAGGACTGCTCTTGTAACAATATTGTTGAAACCAATAAAAGACCCCCTAAAATGTTCATCGTATATACCACGAGCGTTAATAAATATTGATAATAAAATACTGGCTAAGATACTTGTTGATCGACTTCTACCTTAAATGCCAGCGCTAGTCCTCCCTGACCAGGCAGGATTTATCCCTGGGAGATCCACACAGAATACCCTGCGCCGTCTGTTTTCACTCATGCATAACGTGAACTCCCAGGTCCCGAATGCGGTGGCCGCTCTGGATGCAGATAAGGCCTTTGACTCTGTGGAGTGGACATTCCAATTCGAGGTCCTTCGGCACTCTGGGGTTGGGATGGCTTATCTCCAGTGGGCCGGTCTCCTATACATGGCACCCAGGGCGGCAGTATACACATACCAAATGACATCAGCCTATTTTAACCCAACTCAGGATTCGAGGCAAGGCTGCCCCCTGTCTCCTATCCTTTTCACCCTTGGAATTGAACTTTCGGCCTGCTGCCTTAGTGAATATCACGCCCACAGAGGGGTAAAAATGTACTCCCATGCCTCTATAATCTCACCGTATGCAGATGGCATGTTATTAAAGCAAGATATTATTTATTTATCGGATCGCATCAAGACCAAGACATCCACTAGAAACCGTTGGTCAGCCGCAGCTCCCACAAATACAGCCAAGATTGTTAAACTGGTACGCTTTGGCTGCACAAGCTTTGACATCCAACCCCCTCTATGCGCCAAATGAAGCACTACTTGCCCTTTAAAAAGGCTGTCAAGACTCACCTCTTCAATCTCAGTCCTGATTAACAGGCTTCCAGTATTCTTCAGTTCTCTTTTGGTCCGACTCTTTTATGTTTGTCTTGTCTTGTTTTATGTGCGCCCTGAGACCTGCGGGCATGTGGCGCGGTACAAAAATTAAAATAAAATAATAAACACCCCGGTCTAAATTTACAACATCTGCTACAAGAAATCGGGTGGTTTGGGGACCTCTAGGGTCCAACGATAAATTGCACTAAATCAGAGGTGCTCCCACTAACCCCAGGAGTACATCAAGAGGCTATAGGTGAGGCTTATAGATGGTGCCCTCAGGAAATTTGCTACCTAGGAATCTCAATTACCCCATCCCGACTGACTTGTATAGGGAAAACTATGAAAACGCTTGAGAATTTGGAACACAGGGTGGGGGCGTGGATCCTACTTCCCATCTCTCAAGCCGCCCGAATATCACTGGCCAAGATGGTGATCCTTCCGAAATGGTTATATATGACATGCATTACTTCTAGCATTGCTGATGATTGCATCTGCTTCGATTCACATGCTGTGCATATAGTCTGACATCTAGTGGTAACCGCGAAGTATTGCATCTGGTCTTTCGAGGATCGAAAGGGGCGTCAGCATAGGCGTGTCTGTAACACTATCCCTAATGGGACGTGTAGTGTACCCAGAAATCCTCACGTGTTGAGGTCCCTCCGATTGTATTTTTTCTGCCGTGAGGGAGCCTTATGACTACCGTGAACGAGTACAGAAAGAGAAAAGAAGTAAGACGTCTATGTTCCTTCCATCCGAGCGGGGAGGAAGGGTGGGCGCATGTAATTCTAAGCAGATACAATCATCAGAAATGCTATTACGGTAAGTAACGCATGTCTTCTGATGCTTGTTAATCTGCTTAGAATCACATGCTGTGCATAGACTAGCAAGTAGTACCCGAGGTGGAGGTGGAATGTGAGAAGGAACAGTAGTGAAAAGATGTCTTGGTACTGCTTGTCCCACCTGAGAATCAGGCCTAGAGTGAGTGACTAGGCAATAGTGTTTAGGTGTGTACAGAACTCCAGGTTGCCGCTTTGCAAATGGACTGGAGAGGAACATTTGCAATGAATGCTATGGAAGCCCCGTGGCCCGAGTAGAGTGTGCTCTAGGCTTGAAGGGCAGTTCTCCCTTGGCAAGTTTGTAGCAGAGTGTGATGCAGTTGACAATCCATTTAGAGATGGCCGATTTAGAGACAGGGTTCCCTTCTCTACCAGCTGCAACTGAAACGAAAAACTGGTTTGTTTTCCTTAGTGGTTTAGTTCTTTCCAGATAGTACACAACTGCCCTGCGCACATCTATGTTGTGTAGACTTCTTTCTGCCACGTTGGTACGGTTCTGGAAGAATGTCGGCAGTTCTATAGACTGGTTCACATTGAACTTTGAAATGAATTTAGCTGTAAATCTTGGGTGAGTGCGCAGAACTACCTTATCTCTGTGAATTGTGACAAAAGGTTATAGAATAGAAAGGGCCTATAATTCACTAACTCTTCGTATGGAAGTGACTCCCAGTAGGAAGGCTGTCTTGTAGGCGAGTGCTTTTAGGCTTGCTTTGTGCATAGGTTCAAAGGGAGACACCATCAATCTGGTTAATTTAGGTCCCATCCGGGAGCCGGGTTGAAAATGGGAGGATACATTCTCTTAACCCCTTGCATAAAAGCTTTAATCACTGGGATCTTCCACCAAGAAACTTTCTGCTGGGACACAGTGTAGGCTGAAAATGCAGCTAAGTGAACCTTTAAAGAATTAAATACAAGGCCTGAGTCCAGCAGGTGAGTCAGGTATAACACAATATGTGGAAGAGGAACATTCAATGGGATTGAAGCCCTTGGTATTACACCATATGGCAAAGCGTTTCCATTTATTGGAGTAGCAATGTCTGGTATTAGGTTTCCTTGCCTCTCCGAGTAAATCCAAGCATTTCCGAGGAAGCTGGAGATGCCCAAACTCGATTTCAGGAGCTAGGCCACCAAATTGAGCGTTTACAGGCATGGATGGAGCGCTTCCCCCCCTGTCCTGAGACATGTTGTAAGGGCAAGGGCAAGGCAGTTTCATCGGAGGAAAGACATTTCCATCACATGGGAGAACCAGGGTTGGCGTGCCCATAACGGGGCCACCAGAATCATGGAAACTGGTTCCTGGTGCATCTTGTGCACAATATTGTTGAATAGGGGAGTTGGGGTGGAAAAGCGTAAACAAATCTCCCTGACCATATTATCCAGAGACCGTTCCCCTTGGATTGGTTTTGAGGGTACCTGGAGGCGTAATCTGGGCACTGTGAGTTTTCCAGAGTTGCGACCAAGTCGATCTCTGGGAAAACACCACTCTGCGAAAACGTTGGAAACAATGTTTTCATGTAGTCGCCATTCATACCAGAAGATTGAGTTCCCCTGGAACGTGTTGAGAAAATAGAAACATCTTGTGTTCGAGAGCCCACTTCCAAATTTTCTGAGATAGTTTGGCCAGCCCTGGAGAATGAGTGCCCCCTTGCTTGTCCAGATAGTACATGGCAGCGGTGCCATCTGTGAGGACCAGTACTGTCTTCCCCTGTAGCAGCCTCAAAGGCTTTCAGTGCTTTGAACACTGCATGTAGCTCCAATAGGTTTATGTGGTTGGAAGCTACCACTGGGGGCCAAACCCTGTGCACCGTCTGATGAAGAAGGTGAGCCCCCCCCCACCCCATTAGGGATGCGTCTGTCATTCGAGTGGTTTCTAAATTAAAAAAATATAATCATTTATCATTTATATAGCGCTACAAACCCTCGGGTATCTGAGCGCTGCTTATTATTACCCACAGTGTGTGGTGCTCATTTATCGACCTCGGAAGGATGAAAGGCTGAGTTTGGCCCTGCCAGGATTCGAACCTGCCTCAGCAGAGATGTCAAAGCGAGTGCTCTACTCGCTGTGCAATCGGACCGGCTACTGCGGGGGTGGTGAAGGTTTCGCCTTCAAGAGGTTTTCCCTCGACCACCACCTCAGAGAGAGAACGAGGGTTACCGAGACAACCACTAGATCGTCCCATAGTCTGCTGGACTGACACCATTGGCTGTTTGGCCACTCTTGCATGGGGCGCATGCGTAAACACGTGAGTAACCAAGTAAATGCAGGACACCATCATACCTAGCAGTCACATGGCCTTGTGTACCGTCAGCTTGCGACCGGCTACATACTGAAGTATTTGAAACAGCATGTTTTGAACCCTCTTGTTGGAGGAGAAGACGAGCCCGTCTTCTGTCTGAATAAGAGCTCCTAGAATTTGCTTGAAACTGCTGACTTGGCTGGATTTCTTCTCGTTTATGGAGAATCCCAAACTGAATAAAAGGTCGACCGTCCTTTGAGTTTTTGCTAAGCATGTTTCGTAGGAGTCCCCTGTTATGAGGCAGCCGTCGAGGAAAGGATAAACTGGGATGGATTGCCTGCGCAGGTGAGCCGCTGCCACTGCCAGCACCTTTGTAAATACCCCACTCTCCCTGCTGTGTAGGCCGGCCAGAAGGCCCAGCCACGCCGTCGACTGCGTCAACTGGAATGCCAGCCGTCGAAGTCCGTTTTGTCTTCGGCGGCGGTTGAGTAATCGCAGAAGCGGGGACGAATGTTGTATAAATGACCAAAGGTCAGGATTTTTACAAATTTGCAATTTTAGATAGAGCTCCACATAAGGTGACCAGCTAGCTGGGCAGAAAAAAAACTATCTGAGGGGCCTCGACGCGTGAGGATTTCTGGGTATACTACACGTCACGTTAGGGATCGTGTTACAGACAAGCCTATGCCGACGTCCCCTTTCGATCCTCGAAAGACAAGATGTAATACTCCGCGGTTACCACAAGATGTCAGACCATATGCCCAGCATGTGAATCTAAGCAGATTAACAAGGTTCAGAAATGTTGTAAAGCACCGACCTGGCCCCTTTCTGGCTTCTGGCCTCGAATAAAGAGTCTAATGACCCGTCTCATCTGGGCAGGCAAACAGGCTAGGATTGCGTACAACACTCTAAGCCAGTGGTCTTCAAACTTTTTTGGCCAGGGCCCCCCTGAGCAAAATTTGGGCAGGTCGGGACCCCCCAGAAATGCCAAATGGACAGTATATATTGCGCGCCGTCACCTGCTCCCATCAAAGTCGCTGGGCTCCCTCATCCCACTCCTACCCAGTCGCTGGTCTCTCCCCACCCCATCACACACCCAGGGCTCTCCCCACTCTGCTCCCATCACTATCCCATGGTTCCCGCCCATTGTGCTCCCACCATAGTCCCTCGGTTCCCCCATCCCGTTCCCAACACAGTCTGAGGGCCAGTGGCGGCTGGTGAATCTTTTTTAAGTGGAGGGGCATTAAGGGGAGGTTTGGGGGGGTTTCCCCTGTGAATTTTTTTTTAAATAATAGGTTAAAATGTTGCATTGTAGAGCATACTTTTAACAAAAAATGGGTAAATAGCCAAACAGTTTGCAATTGTTGCTGGGAGTCCAGGGGGCAGGCATTGATATTTTATTTCTATCGCGCTCGTACACAAGTGTTTCAGAGCGTGACAAGGCAAGGGAGGGGAACAGAGGAGAATAAAACAGCGATCTTACTAGGCCCAGTGACATTGAGAACGCGCAAGTGTGAGGGGAAAAGTGCATGGAAGGGGGGAGAAGTGGAAAGTGCGAAGCAGAGGAGAAACAGATAATTAACAATAAATAAATAATAAAGGCAACAAACAGTGGTAGTGCAGCCAGCAATTTGCAAGTGCTACGTTTAAGGCAGCAGACAGGGTAGGTCTGATAAGTGCAGGAAGAAAGATGGTTCTCCTCAAGTTTTAGAGTGGCAGGGCGCTGTTCCAGAGGGAGGCCCCAGCCGAAGACGGAGATCTACCCCCAGCTTGTTTCTTTGATAAACGACTGACCCTGAGGGAGTTGGAGGTAGAGGAGTGAAGAGCTCGAGAGGGGAGGTATTTGCGGAGGAATAGCTGAAGGTATTTTGGACCCAGGCCCCAGAAAGCCTTGTGGACAAGGCAGAGGGTTTTGAATGATAGATGTCCGGTAAAAAGATACCATCCCTGTCCCCTCGGCCCCACTGGTCCTAACACAATGAACATGATTATGTGTATATGCAAGGCGCTGCACATTCATACAGCAATCACTCTATCATTCACATGAGCATCCATCACCATACACTCACTCATAACGCATCCATACACATGTTTAAATAAAAACAATGAACATAAACGTACCTTCTGCATTGGCCTGTGTGTGGGTGCTGAAACGGCCTGCTCCAGCTGCTCTGTCCGTATGTGCGAGGAGGCGCAGGAGCTCCCCCTCGGACATACAGACATGCAGTGCCCCAGCCAGCATTTCCAATGAGCTATGCAATGCTGGCGAAGCAAAACGCCCCAGCACTTGCATGGCTCAGTGAGCATGTGCGGCTGGGGAACTAAACTGAACTGTCAAAGGGAAACAGTGTTTCCCTTTGACAGTTCAGCCAGCCCAGGAGCACTCCATTAGCTGGATAAAGCAGCTGAGGGAGTGCTCACTGTTTCACTGGGCTGGCTCCTTAGCTCCTCCATAATGGGTGAGGGGCCACTGGGTGGGCGCCTCTTGCCATTATGGATGAGCCGCCAGGCTCGGACAGGCCTATAGGGCAATGCCTGTACCAAAAATGTAAAATGCTAGTTTGGGCCAATCAAAATGGGCCACCATTTTGGCCAATGTGGCCCATTTTGATGAGTTACTTAACTATGCAGTTAGTAATGTTGACCATTGTTGCTGAATATATCACAATTTACTTACATTTTAACACAAAGCACCCCTTTGGGTACTATTGAAACAGTGGGCTTCATAACTACTCTGGCGGTAGCTGTGCCGGTAAAACCGGCACGGCTGCCACTGGAGTTGCATCCGGGTCTGGCACCCGCGAATGGGCAATTACTAGGTCATGCCGAGTTAGGCGGACATGATAATTGCCCTTTCGAAGGTGCCGGTAGATCCCCATTCCCATTTGAGCCCCATATGGCTCAAATGGGAATGGGGAGCTCGGATGCACCGGCACCGTTAAGAACGGTGCTGGTGCATCCGACGAGCTGAGGTCAGACCTGGCGGGGGCTGTCAAGCACCCACGAGCACAACTCTTACTATGGCGGAACGGTAGCAACGGTGCCGGTAGCTTACCAGCACCGTTGTTACTGGTCCGCCATAGTAGTAATGAGGCCCAGTCTGTGACTAAAGGAATGAATATCCATTTACAACTGTGGGCCACTTTTTCATTGTTGCCTGAGACAGTTTCATGCTTCAGCCCGCCCATGTGGGCCACCCCTGCCCATGTCTTCCTATCTAAAAAAAAAAAAAAAAAAAAAAAAAAAATCTTTTTTCATGCTGAGCTCTCAGGGCCCCCCTGGGATGCACCCGTGGACCCCTAGGGGGTCGCGACCCACAGTTTGAATACCACTGCTCTAAGCCTACCCTATGAGAAAGGGGGTCTGGAATATCCAGATCTGTATGTGTACTTTTTAGCCGCACATATTCAGTATTCCACCTGGTAGCCATATTCGACTTGAAAAGGTGGCTATATACCCGAATTATGTAAAAGGACTATTGTGGGAGGGCCCGCTAAAGGTGGACAAGGCTGAGATCCAACCAGTGCAATTCACCTGCAAAGCATGGATGCAATTGCGGCACATTGGGGTTGATGGGGTTCTCACATCTCTGACGTCTAAGAAGTCAAACTACCAACTGCACCTCCTCAGAGGTATTCTTCCTTTCCTCTCCTTCCCCCAGAAGCGCACCGTGTCCAGAGCTCTGGTTCTCTCTAGGCTGGACTACTGCAACAGCATCTTTCTAAATCTGCCTGCTTCTACTCTCCGCCCTCTGCAACTCATCCAGAACAGGACTGCGAGACTTGTCCTTGGCCTCAAGCCCAGTGATCATATCTCTCCAGAACTGAAATCTCTGCACTGGCTCCCAGTGGCTGCGAGGATTAAGTTCAAGACCCTCTGCATTGTCCACAAGGCCTTCTGGGGCCTAGGGCCTCAATACTTTCAACTCTCTCTTCGTATATAGCTTCCCACTCGAGCTCTTTACTCCTCCGTCTTCAACTCCCTCAGGGTCAGCCGCTTCTCCAAGCAATGAGTTGGTGGTAGATCTACTTCTTTGGCTGGGCCTCCCTCTGAACAGCCTCCATGCCTCACTGAAACTTGAGGAGAACCATCTCTGGTTCCGGAAGCACCTTAAGACTTTCCTCTTTGCTTCTGCCTTCTCTCTTCCTCTCCCCTACTGAAACAGCACTGGTCACCAAGCTACCCTCCGATCTCAGGCCCAGGTCCCGTCCCGCCCAGTTGCACACCTACACTGCCCCCCCGGAAACCCTTGCACTTGGGTCTGTATCTGTAACCCTACAGTCCCCATACCTGTACTTTGGACACCTACTGTCTGCACTTACCCTTGTACTTGCCACCCGTTGGCCGCACTTCTGGTTTGATCCCATATACTGCACTGCCCCCTCACCCCCCGCGCCCCCCTCGCACTTTTCCCTACCCTGTTCCCTGCACTTGCGTGATCTAAATGTCACTTGGCCTAGTAAGATTGCGGTCTCTGTCTTCCCTTTGTCCCCCTCCCTTGCCTCTTTGCACCTTGAAACACTTGTGTATAGGCACATTATAAATGCCATATTATATCATAGGACTCCCCGGTGTTCGACATATAAAGGATACGAGAGGTCCCAATTACGCATGAGGCCATATTCCGGCTTCACTTTGAGATGCTGGGGGGGGGGGGGGTTCATACGCTGGGGGATCTCATACATGAGGGGAACCTCTTGGAAAGTTCTACAGGGCAGGAGGAATGGACAGCTGCTGCTGTATTTTCTATTGAGGCTGGTGGTTAAAGCTAGGTGGCCATATTACACGAATACCACTGCTGTCTCCCCGTACAGGTTAATCAAGTGTTTCGAGCTAGAAAAAGTCCTCTTTTTGTTTAGGGGGCTGCGTGGCTGAGGACAAAATGCAAACTTGTATAAACAGGAATGCCACTAAATACAGCTACCCGCCTACACACATGCTAGGTGTGACTAGTTGCACCAAGTGTTAACAAATCATGTTGGTCTATAAATCCAAACAGGAAAAAGGGATAGAGATAAACATATTTTAATTAGTACATGAGAAAACTCGACATGTTAAAAAAACAACAATGCATTTCGTTTACACAAAACATAAAAACATATTTTGAGAATCAGCGTTTTTCCTAACCAGGAAGACAACAACTGCAAACATCATTATTTGTCCTTGACTCTGTCGACACAGAGTCAAGGACAAATAATAACAACCATTTAGGATATATGAATTGTCAATATCACACTTGTACTTACCCCACCACACTGTTTAAAATGATGTTTGCAGCTGTTGTCTTCCTGGTTAGTAAAAACTCTGATTCTCAAAATATGTTTTTATGTTTTGTGTAAACGAAATGCATTGTTTTTTTTAACATGTCGAGTTTTCTCATGTACTAATTAAAATATGTTTATCTCTATCCCTTTTTCCTGTTTGGATCTATAGACCAACATGATTTGTTAACACTTGGTGCAACTAGTCACACCTAGCATGTGTGTAGGCGGGTAGCTGTATTTAGTGGCATTCCTGTTTATACATGCCTCCCCGTACATCAATATGTCATCACCCCACCATCCACCAGGAGGCTGGTTTCCTCCATCTACAGGGGCACTAGATCATAGAGGACAACAGAACTATGTAGTTTTAGGATGAAATGGGATGCTGCACTGGGTAAAGCATTGTCGGGTGGCCAATGGAAGGCGATCTGTATGCAGATGCGCAATGTGTCTCTGAACAATCGCTTCCGGGTAATTCACTTTAGAAGTCTGCATCATGTGTATTACTCCCTGATGCACCTGCACAGGTTCTACCCTGACCAACCCTCTAAATGCACTCAGTGCGCGTATGATCCGGCGGACTTCTTCCATATGGTATGGGATTGTGCAAACATTCAGACATTCTGGTCTGTTAAAGACGTACAAGGAAGGCATGAGTAGCAGGGGAACAACACAACAGAGGGATCGGGCCAGGTGGATGAGTTGGGAAGCAGCACTTTGGCAGTTCCACTAGCCTGACGGAGGAGACATGGCAAAGGTGAAGGGAAACGGAGAACCTCACCCCTGTCCTGCAGAGATTTGCGCCATTAAAAGAGACATCCAAATGATCCTGGAGGAAATTTGTGAAATGCAAACAGACATTGGGGCTAAAGTGGCAGGCTTATCAGCAAAGGTGGTCTCGTTGGAGGAACGGCTGGACGGTGTTGAGGCAAATCAAGCCTCTTTGCGGGTGCTTGAATCACAGATTGATGTCCCTTTCTGGGAAATTGAGAGGAGAGGAGGAGGAGGAGGAGGAATTAGGTCTTAAAGTGGATATTGAGAATAGAGAGAGGTCTAATAACTTCAGTTTCTTTGGCCTAAGAGAGAAGGAGGGGGAATCAATGGCTGGACTTGAAAGGAAAATACAAGAAATCATAGGGATGGTCCTAGGATCGAAGGAAGGAAGGTGAGCAGGTGCTATTGGACCGGGTGCAGATTCTGCAGTGGGCTGGTGGTCGGCAAAGGGCGATCAAGTCAAAGTAATGGGGAGGGAACACAAAGCATTCTCTCAGCTGCTGCAGGACCACTTTTGGGTGGATGTGTGGAGGTCTAGGTTCCCCTCAGGTGGGAGGATATACCTTTTTTTCACCATTGCACCAAACACACTAGAATCAATCTCTTACTGGTCCCGAGGGAGCAGAAGGCTATGGTATCGTCACCATCGGTGGAAGTGGTGACGTGGTTGGGGTTCCATGTCATTCCGTCCCCTGTTTTTATTTTGCGGCATTTTTTGCCGCAAAAACTCATCGGACCCCCCTTCCTATTTAGATTCTAGCCTCCCAAACATTATATCCCTCTACCCACCCCCCATATTTTTCGATGGTTTTTGCTTTCGGTAAAAAATCAGCAGCAATAAATGCCACAAAAAAACGGCGATGAAAGGACGTCGTACCGTGGTTGGACAATGTAATGGTGATAGTGGAAGGGAGGAAGGGAATGACACGCTGGAGATGTAATGACTGTCTCCTTCGAGACCCAGTATTTCAGGAAATCGATGATACGGGATGGTGCACTGGAAGATAGTATGAGAGGCGGCAAAGGCAATGGTGCGAGGCCTCCTTATTGCGAAAGGGGCCCCGTAAAAAGAGGGAGAGAACACTGATAGAACAGCAGGTGAGGGAGGAATGGAGGGATATGAGGGCAAGGCTAACAAAAAGACCGACCTACAAGGCTCTCAGCCCCTGTCTGGGCCCACTCCATGATCGAGGCACAAGGAGAGCAGTGCTTGCTGGAAATGGCCATCATAGGCCCACTGCCTCCATTGCCTGCCACTGGTGTGTTGGAGCAGGAGCTCCATACCACGAGGGCTGCTGCTGCATGTCCCTATCTTTAGGGAGGCTCACCCTGACCACCTGACTTGTCTGTGTTCTCCGATAGGCTGGCGAGCCCCTCTTCACTAGAGGCTGCTGGCCGGAAGGCGAAGCCGAATATCCCAGACCTCAAAGGGTGACCTACAAGGCACTCGACCCCTGTCTAGGCCCACTCGATGATTGAGTCACAAGGAGAGCAATGCCTGCCACTGGTGTGTTGGAGCAGAAACTCCATACAATGATGGGCGCTGCTGCAAGTCCTGGTCCGAAGGGAGACTCACCCTGCCCATCTGACTTGTCAGTGTTCTCCGATAGGCTGGCGAGCCCCTCTTCACTAGAGGCTGCTGGCCGGAAGGCGAAGCCAAATGTCCCCGAAGGCCGACCTACGAGGCACTCTACTGCTGTCTGGGCCTGTCTGGGGCTTTCCGGTGGCCTAGCACCATTCCATGCTTCACTTATCTTCACTGATCCGCCACCTCATTGTTCATCTACACCTCGACGCGGAATGCCACCTCTGTGGGCGCCTAAGGTAAGAAGGTCTGACCCACTTTTCCAACTCACTCCCCTCTCACTGCTTTTCATGCCAGACGCCATTTGATGCATCATAGCAATGATCTGTATCCCGACTTGGGCCACGTTCTGAACTCCAACAACTGCCAGTCAACAGACACTTCTCTCACCTCCATTTGTACTGCTCACAAGTTTTATTGTAGTCTTATTGCAAGTGATGTATTCCCCCTCCCTGGGGTGTGACTGTTCACAATATGCCTGATCCTTTTCCTTCCGGCATTCTCCCTCCCTGTTACTTGCATGCTCTGTTGCCGTTTAATTCACTGTTGCTGTTTAATTCACTTTTCCTGGTGATCCCCTCTCTCCTTTCCCTCCTGTATGCTTGTCTACGTGTTCCTCTGATGTAGCCCCCTGCGCTATAGGTGTGGCTGTGACATACCCGATTTGCCTGACCACCTGCATACTGCATTTAGCCCCCGTACCATGAGGCGCGGCTCTGCCAGTCTATGCTCTCCTCCAACCAATTGTACTTTGTAACCTGCTTTGCTTATTCTTGCACTCTAAAATTGCTCACCCTGCACTTGCTGTAACTAGCGCCCTGATGACCGAGGGTTTAGCACAGTGCTATAAATGAAATAAATAAGCAAACAAGGCTGGGAGTGGATAGGGAGGGTTTACTGGGGGCAATGCTGGACAAACGGCATGAACTACACTCACTCATGATAGGGGAAGTGGCAAAGAGGATGCTTTGCACCAAACAACAGTTCTACGAAGTAGGCGATAGGGTGGGAACGCTGTTGGCAAACAGGGTTAGAGAATGCAGGGCGGCAAGGAGGATTCACTGTCTGCAGGATGAGAGTGGGGAGGCGATTGGCCCCAGGGAAAGTATCCCAGATCGCTTAGCGGACTACTGCAAAAACATATTCCAAACCATACGAGCCAAGGAAGAGGGAGGAGAAAGAGTATTTGGGTAAGCTTGTCCCACTGCTGACGAGGGGGCGGGGGGGAAGAGGTCTTTAGGCAGACATTACAGGGGAAGAGGTCCGATGGGCAATATGCCATCTAAAGCCAGGTAAGGGGCCAGGGGAAGAAGGTTATACAGATGATTTCAATAAGCAGTTCCAAGACGTTTTGGCTGAACCGTTGGCTAGGGTCTTTAACTCCATCCGGAAGGCGAAGGATATACCCCGCCCCAATGTTCCTGTAAGCACTCATAACAGTGATCCCCAAGCAGGGTAAGGACCAGGCAGGGTAAGGACCAGGCAAGCTGCACCTCCTACATGCCCATTTCTCTGCTGAATGTTGACACAAAGATATTCACGAGAATTTTAGCATCTCGCCTAGAAGTACATCTCTCCAGTCGGGTACACCCAGACCAGACTGGATTCATGCAAAACGGGCAAGGCTCTGACAATCTAAGGAAAACCCTACATATCTTGAACAGCCCCGGGGTGCAAAGGGAGGGGACCCTGGTCCTCTCCCTGGATGCCGAAAAGGCATTTTACAGGGTTAACTGATACTTTATGAAAGGGGTTCTGGAGGAGATGGGCACGAGAGAACGATGGATGGGATGGATTATGGCCTTGTTTGTTTGTTTATTTATTTATTTAGTATGGCGCACCAAACCCAAAGGTAACTGGGCGCAAGCAGTACAAGAAGTCTTTAGGTTTGAGATACATAGAGTTATCATATTACAGGTACAAAGATGGAGATATTCACATTACACAAAATTAAGGTTCACACTTTGCAGGTAAACATTGGGGATTTATACAATTACATTACAGATATATACAATTGCATTGCCGAGCAGCATGGGCGTGGTTTCAGTTGCAGGGTTTTATGATAGCAGATACTTTAGCTTAGTATGTTTAACATTAGGTCCTAGGGTGAGAGTCATTGGTTCTGATCCATTTCTGTATGTTGCGTCTGAAGCTAGAGTAGGTTTGATCCACTCGGAGTGAGTAGGGGAGTGAGTTCCACGTTTGGACTGCCATAACTGGGAAGCTTCTGCCGCCAGATTTGGCTAGATTGAAGTGGGGTACACTGAGGCAGCACGAGTTGGAAGATCTAATCAGGCGAGTGGTTATTTTCTTGACTATCCAATCGGTGAGGTACCGTGGTGCAGCATTGTTGAGGCATTTGTGGGTCAGGGAGGTTGTTTTTAGCAGCATTCTGACCTTGATTGACAGCCAGTGGTTTTGTCTTCTGGTCGCAGAAATGGGATCTTTATTTGTGATATTTAGTGCGGTTCTTAGGGCGTTGTTTTGTAGCGTTTGGATCTTGTTTAAGATGTACTTGTTCGCCCCCAGGTAGAGAGCATTACAGTAGTTCAATCTTGAGAGTATGAGGGCATTTGCTAGGATGATGCAGCTGGATGAGGATAGGTAAGGTCCGCAGGCCCTGATTAAGCTGCATGTATATGCTGATGTGGACGCTAAGGAATTGATTTGTTTGCTCATGGTTAGAGTGGAGTCAAGGTAGAATCCAAGCGTTTTTACTTCCTTTACAACCTTCATAGAGTTGCCATCAATGTTGAAGGAGGAGTAGTTAAGTTTTCAGAGGTTGGCCGGGGTTCCTAGTATTAGAAGTTCAGTCTTGTCGTCATTCAGGCAGAGGCCATGTGTGGCCATCCATGCCTGAATGAGGTAGACTTTGTTCACAAGAGCCGTGTCTGTGATGCAATTGCCCGAAAGGGGTATGAGGATCTGGGTGTCATCTGCATAGTTAGTGTAGGTGACACCCAGATTGTCCAATTTGTCAAACAGTGGCTTCGTGAAGATATTGTACATGGTGGGTGAGACGCATGATCCTTGTGGAACGCCACAAGCAATGGGGATAGGGTCTGCTGAGTCTGAGGGGGAAAAGATTTGCATAGTTCTATTGTTAAGGAATGATTGTACCCATGCTACTGTGCCCTTAGAGAAGTGAGCCGCTGAGGCAAGGTGGCTGACAGGTCAAGGACGAGCAGCATGGCAATTTTCCCTTTGTCTGTTAGTGTCTCAATTTGAGTTTGTAAGTCAATCAGTGCAGCTTCAGTGCCATGTTGTGGCCTGAAGCCTGATTGGCGGGTGCCAAGGAGATTATTTGTTTCCAGGTATTGTTGCATCTGAAGGTACGCTACTCTGTCAAGTATCTTCAGAAGGAAAAACACTGTCGTAATGGGCCTGTAGTTGGTTGGAATGGCTGGATCTAAAGGTTTTTTTTTAGTAAAAGGGAAGACCCAGGATTCTTTGAGATTGTTTGGGACAGTATTTGTTGAAAATGATGCATTGATGAGTTTGGCGCTAAATGGTGACAGGTCTCTGGCTGTATCTTTAATTAATTGCGCTGGCCAGTTGTAGCCCTGGCATCTAGTTGGTTTCAGGGAGGAAATTATTTTCACCACTTCAAGAATAGCGACTTTTGAGAATTTAAATTGATCTGGTTTATTGGTTAGAGTTTTGGGGGTCAGAGTGTGGGCATCTATTTTGGTAAAGAGGATTTCTTGTTCGCAATCTTTCCTTGAAGGAGTACAATTTTATTGGCTAAAATGTTCTGTTTGTTGGTGCACCAGGCTTTGTCTTTGGTTATATTGTCGGCTGGTGGGATGGGGGCCTCCATTTCTCGAAGTATGGTAAAGAGTTCCTTTGTGTTGGAACTGGCCATAGCAATCCTGTTGTTAAAGTTCTTTCTTTGTATTGATCATTTCTTTTTTGTAGTGGTCAGCAAGTTTGGTCAGGTTTGTTTTATTTTCTGCTGACGGGGCGTTTCGCCATAGGGCTTCCAATTTTGTTTTTTTTTGCCCGAGTTCTTTTAAATGTGGGGTGAACCAAGCGTTTAGATGTGCTCGCAGTTTGCTTTTGCGTATTTTGGAGGGGTGCGATGGTATCCAAGGCATTGGACATGGTTGTATTGTAGGTGTCAACTAGTATATTGGGGTCAGTGGATGATGATAATAGGCTCAGTGAGGGCAGGATGAGTCGTAGGAGCCTGTCCCCGTGATATCTTTTTTGTTCCCGGTAGGTTGAGGAGGGGCTATGGTCGTATTAGTTTGTGGCTGTTTGTTTATTATCATATTGAAGGTAATCAGGTGGTGGTCTGTCCATGGTAGTGGGGAAGTAGAGTTAATGGAGAGGTTACAATTTAGGTCGGCCACCCAGTCAAGGGTTCTGCCTTTTGAATGTGTTGGTTGATTCACTTTTTGTGCAAGTCCTTGTTCTAGGAGCATATTGGCTATAGCTTTGGCGTCACTGTCTGTGTGGTCATTGAAACCAAGTCCCACAGTAGAAGTGAGAGGTTTATTTTGTGTTGTTGAAGAGGATGCTTGAGATGTCATCCTCGAAGGATCCAATCGGTCCTGGGGGCCTGTACACTAGATAGATTGTTAGTGTCTTGGAATTGGATATTGGTATTTTCGCTGTGAGCATTTCACAGGAAGTAATTGGAGGGGATGGTATAAGTCTAATTGCTAGTTGTATTTTGGCTATGATGGCGATACCTCCACCTCTAGCGCTGGTTCTCTCCGCACTGAGGATTTGGTAGTTTTCTGGGACCACTAGAGCAAGAGCTGGGCCTGCTGCGTCATGTAGCCATGACTCTGACTGCTAAGAGGTTGAGGTTGTTTAAGGTGATCAGGTCGGCTATGTCTGTAGCATGTGCTACCAGCGATCTAGCGTTGATTAGGGCCATGTTAAAGTTGGCAGAGTTGATGAGGGTGCAGGTGTTTGTGGATTTGGGTGGTCTACATTTAGTTTTGACTGGTTTCTGCATTGTAGTTAAAGTTAGTTTATCAGGATAGTTGGGTAGTTTAGATTTGGATCGGTTATTGTTTGGATAGTGGTTCTGGCTTGCTCGTGGTTCAAGGAGGCGGCGGTAATCTAGCTCGAAGCTTGTTGTTCCTTTCTATGACTGGGCATGGTGAATATCTGATGCTGGCCATGGTTGTTGGTAGGTGGCCTACTGTGAGGCGCTTAGTGAAGGTAGTCTGGTGGATAATTATTATGATGCTAATTGCTAGAGAGGTTTGAAGGGGGTTTCTCATAACCATATTTGCAGTAAGGCACGGATGGCTGGAATCCGGTTTAGGATGCAGGAGGGGTATACTGCGCCAAGAGGCACGATAGGTTAAAATCGACTTTTAGCAGATTAATTAATGCCCAGTAAGCAGTAGTATAATGGGTGGTTTCAGATAGGTGCCGTGGGCTAATGCAGCAAAGACACAGCAGGCTAGTTCATTAGGCACATCAGCTAGGTACAGTGGGCTAATGTAACAAATACACTGCAGGCTAGTTCATTAGGCACATCAGCTAGACACAGTGGGCTAATGTAGCAAATACACTGCAGGCTAGTTCATTAGACACATCAGCTAGGTACAGTGGGCTAATGTAGCAAAGACACAGCATGCTAGTTCATTAGGCACAGCAGGCTAGTTCAGCTAGGTACAGTGGGCTAGTGTAGCAAAGACACAGCAGGCTAGTTCATTAGGCATAGCAGGCTGGTTCAAGTTAGCCGAGGACCCAGTGGGCTAACACGCATTTGGCAGTGTGGACTAGAACAGCGGCGGCGGCATGAGTGAGTGTTGGAGTATTCAGTATTAAAGGTTGTGGATGAGTCTGGCAGACTGAAGTGACCAGGATTAATGAAGTCCGCTAAAATGGAGAATGCAGTGTAGATAGTCAAGCGCTATGTGGTGCACATCAAATAGGTTTTTGTGCCCGCGTGCGTATGTGGACAGCGCTAGTATGCATGGCCGTTTGGGATTAGCATATAGTGTGACGCCAGGGCAAATTGTGCTTTGTGCAAGGGTAATAGTCACGGCTGTTACAGGTACAAATTGTTCAGGCCACTTATTGTGCTGGAGGGATCGGGTGACATGCGATCGTTGGTACGGTCAATGGTCTTTGCAGTGGAATGAGTGTCTCAGAACGTTGTATGAAGTAGGGCACTTACTTCCGTCAGATCGTTGCAGACTTCTACCCTTCTTGTCCCGCCGTGGCCAGCCGCAGACAGGCCCTTTGGTTTGCAGCCCTGTCCAGCGAGCGGCCGGCTTCCGCCTCTGGTCGTGGATCTGTTAGTAAATAAAGATCCTGGCCCAATCAGCTGTTGCTAGTTGCGGAAGTGCGTGCCTCCGGTGGGGTTATACGATGGTGTCAGCCATTTTGAAATGGACGAGGATCCTCAATGATATATCAGCAGCAATGAAAGGATATATCAGGCATAGTGTAATAGCAGGTCTGAAAGGGGTAAACTGCAGTATGTAAGCAGTGCTTACTTGTTGAATGAGCGGAGGATTTTCATTCCGCGCTGCGTGGATCTTTGGTCAGCTGCAGGATGCGGTTCCGGCGAGAGAGGGGGCTCCTACCAGTCCCGAGTCTGGGGGGAAATGGGGTACTCTGTCCCCAGGGCCAGAGCGGTGGTGAATGGAGGGATGTCTAGAGCAATAATGCTAAGCAAAGGGACCAGACAGGGGTGCCCTCTGTCGTCTTAATAATATGCTCTGGTTATGGAGCCTTGGGTGATTGGCCTGAGGGGTTACAGTGATATAACGGAGGTGAAGATAGGTGGACAGGAATATAAAGTGAGTTTATTTGAAAGCGATGCACTGCTTTACCCCACAAATCCACAAATGTTGGTAACGGCCCTGTTAAAGGGGGTGGGGGGAATATGGGGAATTGTCAGGATTCAGGGTCAATCTTGACAAATCAGTGGCATTCTTAGCCGGAAGTTGGAATCAGGATGACAGTGAATGGGTAAGTAAATGGGGATTCACAACGTGAATGGAGAGATTCCAAAACCTTGGGATCGAAATTACGAGAGAGGCGGAGGACCTGTTTGAGAAGAATTATCTCACAATATGGGGCAGAATAAGAGCAGACTTGCAGTGCTGGGGCCGGATTGGCCTCTCCTGGATGGCGCGATTCAAACTGCATTAAGATGACAATCCTTCCCAAGCTGCTGTTTCTCTTTCAAATGCTCCCTAAGAGGGTTCCAGCCCACTTCCTGGCTACTGCCCAGAAGGCTCTTATATGTTCCTCATGGGCTGGAGCAAAGCCTCAGATCAGCCTATAGAACGTTGGTGTTGCCGAAGGAAGATGGGGGCTGGAGGGGTTGGGATTCCCAGATCTTGGGGCATATTACAGGGTTGCCCAGCTGAGAATTATGGTGGACCATCTAGACCATGACTCAAAGAAACAGTGGGTTCATCTGGACTATGCGGTCTTGAAGCCGGTATCGTTGGGTGAATGGATGTGGGTCCCCCAGAAGGAGATCCCTAGAAAGGTTTTGGCCCACCCCATTCCGGCAGTGTTCTGGTCAATTTGGTGCAAGGGTGGCTCTAACCGTTGGTTGTCAATATGGCCTTCACCCCTTAGCTGTATCTGGCCACCACCCCTGCAAACCTTGATTGTAGACCCTCTAAGGTTCCAGTCGTGGTATGGGGCAGGACTTTCGAGGGCAGAGCAGTAATAGGAGAAAGAAGAGTTTATGTCCTCGAGTTGTTTGGAGGAATGCCTGGGTATGAGGGGACTCTCTGCATTCAGGTATCTGGAGCTGAAGGGGGCACTGCTGAAGCCCTATTGGGGAGAAAACCTACGAAGGGAGCTCACATCCAAATTAAACTGAGTTGGGCGATCCCAGAGTACCGCACATGTGCTAAAGTCTGGTTATCTGCGTGTCTCTTACCAAGACATTTGACACCAACCAAGCTTTCACCCAGTTATATGAAACACTTCTGTATCTTGGAAGAGGCTAACCAGGTTGCCTTTATGCTTAAACTGTCTGATTCTTGGACACGTATTGTTAGGGAGAATTCTCTCTTTAGGCTGAATTTCCCAACCTAGTGAGTCCCCCAGCAGCTTTGCTGGATTTCTGGAGTTTGTTTTTTTCTCCTGCCAAGAGTGAGACTCTTTTTCTCCCACTGTTGGACATGATTTATGGTGTTCCTTTGACTGTTTATGTGTTTTAAGGGCTATGGGGTCCTTTACTCCATAGGGTCTCATGTGTTTTTACTATGTGTGTTACACAGCACCCTCCGTGCAGTGACACAGGGGTGTCATCGTGACACCCCACCATAGACTCCATACCCTGGGACTGACTACTGTCTCCCAGGGCATGTAAAGTCACCATTGGCTTTACTAGTCCGAAATTATGAACAGAAACCCGTACAAACCATCATATTGTGGATGTACTGGTCGGGGCAATTCGATTGCCCCGGGGTCTGTTAGTCGAGGGAGCACGTCTCCGTCCCCCCTGATCGAGTTTTGGCTGGTGGCAGAGGATACTACTTTTTACATATTCGACCGCGAATATATCCCTATGGGATTTTCCCATTGTTCGAGGCTACCAACTTTAATTATTTAATTCTCATAGCCTCGATCATACCGCCGGTTTATTTAATTAATATTAATTCGCCGGTTGGTATTTTTTGCCAGGACTCGATTCTAAAATGGCGTTTGTGTTCACTTCTGTGACTCCAACCCAAGTCGAGCCCTTTGTTCCACTTTTTGGCGGGCTTCTCCACAGAAGCCTCCAAAAGTGGTGCCACTCTGTCTGGGTACCACAGGGGGTGTGAGAGGGGGTTTAGGCACCCTGGACTGAGTTACCATAGTAACTCAAGTCGCACTTGTGTGATTGGCCTAGCATGTTTGATTGACAGCTAGGCTGAGTGAATGGGGGTGTGCTGCATAAAAGCAGGGCTTTGGGGACTGGAACTTCAGAAGTCGCCACAGGACCGGAGAATCCGACGTGGGAGAAGCTGAGCCGACCTGCCACGACGACACCACCGGTCGAGCCCTGCGGAACCAACTCATCACTTCCCGACGACAGAGAAGATCTCCCGGCTGGAGAGGCTTCTTCCCCTGACTGGTGGGCACAACCAGTTTACCTTCTTTTCCCCGCATCCCAGGACGTCTTGTGGTCGAATTGCCCGTGCCAAGCACCCCGGCAACCGGATAGCCACTTACCACTGGACCGCAAATAAAAGGACCGCTCCTTTTACCTGCGAACTCTGCGGCTGGTTTCTTCCCTGGCAGTGCAACGGACTCCTGTCTTCCTCCCCGACGAGATCCTCTCTTCCCCCGGACGAAGCACCGACTTGCATCCGCTGCCAGAAACAACTTCCCCCGCTGGAGTATTCTCACCACTTTAAGGTACCGTGTCCGCCAGGCCTCCCTTTCTAAAGATTGCTACAAGGTAATAATAATCCCTTAACCTTCTGGACTGGGCTGGCCGCCTTGACCCTCTAACTGGTCCCTTTCTTTTGGTCCAACTCTTTCTGAACCTTTTCAAGACTTTTTGTGCACTTCAACCGTGTGACCTTGGACACATTTTGTTCTGATCCTCTTAAAGTGGATCCGGCCTTCTGAACTCTAACTTCACGGTTTCACTTTGCCTTCCTCTCTTGTTGTGTTCTTGTGAAAGTGTTGAGATCGGTGTCAAATTATACTCTGCTTTTCTCTCCCTTTTAAAACGAATTATTGGAGTGCCATCTGCGTTAAGTGCTCACCGCTGTCTGAAAATAAGTGGGGCTTTACTTAAAACTTGTCTCATATTCTTCTAAGGGAGTGTATATCTTTTAGTGACCGTGTTTTTGAACTGCTTAACATTAGTGCCTGTGTGTTTTTCTAGATGTGGTTTTAAATAAATAATTATCTCTCTTTTACACCAAGCTCTGGTCAGTGTTTACTTGTTCTACTGTGTTCTTTTGACCTATTGTGAATACTGTGTATACTGCCTAACTCTTCTTGAGGGAAGTCTGACTGCTCAGCCACAGCTACAAGTGAATCTGTGTGGTACAGACTGCTACCAAGTGGGTTTACTGCCAAAAACCTGTAGTCTTAAATCTTTTGCAGTGGTCCCAGAGGGAACTGCACAGGTTTCTGCCTAACACGTATTCATCCTGTTTTCCACACATCTTTCCTTAAGAAGCATCCATTTATTCGGGTTCTAGATACCACGCCACACCACCGCCACCTGTTGATGTTAATGGAAACTTGGAATAGGAGGTCTCTCAGATGTACAATTCCAGATATCGTTGTTGTACATTGCAGTATCTTGTGGATTGGAAGGGCTATGGACCCCACAAACGCTATTGGAAAAGGGCTTATGACATTCATGCCCACCAAATGCTATACCGTTTTTATCTACTCTGTCGGGGCAAGCCAGGTCCAGTCAGTCAGTGGGGGTTCATGCAATTAGCAACCAGCATTCCTTCTGATGGCACCAATGGTGATTAACAATGCTATTGCACAAGGAGCAGTCTAGTCTTTCAACATGGCTACTGGATTTCGAGGACATTCCCTGGATAAGCCATTTTTCCACCTTAGCGCTCTGCAGTGCAGTGTCGCAGTTTCATTGGAGCTTGTCCCTTGTGTACTTTCCAGTTTCTACTTGTTGTTCCTTTTCCCTGCAGTTCCAAGTGTGCCTGCTTCTTGTCTGGTTATATGCTTCCTTCGTTCTCATCCTATGCCTTGCTTCCCCCGATGCTCTCATGCTTGACCTTCAGTTCTTCTGCCAACATGCAAATACAGCATTATTTGACTCGACTCTGCTGTGATCCAAGCAGTGGTTTATGCCTATGCCTGGAAGTTCATCCCAAGTTTTTTTGTTTTACTCTTTTGTGGGTTCTCTCCCATTTTGGTCATTTTGTTTGGAAGCCCAATGAGGTCCAAATGTGGTTAAGGGTTCATTGGACTCATTGCGGCTTCCAGCTAGAATAGACCCTACCTCTTCACTTCCTACAACACCATCAGGATTGAGGATTAAAGACAAAAGTCCAGATTGTGACAGAGGGTTTATTTATTTCTATAGCGCCAAGACCGGCAAGCCCCGGGGCATCAGAGAGCTCACAACAACATACAGCAAAAAAACAAAAAAATATTCTGAACTACATTGGCCTATTTCAGGACAGAGAACAAAGTGCATACATAAGTGTTTACGCAAGTAAGTAGGTTTTCAAGAAACGTTTGCACAAGGCCAGAGACCTACAGCCTCTCAAATCTGGCAAAAAGTATTTCACATATCCTGCTATGAAGAAGGCTACCTGACTCACTGCTGCCAGTTTTGTTCGCAGGACGAACAGATTTGTAAAATTATATTGTGAGGTCCTGTGAATTGGTAGCCAAGAGATACATTTTGAGAGATAACTCAGACTAATACCAAAGAGGCATTTATGCGTTCGTGTCAAAAACCGAAACAAAATTCCAACTTCCACTGGTTACCAGTGTAGTCCCCTCCTGACTTCCGAAACATGCTCCCTTTTACCTAGCCCTTCAATTATGCAGACTGCGCTGTTGGGAATCATTTTAGTTTTGAGATCCCTCCCTTGTTGATCCCTTTTAGTAGGCTGCAGCAATAATCCAATTTTGCACCAATTCCTGCTCTGGCTATCACTGTACAGCTCTTGTCTGACAGGAAAAGGTTGTAATTGCCTCAGCAATTTAAGATGTTCGATCGATGTGGAGTTCACCTGCGCTTTCATGTTCATCTCGGATTCTAGGACAATGTGCAGGTCTTTCACTTTTTTTGAGCGTTGCAATGGTGCAACCAGCCACGACAAAGCTGTACCTGCTAACATCAGCTCTGTGTCGTCCAAGGCCATACCATTAATAACCATCCATTGATGAATGAGGGAATACACTTGGTTTTACATACTCTGTGCCCTTCCTATAATCTACAGAAATAGGGATCAGGCACTTTGTGTCGTCAGCATAGTTGGTACAGATTATCCCGCTCATACCCTGCAATTCAAACAATGGCATGGTAAATTATTATACAGGGTGGGAGATAATCAAGATCCCTGTGGAACACCACAGGGCAGTTAGGGTAATCAGCAGTAGCTGATGTGGTCTATCTGATCAATCAGTTAGAAAGGACTTTACCAAATTCGTTGCTGACAGAAATTAGGAGAACGTAGTAGCCGTTCAACCAAAAATGGTATGATTGACCAGGTTTAATGCAGCTGGCAAGTCCAGTAACATTAGCAGCGCAATGTTGCTCTGATCCAGTGCTTGTAATCTAATTGCCTTCAGATCTAACAACGTCATCTCTGTCCCATGTGCTTGTCTAAAGCCAGACTGACGCGTGCCCAGGATGTTGTTGTTCATTAGATGTTCTTGAACCTGCAAATAAGCGGCTCGATCTAAGATGTTTAACAAACAAGGCACATTGTGACAGGCCTGTAGTGAGTCGCAATGCTGGGATCAAGAGATGGCTTTTTTAACATGGGTGTAATCCACAACTTTTTATCAGGACTGGCACCTGTCCCTCTGCAGAGGAGCGGTTAATGAACTTGGTGAGGATAGATCAACGTGTCAGGATCCTACCCACCTGCCACCCAACACCACCGCTGTGTGTGCACATTTAGAGACTCTCACGACCCACTTGCAACCTAATTCTCTTTGGCATTGGTGGAGGTTGCAGGTGCATTCACAGTACTTCCTTCTCTCAAGATAGCGCCTTTACCGCGAGGACGTGGTACAGTGGTTTCATGTTCTGATCATCGGCATCCTCTCTTCTGGACAAGGATTTAGGAACCGCCAACCCGGGGGTCGGTGCGTCGCTACTGTATTGCGGGATGTTCCATAAGTATGCTACCTAGGCAATCCTAATTAGCTCTCATTTCTTAGGAGTTTTTGCTTACCATCTCTTGGACTTTCTTTCTCCTTTTCACTGCCATTAGAAGCCTCGCAGAACTCTCCAAGTTACTCTCGTCACCTCCCAAGCCCTTCCATACAGGTTTCGGTAGAACTCCCACTTGAATCTCGCAGGCATTCTGCTCTCTTTCCCCCTTACCAATCTAGTCTCCGGCCATCTCTGTTTCAAACTCTAATTCCTTCATTGTTTCTCCCAGCATTCTTTCCGGAATTCTTCGGAAGAACGAATCCACAGACAGACGATCTTAGAAGCCAGATCGACATAGCCGGAGAGACGACAACACAAGGCAATTCTCCTCCCATCCAGCATTTCAACAGCATCAGCAGGGTTTTCTCCCCCAGAGGGTTTCCCTGGGGCTTCACATATTTTCCCCTTCTCTATTATCAAGGAGTGGAGGTATTCAGAGTCTCAGGGGACACCTTCAATTGGCTCGATTCTTGCTGCACACAAGAAGGTTAGTCATTTGTTTAATCTAGTGGTAATTGTTACAGCTAGCGACTCCTATGGCCAAATTCATACCCAGAGCATCATGGCAACTTTACAGACAGCCTTATATCAGGTGCAGCAATTGGCGACTGCGGTGTAGAGCTTATCTCACGAGGTACAGACTCTGAAACATGAGAATACAGTATTCAGAGATACTCCCAGGTCTGTTACCCGGAAGCAAGTACGACAGAAGTCCTAATTCTTTGAAAGAATTTCTTGATGCTTGTACTGTACAGTACGCATTTAAAACCTCCTTCTTTCCTTCTGATAGAGACTGGGTGGGTTACATGATTTCTCATTTAACTGGTCCTGCTCTAGCTTGGGCAATCCCCATATTAACATCAAAAAATGCAGTGTTAAAGCTATGTTTGGGAGAAGAGAACTAAAGTCTCCTCCCAAGAAAAACTCTTGGAAATCAAACATGCAACTCAGGGCATGTTGGATTACCTTATCCGATTCAAACAACTGGAAGCTGGGAGAGCATGGCCAGACGATGCATTAATCGCTTTATTTCCAAGAGGTTTAAATGAAGATTTAAAGGACGAACTTGCTCGCATTCCTAGTGCTACGTCTTTGGGCGAACTAATATCTCTAACCATGCAACTAGATTACCGCCTAAAGGAGAGGCGGATGGAACATAGAAGGAGTAGGTCTCTGCAAATCGTTATGGATCACCCAAATGCCCCCAAAGTAGTGGAACCCGACGACCCCATGCAGGTGGGCTCTGCACATGGGCCCTTGACACAGGAAGAACGAACCCAAAGAAGAAGTCTGGGATTGTCTATGTAGTGTGCCTCCTCGGAGCACTTGGTCAACACATGTCCGATAGCAACTCCTAAACGACCTACAAGGTCGAGAAATGCCAAATCCCAACCGTAGAGGGAACCACGGTTGGGGAAACAGACATCGGTTCCAAACTAGTGTCCACTTCTCTGCCATCCCTAGGCATGGTGGTCCTGAGGGTGTCCTTTTTTCTGTGCGACAGGTCGATTGTGAACTTTCCAGCATTGGTCGACTGCGGGGCAACTGGACTGTTAATTGATGACCTGTGGGCGAGGTCTCAGAGAATCCCGCGGTCTCCTAAGGCAGTAGCCATTCCTGTGGAAGGAGCCGACGATACACCTTTGGTATCAGCACCTATAACTGAACAGACCATACCCATTAGAATGTCCATCAGCTCTCATTCTGAGGAAGTGGTTTTTGATTTAATCAAGGCAGCACACTACCCAGTTATTCTAGGCTTACCCTGGTTGAGGTAGCAGAATCGTTTCATAAACTGGTCCTCTTGGTCGATATTCCTGGGGTCTGAATATTGTGTCCAACACTATCTAAAAGAAGGGTCGGTAGGCTTCTGTAGCCCTCCTCTAAATTCAGAAAGATCCCGAGCTCTGGTAGATCAGATTACTACCATACCGAGGGAACATGGAGAATTTCAGGACATCTTTTCGATCGCGCAGTACTCCGAATTACCACCCCATCACAGATACGACTGCAGTATTAGTCTTGAACCAGGACAAGACATGTACATTATTTCCGAGAGGGAGAAGCTGGCATTAAGACAATACCTGGATGCTCACCTCGAGAATGGTCCGATTAAGGAATCGACCTCCCCAGTGGGGGCTTCTCTGTTGTTCATTCCGAAGAAAAACACAGATGAATTAAAGCCCTGCATCAATTATTGAAGATTAAACAGAATCACCATCCCAGATCGCTATCCTATGCTGCTTATTCCTGATATCTTGGAGGCAGTCAAAGGCGACCACTATTTACACCAAATTAGACCTTAGAGGAGCTTACCACCTCATTCAAATAAAAAAGGGACACGAATGGAAGATTGTATTCGAAATGTCCAAATGGAGTACAAAATGCTGAGTAATGCCCTTTGGCTTATCCAATGCCCCAGCTGTGTTCCAGAGGTTTAAGGATCACATTTTTTTTCCGATCTCCTCCTTCGTACTGTGATAGTCTACATAGACGACATACTGGCGTTTTCAAAATACCTGGCATACCATCAGCAGCACGACTGTCAGGTATTACACAGGTTACGAGACAACCACCTGTTTTGCAAACCAGAGAAATGTGAGTTCCACCAATCTAGTGGGACTTATTGGGGCTTTGTGTTGTCTTCTACAGGCATTTCTATGGATCCGGGGAAGGTCTATGCAATTCTGGAGTGGTCTTCTACTCGCACCAATAAAGAACTATAGTGTTTTCTTGGTTTTGCCAATTTCTATAGGAAATGTATAGCCAATTTCTCTACCATTGTTCAGCCTTTAACTATGTTGCTCAAGAAATGACAGATCTTTGAATGGTCGACTGAAGCTCAATCAGCCTTCATCACACTGAAATCACACTTCACAACGGCTCCTCTCTTACATACTCTGGACCAAAAGCTGACATTTACTGTGGAAACTGATGCTTCCAACTATGCTATTGGAGCTGTTTTAAAACAGGTTACCTCCTCGGGACAAGAACATCGGTAGCCTACCTGTCTAAGAGCTTTTCCAACCTCTGAACTCAACTCTACAGTACTAGAGAAAGCAATAAAACAGGCTTTTCAGTAGTGGAGACATCTGCTTTTAGGGTCTCAACACACCATTGAGGTACGCACTGATCACCAAAATCTCAAGAGTCTCCAGTATGCTGAGACATGAAATAGTAGACAGGCGGAATGGGCACACTTCTTCTCCCCGTATGATATAACCTTTACCATTATCCCGGGGAAATCCAATTTACAGGCAGATGCCTTGCCACAAAACTATTCCGATCATGGAGCAGTGTTTCAGTCTGAGAGGAGGTTTCCACATGCCACCTTCATCGCTGTTGTAGAGGAGGTGCCTCTACCGGAAGTCATGCCCTCATTCTACGAGTTTCTGCTTACCCTTTCTTGGACTTTTTTTGTCCTTTTCATTCCTATTAGAAGCCTTGCAGAACTCTCCCAGCTAGTCTCGTCACCTCCCAAGCCCTTCCATACAGGTTTTGGTAGAACTCCCACTTGAATCTCAGAGGTATTCTCTCTTTCCCTCTTACCAATCTAGTCTCCGCCCATCTCTGTTTCAAACTCTGATTCCTTAATTGTTTCTCCCAGCATTCTTGCCGGAATCCTTCGGAAGAACGAGTCCACAGACAGACCATCTTAGAAGCCAGATCAATATAGCCAGAGAGACGACAACACAAGGCAGTCCTCCTCACATCCCACATTTTGTTCTCCCCAGGGGGTTTTCCTGGGGCTTCGTGTATTTCCCCTTCTCGATTATCAAGAAGTGGAGGTATTATACACAAGGCCACGAGCGTGAGTAAAGACCGGGAAATATGTCTCCACAGCATGGGATATAGAAAGGGGAACCAGGCAGGGCTGCCCACTGTCACCCATGCTTTACATCCTGGGCCTGGAACCCATCGCAATTTTCTTCAGGAACTTTTTTTTGACGCAGGCATAAGGATGCGGGGGCCTTGACCACATAATTTCACTGTATGCCGATGACGTACTCCTGTACATCAGAGACCCGCATCTAAATGTACCAACCGTACTAGAGGTCCTGGATAACTACTCCAGAGTTTCTGGGATACAGTTCAGCAGGCAAAAATCATGCCTGTTCCCACTGGCAGACCTGAGAGGATGGAACGCTGCACATCTCCCTTCAATGGGAATACAGTGGCAAACCTAATCCTTCCGCTATTTAGGGGTAAATATCCTGCACACACCCACACTAATGCACGAGAACACCACCAATGCAGCACTCCCTGCCTTACGCAGATAGATTGGATTCTGGTCCAAGCTTCCCTTATCTGCGATGGGAAGGGCATCAATCACCAAAATTATTGTCCTCCCCAGATTCCTATACAGGTTCCAGAATGTACATTACATCAACGCCCCCTTCTTTCGCTTGCTAGATACACTTCTACGGGACTTCCTATGGGGGAAAAACAGGCACAGAATTGCATTCTCCACACTAGGCCTACCATACAGGCAAGGGGGGATACAACTACCACACATGGAGAAATATTATTTAGCGGCACAATTCAGCCATGTAATCAAATGGCTGGCCGATGACACCACGTCTGAAACGACAGTGCTCCAACATATAACCTCCCCAATACAATTGAAGGAACAAATCTGGGTGCCCCGACAGCTCTTGCGCAGGGTACCGCTACCTGTCGAACTGGGCAGGAAAATATGCTTAGGGCCAGAACACTCTTGCACATGAAACACCCATATTCAACGGAGATCCCGCTGCTGGCAGACATATGCACAACCAATGCAGATCTGAGTAGCGTCAGACTCTGGGGAAGATTCGGGTATACACCTGGGGGGGACCTGTACGCAGGGGGCAATTTCCGGGAGTTTGCTACATTACGAGAGGAGGAAGACATGGCAGGCGGCCAGTTCTTGTGGTACCACAAGATCCGAGAGAAAGCACGGACCAAGTGGGCGACCTGGCCTGAAGAACCCGAGGCAGACACCCTAGTCACGCTGCTATACAACCTGGGGGAAGGCGGCAGGCCAGTGTCTCAAATTTATGGCCAACTTAATGACACCCCAAACCCTAATAGTGACATGCTGCGGTCTAAGTGGGAAGAGGACCTGGGAACCGAGCTGACCGACAAAGAATGGGACAGGGCGCTCATTTACCCTAAGGAGGTGGTCAGAAACTCCAGGGTCTGCCTTTTACAACTAAATGTACTGTACCGTACGTACCTAACCCCACACAGAATAGCGAAATTTAACAGGCAGACATCACCCAGCTGCATATGGTGCAACAGCGAAAATGCAGATCTGTTCCACATGCTATGGGCCTGCACAAAGGTACAGAACCTCTGGATAAGAGTGGAACACGCCTGCACAAGGCCGGGCGTGACGAGACACAAATGGTCACCCAGCACATGCCTGCTGGGAACTTACCCCAGACTAGCCAAATCTAAACACACAATTAAACTCATGGACATGACGGGTGTACTAACCAAAAGGACCATAGCAATGGCCTGGAAACGCCCCGCTGGCCCACAGTACAACACATGGCTCAGAGAGATGGAACGATGCGTGGGTGCAGAAACCAAAGCCTGGGACGACAGCGTAGCCAGATCCATAACTGCATGAGCGGGGCCCTGGACGCATGGAAGGAACTAACATGGACCATGTTCCACCCCTCAGATGATAAGCCCCCACGAATGCCTCGCAGACCCAGACAACAACTCGCTAATCATGAAACCACCCGAACAGTTATGCCTCGGAAAGTTATCTGAAGCCCGTTCCTATCCCCCCTGCTCCCCAGCATCCCCTCCCGAGCCGAGATAGCTCACGCTGAAACGCAAAACCAACATATGGAGACAGTTATTGTTGTTTATGTTATTTTTGTACCTTTCTTTCTCTCTTCTCTTCAATTTCTTTATTTCCTAAGAATAAATGCCAGCATGCTCATGTTCCTATGACAAAATGCCAATAAAGAAATTTACAAATTAAAAAAAAATTATATGTATATATATCAAGGAGTGGAGGTATACGGAGTCTCAGGGGACACCTTCAATCGCCTCACTTCTTGCTGCACACAAGAAGGTTAATCATTTGTTTAATCTAGTGTTAATTGTTACAGAGACTCTGTTTATGGCATAATTGTAGAGTTAAAACCTACAAACTGCCTCTGCATTCATTTACTTGTTTTACAGCTGCCGTTTTGGAACAATCTCAAGTTCCATTCCGGGTTTTAGGTTAAACCAGCACATGCATTCTGGTACATGTATCCTGTCCAAAAGGCAGAAGGCTGGAGGAGGCATACTAAGCACATTTGTTTGCATACTAAGAGCTGTAGAGGCCCCGATTGCATTTGCCTGTTGCAAGCTACTGCACGTTAGGCTGCTGAGAACTAAAGAGACTTTAGTTACAATCCACTGCTGCAGGCTACTGAAGCTGGGGCTAGGCTTTATTGAACACAGTTGCCCGAGGCTGCAATCCGCTCCACCCTGTTGGGCGGTGTGCTGGGAGGGCTTTTATAAGATCTTTTGAACAGAAGCAGTTGTTCATTTAACTGCTTCCAAACGTCGTCCAGGAGAGGTACCGCCAGAATGGTCTTCCTTTTGGCATCACGCTGCTGGTAAAGGAAACCTTCCTTCTTGGTCTCTTCTGGCATAAGCTGGAAGAGCTCAGAGCCGCGTGCGACTATAGCATGGAACAACTCCCACTTCATCTGGGGGAGAAGCCCTCAACAGCGGAGAGACTCAGCCGTCGTCATCCTGTCCGTCGTCGCCGTGAAGGCATGGTATCAAACCGTGAAGATAGACAAGTGATCACAGTTCAAGGGTGTTTATTAAACTTTCATGGGTTGGTAGAATGCATATCGAAGCCTAAATCTAAAAATGGGATCAAGCTACGACCATCAAATAATAATAACGCAGTCCTAGTGGAGTCTGGCAAAATAAAAAGGTCCTATTGCCAATCCTTAGTTCCAAATACAAAATGGTGTGGGATAACAATGTATGCAAAAGAAAAACGTACAAGAAATGATATGACAGGATAGTTGAGCAGTTGGCTTCCCTTCCCCCCTCGTTTTCAGCATAGGGCAAGATGGCCCATGCAGGCTTCGCACACACTATGGTTTTTTGGCCACGAGGCAACAGTTCAATACATAGGCAACAGCGCCTTCCGCCAAAGTCTCTCTCGCAATGACAGTCTCTTATTGCATAGGGCCTATGTAACAAACCACAAAAGTTACTTTCCTTTTCAGGTTTTTCACTTTCACAAGCTCAAGACTGTTCTCCGTCCTTTGGGCTCGGACCATGGACCCTTCGTCCGGCTCAGATTCTTTTTGATACCAGAATCAAAGACTTTCGAATGTGCTATGAGTTTTACTTAAACCGTTGCAGACCACTTCAATTCACTTCACACAATTTACATCTCACATCAATCTTCTACTTTCGTTTCTTTTGTCAGGATACCATACAGTGACCTTCGACTGAGCACATTCACAGTACTGGGCCACTCTGTCAATGGTATTGTATCATATCTTTACTTCTAATGTCCAAATATTCACCAGCAATTTGGCTTCACTCACTTCTTTCATCACACGAGTTTAACAATGTTCATTCCAGCGCTCGTTTTAGAAAGTTGCTGCTTGCAACCTTGACTTCAACACAGGCCGGCCTAGCATCAGTCTCCCCAACTCAGCGGCTGTGTTGTTCTCTGTCACTTCTTTGTTCTTGGAACCAAGGACAATACCACAGCGTCTGCTGCTCCTGACTGCCTTGGTCGGTTACGGAGGAGGACCCTCGGTTTCTCTGACAAACAATACAGGATTCTTTAGCCTGGTTTTATGTTTTTTGCCTTGAAGGTTTGTTGAAAGTAACTGCTTCCTGCCAAAAAGGCCATGGGTGTTGCCCCTCTCACGAACCTCTCATGCCTGGCCGTCATTCTCCCCTCGTACAACTGCAGACTCAAAACTGCTTTACCTTCCTGTGTTTTTCCTCGCTCAGAGTGTGCTCTCATGCTGTGTGTAAAAGTGTTTGTGCAGGAAAAGGGGTGGGGGCTGAGTTTCTAAATATCCCATCAGGTAGGATGGGGTAAAGGTGTTACAGGGAAGAGAGGGATCCTGTGTCTCACCATCCGGAGTCCCATTCCCCAAGGACCCCTCACCCTGCCGCACTGGTCCAACCCCAGGAACTGGATCCAAAAGCAATGGCCGTGTCCTGGCCATCTGGATGACAGATCCCCGGTGGGACTAGTAGGTGAGACACCTTCTGTTTCTCACACTCCGCCCTGTATCATTTACAGTGTAACCCCTGGGTTGGTCTCTGTTCAGATCAGATAAGGGAAAGAATTCTGTTGCCTTCGTCTAGTCCGTTGGAGTGTTTCCTCCCTCAGAATATGGTCTTCAGTTTTACCCTTACACTGAGTACAACAGTCTCTTCAGCACGCCTAACTCATGACGCTGCTGTATGACAGCTGTTAAGCATAATCTGCTGATACCGATCCCAAGGGCTTTCCCTAATCCCTGGAGACCCCTTATCATATTCCAGTACACGCTTTATTCTGATCAATCCGTGTTGTCCAGTATATTTGCTTACCTTTGCTGTGTGTCTCTTTGCTTATAGACAGCGCCTGCCCCTCTAGATCCTTTGCATACATCTCAGATCAGCTTAGTATGTACTCTGTTTATGTGATATGCAAGCATTTCCTTGTGCATCTCTCCTAATCTACAGTGCATACTCGGAGGTACAGCCTTCCGCCTGTGCCTGTCGGCCAGACTCCTGACACAACATTGGCACGCATACTTAAACTACAACCGCTGGACAATCACCTTTACAAGTGGTTGGTTTGAGCTGTGAAACAATGCTGGTTACCTCTTGTTTCCAATACTGGTCTAAAGGCGAACATTTCCGATGGATTACCTGGAGAGAAACCTTTAAAGGCATCAGGCAGTTGCTCACTGCCTCAAGAATCGGTGCTGGGTAATAACTTCAGCTTGTCCTTAGTATTTTACCTGATCTTATGCACCTTGCTAATCAAAGCATCTTGAATGGCCACACACCAAGATCTACCAAAGGTGCAGGGTTCTCCAATTCCCTTAAGATTTTGAATATTGTGTTGTACAACAGAATCAATAACTGATGTGAACACACAGTGGCTCTTTCAGCACCAGACATGTTTTACTGTCATCACATTTTTCATAAGACTCCATAACAAACAGTCTCCACTAGCGAAATGCAAAAAAAGCTTATTTCCTTGCTCTCCGATCCGCCTCCTGAATTCCATGGGGCCTTAGCAAAAGCAGCACCTGACTCAATTCCTTACTCAACTCCCAGGGGTTTAACTGCTTTCTAGCAGCAGGGGATGGAGCAGCAAGTCATCGATAAGCCACTTGCAGACCAACCACTTACATTGAGTTAAGTATAAAAAGTGGGGCAGAAGCACAGCGGATATGGCTAGAAAGGCTTGCTTCCACACACATCATGAGGTAAATCAGATGGAATGGAGACAAACTCAAATCCCTGTAGTCCTACAAAAATTAAACCAAAATCATCGAAGGGCTGCCATGGAGCTTGGGTGCCTTGTATTATTAAATGCCATATGGAAGAAGTTACTTACCTGTAACTATTGTTCTCCAGCATGGGTCTGGCATGGATTCACATGCTCATGAATATTCCCCATTGTCAGGCTGGGAATCGTAGGTAAAAGAAAAAACTGTTTCACTTTCACTTACAAACTGTCTTTCTCCTATAAACCAATTACAGAGCTCTGGCTCATTCTGCCCCCAGCCAATGACTGCCCTCTCCCTAAGCCCCTCCTCTGGCATCCATCTTCAGATGTGGTAGCACATAAAGTGGCAGTATGACCAAGAAGGGACGCAGAGGGGCAGGAGGGAGGGTTTGCATGTGAATCCATGCCAGATGCATGCTGGAGAACAATAGTTACAGGTAAGTAACTTGTTCCTTCTCCAGCATGGGATCTGGCATGGATTCACATGCTCATGAATAAAGAATACATAGCAGTACATTACACAACCACGGGAGGTGGCAAGGCTCAACAGAAGCAAATACTCTTACCTCCGGAACAGGCTCACCTTCAAGGGAACAGGTTGCGTAGCACTGCTTGGCCGACCCTGGACTCCTCTCTAGAATCCCTGTTGATGTAGTAGAATCTTGTCATGTCCAGTAGGGTCACACCAGACAGGAACGCTGTTGTCGCAGAGATCGCTCTGGTGGAATGGGCTCTCGGACGGCCGGGCAGCGATCAGTTCACCAACCGGTGACTGTGTGATGCAGCCGGAGAGCCACCTGGAGATGAAAGCCTTGGACAAGGCCTTCCCATGGTTCACAGGACCAAAGTTCACCAATAGTTAAGATGTCTTCCGGAAATTGTTCGAACGTGCCACATAGAACTTCAGCGCACAAGCCACATCCAGTGCAAAGTCCTTTCAGCCAGCGACAAAGGTTTTGGAAAAAACACAGGCAACACCAAAGGCTTGTTGAGGTGTAATTCCGACAAAACCTTCGGCATGAAGAAGGGGTGCATCCGCATCACCACCCTTGTGTTGTGAAAAGTCAGGTAAGGCTGTTTGCAGGAAAGGGCCTGGATCTCACCTACCCTCCTGGCAGAGGTGATGGCCACGAGAAAAGCTGCCTTTCACAAAGGAACTTGAGGGGCCTGATGCATAGGCGCGAAGGGAGCCCTCATGAGCCTCGTCAGCACCACGTTGAGTTCCCACGCAGGGCAGGGGCCTTCACCGGCGGGAAGTATCCAAACAGTCATTTGATGAACTCCTTGACTAGACGGTGGGACCAAAGCGAAGACCGTTGTGGCGATCTCGTGAAGCGGGAGATAACCGCCAGATGCACCTCGATAGAGTTTTGCGCCAGCCCTGCCTTGGCTAACGACAAGTACGGAACAATCTGCTGAGCCGAGACCCTCAGAGGGTTGATCTTCTGCATCCGGCACCACGTTGTGAAAAATGTCCACTCGTGCCCATAGCACTTAAGAGTCGACGACGCTCTGGCGCTGGCAAGGACCGACCTGCTCGTACCCTACGAACTCTAAGGCTGCAGGAGCCAAGACATCAGGTTCAGCGATCCTGGGTCGTGATGCAGGATTGCGCCTACTTCCCTGGTGAGCAGATCCGCGACCACGGGCTGTAACGCTCACCTGGTTCCCTCGGAGGCGCTGGTCTTGGGCTGGGCGCTGCAAACGTCTTCAAGGTTAGGCGTAGGGTTCGTTTGGCTCCCGGATTTGGCCCCTTGCTCACCGAAAGCTTGACCTGCAGAGTGAGGTGTCTGCAAGTGGAAAATCAAGGTATTAGTGGCTGGAAGGATGGGAGAAGTTCCTAGCCCCTCTCTCCCTTTCTCCCGTGGTACTCAGATGATTGTTGTGCTCACCTTAAATAAGTGAATGTTGAGCTCTCCATCCTGCGTCTTGTGCAGGGGCGCTGGGTCCAGTTACTTCACTGGATGTGAGTTCCGCCTCTTGATTGCAGAGGGAAGGTGAGAGCGATGCCGCCGTTTTGCTGCACGAGCGTGACTTGTAAGTATTAAAGTTCTCTTTGGATTGCTCTCTTTAAATGTCTTTTTCCTTATGTCTATGTCTTTTGCTTTTAGGATGCTGTCGATGCCAAAGAAGATGCTCTCCCAGATTCGTGGCAGAGAGCGTAACAAGAAGATGGTGAATTCGAAGGCACGTAAGTAGGAAGACTGCTTTAGGGCCGTAGAATGCACTTTAATGTCCCCTTTTTGTTTTTACAGGTGCCGGAATGCAGCGCGAACAAAGTTGGAGCAAGCGCATCACAGGTAAGCAGTATTGTAACTGAACGTTACTAACCAATGTTCTTTGTCTTTGCAGGCCCGATGCCGGACGCGGAATGCAGAAAAGAAAACGACTTGGATGCTGCCGATGGCTCGGGTGAGTTGAAGCGCTAACTTTGCCTTTGTCTAACCTGTGCCTTTTGTTTTGCAGGAGCTGCTGAAGATTGAAGATTGGTTCCCAGCAGGTGATTTTCGTAACTACAGGATCCGGAGCTAAAGATTCGCTGGAGCTGACACGGTGAGCGTCCTGCTGCAGATGCAGAATAACGCGAAGCATGTGGTACCAATCGGGTGTGGTTTAAATAGCCCATAGGAGTACTTAGGTGTCTTCTTCCACCGCAGCCGCGCCCAGGTAAAAGAGTTCCTGCTTCCAGAAGAGTTCCAGTATCAGTGATCCAGGGAGTGGTGCCTGCCCCACCCAGAAAGAAAAGTAGTCCCTGTTAGAAGAGAGTAAAGTATCATCTGTCTGGTAAGTAAGCAGCATGGTCTGCTTCAGGTAGGTTCACCCAAGCACTTTTACACTTGATATGAGCCCGGCGCTTCCTGTGCCGGGACGGGTCCTTACTATGAGCCTGGCACCACCGGTGCCAGGACAAGGTCCAAAAGGTCCCTATTGGGACTTGCTGGTGCCGATAAGGCATGTTATGAGCCTGTTTCCAAGGGTGTTGGGTAGGTTCTGACTCCTTGAAAGCAGTGGTCATGACACGGGCAGCTTGACCGGAGGTGACGTTGACAGGCTCAGTGCCGGGGCGACGAGGATCATCCTGCATCAGCACCGTTGAGTTGATTGATGACTCGCAGCAGGAGAGGAAATGGAGGGAATGCGTACAGGAATAGGCCCTCCCACAAGAAGGAAAACGTGTCCCCATGCTCCTCGGCTGGTGGAACCTGCTGGCGAATTTCTGGCATTTGGAATTTGTCGCTATCGCAAACAGATCGATCTGGGGTCTGCCCCATTTGAGGAAGAGGATGCCCACTTGATCCTGTTGAAGCTTCCACTCGTGGCAGGAGCACAGTTCCCTGCTGAAGGACTCGGCAATGGTGTTCTTGCCTCCCACCAGGTGGCAAGGAATGAGGAACATTTCTTGGGTGACGGCCCAGTGCCACAAGCCATGCGCCTCTCTGGAGAGCGCTGGGGATCTGTTTCCCCTCTGCTTCCTGATGTAAAATATCATGGTGGTATTGTCCATGAAGACCCTCACCACCTTACACTTGAGGGATGGAAAGAACGACTTGAGGGCCCAGAACACTGCCCCACAGCTCCAGGACATTGATGTGGAGATCCCTCTCCTCCGGCCGCCACAGGTCTCTGGCGTGGAGAAGTCTCTTGTCTGCAAAGCTTCCGGACACCTGGATCCAAGAGCGTCCAGGAACTCCTGAAGGGGTTGCATCCTCAACCTGCAGAGTTGTATCAGACAACGACAGCATGCAAAGCAGGGACTGGATGGTCTGCACTGTGACAGCCTTCTGTGTCAACAGCCGTTCCACCTTGGCCAGCACAGCTGCCATCCTTTCCTCCGAGGGGGCCGCCAGGCAGGATACTTTGTTGAGCCCGGCCCCCAGGTACAGCCCATTCTGCGATGGAATCAAGCAGGACTTTGGATAGTTAACAGTGAATCCCAGACCCGTCAGCAGCCATACGGTCCCCATTGACTTGACCCAGATGAGCCAGTCGTCGAGGTACGGGTACACCTGTATCCCTTTGTAGGCGCAGATGGGCCGCAACTGGTGCCAGGCACTTCGTGAAAACCCTGGGCATCGACTTCAGTCCAAAGGGAAGGGCTTTGAATTGGTAGTGCCTTCCTTGAATTACAAAAACGCAGGGACTTTTGACGCTTCACGTGAATGAGGACATGGAAGTAAGTGTCCTCCAGATCCAGAGAGGTCAAGAAGTCTCCTTCCTCCAGTTGGCCAACCACATGCTGCAACGTGACCATCCTGAATTTTTGGGACTTCAGGTGCTTGTTGAGACGCTGCAGGTCTAGAATGGGCCTCCAGCCCCCGGTCCTCTTCTTTACCAAGAAGTATCTGGAGTAGACTCCGGAGCCCTGGAGCCATTTTGGAACCAACTCCATCGCCCCTTTTCTTAGCATGGCCCTTACCTCCTGCAGGAGCTGAGGGATGCCAACGATTTGTCGACGGCTTTCCCAAAGAGGTTGTCCTCGTCGAAGGCCATGTCCAGTACCCTCATCTGAACCTCTTGCAGGAAGGTGGTGGCCTTCAACCATCCACGACGACAGAGGCAGACACTGTTCCCCATCCGTCGGAACCCTGTGTCCACGATGTCCAGGACCACAGTGGTGGCATGGTCCAATGCCACCTTGCCCTCCTGGAGGATCTCAAGCGCCTCGACTTTTTTGCCGTCGGGGAGAAATTCCAACAGCAGGGCCATTTTATACCACAGCTCCCTGTCGTATATGGCCAGGATCGCAAGTGCATTTGCTGCCTTGACTGCCTGCGCCGCCGAGTAGATCACTTTCCTACCTGTCGCGTCCAATTTCTTCCCCATGCTGTCTGGGGAGGCTGAAGATGAGGGATTAAAGGATTTCTTCCTCGCAGCCGACGAGACCACAGAATGCGGGGAGGGCTGCAACTGTAGGCACTTGGGTGCGGACTCCGGCACCCGGTAGTTCTTTTACAGCCTGTTCCTCTTCGCGAGGCTGAGACCGGGTTCCTTATCAGCGCCAGGCCCTCATCCCAAACGTCGTCCAGGAGAGGCACCGCCAGAATGGTCTTCCTTTTGGCCTCAAGACGCTGCTAAAGGATACCTTCCTTCTTGGTCTCTTCTGGCATCAGCTGGAACAGCACAGACACGTGTGCGACCATGGAATGGAACGACCCACACTTCATCCTGGGAAGAAACTCTCGAAGGCAGAGAGACGCTGCCGTCATCGCCCTGACCGTTGTCGCGGTGTCCGTCCCTGTATCCCTGGAGGGTGGGGGGGGGGGGGGGGAGGTAGGGTATGTGCGGCAGCGCAGGGTGCCATTTTCTCTTCTTTGCTTGCGGCGGGCCCAGTGCCACCGGGGCCGGGGGTGCCATCGGCATCCTCTTCTGGATCTCCGACATCAGTGTCTGGAGAGTTGAAAGGATGTCCAGTGATACGTCCCTGAGAGGTGTCAGAAGACGGGGGGGGGGGGGCAAAGCTTGCTGGGCCCAGCACCCACGCCAGCGGCAGCATTCCCACCTTCATCCCACTCAGTATTTCCGTCATCGTTCCCCACGTCCTCCAGGACCGTGTGAACGGACACCAGGTCCTCCTCATCCGAGGAAGAAATATCTGTGCCCTGGAGCACGGTTGAAGCCTCCACTCCACTCACCCCTGCCCCATTTTTAAACATAGTGAGGGGTAGGTCTCAGGCCTAGGGATGGCATCATCTGGTGTTTTCTCCACCGGCTTGGCCGAGGCCTCCCGCTTCGGGGTGAGGGCCACTCTGGGTGCTGTCGGGGTCCCCTGGACTGGGTCAACCCCCTTCACCTTCGAGAGGGTGGCCGCTACCAGCTTGATCATTGAGGATGACTCTGCCTGGACCACCTGGGCCTTCAGGGGCAGGTCGGACACCTTTCCATTCGCCTTGGTCTTCTCCAGCAGCTTCCCTGGGTTAGCCGATTTCCTCTTTGAGGAGAACGCTGAGCGATAAGTTGAGATGGAGGCAGACGCTGAAGATGAGTGTGCCCTGCCTGTCGCGGTACCAGCTTGCACGGCGACCCAGACAGAAACGGACTTGTAGTGCTTGGCCTACTCTTGGGTATCCACGGATGTAGCACCGTCAAACGACTTAGAAGCCCACACCTCGGACCAGCCAGTTCTGGGTGAGGCATTCCCCTGCTTGCCGCACGGGGTAGAGGCCTTGGCGTTGAGCCACACCGCCAACCTACTGTGTGGATCATTGACGGTGCGCTTGGAGAAACCAAGGTGGATTTTACAATCCGCTTCCCTGTGGTCCGGATGGAGACAGTAGAGGCACTGGGAGTGTTTGTCCTCCACAAAAACATTCCTCAATCCGCAGCTGGAGCAGAGCTTGAAGAGGGATCCTCCCTCCTCCTACGACATGTCTTGCATGCAGTGTAGGCCCGATGGCCTTCTGGAATCTTCAATGATACTCTCGATGATTCTTACCCTCGAGGGGAGTTGAAAGACACACAGGCTCTATTTGACAAAAATAGGAACTTTTTTTTAACCAAAAAAGCACAAAAATGTATAAAAGCTCTTGGAGCAAAACACAAGGACTCCAAACACTTGAACATGCGGTAAAAATCTGAAGACGGCTGTCAGAGGAGGGGCTTAGGGAGAGGGCAGTCATTGGCTGGGGGCAATATGACCCAGAGCTCAGTGATTGGTTTGTAGGAGAAAGACCATTTTTAAGTGAAAGTGAAACTGTTTTTTTTTCTTTTACCCAGGATTCCCAGCCAGACGATAGGGAATATTCATGAGCATGTGAATCCATGCCAGACCTCATGCTGGAGAAGCCATGTGTTTTCCATGTCCTGCGGCAGCCTTCTGTATTACAATACAAGCTTAGCATATGTTTGAAATAAACATTTACATATTTGTTTCTAATACATTCTGTATGCATTTAAAAACATTTTTGATAATGCTTTACATCTAAGCTTAAGTCAAACAGAAGCATATGACAGTGAAGATTTTTTATAGGTGGATTTAGCCATCACATTTGTCTCTAGACCAAAGTCAATAGCCACTTAAGGAAGACAAGAAACACAGAAGAGTCTCACAAAAATGCATATCTGTCTGGCAAAGGGGGTGGGGGGTGAAGGGTGATACAGAAGAAGGCAAGTTTTCCAACACTCTGGAACCTTTTTATTGAATCATCTAGGATGACAGATGTAGACTGTATCAGTGCATTTTCTGCAGCTGGTTTCCTACACGCAAGCATACCTGTAGCTTGAAAAGAGGACCCAACCCCAGCACTGAAACCAAGAATCTATCCCCCTAAAAAATCCCCAAGAAATACTAAACATTGTAATGGAGGACAGCTACACCAACAAAGAGCATATAGCACAGTTTTTTGGAGATGTGCGCATCAACATATAGATCTGCAGTTGTGCTAGGAAAAGAGGCAAATTATTGCTTTCCTGGTTGCCATGATATTATGTTAAAGGTCACTCACCTCTCCATCACTGTCAGAAATAACGATGGGCACATAAGCAACGCTGCGTTTCTTCTTGGAGTACAATGACCGCCTTGGCTCTTGGCCATCACTATCGTCTTCGTCATTCTTCTCTGAGTTAGTAGCTTCAGCATCAACCCTCCTCCTCTTCAGTGGCATTCTTAGCACTAGGAGAAAATAGAGACCCATTCATGCAGAAGTTTGTCCTGCCAATTTCATTGCTTGATGGGGATATTGGGCAGAAGGGAGTGCTGATGTGCTGTGTCCCCCTGACACTTGGGTCAACTGCTTTCATTATGCATACAAAACACAGACAAATAGCTGTACTGTCAGACTTCCTTTGTATAATTATTATTTTCTCATTCAATTAAAGAACCAGCTTTATTTTGTTTAATCTACAATGATAAAGTAAAAGAAGATAAAAGCCAATAGGAGAGTAGGATAGAGTCCACCTTTCTTTATTGCTCATATGATTTGGTTGGAGTTCAATGGCAATGGCATCTGGGGGATTATGTACAACTTCAAGGTTTCCTGCCTTGGAATTCTCAAATCAAAGGGGAGCTCATTTTGATAAAATGTGTAATTTGATAATATGGGGCAGTTACATGTTGACATACATGTCCGCAGCTCCCTGCTGCCACATTTTCATCATTTGCAAAGGTGCAGGGCAAAAGGCGCCATACACCGCTTTTTGTCCTGCACTTTTGCACTCTGCTGTGCAAAATACGAGTAAATGCTGCCTGGCACGCTTGCATCTTATAGCACACACAAAAAACAACAAAAAAAAACAATAAGGTATGGAGCATACACAAGTGCATGAATAATTTGCATAAAATCAATGCATAAATCCACTAACACGGTCCCTAAACAGAGGCACACCCTATCCCTGTCAGGGGAGGCTATCCATAGGTCAACAGTGACGTGCGGCTTGCCTGACAGAATAGAGGGAGAGAGCAATCCCCATCTATACAATATAAATTCTACAACATACATTTAAAATTAAGTTTACGACACTCGGAAGCCACGTAAGTGGAAAACATAAGCAAGAAACCCATCAGGAGCAAGGGGGACTAGCTCCACCAAGCGAGACGTGCATAAAGGGAGAAGCAGCTCGTGTTTCGGTGACGCCTGTTCCCTTTTGGGCCCTTAGATAGAAGGCTTGGGCCACAAGGTAAAGGAATGGCTGACCGATCCCCTATGATGGACGACAGCGATTGATTACGCTAAAAAACAACTGGCCCTGAAGATGACCAACAAATTGTGTCATTGAAATCAGTCGGCCCTTTTTCCAGTGTCAATATCCATAGTTACACGGATACGATTTGCTTCAATTTGCTGCCAATACCAGCTTGTGGGCTGGAGTTATTAGTTTTAATATATATTAAGAAAAAGGAATTAAAAAAGAATGCTGAAGCTGTAATCAGATTCAGCACTTTTCAATTACCCGCGAGCCCTGACAATGCATTGTTTTTACATACCTCTTTGTGGGTGAATAAAAACGGTTATTGGTACCGGATACAAATATTCCCCTCCGAAATGTCCAGAGTGCCACGAGACTAGACTAGGCCATTCTCCCTCGGTTGTGGGTGGGCTACAGTAGACTTACTTTTTTTTTTTTTTTTAACTTGTATTTATTAGTTTTACATAAATAATACATGAAGAAGTTAACATTGAATCTTATAACATTCCCTTCCCCCTCCCCCCTCCCTCCCCACGGGACGGATGGAGTCTTTTGTCCAGGGATCCTTTTATGCGTTGAATATATCTGAGATTTTTATGTTATGGGGGCACCATTGTTCCATAAAGTCTGACTGGAGGTATTGCAGGGTCCCTTCCCATTCCTTTACAAATTTGTCTCCTGTTCCTTGAAGTTTGTGGGTAATTTTCTCCATTGTTATATGGGCCCATACTTTCTGTAGCCAGGTGTAGGTCAATGGGGTATTTTTATTTTTCCAGTTCTGTGCAATGGTGGTCCAGGCTGCAATGAGTAGTCCCATGAATGATCTCCATTGCGTTTTGGTGTATTGCCTTGCTGTGTCGTCTTTGATTCCACAGAGCCACACCTCCTCCCCCATCAGCCCCACATCCGGGAATATTTTGCCCATCTCGTTTTTCACTTCTTCCCAAAAGGGTCTGATGCCTTTACAGTCATGCCATATGTGTCTCCATGTTCCCACTTCGTCACATCCTCTCCAGCAGTGGTTGGACGTGTTGGGGTACATTGAGTGGAGCCTCTCTGGGGTGTAGTGCCACTGTGTCATTATTTTGACCCACATCTCCCTAGTTTGTGCCGAGCGGGTCATTCTGGGGATCTGTTTCCATAGGTCCTCCCATTGTTTATCCGTTGGTTCCTCCCCCAATGTTCTGCCCCATTTTATTCTGTATGACCATTTAATGCTTTCCCCTTGTGAGTTTATGTATTTGTATAATGTTGATACCCATTTTCTCTCCCCCGTGTTGGATGTGATGTATGTTTCGAACCCTGTAAGGTCCCTGGTTGCTGCCTCGATGATTGTCGGAGAGTTTAGCCAGTGCTTTAGCTGTTCATATCTGTATCTATCACTTTTAGGGATTCTCGTGCCAGCCACGCACGACTCCAGGGGGATGATTTCCTTGTCCATAAACATCTCTCCTATTTTAGTAATGCCCGCCTTCTCCCAGGTGTCATATGCCCCTTGTTCCATCCCCGGTGGAAATAGTGGATTTCTACAGATGGGTGTAAAGGGTCCAATCGCTGTGGTCATTATGCCTTTTTTTGTTTGGCTATCCCATGCTTCTAACGTGGTCTTCATAATTTCGCTTAACCTTAGATTTTCGTGCCTGTGCTGCCTCTGTTTCCAGAGAAGTTCTACCAGTGGGGTCCTTGCTACTGCTCTGTCTTGTTTGGCCCATATCTGTTGCGGATCCTCCCCCACCCACTCCCTTAGAACTTTAAGCTGTGCTGCCTGGTAGTATTTTCTAAAGTGGGGTAGCGCCCTTCCTCCTTCTCTGGTTGGGGCCGTGAGGACCTTCCTGGCTATTCTCGGTGTTTTCCCTTTCCATATGAAGGACGATACCAGTTTTGTTAAGGTTTTGAAGAACGTGTCTGGGACCCCCACTGGGAGAGCCTGAAAATAATATAGTACCTTTGGGAGGATGGTCATCTTGATTGATTGTATTCTACCCCACCAGGATATCTGTAGTGGGTTCCATCTGTTTAATTCCCTTCGGATGTTTATAATTAGCGACGGGTAGTTTTCCCCGTAGAATTGTTCTATTTTTGGGGGTACATTTATTCCTAGATATTTAATGCCTTTCTGTACTATCTTGAGGTCCAGTATTTTTGCCTGCCTTTCTATGTTCGTTCTATCCCCTGCCAAGATGAGGATCTCTGATTTTTTTCTATTTATTTTTAGGCCAGAGATGGTCCCATAGTTTTCTAGTTCTCTAACTGTGGCCGATAAAGTGGATTCAGGGTCCTCTAAGGTTATTAGCATATCATCTGCATACGCAATTACTTTGTGTTGCTGACCCGCCATTTCTATCCCTTTGATGTGTATTGATTCCCGTATTTTAATTAGGAGGGGTTCTAAGAAAAGAGCGTATAGTAGTGGTGATAGGGGGCAGCCCTGTTTCGTTCCTCTCGTTATCGTTACCTTGCCAGTGAGTTCGCCATTAATGGCTATTCTACTGGATGGGGAATTGTAGTTTGCTCTAATACTCGCGATATATTTTTCCCCAAACCCCATGGATTCCAGAACCCTAAACAGTATGGACCACTCCACTCTATCGAAAGCCTTCTCGGCATCTACTGACAGTAGTATCGCTGGGGTGCGGGTTATCCCTATTTTTTCGATCAGGTGGGCTAGCCTCCTAGTATTATCGTGGGTTTGCCTGCCTGGAATGAAGCCTGATTGATCCTCGCTAATCAATTTAGGGAGGAGCGGGGATAGCTTTGTTGCCAGGATTTTGGTATATATTTTTGCATCTAGGTTGATTAGGGAGATTGGTCTGTATGATGCGGGGTTAGTTGGATCTTTGCCTGGTTTGTGAAACACCAGCACCTTCGCTTCATTCATTGTGGGGGTCACATTACCGGTGTCTTTGAATGAGTTTAGGAGTCTTGTTAGGATCGGGGTTAGTATGTCTGCATATTTTTTATAAAATGGTGCCGTAAACCCATCCGGGCCTGGAGCTTTGTTACTTGGGAGTTCTTTTATGGCTTTATTGACTTCTTCTTCACTGATAGGGGTCTCTAGTGACTGTTTGTCTTCTTCTGAGATTTTCGGGATCTTTAGGGCCTCTAAGTATGAAGTTTGGGCGTTTGTATCGGGGTGCTCTGTGGAGTAGAGCGTTTGATAAAATTGCCTCATTGTTTCCCCCATGTCGTGCGTAGAGGTTTGAGTGGCACCTTTCGTATCGCATATGGCCTTAATTGTTGTTTCTTTTTGTTTCGCCCTTAGTTGTCGCGCCAGGAGTCTGTCTGCTTTGTTCGCTCTTATATAATATCTCTGTTTCAGATAGAGTAGATTCCTTTCTGCACCCTTTGTACGTAACATCTCTAGTTGGCCTTGTGTATGTTTCAGAGATTTTTTCAATATCTTTGTGGGTTGAGTCGTCAATTTCTCTTGGATCTCCTCGATTGTTTTTTCCAGCTCTTTTTCCCACCGATCCCTTTGTTTATCTCTTGTGATTTTCATCGCTATCATCTTCCCCCTCAAGACTGCTTTAAACGCGTCCCAGACTGCGCTCATTGCGACCTCCCCCGTGTCATTTTGTAAGAAGTATTCCGCTATCATTTCCCTTATGGCCTCCCCTGCCACTGGGTCATGGATCAACTCCTGCGGTAACCTCCATTTCCATAGCCCGCTCTTCCTCCCTGGGAGAGTCACGTCCAACCATAGAGGGGCATGGTCCGAGAGGGCTATAGAGCCCTTATCTAGTCCTTGTATCTTTCCCAGTAGTCCCACTGACACCCATAGATAGTCGATCCTGGACATAGAGCTGTGAACATGTGAGAAATAGGTGTACCCCCTTTGTTCACCCTTCAGTTCCCTCCAGACATCATTCAGAGCCATTTGGTCCATTTGCTGTTTCAAACGTTTTGATGGCGCCCCCTGTCCATGTGTGTTTCCTGTGCTCCTATCTAGCTTTGGGTTCCACGCCAAATTAAAGTCCCCCCCCAGTATCACCTCCCCTCTAGCGAAATCTTCCAGTTTCGATAGTGCGTTTCTGAGAAAGCCATCCTGTCCCTGATTGGGTGCATATATTGAGGCGAGCGTTATGCGCCATCCTTCGATCTCTACGTTGGCAAAGGCGTACCTTCCTTCCTTATCAGTCATAGTGTCTATTGGTTTTATGTCCTTTCCTTCTTTTATCGCTATCAGGGCTCCTGCTTTTTTTTCTGTTGTCGTTGCCTGTGCCCATATTTTATATCCTTTTATCCGCATTTTGTGCTTATCTTTAGTTTTGATATGGGTTTCCTGGAGGAGTAGTACATCCGCCTTCTCCCTTTTGAATTGTTTCTCCAGTTTCGTTCTTTTTGTTGGGTGGTTCATGCCCCTGATATTGTAGGTCATAAAGCGTATCATCCCCATTCTATTTTGTTTGTATGCCATTGCCTCTGGTCCCCTCCTGTTCCTGATTTAGCTCTTTGTTTCTTCCGATCCCTTCCCTTCCCTTGAACTTCCCTTCCCCCCCAACTTTGAACTTTAAACCAACCAAACTTTCCCCCGAGTAGGGCGAGGGTTCCTATTGACGCTAGGGCGTTGCACCCTTCGCTCCCTGCCCTCCATACCCTCGGGGGGTATGTTATGGGGATTCCTAAACCCCACTGATCCATTTGTCTTTACCTGGTTCCCGACCGTTGGGTCTCGACCAGGCCGCCCTCCTTGAATTGTCCGTTCCGGTCCGTTCCCATGTTCCCCCCCGACTGGGTCTTCAGTGGCAACGTATCCATGTCTGTTCCCCAGGCATGTGTTTTTCTTATACTCCTCATGGTACCTTTCTCCGGGTGTCTCTCCCTGGATTTGCCTTCTTCTGCTTGCTGGATTCCCAGCCCATAGGTTTTCTCGTTCGTTCTCTCCTGTTTGTGGCCTCCCCCTGCTCCATCTGCTCCATCTCTTCATCTTGTAGTCCCATCGTGCTGAGGCCTTCTTCCAGCGTGGTCACTCTTTTCTGTTTTCCTTCCCATGTGAACAGCAGCCCAAACGGGAAGGTCCATTTGTAGCGGATTTGTTTTCCTATTAGCACTTTCACCAGTGGGGCCATTGCTCTTCTTTTTTGGAGGGTTATTAGTGCTAGGTCCTGATACAGTTGGATGTCTTGCCCATTCATTTTAATATGTTCCAATTCCCTGGCTCTCCTGAGGATCTGTTCTTTCTGCGGGTAGGAGGATAGCGCCACCAGAACATCACGTGGTCTTTCCCCTGGGGCCCCCGCTCTTTTCGGTCCCACCCTGTGGATTCTGTCGATTCCGATATCCTCGATATCTTGTGTTCCCAGGATGTCTCTGAACACCTCCTTCACCGCCTCCTTCAGATCTTTGTCCAGCACTGATTCCACCATATTCTTGATTCGGATGTTGGAGCGTCTAGAGCGGTTCTCTAAATCCTCACATTGTAGTTCCAAGTTGTGAGTGAGTGTCACCAGGTGTTCTTGCGTTTCGCTTGTTTGTCTCGTGTCTTCTTCAAGACTTTGCACCGTTTTTTCCACAATATCTGTTCTTTCTTCTAGGTTGTTTATGTCTGTTCTCATGTCTTGTACCGCTTGTTTCATTTCGTTCTTCATGGATGTAAATTGTTCCTGAACTGTGGACATGAATTTTTCCTGCAGGTCCATGAACCAGGTTTGCATGTCCTCCCTGGTCAGTGGTTGCTGTTGTTGGGATAGTGATTCTGCTTCTCCCGTGGGGTCTCCCTGGGTTCTTCCTCTCGGTTGTGGTGTCCCCTCTGTTGACCACATCTGCAGAATGTCGGCCCCTTGTTTCGCTGTTTGGGGAGTTTGCTGGATGGGGTTCCCCTTTCCTTTTGCCCTAGACATGATAGGGCGCTCCGTCTAGTAGACTATATGGTTCCTTCGCCCTCTTGTAACCCTTCGATGGGGCCTCTCGCTTTCTTGTCCTCCGAGGTGTTCTTCACTGTTGGGGGTCCTGCTGTATTATGTTTCACCTTCCTGGGTTTCCCCCCTTTCCACCCCCTGTCTTGTTGGGGGACTTGTGAGGTGAGTCCTTATGTCCCAGGGGGAATCTGGTTGGTGCCGGGGAGAGGTTTTTTTTTTTTTTTTTTTTTTCTTCCTGTGAGACCCCCCCCCTGGGGTATGTGCGCCTGGGCTGGCGCTTAATTCCTGGCCCCCCCCCCGGGCCTGCTCACCTTTGCCTCTGTGTCCTCCTGTGCGCTCCGTGCAGGGCGGCCCCCGCGGCCCCTCTCCCGCGGTCCGCCCTGCTCGCGCTGCTTTCTCCCGGCGCCGCAGCTGCTCCGCTGCACGCCGCTCTCCCCTCACCTCGGGGCTGTAGACTTACTTTTAAATGTAGAATGTAGAATTAGATTGTAGAGAGGGAGCGTGGCTCGGAGCCGCCATGACTGGTTCGGCTTCCTAGGAGCTCCTGCATGGCCCGAGGCGCCAACATAATCTACACCGCTTCCAGACCCCGTTATGGGAAGAAACTAACAGCGATTGCTCATGAACCTTCGCCGCACCTATCATCCAAAAGGGTTCCCGCCTCGAGTCTGATTTAGGTCAATTCGGCTTGTTTATCTCTTCGGGTCCCAATCGAATCCAAGATGGCGGCATAAAACGCGGTCGAAGGAGGCCTCCCCATGGGGGGGGGTGCAGGCGCACTCATGTAACTGAAGCCGCCCAGCAATCCCGACTCGTCCTCCCTTTGTCTGACTTTCTCTCAGGACCTTCTCATCATGCCTAGCAGTGGCAGCTCCTTATCCCCTGGGCAGCGTCTGCCGCGCATCGGCTGCAACGGACCCACCGTGAAGCACCTCGGCACCGGAATACATCCCACTGCAGAGGCGGGGGAGAAATCATCGATCTCGTGGTGCCCCCCGCACCAGCCCTCTCATCTGGGCCCCGGAGCCCTGGGCAGCCTTCTCCTTCCTCCCCGCACGAAGACCGCAGCACTCACGGACCCTCCCCACCCCCGCACTTGTGTGCGCCGGGTCCGGGCCCTAGCATCCGCCGGGTGCCTCGAACCGAGGGAGATACATCACCAACCTTCCAGCGAAACGCCACCTCGCCACCCGGGTCCAGGTTTGGCGCCCTGCCCCCCGTGGATCCGCTCTTTTGGAGACCCTTCGCCTACAGCCTCTAGAAGACCCCCCGGCATACATCCCGCTGCGGAGGCAAGGGGAGACACATCGTTCCCGGGGCTTCTCTGCTCCGACCTCCGCATTTGAATTTCGGAGCCCCGAGGCTCCCCTCCACCACGTTTACGGCACAGCGGATCCGGAACAAGGAACCTCCAGCGCCGCAGGAGTCCGCTACACCGACCTGCTGCCCACCCCGAGGTCTCAACTTTCATCGCTACCACTGCCAAAGCAGAATAGACGAGGTGAGGAGCAGGGGGGGGGGGTGAGTGGAACCGCCTGGGCCATATGTCCCCAAGCTAACCGGACCCCTGTCTATCTCGCTCATCGGCCTCTCCTGGATCGCTCGTACCGGGCCCATCCACCCCTTGGGGACACGGCCACTCTACTCGCCTCATTTCCCCCTCCCACCCTCTCTATCTTCACAGGCCTACAGTGGCTAGCTCTGGGGCTCCCCGTGCCCTTCGGTGAACAGAAAGAGTCCACTCACCTCTGTCCTCATACAGCTGTCCTCTAGACTCGGGGTCCTGTTGGGCCTAGAACGCGGCGGGAGCTCCCGAACTCTGCTCTTACAAGGCTACACTAAAGCTCCCGTCCGGACAACCCCTGCACCAACATGTACAGAAACAGCAAAGCACCCAAGCAAGCGGATATTGTCTCCATGATGGCCAATTCAGCAGCCGATAGATCAAAAAAGGGGGACTCCTCAGAAGAACCCAACAACATTACCACGACTATAGCACCCACGCCAATCCTGGATCCCTCCCAATCGGTCACCAAATCCGACCTACAGGACCTCCTATCAGCCCTAACAAAGGAAATACACAAAAGCACAGAAGAGGTCACAAGGAGAATCACGGTCTTGGATAAGCGGGTGGGCGAAATAGAACATCGAACGGCCGAATTGGAATCTGAGATCTGCAACCAAAGATTCGAAGGGGAACTGGACAGGGACCGGATTACAGCCTTAGAGGCGAAATGTAACCTCCTAGAAGTGAAACAGGAAGATGCAGAAAATCGCTCCCAGAGGAATAACATCCGCTTGCGAGGCATACCTACCTCCATCACAGACCAGACCTAAAACTCTATGAACCTGAGGAGTTCAGAGACGTAATCACCCTCCCAGACACCTCTCCCCTGGAGCTGGATCGAGTACACAGAACTTCCCCAAGACGGGAATCCAACTTTCCTCCAGACGTCCTGGTCAGGGTCCACTTCTTCCAGCTAAAAGAAGAAATCATGCGGGAGGCAAGACAAATGCGACAGGTAACCTTCCGGGGAGCCACCATCTCTTTCCATCAGGACTTAGCACCCTCCACGCTACAAAAACGAAAAATCATGCGTCCATTCACAGAATGGCTACGCGAGAAACAAACCCCATACCAATGGGGATTTCCTGCCACTGTCAGGTTCAAATGGAACGGATCACAGAAGCAAATCAGCTCACCGAAAGAAGCAACGAATTTCATGGGCCTGGGGGGCTCGGACGGAGAGTCCGGCTCTGAAGAACCGAATCGCCCTCAGCAGGACAAACCCTCAACAGGGGAATGGTCAAAAGTGGGCAGACGGCGCAGGCTCCGAGGTCCCCCGAAGAAAGATAAACCAGGATGACCAACTATCAACAACCTGGCAATGCCCCGGCTCGCGAGCCCCTAGCGCGCAGCCTATGCGGCCCGCCATGTACGAGGTGAGGGACACCACCTGACCCACACTAGCCTTTAATGCAAGCCCCGGAGAAGACAGCCCACAAAGAACACCCCATTCAGTCTCACCGACAGTGCGGGAGCACCGTTCGAGCTCCAGCTTATTCCCCATCAGCGGCCCAGTTGGCCATTATCATGCGCTGGTGCCACCAGTTCCCCGGTGGCAGTGGGATGACAGTTCTCCTACGTGTTCTTGTTTTTGGGGGGAGGTGGGGAGTTAAATGGGGTTCATTGACTATAGGCCATGGAGGGGGGCTCCGGCCCCCACAGACACCGGCCTCACACTCAATACAACAGTACGACGTAACAACAACAACATCTCCACGAGCTCAAAGCAACAATAGCCCTTCATCATCAGTCTCTCGACCCCGGTGGAGAATCATGGACAGAGGCACATCTATCGCCAAGCATAAAAACCAATGTCTGCTGCCAATGACATAACAATCCTCACCTGGAACGTCCAAGGCCTAAATTCACCACGCAAACGCAAATCGGTGGAATACAGACTGGGCCAACTATCGGGAGATATCATACTTCTCCAAGAAACTCACCTGATGCAAGAAGACGAGGGCCGGGTCAGATTCAACAGGTACAAAAGAAAATATTTCGCCTCTTCTGGGCAAAAGAAAAGAGGAGTGGCAATCCTAAGCGACAAAATCCCACTGTCAAAGATTACTATAAAGAGGGATCCGGATGGGCGCTTCCTCCTCCTAAAGGGCCTTCTCGAAGAACCCCCGATCACTATGGTCTCGATTTACGGCCCTAACACAGCTCAAGCTAATTTCATTGCTAACCTAACGTCCACCATCACAGCATTCCGCGAAGGGCACCTCATCATAGGCGGGGATTTCAACAGCATACCAAACCCACAAATAGATAAGACTCTTCCCCCCACAAACGCAGACTTTACGCATGCCCTGGCCATCGCCAAGCTGCTTAGAGAAACTGAAACGGTCGACACCTGGAGGCTGTTCAACGACAATGCGAGAGACTACACCCATTACTCCTCGGTCCACAAAGGATTTTCAAGAATAGACCTCATTCTAATCTCAGGAGTCATATTCCCCTGCCTTAACAATGTTGAAATCCACACTGGTATGATATCGGACCAGGCCCCAGTATCAGCTACCTTAACCATCTCAGGCCAGAAGCACCCTGTTCAAAGACATTGGTAGATCAATGACTCACTGTTATTAGATATATGCATCAGAACAGAAATCGAAGAAACCATCTCCAATTATTTCAAAGAAAACACGACAGAGGATTCTCCCATCAATATCATCTGGGATGCCATGAAAGCAGTTGTCAGAGGCACATTAATCAGCGCCGGAACAGAACATAGAAGAATTTCAAACATTGTGTCGGCTAGGCTGGAGGACAAAAGTAAAACAACTGGGGAACAAATTGAAATTACACAGCTCCAGGAAAACAGAAAGAGCCCTGAGGAAAGCGAAAACTGCACTGGAAATGCACTGTGCTGATCGCACGGCCAAATCGCTAGCTTATACAAGGCAATTCTATTACAGCAGAAGTAATAAGGCAAATAGAGTGCTACCGCAAAAACTGAAAAAGCTTTGCTCCCGAAACAACATCCTGAAACTAAGGGGGGCAGACGGTAACCTGCACTACACCGAGGCAGAGAAAATCGAAGAACTCCTCAAGTACCACAAATCTATCATGTCAGGGGAACCTACCACACTAGACAATCTGCCAGAATACCTGCGCACAACGCCCTCCATCGACTCGTCCCAGCTGGAAGCCTTAGAATCCCACATCACGAGCGAAGAAATCATGGAAGACATTAAAAATCTCAAAAACACGGCCCCGGGCCCCGACGGCCTGTCCGCAAACTTCTATAAAAAACTTGCCAGAATCCTAGCACCCCAAATGGCAGCTCTATTCAACTCCTTCCTATTTTCGAAATCAGTCACCGGCTCAATGGCGGAATCGCTCATGGTCTTGCTGCATAAACCCGGGAAAGATCCCAAACTGGCCACCTCTTACCGCCCAATCTCACTCCTCAACAACAACGGCAAAATCTTCGCCAAAGTTCTGGCTACTAGACTAGGCCCGACCCTACCATCCCTGATCAACCAGGACCAAACGGGCTTCATACCAGGGAGAGCGACCCACGACAACATCAGAAGAACAATAAATATCATCAAGAGCGCCCATAGACTAAAAGTGGGAATGGCGGTCATCTCCTTAGACGCCCACAAAGATTTCGATATGGTCGATTGGGGATATATCCGGGCAGTTCTTGAGCACTTCGGCCCAAACTTTATCACATGGGTAATGGCCAACTACCAATCTCCCACCACACAGTTGAGAGTCAACGGCACCAGGTCAGAGACAATCCATATATCCAGGGGCACTAGACAAGGCTGTCCACTCTCACCACTAATCTTCGCCCTATCCATGGAGCCCTTTGCAGCAAAAATCAGACATAACCCGAGAATTAGGGGAGTACTCGTGGGAAATCAAGAATACAAAATAGCACTATACGCTGACGATGTTTTAATAACCGCATCAAATCCAGCAGAATCTTTGGGTGCCCTGTGGGAGGAGATCATAGCATTCGGGACATTATCGGGGTTCAAGGTAAATCTCAATAAATCTGCTGCACTCGCAGTCAACCTATCTAAACAAGAAAAAGCCTTTCTCAGTCCCCTCATGCCAATTCCATGGTCACCAGGCCCAATTGCTTACCTTGGGGTCCAGATCCCCAATGACCCATTACGCTTATACTCCAGCAATTTCCCGTAACTGATTAGAGAGCTCCAGAGGGACCTTAAAAGATGGAAACCGCAGGAAATCTCCTGGTTCGGGCAAATTAATCCATAGATGGCTATATCACTGCACAGCACTAGCAACTCAGATCCCCGGCCCAGCCCCAATAGCTTTACAAAAGAAAATTCAAGAATTCGTATGGGGGGGGGGGGGGGAGAAACCCTGCATCAGTAAACAAATAATGATGAGAGGGATAGCACAGGGCGGGTTGGGAGTCCCAGACCTTGCTAGATATACCCTAGTGGCGCAGCTATCCCACGCATTCGCTTGGGTCCAAGAATTAGACATACCGAAATAGTCAAAACTCGAAGAAGCCTGGTGCCCGGTCCCACCCTCCGCACTAACACACCTGCCCAACCTAAAATCCCTAGCCACTGGCAGCCCCCTAATTGCGACTAGAACTACAGCTCAATGCTGGAAGGCTGCGGCCCGCAGATGGGGTGTCCGCTGCTCTCTGGGTCCCCTGACACCCATCTGGAATAACCCAGAATTCTCTCCAGGCATGTCCCCACAGAACTTCCAATCATGGAGGGAGGGCGGCCTACGAATAACCAGCGACTTCCTTGAGGCAGGCGCACCTATCTCATTTGAAAGGTGCAAAGTGAAATTCGGGGTGAATGAGCAAGAGAGATTCCGCTACGCCCAAATCCGACACTGGCTATCCCGCAGAGCGACCAGAGAGAAATACTCCAGAGACCTAACCGCACAGGAACTATCTCTCACGACCCTCACTAACAAAGGCAGAACCTCAATCCTCTACCGACTCCTAGATAGGGCTGACCTTTCTATAAAAGAAAGATACATGCTTGAATGGGAAAAGGACCTGGGCAAAGAAATCAACATTGAAAACTGGGGGAAAATTTGGACTAGGCTGCCTAAAAGCTTGCAATGCATCACAAACAGCCAAAGGGGCTACAAACTTTGTTATAGGTATTACATCACCCCCGCTCAAATCAATAAGGCCCACCCTAACATCCCCGGGTCATGCTGGCGTGGGTGTGCGACCCCAGGCTCATTATTCCACATGGTATGGACCTGCCCGAAAGCCCATACATATCAAAGACATCTCTGGCCTATCCATCCCTTGGGACCCCGGAATCATCCTTCTGGGCGACACCGGCGAGGGCGCTATCCCACGGCTATGCTCTCACCTACTTCTAGCGGCGAAAATCGCAATGGCCAGGGTTTGGAAAGACAAAGAAGGGCCCTCGGTGGCACTCTGGTGAGCGAAATGCTGGGACATAGCGGTCGCCGAAAAAAATCACAGCGATCGATCTGGCCCTTGAACATATGGGACCCATTCATGGACTACGCCGCCAGATAACCGGCTCTCACCAGAAGACCCCCCCATTAACCAGATGGCTCCAAATCAACCTACCTCACTGCCCCCCAGTCGTGGGCCGCAGCAGCCCAGCTCGCCAAGGACCCCCGCAGCAGCCAAGGGCAGTCCGGTCCACGGACGTGATCACTCACCGCTCCTACTAAGAGACACTGACACTCAACCATGATTTACGATTGTTGATCTGTTGCTTGCACTTAATGTAATGCTCACTGATGTAAACCCAATAAAATCTTGTTATGAAAAAAAGAATTAGATGGTAGAGATAGGGATAGCTCTCTCCCTCTATTCTGTTAGACAGGTGGCACGTCACAGTTGACCCAGGGATAGAGTGTGCTTCTGTTTAGGGATGGTGTTAGGGGATTTATGTATTGATTTTATGTGAATTATTCATGCACTTATGTATGCTCCATACCTTTTTTGTGTGCTATAAGATGTCAGAAATCCAATGGTGCAGTCTATACCCAGAGAGGGTTAAAAGAAATTTTTCTAGACCTGGTTGTTTAAGCGTGGCATGCTTGCATGCCAGGCAGCGTTTACTTTGAATTTGTGAGTGATGCTTGCCATGTTCGCATGGCAAGTGGCGCTCACAATTTCAATTAAACGCTGTCAGACATGCTTGAATGTTGGGCAGCGTTCCATTTTAATTGTGAACATTGCTTAGCATGCGTGCATTGTAAGCAGCTTTCACAATAACAATTACACCTTGCCCTAACATGCATGCATATCTGGGTAGGTCGAATTGTATTGTCCACGCTGCCTGCCACGTGGGCAAGGCAGATAGCGTGTAACTTCATAAAGATCCCCAGCATTTGCATGGCAGAGAGGAAGGGAGGTGCCAGAATTGCAAGTTCCGTTCCCGCCCCTCGTCTCTGCCATACAAATGATTGAAAATGGGGTAGGACGTTAAAGGAAGTCGTAAAGGGCTTTTACGCCTTACATTAAACGTTATGCCCCATTCCAACATTAGCTCCAGGGTATCTAGGTTCATAATATAAGCCGTTTACAAATCTCAGCTTTCATCTGGAGATCGTTCCCTCCATCTAAAAGATTACCCCAAAAAGTTTTTGCAAAATAGAAAGTATTCTATACTTTCCAGTCCTCGTTCTCTCCCTCCCTCCCCTTCTCACTCTGCGTTCTTGTCTTACACTTCAGGATTCTCTCCTCCAACCCCAGTGTTACTGTCATGTTTGTTATTTTGCAAATTAGTTTCCTATTCTTGTCGATCGAACGGCTCTCTAAGTCAAAGAGACAGAAAAGTGTGGCCTTTATAATAAAATTCTATGTCGCGTATCAATCATGTTGATACAATGGGCCTCACTAAGAGAATGGCGGTAAAGCACACAGTAATGGGATAATTACTGTTAGTGCGTGCAGCTGAAAAGGGGCACAGCGCAAAGTGTAGCCGTTAACCCTATGCAGGCGGTAATGTTAACTAGCTAATGCGATAAATATGCAATCCACAGTCACCGGAAACGTGCATTTGCCATGCCAAAAAAAGTGTTACATAATGCAAAATATCATGTGTGATGTCTATTACTGCCAACCCGATGACGAGCAGCACACAGGTTTCCCCAGGAGCAAACAGGCGCGAAATGGAGAGAAAGGAGACAGTGCAAACTGTGAGGAATCTGAGGGCGTCCTCACTTCTTTCCCCAATATATCCTCCTCCAAGGTGGCCAGGAAAAGGACACCTTGGAGGTGCATATCCACCCCCAAAGACAGTATCTGTGTAGTGGCTCTCCGGGTAACTTGCAGGCTGTGGGGTCACTTGTATGGGCTCCTTTTGGCAGCCCTTCCTTGCCTGCATGTTTTCTGGGCGGCGTATTATATTGCATGTTGCCATGCCAAACCCATGCCCGATGTCAATAGTGGTGGGCATCTGCTGGCCATCCTCTTGCCATCACACAAGTTGGTTCATTGCCTGTGTTGGTACCTGTTGAGAATTGGTCATGTCGTTGTTGGGGTGTCTTGTGTCATGCATGGGGTCACTCATGCCTAAATTGTCTTGGATAGCGGTGTGAACCACATGTCCCACTGACCCAACAGTCAACAGAAACAATTTGGTCTAGAGATATGCTACTTGAGATGCAATCGGGCACCTTCACGAGAGTAGTCCCCAGTTGGGGGTATCTTTGTTGCACAGTTGCCGTGCCCTTTCTCTTTCGCCCTTTGCCCACACTGGTCAACTCAGCAGTCTTTCTTGCAGATGACGTGCTGACCATGGAAGTGGTGGTGATGTTGGGGGCAGTTGTTGCAGTGGCTGCACCCATGATCAGCGTGTTTGTGAGGAGGTTTGCCACTCTTGGTCACTGGAGGGGTACGCTGTCCGAAAAGAGGGGGTGGGGGGAGAATGAGTCAGTAACACTGGTTTGATCATTGGAATGATGCAAGCACCTACTTCGGTTTCATGTCTGACAAGTGGTTGCTACTTGTGTCCCTTTCCTTCAACATCAGAGCTGCGGTGCCCCTTGAACAAAGGAACCCACCCCAGTACATAAAAGCAGCATGCAGGGCTTGTATCCTTTTTGAGTGAAACAGGGTGATATTGCATACTGGCCATGTTTGTGTGCAACTAACAGTTGTATGCAGCTGTGGGTTCGGAGATTTCACAACTGTGTCTGTCACAGTGGCTTTGACATTAGTTTCCAAGGGCGCTTGTCTGGCATACCGTTTGAGGCTGATCCCAATGGATGAATTCCATATGGATAATCCGATGGTAGGTATTAGGATTCATTTATTTGACCTTATTTATTTTAAAACCAGCACACAGATGACAATTAGGTAACAAAATCGCCTCCAGTTCAATACCCAAGCATGCCCTTGACCCTTTCCTCCTCTCCCTCTCCCTCCCTCCCTCTCTCTCTCTCCCTCACCTGTTGGGATCCAGCGCTGCAAGGGCCAGGACTGGCTCAAGGCCCTCAGATTGAAGGGCCCTTGCAACCAGGCGTGGTTTAGAAGTTAATGCCGGGAAGTTCTGGTCATAGTCAGACACAGGCGACCAGGTGTTTGAAAAGCGGTGGAGGAGGCCACTGTTAGCCGGTGCGATTTACTCGGATATTAAAATGTCCCAGAATTTTGCCATCAGGGGGCCCTCTGGAGATTTCCAAGTATGTGCCACCGTGATCTTAGCGGCGAGGAGGAGTTGTGTTAAGAGGGCCGCCTTCCTGCCGGTTCTCGAATAGGTACTTGGGATTGGGACGAATAGGATAGGTTCCGGCTCCAATGGAATCGCCACCCGAGTGAGGTCTGCAATGATAGCCGTGCATTGGGACCAAAACTCCTTTATCACTGGGCATGTCCACCACATGTGCAGGTAGGATCCCGGGAGGCCACAGCGGTGCCAGCATAAGGGATCTAGGGCCTGGTTGAAGTGGTGTATGCGGAGCGAGGGGGGTAGTAACATCGTAGGAGTAGTTCATGTGTGCACTCCCGGTTGGTGATACAAAAGGAGGTCGAGTGTGTCCTCGACCAGATGTCGACCCAGGTCTGGTCCTCTATAGGGTGCCCCAGGTCCGCTTCCCACTGTGACATTTAGGAGGTCGTAGCGGCGAGGAAGTCCACCTGTAATAACCTATAGAGGGCCGAGATTTTCCCCCGAGCCAGTAGGACTGTGACTGAGTTCAAGGGGGCTAAGGGTTTGACCTTAGTTTTGTGCACCAGTGTCAGGTATGCTAGTGTCCTGCTACCCTGGACCACACTTCACATGGCTGCAATTGGCATGGAAGATTTTGCAATTTAACCACATGTATTTCTACATAATAGCGCTATCTGCAATATTGTGCTCACTGTGGCATCTCGAGGACCAGTCGCTGGCACATGTCCACCGCTGATAATGCCTTTAGCTCCCAGTGCTGCATGAAGGGGAATGGTCAAGTAAACTTCACCTTTTGCCATGCATTCTTTGCAATGTTTTGCAGATATGGTGGTGCGCGGACTTAGTGTTAAGTCTTCCCATCTGTTCTGGCAATAATTTGATGTTCTGGGATAGGCTAACACCATACCACTCTGCCCTGACATGGCCCGTGATCCTGCTCCTCAGTGGGCATGGTTGCAGGGGGCTGGTTTTTTTCAAGAGTTGGCCAACAAGCTCGTGGCCTACGTACTGTAAGGAACTCATGGTGGCAACAGTAAAGACAGACACAAGTGATCACAGTTCAAGGGTGTTTATTAAACTGAATAGGTAGGTTTGAAAAACGCCTCATCTAAACCTAAATTTAAGATGGGAGCAAGCTACTACCACCAAATAATAATAAGGCAGTCCTAGTGGTGTCTTGTCAAATAAAAGGGCCTATACTAAAAAAAAATGATTGCCAATCCTTACAACTAAATACAAAAAGAGTGTGGGATAGGGTTCATAAGAAAGAAGTGTTCAAAAAAGGATAAGTCAGGATGCGGTAGCAGGGGTTCTCCCTTCCCCACGTTTTGAGCACGGGACAAGGTGGGACTCCTGAGCACAGCGCACTCTCGAGCTTTCCCAGCACAAGACTACAGTTCCATTCTCAGGTATCATGATCTTTGGTGGTTAAGTCTCTTTTATACAAAAAAGTCTCTTGCCGCTGAGGACCTGATGTGTTTAAAAAAAAATAATTTAATAAAATAAATAAATAAAAAATAAAAAAATGTTCCTTTCCGTATGTACGTTAGGTGACTTTTCACCCCTGGATCCCTCTTTTCCGGGTTCAGACTCTTCTCGAATGTTAGCCTCCCTCCGCCGGGTTCACTATGGCTTATTCCAAAACAATTTCACCTGTTACATCCACAAGTCTTTGGGTGATGGCTTTTCACCCCGGGATCCCCCCGCTTCTGGGCTCAGACCCTTCCCGAATGCTAGCCTCCTTCCATCGGGTTCACTACGGCTTTTATTCCAAAAGATTTCCCTGGTTGTATTCACAAGTCTTAATGGCTTTTTAAACAATCCACTGTGGACATCCCTCCATCGGGTTCACGTTTGCCAGTTACACAGTTCTTTCTAGTTTCTCACTAAGCGGAATTCACTTCCCTTCGCCTTCCAATTACTTGTCAGTCAAAGACTTCCAACTGTACAGGGGGCTTTTCTAGACCCTGTAAGACCCTGTAAGACCACTTTGACCTTTTCCTAAGGCCTTCTGGTATCGGTAGTTTCAACAACAGTGCTTTGATTTTCTCTTAATTTGTCATTCGCAACTTCGTTCAATACAGTGCAGTTTCTTATTGCTTCTTCTTTCGACTCACCGGCTGTGATAAACTGCTTGTCTTTTCTCGTCTTTGGAGTCAACAACGGTACCATGGTAACAAGCGTCTCTTCCTGTCCTGGTCATCAGTGTAGGAGGGCTCTGTGTACCGTTGACATCTTCTGCAACGCACGCTGGCTATTGTTCGTGGTCTTAGGATTCCTTTCACGGAGGCTTTGTGGGTTTGGCTCGAAAAGGGCAAGGTTGCTTCCATCCTTGTCACCCTTTGGTTCTCGACGCCTTTCTCCTACTCTTGAACTGCTGGCCTGGGATAGCTGTATCGTCGTGCGGTCTGCCTTGCTCGTAGTGTGCTCTCGTGCTCCACCTTTTATCCCTGTGGGGAAGGGCAAGGGCCATCAGGTGTGTGTGGTTCTGGTTAATTGCCTGACCCTTGTGTTGAGACATGTCAGGTAAACAGCTCTGGTGTTAGTCCGTTGTCTTTCATGTCGCGAGCTGAGTCGGACTGGGACAAGAAATGGGCCCGGAACCCTAAACAAAAAAAAAAAGTGGCCCTCAAACCCTTACCCGTGAATCAGGTCAATTCACAACTTTACAGAAAATGATATTTATGGAGGCTTAATGGTGTTTGTTGCATGTAATGTTTTGTGTAATATGTGATAACATTCCTTTTCCATGGCCACAGCACTTAATTTGTTATTTAAATAGCGTGTTTTCCAAAGCACTGTACATAGCACATATTTACATACAATTACCCGAAGTAGTTGGTACTCCCTTATCAACCTCGGATTAATGAAAGGTTGAGTTAGCCATGCCAGGATTTCAACATGCTACCTGCAGATCATGCATCGATCGCAGCAGCGCCAGCGAGCGCTCAACCTGCTGGTCTATATTACTGGAGTAAGCTAGGAGCAAGCAGTCCCTTCCTTCTTCCCTCCCATCATCCATCACTCCTTATCCCTCCCTCCCTCCCTCCCTATTGATGATCTTCTTTCCTTTTTCTTTTGCTCCTTCCTTTTTTTCTTGCTTCCCCTTCCATTTTCTCCCCTTTCTTCATGGGCATCTTTCCTTCCCGTCTCCCTACCATATTTCCTCTTAACTTTCTCTCATCCTTCTACCCTCCTTGGTTTTGTCTCTTCTACCATTCTCCTCCTTAATTCATTCCTTCCTTGCTCTCTGTAATTCCCACCCCATTGTTATATTGGAACACAGCAGCTAAAGATAAATTATTGTGCATGGGTCAACAGGCTAGGGTGTACTCGAGTCGAATGCACTGATGGGCTCTGCAGCATTCTTAAATCACATCTGATACCAAAGGGAAGCTGCATCACCAAGCCCTTAGTCGAGACAGCATTAGAGTGTGATATATCCATGTTCAGACAAGAGCATTTAATCTAAGCATGCATGAACCCCACATCTGGGTTTGTCTAGTATAGATCTCCCATGTGATTAGGGGCCAGGATTTACAATGCTTGTATGTGTTGTCAAGTCCAGCGGGTAAGGTGCCAGGAAAGGCTGATATCCGCAAGCATGCAGTTTCAGCTACGGCCTAACAATGGCATAATTCACCACAACCATGGTGCCACCATACCTTATGCCGCTCAGATAATCTCCAATCTAAATCAATGCCACACTATGGTTAACACCTCCCCAATTCTACAGTATGAGAACCATCCATCGTTAAATCAGGGTAATGCACCTAAACTACCGAGGTGCAATAGCTGGCTGGAAGATTAGGAAAACCTGCCCTCAGCGCACAGCATGATGCAGAACTGGCACTAGCAATAATCTGGCTTTAGACTTTTGTGAAGTAAGATGCTCTCACTTTCCACAACTTCGTGTTTTCTGGTCAAAACTCTCAGCAAACATGCCCTACACCAGAAAACACGTATTCAAAGGAAACATGGTGCAATAAACCTTATGTCCCTCGGGCTCCCGCCCAGGCACACAAATGGCCCAAGAAAACAGGCCTTGATGCAACTTCAGAACGGGTCCTCAATGCAGCCACGGAATCTGGACCATACACAGCCTCTGAGAGGTCCCTTACTGAGGGGCCTGTAACAAAACTCCCAATGCACAGGGAAGCACTGAGAAAACATTGTTTCATCTCATTTTGTGTATTGGGGTTCAGCTGTGCAAGTGCACAGGCACAATAAAAGGTAGGATCTGCACATTCAACCATACACCCAATACATATTAAAGCAGGCTGTTTGGAATAAGGGCCAGCGTTTAGATGCCACAGACCCTGACCAACATTGTAATAAACACAACTGAGCTTTTAAGACAGAATAATGATCGTACGCCTTAGGTATCAGCAAATGAAACCATCTGCCAGCACAAATGTTCTTTTTATTTCACCCACCCTTGACCTGCAAAGGTAAGGAGGAAGCAGTGTGCAAGGTATTCTGGGAAATAGTTTTTTTAAAATTAAATAAGTTTTGCTGATTGTCTTAATCCCATATTCTGGATATATATATAGTACATTCTGAAATAAAATCCTAGGGCTTACAGAACACGACAGCCGTATGCTCCAAAGTTTGGAAGCAAAGGTCAAACACTAGGCTCCAAATGGACTGAGAAAGGACTGCATTATGACAAATTATAGTGCACATTTGTGCTCGCCACACTTTATACCTAATGCAGAAGTACAATTGACTGTGTGTCCTATAATTGTACACTGGAACTTAGGAAATCAGCTCTTACAAGAAGGACTGTGCATTGGACACTCTTAGTCAACGGGCATGCACAAAATACACATGCATGCAGCAATATTTACTACAGTTGAAGGGAAATTTCCATTTCTGTAAACTAAAATTATTAAGCTTTGTCCTGGCCTGTAGCGGTTTGTCCATGTCGAATTTGAGAAATTTTTAGAAGATAAGAGCTTTCGCTCATGGGTTAAAAAGAGACATGCGGCGTGGATGCAGTTCGTTTTCAGGTTTTACAGATCTTTCAGAGAGGCTCGATCATGACCTGATAAGTGTGACATTCATACAGACAATCTCACTGCATGAAGGAGCCAGCAGGTATGATAACATAGACCCAGGGCAGCCCAGGTCGAAAATAGAGCTTCCTGCACATATTTATTGCGACACTGGAGCCACCTAAATACTGTTTCGTCAGCACACCTTCCCAGGCCCACCCAATTTAAACCTTTGCAATTAACCACCTTCAATGTGCTTTTTTAACACTGTCACATTGAGTAGCAACAAATGCCTTTACCACTGGGCAGCACTGAGTATTTTCACCACAGAACACCGTTACATTCACATGCCTTTAACACAAAGCAGCACTGACAGGAGCGTAGCACCTTTGACAGCAGCGCAAACATCTCTTTCGTCGGGTAGCATCACAGAGCAGTGTTAATGTTTTATACATTAGGCTGCACATTTGGTAACTTTGTCCTGACATTACCACTTCAGAACCAGTCCCGCCTGATTCGCCTAAACTGTAGTTGGACCTCCTCCATTTGTTGAGCCCTCCCACCGAGTAGCACCCCAAAGAAGTGAGGGCCCGGGCTATCTTAAAATGGATAGACAAGTGCAGACTGTCACAGACTTGCGACCAGAAACGCAGTGCCCACTAGCGAGCATCAGTGGGGCTGCCTCCAACACACCAACTGAGCTGCACCACATATGCCTTATGCACAGACAAGCACCATGGACAGCCAGGTCCCCAACACCCGCTGGGCCGACATTATGAGAAATTGGATTCAATTGAATACTTGGGACGACCCTTGATAGAATATGGAGGGTGGAGACAGGAAGATAAAGGTAAAAGGGGAACGGGAATTTGGAGCAGGTCAACGCTCCAATTAGTAGAATGAAAGATTGCACAATACTATTTCCGAAGCCTTCACATCAACCAGGATACCTAGGTCCAGAATGCGCCACCAGGACAGAACCTTTCACCTTTCCCTGCACCCAGTCTGTTCAGGGAAGCTCTTCTGGCATTCATTCAAATTGACAATCCTGCATGTGCACATTTATGTACACACAAATGGGTCATTTTAGGATTCAGTGTTCCACTCTCCCATGGTGCATTTTTGTAAGGAATAGGACTACTACAAAGACCGGCCCTCCACCGCCGTCTAGCCTACACTGAGCCAGGTGTTGCAAGCAATGACCCACGCAGACCACGACACGGCTCCTTTCCACACCAGATCCGGATACAGCGCCAGGAACAGCATTGAGTTTAGTCATCTCATGCTCCCACCACCACAGGCCATGGATGGGAGGGATGCTGCTGCCTGCAAAAGGTGTTTGAGAAAACCTGATCTTCATTCAAAAGAGACTCATTTAGTCCGATTGGAAATGTGATTTCTTTTTTCATATTTGTTTTTGTCTGTGCTCAAACAACCAATTGTGGTTTTAGTTGCTGTGTTGTTCATCATGCTGACAAGATGATTGCACGGCCGTGACACACACTGACAGAGAGGCGATGCCCGCTAGCCCGTTCAATGTTATGTTTTATTACTTACTGTTTGTAACCCACGTGCACAAATTCTGTCTCCAAAGACTCTCCATTGCAGTTTACGGCAGGACCAGGCAGCTCGAATAGGCCCCCTCGTCGGGTGTGCTTTACTCGAGGCCTCCTCCCTCCTCTGTCATCAACACTTCCTTTAGAATATCTGTGCATTGTGCTGGGTGTGGCACCCAGCAACACACCAATGCGCATGACGGCCCACGTGTCTTGAGCATGATTGGCTGCCACTGCCAGCCTGCTACATATCAATAAGCCCCCTGTACCTGTCCAGAGAGGGCGAGGTTCAAGAGTCCGTTATGCTCGAGCTAAAACATGGCGCTGGTGCGCAGTGTATTCTGGGGGCACTCGGAGCCATAATGGATATTTACTCCATGCCTCAGTGAAAAGCTGTACTTTGCTGAGAGCTGAATTTACTTTCTTTGCTGAAGAAAGCATGCTTTCCAAACCTGGTATGCAGTCAAGGACATTCTGCTGGGAAAGCTGGTTTTGTTATGTCTTGTTATGAGTTATGGGACTGTTTTCCGTGGCGTTTGTTCTTAGGAGAGGGAAGCACTTTGCTCCTTGAGGTTACTGTCGTTTGACCCAGCTGGCAACCAACGGTTACCAATCAATGCGCAAGTGCATTGCCAGAAGGTCAGAGAAATTACCACCCCTTTTTGAGGAGTACATATATCCCCTTTTTGAGGAGTGCATATATGCGGAACCCCTCAACGGTCGGACGGGACAAGTACAAAGACCTCAGTCAGAAGGGGGACGCCTTTGTCCGGCATACCTGTGGGCTGTTGTGCTCTCGGCCTGGCTGCTATCGGGGTCTTCCAGCCACTTCTGGCGAGATGAGGGATTCAGTTACGCCCACGGTGATGTATTTTCTTTGAAATTCTCTGTCTTTTCTGTGATTTATTTCTGAGTTATCACTTGTTGCTTCCAAGCTTTGAATAAATAGCCGTATAAGTGCTCATTATTTTCTAAGCGTGCGTGTGGTTGTAAGTTATTGCGTCGTCTACCTGCGTTTAAGGTATTGGCTCTGCAATTGCGCTGGTGATTAATGACTGTCCGTGCACTCTGGGCGAGCAATACATTTTGGCGCTGTGAGCAGGGTATTTGTGATGAATTGTTCCAAATATTAAAGAATCTGTTTGAACGCAGATAGGCTTTGTTTACATTGCAAGCGAAAGTAATTTGGCAGCGAGTGTTGGACTGTGTTAATCTGTTGGGTTTTTTTGGTGTGTGCGTGCCTGCGCGAGTGACTGCTGTGTGGAAAGAAAAAAAATATATATAAAGAGGTTTTGTACATTATTGCAATGATGAATAGTTTGTTCAGGAAAAAGAGCGTTCCCGCTGGCGATGAATGTTCTGATGTTATCATTCCAGGCTGGGCTAAGAGCCCATATGATAAACCTGCCCAGGTGTGGGCATGCGGCGCGGGGCTAAGTGAAACATGGGATCAGGGATTGGGAGATGCTGATCCGTCTGATGTAATGTTGTGCTTACAACAAGTTTCAGTGGAAAGGGGGAAGGGAAAAGGGAATGCACTGCGCTGGGTAGGCGGGGTTGGGTCCTCCTGTATGCCTGTAGGAAAATACATCAAAGGAATTTGGAAATGAAAAATGATATTTTGCGATTGGAAAGAGCTGGCTGCAGAAAAGCAGATTGCGTTAATGCAGCAGATTCAAATGAAACTTTTTAAATATAAAGCCGACACATACCAGGCCGTAGCCGAGAGGGCAGCAGTCAGAGTAGCCCGGTATAAGTATAGGAAAAGATGGGGAGGGGTCAACCAAAGAAAGGTGGCAGCTGTAATCGCTACCGCCGGTGTGGACTGGGATCCGGATAATTGGGATGGTGACATTTTTAACTCAACCAGTCCAGAGAGCAGTTCGGAAAATGAGTCAGATCCCAAAACGGAATTTAAGCAGAAGACAGTGGTGGCTAAGCCAGTTAGAAGACAGAGAGCCGGGCCCCACCCGCAGAATCCTGCGGGCGGGGGTTGTGGATTTATCCACACTGGAGGATTACACCCAGCAGGAGGTTGGGGAAATTATTACTCGTTTGAGGCAAAAATCAGGGGAACCTTTACTGACATGGATGGTGAGATTGCTAGATGGAGGCGCCGCGGGGTTGTTGGTAGATTCCACAGACTCACCGCATTTTCTACCCTTGTCAACTGACACCAATATACAGGAGGTCTTAAGGGCAGGGTCGCCCCCTGATGAGAATGGCCAAGATTCACAGGTGTCTTTGTTGCACCTAGCATCCCAAGCATGTAACCGTAAATACCCCATTACCACAGATTGGCCTAGCGAGGAAACAAAGTGGTATACTTTGAAAGAGGCAATTCAAAAGGTAAGAGAGCATGCTATGTAAGAGATAATTCACGTAGATGCTGCAGGACACATGGGGGCCGTGCCGCTCTCAGTTTCAACTAGAAATATGGTGATCAGAACTGCACCGCCCGCATACAAAAGTGTCATTATGACTTTGCTCGTAGGTATGACGGGCAAACCCACTGATGAGGTAGTGGATGCCATTTGGCAACTGGCAGATTTAGGGGAGTGGGACAAGAGTGATGAAAAGCCACGGGAAAGAGAGGAGCGTAGTGAGAGAAGAACTGAAGGCAAGATAGTAGAGACTCCCGAGTGTCCAGAAAGGGCATGTTTTTGGCTTTTTTAAAAGATGGTGTGCCACGAGAAGAAATTGATGGCATTGAAACTAGGGTAATGTATGAATTATACAAAAAGAGAGGGCTTGCAGCCAAAGAGCGCTATAAATAGGTTAAGAAACAGGTAGTAACCAAGACACAGGGGGACCCCTCACCTTCTGCTCCTCCTGAGGAAGAACAAGAAAAAGGGTCTATGGGGACACCTTCCCCGTACCAGCCAACATGCGCTGATTTGAGGAAGGTGGTGAGTGCAATCCTAGAGGCAGAGTCGCAGAGTCAAGTCACACCCATTCAAAATTTGACTAGGGTTACGGCCAAGCTCCGGCAGCGTCTGCTCACATAAAAGTTGATAGGCGGCCCCATGTTAATGTGAAGACTTTTTGGGGGCCAGGAAATACGCAAGGGGTGCGAGCATTGATAGACACCGGGGCGGAGGCCTCTCTGATTCATGGCAATCCAGCACGATTCAAAGGCAGAAAATTTACTATTACAGGTCTCGGGGGGGGGGGGGGAGGAGACCCCCGCAGTACAAACTGAAGTGGAGATGAAAATAGGCAATTTGAATAGGCAGAAATACCAAGTGTTGATTGTCCCAATACCCGAGTACATAATTGGCTTTGACATTCTGGAAGGGTTGACTTTGGGACTGGGAGGTAAAACGTACCAGTTTGGGGTGAGTGTATTGACCTGCACACCCATTACCGTAGGCAAATTGAAGATGCCCCCAGTGCAAGTGCCTGTGGCAACCAAGCGGGTAGCAATGAAGCAATACCGCATTCCTGGAGGGCACAAGGAAATTTCAGACACCATCAAAGGGTAGGTGGAGGCGGGTGTGTTACGCCCTATCACTACCACATGGAACAATCCTCTCTGGCCTATCAAAAAAGGGGATGAGTCTTGGAGGATGACGGTGGATTAGCGTGAGTTGAATAAACACTCCTCCCTTAGTGCCTGCGGTCCCAGATGCCATTACCTTGATTGAGAATGTCCAAAAGTTTGAGGGGACTTGGTATGCAGTGGTAGATTTAGCCAATGCATTTTTCTCTGTGCCAATTGCTGAAGAGTGCCAAGAGCAGTTTGCATTTTCTTGGAGCGGGCGTCAGTACACCTTTACAAGGTTACCTATGGAGTCCATACATAGCCCGACTATCTGTCACCGGCTGGTGGCAGAGCACTTAGACAAGATACTGTGTAAACCTGACATACAAATCTCTCACTACATTGATGATATTTTGATTCAGGGCAAGGATGAGCGCAGTGTGCAAAACCAGTTAGAAGTCATTATGGAAGGATTGAAGAAGGAAGGGTGGGAGATTAACCCGACTAAAATTCAAGGCCCAGCTGAAACAGTGATATCCCTGGGGATTCAGTGGCATAGTGGGCATTGAGAAATGGTGCCGAAGGCCCGACAGAAAATACTCGAGTTCGCCACTCCAATGAACAAAAAGCAAGCTCAGGAGTTTATAGGGCTGTTTGGGTTTTGGAGACAGCACATTCCCCATTTAGGGCAGATACTGGCCCCCTCTACAAAGTTACACGAAAGAAATATGAATTTCAGTGGGGGTGGAGGGGAAGAGCAGCAGAAAGCATTTGATTTGGCGAAAGACATCGTGCAGCAGGTGCTTGATCTATGGCCATTGAAGGAAGGCGAAGTGGAATTGAATGTGTCTGTACAAGACAATTATGCTAACTGGAGTGTGTGGCAGAAACAGGACAGGAAACATGTGCCATTGGGGTTCTGGAGTCGTAAGTTACCCGATGCTGGTAACTCATACACTCCGTTTGAGAAGAAGTTGCTGGCATGTTATTGGGCCCTTGTTGATACCGAGCAAATGACGGTGGGCCATGATGCATTGATGAGGCCAGAAATACCGATTATGTAATGGGTACTAAGCTCTCCTAAAACACATAGAATAGGACATGCTCAAGAAGCCAGCATAATTAAATGGAAATGGTACATTGAAGACAGAGCCAAATCAGGGAAGGGTGGAGTTGCAAAGTTACATGAGCAAGTAGCCAACATACCGCCCTCAGATTACATACCACCGGAAGTGCCTGAAAAACGCGAGTCTCCCGTGAAATGGGGAGTACCTTATGCCGATTTGACCGTGGAGCAGACAGAGCATGCCTTTTCAAGAGGATGGCTCTTTTCATGTGGCAACATCACATACACTTATATTCCAGCTAACATTTCCGGAGGTCCATGTGCCTTAACTCGATTAGGACTAATGAAGTTCCCTTTACACCCAGCGATATCTCGAGGCAAAAGGTCAACTTTTGAGTCTGTGGGTCTATCCCCCGATTGTGATTCACATGTGCATTTGCTATCAGAAGCTGAGGTTCTAGCATTAACCTTTTCATTAGTGGGAGTTTTGGGTTTAGCTGCTGGCGGTTACAAATCTTTGGGCAAATTAGCATGTTTAGTAGTCAAAGGACTCAATCATACTTCTCAAGCATTAGAAGAGTTACTCCTTTATAGCAAGGTTATTAGAAAAGCAACTTTGCAAAACAGGGCTGCTGTTGATTATCTATTGCAAAAGCATAATTTAGGTTGTAACGCAGTTGAAGGTATGTGTTGTTTCAATCTAAGTGACCATTCACGATCCATTGAAAGTCATATTCGAGGTTTGAAGGATCTCATTTCTCAAGTGTCCCAAGATCATACTGGGAATTGGTGGGATTGGTTATTTTCATGGATTCCTAACATTGGGGGTCACTGCGTTACACTTTTGCTTGTATTTGCATTATATTAGCTATCAAAATAGCTTGTTGTTGTTGTGTTCAATGCATTCCCAACTTAGTTTTAATATTTCGTCAGTTTCAGAGACCGGCTCCTCTGCCACGGGGCTATGGAAGATAAATATCCAAGGGTTGAATCGTTATGCTTGAGCTAAAACATGGCGCTGGTGCGCAGTGTATTCTGGGGGCACTCAGAGTCATAATGGATATTTACTCCATGCCTCAGTGAAAAGCTGTACTTACTTTGCTGAGAGCTTAATTTACTTAGCTGAAGAAAACATGCTTTCCAAACCTGGTATTCAGTCAAGGACATTCTGCTGGGAAAGCTGGTTTTGTTATGAGTTATGGGACTGTTTTCCGTGGCGTTTGTTCTTAGGAGAGGGAAGCGCTTTGCTCCTTGAGGTTACTGTCGGTTGACCCAGCTGGCAACCAACGGTTACCCATCAATGCGCAAGTGCATTGCCAGAAGGTTTGAGAAATTACCACCCCTTTTTGAGGAGTGCATATATGCGGAACCCCTCAACGGTCAGACGGGACAAGTACAAAGACCTCAGTCGGAAGGGGGACGCCTTTGTCCGGCATACCTGTGGGCTGTTGTGCTCTCGGCCTGGCTGTTATCGGGGTCTTCTAGTCGCTTCTGGTGAGATGAGGCATTCAGTTACGCCCATGGTGATGTATTTTCTTTGGAATTCTGTGTCTTTTCTGTGATTTATTTCTGTGTTATCACTTGTTGCTTCCAAGCTTTGAATAAATAGCCGTTTAAGTGCTCATTATTTTGTAAGCGTGCGTGTGGTTGTAAGTCATTGCGTCGTCTACCTGCATTTCAAGTATTGGCTCTGCAATTGCGCTGGTGATTAATGACTGTCTGTGCACTCTGGGCGAGCAATACAGAGTCATTCCTGGGTCAACCCCACCCTGCCTCCCCACCCAAGGCAGGCAACATTGTTGGTGTTCTCAAAGACAATGTGAAGCTGCCTGCCTGGCGCCAAGCCAGTGGATGGCTGGGGCACTGGCAGCCCCTTGACTCATGCTATTGGTGCATCAACATATCAAAGTTTGCTTTGATGATGCTTTGATGTTTTCTGGCTGACACTGTGCACATTCTAATCATAAATACATCCGGTTGCCGCTGCGCTGCGAGCTGGCGGCAAGCTGTGTGAGGCAAGGTAACAAGTACAACTTCAGTTCCAAAAATCTAGCCCAGCTCCATGGATATTACTGTGGCTCATAAAATCGGCCCCAGGGTGGCTTATAAAATCGGCCCCAGGGCCATCCAAAGTCCATTTTTATTCTGCCAGTGGCAGAGAGACCGATATCAAACCAGCTTGTGTTAAGTCCATCTGGGACCCTCAGGGTCTTGGATGGGCCATGGACTTCCAGTGCAGCAGAGACTATATTGTTCATTAAATATGCTCAATGCTGCACCCATTCCACACCTACAGTCATCATTGTGTGCTGCTAATAAGGTGAGATGTTTATTCTTGAACGCTTGCTCAATTTCAGCACACATCTCAGTCTGCTTTGATCTACTTAGTGATCGGTCTCGGGATCTCTATTTTATTACGGATACCTGGCTAAGTGATTAATCGGGTCCTGTGTTAGTTGAAGCACTTCCAGATATCGACAGGCTCCACTCATCCAGGTGGAGGCTTAGCAATGATTTTTCTTTCAGCCTTGTCAGAGCTGGTGAGACCGAGCAGCTTGAGTTGAAGATCGCGACTCTGGGCTACTCGGCCGCATTGGCTGCGGTAGGGTTTTGCCGACTGTTCGACGGACGGAAGGAAGGTGCTGGGGCCCCGATCGACAGACATCAGGCTGCCCCAGGGTTTGGCCGCAGGGCACACAAGCTGGAACCGGGTTGTTAGGCCGACCTGCTGCTGTGGCGTGTGGCAGCCTCGCTCTGAACCCGAGGAGGCTGGTGAGCAGGTAGGCTCGGATGCCGTACACTGGCGCTGTCGAGGCTAGCGGTGTGCAACACTGTGGTTGGCCCAGAGTGCTCGAAAGTAACTGTCTGCTTTGGGCAGCTGGGCATCGCTCCCATCAGGAGCGAACAGCCTGGATGAGAACAACTGAAAGTGGCACTGCAGGATTGTGCCCCTGGGAGGTAGCGGGATGCCCCGGAAGGTAGGGAGACCCTCACTGATACTGGCACACTCAGCTACATCGACGCACTGGAGAGTGGTAGATACGCGCATGCAGTGGCCCCCGGCACTGATCGAGAGCCTCCTTTGTGCCGCTTGGGAGGCGTGGCTGGGTGACCCCCTTCTGGCTCTTACTGACTGTGCTGTGGTCTTTGTGGTGCCCCGGCGATCGCCACTGCATTGTGTGGCTGCCAGATGCACAGCGACTCCCGCGAGCTGGGGTTCTCAGGCTCTTACCTCCTGGCGTCGGGCCTCATAAGGGACCACTCCTCCCTGGCAAACAGGACTGCTGGAAAACACATTGCCTTTCATGACATTTTTGACAAGGTGGATTGACCACTACGGGATGGTCCCTTCTGGAGGGTGAGCATGCTAAAAGGATTACCCGGATCCTAATGGGGACACATACAAGCAGGTGTCCCTGCATATTCGGACACTGAGCTGATCTGCCACGCTGCAACCCCAACCATAGTGACTGAAGGACTTCCCATTGATGACCTTGCTGCTGAGGTGCACCTAGCCTTTGTAGGAGTCGCCTCCATGAATAAGGCTTGGCTGGAGCTGACACTAGGGCCTCATAAACGCTACTTCAAGTAGCACCAGGTTGCAGAAACACTTGAAACACTGGCATCTCCCTAGTGGGGCCCTCCCATTTTGGTCTACCTGGCAAACTACACATATTGCAAGACACGATCACAGCACGCGCTTTGTCATGTCACCTTCCAAGAACAAAGGCAAAGGCACGATAATGGACTCTTTTGCGAATCAGAACAAAGACCAAGACCCTGCCTTAAACATGGCTACTGATAAAACGGTTGCAATAACCGCCTTAAGATCCTCCTTGGAACACAGGATTGATGACATCAAAATACACGTCCAATTTCTCAGAGAGGATGTACAATCACTGGCGGAGAGAGTCACAACTGCGGAATCATTATTGAAGAAGAACACAACTGCCACTAGGGACTTTGTGTCGCAGATGAAGGTAATTGAGACTCGAAATGCTGCACTGGAACTAAGAGCTGAGGATGCAGAGGGAAGATCCCGCAGGAACAATATTCACATGCTGGGGCTCCCGGACGGGATGTAGGGAACAGACCCGACTGCCTATATTGAGAATCTTGATTCTCCAGGAAACTGGCCCGGGAAGCGGTCACAAGGTTTCACCGTCGAAAGGGCCCATTGCTCCCTTCAGAGGAAACCCCCGCTGGGGTCATACCATAGACCGGTTGTAGCCAGAATTTTAACTTTAATAGAGAGCTCATCCTCCAATTTTCTAGAGACGGGGACGAGATACAAAGAAGTAAACTCAAAGATCGCCATATACCCGGACTATACGCCTGCGGTCCAGAAGGCAAGGAACATGTTAGTGCCCACCAAGGCAAGACTCGGGCAATTGGGACTCAAGTACATGCTCAAGTATCCGGCTAGGCTGAAGGTCCTGTATAACTGTAGATCACATTTTTTGGAAAACCCGGAGGCAGCGAACATGTGGATTGAGCATAACAACCTCAGAGACAATGGTGGCACTGATGCCCGAAAGACCAGTGGTGCCACTCCCTAGGGCACTGGTGGGGATGCAGACTTATTGTTCTACCTACTGCCCTACTAAATCAGACAGCCCTTTCAATGTGGAGGGGATGTCCCAGCTCTGGCCTGCCGGCTGATGCAGGGAATAGATATTTGATAAGATATGATAAGTTATTTATAACGCGCTTATTACCCAGAGGTTTCTAAGCGTGGACCTGGGGATCGCACCTGTGTTGCTCTGCGTCGTCTTGCTTCCAAGGCGAGCACATTGTCACTGAGCTATCCTCAAAAGGGCTGATTTATTTTCCCCTGTGAACAGGCCGTGATCTGTGTTATACGCACCCCAAGGTTTCGTGGAGGATGCCATGCTATGATGGCTCAACGCTGCAAACAGTACATTATCCATTTAGTGGAGGTATCTGTTGCCCACTGCTGAGCTTAGCCGACTCTGCTTCTGGTTGATACTTGGTGTCGGCCTGTTGCTGGTTCCTTTTCCTAGTTACCTAGTTAGGCCATGGGGCTACATGTGTGCCTGAATAGTGTACATCTGTTGGGCAATGTGCAGTCCCTGAGGTTGGGACTTTTGCTGTTTTGGTTTTGTTCAGTTTATGCTATGCGGCTTGCAATGTGTTATTACTGGAAGGAGGGGGGTGAGCGGTGGATGCGACTGCGCGTCCCTTACAATCACACTGTAAGTGTTGGCTATGAATATGTGAGCGTGATCTCCATGATAAGCATGGGATTATCTGGGATAATTTGATTATGACACAAATTAAGGTGTTGTCTTGGAATGTACAGGACTTAATATCCTACATGCACAGAAACAGGGTGAAGTTCATCTACATCGGAGGCAGGCATCTATAGCTTTGATCCAGGAGACCCACCTAATGATGGAAGATCAGGATGCAGTCATAAACCGCTGGCAAGGTACTGGCTATGGCGCTCCATACTCAATGTTTGCTAGAGGAGTTTTCACATGGATAGATGGGAAATGGCAATTCAGTTGCTAGAACTGGAAAAAGAAAAGGTTACCTCGGCCACATAGAAATTTGCATTGTGAATTCCTACTTCCCAAACCACATGATACCGGCCCATATTCATACACTGTGCAGTTGCATTGCCTTACGAGACGTTTTCTTTATATGGGGTGGCGATTTTAATTGTGTTCGAGACATTATGCTCGAAATATCCACGGTCTGGGAAACCATGAAAGTGGTGATCAGGGGGCAGGTATTGCTAGCGCAGGGGGCATCCACAGGAAACTATGGGAAGAACTAGAGGCAGTGGAGAATGAAATAGGCGCTCTGGAGACCTTTTACCCTGGCCAACAGTCAAAACCAGAACCATCAAAACCGCTTCGACACCGTAGCTCCACCTTTGGCTGATTTCTGCAATCACTCCAGGACGGTCAGGTAGGTCAGCAGGGGCGGCGGGGGGGTAAGAGAGAGAGAAAGCAGAGGAGAAGAGGAACGTTTTGAACTGCTGCCGGAACTTTTGGTGATCCGGCTCAATTTTGAGAGGGCCAGGGAGGTCATTTCAGAGGGAGGCACATGCAGAGGAAAGCGATCTCTGTCTGGGGAAGCATCTGACCCTTAGAGAGTTGGAGGCAGCTGAGTGAAGGGCTTGAGAAGGAAGGTATTTAAAAAGAGAGCGTTGGATGTAGTTCAGGCCCCGGCCCCAGTAACCCTTGTGGACAATGCAAAAGGTCTTGAACTTGATCCTTGCAGCCAACGGGAGACAGTGTAGAGATTTCAGGGCTGGAGAGATACGGTCCCTGGGCTTGAGGCCAAGGACAGGCCTCGCAGTCCTGTTCTGGATTAGTTGCAGAGGGCGAACAGTAGAGGAAGTCAGATTGAGAAATAGGCTGTTGCAGTAGTCCAGCCTAGAGAGAACCAGGGCTCTGGAGACAGTGAGCTTCTGGGGGGAAGGTGAGAAAGGGAAGAGTAACTTTGAGGAGGTGAAGCTGGTAGTGGGACTTCTTGGCGACATCCGAGATGCAAGGAGAGGAGGAGAGAGTGGCAAGGAGAGAAGGGGAGAGTGGAGTCGAATATGACACTAAGGTTTTTTGCCTCACAGGAAGGCAGAGGAAGAGGGCCCAAGGAGGGTGGCCAGAGAGAGAGAGGGAGGGAAAGCAGGAGCAGGGGTCTCAATGAGAAGGATTTCCGTCTTACTGGCGTTAAGGCAGAGATCGTTGGAGGCGCACCAATCCTGAATCGCGGAAAGACAGGAAGGAGAGGCGGCTGAGGGGAGCCTGAAGGAGAACTGAGTGTCATCCGCATAACACTGCAAGTTAGAGCAGGGGGTAGAGATAAGGTGGGCCAAAGGGCAAAGCAGAGGTTGAAAAACCAGGTGGAGAGAGGAGGCAGAGAGAAAGGAACCCAGTTGGACCGGGGAGGGGCAGTCCAAGAGGAAGGAGGTCAAACATTCCAGGGCCTGACCCGTGATGCCTAGTCTCTCACGGAGTCGTTTGATCAGGATGGTGTGGTTGACTGTCGAAAGCAAAGGAGAGATCAAGGAGGAAGCCAGACTGCTGGTCATGGAAACAACCAACCGATTCAGTGTGGAGGAGATGGCCAGCTTTTCCAGGCGTTTGCCCAGGAAAGGGGTGCTAGAGATCAGGCGATAAGTTTGCCAGACAGGTAGGATCGGCAGAAGGCTTTTTGAGGAGGGCGTGCAAAAGGGAGTGCTTGAGGAGAGAGGGCAAAGTTTCAGTAGCGAAGGAGTGATTCCAGAAATCTGCCAACGCTGGAGCAAGGGTGTCAATGTGGTCCTTGAGGTTTCTGGAGGAGAAGGGAAGCACCCGTTTGGACCGCACTTTCATAGATCGGTCTAGAAACCTTGTCAGGTGTTGTCAGAGAGAAAGAGGAGAAAGGGGGAGGAGAGGGAGAGTTGGCCAGAGGGGGGGGGCGCGAGAGAGGAAGATGAAGAGGAAGAAAGAGGAGATAGAGGACAGAATGTCCTGAGTTTTAGTGGTGAAGTGAGTGGCCAGTGCTGTAAAGAGGGCCTGGGAGGGAACAGAAGTAGAGACTGCAGCAGGATTGGCCAGTTCCTTGCAGATTTTAAAGAGTTTGGCTGTGTTGTTAGAGGGCGCAGACGGGGGCTTGTCTGTATTGCCTTTGTAGCAGGCGACAGGCCAGATTGTCAGAGGATGCGCCCGAAGCCCTCCACTTCATCTCAGCAACCCTGCACTTATGTTTCAGGGCGGCGAGGTCAGAGTCATACTTGGAGATAGGCTTCAGCCAAATTCTCATGACAGGGGCAAGGATGTCCAGAGTGTTGGAGATAGAAAGATGCAGATTAGAGAGGGCTGTGCCAGGGTGTGAGTCAGCCGCAGGGGTAGGAGGAGCAGAAAAAGTGGCAGCAAAGGCATCCACTGACACACGCTTCATGGGCCGAATGACAGAGAAGGTAGGTGGCAGTGCTTTCCCTGAGGGATATAGTTTTTCAGGTGAGAGGAGAGTAGAAAGTGGTCAGTCCAAGAGCGAGGAGTGGTGAGTGGGTTACAGAGGGGATGTCAGAAGAGATGAGAACATCCAACGTATGTTCGGCAGAGTGTGTCGGACCAGTGGGCAGAATGGAGAGCGAGAGCGTGTCGCAGAGGTTGTGGAAAAGCCCAGAGGCAGGATTAGAAGCATCCAGGTGGATGTTGAGGTCTCCGAGGAGAAGTTGAGAAGTAGAGTCAAGGAGAGAAGAGGTCAGCGCACTCTGAGAGGAAGAAGGTAACCTGGCCAGGTGGCCTGTAGATAGTGGCCACACAGAGAGGCCAGGAGCGATATAGAGAGCCTGCAGAACAGACATTCAAAGGAGGAGTAGGCCAGCGTAGGAATGACAGAAGCAGCGAGCCACTCAGGAAAGATCAGAGCTACTCCACCTCCAGGTCGGTTGGTTCTGGGCTCAGAGAAGATCTAGTAACCTCAGGGAGGAGAGTGTCAAAACTCTTCACAGAGCTGGTCGTGAACCAAGTCCCGGTGAGAGAAAGATAATCAAGGTCAAGTTCTTCGAGGAGGCAGTAGATGTCCGAGGAGTGTTTGACAGCAGAGCGAGAGTTAAGAGTAGAGATGTGGAGCAGGTTGCCACATTTGAAAGTCTTTCGAGGTGGTGTACAGGCTAGCGGTGCACCCAGCGTACGTGGAGGAGGGGCTCGAGAGAGGGCAGAGGTGGAAGCAAAAGGTGGCAGAGGAGCCAGAGAGGTGCTAGTAGGAGTAGCAGGAGAAGGAGAAGGAAGAAAGCTGATAAGATGCAGGAGCCGCCTATCGAACAGGATGAGGTTGGGCTGAGGGCCCTGGACCAAGACAGCGCCATTCCGGTAGACAATGATGACCTTGGAAGAGTAGAAGGCGGCCAAGAAGGCCTCCCACCGAGTGCCACCATTAATGGGAGAGGAAGAGATAGGAGAGAGATCCAAGACCACATGAAGGGTCCATAGGTCTGGTGAAGGAACGACAAAGAGGATGTCGGTGAGAGTTTGATCTGATGGAAGCACTGATGTAGGTATCAGCGATAGGGAGGCCTGGGTTGGAGACCACAAAGTTCTTCTTGAACTTCTTCCTTCCAGACTTGGTGAGATGGATAGGATAGGAGATAGAGTAGCAGGTAGAGAAGATGGGAGAGTAGCAGGTAGAGAAGATGGGAGAAACAAAAAGCACCATAGAGGGCGCAAGGAGACAAAGCGGATGAGGAGCGAGTGAGAAAATAAAGGAGAGATGCACGTTCCCAAGTCGCTGCGCATGAGGCACAAGAGGTGGGGGGGTCAACACAAGGGGTCGCAACAGAGGGAAATAGCTGACACACAACAGTAACCACAACAGTACAATCGGCCCTACAGATAAGGGGTCTATCAGCCACTTTTACTCACTAAAATAGGCAAATACTCCCAAAAAATAAAAATGGGGAGTAAAAATACTCCCAACAAAAATAGGAATAAAACACGTAGAACATTGTGCCCCTGCTTTCACCCATACAGGTCCATGGATATGTTTGGACCTGTAGTGCATGTAGTAACACAGGAAGAAACTACTATTATTACTTCCTGATTGAAAGAAGTAAACATGTTTTAATGTGCACAAATAATTAGGTGCAAAGAAATAATTATTACGGAAACATTTCCGTTTGCCAGTTAAAACATATTTTTACTCGCTTATAAAATACTCCCAATGAGAATTGGAATTATATTTTTACTCGCAAAAAAATCCTTTTACTCCCAACTTTAAAGAAATAGGGTGTAAAATACTCCCAAATCAGAACCACAGATGATGGGGAGCTATAGAGATCAAAGGGAACAGTTTACAGATCTGCAGTACAAAATAGAGGGGACCTAGAAGTGGGAGAGAGACCTAGTGGGGTACAGGGCCTGACTTTACTTGCTGAGAAGAGCCCTGAACTTACTTGCTGAGAAGAGCCAAGGAACAGAGCAACCACGAACTGCCCGTTCAGGGTGCAATGCTGCAGCAATTTCCTCTCCGTACCTCGGAAACCGCCGGATGTCAAGGACCAGCAAATTTATACAGGTGAGAATTCATCATGGCACCTAAAACCGTGGAACTGCAACGACTCCTGTAATCATCCAATGCAGAATAGCCTCTTTTAGATGGAAATCAGAATCCAAATCTATGACACAAACCCTAGCAGCATCAGCCAATCACAAGATGAGCTCCAAAGCACAAACCCTTTAGATAATATAGACGAGGCTGGGTGGGCCCAGCAGGTGCAGCAGCCCGGAAGAAGAGGCATGTGTCCTCACTACTCCCTGCCAAAACAGGAAGTCTACCACTTGGTATAAAGTGGCCGCTTCGATGGAGACCCTACTTGGAACCTGGACCCTGACACAAAGATGGTGTGTAATGCCTGCCAGTGGTCTAGAACAAATCTGAATCTAAAATGCTGAGATAGGTCTTAGAGAGCCTGAACAAGTGACAGATGAGAAAACCAAAAGGTTGTGGAGAAACCTGAACAGGTAAATGCTGAGAAACACAGAGCTGTATGAGGGACTGCAAAGCAGGGGGGAAATGTAAAGCTGCAAGTTACCAACCAACCAGTCATGCAACATCACCACCTCAAATCTCCACAGATGCAGAGCACACCATTTCTTACTCGCCAAGAGTCAATCATCACTAGCCAATGGCTGGTGGGTGCAGATCTGAAGGAATGCAAAGTAAATGCCAAGGAGCGACCTGAACAAGTGAATGTTATGTTATCAGGATTGGTAAAATGCACCACTCCATTTGCATGGTCTCCAAGTGCTCTGGCAGATTGGGAAGAGAGTCGTGGGTTTTGTTATTTGAGAGAAGAGAGAAAGGCAAGATGGCAATGCACTGTCTTGAGGTTGCATATCAGAAGTACCCTGAGCACTGTGTGCTAATATGCTTTTTAGGTGTGAAATTAAGGAAGCAGTGAAGGCTCTGTGTTCAGAGGGGCACCCTCATGCCTATAGTGTGGGCATGTTTTGACCAGAGAGTGAGTATGCCAGTTTTAAAAGCGGTGTGTAAGGGGCAGGTATAGGTTTGTGTGTGGTGAGGAAAGGTGCAGAGAAACGGAGGGTGCAGAGAAACTGAGGGTCAGTCAAAAGGTGACCCTGCGGTATCCACAATGCTTTCAAATGATTGGCCTTCGTGTCAGTTTGGCTTTACGAGTTTGATGCAAGAAGATGTCCTGTGATGAGGTTTAGATATTCTGTGAGACAGGGAAGCTGTTCCTGAAGGATTTTGGGAGTGCCTTGATGTGATGTCTTCAAGTTGTTATAGCTTCCGGTGTGGCCTGTGTTCTGTTCTAGGCAGACAGCCAGCAGCTGGTATGGCATTCTTTTAGGCTGCATCTGTGCATGAAATACGAACTATTGGTAATGTTTTTTCGACTGGATGTTCCTCTCATGTATTCCTCATCTTGATAACTCCTTCCAGCGTCAGCTGCTTCGGAAATTCTTTTTGCGGTAGAGGGCAGTGCGTCATCATCTTGATGTCCCACAAAGGCCTCTGGTTCCTCTAGAGGCTGAAATCAACAGTATATGTAGCAAACATCGCACCAGTTATTCAGTTCCTAGTTTTCCCCCTCTTGTAACAGAATACCGGCATTCCTGAGATCAAAAGACCAGGCATTCAAGAAAAGAAAGGTGTAATGCACAGAAATTCTACTGAGGGGAAGGAACATTACCATGGGTAAGCAATTTGTTCTTCGAATGGATTGTACCCTCCTCATATTCCTCATCTTGAGATACTCTCCCAAAGCAGTATGGTATTGGAGGAGGGAGTACGAATTCTCAAGATTTGTCATTACTGCTGTGAAGCACAGCCTTCCCAAATCCTGCCTCATGTCCTGATGCAGAGTCCAGACAATAGTGTCTCGTAAAACTATGTCAAGATGACCAAGTGGCTGCCACACAGATATCCTGTACCGGCATCCCTCTTTGCAAGGCTGATTAAATGGCCATGCCCCTTATCAAATGAGTCCGCAAGCCCACAGGGACATCCTTACCGGGCAGTCTAGAACACTCAGTTATGCATAAATGTATCCCACGGGATAAAGTTGTTTTGTCACTGCAAGACCCAGTGTATCCAACAAACAACTGATCATCTTGCCTCACCTTTGCCCTACGAGAAATATAAATGCTTAAAGCCCTTTTGGGGCCAAGTCTATGAAGCCTCTCCTCTTCCTTACCAGGATGAGGTGGAGGGTAAAAGGTCGGTATTCCAATTTTCTGGGATAGGTGAAATTCCAAAACCACATTTGGCAGAAAAGCGGGTGGGCTCCCAGTACGACCTTTTCCTTATGAAATGTTGTGAACGGCGGTTTGTATGACAAAGCCTGCAACTAGCTGACCATGCGTGCAGATGTTATGGCCGTTAAAAAGACGTCTACAATGTTAATAACCTTAATATAGAAGAATGAAGTGGTTCAAACAAAGCACACAAGAAATTTCAAAACCAGATTTAAATCCCAAACGGGAATCACAAAAGGGATTGGAGGAAACATTTGTGAGCCCTTTCAAGAAAGGGATCACAATAGGCATTTTAAAGTAAGACACCTGCTCAGGCATGCGCTTAAAAATGGATAGTTCCACCAAGCATCCCTTCACCGTGCTGATCTTGAGCCCAAATTGACTAGATACAGCAAGGAGGATAACACCATAGGTGTGTCACACAGAAAAGGGTCCACATTCTTATCTCTTTTTTGTTGTTGGCCGCCTAGCTGAAAGCAACATTTCCATCACTTCTTCCGGGAGGTACCAATCGTTATATCTCAATCTCTCAGAAACCGGGCATTAAGGTTGCGAGTCTTGACCTCTGAAGGGAGAACCGACCCCTCTCGTGTGAGAAGGTCCTCTCTTTGCAGAAAATGCATTAAGGGCAGATGGACATGTCCAGAAGGTCCGGGTACCACGTCCTCCTGGCCCAATACAAAGCGATCAGTATCATGGTTTTCCCGAACTTCCTCAACCTCCTGATGACGCGAGGAATGACAGGGACTGGAGTAAACACGTATAGGAGTGGAAATTTGCACTGGTGTTTTTGACTGGCCTGGCCTCTCGCTCTTCCAAATGAGGAATAATAGCGAAAGGACAGACCCCTCCATGCCTGAACAGCAGGGTGAGAAGGTTGAGGCTATTTTATAGAGACACAAAGACTTGGCCACTGTCTTTGAGGTCTGTACTTTTTCAAGACTTTTATCAGCCTTGTTGCCAAAAAGGTGTGTACCATCAAAGGGCATGTTAAGAAGCCTGGACTGTACTTCCGGTGCAAACCCAGACTTTCGAAACCACGCAAACCTGCGTGACACTGTGCTAGTAGCCATGGCTCTGCTAACACCATCGGCAGAGTTCAAACCGGATTGGTTAGATTCACCCTTTCCATCTTTTATGATATTAAGGAAACCCTTCCATTCTTATACTTCAGGGATATGTTCAGCTGCCATCGCAATACAGTCCCACAAGTTGTGAGTGAATTTGGCCAGAGCGCAAGTGGTGTTGATAGACTAAAGAGCCATACTACTGGCTGTTAGGCAAGGTTTGTATGCAGTACCCTTTGGGTGCACTACACACAACTCTGACCACAGGTATAGGAAACCCAACCTTTGGTACAAGCTTGCACTACAGTTTTGGTAGCGTGTTCTGCAGCCAGGCTTATCTCCAGAGGGGTCAATGTGAGCTGAAGGGGGAGTTACACAGGGATTCACAGTGACAAGTATTCGAATAAACTCATACACACAAAGTTTTTTTAATAAACAATTATTAATTTATCAGTTAGAATAAGACTTCTTCAGAAGGGAGCAATTTACAAGTAACACACAAATACACTTCAATACTGTACAATCTTAGTTTCTAAACCAGTAAAGACACTTTTAGGGATTGCCCACAGACACAACCTACGCCCTCAGGTGACTTCAATAGCTAGGGTGCTGGGGACATTAATTTCTTACTGTTGGCATTTAGAACACTGTTGAATTTGGTAAAAAGAAAAGGTTATTATAAACAAACAAGAGACCACAAATCTTCTTAAGCAGGCAAATACTTTTGGATCCCCTAAGAAGAGTCATTCAGTACAACAGGCTAAGCCAAAATCAATGGGAAAAAGTCTTATATAGGATGAAGCACTTCGGGTAGGTAAGTAGAAAAGTCTTTGCACAATGTTTTAGAAGTCTTTGAAGAAAAGAAGAATCAAATGTAGGGCCAGAAGCTGATTAGACTTGTGAGTAGTAGAAGATGCAAGCAACTCTATAGTATGAGTTTAAGTTCTCTCAGACTTTACAGTACCTTGGTATTGAGGAAAAAGTGCAGCAGATGACTTCTGTTCCTGTGCAGTTCTGCAGATCTCACTGTTCCTGGGCCTCAGTCATGGGGACAAGAGGGAGGATTTATGGGTACTCCTGCACTGCAATGGGGCGGTCACCGCTCGCAACCGGCAATCTCCAAATCAGTGGCTGTTCAGCGTTTCAGCTCCTCGCATCTACCGCAAATAGCAACACTGCGGTTCCTGGCTGTTGAGATGGACATGCCTTGCTTCTGGGGTCCCGCACTCTGTTGAGGGGGCTCAGGCTCAGTCAGTTCTGCTTCCTGGGAGTCCAGAGGATCTTCCTGGAGCTCTAGGCCAGCTTAAAAGCAACACACACACAATCTGGTGCTCCTCTCCCTGGCTATACAGTTTCCAGCAGCAACTCTGGAAATTCAACCAGCTCTGGCTATATGGTTTCCAGCAGCAACTCTGTGGAAATTTCAACCAGCTCTGAGAAGGATGTCCAGGTGGCTTACTTTGGAGTTGATTGGTCCCACCAACTCAAGGGGAGAAGTCGTCCTTGCAGGGGCTTCTCCGTCGATAAAAATTTGGAGTTTCAGCACAGCAGCAGGGCTTCACCGGGCAAACCAACGGTCCAGGAGTTGCAGCAGGTGTCCTCTTCAATTTCTGCTTTGGTTCCTTCGTCCAGTGGTCGACTCTGCCTTCCAAGCCAAAAGCTTCACCTTTTATTCAGTTCTCTCCAATTCATTCCGGCCTAGCTGTCAGTCACCCAGCAGGGTGGTTGTCCTTGCCGGACAGTCAGGTGGCCAATCACTACAGAGGGCATTCGGGTCTCGAAGGAGACTAACCACAGGGAGTTTCAGGCACCTCCCTCACTTCCTGCCTACCCCAGACACCCTAGAGCCAGAGGCAGGCTTCTCTTGTGAATCCTGCCAAAGGCAAAGCGAACAATGAGACCAAATTTGCACGCAGAGTAAATCTCAAGCAGGACCTTTCCACAAAGAAATGGTGAAAAAAGAAGACCGGGCCATTCTGACAAAAATTGCACCCTTGGGTGCTTTACTGCAGCTGCGAACGCAGCCCGCGGTAAATGCACACCACGGTAGTTAAAAACGAAACTACTGCCACCAGCCATTCAGTGAGGAAAGGGTAACATAAAAAATGTTACATGAGAAGTTAGACAAAGGGGATAGATACTAGGTAACCCCTCCAGCACCCTATTGTAAGATAGTGTATGCTGGGTCTAGAAAGGTCAATGTAAGTAAAGCCAATTTCACTTTCCTGCTCTGGGAAACAGTAGTTTATCCCAGAGAAGGTATTTAAACCTTTGGGAAATCTGAAAGACTTCCCTGTGCCTATGCACTGAAGGTGCTGTACGACACAATGTAAATGATGATGCCTATGGAGTTTGTCAGACTCCACAACCAAAAGAAACACAGAGTTCAAAATCACATTAAAATACACGAGAGAGTGGGAAAAAGGGTCTCACTCTCTCCAGGTTAGAGACGCTTGTCGTCCCTATCTGGAGGGATGCAAGGGTAAGCCGCTTGTCTGGACGTGGCAGACTGCACCACAAGGCTTTTCGGGGTAGGATGCCCTGAGAGGCATTCAGGGTCAATGCTAGAAGGTTTGTATTTCTTGGTCAAAGTTTTACTAACAGCAGGGTTAGTGTCAGGGGACTCCCAGTTCGCAATCACTCTTAACTGTAATGCAGAGTGAAATGGTAAAATAGGGTATTTTTGTGAACCCTTATCTAGCATTTCCGTTATGTCATCCTGTTCATAGGCATGCCTCACCCAACCCAGGTATTCAGTCACCCTGTTCATTAGTTTGTTGAGCACACCCCACCCGTAGGTATCTGGGTGCTGTACAGGAATATGCATTTTCTTTGTTACAGTAATGAGACATAGTATAACACAACACAGTGGTAAAACTCGAATAGTACATGGTTATGGTACAATGATAATGCTAATTACAATGGAGAGGAGAAGCATACAAGATACCGTAGAATAAATTACAACAGAAAGAAAAAAAGAGAAAAACAGATGTGTGTCGGTACAATTAGACACGAAAAGAGAGCAAGCTATGTACAGGATATCATACAGGAGGAGAACCAACTAGGTGCAGGATATATTACAAGTGTGTGGATGTGGGAGTCCAGCTAGCAGGGTATAGGGTCAACAATACTTTCAGACCACGCCCCAGTCAAATTAACCTTGCGGACGCATAACCCAGATCCGTTTCCTCGATGCCGCTGGAACCTTTACGACCCGCTCCTCAATGACATGCCCCTGAGGGACTCCATGACCAAAGTTATCCGGAACTATTTTCAGGAAAACCCAGCGGAAGATACCTCTCCAGCAAATACCTGGGACGCTATCAAAGCAGTAATTATGGGATGACTGATTGCCCATGGTACAGCGTACCATGGGCAGAAGCGGCAGGTCCGCATGAAAATGGAGGAGGAGATCCAAAATGCTGAAGCCTGCCACAAACACAGAGGCTGGACGCCTAAAACCCACTGAGCCCTGCAAATAGTGCAGAAAAAACTGGAGGCTCACAACGCAGCTGAGATGGCACACATGCTGGCCAAAACTAAGCAAAGTTACTACGCCAAAAACAACAAGGCAAATAAACTTCTAGTGGACAAGTTAGCCAAGGCGAGAAGGACGAATACCATCATAGGCCTGATGGACTCACAGGGCCACATTCACTACGAAGAACACTCAAAACTACAGCTAGCTGCTACCCACATCTCTGAAACCATGACAGCATTGCCTCGCGACCGAGCAACACAAGCAGCCTACCTTCGAGACGCCACTCTCCCGCATCTTGCGGAAGCAGACAAAGAAGAACTGGATGCTCCCATCACAGGTGAGAAGGTAGAAGAGGCTATCAAATCCTTCAAACCGAGGACCCAATACAACATGGTTCTACAAACTGTTCTCGCCCACAATTAACTGCCCCGCTGACAGCACTCTTTAATTCCTTTGGTACCTTGTATTCCGTTACCCCCTACATGCAGGAATCAATAACTGTTCTGCTGCTTAAGCCCGGTAAAGACCAGAGGGATAACTGTTCATACAGACCTATCACTTTTTTGAATAACGCCTCCAGCATTTACTGAAAAATACTAGCTAAGCACGTGGCAAGGATTCTCCCCAATTTACTCGATTCAGACCAGACGGGATTTATACCAAATAGATCAACTGGGCACAATATCCAAAGGGCCCATTTGATAGACATAGCGTCCCAAGACTCCCATAAATTAGCCCTACTAGCCTTGGATGCCTCCAAGGCCTTAGACAAGGGGGACTGGTCCTTCCTACAACTCACACTAGAAGCCTTTCACTTTGGCCCAAACTTTCATAACATGGTACTAGCCAATGACCACTCCCCCAAAACCTTGCTCCGGGTTAAGCAGAATCTATGCAACCCCATTCCCCTGTCCTGTGGCACCAGACAAGGCTGCCCCCTGTCCCCACTCCTATTTGCTCTGGGATTGGAGCCATTCACCCAGCGAATTCGAAAAGACCCGGATATCAAAGGGCTGCCGATAGGTGCCTCGCAACATAAAGTCTCGCTTTACGCAGACGATGTGCTGCTATCCTTAACTGACATCCACCCCTCTCTATCATCTTCCCTCAAAGAACTGCGCAGATTTGGGGAGGTTGCAGGTTTTGCTATTAATTTTGGGAAGTCAGCGGCTCTGGGGATAGGACTAAACTCTGGCAAGGTGGAAAGCCCCAGACCCCTGTGCCCAAGTCAATGGAACTGCAAATCAATCCCTTACCTCGGGGTCCACCTCCCAGCCCGTCCAAGAGATGTGTTCCCACTAAACTTCCCTCCGCTAGAACAAACCTCGGCTGATGGTTTTCGCAAGAAATATCTTTGATTGGGCTAATTACAGCCTGTAAAATGAACCTTCTCCCACAGTTCCTATATGCCTGTGCCTCCCTACCCATTACAGTCTGTGCGCCTCCTTTCCTCCTTTACAGTGACTACAGAGGAAAATGTTTAGATTCATATGGAGGGGTAAGAAATCAGGGTTATGATGGGCAACTCTCAGTTGAGTGGTCTGGGGGTCCCTAAGCTCCGAAAATACCATATGGCATCTGAACTGGCGCATTTCCAAACATGGTGCTCACCGGATAACCCCCTGAAATGGGTCGAACTAGAGCAATCACGACTCCCCGCTCCCTCCCGCATATCCCACCTCTGTCTCGAAGGTTATGGACAAGGATCCTGGCCTCCACTAAATCTACCCCGAGTATTTGTGGACAGGGCACTGAGGGGATCCCACGGGCCTAGGTCCACATTCCCCAGTTTTTCATAACCCAGCCTTTTCCCCAGGGCTTCATCCATCGAACATTAAGAACTGGGTAGCGGGAGGGTTGAAATCCTTGGGGCAGCTGTTTGAAAAACGGCCAACCTTGCACCTTTGAGGAATGTAAACAATCTTTCCAACTAGCTGAAACTGACAGATTTACCTATGCCCAGCTCCGACATTGGTGCTTGCACCCCTCAGTTCGAAAAGATGCTACACAAAACCCCAGCCCTCTTGAACTTACCCTGCAGGACCTACCAATCTCCAAGCTTTATAAACTCTTACACAATGACCTGCTCTCCCCCAGATCCCCATACATGTTACAGTGGACCACTGACCTGGGTCACCCATTAGACAGCCAGATCTGGGTGGACATATGGACCAGAGTCCACTCATCTTCCTTTTGTATTACCAACCGTGAATGCTCCTACAAACTGTTCCTTCATTGGTACTACTCCCCAACACGCCTACAGCAATTCAACCGAGCCCTCAGCCCCCTGTGTTGAGGTAACTGTGGACAGCCTGGCTCCTACTTCCACATGTGGTGGACCTGCCCTAAAATGTACATTTTTGGAATCATTGTATCGCCACCATAAAAGAAAAATCACCCGGGTGACAGTTCCAATCGACTTGAGGTTATCTTACTGGGTGCACCGGTTCCAGGGTCCTATCCCAGGTCCGGGAAGATGGCCAAATTGCTTACGCAAATGCTATTGGCGGCGAGGATCACAACGGCCCGGACATGGTAGTCCACTGAAGGCCCCTCCATGACCTTGTGGTGGATCAGACTGTGGGACACTCTGGAGGCTGAAAAGGTCACTGCAACTAAGGCAGGCCTCCTACATCCGTTCACTGACATTTGGACCCCCCTTATGGAGTATGGCCAAACTTCCCAGCACAAACCTACAAGCCCCGGGAGGCCCATCTGGCCCTACATGAGGCTATGGAGCGTGGACCCCAAAGCCCCACCTGGAACGGCCAATGAGACATTTGACCAGGGAAATTATTAGATAAGCCAATCGTTCATTCGAATGAATCATATTATTTAACGATGCGTGCTCCGGCTTCTGTGGCTTTTTCCACTGTGCAACTGTTTAAAAAATAAACATGTTATTTAAAAAAGGTGCATGGTTACTGTGCTGCCCTCACCAGCCAAAATCAGCTCCCTGGCCCAGCACAAACCCACCCACATTATTTGACTCAACATTCACTTGCTTATTCACACACATCATTCACTCACTCATTGCATGAGAGGATCAAAAGTGACCTACCCATACATTTAAGATCCCCCTGCACCTGTTCCAAATAGACACGGGAAATGTTTTTTGTTCCCTGTGCTTTGAAAAGTGCACCTCTTTTGAAAATCGGAATTTACTTGAAAATGCCCAAAACCCTCTTTCCACCCTCTGCCTTGTACAGTTGTGCATTTGGTGGGAAAAGAGCACCTGGATCAATCTGGCTTTAGGCCAGGTCATGGGACCGAGGCAGCAGTGCTAACAGTCTGGGATGATATTTTAAAGGCAGCCGATGAGAGTGATATTAGCATGCTGGTCATGCTAGACCTCTCAGCTGCTTTCAATATAGTCGATTTCGAACTACTTATCTCAAGACTCTCTGCCACAGCCCAAGTCTCCGAAGCTGCTTTGAAATGGTTTAACTCTTTTTTACACTATCGTTTCCAACTGGTAAAGCTGAGATCTTTTATCTCAGATATGCTGAAATTTGGAGTCCCTGAAGGCTCTTCATTATCACCACTGCTTTTCAATATTTATATTCGCCCTTTGTTGGAAATCTTTATTCATTTTGGTCTCTCTTATCATTCATATGCCGATGATGCGCAGATCTATATGTGGCTGAATGAACCTTTGGCAGCCTTGCAGAAAATACTGGCATGTGCTGGCAAAGTTAAGAACTGGATGATTGCCAACAACTCCAGTTAAATCCAATGAAGACAGATATTATCTTGTTTGGTCCCAAGAAGAAAATGGCTACCACCTTGTCACTTGTGCCCTGTCCTTAGCTTTTTGAGGCTTCTACATTTGCCTCAAAAATTAAAAATTGAGGTTCTACATGGCAGGGAGAGCTAGGTTGTAATCTGTAGGTTAATGAAACTGTGAAGTCAGTGTACTACCAACTTAGACTCCTAAAGCCTTTACTTCCATTGATTTTACTTAAAAATAGTCCTTTGGTGGTTGGGGCCTTGGTTAATTCAAGGCCCGACTACTGTAATGCTCTGCTTAAAGGAGTCCAAAAAAAGCAGATTCAGCGCCTACAGGCTGCACAGAAAACAGCCATTAGCCTTATTTTTTCATTGTCACGCTGTTCACATATTACGCAACCTCAGAGGGATCTCCATTGGCTGCCTGTCAAAAACAGAGGATCCTGTTCAAGATCCTCTGTCTGGTTTTCAGGTGCATTCAAAGCAAGGCCCCAACATATTTAGTTTCCAAAATTCTGATCTATTAACCAGAACGTTGCTTGAGTTCCTCTAATCAATAGCTCCTGGTGGTTCCCTACTCAAAATCGATCACATGGGGTGACTGATGCTTTTCTTGTGCAGGACCAAGAGCCTTAATGCTTTACCGACTGAATTGCGCAATATAAAGACTCTGCTTGAGTTCAGAAAAAAACTAAAAACTCATCGTTTTAGCGAATTAGTCTTTGCTAACAGCTGTGTATACAAAAAGGGTGAGTCCCTATTTTTTATTAAGGGGGATTGAGCTAACAACGGGACTGGATACTGAAAGGAAAAGTAACAAGAGCTCAATTACCCCTCTTTTAGTCCACCTTGCAAAGGGGTCAGGGACCAAGGGATTTTTTTATAGATATCTTTCTTTCTATCTAGGAGTCGCATAAAGACATATCATTGTCTAGAGAGCAAAGTAAAAAACATAATATTTTAATAGATTGAATTACACACTTCTATAAATGGTTGGTGCTTTCCACAAGGCACCTCCAGACTTTAGAAACAAATTAGAACACATACAATTAAAAAGTCCAGCACAAACACACACATATTCTATTCGTGGTGTCTAGGGTTAGTAAAATGACAGTTTTTATGAAACACCTTTCCAAATCAATTGTTTAAGTTTCTGATTCTGTTTGGGGAAACCAAGGCATTAAATGCGCAGCATGGGAATTTTAACGCTGCAACAAAAGGCACATTTATTTTTGTGTCAGGATGTCTACATATGTTTCGGCAACAATTTGCATCAACACCATCCCTGGTGTTCTGCTGCTCTAGTTGTGGCCCTCTTCAGGACAGGATGCTGTTTTTTAGGTTGATATAAATTCAGAAAACCCCAGGTATTCACTTTATTTTCCAATGCTGAAAAGAATGGAAATATGGAATTCGTGTTCGTGCTTGGTCTGGAATACAGTGTAAAAACTCTTCTGGTAAAAGTTCATGCGAAATGGATACTCCATTTTCCACATTTCCAATTGGCACTGACCTGTATATGCATTTGTGGTCGGACTCAAGTTTTTGATTTATTTTTCTGTAAAAAACACAGTGAAGTCACTCCTTATTTTCTGTGCATCTTCATGCAATCAATTCCTTCTTTAGTATTTCGGCTGCAAACCAATTTTTGTCTTTACGACGAGATACTTCTAACTTTAGACCTAAAACAAGTTTCATGTATTGGTTTTTGGTATAACATTATTGACATGTTTTTTCTTCCAGAGTGCATAGTTGACTGCATTCTTTATTGACTTGGTAGTTTAATATCTAGGTCCTCTGATTTCGATTACGCGCTAAATCTTGTGATCGCTGCACGTTTCCACTCTGAATGGTATTTGAAAAGGTATCGTCCATTTCTTTTGTTTAGTTAACCTGTGGAGGCAGACCCAACATTGTTTTAGCCATGTACTCCATGTTTACAACAGTATCTTGATTTTAGCTTGCTCGCGCAATACTGCGGTTGTTTCTTTAAAGTGGAGAGAGCAGCGGGTCGCGGGCAAGTGATTCATTTACCTTTTGAGGTATTCCGCAGGTCAGTCTGCAAAAAGAGGGGTAATTGAGCTCTTGTTACTTTTCCTTTTTTGCTAACAGCTGGCCTTTGTTCTGTATTCTTTTTTTCTATGTGCGCCCAGATGCAACTTGTTGCCTGGTACCTCTTTGGGGGGTATGCGCTATACAAATTCCCAAATACATACCTCAATGTGCATGATGCACACATTTAAATGTCCTTTACGCACAGTTCACCACCTTTTTGGCGCAAGTGAAGTTAATGAGCGTCCCTTCAGTTGCACCAAACACGTTTTGAAATTCGTGGCACGATGGTTTATCCCTACTGATCACTTCTTTACGATGTTACCTCTTTACGCTATACATTCAATTCAGAGAGTGTGGTCAGAGGTGAATTTGGAATGGGAAAGGACACACGAGAAGGAAAGGGTGCATGGGGTTTTTACTGTTTCTGCAGTCATTAACCCCAGATTTGCTCACGAGCAGGTATTAAAATGCCATTAGGTCCAGAGCAGATACTGTGACTGGGATCGTTAGCCCCAGAGCGCGTACTGTGCAGAGCTACTGTGTCTGTAGTTATAAGCCCCAGGGCAGGTATTCTGTCATATATAACGGATTAGCAGGTACTGTGTCTGGAATCGGTATCCCAGATCGGGTACTGTATTTGTCATTATTTGCCCCTGGGCAGGTATTGATGTAGCTAATGAGCAGACAGGTACTATATCGGAAGTCATTAGCTTCAGAGCAGGTATAGTGGCTGCACTCATTTGCTCAAGCCAGAGGATGTGATGGGTGTTTACCATTACCGCTAGAGAAGGAAGGGTCTGCTGATATTTATCAGGGTGTTGTTTCTGTGTCTGTCTGCAGCCATCAGACCTAGAAGAGACACTGTATCTGCAGTTGTTATCCACAGAAGGGTCATTATTTAGACCCAGAGAAAGTACAGCTCTGCAGCCAATAGCCCTAGGGGATCATTACTTTCAGAGTAGGGCATGGAACTGGAGACAGTGCAGGTATTAAATATGTAGTCACTCACACCAGAGCAGGGTCTATTTAGTAGCTGCACAGCAGTTACTGCGTTTGCGAGCATTCCAGAGCCTGAACTGTACCGTGAGTGAGTTTCGGAGTGTCTACTACACCAACAGGCTGCCCTGTGTAATCTCAAAACCAGATGTTTAGAAAGTCACGTACTTACAATGTTTAATTTCAACATGTGAGAAGTACAATATAACGAACTACAGCTTCAACGTGCATTTCCAGAGATTGTAAAAGGGCTCCTCTTACCAATATAACAACAAGGGTTAAGAACGTCTAAGTTGATGGATGCTAAAAGGTAAACATACACAATTCACTACATGAGCACTCACCTGATGCTCCCTGGAATCAGGACATGAGCGTTTCGTAAAGGGAGGGCGTATATTGCTTTCATTATTAATTACAAATTTAAAGTCCCTAGTAGACCCAATAGCATTGTGTTTTTATTTAAAAGTTTGCCGACACTTTCTAAAATGCCTTTACTGTTTCATGACGTTTCACGTATTTCTGTTATGTCGTCGTGACGTTTCCACGTTGGACGTCTAAGTGTTTAGGAAGAGAATCGCGTGGAAGTACTCATGCTTTGTGTGGGCAGGTTTTTTTGTGTGTATTTAGAAGGCGTTTATACATCTAGGGAGTGTTTCGAAGCGCCAATAATTTTTATGTGTCGGTGAGTTTGTTTTTCCTATTTTGAATTTGGTTGCAGGAACTGCGGATCTTTGTGTGTTTTCTTGTATGGTAAGTATTATCCCCAGCCTGGCTCCCCCTAACTCCATTTATGTCCGTGCCGTGCACGCCGAGGGAATTTAAGGGCAGATGTTTTTTCCAAATTCGGCTGCCAGTAGCAAGTCTGATTATACGCCACCTTTCTTCATCCTTATCTGTGCAACAGGACTTCATACATGCCAACATTCTGTGACCAAAAATCTGTAGGAATCTTAAAGTTTCATAAATAGTCAGGCGAGGAGGTAATGATAGGAATAGGGCGCGTCAGCAGCCCATTGTCATTGAATGAGCCTGCCTCCGCGAGTGCATTCAATGACAATGTGGTGCCTGCCACGCCTTCTGCCACCACGCCAGCTCGGGGGAGCCCTTGAAAGACTCCCCCGAATTGGCGTGGTGGGGGGCTAATGGCGCCTTTTGTGAAAGGCACCTGCGGCGGAGGGGCGCCCTTAGCCCACCGCCATGGGCGCCTTTTACATCAAAAGCCTGCATGTTGCGCCTTCTCCCGCTACGCCAGCTCAGGGAAGTCCTTGAAAGACTCCCCCGAGCTGGCGTGGTGGGGGGGCTAATGGCGCCTTTTGTCAAAGGCACCCATGGCGGAGGGGCACATTTAGCCCATGGCCGTGCGTGCCTTTTACATCCAAAGCCTGCATGCTGCGCCTTCTCCCGCTACGCCAGCTTGGGGAAGCCCTTGAAAGACTCCCCCGAGCTGGCGTTGTGGGGGGCTAATGGCGCCTTTTGTCAAAGGCACGCATGGCGGTTGGGGCACATTTAGCCCACGGCCGTGGGCGCCTTTTACATCAAAAGCCTACATGCTGTGCCTTCTCCCGCTACGCCAGCTCGGGGAAGCCCTTGAAAGACTCCCCCCGAGCTGGCGGGGTGGGGGGCTAATGGCGCCTTTTGTGAAAGGCACCTGCGGCGGAGAGGCGCCCTTAGCCCACCGCCGTGGGCGCCTTTTACATCAAAAGCCTGCATGCTGCGCCTTCTCCCACTACGCCAGCTCGGGGGAGCCCTTGAAAGACTCCCCCCAGCTGGCGTGGTGGGGTGCTAATGGCGCCTTTTGTCAAAGGCACCCACGGCGGAGGGGCGCATTTAGCCCACCGCCATGGGCGCCTTTTACATCAAAAGCCTGCATGCTGCGCCTTCTCCCGCTACGCCAGCTCAGGGAAGTCCTTGAAAGACTCCCCCGAGCTGGCGTGGTGGGGGGCTAATGGTGCCTTTTGTCAAAGGCACCCACGGCGGAGGGGCACATTTAGCCCACCGCCGTGGGCGCCTTTTACATCAAAAGCCTGCATGCTGCGCCTTCTCCCGCTACGCCAGCTCGGGGAAGCCCTTGAAAGACTCCCCCCGAGCTGGCATGGTGGGGGGCTAATGGCGCCTTATTCAAAGGCACCCGCGGCAGAGGGGCGCATTTAGCCCACCGCCATGGGTGCCTTTGACATCAAAAGCCTGCATGCTGCGCCTTCTCCCGCTACGCCAGCCCGGGGAATCCCTTGAAAGACTCCCCCGAGCTGGCGTGGTGGGGGGCTAATGGCACCTTTTCTCAAAGGCACCCTCGGCAGAGGGGCGCATTTAGCCCACCGCCGTGGGTGAATTTGACATCAAAAGCCTGCATGCCGCGCCTTCTCCTGCTACGCCAGCTCGGGGAACCCTTGAAAGACTCCCCCGAGCTGGCGTGGCCCAAAAAAAAATGTAAAAAAAAATCGGTATTTGGTGCCAATAAATCGGTAGGCGATAGGACTGCTTAAAAAGCGGTATCCTACCGCCTAAATCGGTAGGGTTGGCAAGTATGCAACTTACACTGTTACAACAGCAGTGAGCTCACCCAGTTGGAAATGAAGCCCCATGTCCATATTTTTGCCACAGCCACATACTTGCTGTTGTTTTTTTTTCTTGCTGCACAAGCTTCTGCGTGCTTGATGCCTCTGGGGCTGCTGAGCCCTCCTGTGCTGGTGGTAATATATTAAATTAAATTATTTTTTATTTATATCGAGCTCATACACCAGTGTTTCAGAATGCGACCAGGCAAAGGGGGGTGGGGGTGGGGGTGGTGGTGGGCAAAAAGAACGATCTTTCTAGGCCCATTGACGTTAAGAGCGTGCATGGGAAAAGGAAAAGGGGGACAGTGCATGGAAGGGGGGAGAAGTGGAAAGTCCGAAACAGAAGAGAAAACAGAATAAGTAATAAGTAAAATAAATGCTATTAACAGTGGTAGTGCAGCCAGCAAGTGGCAAAGTGCTAGGTTAGTCAGGTAGCGTGTATCTGATAAGTGCAGCAGTAAAGTGGGTGGCGGACTGTAGGGGTACAGATAGAGAACCCCGTTGCAAGGGTTGGCCTGGAGGTAGTGCAGGATGGAGGGAGGGTGAGCAGGTACCTGGGCCCGAAGAACAGATGGTGGTCAAGTGCACCGTGCCGAGAGAGAAAGCCGATAAGCAGGAGAGAAGAGCGGCAAGGGCAGAAGCGAAGAGGAAGGTCTTGAGCTGCTTCCCGAACCGGAGATGGTTCGCCTCAAGGTGGCAGGGAGGCTGTTCCAAAGGGAGGCCCCAGTCGAAGACAGAAATCTACCCCGAGCTTGTTTCTTTGAAAAACGACTGACCATGAGGGAGTTGGAAGAAGAGGAGCGAAGGACTTGAGAGGGGAGGTATTTACGGTGGGATAGCTGACAGTATTTCAGACCCTAGCCCCAGAAAGCCTTGTCGTCACTGCAGAGGGTTTTAAATTTAATCCTCGCATCCACTGGGAGCCAAAGAAGGGATTTCAGAGCTAGAGAGATATGATCCCAGGGCTTGAGGCCAAGGACAAGTCTTGCAGTTCTGGATTAGTTGTAAAGGGTGTAGAGTGGAGGCAGGTAATTTAGAAAGAGGCTGTTACAGTAGTCCAGCCTGGAGAGAACCAGAGCTTGAGATACAGTGAGATTCTGGGGGAAGGAGAGGAAAGGCAGAGTACCTATAAAGAGATGCAGTAAGATGTTTGATTTTTAGAGATATCCGAGATGTGTGCAGAGAAGGAACGTGTGGAGTCAAAAATGGCCCGAGGTTCTTCGCCTCACAGGTAGGGGTAGGAGGAGGGCCAAGGGAGGCTGGCCAGAGAGTGAGGGGAAAGGGTGCTGAAGGTGTACAAATGAGGAGGAGCTCAGTCTTGTTGGCATTTAGACAAAGATTGTTGGCAGCCACCAATTTTGAATGGGGATTAGGCAATCGGAGATGACGGAGGTGGCTGAAGGAAGCCTGAAAATGAGTTGGGTGTCATGAGCATAGCACTGGAAATTTGAGCAGAAAATGGAAATGCAGTAGGCGAGAGTTACCAGGTATTGGTTGAAAAGCCAAGGCGAAAGGTTAGACCCCTGGGGAACACTACAGTTAGAGAGAGATAGAAGATAGGAAGGACCCAAGTTGTACCTGGGAGGGACGATCAGAGAGGAAAGAGGTCAGCTAGGCCAGAGCCTGATTGGTGATACCCAGGTTGTCACGGAGACCATTGAGCAGAGTGTTACGGTTGACCGTGTCGAAAGCAGAGGAGAGATCAAGTAGGATGAGAACAGAGGGAATATTAGAGTCAAGGTTGGAGATCAGGTCTTCACAGATGTTCAGGAGAGCAGCTTCAGTGCTACTTGCAGCTCTGAAGCCAGATTGGTGGTCATGGAGGGAGCCAATAGAATCAGAATTAAGGTTAAGCTGAGAGATAGCCAGGTTTTCCAGGAGCTTACTGTGATACTGGAGATGCATCGGAGGGACAGGGCCTCTGTATCCTTGTCCTTTACTGCTTTTTATTGTGTGTTCTGTCGTGTTTTCCACACAGTAGTCCATGTGGGACTCCTGGCGGGGCAGCTCTCTCTTTTGGTTTGGTGAACAGACCCATGGGATACTCTTATGGCACCCATGGCTAGGGTGCAACCCTGTGCCCCTAGTGTATGTTTTTGGGCACCTGTGTGTGACCCACTTGGCAGGGTACAGGCTGGTGGCAGCTCTGTGCTTAAATGACTAGTGCCCTGAGCGTCCTCCATTTTGGGATGCCCAGGCCCTGTCATTGGAATCGGTAGATTCCGGATGGAGACCAAATGGCCCCCATGGCCTCTTGCCTTCCATCACCTGTTACCCTGATCTTCCCGAAGTCCCGGGAAGCCCTGCCTCGGTCCCTTCCCCCTGACTGGCTGTTGGGTGGAAGTTCCATATATGGTAGTGTGGGGAAGGGTTGACCAGACTGTCTGGAGCCTTCTCAACGATCGTATGTTGTGGGTGGGACCTGGGTTAATGGAGTGTGTGACGAATGCGCATCCTATGTTGTGGGTGGGTAGTATCTGGTGGTTGACACAATGCCTGAGACAGCCCTGCCCGAAACCGGTATGACTGCAGTGTGGAGTGTTGAATGGCTTGGTACTTGTCCCAATACACATAACTTGTTGTGAGTGTCTGGAGAGAAGTGAATGGCCTGAATGCACTGTGTGCCTGATTAGCTGTCTACCTGCATGAATGCCCTTCTCGTGATTGGATGCTTGAGTGTGACCCAGCGGAATGAATGGGAGGTAAACAGTGTATCTGGGGACCTCTCACTGCTAGGAATCGTGTTCAGAAGCTGAAGTCCACTACGACGAGTAACTGGAGTAACTGAAGCTTGACCTTGAAGCCCTGCTGGACGAGAAGAATTGCTTTTGCTCTCCTTCGCAATCTGAAAGCTGTTCTGCCTCCAAGAACTGACCTGGTAAGGCACCCTCTTCCCGAGCTACGAGGGACCATCGTGCACCAGCCGATCTTTGCCAAAGCTCCCTGGTAGACAGACCTTCGACAGGCTGCAAGACCTGATATGGGGACTGCTGCAGAACTCCAATGAGAAGCGCCCGGACTGTTGTCCGCCACTTTCGACGACCGTCGTCGCCGACAGGAGCCGCCGTGCTCCCGTTTTGCCTAAGAACTTCATCTGATCCAAGGACGCTTTCGTCCGCATCGTCGCCGCTGCATCCTGCTGGAGAAGGCCTGACCGTCGACGCACCGAGGAGCATCCACCTGTGGGTTTCCCGCCACCCAAAGACCACAGAGACACCGACGACTCGACGCCCTCGCTGGGCAACAGTTCTTCAAACTCTTTGCGGTCCAGAACTATCGACACTGAGGTGCCCCGCACACCTCTTCCTTGCAGGACGTTTACGCTTCCCCGTCAACGAGCACCGCTAGAAACGAAGCTGCCACTTCACCGTCGTAGCTCGACCTGTACACCGTCGGACGTTCGACGACCCGTGACTCCTGCCTGAAAGGGAGGGCACTAAAGAAGGGCTGTCGATTCCCCGACAAGGAACGCTGCAACGCCAGGTACTATGGGGTTGCAGAACTATTGGGAGGGCGGTTGAGAACAATATATGGACTGGGCTTGTATCTTTCTTCTACTGGTTGCCCAGGTGGGGGGATCTCCACACAGAGCTGTGTTGTACGTTAGTGACCAGTAGTCTGCCAATTGTTCAACCATCTTGCTCTCCTTCCTCTCTCTACTGCTGGTTTTCCTTTATTCGATCTGTGTGTCATTCTGACCGTATGCACTTTACTGAGATCTAATAACGTTTGTGGTACCACTTTAGAACTGTATATATTTACCATTGTTGATTTTCGGAGTACAAAGTGAGTTATTGTGATAGTGTACATGACCTTGAATATTGAATATATAAAGACTGTGTTTTAACCGATACAGTGTGCAGACATTCCTTTATGGGTGCTTGGGGACTACACTGTACTTAAGAACCAGCCTGCATCACCTCCCGAGAAGCTAGGCCTTGATTGCTCAACCACGATACCAATAATAGAGAATCTTGGCAGGGGTCCTCTGTGCCTCTCCTCTACCATATAAAGAGTGGAAGTACAGACTACCCCCCTCCAGCAGTTGCTTTACACTTACCCAAAAAGGGAGTAATGGAAATTGGGCAATCGTTGCCTGGACAAGAAGGGTCAGCTGTGGGTTTCTTGAGGAGAGGATGCGCAAGGGAGTGCTTCAGAGGGGTGGGGGGGAAAGAATCAGAGACAAAGGAGAGGTTGCAGAAATCTGCAAAGGCTGGAGCGAGGGTATCAATGTGGTCCTTAATGGTTTTCGATGAACAGGGATGGACCTGTTTTGATGAGGCTCTCATGGATCGGACTTGTCTAGCGACTTCATCAGGGGAGAAAAGAGGAAAGGAGGAGATGGAGGGAGGAGGGGTGGCTGAAGGAGGGTCATCAAGCAGAGAAAGACAGGGGAGAGTAGAGGGAGCGAGTAGAGGGTGGAAGATGTCCTGGCTTTTTAGAGCTAAAGTGAGAGGCAAGGGCTTTGCAAAGAGCCTGGGAGGGGTGGAGACTGCAGCAGGGTTGGCCAGCTCCTTACAGATTTATAAGAGTTCGGCTGAGTTGTTAGATGCCGCAGCGACGTGGGCTTGAATGTGGCCTCTCTTCTTGGTGTGGACAGAGAATCGGTATTGCCTTTGGAGTAGGCGGCAGGCCAGTTTGTCACAGGATGAGCAAGAAGCCCTCTGTTTCCTCTCGGCTGCCCTACACTTATGCTTAAGTGTAGCTAGGTCCGGGTCATACCAGGAATTGCACTTGGCTTTGGACTTCAAGCGGATCATCATGACAGGGGCAAGAGTATCAAGAGTAGCAGAAATAAAGGAGTAGAGCAGAGACGCGGCTGTGCCAGGGTGTGAGTTAACCCCGGATGGAGGAGAGGGGGAGAAGATGGCATTGAAAGCCTCGACTGACGCACGCTTCATGGGCCGGATGTCCGAAAAGGTGGGTGGCAATCTTAGGGTAGGCTTGGCTTGAGGGGAGGAGATTGGAAAAAGGAGAGGAGGCAGTGATCACCCCAGGAGAGAGGAGTGGTGAGGGGAGTAGAGAGGGGGAGGCCAGAGTAGATCAAGACATCCAAGTGTTTGACCAGCAGAGTGAGTCGGGCCAGAGGGGAGGATAGAGGGGGAGGGTGACTCACAGAGGTCATGAAAGAGCGCAGATGAGGAGCAGGGAGAATCAAAATGGATGTTGCGGTCACCAAGGAGGAGGAGTTCAGTGGTTGAGGTCAGGAGAGGTCAGCCCACTCAGAGAAAAGAGATGATTTGACCAGGGGGCCAGTAGAGAGTAGCAACAGTAAGAGGGTGGCTGCAGACAAGGTATTTGAAAGAGGAGTAAGTCTGAGTGGGGATGATAGAGGCAGGAATCCACTCAGTGAAGATCAGGGTTACACCCCCTCCGGGCCAGGTGGATCTTGGGGTGGAGAGAATCTTGTAGCCATCAGGGAGGAGAGTGTCCAAGCTTGTGACAGAGCTGGCCGTGAACCATGTCGCTCTAAGACCGAGGACCTCAAGGTCAAGTTCTTCTAGGGGGTAGCAGATGTCAGAGAAGTGTTTGACAGGCGAACGAGAGTTGAGAGTGGCAAGATGAAGAAGGTTGCCAGCCTTAAAGAACTTCCGGGGAGGGCTACAAATCAGAGGTACGCCCTGCGGAGGTGTGGAGGGAGCTTGAGATGGGGCAGAGGAAGAAGGAGAAGAGGGTAAGGGAGGAGAGTAGAGGACAGCTGGAGTTGAGAGGCAGTTGATAAGGCGAGGGAATCGCCTATCAAAGAGGTTGAGATTAGCCCGAGGGCCTTGCACCATGACAGTGCCATTTAGGTAGACCTTAATGATGACTCTGGAGGAGTCAAAGAAATCCATAAGGACTTGCCAGCATGTGCCACTGTTAATGGGAGAGGAGGAGACAGGACAGAGCACAGAGATCATATGAGGGGGGGTCCAGAGATCTGACGAAGGAAAGACAAAGAGGATGTCAGTGTGCAGCTGCCGGAGCGGGGGACAAGTGATGTGATAGCCTGGGGGAAGGGGGGTTTCTACGACTGCAGAAGTTCCGTTGGCATGATTTCTGTAACTTTACTGCCTTTACGAGGTGAGGGGTTCTGATATGAACATTGCAGGGATATGTACCGCTCGGTGCTGCCAGGCAGCGCATTGTGCTGTAACGGCCAAAGTCTGTTTGTACCACAATATGTCTCTTGATTCTCCCCCTTCCCCCTCTGCATTTCCTCCGCTGTCTGTCTGTATAGGACAACGTTCCTTCATTTCCCTCTCATTGACTAGGTCCCTGCATGTTCATGTATACCATGCTAGTATACTGTGAAAATGCAGACTTAGAAAACAATTATTGAATATTTGGCCTTAAAAATAGCCATACTGTAGGCAGAGGTCTTCAATGTGTGGGGCGCATGATCCAGAACGGCGCAAAAATACTTTTATTTTGCCTCACTTAACTGCAACGTGATGGGGGCTTGGCCACAAAACAGGAAATAAACGCAGCCTGGACGTGCGCTTTACTGCATTTGGATTGTGCATCCTGGCTGCTTTGCAGCTTCCTGCTAGTGCTGCCAGTGTCTTCTTGACTGGTAAGGAATGCTGCTTCTCGGCTCAACACCCCCACACCACAGTTGGAGGGGGTGCCAGTAAGCAAGTGTTTCAGTCCTTTCCCGGTCCTTCTGCTTCCCTCTCCACTGTGGACCCACGAAGGAGAATGCCTGGGGAGAGGAGGCCAGCAGGGTGCCTGGATCACTGCAATGCTGGTCCCCCTGCGCCCCTCCTCTGTGCCCCTACCTTGGGGGGCCGCAGGGGAGAGGAGGCGAGCAGGAATGGAAGCAAGCATTGCTGGGCTTGCGATATCTGGCTCACCCACGGCAGATTGCTGAGCTCCAGCAATATGCTGTGGGGGAGCCGGATATCATACAACACTGACCCCCCTGCTTTGGTTGCCCCTCTGCCTCGTCATCCCTCTGGCCTGGTCTGTGGTCTGAGATCCAGCATCAGATGTCTGCCTGGATCTCGGGACCCGGCCTGCCTCAGCCATGACCAGGCTTTACCAAGCCCCCAGCTTCGCCTAGGGAAGCTGGTTGCTCGGTGACCTAATCTTCATGGTGCTCCTTTCCCCAGCCGTCACTCGTGCACTTTCTGGCTCAGTTTGCTCATCCCGTTTGTTTTCTTCTGTCCTGAAAGGGACACCACAGGGATCAATGGGCCATGAACATCACTGTGGTGGGGAGGGGGGGGATCCCTGTTGAAAGCAGGCATTCTACATGCTGGACACATTATTGTTGTTCAGATGCGCATTTTACACGTTCATAGGAAAAAGTCATTTCCAAACTCAAACGCTGCTGAAACTTGCGTTCACTAGTTTTCTTTAAGATGTTTTTATTTTTTTTGTCAGAGCACCACACCAATACTCTGTCATTTGTGTGCCCCTTGCTTTGTGTTTTATCATAAAGTTATGTTTATCAAACTGTTTAATCACATATAAATGCTTCCGTTATGCTGACAGCCATTATTGGGGAAATTAAACTGGGTGCCAACTTTTAGTATACCCTACAGAGGCTGAAATATCCCAACCCATCCCTTGGCCAAACACATTTTATAGCACTTCCTTTTTTTATAAGTACTTGCAAAAAGTCATTCTATTAACAAGTTTTACATATTTTTAGTTTTTATTGTTTTGGTTAAATTCAACCTTAAACACATTAAAAGAAACAACATAATATATTTTGCATATATAACGTCTCAGCCATGCTCTGTCAACCTGAGCTACCCTGGTAGCCATCTACAATAGAGCGAGTCTATGTATTGCTTGATGTACTGAAATCGCTGCATTTGGGTGCACCACTGCCATAGAAGTGGAATACATGTATATCTTCCTGCTGTGGGTGCCAGAGGCCCTTGTGTCTGGAATGGCAGCTACGGCAGAGTTTGCTGCTACTTCAGCTCTGTCACCGAACTCCAATAAAAGCTAAATGGCTATTACTTGATGTTTCCAAAAGTTAGCCTGGTGGGTTAAGCAGTACTGTTTTGGATTCTATGTAAGATATGTAGATTAATGATTGGAATGCCTATAGTGATGCAGAGGGACTAATTGAGGCTTTAAAAAGAAAGGCAGAGTAGAAAAAGCAGCTACTGGTAGAATCTGGAAAGCGCTGGAAAACGAGCGTTGTGTGAACTACGAAGCTGATGCAGTAAGAGAATTATTTTGTTAAAGCTGATGGGTGGAAACTGACTATTCCCAATCTTATTAATGGCTGTTCACAAAAGCTGGAAAACCTATGTCTTTTGGGAGGGATGGCTAGTGTTCTTCATTCCTCCTACATTCCTTCCTCAGAACCCGCTTCTGTTACTTCACCTGGACAACTGAAAGACACAGCAGTAAATCTGCAGATGTGTCCATGTAATGTTGCAGTTCCCAAAGATGTAGTTGCGTAACAACTACAAAATATTGCACTATAAAGTAATATTGTCTGCTACAAATGTTTTGTCGGACAGCTCTAATTTGACAAGCTCAACTAGATTCCCAACAGTGTGTCCTTGTTACAGTATGATGGTCATACCTGCTTGGACAGTGAAGTGACACCTACACGTTCCCACACACCTGCTCAATCATTCAGATTACGGTCTTTAAAAACAGTGGAATTGGAACATCCCCACAACCGAGTTTGGTTGCTACGTCAGCCCCTGCTACTAATCGACAACGTGATTGTAGCTCAAACGCTGCTCTGTGAAACTGAAGATGCAAGTGCTCTTTTGTGTAGAACTATATAGTTGATCTGGTGAATTTGTAGGTTGGTGCCAACTTGTAAATGGTACATGTTTTTGTGCTATTGATTTCTGTTGGGGGTCAGCTAGTGTTTTCTTGGATGTGGTGAATGGTCGAACTAATTACTAGCTGCTGATAGTGATATTGGGTGAAGTGATCGGCAGTGTCATGCAAGTAGACCTTTAACAAATTCTCTTAAGGTCACTGAAAGTGTGTATTTTAGTGCAGTGATGTGTAAATGTCAGAGTTTTTTTGGGTGTGATGCCATGTTAACTAGAGGTGAGAACTGAAATGAGGGACTTTACAGGTTTGTTCGTGACATTGTGGGGTGGATGTGTAGTTTTGTATACTAAACCAGCAAACTTGATTTTAAGTACTCTAGCAAAGATGGAAAGTACAGCTGCAAATTCCATTCAGGTTTTCCAGTACACTATCCATAAGTCTAACTAGACTCACCCTATAGTAATACCACCCGTCTTAAACACAACACATCAAAACCCTTGTCCTAAATCGTTTGGAAGCAACATGAAATAACTCCTGAAGTTGTCTGCAATAATCGTTGACAGTTCCAAACCCATCCTAAATTTGTCACAGGGTCATCCTGGAGTAATACAAGATGACTGGAAGTAATCAGAATTCACCCTGGAGTAGTTTCTGTGAGAACTCTAGAGTCATCTCATTTAAATATTTTGGCCTATACACATACTTCAGGATGATTTCGATGATCTCCCTGAACTAGCCATGGATGACTCTAGGCTGGAGTCACCGGATGACTCCAGAATTATTCTAGGAAGATCTTCCTTTATGACTTGGGATACAATAGGAAGCTTGGTGTGTGAATGAATGAATTCCAAGGGCCGCCTGAGTTTATAGGTATATAATTTGCTTCTGTTTTCTATTTGATATATACCCCTCAACTCACACGCTTTAGGCTTGGAATAAATTAATTCACCCACCAAGCCTCCTAACTATCCATTCATTTCAATGGGCCCTCACTCGCCGGACACAAAATTCTCTCTTCTCACCCGCCCTGGAATTAAAAGGTTGAGAGGTATGCACAGCCCATACTCCGCCCTAAGCAATACTTAGTGGCAGAGTTAGAAAGCGTGTCTAATTGACCTTTAGTTGGCAGTCATTGGCTATAACAAAAACAGATTACATGGCACAATTTATTGCACGGGGGTCATGCTTAATCGAAACGTGTTTGGCACAACACTTGTATGACTGCAACAGTCTACACTTCGTTATTCCTCTAAGCATGGTGACCTAGGGATGGGGCAGTGGATATTACTGGCAAAGCGCTATTTTCTCAGTTGTGTTTGCAGGCATCACCTCTCGTGAAAGCCTGATCGTGTGAAGACGGGACGAAAAATCTGCTTTGCTCTCCAGGACCCCATCTTGGAATGGGTAGCTAGAATCAAATTAACTTTGGTGAGCTGGGATCTATTTTACTTGAGCTCCATCTTGGCTTGGAGGCAAACTATGAGTAGAGTCCCTTGCAGGGTCTCTGTTCCGCATTCACAGCAGGCCCATCTCATCATCGTCAGCGTGTTTGTCTCTCCCCTGTTCAGGTATTCCCTCTGCCCCTACAGTGCTTGTCTTCTATGCCCCTACCTCTTTTTCCCAGGACTTCTCCTAATTAGATTTTCGCTGCGCCCATTGCTTACTTTTGACATTTGTAATTGGTGTTCACCCTTTTTCACAAGATGAACTAGGGATTGTCAGTCACCATGCACATTTAACTTTCAAAGAAACTGCCTTTTTTTGTAATGTCATTATGTAGAACACCTAAAATTGTTCTTGCTTGCCTGATTTATGCAGTCGTCGTAACTGTTTGTGAAGCTTGTCAACTGTTAAAGATACACTCCCAGTATCCTAGAAAAAACATAGAATCTTAAACTCCAGATACAGCTACAAATCATGAGCACTACACACACATAGTGTTACATATATGCATTGAGACAACAAAAGGTACCATGGTCACACTTAAAAAAATCCTAATCCAAATGGTATTATAGTAGATCCAATCCTAATCCAAATGGTATTATAGTAGCTGCTTTGATAGGCACTTAACTTTCTCTTTTGCCTAGTGCCCATGATCGCTCTTTCTCATTTTGTCAGCGGTGTTTATTGACCTCCGTCAGATTGAAATTCCTAAACTGTACCAAGCATACACATCCCTCTCATCGGGAGTCGAAGTGTAAAGAATTGTAGTGGAAATGTTTTCCCTGCTGGCTCGCCTCGCTCTCCACCAACCCCAAACCCACACCCCTCTCCCACAATACAAATAGTAACTCTGGTTTCTGCCTTTTCTCCACACCGGTTTATAACTGTACTACATTGACTGAAAGAAAACAGTGTAAGAAAATGCGTCAATACCACCATTACTTCCAGTCATTGTCCACCACATCATACACCCTCGCCTTTCTACTTTACTGCCCACGATTCCCCCCCCATGCACATCCCTTAACGGTCATTCCAAACACTGAAGCTACACCTCCCACCCTTTATCTACACACACAGCTGTGCCTGTAGCAATTTCACATTAATAGGTGTCTTACATGCAGAAGACAAACGCTGATCACTGCATAGGCAGGGCTATGAGGGGGCTCTGGAACGAGTTTTAGGTCCCAATAAGGCTAAGGAAATAAACAGCTGCGATATAGCTCAACAGGATGAGACATTACAGCAGATCTTGCTGGGCTACAGTTTGAGTTCCTAGTAAGGGTGCATCAAAAACTGTACCCTTCGCCTTCCATCCAGGAACTGTTATTAAACGACAAAAATTCAGATTTTCAACACATGTTGTTCCAGAAAGTCATAATTCTATTAAAGACAGGGAGGCAAAGGATTATGATTCTCTTTCAGATTTACTACTCAAGCAGCAAATGACAAACCAATAATATCCATGACAATAAAGATCAAAAACGACAACTTGCATTGGAGATAGGAGTCTTTGGTAGTCCCTTATTATTGGTCTCTTAACTGACCACGTGAATAAAATAACCAATCAGTCCAGTCCATGACCACACTGAACATCCTCCTCCACTTCCTCTTTCTTTGCTTGATCAAAATTGCATCCACTGTTAACCACAATCCCGTTGCAATGATCGCAGTCTTTCTTCAATTCCCCGGTTGCTTGGAATCCACTATCGTACCTAGTAAAACAAAATACATTCAGTGACTAAGCCAAAAGAGGGTGGGACAATCGTATGCTTCTGACAGTTCAAATTTGACATACCTTCATGCATAAATGACTCTATAAATCATTTATATCTTCATATCTGTTTATGCAGTTATGACAGTTTAATACAATGCTCAACACTTCATAGGTTATACGATTGAAGGGTGGGATATCCTTCGCCTCCGTATCTTTAATAGAATTATGACTTTCTGGAATGAATGTGTTGAAAATCTGAATTCTATGTCAAGACTGGAGGCTCTGATTATGCTTGTTCAGAGCTTACTCGCCACTAACAATGCCATACTCTTCATAGGTTTAAAATGTCTTAAAAGTCGATTAATTCGACCACTGGCGATCTTGGAATGTCTTCTACCTATGTTAAAGTCCTTGGTGGCCATCGCTCCCCTTGCTGAATGAGCACTGTATCTTATTTATGTCAATGCCTGCCTGATCCATCACTCATCTCAGCTATCTGGCGGTTGTAGCCGGTGTTACAGCCTTCTATGTTTTGCAGAGTGCTATTAATAGCTGGGATACCCCTGGTGGTTTCACTTCTCTTGTAATATCCCCGTATTCTGTCAAACATCTAAACAGACATAATTTAGGCTGCCTTGGAAATGAGCGTATGATATAGATTTCAATCCTGTCTTAGTCCTTTTCATTATGGGGAAGGTCACCCCATTCGGTGATAAAATCTTCTTGTTGATCTCTAACGCTCTAGTGTCCGAAGAGCTCTTACAAGACAGCAGACCTAGAAGCATGGATCATATGGCTGAAATGGCCTTCCTGGATAATGCCTGGTTGTCCGGCCATGATAGAAAAAGCTTCAGTACTATGTCAACATCCCATAGTTACGTTTTTTTCTCTCTAGGGGATCTAGACATTTCGACAACTCTTAAGTCTGCAAATCAGGAGGTGTTCATCTATAGCGGCCCCTTCAATCCAGGGGTGTCCTGCCGATATTGTGTACCTGGCTGTATTGATGGTCCTATATGCTTTCCATTGAGCTGCCATCTGTTCTAGGAAATTGGCAACATGGACTACATGTGTTCCATCGGAACGTATCTCCCTCTCCATACCAGCTATTCCAGGTATCCCATGTAGATTTGTAAGCTCTATGTGTTCCTGGTGCCCAAGATTAATTAATGATGATAAGCTCAGCCTCCTTCGATAATCCTGGCCTAACCCAAGATCCCCTTAAATCACTCATGCAATCAGATTGAGTTTGCCTATTCTCACTAGAGTGGCTGAGGCCTTTAGGGTCCCGTACAAAGAACTTTTACTTGGGTAGAGCTACCAGGTCGTGATATGATAGTTTTAGTAGGCCTGGGAACCACACCTGTCCCCTCCAGTCTGGAGTAATCCGGACTAGTGATGCCTTCTGCCTCCTCACCTGGGCTAGCATCCTTGAAATGGAGAAGGGGGGGCATAATTTGTTTGCTGACCCCATGCTTGGAGAAAAGCATATATTGCTTCTGCCCCTGGCCTTCAGCTGAAAAAACAAGGTAGTTGGTTGTTCAATCTCAATGCAAAGAGATCGACCTGCCATGGCCGCCATCGGATAATCAGTTCTCGGAATACTTCTTCGTCCAGCTTCCAATCGCTGGCGTCCCTGAGATATCTGGAGTTCCAGTCGACCACCTCGTTCTGATGGCCTGGTAGGTACTCCGCTGTCATTGACACTTGAAGTCAGAGTTCCCAGAATTCCTTTGCAATTTCTGCCAATAACCTCAACCTCCCCAGTCTGTTTATATATCTGACTGCTGAGACGTTATCCATCTTGAGTAGGACACAGCATTGTGCTTTCTCCTGAGTCCAGCATTTCACTGCAAAGGACCCTGCTAGTAATTCTAGACAGTGACAGTTGATGTGAAGAGCTGCCTCCTGATCTGACCACCTGCCCCCTGTCGACAGGTTCCTGCATCGGGCTCCTCAGCCCCATCTGCTGGCATCCGATTTGATGATCAGGTCCGGGGATGAGCCAAATATGGCTCTCCCGTTCCATGCATCCATGTGATGTAGCCACCTTCTAACTCTTCTCTTACTTCCTTACTTCCTGGGAGATTGTAATGCCCCTCCTGATGTGTCTGATCTTTATTCTCTGTAGGGCTCTGTAATGTAGAGGCCCTGGGAATATAGCCTGGATTGAAGACGCCAAACGTCCCACTAACCTTGCAATGCCTCTCGGAGACATCTCTCTCCTTAATAAGGTATTTCGGTTTCTTGATGTCGTTCACCTTGGTAATCGGTAAACTGAGAGATCCTTGTATCGAGTTTACTATGAATCCCACAAATTCCATTGTCTGTTCCGACAGTACCTTGGATTTCTCCCAATTTATCAGGAAGCCCAGATTCTGCAATAGATTCACTGTCGTCTGCACTTGCATTTGGAGTGTCTCCCTGTCCTGGCACATTATGCATATATCGGCCAGATATATTATGAGTCTTATCCCCTGACCCCTGAGGTGGGTCACTACTGGTTTCATTACTTTGGTGAAACACCATGGTGCGGATGCCAGTCCAAAGGGTAGGCATTGGACCTCCCATTTTGACTCTACCAGATAAACCTTAGGAATTTGCAGTGTTCTGCCGCTATGGTTCCTGTCAGATATGTGTCTTTCAGGTCAATCCTGACGAGCCAGTTGCCCTGAATTAGTGTTCCTTAGAAGGTGTATCCCTTCCATTTTGAAGTATCTGTATACAACAAATTAGTTCAAACCCTTCAGATTTATGATTGGTCTCACCTTGTGTTTTCCCCTCACTAGGAACATATTGAAACCTATTGAAGAGTCTGTTAACTGTCTATGGCGTTTTTGCTTTCCAGCCATCTCCGTTTTTCCTCTAATAGCTGTATGGCTTAGTCATAAACTCCTTGGGGGGATTCCACTGGTGTGGTATTACGTGTGAATCTTTGTGGAAACCCTTCAGTCTCTAATACCCACTGTTATCTCCGAATATAAAGGGCCAGTTTTATATATGCTCTGCTAGTCTCCGCCCTACTGATGGGGTAACTAAGCGCAGGTTGTTCGCTCTAACCTGTGCAATTCTGTTGACGATCTCCATGTTGCCAGCCTCTGCCCCTTCCTCAGCCCCTTGAGGGGAAGAAAGGGGTTTGCCTCCGATCTTCTTGATCTCTCCACTGTCCTATCGTTGTAGGGTCTGTTGAATGGGAAACGACCGGCAGAGCAACTCGCCACTCCCCACCCCTCCACTTCCTCTGCTGGCCCTCCCGAAAATGTGTCTTCCGAACACTCTCTGGTGAGACCCTTGTGCCTTATCTAGCGCTGCGTAAGCGTTTGCGAACTTCGTTTGTTCTTTGAATGAATCCCTGAAGAGTTTCCCGTTTGCTGGAGTCGATGTCTCTGAGGAGGCTAATTCGCTCGGTTTTGGGTCTATTTTCACCAGTAGTGATCTCCTTTCTGTGGTAATAGCATAGTTTGCATTACCCAGCATACAGATGGCTCTCTTGGTCCACCTGATGAGATTCATCAGCTCCACCGGGTCGCTCTCTCTGGCTTCCTCGGCCATCTGTAATATCTTGGTGAGTGGTCCCACCATGTCTAACATCTTGTTCTGGCATGATGGACCAGGACCTATCAACACCTTTCCTCACATTGTTTGCGAATTTACTCATAAATGTGACCATTTGTTCATCTGTCTCAGGTGTCTCAGCCGCTACCTTCAGGGAGGTGTGGTCTTGGGCATTCTGCCCTGATTTTGCTTATAACTTCTTTTGCTAGTGGTGCCCTCAGGTGTTACTTTTACAGCGGTTCCCATTCAGAGGAACGGGGGTGTGTCAATGCTTCTGGGTCGAAGTCATCATCTGCCCAGTCCTCCTCAGGCTCCACTTTCTTTTTCTTCAGCGCTTTACGGCCTTTTTCCTCTGAGGATGATATCGAGTACATTTCCTCTTCCAAGTAGTCATCCTCCCAAACATCATCCCCCCTACTAGGAGGTATCGGTGATCTATCCTGCCACCTGCTAGGCCCCGCTTTGGTTCTCAATTTCCTTCTCTTACCACCATTCTTCTTGGGTGGTGTGCCCGGGGATTACGGGCGTCATCTGCCATGCGACCTGTTTTTCTGCCCCCTTTCACTGTGCTTTCATCCCCTTGATTTCTTCTAGCCCATGTGAAAACATGAGCCAATCCTCCATCCGAGCGATTTGTTTAGGTGCCTGTCTCAACAAGGAAAATAAAATAGTTGAACTCCTTGACTCTGATCGTGTAACCACTTTGCTCTCTCCAGTGCATATCCCAACTAGCCAACAACACCTGTTTAAGTGCTATTAAATACCCTCCCACACTCTCATTATAATATCCAACAGTGGGATCAAATATTTGAAAATCCGACCAGCCTTTACCTTCGTTAGACGTAGTGCCCTAATTCCCCCAGCTCCCAAACCTTTTTCTTTTCTTGGTACTTAATTAGCATTGGCCGTGGGACCATTAGGGTTAGAGACCAATCTACCTAAAGTCACTCCCTTCGGTGGAATCAGACTCCGAAGGATCAGACGACTTTGAAACTTTATCCAAAGGAGTCGAAACCTATATTTTTCTGATTCTGAAAAAAACACTGAAGGAACCTTTGCCGCACCGGAAGAAGTGGGCGACCCAGCAGCTGTCATGGCCCAGTTGGCGGCCCATCAAATGCAGGCTGAAACTAGGCTCCAATAAGACCCCTGCTACCACAGAGATCTTAAACCGTACCTAGAAGGCGAAGATCTAGGGAACTTTTTACTGAATTTTGAACGGTTAGCCAAACAGTTAGGATAGGAAGAAAGATGGTATTTGTGGCCCCTGTTGAAAAGTGAAGAAGGACCTGGACAAAGACCAGTCATATCCACCTAGCGTAGGGGAAGGGTATCTGCGAAAAACCTGAAGGTATCTCACCCACTAGTCCACAGAGATCTATCGCCCAGGTGGCCAGGACACAGCAATTGCTTTGGATCCAGTTCCTAGGGGTGGGCCAGTGCGAGGATCACCTGGATGAGGAGTCCTTTGGGAGTAGAAGTGGGACACCGAAGGCACCCCTTTCCAGTAACACCTTTTCACCATCCTACCAGGTAGGATACCATTCAACCCAGCCCCTTCTCCGACACACTTTGTTACGACGGTTCACCATGACCGACAACAGACTAACATCAGAGCCGTATACCTGACATGTCCCACACAATGGACAGGCAAGGTCAGGCAATTACGGATTATTACACACACCTGACTTCTGTCACACTTCACAACACGGATAAAAGGCGTAGCCTGAAAGCATTCTCTGAGCAAGGCAAACCACATGAGGAAACAGCAGTTCCAAGATGGCAGTCTAATACAAGGAGAAAGACGGCGAGACCAGAGAGGGTCACAAGGAGGGAAGTACCAGTGACATATAAAGACAGCTACTTTAGTGAGCCTTGGAAAGTAAGAAACCGAATGCCAGGTACGAAGGCTGATCAAACCTGCACGGTGTGTGTCGGGGGTACCCCGAGTTCTCCTGCGTCGATAACCAAGGCGGGGAGGAGCAATTGCTGCCGTGGTACTGTCCTTGGCTCCTACAACAAAGTGGCATCAGGAAAAACAGCACAGCCAGTGAGTCAGAGAGACTGATACCAAATCCGCTTGTGTTTGGAACCAAGGTTGCAAGCAGCAACATTGTATAAAGAGAACAGTGTGTGAGGTGTTTGTAATAAGCAACATGGATATAATTGGAAACCAAAGGAGTAATTGAACTTTGGGAGGCCAAGAAAAGATACCATACACAGTGGTCCAGCATCACATGGGTGCTCATTCGAGTCTCTTTTAGGTATCAAACTGATGCTGAGTGTGAGAAGGAAGGAAGAAAGATTGAGATTGAAGTGATCATGCTACGGGTCAAGCTAAACCCTGTGCACATTTGAAAGTCTTTCAATAGTTTAGGTACATCACAATTGGTCTGAGCCAGGCTGAGGGAGACTAATTGAGTGAATGAAAGGGATTTGATCCCAGCTCAGGGGGATCCGGGGTGAACCGTGAGTCACCTGAGAAGTAGTTTGAAAGGGATCTGAGCCCGACTGAGGGGCATCTAGGGTGAACACCCACATTGAACACTGGAAAAGGAATACCAGGCCTGCTGAGTCGAGAGAATTACAAGAAGTAAAGAGGCTTGGACACAGAAGATCTTGAACTGTGAAAGTGGAACGGTGCCCTCGTTCCACAGAAGCCCGAGTGTGTGCTTTGTCCTGTGCTTAAAAAGGGAGGCCAGTGGCTGAAAATCTGGACTTATCATTTTGTGAACACTTGTTTCTTTTTCATAGACATCACCCCACATTATTTGTAAATTAGTAGTAAAGATTGGCAATTGTTTTTTTAGTATAGGCCCTTTTTAATTTGACAAGACTCCACTAGGTGTGCATTATTATTTTTTGATGTTCGTAGCTTGCTCCCATCTGTAGATTTAGGTTTAGATAGGTGCTCATCTCACCCTTGTGAAAGTTCAATAAACGCCCTTGAACTATGGTCACTTGTGTCTGTCTTACTGTTGATACCCTGCCTTCCTTACAGTAAGACATTGATGTAGATTTCAGAAAGTATTCTACTGCCTCGATTGCGGTTTCATGTTTGATACAAGTGTATATAATGCGGTCACATCCATTGTTATGAGTCTAGTTCTTTTGCCACATGATGGATTCAATTTGTTGGATAACATGCTTTGCATCTTTTATATATGAAATGAGATTCTGTATCAAGGGATTAAGATGTGAATCAATATACTCCGAAATTCTCTCTGCGACTGATCCAATACCATTTATGATTGGTCTAAAATATATCCTAGCCATTACTGGAGGTTTTGTGTTCATTTAGTCATGTTAGTCATCATTTAACATGCCCATCTGTTACCAGTTGTTGGTAAGATTTTGCCATCATTTTGATTTCCATTAAAGGGTTGGTCATTAACTTTTGATAGCATTTTGTATTGTTCAGATCTTTGTTGGTCTCTCTAATGTAGTCTGCTCTGTACATAAGAACTATTTTCCCGCCTTTGTTTGCAGATTTCGTAATTATTTCTTTATTGGTTTTTAACAAATCCAAGGCTTTGTTTTTCTGCAGATGTAAGATTCTGTTTGGTTTTTCTTTTGGTATTGTTCAGATATTGTTTTCTCAAGTCCTCCATAACTGCCGGTTGAAATAAATCAATGGCATTGTCTGTTGGCAATTGAGGTATGTATTTTCATCATCTACCCCTTCTAAATTTAGAAGTATGATAGTTTGTTCTGCCAGATTTACTGTTAGTCTTGATGGAATGGATGATGCCATTCTGGGGACTTCTAAAATCAACTGTGTCAAAGAACCATTTCAATTTGAGGCATCTGCAGAATTTATACAGATCTACATTAATTCCATGGTCATCAAGAAGTGTTGTTGGGACAGTATGACATCCCTTTGTTCAGAGCAGAGATGAGTTCACTAGAGAAGTTCCATGCTTGATTTTACTACTAGATCTACTTGTTTATTTTGTTCTTGTGTGATCTTGTTGTGACCCCTGTTTGGTGTTCATCTGTGTTTTTTCTATTTCCTCCCCCCCCACCCTTTTTCCTCTTCTGTGTGGCGTTATGTAGTTATTTGCTCTTGTGAAAGGTTTTCTCAATTAATTAGTAGGGTTCATTTGAGACCTCTGTCTTTTTGTGCCTGCTTTGTACCTTTTTAGTTCTAAAAAAAGAGCAATCGTATATGACTTTGACAGATCCCTGTTCTGTGTTGGATTCTATGTCGCTGTTGCTAGCCGAAGATTTTTTATCAGATGAAGAGTGTGATGAACCCAACTGTTGAATCACCATTTTGACTGATTTGACACATTTAGTATTCTTATTTTGGTTAAAAAAAAATGGGAATGTGTACATTGTTGGTTTTTTATAATCTTGTTCATCCCTTTGAAATTTTTTGGTTTTATTCATTTTTAGTTCAGGTTTGAAATGCTGCAAATATTCATCTAATATTTGATAATTCAGGCATATTCAGTACTTTAATTTCATCCTTGAGAGATTCTATTTCTTTTAAGGTGTGTTCATGAATTTTCGCTGCTTGTTCTATCACTCTTTGGATCATCTCTTGTGATGTGCATGTTTGCTCCCATTAATTGAGTGCTTATTTTTCAAATGTTGGGAAGATGCATATTTGTAAACCCCTTGGTATCCGTCCAACTTGTAAATCATTTTTAAAGTTTTGATTTCCCACCGTTTTGAAAGTTCCTTCTTAGACACATTTTCTAATTTTTCAAAAAAATATTTTGCGATCGTTTGAGTATCATTGGTTGTTTTCTCTTTAGGTTTTGAGGATTTCAAAAATAGTTCATCCGCTTGGATCAAAAGAGTAAGACATTTTGCATTCTTTCCTTCTCGTTATATATTGTTCTTAAATTGTGCTTTCCTTTTGATTTTAATTTGATATATTTGTTGACCAAAAAGTTATTTAGCCCGAGATTACGTTTTTTACTGCAAATATTTTTTAATGGATGTTGCAGGAATTCACGTTTTCTCAGGGCGACACCCCCATGTATATTGCAAACCCATCGCTTGCCATACATTTACTTAATGCTCTTGTGTGTCATGACCCATCGGACACGCCCCTTCTGGACCTCCTGGTCCCTGTCACGCCGGGGCTTGCACTCTGTTGTAGTACCAATATGGCCTCAAACACTGACCGCTGCCTACCAGTCTTCCCGTTCATTGCAGCACACTCGATAAAATAGCCACACTTCCGCGCGTCTCAACGCTACTGTTAGCTGTGGCTAGACGTGTGCTCCGTAGTTCACCTTCATGGAACTTTGTTGCTTTCCTGGTTCCCAGACCCTTGCTCCATTCTATCCCTTCTCCTTCTTACCCAACCTTCTCCCGGAATCCGTGCACCCGCCTCCGAGTGCTTCTTCCCCTTATTTTTTCCTGGATTTCCTGGAGTTTACTATCGATCCCGGACAAGAAGTTGAACCAACACTGGAAGCCGAAGACGGCCGAGCAGGCTTGTACAAGACCCGAACCATAAGGAAGAAAACTTTTACAACGGAATCCATCAAGCAGCGAAAACAGGTGAGAAAGGGGGAAACCTGTGATATTGTGTCTGCCCAAGAGTTAAAAGAATAGTACTGTGGCTTCAAAATCGGTTAATATGGGCGCGATTGATGGTGCTGGCCTGAAATGATTGTTATGGTAAAATGTATTTAAGCAATACACAGAATAAAAAATCCAGTAAGTATTGACAGTTAAAAATGACTTGTCGACAGCCACCAGGGGGCTCAGAGATGAGCTAAAGCTCCTGCGTTGGTCCCCGCCACCACGGCTGAAGAAAGTGTGGAGCCCTCTCTCCCCCTGCAGCCTTGAAGAGTGGGTTCGACCCTCCCCACCCCGGCCGGAGAAAAAACTGAGCCCGGGGTGACCAAGTAACGCTGTGACAAGGGGGAAGCAGAGCACTGAGCAACTGAGCGTGGGCCCGCAGTTCTCTGCAACACGGAAGCTGGCCCGGAGGATGCCCTGCAGCGAACAACACATGAGGCCGCAAGGAGTCGGGAAGAGCCCCCCCTGCTGAGGGGCACACACACCCTGCTGGCATTGTAGAGACTGAGCTTCCCTGTAGTGGTGAAAGAGGCAGTCCAAATGACGGAGCATTCCTTGTACGCGCATCCGAAAGAAAAAGCCCACCCAGCGACGCGGAAGAGAAGGGGTAAGTGCATGGATAACCTGAAGCCCTCTGGGCCTTAAGTGGTCAAGGAGGGCCCCCCCCTGGGCTTGGACGCTGGTGGGAGGTCAGGAGACCTGAGCAATGCCAAGCCAGACACCAGGAGCAGGGCACTTGGGCCCAGGAGCAGAGGTCCCCTCTGGGGAAAGACCTCCTCCTCTTCTCCAGGATATAGTTTCAAGCATCAAGTGAAGAATGAGGCCTCAGCTCTCTATACTAACCTGGCCTAGCAAGTCTACATTTCAGGAGCAGCACCCTCCTTGGGCAAGGGGGCCTGGGGGTGGTGGCTAGGACCACGCTAGCCTATGCACACGTGATAGGTTGACCTCCTACTGAATGAAACTGGCCTCTACCACTGACTCCCTGGGGAGCCCCCAATTGTTGATGACCCAGAAATCAGGTTGTAGGACTGGGTGCCCAGCGGCATCAAGGTGCAAGGCGATCCTCCCATCACACAACTACCCCTGGCTATTGCATAGTCCTGCAGAGCACCCTCTGGGGGAAGCAAAGGGGCACCTGCACGCCACGCACCTGGAACTCTACTCGAACTCGGTGAGGGCCTACCGGCCGCACTCTCACATTAGTTGGTCCGACTCTCTTCAGCAATTTCGGCGCGACCAGACCCTTCTGTGTCGCAAGGAAGTATGCCTACCACATCGACAGCAGAAGCAGATGAGATGCAATCTGTAACTAAGGGCATGGCAGCCCTGTTGGATGAAATCAGGGGTTTCAGGGCGGACATCGGGAAGAGGCTAGATGGGCTGGACAAAAAAGTAGACAGTATGGATGAACGCATCCATGGCCTGGAGGCTAACCAAACATCTGTGGACCTCCTGGAGACCCAAATCGACAGACTTTCTGAACTGGAAAAGTGGGAAGAAAAGTGCGCCCTCAAGATGGATGACCTTGAAAATTGGGAGCGATGCAATAACCTGAGGTTCCTTGGCTTCCCAGAACGAGACAGCGAGACCCAGTCAGACATCTTGAAAGCCATCAATGCAGTGATCAGTAAGCTCTTCGATGAGGGAAACGCCAATGAACCAACGATCGACAGAGCTCATAGAGCGAGGGGCAAGCTCCAGGGTGCCGAGATCAGTGCTGGCAAAGTTCCATTACTTTGCTGAGAAGACAAAGATCATGGAGCTATCGAGAAAGGGGGGCCCGATAGAGTGGGGAGACACCCAAATAACCATCTATCAAGATCTTTCAGCGTTTACCCTGACCAGGAGATGGCTGTGTGGCCCCCTACCAAAGTGGCTTCAGTCAAAAGGGGTCCGCTACAGGTGGGGGTTTCCTGTCTCGCTCTCCTTTTGAATATGAAGGATACAAATATTCCCTCGTCACAGAAGACGACATCCATTGGGTTACTCAGGAGCTCCTTGGAGAATCTACTGAGCCTCCGGTAACCCAGAAAATTGTGGGAGGGAGTTCACGGAGGGCCTGAAGGCAGATGCCTTTGTCGAGAGGCGCTGCGTCTGCGGCAACAGGAAGTTTAGAAAGTTGACCCGGTATCCCCAACAGTCCCCAATGGATAAGGTTGTTCCCCAAGGAACACATAGAGACCCGGTGCACTACATTTATTAATTTATTATTATTTATCTTTTTTCTTCTTGCTCTGCACTCTCCTTTTCCATGCACTTCTCCCCCTCCCCCTCTCCCATGCACTTGCGTGTTCCCAACGTCACTGGGCCTAATAGGATTGTGGTTTTGTTCTCCCCTGTTCCCCTTCCCTTGTCGCACTCCGAAACACTTGTGTATGAGCGTGATAGAAATAAAATATCAATATCAAGCCTCCCGGGAACCTGAGAAGATGTCTTTTTTGGGCATGGCTGGGAAGGGGACGGGGACCGCATTTTGAACCATTGGAACCTTAACCTGTGGCCCTGTTTGGATCGATCGGCCGCCAGGCACAGGAGCAGATGCCCTGGCAACGAAGCTCTGGTCTCGGGAGCTGTTTGGTGCATTGGAGGAGGGGAAATGTTGGTTCATTGTTGAGTATTGGGGGGAGGGTGCGTTCCAAGCCCGAGGGGGGGGGCGAACAAACTGTATTTAACATAGGGGTGTCTATGAGACCGTTGTGCTTCCCTAATGGATGACGCAAAACACGCACTGGTGCTGGGGTCGCTAACATACAAGGGTTGAACTGCCCTCACAAATGTTCCCTAGTGGTGAGAATTCAATCGGCTAAAGTTGCATTTCATATTTCTTCAAGCGACTCGCTGGGTACGGGAAGGGAGCCGCCCCTAAGAGCCAGATCAATACAAGTGATATTTCATGCTTCTGGCCCAGCCAAATAAAAGGGAGTTGCTCTTGTGGTGTCCATAGGGCACCCTTAGACAGAAAGCACAGCGCAAAGACCCAGAGGGCCGCTACTTGCTTGGGGAGATCGGGGAAAACGTTGATCTTCGTTCATTGCGCGAACGAGGCCCAGGACCAGTATTTGGAAGGGGATTAGATCTATAATAATCTCCTTTGCTGAGGGGGCCCCCTAATTGTGGGAGGAGATTTCAATATGGTCTTGCAGCCTGAGAGTGATGGGAAGAGCGAGGGTCCCTATTCAGACACGCCGGTTCAGCGACGGTTAGCCGTCCACTTTTGGAAAGTCAACAATGAGCTGGGGCAGAGGGCGCTAGAGAGCCACCCAAGATGGCCGCTTCCTGAGAGAGCTCTGTGGGGCTCTAATGAATCCTGTAACATCGACGCTCCTGTGATGGTTGGAATGACCTATCCTACAGCTGTGCACATTCACGAAGCTTCGCTGATCATTTTGAGATAAATCTCGACCCAGACGCCTGCTCAAAGCCCGAGATACTCGCTCTCAGATCTGAGGCCTGCTGGTTCACGGATTGAGTGGTCGCGGCCCCTGCGTGTGTGCAGAGGTGGGCACTTGGCGGGAGTCTCGGCGGCGGAACCGGGGGCAGCTGTCATGATCTCTGCTTCCAAAAGGTCAGGGTTTTCCCAACTCCCTTGGAAGCAGATCCATAACCCAGGTTCTGAGTGCCAACCAGTCCCAATTGGGACCTTTTGGACCCAGTCCTGGTGCCAGTGGCACCAGGCTCATAAATATGCCCAGTCCCAGCGCTGGAAGCGCCGGGCTCATAATGCTTGGATGGACTTACCTGCAGCAGACCATGCTGCTTACTTGCCTGCCAGTTGAGTCTCTGATCATCTTCTGTTTGGAACTACTTTTCCGGTTGGGTGGGGCAGGAGCCACTCCCTAGATTCAGAACACTTGAACTCTTCTGGAAAGCAGGAACTCTTTTCTTACCTAGGCGTGGCTGTGGAAGGAGACACCTAAGCACTACAGGAGGCTATTTAAACCACACCCGATGGATGAATCTTGCTTTGCGTTATTCTGCATCCTCAGCAGCAGAACGCTCATCGTGTCTTCTGCATCTGATCCTGGGCCTAAGGAAAAAGGCTTACCATTCTGAATCCAGTCTTCAGCAACACCTATAAAGACAAGAAAGAACAGGTTAGCATTACGGTCTTCAGTGACAGCTCTTCACTTACCTGGTCCATCGGCTGTCACCAACGCCTCGCGCTGCATTCCGGCATCTGAAAGACAAAGGCTTACCTACTCTTTGTGCGCTCCGGAGGTCTTCACACTGCATTCCGGCATCTGAAAGACAAAAGCTTACCAACTCTTCGCACGCTCCGGAGGCCTTCGGCGCTGCATCCCGCATCTGAAAGACAAAACAAGGTGCGTTTAAAGACATTGGGGAACTTTAATACTCACGTGCCATTACTCCTTTCCACATCTAACCCAGTGGGTATTCTGGCACCCTGCAGCCGCCCCGAACTTGTACCTGCAAAATAAAAAGACAGTTAGAGCGCATCATGAAGCAGGCAACAAGCGCTTACTTACGTGCTTCCAGGCGCTTCTATTCATCACACGGGCTCCATCCTCAACTCACTTCAGCCCGCCATCCGCCATCGCCGGAACCCTGCAAAACAAGAGACATCATTACTAAAGACTTTAAAGACATTAGAATTACTCGAAACTTACCGTTCGTGCAGTAAACGACGGACAGCAGTCCTCTGAAGTCAAGAGGCCTGCTCCCCTTATCCAGTGAAGAAACTGGTTACAGCACCCTGCCTCGAGGCAGATGGAGAGCACAGCATTCACTTAGCTAAGGTGAGAGCGTTAACCTTTGGGGTTCTACAGGAGAAGAGAAAGGGAAGAAGAGAGAGACATTCAATAACCCAGTTCATTAATCCCACATTTTCTATCTGCAGACATCTTACCCTTCGAGCCAGACATACAGTGCACAGAGCACCAGCCCAAAGAGCCAGCCGTGTGTTACACATCACCTTTGAAGATACGGTATACGCCCAGTCAAGACCGGCGCCTCTACGGGAATCAGGTGAGCGTTACAGCAGCGCTGTGCAAGCAGGGTGGACGTGTGCGTACCTGCACCTGTGAGACGAGGTGGTCTCCACCCCCCACGGCGGCCCGTCGCGAGGGCAGAGGAGCGATGAGTCGGGGTGCCGGAGTCCCGAGACAGCCCAGGTAGGAGCAGACTGCAGCGCGGGCGGGCTCGGCGCGGCTGCTGGGTGGGCCCGCCCTGTCCGGACGCTGACCACGCTGTGGCACAGACCTGGTGTGCAGCGCGGAGGAGCAATCCAGGCTCATAGCCGCTTCCTAGAAACCTGAGGCACGACACGCGTCCCGGTGGGGCCTCCCACGGCGCCCATCCGTTCAGCTACAGGCGCGGAGAGGCCTGGTTCAGTTAACCGATATCTGAAAGCTAGCAAATCCCGGCGGCATTAATCCTGGGAACAAGAAGCTGCAGCCGACCCGAGGCGGCTGGGCCTGACGCTCTGATACACGGCGCATGACCCATGGGCACGCATCCCCCCGCTGACTGCACCGAGTGCCGCCGCCCCTCGGCGCAGCTGGTATAGAAGGCCTGTGGCAAAGACTGGCATACAAACTCCTCCAAAACAGCCGCAATTACAGTAGTGCGGCTGTGTAAGCAGCAGTGTGCCGTGCAGGCCCCACACTCGGTGCACGGACTCGTCGCATCAAGCACCGAAGGCATCGTGCTAACATCCGGAAAAGTACGCGGTGCGGCTGCCGTCTGGGTCCTCCAGGCACCGCCATAAACCAAGACAGTCGCAATTTAGCTGGGCTCCTCGGACACTCTCCCCAAGCTATCATGGGGAAAGTAGATAAGAACCAGAAGAAACTGACTTTCGAAGCCAGCTCACAGGCCAAGCCCACGACCAGCAGCAGACCCAACTCCCCGCCACCTGACACGATGCCAACCGAGGACCAGGCCCCGCATCTGGATATAAGGGAGATTCTGATGGACCTGAAGGTTGGTATCAGCGGCCTGGGACACCCTAGCGACAAAGGTAGACCAGCTTCAGCACAGGCTAGATAAACAAGCCGATCGACTCGACAATGTCGAACAACGCGTGTCCGACCTGGACAAGGGATCAGCGGCACTGACATCCCTGCTCTCGAAACCCAGATGAAGGTGGTGTGCGCCAAGAATGGGGATTTGGAGGGCCGCTCCCGCAGGAACATCATCGGGATCATGGCGGTGAGGGAGCGACAAATCCCAGGTAAAATGGAAGACTTTGTGGAACAGATCTGCATAGCTCTCTTCGGCAGAGAAACACTGTCTCAGCTATTTGTGGTAGAAAGAGCGCACAGAATCCCAAACACTAGACCTGCGCCCGGCACGCACCCTAGACCAATCATTGCAAGACTTTTAAACTACAAGGATTGCGACGCCATGCTCAGGGCAGCCAGAGATAAGGGGAAACTTCAATTCGATGGCGACTCCATTCAAGTCTTCCCAGATTTCTCGCAGGCGGTGCAAACGCAGAGGAGATCCTTTACAGCAGTCAAGCGACGCCTACAGGATAATCAGATTCTTTATTCCATTCTATATCCAGCAAAACTGCGTATCCAACATGAGGGGAAGGCCCAATTCTTCAATACCCCCGAAGAAGCCAATGACTACCTGGACCGGACTGGCTGCAGACATGGCGGGAACAATCCGAGACCCCGTCGGGAAGAGCGAGCGAGAAAAGACCCTCCGTAATCTACAATCCCAGTAATGGGCGGTTGTGACCAGCACGCCTCCTTCTTCCATGCTCAATGTACATCACAGGAACGAAACTATGTCGATATAGGAAGCCCGGTACCCTCTTGGCAGGCTACTAGTGCCCCTAGCGCGGCTATGCTTGCAACTCTGTTCTATATGGGGGGGATCACCGTGGGCCAGTTGGGGGTTGCCCACACAAGGGAGGGACTCGGGCCAGACGCAGCCGCTTTACTCACCCCGCTCTCATCCCGCAACGTTGATGATATATAACTTTGATAACCCGGAAGCCAAGCCCATTAGACACTCCAATACTCCAAGGCACCAGTATCACTTTCACGTCCTGACAGGCGAGAATCCACCCGGCCCTCGGAATGCCAGCCATAACATTTAAGATAGCCACCTGGAACATCCGTGGCGGCAACCAGCCGGCAAAGAACAGGAAAATCCTTCAATGTCTCCGTAGACATAAGGTTAACATCGCCATTCTCCAGGAAACCCATCTCCTGCTGGCATCGGAATCACAGTGGGCCAAGTCCTGGGGTTGTCACAGGTACTTTTCATGGTACTCGTCCTTTGCCAGGGGGGTCGCCATTCTGATTGATAGGAAAACAAACTTCAGTCTCATTGAATCAGTGAAGGACACTGAAGGCAGGGGCCTGCTGGTGAGGGGAATAATTGCCGGGAATGAAGTGGTGATTGTAAATTCCTACGCTCCCAACACTGATGGACCGGACAATTTCAACTTGGTGATGTCCCAATTAGGGAAGTCCAACGCAGAAACAATCATATGGGGGGTGGACCTTAACACACCGATGGACCCTACTCTAGACAAATCCCATAACACCACTGGGAATCGGTCCAAAGCCAGTAGTCAAGTACGCGAGATATGTCAAGCGTTTGACCTGTCTGACACATGGCGGCATCACAACCGAGATGCGAAAGACTTTACATTCTACTCGCCCGTTCACAACACCAGCTCCAAGATAGATTACACATGGCCTCCACCCATTGTCCGTTTGCCTGGGGAACGAGCCAAATCCTACCACGCACGCTATCTGACCACTCAATGGTCACACTTGACGCCTCCATGGCTGGTGCAACCGTCCCCAGTTTGAACTGGAGATTCAAGCCGGGTGCGATTTCGGACACTGTTTTCGCAGAAGAACTGCGTGAGGAAATAACATCCTTCATTGAGAGAAATCAAGGCTCAGTCAAGGCGACCAGCCTCATCTTTGAAACGCTAAAGTGCTTTGTGCGCAGAATATGTTTGGGTAAGGAAAATGGTGTACTGAAGCTGATCCGCAGGGAACTCTCCGACAGCGAAACCCGTCTGAAGGATCTAGAAATGAAGGCTATCTCAGCTCCAAGCCCACAAATTCAGACAGAACTGAAGGAGGAGCTTCAGAGGTTCAGGGAAACAGCCGAAAGAGAGCTAAAATTCCTAGGGCAGAAACACCAGATCCGACAATATGGAGAGGGTCAGAAGCCAGGAGCCCTGCTCGCCCGATTACTATCGGTGGACAAAGCCCCGACCCGGGTAGAATGTGTTAAAGAGGCACGAGGGCAGCGGGTCTATGCAGAAGTGGACATCGCCAAGGCATTTCGGGACTTCTACCAGGACCTTTACAGCTCTAGAGACAATTCGGACTCTGAATCTCCTAGACGACACTGAGCTGTACTGGGTGGATGCAGACCTACGAGAACCTCTTAATGCTCCGATAACGACAGAAGAAATACTGGAAGCAATAAAATCCCTCCCGAGCTCCAAGGCACCAGGTCCAGATGGATTTACCGGAGAGTTTTACAAGGCCTACGCAACTTCCCTTGCCCCTTTCTTGCTACGCGTATATGAAGAATCCATTGAAAGCGGATGCCTTCCCCCAACACTACGAGAAGCCAATATAATTCTTTTACACAAAGCCGGCAGACCCGCTGACGAATGTGCATCCTATAGACCAATTTCTTTGATCAACCTGGACAATAAAATCCTGGCCAAAATTCTTGCATCCAGGCTCCTCCCCCTTATGCCAGCACAAGTGATTGGAGACCAAGCCGGATTTATCCCAGGGCGCAGCACCACCTATGGCATCAGGCGTCTGTTTGGCGTCATGGAGGCCCTGGACCCATCGCAACAGGCAATAGCGGTGCTTCTTGATGCCGAGAAGGCATTTGACTCTGTGGAATGGCCATTCATGCTAGCAACGCTTAGACAAATGGGTTTTGGCAACTTCTTTATTAAATTGGTGTCATTATTGTATAACAGCCCCCGATCCTATATTACACTAGGGAACACTAGATCCAGATGCATTTCACTTGAACGCGGAACGAGGCAGGGATGCCCACTTTCAGCTTTGATCCTTGCCCTCATTATGGAACCCCTGGCTTCCAGACTACGCGAATTCCAAATACACAGAGGCCTCAAATTAGGCCCCCACAAATTGATTGTCTCCCTCTATGCTGACGATGTTATATTATTTGTCAGCAATCCCCAGGAGAACCTTAACCCAGTTATGTGGGAGGTATTAAGATTTGGGCAAATGTCGGGATTGAAAATCAATCACTCTAAATCTGTGATATTCCCCCTGACCCCTCACACGGTGCAATTTGCTGATGACCATGGCTTTAAATGGGAGAACTCGGGGGTGCACTACTTAGGTATATTTATGTCTCGTAACCATCACGAGATATATAAAGACAACTATGTCTCCTCGCTCACCTCCATTCAGGAATGGGTGCACAGGTGGAAAACGCTCCCACTAACACTGTGGGGCAGGACCTCTCTTACGAAGATGGTTATACTCCCCAAGCTTCTGTATTTGTTTACCAACATCCCGTTACTCCTCCCCCAAATCCTTCCTCCTGAAAGTCAGGGCTGCAGTCCTGGAACTGCTATGGGCCGGTAAACCGGCACGCGTGGCTTACGACACCCTAGTTCTGCCGACATCAAAAGGAGACCTTGCGCTCCCAGACATTGAGAAGTACTATTGGGCATCTCAGGCACAGTTTTTACACGATACACTTCGTGCGTCCACATGTGCAGGTGGAACGTGCTCTGGCCTCTCCCGATTTGCTCAGTGCCGTTATCATTAGTCAAATCCCAGTTCCGTACAACACTCTAAATACAGTCCTCTCTACGTACGCAGTCTGGAAGAAAATGGCTGCCAAGTACGGGGTGACCGTGAGATACTCCCCTTTGCTACCGATCAGGTTCATCCCGGGTGTTCCGCTCACAAATGAAAAAGTATTTTTGATATGGGCCGACAAGCTTAATATTCATTTCTTCAGTGATGTCTTCCCGGGAGGCACCTTCCTAACGTCTCAGATGGCCAAAGAAAGGGGCGGAAGCACCTCACTAGACATCTTTCTTTATTTCAGACTGCGCTATACCATGCAAAAAATACTGCCCTCTTTTCCTGAACAACCCCCTACATGGGATCTGCTGCACAAAACCATCCAGGCCGAGGGAGAGGGGAGGCTGGTCTCGGCACTTTACAGGTCCCTGGTGGCAGACACCGGGTCACCCAATGCCAGAACTCAACAAAGATGGGAATCGGACCTCCGGATGTCGATAGATGCTGGGGACTGGTCCTATATTCTATATCAAGCCCAAAAGGTCGCGGTGAATACACGATGTAAACTAATACACTTTAATTACATGCACCAAACGTATTACACCCCTGCCAAGAAACACCGACATCACCCTGAAGTATCGGCCCAATGTGAACGTTGTACAGCGGCGCATGCCGACTTTTCCACCTGGCATGGGACTGCCCCAGAATCCATCAGTTCTGGCCCTCAGTCCTGCAGATCTTCGCCGATATTATTGGGGAACAAGTAGCTCCGCTACCGTTGGCGGCCCTCCTCGGCCTCACAAAATACTTACGTCCCGCAGACTGGCAGCCCTCCTCCTGGTGCTGGCCCATAGGCGGATCTCGATGGCCTGGAGCCGGGGCCCCTTACCCAAAATTGAAGATTGGAAAAAAGACATTACCTATTGTCAGGATGAAGAGAGTGAATTTATAAGAACTCTACCACTGCATGCTCGACCCCCCGACATCTGGGGGCCGTATATCACATATCTGCTAAACAGTGCAGCTCCTTCCGCTACTGAGAGCTCCTGACTCCGAAATTGATATGTGAGATTGAAAGACACTATATATTTGTGCCTTAATGGTGATTGACAATTAACCAGGAAAGTCCTGATGCTTGTTGTTGTGGACATGAGTGGGGTGGGGCGGCTCCGCGGTCGAACCCGTGAGCGGGAAATGTTATGTTTTCTTTCCGCTTTATTCTATTCCCTTCCCTTTCTTCAACTCGTCCCTTTTCTTCTTTCTGTTCCGCCTTGCTACGTTAACGCACCCTGATGGTGTGCTTGTGGTTTTTGTTGTCCTGAACATTTAAAAAATAAAATTTTTAAAAAAAAACAATGAGCTGGGGCTTTCGGATAAACACGTCTCAAGAATCTATTCTATCCTGGTTGACTCATCTGTGAGCTAGCGAGTAGGTGAGTTTACAGTAGAGACTATCCCATGGTCGGACCACGACCTAGTGAGAGTCCTAATAGGAATCCCCCCCCCCCCGGAAACGCCAAGACACATCAAGGTGGTCCTGTAATGACCTCCTACTACAGGATAAAGTGCTAGCCCAGGCACTCCCCACCGTGATAAAAGAATACTTTGAACTCAATGATAATGGGAACGCAGGGGTAGCGGGGGTCTGGGAGGCATTCAAGGCCATGCTAAGGGGGATCCTCCTCGGAATGGGTGCAAGGAGAAAAAGGGAGAGGGAGAACGAGGAGAAGCTTCTTCGAGAGAAAATTGAAGCCATCCAGCCGGGGGGTAAACTGAAGTCCCAAATGTTCCCGGGGAGGTTGACGGAACCTCAACAACATAAAGAGAAACTAAAGGCACTCCTTGCCGGTCAATCAGAATGGAAACTGGCCTTCTTGAAAGAGAAATACATGGAAAAGGTTGACGAGATACTAGCATGGAAGTTGAGGGAGCTTAAGAACAGTCGTAGAGTAGATGCTCTGTGGCCCACCAAGGGCCCGAAGCTTCTTGAGGATTCGCAGATGGCGGAGGAATTCCGTCATTTCTATGACCTACTGTACACATCAGAATATAACGGCGAAAGGTCTGATGCTAACCCTTTCCTCAGTTCCCTCCCAATCCCACGCCTCCCTCTGGAAAAGGTGGATTCTATGGAAGCACCATCACCCCCCAGGAATTAATAGATACCATTAGCGGGATGAAAGGGGCCACCACTTCCAGGGACAATGGTTTTACAGTAGCTTTTTATAAGGCATTCCGCTCCACCCTGGCACCTTTCTTGGCCAAGCTGTTTAATAAGGCTCTGGAAACGGGCCCCCCCCCCCAGTCAATGCTAGCAGCCCTGATTGTAATCATACCTAAAGAATGGAAGGACCCTGCTCAGTGCTCATCTTACAGGCCCATCTCCCTCCTGAACACTGATGTCAACATTCTGACAAAACTCCTAGCCAATAGAATGGCCCAGAATCGGCCCTTGTTGGTGCATGGGGACCAGGTGGGGTTCATCCCCGGCAGACGGGGGTAGACAATATAAGGAAAATCATAAATCTAATCTATGAAGCAACACAGAGAGGACTAGGGGCTCACCTCATATCTATAGACTCTGAAAAGGCAATCGACCGGGTCGAATGGAGCTACAGGATGGGACTAGGAGAAACATTTAGAGGGTGGATTGCAACTTATAACGGCCCAACGGCGAGAGTGGTGGTCAATGGCAGAGTCCCCCTCCCTCCGCGCCCCCCACCCTCCAGCTCACTAGAGGGACTATGCAGGGCTGTCCCATCTCCCCTCTCTTGTATGCCCTGGCTATGGAGCCCTTGGCTATCGCCATTGGAGTTGACTGGAGGATTTTGTGTATCCAATGGGGGGAGCAAGACTTTAAATTGTCGTTTGCCGACGATATTCTCTGCTACCTGACTAATCTGCCGGAATCGCTCCCACGCCTCCAGGACCAGATCCAAGCTTTTGGCAGATTCTTGGGCTCGAAAATAAATCTCTCCAAGTCAAGTATAATGCCAATGGGAGGAGACGACCGAGATACCGCTGGTAGGAAACAATTAGTGGAATGAGCGTCAGTCCTTCCCCGTAGCTGGGTGTTAACCTCCCTAGGGACCTGGAATCCTTGTTTAACCTCAACTACATCTCCTGGTTTGGCCGAATGGTATCGGGTTAAAATGAACATTCTACCCCCGCCTCTTGTACCTTTTTCAAGGCGCTCCCCACCCACCTACCAGACTCCTTCTTCAGGATGCTCCAGGGCATGGTACAACAGTTTATCTGGAAAGGAAAAAAGCAGAGGGTTAAATATGCGACTTTGGCCCTCCCAAGTGACCGGAGGGGATTTGGCCTTTCAGACTTCAAATTATATTATAAAGCAGCACAGCTTCGGGTAATGATGGAGCACTTGAGGGTTGACATGGGTACCTATTGGACATGCATAGAGGACTCCAACACTCACCCTGAGAATGTGTCGGACATGGGGCTTGAGAGGGCTGCGCAACTGTTTGGGGAAAATAGCTTCATTGGTTACGAAACCTTAGTTGAGGCTATAGGTATGTCCCTGCTGTCGGTCTTTGAATACCTGCTCGTAAAGGGCATTTTGACGGACCCCAAGTGGTGTAAGGAGCTCTCCCATCCCCTTGGATCCTTCGAGAAGATAATTGCTGAATCCCCCAAAAGGTAGGGAGCAATGTACCGAATTTACAGTGTGTTGGTCACGGCAGACCTTGAGGGGGGACGGAACTTCAAACGTATTTGGGTGGAAAAGGTGGGATCGGAGATAGAAAATGAAACTTTAGGTACAGTCTGTAAATTGATGCTGGCTGGGTCTCTTTATACGGCAGCGATGGAACACAATGTAAAAATTCTACATGCTTGGCACCTGCCCTCAGCTAGGCTATCTACAATGTTTGCAGGAGTCTCTCCTCTCTGCCCTAGAGAATGTGGCCAACAGGGAACATGGTGCCATATTTGGTGGGAGTGCCTGTCCATTCAACTGCTCAGCTGGATTAAGGGCATGGTCAGTATCTCCCTGAAATTGCACTCTATATTGAACTGGGAGTTGCGTCCCCTGGATCTGAAACAACTGGCTTCCCCAGTGTAGTGGAAGCCATGCTAAGGGCGGGGAGGTTTGCCCTGGCTCAGAAATGGAAACAAACGTCTGCTTCAACCAGAAATGAGTGGCTCTATAAACTGTGGGATATCTTTACATATGAAAAACTCTCAGCGATTGTCTCCGATAAGATGGACAGCTTCCTGGTGGAGTGGAGTGTTGTTTTGTTAAAAGAAGGGTGTGATGCCCTGAAACTTTGATCTGTGACTGTCTCTAAGTTTGTGTTGCTCCCCAGGCCCGAAGGGTCTGAGAGGATCCGATCTAATGTGTAAACCACGTACGTGGATCCCACCTTACCAGTTAACTCTTGAAGGCTTGGTCTCAATCCCACCTATGTGCTTGTCCCCGCCTGATTATCGGGCTTGGTAGCGATAAAGCGGGGGTCAGGGGGTATGGGACAGGGGTGGGGCTAGAATTGTTGGAGTCATTGGGTGTGTTTGAGTTACAAAGTATTGTTTGATGACACATGCTCAATAAAAATTAAAGTGAAAAAAATAAATAAATGACTTATTATAGGGGACACTCCCATTACCGAGATATACACCCAAGATTAGGATATGTCAAATAGGTAAAAGGCACGGCTGACAAAATGTTCATGCCTTGGCCTCTGTTACACCAGGGTCTCTATCTACTCCTCGACCTTTGCATTCTTCTCTTATTGGGGAGCGTCTATTTCTCTCCCGTCTGCTCCATTTTGGCAGCGCTGGAGATTGCCTAGGAGACTCGCGCAAGCTCCAACCTCCACTGTACAGGAGCGTCATTCACGTCATGTGACTAACTAGCTGACATGGACTGCGACGCAGGCCCCAGACTCCGCCCCTCGTCCTCATAAAAGAATGCTACTCCATTATGATGCTGCTTCTAATTATAGCGTTACTCTGATTCTGATATCTGCATTACTTCTGACCGCGACTTACTCTTATCGACTTCCTTTTGCCTGTTCCCTTGGAATTCATCAAACCGAATGCTGAAGAACCGGAACTCTGACACGGACTTCTGTGCCTTGAATCTGGAATTCGATCCAGATCTGGTATCCTGCTACACACCACATAACAGCGCTGCTCGAATTCTGCTGCTCGCTACTGTGTATCCTGGTACACACCACGTAACGACACTGCTCTGCTTGAATCGTGCTGCCAGCTACTGTGTATTCCGCTACATGCCACGTTATAGTGCTGCTCCGCTGGAGTCTAGCTTCTCATTACTCTGATACGCACAAACACATCCACACCTGGTAAGCTATATAAAGGTTGTTATTTGAATTGCGCTCTGATACAGTTACAGCCTGACACTGTATTCCTGAACTCTGCTACCAGGCCTTTACTGGAATCTTACCTGAGCCTGTATTTGCCTATGGACCTTTCTATTCCAACTACAAGGTTTCTTAATCACACCACGTGCATCACTGTACCACCCCGAATCTAGAAGCGTCCCTCGTTCCGCCCAGGGAGATACCCTCTACTAGCCTACCCATTTGTTATTTATTTTTCCTACCTTTGTTTAATGACTCATTCAACCTTCAGAAACTTCCATTCCTCATCGGGAGTAAGCTGATCATTGCCGGTCCTTTCTTGAGAGTTGTTAACAAACAGTATTAGGACTAGAGGGTTAATTCTATTTTTGGGTTCCCATAGGCTCAGACACTGTACGCCCAAGACACCACAGTATCGGGTATTCTTAGAACATTAAGGTTATTACTGGTACTTTGTTCCGCCTTTGTGCTAACTTGTTTGTACTTTCTTTACAGCATTGGTGTGGCAGTGTGGGTGTTCCCTGCTCTTTTGTATAATCAACACCTCTGTCTGTCGATACTTTCAAACAGCAGAGGGGTATATTGCAAAGAAGAGTTCCCTCATGTTGAGGTGGCCTGGTTCTGGGTAATCCTTGATGGCAGTATATCCAAAGCTTTGGCTGACCAGTTGTTCTCCAGAGTGGTTCTGTCCTTATCCTGGTCGCTCGACTTGAGGTCTTCTATTCAATGCCCCGGCCTGCCCTGCTCGGTGGCGAGTAACAGCCTCAAGAAGGTTTGCTATCAAGAACAGTATTACAACATATGACTACATATTTACATGCTGCATACACAGGGAAAACGTTACAGAAAAGATGAGCCATTTTAGAACTGTGGAAAATGTACCAGAGCGAGAAAGAAGACCCACCTGAAAAGGAGTGGATGCTTAATCCGCATAAAGGCCCACCTGTAAAGGAGTGGATGCTTAATCCGCATAAAGGGGAGGACGTGTAACGCCCTCGGCTCCTCTTTCTCATCCTAATAAATATTACTGAAGACCAGCAGGGATTTTATCCTCTAAAGGAGCTAAAAGCAGCGTCGGGGTATGTTATTCCGACATACATGCCCCTTGCTTTTAGTAGTGAGGACAATATAGAAGAAAGCAAGATTAAAGAACGTAAATATGTCGGCACGCGATGAACATAAAGAGTGTGATGAAAGAAGGGACAGACAGACAGAAGAAGCAGCCAAGAGACAAAAAGAAGGGAAGGACAGAGTACCAAACAAGAGGATGGGAGGACATATACTACTCAAATTAGATAGAAATGGCATTGGTGATGTTAGAGAAGAAAAAGGGGAACGGGTAAAGCAGGAAAAGGAATGAGACGGGGCATACAAAGAGAAGGAAAAATGAAGAACAAAAGAAAAAATAGAAAAGAATTAAAAACACAGATTGAAAGAATGTAGGTTGCAAAGAAGTTGAGGAAGAGGAGAAAAGGGAGATGAGAAGAAGGGAAGAAGAAAAGAGAAGAATTAGGGGACAAAGGGATGACTAAATAGATCACCTTGTTAATAGATGTATAATACCAATCAAAGCATGAGAACGATGGGAACACGAGAGAGTGTTGCAGCAGCCCCGTAGGAAGCTGCAGGGGATATCGAGAATACAGACATGGGCTGATGAGCATGAGGCAGAAGACCTAGTGAAAAGGATTGGGGATTTATACAGGCAAATGAGAGAGAAAGATGGTTATAAAACCAAAGAGAGCATCAAAGGTACTCCACCAAAAGAAACCGGAGAAAGATTGGATGACATAATGATGGGCGAGAATAGAACACTGTCCTTAAGTAGACTAGATCTTAATGACGAGAAAAGGGACAACAGCCATACCAGCTGGTGACAGTGTTAGTCCGCATTCATGTAGTCCCTTAGGACTCCGTTATGGGATTTTCTGTCCTTACTGGTACTGGCAATACAGGTGCTGGTAATGCCGGCTTTGTTTTTTATCTGGTAGGGCACCTTAGCTGAAGGTAACTGAGGTGCCCCATCGACAAACCTGTAGTCGGCCGGTAATGTAAAGTGCCAGTATTTTTGAATATCTGCACTTTTTTACCGACTGGCTGAGACCGAATGATGCCCAATATCCTGACACATCAGACATGGGTGCAATTATGACAATGAAAATGGGCGAGGACAAAGATCCTGGCGCTTTTATTCAGGAGATTCAAGAACTTCGGTGTTGTGAGACGAGGGAACTCTGGGATATAACAGTATCATTCTATCATATTTTATGTCAGGGACTGCCCAAACCAGTGCAACGGCAGGTGAAGAAACAGGTAGGGATGGAAGCGAAGCCATGGCCACAAATACACAAATACAGTTTTGTACATCATTGTCGATTATTACAAGAGAGGAATACGAAAAAAGCTGAGAATAGAAAGCAGGAGGAAGCAAAATTAGTTCAGAATAAATTGTCAAAATGTATCATTGAAGGAGCAGTACTGACGAGCGGTGAAGGCATGGCCACACAAGAGTTACAGCCAACGTAGCCAAGTAATGTGTATAGTACCCTATAGATCAAGGTGGGTATGATTTATGGCCACGAGGTAGAAGGAAGGGACCTAGAGGAAGAGGAGGTGGTAGGGGGAGGAGGATTTAATGTAGGACAGTTGCAACAATGTTGGAACTGTGGGAGGTGGGAGAAACCTGAGGGTACGGCCATTGCTGTTGGATCCAGAACCTAGGGCTGGACAAGAGAGGGAGGATCACCTGGGTGGAGGGTCCTTGTGGATTGGGGGTGAGGTATCCACAGGCGAGACGCAATATCCCCCGTTCCTACTGATGGCCAATCTAAAACCTACCACAACTTCTTTTGATTGTGATAAAACCTCTTCCCACATGTATATGTCATTTATAACATGCCTGTTCACAAGTGTTTCTAGGAGTGACAAGATAAGGGAGGGAAGATGGAGGAAGGACAGGACTAGCCATCTTATTAGGCCTTGTGTCAATCAGATCGTGCAAGTGCGCCAACAAAAAATGCAGGGGAGAGGGAAGGGTGAAGTGCAGCCAGGGCAGCGCAGCCCAGCTCTGGGTAAGTGCAAGGAGGAAGGGGGCTGTAGAGGTTACAGTTACATCCCCTAATTACGTGGTAGGCCCGGATGCAGTGCAGGGGGGACTAATCCTGGAGGAGCCTGGCACCCGGTGAGATGAGGGTAGCCAAGCAACCAGTCGGCGCAGTAACATCTACTGGTACAGAGACACAGTATTCCTCCCCACTTCCCAGTTATACAACATAATACTCTCCCTCAGCCTTTACAGGGTGTTTACAGTCTCATCCCGTTCTACCCCTCCCCATTTACAACAAACGCTGAGACAAGGAAGGTGCAACTAAGATCAATGAGCAGTACCCGTAGGAACAACATGGGGATGCAAAAAGAGACCTAATACATACCACCATTAGGCTGTCACATTAATAGAGTCATGCACTTGACTATAACTATACACACCTGACTCTTCCCCTACAGATTATTAGAAAGAAAGAGCGGGGAAGGAAAAGGGATACTACACCTTTTTTAAAAACTCGCTGACTCAGGATTGAAGGACAGGCATATCCTGTTAATTGGAATATTTTAGGTCAGGCAAACCCATCCTTGACCACACACCTACAGCCCATTGATAACAACACAAGTGTATAAGAACAGACTGCTGAGAGAGCAGAAGGAAGGCTGCATGGCTGAGACCAGCAGGGGATCCCTTCTCAGTCCCAAACCAGGTTCTGCCAGAGCTGGGGATGCTGTCCCGACCAGAGAAGCTAAGGAGCAGAGAGTAGCAGGAGCTGAAGCCTGGAGGATAGTGGTGTGCCGAGATGCTGGACTGGTGTGCTCTTGGGGCTGCCTTGTGGCTTGGGAGCCGTGCCTCCAAGGAGCCGGAGTGAGGCAGCCTGCATCCTGCTGTTGACGTTCGGTGAAGTGCTTGTTACCTTGGGACCTGTGCCGGTCCCAAGGGTATCCGAGGGGCAGGTGGTGAGACCCTGACCTCAACCCTGCGTGTCCAGAGGTAGACCCGCCTGTCAACGCGACAGCCTGCTGAGTTTCATGAAGTCAGAGAGAGAAACGCGAGAGCGTGCGTTTGACCGGAGCGAGAGAAAGGCACAGTTTACAAAGCGGCACGGAACAGAAAGAGAGAAAGCATAAGAAGTACAGCAAGTGGACGAAATAATGGGAAAACAGAAGTAAAAGGCGCTGAAAGAAAGTAAAGCAGAGTAAAGGCATGTGATGTGGGCAAGAGGAACGAGAAACAAGCAGACAGGTGGAAGTGTGCACAGTGAAATAAAGGAGACAAATGAAAGCAAGAAGGGGTGCAGGAAGCACCTGAAGGTGAAAGGTTAAAAAGGAAGAGCAAGGAATAAGGAGAGGGGTTAAAGGTCAGAGTGGTCGCGCTTGGGAGGAGCAAAGAGCCCGGCGTTCTCGAAGTCCCTGATACTGTCCCATGTAAGAAGACTTGTGTAAGAAACAAAAGGTACATCCTGACCAGAAGAATTATGTGCGTTTGTTAAAAGACGAAAGTAAAGCAGAGTAGGAAGGGGCCTAAGCTTGGGGAAGGGAACCCTGAGAGTCCTAACAGAGATTAACTTTCATTTTGTGAAACCAAGAGGCATATGCTTGGTGAAGGGAACCCTGAGAGGCCCAACAATTTTGATACTGAAGAAATTGAAGCTTGGGGAAGGGAACCCCCGAGAAGGTGAAAGAGGAACAGTGTTCTATTTCTTTTGTTGTGACAAGTTGAAATTTGGGGAAGGGAATACCAAGGTACCAAAGACATTGCAAGTATTTGAGAATATTGCAAGGGCCCTTTGGAGAAGGTCTTAAGAACAGCCTTTTTTGATAGAACTCATTTTTGTGACATTGTCCAAACTACACCTGGTGAGAAGACCACCTGAAACCAACCTTTGTTTCCTATTTTCTGTTGGACCACTATCCTTCCTTTTTAAAGACTTCCTAACAGATTTTTGTAAACAGTGAGGGCATGCATATGTTTAGACACATTATTGTTCTGGACTTTCAGACATCGACGGCCCTCAGAAACATCAGTTAAGGGAAGCATCCCTTTTAGAGGTAGGGCCAGTTAGGCATTACACCAACTCAGGAACCTTAATAAAGGTTTTGAAACTAAGATCTTTGAGTCTGTGTCTCTCTTGATACCATGCTTGTCTCTCAGAGGAGAGGACATATGGCCCGAACGTGTAGAAGTTGAGGGGGCATACAGCATAACTGGCAGGCCCCAAGAGGGGGGGAATGGGCTCTTCTCCACAGTATAATAGTGAACCGCATGAGTATTGTGCCCAAGGTCACATTCAGAATCTGACACGTGCGCTACAAATACAGCAAATGCAACACGTTCTGTTGCAATCGCAGTCGCCACAACGCAACCACAGCAAGCGCCTATGCAAACACAAGTACAGACCCAGCAAGCACTGGTGTCCCAATGGAATGCGAATACAGGAGCCCCACAAGCATCCACACCCAGGATAGGAGTGTGACCGTGGTCGGAGGAAATCCTTTCATAGATACAGGGATGCATTTCTATCCACAATAGGAAAGCCCACAGAGTGGCCTAATGTGTTCAGTACTATCAGTGACACCAGACACCCAAGAAGAACCGAGGGTCAGGGTAACGATAGGAGGCAAGAAATGTATGTTGCGAAGTACCCAATCTCTGGCCTTGCCATGAATGCGCAGGGATTCTCTGGGGCTATGAGTTTAGTTCCTTTTACTGACGAATAACCATTCTTTATTGGAGAACATGACGTGTCTATGCCACTATTGTATTCTCAGCAGCCAACCAGTTAACATATTAGGATGGGACTTGATTATAAAATTGAATATGTCGCTATCTTTCACCTTTAGACCCAGAAGTATTTTTGTATGGAGTAAATATTTTGTTGACATGGCTTCCTGGATTGATAGGTAAACTGTTGAGAATACCTGAAAATGTTTTGTTTAGACCACAAATACCCATGGATGACGAGGAAGGACAGTTTATTCCCATAGAACTGGAGGCAGCAGTGGTAAGAGAGGAAAGGGTGGTTGTTCATTGGATAGAAAATGTGAGAAGATCATGGAGAACAGTAATAGCCCTTGACGAAGGACAGACTAACAGACTTGACAGATGAGGAGTTGTTCAGAGATGAGAATTGAGATGATGCATTTGTATTTTTTATAAGACTCACTTATAGGATTAAAGTTGATTAAAGAGAAATACCACAGGGAATCGCATAGTAAAAAAGAAACCACCATTTTTCCAGGAAGATTTAGAAAAGGTGCCAAGCATCTTATGGACTTGGTCCATATGATTTGGGTCTATTGAGTGGCGCATGAGCAGTTAAAATTAAGGTCAAACCAGGAGCAATTTTGCCATGAGCAAAGCAGTAGCCCAGGTCTGTAGAAGCAGATGAAGGTATATTTGAAACCATTGCCACTTTAGTACAGCGGGTAATATTGGTGCATTCAGAATCCCCATGTAAATGGCTTTATACCCAGTGAAGAAATCAACAGGGGGGGTTGTGGAGATTTATTCAGGATCTATGTCCCTTAAACAATATTGTTGAAGCAGAGTTTCCACTGGTTCCAAATTCAGCTACGATATTATGTAACATCCAAGCCAAAGCCAAATATTTTACAGTTATATAAAAAATGCCTTCTTTTCATTAACCCTTCATTGAGGACTCATTTGACCTCATTTTGGTCTAGAAACTAGCACTGGAAACACACAAGATTACCTCATGCCTACTCTTGAGTCCCCATCAATCTTTAATGGGGTCGTTCAGATGGACCTAGCTAACTTACAACTTCAGTATGTATATTAGTGTGCAGTGAGACAGAAGAAAAATGCAGAAAAGATTCAGTTCAACTAATGACCATACTAACAGAGAAGGGATACAAAGTAGACAGAGAAATTACAATATTGCCAGGAAGAGGTCCTGTACATAGGACAGCTAATTTCTGAAGAATGGAAAAAACTGAGGTCCGAGAGAGCAGAAACAATCATGAAGACTTCAAAACCTGAGACAGTAAGGGAAATGCAACAATGTTTAGGCCTATTTAATTATTGTAGGGCCTGGGTATTTGAATACAGTACATATATTCTACCACTTTTAAAAGGACTCAAAGAAGCACAGATAGGTAAAAGTGAGATAATATGGACAGATGAGATGACTGAAGGATTTGAAGAATTAAAAAGGGGGTATTGTGCCGCCGCTGTATTAGGAATTCCAGAGAGTTTTACTTCTCTCACATTCAAATGGAGCAGTGATGACAGCAGTCCTTACGCAGAAGACATTAGGATATGGACATAAACCATTATTCTACTATAGTGAGATTTTAGACCCATTAATGAAAGGACATTATCCTTGTCAACAAGCGTTAGCTGCTGCTGCTTAAGCTTTTGAAAAAGCTGCAAGTTTTACAATGGAATGCTCAATGATGTTAATTATTCTCCATTTTAGAGAAACGCAAAAGTACATTGACTACACAAAGAGTATCAGGATATGAAGAGCTATTTTGAATCCAGCGATCAAAATTGTTAGAGGTAGAGTAGTGATTCCAGCGACATGCATAGCAGAACCAGGAGGGAAAGAGGTCTATGTAAATGACTGACCAACGTATACTGAGTTTTATGGTGATATTCCCCATGTTAGAGAAAATGCTTTTGGGGGTAGGAGGGGTTCTATTCATTAACAGTTCTTCAAAAATTTACCGAATGACAGTAGAAGGGCATACAGGATCTGCAGTAGTGAAGCTAAAAAAGAATAGTGAATTTGAAGTGGTGACAAGCGCAAGACTGCTTTCACATTGTTCAGCACTGGGCTGCAGAATTAGTGGCGCTTATGAGGATGAAAAAAGTGTACTCTGACTCTGCCTATGCAACATCAACCGTACACACAGGATTGTCACATTGGAAGGGGGGGGATGTTCCTCCACGCAGACTGTACAAGTGCAACACGCTTCTCTATTAGATTAACTCATCAAGGCACTAAAGCTCCCATTGGCTGTTGCCATGGTGAAATGCGTAGCCCATACTAAGAGGTCGGGCAGGATTTCTCGTGGTAACAAAGCCGCAGAGGTTGAAACGAAAAGGGCAGTGTATTTTCCAAATATTTCTGATTTTGAAGTAGAAAGTGTTAAGTAAATCAGGGCGATGTATGATGGTGAAGGATGGTTTTAATATGTTATCCATTGTACAGTTAATTGAGCCACAAGGTCAATGGGTGTTCTTTATCCCTCACAGAGGCTATATGGAAAGCCAGTAATGCCTCCAGCATTATTGAAGCTGTCGCTGGAGCAGCTTCACTACCCCGCAAACAAAACTAGAGAGAGTCTTGCTGCCATGATCGCTGGTTTTCACCAAATCTGTTAGAACACGTGGCACAGTTTATTGTGAACTTCATTATCTGCCAGAAGTTCACAGTAGGGCACATTTGCGAACAACATTGAGAGGAGCAATCCCTAGACCCAATGGTCCTTTTCAGCATCTACATATAGATTGTGGATATTTTGCAAACATGCAATGGTTACAGATGCATGTTAATGCTAGCATGTCCCTTTCCTTTTCTAGATGGATTGAGGCAAGTCCATGTATACACCCCAATGCCACATGTGCTGCCAAGTTTCTCATATGTGAGGCGTTTCCTGGATGTGTGTGTGCAAAGTCCTGTGGTCTGATAAGGGCCTGCATTTTGTAAATAAATGAGATGTTCAAACAGATCACTCTTTTATTGGGCATAAAGCACACGTTTTCATCTGCCTATCGCCCACAGGTGAATGGTATTTGTGAAAGACTATGACTCCTTAAAGTAAGGATAGTGAAGATCAAGATGACTTTAACGAAAGGGTGGCTTCATTTTCCTACCCCTTGCTCTGTTTGCCCTGAAAAACCAGCCTGGCTCAGATTACCATTCAACTCCTCATGAGTTGGTGATTGGACGCCACATGGGAGTACCCTTTGGTCCTCCCACTGGAATAGAAACTGATGCCCATAGTGTAGCAAAAACATTAGCGGATGAGATGCGTGATTATTTAACAAATATGACCACTAGTGTTTCTTTTATTTCTCAACAAGTCAAAAATCGGAGGGCAGGGGTTGAAGAAGATTGATGAAGACAGCCAAACAATGAATCCTATAGACTTGCTAAAGCAGCCTAGCTTGTACCTAGGGGACTGGGTGCTTATAAAGAGTTTTGTACCCAATTGGAATAAGCCTTGTTTCACAGGTCTGTCCCTAGTATAGGGGGTGGGGTGGTCACTCCCACCGCAGTGAAAATCGAAGGAAGAGGAGCTTGGCTACACCTGAATGATGTAAAACTTTACAAAGGAGAGACCCTGATCCCTCCTGCATCCACTGTCGGTGAAGCAAGAGATGTTTTGTGAGTTCAGGCAAGATCAGCTACCAAGAGCCAAAACAAAACAGATTAAGTAAAAACGATTTGAACTTTTGGCTATTCCCAAGTTTAAAGGGAAAACAAATTAACTTTATAAAGCATCAATTGAATGATTCCAGTTAGGCTAAAGCGACAATGTGTTGGAGATAAAACAAAGATTGCACATGACACTTTATGTTGCCTATAACGTTGCACACATTTCTGCATGTTTTTGTATACATTCTTCAGTCTTATCCAGCTTTAGTAAGAAAACACGTTGATATTGTAACATTTTTGGGAAATCCTAAAAACAGTTTTATTATTTTCAGGATCATCATGTCAATCATTTTACTGTTTCTATTATAAAAGAGTGTGGTTGTTATAAAGAATTAAAAAAATTATATGTTGATTTAAAGAGAATGTGAATTTTCCAATTTGTAAGGGAGACACTGCCAGCAAGAAGACTGAGAAGTTCTTTTGCAGTACTTCTTGTAACCTCATTCTGTAAAATGATTTGTCTTTTCTTCCTTATGGCATTTTGAAAAATAATGTTCTATAATACAGATTAAGTGTTCAGCAATGAGACCTCTATTTCTATTCCTAACAAAATCAGTGATATTCTTCTGGATCTTTCCAAGAAAATTATCTTGATTTAAGAGAGATGCTGACGAAGATAACGAGGATATAAATGCATACCTTGATTACTGAGCGCATTTAAAAAATAAAGTGATATCAGCTCATGAAGGAGGTGGGGAGGAGAATGTCAGATGAGAGCTGCTATGTGCGTTCTCGCATCCCTTATGCCATGAGCACAGCCAGAACATTTATCGCATTAGAAATACCTGTACATGATGCAAAGTGCCTTAGCCATTTAGCAGCATATACGGAAAGAGGTCTATTTGAAGGAAGATGGGCAAACCTACGGTGAAGGTTGAAAAAGGACGTTCCCATATGAAGATGCATACATAAAAATGCAGAAAATGGCAAAAGACCTAGATTGGAAAAGCAGAATGCTCAAGTATTCAGTCAGTTGTATAACTGGAGAACAAATAAGGACTGTTGAGTAAAAGAGACTGGATTGTGCAGACACATGGCTAATGCCAGAATACGGGGAGAGGCCTCATCTATTAGTATATGCACGAGTAGCCACTAGTACAGGATGGGAAGACAGAATGTTAGCATGCAGTGCACACTTACTGATGTCAGCACCAGTACAGGTATTGCAAATGGTGAATGATGGATGCCTGAAAGAATTGGTTAAGTATTTGAAATTAACATGGGTAGAAAATGAAGCAGGACCTGTATCCATATTGCCCATGAAGAATACAACATTGGGCCTCATTACGGGTCTGGCGGTAACCGTGCTGGCCTGCAAATATTTAACAGTTCCTGACTTCCCGGTAACACCAGGGGATTACAACCCTGGCGTCCCGGAAAGTCAGGTGCCTGCAAATTGTAAGTCCCCATTCCTATACTCTATGGGAGTGGGGACACAGAAGCACCTGCACTACTGTTAACAGTGCTGGTGCTCCGTGACGGCTATGCCAACCGTGGCCGCTGTGCCCGGCAGGGTCAGACCTGTTCGTCAAGGTGGCTCCGGCAGCCAAACCTGTTATCTGTTCGGAAACAGCAGTGCCGGTAAGCTTACCTGCACCATTGCTTCCAGAGTGGGAAACTTAGAATGAGGCCCATTGTTCTTTCAGAAACAAGGGCCTGACCAAAGTTGGAGAAAACAAAGATTGCAAGCAAATAACTGATGTACCAGGAATGAATGGAGGAACTGCTGTGCTAATGGACCACTATTGGGCCTGTAGATCCAAAGCTTAAATGAGCTGCCTGAAAATTGGGGACGAATATGCTCTATAGTGATCATACATGTTCCTGCATTGGTGATTCCCCAAAGTGATCTCCACATCCATAGCTTTCCAAAAAAAAGTATGCACACCAGAGGAATAAGAGGTCGCTTAACCTCATCCGACAGAAGAGTGAGAACTTTTTTTCAGCAAAATCAATAGTAGCCTATCACAACATCCCAGCTGAGCATAAATTGTTAAGTAGAATGGCAGTAATATTTAAAGCTATATTCATGCCAGGCAGTGTTCCAGATAAGATTTTGAGGTGGGAGTATTTTATGCATTATTTTTCAAATTAGAGCGTAAATGCAATTTCAAGAGAGTAAAAATTAGTTTTCTCCTCTGCAAGAGAGTAAAACGTATTCAACATACACCCAAAGCATATGTAAAATCAGACCTGCAGCCCAAAAGAGTTGTAGATCAAAGTTGTCTGGCTTGGCTTTAACCATTTTATTACACTTGTGGAAAATATTCTGTCATAAAAAAAACTTACAAGTACCTGGTACTTCTGTAAGCCTAATTGGTGGTGATGGTGCTGTCTCTGTAGTCAACGTTGGTGGTGTTAATAGGGCCAATTGCTACTGAGGGCATGGTTGGCAACAATGGCGCTGCTTCTGAAAGTATGATGGGTTCACATGGTGCTGTCTGCTGGGCCCTGCATTGTGGTGTTGGTTGCACTGGGCTATGGGGGTGGCAAGAGTAGTGCTGTTGCCGACATGAAGTCCTGGGTGGCTTAGGGTATGGCACTGCCCTGGAAAGTGGCGTTGGTGTACCAGCGCTGCTGCTCAGACCATGGGTGGTCATGGCAATGCCTTTTAGGCCTTGGGTTATATTGTTGGTTGTACTCTCAGAATTATCTTTGATGGTGGTGTTGGGGCTGCCACTGCCTCTGCAGCCAGTGGTGGTGACTGAGAGGCTGATTAGTAGGTTTGGTGGTGCCTGGGTGGTACTGCTTGTTGTACTGGGTCATGGATGGTGATGGCAACAGTTGAGCTGGTGCTGCTGTTGACTTCCTGAGGGTGGTGGCAGCACGGTCTCTGCAGCCCTGGATGGTGGTATTGCTGAGGCCCGTGCTGATACTGTGGCCCATGGTAAGTTGCGAGAGGGAGGTGCATGACACAGTGTACGCAGGAAAGGGTGCAAGGGAGTGCATGACTATGAGTAAGGATGATGTGAGAGCAAGTGGGTGCACACTGTGCAGCAGCTGCGATAGAGAGCATGCAAGACAGGGAGAGTGTGCATGCATGGCTACAAGAGTGTGTGCTACAGAGAGAGAATCGGGTGTGCATGAATGGGATTCAGTGTGTGCAATGCTGGTGTGAAAGTATATGCACCTGAGGGGAAGGGAAGGTGGTGTCAGAATAGATGCACGGAGGAGGCAGATGACCGTTCAGATTGCCGAACGGAGGGGGGAGGGCGCACACAGGAAACCGCGAAACATAAAAAGTGAAAGGGTTTTAAAAAATAACGAGGAAGAGGGCACCAACAGGGAATGGCTGGGGGATGAAAAGAGAAATGGCAGCAGGTAAACAAAGCAGTGAAAACAGCACTATTTGAAGGAAAAAGCAAAGAAAAATTGCCATCAATGGTCTTGACGACACTGGGAAGGTGTTGCTCAATAAAGAGGCTAATTCAGGGCTAGATTAACTTTTCAGGTCTCTTCCCCTTGCATGTCAAAGTGACAGATAGGGTCAGCAGGACGAGGCTCAAAAGGTTACCAGAGCTCCACTACAAGTTTCCTAGCACACCGGAGATGGCAGAGCCAATATGGGAACAAGTTTGTGATGGGCCCAAACGCTCCAAGCAGCGTGCCTGCTTTTTGTGTGCGCTATATTTCCCTTTCCACCCACCCCCACTCACTACAGCAGACACACTGACAGGAAGCAGCAGAGCAAAGAAGTGTTCACATCTCAATTGAAGTCTGCATATCAAAAGAAGACAGGAGGGCCGTCATTAAGCATTTACTCCCCCAGCCTGGAGGAGGACGTTTAACATTTAGATTTTCATGGCCATTACGGCATATTAAGCAAGAATGGTGGCCCCCTGCAAACAGCTGAGTTTGCAATTTTATTGAAAATTGCAGATTCACTATAAACTGAAGGGTCTCATATTAAGCAAGGAAAGTAAACTAATATACCCATTGCACAATATGCATACATTTCAGACTGTCGGGGCATGGTACCTAGTTAGTTTTTCTAGCAATGCTTGTTTGAAGGAGTCTCCTGCACTGTGGTCTGGGCTCCCTGTACCATGGTTTACAAAACTGTACTTGCCCCCCAGGCCAACAGTTGCAAACTCCCAAAGCCCCCCCCCCCACCAACGCCTCCCCCATCATAGTCAAGACCCAAATAATGCCATGGTTGTGTACTTCAGTTAAAAAGGCTACTGCAAGTTAGACCAGTCCAAGACGTGGCCCTGAACAGTACATCTTTAAACACATCCTAACCCTCCACTCCACTGCAACAACATTTCATAGGGGCAGGATCCCAAAACATTTCCCACACAAATCTAGATACAGAGATATTGCACTGCAGTCCTTGCTGTGCTTAAACAATTTAACAACAGCTAAACCAATACTGCAAAGGCATTTCAATGCGTCATTTAAAGCATAATATAAAATGTACATTTGCTCAGATCAGAGACTCCCTGTATTGCTCTCCTCTGAAAAGTGCACAGAACTACCATAAATCACCAATGCAATTATAGAGCAAATACTTCAACCCAAAAACAAAACAGACACATAATAACTCACAGCCACGCACGCTTTAGAAGATAATCAGCTCTTTACGGCTATTTATTCAAAGATTACAAATACATAGAAATAACTCATAGAACTAACATGGACATAGATCACAGAAAAAGTAAAGAAGTCAAAGAAAGAATACATCACTGTGAGCGTATTATCATTCTTCATCTCGCCCATTTACTGCTGGAAGACCCCGAGGACAGCCAGGACGAGAGTGCCACAGCTCACAGGAAGGCCAGACGGAGCGTCCTTCTTTGGCTGAAGTCTCACCTGACCCCTCCAGGTTTCCGCCTATATAGGCACTCCAAAAAAAGGAGTTAATTCTCGAACCTTCTGGAATTGCACCTGTGCAGTTGAGAAACAGCCGTCGGTTGCCAGCTGGGTCAATCGAGAGCTCCCCCCCAAGGAATGCAGGGCCTCCCTGCTCTAAAAACATGCTCCACGGAGAACAGTTTCCCAGCATAAATGGCCTTGACTGCATACCAAGTTTGAAAAAAACATGTTGTTCTCAGCACTGTGAATCTAACACTTCAGCAAAATGTGTGCAGCCTTTCACTGCGGAGTGAAGTAAATATCCAGCATGGCTGCCAGCACTCCCAGAATGCATTGTGCCTGCGCCATTTTGAACTAAGCATAAATTAAGCAGAACACTTCCCCATCCGTAACAGCTTTGAATTTCCAGTATGGTAATGAAAATGACACGTGGCCGCGCATAGTCTGCACTTACAAACTGCTAGATGGTGTGGGGAATGGGACCTAAACAATACATGCTGTCCGCAGCACACTCCTTCTGCCGGCACTATACACCGGCCTCTGAAGGAGCATTAAATGAACGTCCTTGTCTAGCATATTACGCCCTACCCCAGGCATTGGCATCCACCATTTCTGTGAGGTTCGGGCAGAGTCTGAAGAGCAGTAATCGCTTCAGTGAGCATCGCAGCTCGAGAGCTGGATTAAATATGCCGATTAAGTTAATGGAAGCCTGCGTGCCAACATTGCAGACCGTCATCATTATCAGCTACAGACAATATTACGCCTTGGAGGTTGGAAGAATGCACAGCCGACTCAGAGCTAGTAAACAGGTACAGCTCACAAAAACTTGCGGCAAAAGCAGGTCAGAGTGGCGTGGAGATGGGTACAGCCCAGAGTACGAGAGCGAAAGGCTAAGAATGGCATTTCCCGGAAACTAGCATTTTAGAGCACATACAAATAATAGCAAAGCAAAGTGTCTACTATTTAAAGGTGGGAGACGTACATGCCCCATTATCCTCGGCGCAATAGGAGATTATGTCCGTTCTTTTACGACGCATTATGGCAGATTCCTTCTGCTTCCAAGCGCTGGAAACAGTTGTCACCATTAATCAATTTAACGATTCTCTGTATACAGTGGCAGAGCCAGGGGAGGGGCTGCCTACCGCAGCTCCCCTCTGGTGCCCAGTGCGCCCCCAAGCTGGTGCTCTGTTTAACCCCCCCTACCTCCTCGGCTCATATGCTCGATTTATTTGGCTCAGGAGAAGGAGGAAGCCTCAGGGACCCCTTTCTTGTAACACAGCACGGGCCAACCATAAATCTTTTTTGGTTAAGAAAAAAAAAAACATACCTTTCTTATTGCGAATCCACAGGGCACGGGCCTGCCTCAGTGAGTGCAGGACTAAAGGAGCTGTTTAGGGATTTTATGAAGCCCTAACAGAGCGAGCGCTGCCCAGTGAACTGTCTCTGACTTATTCAGTCACACGTGCGTCGGGAATGTTCCAAGCAACTTGGGCCCGGGCAAACTCCGCCTCTTCCAGTCCCTCCCTGAACACCGAAGCCAGCCCAGCCCAGCACCAGCCCTGCTTGCAATTGCAAAGTGCACTGCACACTTGCACTACAAAAACATAAAAACGGAATTTCAATCAGTTTATCGTTACAAACAAGGTAATGGTTATTTATTCATAATTAAATTGTTCACGATGTTTATACCGGCATACCATTACAACCCTAGCGTAAACAGTACTCAGAAGAAAATTAAATGCATCGTAATGGCTTTAATTACATGCGTATAAAGCAAAGATACGGACCTTATCTGTAGGGCTGATGCCAGGAATTTGGACAGCAGTGAACGCCAAGTGGTTACAAATAACTAGGTGGGAGCTGTTACAAACAATGAATACGACAATTCTTAGAGAAGAATTGAGGGCCATCGGACTTGTGACCCTCCAGAACAAGTATGTGTTAGACTTGATTACAGCAATGGAAGATGGCGTGTGCGCTAAGATCAGGCCTTCTTGCTGTACCTGGCCATGATGGATAGAATAGAACTCTGACTGAAGCAATAACACGGTTGTCAACCCTGCACATGAAAATGGAGGAAAAAGTAGATGAGACAGACGCTGAAGACTGTTTTTTGTCTTTGTTCTCACGGTTTCCAACCTGGCTGGTGAATGCTTTAAGCTGCTTGGAGCAATTCTACTGTTAGTATTTCTGGGATTCTGTCTTATAAGAATAATCATAGGGCGGTGCAAGAAGACGGCAAAGAAAGCTATTGGGATGAAGTTAATGATCACTGTGACTGACGAGCACACACAGACTGAAAGCATCACCCATCAACACCTGAAAAGAAGTACTCCAACACTCCCAGGAACGAAATGCTATTACCCCAAGGCTATGTGGGACGTTGGGTATTCTGTCAACCGACTGGGGAGTGTTGCTATATGACCTGGAGTGTGGATGCGCACACAAACAATGCAGGTGTCCTGGTGTCATAAATCACCCAAGTATCTTATGAAAAGGATACAGTAACCAAAAGGATACAATTGGTAGGGCTCTTCCGGATCCTTGATAAATCACATGGCTTGACAGTAGTGAAGTCAAATTAGACCTTCCAAATGATACCACTCTCTGACTAGTAAAACAGGCAGAGAGAGGGATCACTGGAAAGGGCGTGGGAGCATCATAGGAAGTCAGCCTAGGATAAAATAAAGTATAATGAGAAAGTGTCCCAACTAAACTCTCAGTAATAGCACAGCAATAGCAATTAGTACAACACTAACCTGTAGACTTAGAACTGGAGTCTCCACCAACAAGTCTCTGAAGAAATCCAGGAATGAAACGACAAAAGGAGGGAAGATTAGTAAGGGAAACTTATCCCGAACGGCACGAGGCTCACGCTAGATACCGGGTTGGTGCACCACAGGATAGCGTCCAAAGTACTGTGCACAATCACCTTCAAATAAACAGTTGTTGGTAATACTTCCTTTGCCACGTAGAACAGAAAAATGATGAATAGAGTCCACCTGTTATCTCATCACAGGTGCCAAGGATTAAATCCAAAGCGAAGCACAACTTGCGTGTGGAATTACACGTTTTAAAGAGTTAAAAAAACGTGTGCAATTATACACGCGACAAAGGTTCACGCAGCCTGGACAGCTGCGCTTAAAAAGTACAGTAGACAGCGTGTGGTTTTACACGCAGCCAGGACCGCAGCGCGTAAATGGTATAGTAGACCGTGTGTGGTTTTACACGTGACAGAAGTACACGCAGCCAGGACAGCCGCACTTGAAGAGTTCCAGAATCCGCTTGGGATTTTACACGTGACAAACTTACACACAGTCAGGAAAGCAGCATGCAAAGATATCGGGAACCTGCATGTGTTAATACACGCGACTGAAGTGCACGCAGACAGTGCTGCCAGAACTCGCGTGTGAAGGAAAGCCGTCTGTTGTTGGTCTTCTACTGGACGACTGCTGAAGATAGCATGTAGAAATTTCACGTGAACAGGAAAAAACTGCCGTAACTTCCAGAGTGCAGCTCCAGGAGTTTGCGTGTGGAAGAAAAACACGCAGACGAAAGCCAAAGAAGTAACTGAAGAGATGCGAGGACGCAGATCAAGGATTCAGCTACCAAATGCCATGTTGGTTCAGAAGCAGCGAGCAACGTCTCCACGCTGCTTATGAACATAATGCAGTAACACACGTGACTACCCTGAATCACGTGAATTCAACGACGTGAATAATGCAAACGTCGTTTTCCAGGCAGGACATCAAACAACCTCCATCTAGAATAGAAAGGTCTAGCAGTTCTATGAGAATAATCCGTTCTGTGTGAAGACGGTGTTCCAGGTCCAGAGGTAATATGTCCACCATGCATGACACCTGGGGGTATGGGGGGGTGACAAAGACATGGATTCCGAAGAAACCACAGTGGGAAGAAAAGTCACGTCATAAGGAGAAGAAACAAGGACGCACTGAAACAATATGTGAATACTTAAAGAATGAAGATGCGACTGAAGTAACAAAGTAAACATTTATGCAAATACAAAGAAATTCTATACACTGAGAAGATAAGTGAGAAGAGATGCAGTAGATGTACATACGCAGTAACAAAGCTTGCTGCAGTAGAAAATATAACATGGATAAAGCAGCCATGATAAGCAAATGGATGTCAACACTATAAATAGTAAGCAAGAAGCCTGAAGGAGAGAGACCAAGGCTGCAGAGCTGGAAGATGCTGGAATACAGCTCTCTGCAAGAGCAAACAATATTTGCTTGGGTCAGGATCAAAGATGCCGCACCACGAAGCAATTACAAGGCACTAAAGGAGTCGAAGTGGATGATCAACATCCGCATATTTCTCTTAGATTAAGCAAAGGAGTGAACGTTTTCAAGTTCCAAGTATTGAACAATCAAAAATGCAGAAAGCATATGCAAGATGGAGAAACCAAGTCTCCAGACGGCGAGGAGTAATGGCACCCAGTATAATTGAATCAAATAGTACTAAATAGAAGGACAGGATGGACACAATCATTGTCTCCTCACACGTAGTGCAAGACCAAAATACACGGCTTATTCATTAAGCTCCAGGCGAAGATAGCAATCTACCTTCACTCCCTTTAAAGTTCTGAGGAAGAGAACTGTCAACAAGGTCAACTACAAAGAAGAAACCTTGGCTTCGGGCCTAAGTGATGAGAGATGGTAGGCTAATTGGCCAAGTAGGCAGTTGTCTGACGTTGTTCCCCGAACCTGGGTTTCGTTTTGGTTATGTGCTGGGAAGGAGCTGACTGTCCAAGGTTGGAAGAGAATGCCAACCAATCATAAGGACCTATGCAATGATGAGTTATACATTATTGCAGAAGCCAATCCGCTGCTGTTATTCTGCTATTATCTGTATTATACGCAGTTAGAGATAGTTCAATGTGTGCCCACCAGATAAGGGGCAGCCAATAATGTTACTAATACCTAAATAAGCTATAGGTATATATGTTCTCCTAACCAATGCCAACGTCAGATCGGTTTTACTGTTTGCCACGTAGGATGACATCATAGCTGACGTACATTGAGATATAAAGCTTTTGTGTAACCAAAATGTGTTTGAGAGTGTGTGAGCTGCAATCGGTTTGTTCACTAGGTTTCCCTACTTTATTGAGCTGATAATAAAGTAGTATGTTGTCATATTCTTTGAGTCTGTCCGGTTACTTGGCATGAGATAATATTTTCGTAGTCCCATCTGGCACTTTGAAAGCTCCAGGTGCTACTTCACACCAGCCTGAACGACGATGAACAATGGGACTGCTCATGAGCGGGTGGAAGTCGTCCTATCCCCTTGTCTAGAATCAACAGACTGAAAGATGTCCTGTATGACCCAGTAAACAAAAGTAGATGCTAGAGGGACTGTGAAGTGACGCACTCCTTGGCCTGGGCCTAAGCCTTTCGAGGGAATAACAGTACCTCGCAAATTGATTACATTTTTCTATCCATGCAATTATGGGGTAACGCAAAAGATTTTGAGGTTCTGGAACAACCGGGAAGTGGTATCTAACAAAACGGGAATGGGGTCAGTATTATGACTCATTAATTACCAAAACTACTATTTGTGTTCTCTGCTGTAACCCTGGCCAGAAGAACACCCTAGCCCTGCAGGGTGGTCTCGCCCTAGGTTGCGGTGGTGCACCGCCTATGTAAGAGGGATAGAAAAGGAGATGCCAACCCTAACTCTACAATGAGTAGTGGATAGGCTGCTCAATCTGGGAACCAGTCCCAGAGGAGCATAAAAGCGCTTTGCCGAGATGAAACAGTTCACAGGGGAATAATTTGCATTAACAATTAGTTATTTATAACATGTCTCGTGTAGATTAGTGTGATGGATTCACCTGGTTTGAACCGAATTGCAGTCGTTTCACGGGTGTTCTCTCCTCCCAACATGGCGTCCCAGCCTGCACAGAGTGACAGGCTAGTTCCTTCAGCCTTAGGGAGCGCACAACTTCCGGATGAGGACACTTCTCCTATTGTTGTTTTGACCTGTATTTACATCCGGAGGACGGGAGACTTATCACGTAGCTACTCTCTTAGGAGTCGCCACACGCTCCGTAAATTTGCAGTAGGTTTAATCTGTTCCTTTCCAAAAGCTTGAACTCTGGTCTACTCTCTCTCATCTAAATCTCACTCATTTTGGATTCTCAGACTGTTTATCCCTTGAGGTACACGGTCTACGAACCTCTATGGCCTGTGCCTGACCGCAACTTCTGGATTGCGGCTCTCTGACCGGTCCATTTATCATCTCCGTCCTTGCAGGTAAGTCTTTAATTCTCATCAGCGAGGACTACATTCCTAACAGCTGTTCTATAGCCTTTGATGGCATACCTATTAACGTGGGTTCCTCTATCAAAGACTCTGGTTCAGACGGGTATTGCCGGGACTACATCTCCCATGATCCTTCGCTTCAAATAAGGCCGTTTCATCTTATCCGTTCAGGTTAGCTGCCAAACATCTTCCAGCATCACTGTGCGACCCACACTATCATTCCTTTCTTATGCGGTGGTTATTATCTTCTTTACCTCAGTAGTCCGGAAGGGAGTTGTCTGCGGATCTGCTATCTGCAACGACATTCTGGGAAAAGACACTCCCTCTTCCACCTTGTGGTCAGATCTTTTGGAATCGACAGGTTAGATCCTGTTTACTCTGCTATACCTACTCTATATCTAATTAACTCTACTCCTCCTGTTCAGTCTTGCTAAGCAGTGCAGTCATTTCCTATCCTTCTCCGACGGGACAGCGCCAGGAATACATCAGCGTTTCTCCTCTCCTGCCATGAGAGACCATTAAACTACGCTCTCCAGCAGCTCAGCCTAGGGTTTTTTCCCCCATGAGCGTTTCCCTGGATTCTCTTCGTTATCAAGCCAGTTAGTGCCGGATCACCCAGGAATTTGCACGGAGATTCCTATTAGCAGCATTAGCAGATCCATCCCCGAGGCTAAAGGTAGGAGATCTTCTAGGCTCTATTTGTTATTCTGAGTATCACTTGTAACCCTAGCATAACAGATAGCTACGCCTGAAATTAGGCACATAGGGATCCTCTAGCCCTATAATTCCTGAGCTCACAGAAGATCTCATTATGGATCAACAGATACAGCAGTTGATAGCGGCGGTACAACATTTAAAACAGGAAAATGCCACATTAAGACAACAGCAACAAGACAATGGCGTATTAAGGCAGCAACAACAACAACTACAGCAGGCCAGCCGAGCCCCCCATTGTTCCGAGGTCCCACCTGGTCCGCTTTCAGGTGGGCAGTTTGGTGGACATCCTCATAAGGTTAAGGAGTTTATAGATTCCTGCGCTGTACAATTTGCCTTCAAGGGAGCATATTTTAACACGGACAGAGACCGAGTGGGATACATGATTTCACAAATGACTGGACCTGCGTTAGGTTGGGTAACACCTTTTAGTTAATTCCAATAACCAGATCCTAGATTCACATACAGCATTCTGCAATAGCGTTCGGAGTATGTTTGGAAGTCAGGAACTCACAGTAGCAGCCCAGGAACATCTTCTGGATTTCAAACAAGGCAATCAGGACATCCTAACATATATTACTAAGTTTAAACAGATGGCAGGGGAGACACATTGGGCAGATGAGGCGTTGACCACTATCTTCCGCAGAGGATTGTCTGAAGATCTTAAGGATGAGGTTTCAAGAGTACCTCGCACCCAGTCTCTGACAGAATCTATAGCTCTTGTCCTGCCGATAGATTATCGCATGAAGGAGCGACAAAGTGAAAGAAGCGATGGTTCTATTGGCCCTCTACAGAGTCTTCTACTACCAGCCAGACCGTGTCAGTTGAAGAGCCGATGCAGTTAGGGGCTGCGGCCCGTGGTCCTGTGTCTCCAGAGGAACGCGCTCGTAGACTGACTTTGGGCTTGTGTATATATTGTGGGGCCAATACCCATACTGTCCAGGAATATCCCATTGCTCCACCCCGGCGATCGGGAAAAGCCAACGCCCGACCGTAAGAGGAACCACGGTTCGGGAGCCTTTTCAAGTGAACGGTTCCTCTTCTTTCATGCTTGATTTGGTTCAATCGTCTCCTAGCACAAGGCCAACGGACACCAGAATGATGGTGCTTAAGATATCGTTTGCCTTTGGGGGATTAGTGTTGTGAGACATCCCAGCGTTAGTGGACAGTGGGGCAGCTGGGAACGTTGATGATTTATGGGCATCAGCTCATGGCATCCCTTGTTCTTCTAAGAACATATCCATCCCAGTGGAAAGTGTGGACGGAAGTCCTTTGGTCTCTGGCCCCATTAAAGACCAAACATGACCTTTAGAAATGTCTATCTCCACTCATTCCGAAGTTCTCACATTAGACATTAACCAAGCAGCTCATCATCCAGTGATTCTGGGACTGCCATGGTTAAAACAACATAACCCTTTCATAAATTGGTCTGCTGGGTCATTTTATTTGGGGACAGAGTACTGTCTTGGACATTGTATTAAGGGCCATCCTCCGATACCCATGGAATCCGTTACTACTTCTATGGATTCTCCTAAAGTCACTTCGCTCAACCAAGTAGCAGGCCTTCCAGAACACTACCATGAGATTTAATCTGTCTTCTCTTCATCAGAATACACAGAATTGCCTCCACATAGAAGAGATGACTGCATAATCGATTTGATCCCGGACCAACCTCTACCTTTTGGTAGGATGTACATATTGTCTGCCTCAGAAAAGGAGGTGCTCAGCGAGTTCCTACAGTCCAAGATCAAGAATGACCTTATCACAGAATCAACCTCGCCTGCAGAAGCATCATTGTTTTTCATCCCCAAGAAGAATATCTCACAGTTACATCCGCGCATCGATTTCTGGGGACTTAATAAGATAACCATCCCAGATAAGCACCCTATGCCGTTAATACCGGACATATTGGAAGCAGTCAAAGGGGCTAGGATTCATACCAAACTAGACCTCCGGGGTGCCTATCATCTAATACGCATTAGAGGGGGGGGCGAATGGAAGACGGCTTTTCGCACTCCATTTTGTCATTACCAGTACAGGGTGATGCCCTTTGGTATTTCGAATGCCCCCGCAGTTTTCCAAAGGTTTATGGACCACCTCTTTGCAGATATTCTTCTTCACTATGTCATTATATATTTAGATGACATTCTTGTTTTCTCTTTGTCACTTCAGGAACATAAACATGTTCGACAGGTCCTTACTAGGCTTCATCACAATCGTTTGTATTGTAAGATTGACAAATGTGTTTTTCATCATTCACAGGTATCTTATCTGGGCTATGTCTTGTCAGATGCAGGGAAAGCCATGGACCCTGAAAAGGTTTCCGCTGTTCAGAACTGGCCGGCTCCCACTTCTGTGAAGGAGATGCAAAGATTTGTGGGATTCGCAAATTGTTACCAATGATTTATCCCTCACTTCTCAAGTCTTAGGTATACATTAACATCACTTCTCAAGAAAGGGGTTCCATTCTTATGGTCATTGGATTCCCAACGGGCTTTCGAAGAATTGAAAAGACTTCACATCCGCTCCAGTCCTGATAACTCTGTATCAAAACAATGGAGTCATAGTAGAGACGGATGCGTCCCATTATGCTCTCTGAGACATTTTGTTACAGAAAGATAACCAAGGACAGGAGCGTTCCATTGCATATCTGTCCAAAACTCTAGCACCGGCAGAGTTGAACTACACCGTTTTGGAATAGGAACTCTTGGCGATTAAACAGGCTTTCGAAGAGTGGCGACACTTGTTACTGGGAGCCAAACACGCGGTTGAGGTCAGAACAGACCACCATAATCTCAGGGCTCTCCAGTACGCTCAGGCCTGCAACAGTCGTCAAGCCCGTTGGGCTCATTTTTTTTCTCCATTCCGAATTACTTTCACCTTCATTCCAGGGAGATACAATCTTTGTGCAGATACCCTTTCTAGAAAGGAGACGATTCCTTACAATCAATCCAGAACCGAACCCATTTTTCCACAAAGTCAAGTGGTTCATCTGGTCATTACTGATTTCTTCACCCGCGTAAGAGAACAGTCGGGGTTATTAACCAAAGGACAAAAAGACAAACTAAGGCCGCACTCTTTGATAGAGGAGGAGGGCTGCTATTTTCAGGGACAAAAGGTGTTCCAAATGAACTATTGAGAAGAGAGGTCCTGGGACTGTGTCATGATTCTAAGGTTTCAGGACATTGTGGTACTGCTAATACCCAAGAATTAGTAGCACTTTACTTCTGGTGGCCCTCCTGGAAGAAAGATGTAAGAGACTATGTAGGTTCATGCCCTTTGTGTCTACAATCTAAAACCATGTGTCATTCCCCCTTAGGGGAACTGGTGAAGATGCCTTTACCATCATGTCCTTTGCAAATCCTTTCCACCGATTTTTGTGGACAAATTACCTTCCTCCAGGGGTTGTTCAACTATCATGGTTACTATCGACTCTTTTTCTAAAATAGCTAATTTCATCCCATTAGCCAACCTCCCTTCCACTGCTCAGATGGCTCGAGTCTTCATTGAGAGATTTTTTTCTTTACATGATTTACCAGGGACTATTATATGTGACGAGGTTCCCAATATACCTCCCACTATTGGAAGCAAGTTTGCCAGTTCCTGGGTAGCTCTAGAGCCCTCAGTTCTGGTTATCATTGTCATGATGCCTGCCCCCGAGAAGCCAGACCAGGCCCAGCAACCCCGGAAGCAGGCATCATGCCATTTAGAGCATGCCCAAAAACCCCAGTTAGGGGCTGTTTGGGTGCAGTCCTGGCACCTATGGCGCCAGGCTCATAAGGATAAAGTCAGTCCTGGAGCCATGGGCGCTAGGCTCATTTCAGAAAACGTACCTGATGCAGACCATGCTGCATACTCACCTGGTGCAGACATGCTGCACGAAGCCACAAGCCAAATGGGGCTTAGGAGGGACTATTTACTTAAGGGACTACTTTTTTCTCGGGTGGGGGATGTGGAAGAATACTTACCTGGGACTTCTTCCTAGGCTATTTAAACCACGCCCGGACAGCCACACGTGCTTCACGTTATTCTGCATCCAGCAGCGTAACGCTCCCTGTGCCTGCAGCAGCTTCCAGTCTACTGCCACGCCCGCTTCAAGCCCGGAGCTTCTAGAAATAAGAAGAAAGAAGGAGAAGAGGTTAGAACAGGAGCATCACAGTAATCCTTACCTGAATCCTTGATCCATCACGCACTCGAGCTGGAAGCAAGAAGTCACACGTGCGTCGCCTCGCATCTCACGGCGCCGCGCTGAACTCACCGGCCTTCGCTGCATCTCCGCATTCCATCGCGATCTTCAGCATCTCCCGGCCGCTCGCCTACACCTAGGGAGACAAGAACAACAAGGTGAGCTAAGGGAAAACAAAAGTAAGCAAGCTACCCCCAAAGACTTACCGGATTACCGCGGGGGATACTCACCTAATCTCGGGTCGGCGCAGTTAACTCTGCATCACTGCCGCACCCCGGCCCCTAAGGGGAAACCACTGGACATTACAAGCTACCCGCCCCCAAAGACTTACCTGATTTACCGCAGGGGAAACTCACCTCATATCGGGTCGGCGCAGTTAACTCTGCATCACTGCCGTACCCCGGCCCCTAAGGGGAAAACCACTATAGACTTACCTGACTCTCACCAACTGCCCTTTGGACTCTCCGTGGTGGTTAAGTTGGCAACCTACAAGGAATTGGAAAGCGTGAAGATCAGACATTTGAACTCTTACAAACTATTGGATCCTAGAGTCAATACTGGAACTCACCAATTCCTCCACGCCAGTGAAGTAACTGGTCATCTACGCGCCCCTGCGCTCGATGCAGGATGGAGAGCCCACCTTTCTAAACCATCAGGTGAGAACAAGAGGGAACATCGGGAGTGGTCAGTTGGCAGACAACGGGAGTGGAAGGTGGGTTAACGCTCAAATTACGGGAGGTTAATTCCCTTTCTCCTTTGCAGAAAGATATTCATACGAGCCGACAAACGAAGTAAGTGGGGGTGTCCAGTCAGTCATCTCGGCTCTACGTGGCACCAGGCCGGTCCAGATCGACGTCCCCGTGGGAACCAGGTGAGCGTAACAATCATCCTCAGTCGAACGGACAGATGGAACGATCAAATCAAACTCTTGAAGGATACCTAAGGAATTACGTTGCTCCAGCTCAGGACGATTGGAAGGAACTGTTACCACTAGTGGAATGTGCCTATAACAATTCTTACCATTCCACAATCAAGATGTCATTAAACTGCACTAATGGGTTTCACCCCTCCACCTTTCCTGTGCTGAAACATTCAACGTCTCATTTCCCAGATATGGATCATCTGAGGAAACAGCTCCAACATTGTCATACCTCCGCCAGAATTGCGCTTAAGGACTCCCAAAATCATGTAAAGCGGTTTGCTGACAGACATCGAACACCCGCTCCAGTCATAAAGCCGGGCGATTTTGTTTGGTTGTCCTTGCGCTTTCTCCCATGACATCTAGTACCATCTAAACTATCCCCAAGGTTTTTTGGTCCTTTTCGTGTTCTAGCATTGATAGGACCAGCGGCCTTCCGACTACGTCTCCCTAATTCCTGGGCTTGGATTCATCCGGTTTTTCATATTTCTCAGTTGAAACCAGACCAAAGGAGTAGGTTCCATCCTAAAGCCACAGCAAGTCCTCTGCCTATCCTTACCTCTTTGGGTCCAGAATTTGAAGTAGCAGATATCTGTGATTCGCGATACCATCGGGGAAAATTTCAGTACCTGGTGGACTGGAAGGGGTACTCCCCCGCGGAACGATCTTGGTAACCTACAACTGCCATAAATTCACCACGCCTGGTGAAACGGTTTCACCGGAATCATCCGAGTAAACCAAGAGTGACTCCCTCTAAGAGGGGGCATACTGTGATGGATTCACCTGCTTTTAACCGAATTGCAGTCGGTTCACGGGTGTTCTTTCCTCCCAACATGGCGTCCCAACCTGCACAAAGTAACAGGCTAGTTCCATCAGCCTTAGGGACTGCACGACTTCCGGATGAGGACACGCCTCCTATTGTTGCTTCAACCTCTATTTACATCCAGAGGACGGGAGACTTGTTGCGTAGCTACTTTCTTAGGAGTCGCCACACGCTCTAAGTTCGCAGTAGGTTTAATCTGTTCCTTTCCAAAAGCTTCAACTCTGGTCTACTCTCTCTTATCTAACTCTCACTCCTTTTGGACTCTCAGACTGTCTATCCCTGGAGGTACACGGTTATGAACCTCCGCGGCCCGTGTCCGACTGCATCTTCTGCATTGCGGCTCTCTGACCGGTCTATTTATCATCTCTGTCCTTGCAGGTAGGTCTTTAATTCTCAAATCTAAGGACTATGTTCCTAACAGCTGTTCTGTAGCCTTTTCTTGCATACCTATTAACGTGGGTTCCTCTGTCAAAGACTCAGGTTCAGACAGGTATTGCCAGGACTATATCTCCCATGATCCTTCACTTCAAATAATGCCATTTTGTCTTATCTGTTCAGGTTAGCTGCCAAACAACTCCAGCATCACTGTGCGACCCACACTATCATTCATTTCTCATCCGGTGGTTATTATCTTCTTTACCTCAGTAATCCAGAAGGGGGTTGACAACCATCTGCAACGACATTCTGGGAAAAGACACTCCCTCTTCCACCTTGTTGTAAGACCTTTTGGAATCGGCAGGTTACATCCCAGCAGATCAGCCGAGGGAATTTTCCCCCATGAGGGTTTCCCTGGAATTCAGTTAGTGCCGGATCACCCAGGGATTCGCAGGTGGATTTCTATTAGCAGCATTACCATTAGCAGATCCAGTAACGATTGCGGTAACGATTATCTCGTGTCTTGACAGTAATAGGTAGAGGGTTTCCGCATTTGGTCTTATCTGTATTGTGAACAGATTTCTGATGCGGAAGGGAGTCCACGTAGGACCATAAACTCATGCGACTGAGCGTGGGAACTCATGTCTGCTGAAATTACTCAAGCGTCATGCAACGTGAGAAAAGTAAATAAACCGCTTACCTTCTGCTTCTTCTGTTCCTGGCTTTCTGCTGCGAGGCCATGGGTGCCACATTCGCCCCTAGCCTTGCCAATCTCTATGTGGAGTACTTTGAAATCAAGAACATCCCCCCCCCCCGTCACAAACCCTTATCACAATCAGATAAAGGTGTGGAAGAGGTATATAGATTATATTTGTATGATCTTCAAGGGCACCGCTACAGATTTGGAATCTTTCCATCAATGGGTTAATGGACGTAACCCAAACTTGAAAATCACAATAGAGTCGAACAAAAAGGAAACGCATGTCTTGGATCTCCACCTCAAGGTCCTAGAGGGTAGGCTCATTTCAAAAGTGTATAAGAAGAGCACTGATTGAAATGCCTTGCTAGCCTACACCAGCTATCGCACACGTGCCCTGCGGGATAACCTGCCCTTTGGGCAGATTTTACTCTTTTGACGCACATGCACAAGCACCAGAGATTTAACACCCAGTCATTTGGTCTAAAAAACCAACTCCTATCCAGGGGGTACCCGAGAAAAATAATACATGGCACATATAAAAGAGCCAGAAACATTCCTCGAGACACCACCCTCGAGCAGCATGAGAAAACATTTCAGGTGACAATATCACTGCAGTCTTGAGCTACTCCCCAATCTTCAATAACTTGATAAAAAAAAGCTATGGTCGATTCTCAACACCGGCAAACAAACACTACCTCAGCCACTGTTTGTCATTAAAATTAAACGGAGACAAAACATCAGTGACAGAATAGTCCATACCCAAAAAGAACAGAGAGACAAAGCCAATAATACCCTCTGGCGGGCTTCTATGCCGAGTGGCCATGCCCCATGTGGCAGCTGCATGATGTGCGCACAAACTACCAGAAGTAAAAGTGTCGAAATAGGCAGGAGGACCCCCTGGCAGCAAAGAAAATTTAGTAATTGTAACAGCAAGGGGGTCATCTACCTTATTACATGTCCCTGTGACCTAAAATACTTGGGCTTGACATATCGAGCAGTACAAAAGCAGCTCATTGAACACAAGTCCTGTATCAGGACCAAAAAAGCCAATGCACCTATGGTGGCTCATTTCCAACTGAAGAATCACACAGCATAGCAATTCAAATGGACAGTTCTTGAGAAAGTCACCCCTTCACTCAGAGGGGTCAATTTCAACAACCTTCTCTTGAAGAGTGCGCAAAACCGTTTTTTTTTCGTTTAGATACTGTAAGGAACGGGTTAAACGAAGAAATCCAGTGGAGCGATCTGGCCCTCATAAAATAGTCACCATTGAATATCCAGCCAACACATAAACACCAGCCGGCATGGAAGCAGTGACTTCCATTGTCCAATCTACCTTACTGGGCTCTGTGCTTAATTAACACAAGGCACCTAGGTTGCCTGATCCTACCCACATTGACTCAAAAACGACCTGAGAACATGCTGGGACATAGACATCAGAGCCAACCTGGGGTTACAACACTGATGGGGTAACATCCATTACTGACGGAAGGTTGTTATAAGAGATCTCGGTACGATGCAGCCCTCCTACTTTTTGGTTACGCCACCATCTGCGACGCAATAAAAGGTTTTGCTTAATAAATCGGGCCTTTACATCATGCGCCATCACGGTGCCTTTATTATTATCATTATTACTAATAGTAAAGCATTACTGAAGCCAGTGTTGCAAAAGTACCTCCACTCACAATTGGGCTACTCCTATCTCTATCAGCTTTTCACGCTATACCTCTCAAGGATATGTAATAACCCATAGCGGCACCAATTCGAATGACATAACAGACAACAGTCCAAGATGGCACAAAATAAGCAGACCTTTCTCTATGTTTAGTGAAATGGAGACACATAAATACAGAGGGCTGATCACTATGACAACCCCGACACTGGACTTTTGTGCAAGATTAGACACAGAGCCTTGCAGCAGAAAGCCAGGAACAGAAGAAGCATCAGGTACGCGGTTTATTTACTTTTCTCACGTTGCCCGATGCTCAAATTATTTCAGCAGACATGAGTGCCCATGCTAAGTCGCATGAGTTTATGGTCCTACGCGGACTCCCTTCCGCATCAGAAATCTATTCACAATACAGATAAAACCAAATGCAGAAACTCTCTATCTATTACTCGCAAGTCGTGAGATAATCGTTACCGCGATTACCTAGCCCGAACTGCTGCAGAGTCTGGCTGGCATAAACAACCCTCATTAAGAGCCATATCCCTTTTTGGTCACGGCTCCGGAAGCAGAGAAAAAACCCAGAACACTAGAGTACTGTTATCAAAACTTTTCTGCTAAAATGCAGGGGCTCCCATGGTGTGCCCAGAGTGCACCAGCCTAGCAGAATATAAAAGATACAACATGTGAAGTCGGGCCCCTGGTGGTGTGTTTGGGGCTCGACCTTGGGGGTAGGCCCGGCTCGGGCCTGGCTTGATGTGCCGCTGCGCATAAAAGAAAGACGCGACCACCAGCTGCGCTGCATAAACCCAGACTGGCGTTCTAACGCCAGTTCCGGTGATTCCTTTATTTCCGGTGTGTCACGTGACCCGGAACTAACTGGGCACGTGACCCCACATTCCTCCCCAACTTGGAGGTGTTTACACTACTATTAACAACAAAACATTAGAACGGTACCGTGCATTCAAATTGACTCTGAGTTCATCTTGGCCGGGTCTTTTGTATGTAAACTCCGTCCACCACGTATCCCTGGAGACGAGAGGACGGTCTCGGCCTCTCTCTCAGGAGGTATCGGGTGTTACCTCTCTCTGGCGTGTCCGCTCTTGGGAGCTCAGGTTCAGTCCTACCTTCTTGCTGGTGTGTCGTCTCAGGGTCTCTTGGCGTGGCATAGGTTCGGGGTGATACTTGGTCTCGGGGTGTGCAAGGTGCCATTGTCTCTCTTCTTGGGGACGCTGGGCACTCTTCCCACAGTTCGGGTGGTACTTTCCTGAAGTGTGACACATTCCTTGTCACTGTTTCGCTCCCTCGGGTGGCGGTAACCATGCTTTGGTTTGCCGCACTGAATGTCCACGGTTGGAATTCAAAATTGAGGGACATCTTCTTGGGCGTAGCCCGGTTTTTGACGATGACAGTGTCGCCTGGCGTCAACTCTCTGTGACTGGCTCGCCTGGTAATGCTTTCTCGTTCATTTCGCCTCAGTCGCATGGCATCTATGGCCGGGATGTCAGGTTCGGGGGCTACCCACTGAGGTTATACGATAAGATATACCGCTCTCAGCCATGGATGTCCTCGTTCTTTGGCAATGCGAATAACCTTATTGAGTGACCCCATGAATCTTTCAGCGTCGCCGTTCGCTTGGGGCCATCTTGGGGTGATTTGCTTGTGTTTTACATTTATGTCCTTAAAGAAGTCACGCAGCTCTTGGCTGGTAAATGATGGTCCGTTGTCGCTCTTTATCTTCCTTGGTATTCCGTGTGTTGCGAAGATCTTTTCTAGCGTGAGGATTGTGGTCTCCGCATTGGTGGACGCCACGTGTTCTACCTCAGGATACCTGCTGAACTCGTCAATTACCACGAGTAGATATCCTTCGCCGGCAATTGTACAGTGGTCCATGCTGACTGCATTCCACCGCTTGCTGCTTCTTGGGGCACTGCTGATGGGCTCCGGGTTCTCAGGCCTTCTGGAGGCTTGGCAGGCTGCGCAGGATTCTACCAGCTCCACTACCCGTTGTATGTTGGGCATCCACATTCGGGACTTTAGGTATGCCGTGGTTTTGACAATGCCCTGGTGTCCGCTGTGAGCTAGCCGGAGGGCTCTCTCCTCTAGTGATGCTGGCAGTATGATTCGGTGGCCTTTGAGGAGTACCCCTTCGGGGGCAACAGAGAGCTCATGTCGGATCCCGAATATTGCTCGGAGTTTGGCTTGAGCTGACGTGGTGCGTTGGGCCATGGACGTGAGGTAGTTCTTCCAATTACCTGACTGGATGGAAGTGTTGGTATGTTGCAGGATGGGATCCGCTTCCGTTTCACATGCTACTTCTTGCAAGGTCAGGGCTCGTGGTCGGGCACAGGCGACTACGTGGCACACATGTTCGTCAGTTTCTTTCGCATGGCGTTGTTCTCCTTCTGTGGCAGGCCTCGGGTGACGGGACAGGTAATGGCTGGGTTGTCTGTCCCTGGGCGATATTCGACTTCGATATTGTAGGGTTGCAGTTGCAGCATCCATTTCTCAATGCGTGCTGGTGGGTGAGGAGCCGACCCTTGGAATATCGGGATCAGGGGTTTGTGGACCGAAAATACCTTTGCTTGCTTGCCCAGCAGGTACACTTTGAAGTGACGGCATCCCCACAGGATAGCGAGTGCTTCTTTCTCTATGTGTGCATAGTTCTGCTCAGGTTTGGTGAGTGCCCGACTGGCAAATGCGATGGGGAACACGTTGCCTTCATTGTCTGTCTGGGTTAGTACCGCTCGAAGGCCAACCGGGCTGGCATCTACAAGGAGTTCGGTATGCCTTTCTATGTTGAAGAATGCCATAGTTGTGGAGGCTGACAGTGAGTCCTTAATCTGTTGAAATGCTTGTTGGTGGATCGATGTCCATTCCCACTTCTGGTCTTTCTTCGTTAGTTCTCGGAGTGGGCTTGCAATACTGGCGAGGTCTGGAATGAACCGCGCGCAGTACGTCGCCATTCCCATGAAGCTCCTTACCTCAGTGGCAGATTGAGGTGCCTTGGTGTTCTTTATGTCCTCCACCTTGGAGGGGTCAGGTGATACGCCTTTTGCGTTGAAGATGTACCCAAAGAAACATAGTTCTTCCTTTGCGAATTCGCATTTTTCTGCGTTTAGCGTCAGGCCTGCTTCTTCCAGTCTACCCAGGACTGCTGCCAGGCGTTTGTGGTATTCTCTCTCGTTTGACGTGTACACAAGGATGTCGTCGCTGATGTTTGTGATGCCCTCTAGGCCAGCGAGGACTTTTCGGATTTCGTGTTGGAATACCTCCGCAGCTGACGATATCCCGAAGTTAAGCCGTTTGTGCCGTCTTAGACCGAGGTGAGAGGAGAATGTGGTAATATATCTCGACTCTCTGGCTAGTCGGAGCTGGTAATAGCCGGATCTGAGGTCCAGTTTGCTGAATATTGTTGCTCCTGTGAGGTCCACAATGAGCTCATCTATCGTTGGAGTTATGTGGCGTTCTCTTCCGATGGCTGCATTGGGAAGCCTCATGTCTATACAGATTCGTACTGCGTTGGGTTGTTTGGGTTTTTGGGCAACCACCATGGGGGATACCCACAGGGTTGGGCCTGACGTCTTTTCTATTATTCCTGCTTCTTCGAGCTTGGCCAGTTCCTTCTCCACTGCCTCTCTCAAGTGAAACGGTATCCGTCGGTGTCGGACGGCTTTCGGCTCGATGGTAGGGTCTATGTGGAGCTTGATGGTTTGGCCTTTCAGGCATCCGATGCCTTGGAATATCTTCTGGTATTGTTCTAGTAGGCCATCAAGTTCTTTGTGTTGAAGGCTGAAGGTGAAATGTATTAATTTCAGTTTTTCCGCTGTCTTGCAGCTTAGCAGCGTTTCACAGCCAGCATCCACGACATATATGCGTGCCCGGCAACTGGTGTTATTATGAGAAAAGTCTGATTTAAAGGATCCTTGCACTGGTAGGGGCTTCTTGCATCCGTAGGCATATAGTCGGACCTTCTTCTCATGGAGTTTGGGCTTCGGGCTGAGCTTGCCGAATGCTGTCGTTGGCATTACATTCACTGTTGCGCCAGTGTCGATGACTACTTTTAGTGGTTCTCCGTTGGCGATGACTGTACATGAGGGTCTCTTCCGTTGTTGGGATCGATATGGTTCAACGGCCGAGATGAGGTGCACCCGGTGTATCCGCTTGTTCCCTCTTTTCCGTCTGTCTTTGTCTCTCCTATCAGGGGATTCGCTGTCATCGCGGTCATCACTGTCGCTTGTGTCCGGGGATCTTTGGGAGTGATCAACGGCTCTGGCCTTTCCTTTCTTGTTAGGCTGGAATGGATTTTCTCTGGGTGCAAACTTTTTCCGGCGCTCCTGCCCTGGTCGCGGAGTTGGTTCTCTGTCGTTTCGGTTTGGCGGGTTTAGACAGACTGCAGCGTAATGATTAAGGCGGTTGCATTTTCGGCATGTTGACCCCTATGCAGGGCAGGATTCACCTTTGTGCCACGGGCCGCCGCACCATTTGCAGGCTTTTTCCTTCCCTTGCGGCATGTGGGCCTTTTGCTCAGGCTTCACACGAGTGTTCCGGTGTCTGGATATGACTGCAACGTCTTCTGTTGGTCTTGGGCTGTCGAGTGGAAGTCTCTGGATCGCCGCCTCGATCACCGCTACCTGGTCTTCCGTCTGCTCACGAAGGCGTGCCATTTCCAGGATGCGGGATAGGCGTACGTTCCTCTCTGAGAGGATAGCTCTCCTCAGTTTTTCTGAGGATATGCCGTTGATTATTTGGAGGCGGATGGCGAACTCCTCGTCAGGAAACTCGCAGCTGAGCGCCATCTCGCGCAGGCGTGCATGAAATTTGTCAACTGTCTCGGTGTCTCGCTGCCTGGCCATGCAGAAATGAAAATGTTCATAGTCCGGGTTGAGGTCAGGTTTGAACATGTTAGTGAGCGCAGTCTTCGCAGCGTCGTAGTCATTTCCGTCTCCGCGGTTTGGGATGGCGTTAAACAGGCGTAAGGCGGCAGCCCCGATGTTGAGCAAAAGGAAGGTGCGTTTCCTCTTTGGTACTGTGGTATCTCTTGCGTCGAGGTGCATTTCAAACTGTTGTAGCCAGATTTCCCAGCGAATGGCTGCTCTAGTGGTGAATGGGTCAAACGGAGGCATGAGCGGGGTGAGCACTGGGTCAGGGTGATCTGTGGAGATGCTCCTTCTGGATGACAAGCTAGTGTTGACCCTCAAGGGGCTTGACTCTCTGCTGGACATGTTGCGTTACTGGGGTGATGGCGCAGCCAAGATTTGCAGGCCTGTAGGGCTTCACTCACCCGTGTCGTGACGCAGGTGCCTGCGTGCTTGAGTAATGTTTTCCGTTGACTTTGATAGCTTGGTTGTGCCTCCTGATATTTTAATTGTTCAATAGGAGAATTTTTTTTTTTGTTGAAAAAAAACCCCTAAATTGTTCTTGGGTGAGGCAGGACTTGCTGCAGCCACTTTGTGTCGAGCGTGATGCTCCTAGAACGTTGGGGGGCTGAGAACGAGGCTTCCAAAGTTTCCGTCGGGCCTGCGTGTAGGTTTGGAATGTTGGGGGTGTGAAAACGAGGCTCGGATGCTGCACGTGTTGATATGCAGCTCTGCTCACGGGCTCTTCTCCTTTCCCCCCGTCGCCAGTGTGAAGTCGGGAACCTGGTGGTGTGTGTGGGGCTTGACCTTGGGGGTAGGCCCGGCTCGGGCCTGGCTTGATGTGCCGCTGCGCATAAAAGAAAGACGCGACCACCAGCTACGCTGCATAAACCCGGACTGGCGTTCTAACGCCAGTTCCGGTGATTCCTTTATTTCCGGTGTGTCACGTGACCCGGAACTAACTGGGCACGTGACACCACACAACATCCTTATTAAACACTACTCGTATCAGTGACACATAAGAATGCTTCTGTTGCGAAATACAGTGCACTCATGCCAGCTCACAGATACTGATAAATGTTCACTCCCTTGATTCACAGTTAACCTTCTGTTGGCTACTCCAGACCTCCTAATCCGGTAAAAGTGATACTGCTATACCACCGCCGACTGCAGACATCAAGTCGGCAAAAATGACACGTGCCCGAAGCTTGGCTGGCACGCTCTTGAGGTACTTGAGTTTCTTTGTCACTAACTTGGCTAAAAACTGCTTTATTGTTAAAAAGGGCAGTTTTACAAGCCTGTTGGAGAAACAAGGAAATGCTCAAAGGTGTGGTGTGTACCCAGCATTTCGGGATAAGGTGACACACGTTAATAAATGTCTATGTACAATCCATTGGTTATTGCATCCAGTGCTGATAGTATAAATGCTTTCCCTAAATGGAACCCAGACGAAAATAGGCTTTCTTTACTTTGATACCCTAGGTTGGATATGGAGCACCGTCTTCTCTGACGGATGGATGACTGATGCCTCTTTTGAAAGAAATTGGTCCTGGCGAAGATGACCCAAATAAATACATCATCGAAACCGGTCGACCCAAGATTTCATGGATGTGTCTAATCTACACGAGAAACATGTTATAAATAACCAATTGTTAATGCCAAGGGGCTTTTTATGACACACGCTGTACCCTTTGAATTTTCTCCAAGATACCATGGAATACATTATTTGGTAGACTTGACTGTGCAAAAAGTAATTTGATGCAAACGAGATGCTACAAAGGCAATAGTCTTTACAAGTATTGCGTGAATTGTACTTGTAAGGTGCAATTTTTTATGTGGGCGAGTGGAGCACACATTGCAGCGGGTGATTACTGTCTTGATATTGGGAAAATCTTCCTCGGGACCAGCCCTCAGAGCAAAAATTACCCAATTCAGCCCAAAATACAGGTTCTATTGTGCCGAGCAGTGAACTCATGCTAGTGACAAATGACACCTTCAAAACGTTTTAGTATTTATTCTAAACAGTGAATTTCAGCAACATTCTGGGATTCAAGTTAGAGAAGATTACAAAGCACAAAACTTAGAGAAATGCAAAATATAAAGAAACATAGAACTTAGAGAAACATAGAGAAACACAGTCTTACGCCCCTTCAATCAGCACTGGGAGACCCTGGCCCTCATAAACTAGCTGTAACAAGCCCCGCTCAGAGGACAGCGCTGCAGGGTGCCGACAGAGTCACAAATTCCGGACACTTGATCTTGCTCGAACCAAGTCCACAGATCGATCTCCCACCTGAGTCATGTGGGCATGCATTTTTATAATCTTGTGCTATCAGTCCATGACGCACAGTTCCAGAACTTTCCCTGTGCAAAATATAGGCTTGCTCATGGAAAAACCCAACTCTGTGAATTTCCACTGTGCTCCTTTTCTGTGCCCCTCCCTGCTTGGAGCCCATCTGCGCGAAAGCTCAGGAATGTGTTATCAGTGCCTTCCCAGAGAAAGGAAGATCAGTTTACGAAGCCATGCAGGGCTACAGTTAGAAAGGCAGAATATTCTAAGAGAAGCCGAGATGAATTAACCCCATGTGAGCAAGCTCTAAAAGGCATGCACTCATAGCTTAGTGTTCATAGCGCTTAAGATTGGCTATCTAAGCGCTATATAGGTGCCATAATGTTCCAAACACTCCAATAATGTCTATTAGCTACAGAGCTGGGGCCTTCACCCTGCCTGTCTATCTACAATGCATAATGTGACCTACCACCCCTACTGGGCCTGCATATTCCTTGTAGCTCACTACTGCGTAATGGAAGTGCTACAACTGACTACTGTCAGCATTTTTGGCACATACTTTGAATAAACTATTGGCTTTCAGCGGCTAATGCTGTCATCTAAAGCCCTGATTGGCAAATTTGCAATTTTGTGTATCACTACACTCCACCCCTATTCAAAGTGTGTGCGACAATGCTGGCTAATACCCATCAACATAGTATGTAGTGCAGTGATAAAGACCTTGAGGCTTTGCAAGAGGTTTAAGCAAACTATCTTCTAGCGGTTAATCAGCGTGGCATGCAAGGTTAGTAAAAACACTACCTAAACAAAAATGTACACAAAGTGAACAGTGACATATACCGTTGCCAAAACCTGGCCTACACAAAAAATACCTAAATAATTATTGTATAACTGATTGTCAGTTAGAAAGCAGCATGCAGTTAGAATGTCAAGGCAATCCGGTGTAGTCTAATCTACAATGCACTATTGCATTTATGTATGGTTACCAATTCTGAACCTGGCAGCCTTTCACTCTAAGGGCCTACCCTCCCCCTGACCCCAGGGCATTCAGACGTGACTATGGGCTGTGTGATTAGACACTTCCCCCATGTATGTGGAACCCAACCAAAAATCATCTAATTTCATGAGCAAGGTGAACCCATGGGCACCAGGTTATCTAAATGAAAACAATTCTACTAATTTGCATTAAAGCTTGGCATGTGTTATTCATGCAATCAAAAGCAAGCGGTTTGATCCATATGTTTGCTGGTAACTGTAGCTCTGTGTGCCAGTGTGTTTAGGATGGTCGCCCCCACTCAGAGTGAAAAGCCAACACCTGCTGATTTAACAATGTTTGCCATAAAATGCATCGTGTGAATTTGCAGTCTTGTTGACCTGCCCTATGGCAGAAAAAATGTCTTCATACCTAAAATTCTGCCATCTCCAGCGGTTGCCAATACTTGCAGCAGTGTTGGGCATATCAATGGGCCCCACTAGGCCAGAAGTTTTATAGCAGAGCTGGCATCAGAACCCATAGTGGCTAGCTTATTGTGCACAGTTTCTATGTCAAAATCGTTTAAAGCTCCTATTACCCCCCGCTGCTCCCGCAATTAATGAATCTAGCTCCCTAGCTACGCGCACTCTAGTGATGGGCCATAGAAATGGACTCCATTTGTAGCAGCTTGGTAGTACTAAGGAAACATTGCCTCGTGATAAACCTATGTCTAAGTGTATCACTGTAATAATAGAGGTGTGCATTACCAGCCTACAATTTAAATGTTGCCTTACTACTGGAAAATCTAACATGTTCACAGTTTCTACCTTGTGTGACTTGGAGAATACCCTTCTCCAAGTGGGATGCCTACCATATACAATATTAGTTTTAGCTAAAAACACCATACTACCATCCGGCAGTGGCTGTTTCATCACACCATTGTGTGAAATGCATTTAGTCAAGTTATAGTCCATAAAATCTTTGCGAGAACACTCGCTGCAGTTCTTGGTCAGAAAAAACATAAAACAAACAAATTGTTGGATCCATTCACTGAAACATTTGGGTCTAGGATTTCATAGGCACCAGTCATATGAGTCAGTGACAAAAGATGCCCGACAATGTGCCAGGCCAGTACGCTAGCAATTCCATGTGGATACTCATTTGTAGCGCTTTTCCAAGGAATTATTCTACATGTCTACAATCAAAAGGTGACTCTTTGCATTAGTGTACTGGAGACAGCTGTCCCCACAAAAACATGAAACTAGTTGGTTTAACAAAAACCGTGTCACACACTGTGTCATAAAATCAAATATCAAGTCCGTCATGGTTTCATTTACCCGCCTTAAGGCTAGCTGTAAAAGTGTCCAGTGTTTCAAAGGTTACCATCTCAAATTAGAGCTCACACACTTGGCAGCATTACTACAAATTAAGAACCTCAACCTACACACAGCTGACATTTGTGTGCGCACTCATTTTATCTCAAAATATATTACGCTCCTGCTTGCATAATCCTGCTGCCCCAACAATTCATAAATCATTTTCCCGCCTACTTGCAAAGTAGAAGTTTTTTTTTTTCAAAAAAAAAAACAAAGCATCTCTGGTTAAAGCAATTCAGTTGGAAGAGCAAAACATTTCGTTTTTTCAGATTCATCTCAAAAAGTGCATTTAAAAAACCATTTTTCAATGTGTTAGCATTGAAAAGCTGTGTCACACAGCTATTTGTGGTGCATGATGTCACAGTCCACAACCCATTGTCCACAGTCCTTTAAACAAGAAAGGCAAAACATATCAACCAGGTTATTTCCAGCAACTGAATCATTTGAATGTGCAGCATCAAATGTTTGATAACTAGCCAAGTCTGCACCGTGCCAGTTCAGCAAAAGTTATTACTCTGTTGGACACCTTCTCACAGGTTGCAGAACAAGTGTCCTCATACATCATGCATGTTAGCAGCATTGAGTGCGGTGCAGGGTAGGTTCAAAGTTCACATATCATCTCGCAGTGACTCGCTTTCTCTGAGAATGCGTCTGCTTGACTGATCAGTGTCACCCGCAAATTGCACACATCCACCCCAATCATGGCACACAACTGTCTTGGTTTTTTGCCTAGGCAAAATACAAACAGAAATGTTAGGATTTCATCAAAAGTACAATGTCATTGTTATTCACGTCAGGATGTCATCAAAACTTCAATATCAGCGTTATCCACCCCTTCCCTTAACACCACCCCCACCTTCAGAAGTCTCATCAGGTAACTACACACTTTATCATTGCTACCACAATTTTTTGTCACCCTTCTGCATGTTACTGGGGGCTTATTTACACTCAACCATACGGGCTGTAACTGCCTAATCACAAACTCATTTGTGCAATGCTATCATAGTTGGTCAATGGTACTTCAGACTGATCTGTGATTTTACAAAAGCCATATAATAAGTACCCAGGTTGCACTTCTCAATGGATCAATGCTTTTCTTTTTCACCAAAGCGATCACGAATGCCAGGCACCAACTTGCTTCCAATGTTTCATGATCTTGATTTAGGTTGCCCTGCTGGCATCACTCAATTTTTCAAAGGTAAAGTCTTTTAGTCCCATACCGCCTGCAGTTGCACAAGCAGCTTTGTTTATTTTTCTCCATATAGCTAGTGTCTTCCAAGCCTCTGGTTTTCCACTTGTCATTTTCCCAAAGGGTGTCTGCTGATTACTTGGGCCACCCCTTTGAGCGCGATAGTCTAAGTCAGTTTCTTTTGTTACTTCAACAAATCATTCATTCTTGCACTAAGCCGTGAGGCTTCTGGATCATGGCTAATGTGCAGTGTTCATGTTATACTCCAAAGCCCCGCTCTGCATGTTGTTTCTTGCAAAACGGCTACCTTTGTCAGTTTTGCTTCCATCTGGAACACCATAATGTCTTTGTCAGTTACTCCAGCCCTGGCAATGTAGCTTGCATTTTTGCCAGCTGTGTATTTTCAATTCTCAAAGCGGCTACAGGTTTCTTCTCCAGTGCACAGCGCTTTACTTCAGTTCACATCACATGGAGCACTGGAATGCAGCTTGCACGGCAATGTCGCTTTACTTCACATCACATGGCGCATGGGGATGCAGCTTGCACGGCAATGTCTCTTGAAATGGGCAGCTGTCTTTTCTTAGCCCATTCACAGATGCACAGGTTCCCCAAATGTTCGGGTGCGATGTGCCCGTCTGCCATTCTGCATGCAGCATTTGTTTTCCTTCCAGTGTTGATACTGGGCAAACTCTTTACTTCTGATCAGCTCTGTTATTGCATGCCGGTGTTAGAAAGCATGTGTACATCAGCATGTAAGGTAGATTGCACTCTTTTTCAATTTCTCACTCACAGCAATTATTGCCTTCAGTTCTGTTTCAGCATTCTGTCTTTGCACCCCCCTCCTCAGTTTTTGCTCACACTGACGGTGTCTCTCACAGGGGATGGAATGCAGGAATGTCATTGTTTATCTTTCATGTGCACATGGCAGCGCCATGAGCACGCAGCAAACTTATCTCTTTGCCTATAACTCTTAAACTGTGGTGGCTTCAATGGAAGGCACTCGTTTCAGACAGTTCACCCAGATTAACTGTTTCCTGCACTGCTTTCAGCAACTCAGAAAAGCTCCCATATCTGCCAGCTTCTGTAAACACCATTTCACTGAACAGGAACGCAGTATTCTGCTTTTCTGCCTTCCTCCAACAGTGTTTTTTTTTTCTTTGCGCACCTCGCCCAAGACAGTGCAAGTTATCTTCAAGGCACAAGCTCTACACAGCAAGACTCTTATTTTCAAAAGAGGCACTTTTTCTTGTCATCAGATTCTACTCCATGTAATTTTGCCAAAATGTCAAAGCGTCTTTTAGCCTGTTTTGAACTGATCAATGTCCCATTTAAAGGCATACATTTTTTTTCTTTTTCCTCGTAACCTTGTAGTTTAGCTTCACAAACTCACTCCAATGCAATGTGCGATCTTTCAAAAGAACCCGCAACCCATTAAATCTTTGGTCTGTCTTATCACACACAGATTTTCCATTCTGTTGTACCATTGCCAGAATATAACCACTTATTTCAGTGCATTTAAAACATGCCATGTGTAGTGCAGCTCCCTGCACGTTTTTTTTCCTGCAAGAGCAACCCACACTCTATATTGCTTGTGGGCTGTTATTGTGTCAACAACATTTTTCACCATGTACCGCAGTCAACAAGTCACTATTTCCAAAACATACATCACTTATAACGCAACAGTACAAATCCATGGCATAGCGTGGGAACAGTAAAAAAATACTCTAGGGGCAATTTAGAGGCAATTTAGAAAAATATAAATTGTCTTTTCCCCCCAACCATTGCAAACTGATTCTGCAATTTCAAATCAATACACAAAAATCGAAAATCCAAATACTATTCACTCACTTCCATTTTTAAGTGAGTCTCTCACCCATTTTAAGCATGGCACAGCTAAAATGTAATGTAGCCATTTTTTAGTGTGTTTCCTTTAAACACAATGCACCACCAGCACATGGAATTTACAGTTGCCAAAAGAAAAACAAACCCTTTAGGCTCTCAACACAGATGTTACTCTTTCTCCTAAACACGGCTCATTCCCACGTTATCTTCAGGAATGTCAACACTTCAAAATCATACATTTAAAAAGCGAACCTTCACCTCCGTACATTACAGCCCCCCACTCGCTAGCACACTGGGGCTGAATCAATGGTTGAATTACTATTCACAATTTGCATGTCAAATCCTTGCAACTATTTTCCTGCCCTCATGACAGAATAGAGTTGAGAACTCCGTCTCACTTTGCATTTCAAATTACAACTTTAAACTGGGGAAACCGCATGATAAAATTCTTTCCTAATTGAACATAAATCTTTCTTGACCATTCATCGGAGCGCTTTAAACAAAGCCATTTCCCGCTTGTTTATCGCCATGTGCTCCCTGGCTCCATTCCCAAGCAATAAGTCAGTCACGTCTGATTTACTGAAGGGAGTCTTAACCGCACAAGCTATCGGCCACGGCAAGCCGACACAACGTTGCTGTCTTTTGTGTCTCAGAGCTGCAGTGAGACCACCAAGGAAATGCGACAGCCTGCTCATCACTCTGCACTGTGTTCTCTCACACAATTTGTCATTTCACAGCAAGGCACTGCTCTGCACAAATCCCAAAGCTGCCACCAAATGTCTTGATATTGGGAAAATCTTCCTCGGGACCAGCCCTTAGAGCAAAAATTACCCAATTCAGCCCAAAATACAGGTTCTATTGTGCCGAGCAGTGAACTCATGCTAGTGACAAATGACACCTTCAAAACGTTTTAGTATTTATTCTAAACAGTGAATTTCAGCAACATTTTGGGATTCAAGTTAGAGAAGATTACAAAGCACAAAACTTAGAGAAATGCAAAATATAAAGAAACATAGAACTTAGAGAAACATAGAGAAACACAGTCTTACGCCCCTTCAATCAGCACTGGGAGACCCTGGCCCTCATAAGCTAGCTGTAACAAGCCCCGCTTAAAGGACAGCGCTGCAGGGTGCCGACAGAGTCACAAATTCCGGACACTTGATCTTGCTCGAACCAAGTCCACAGATCGATCTCCCACCTGAGTCATGCATTTTTATAATCTCGTGCTGTCAGTCCATGACGCACAGTTCCAGAACTTTCCCTGTGCAAAATATAGGCTTGCTCATGGAAAAACCCAACTCTGTGAATTTCCACTGTGCTCCTTTTCTGTGCCCCTCCCTGCTTGGAGCCCATCTGCGCGAAAGCTCAGGAATGTCTTATCAGTGCCTTCCCAGAAAAAGGAAGATTAGTTAACGAAGCCATGCAGGGCTACAGTTAGAAAGGCAGAATATTCTAAGAGAAGCCGAGATGAATTAACCCCATGTGAGCAAGCTCTAAAAGGCATGCACTCATAGCTTAGTGTTCATAGCGCTTAAGATTGGCTATCTAAGCGCTATATAGGTGCCATAATGTTCCAAACACTCCAATAATGTCTATTAGCTACAGAGCTGGGGCCTTCGCCCTGCCTGTCTATCTACAATGCATAATGTGACCTACCATCCCTACTAGGCCTGCATATTCCTTGTAGCTCACTACTGCGTAATGGAAGTGCTACAACAGACTACTGTCAGCATTTTTGGCACATACTTTGAATAAACTATTGGCTTTCAGCGGCTAATACTGTCATCTAAAGCCCTGATTGGCAAATTTGCAATTTTGTGTATCACTACAATTACACTCCCGAAATTATTCCCCTGTGAACTGTTTCATCTCGGCAAACCACTTTTATGCTCCTCTGGGACTGGTTCCCAGATTGAGCACCCTATCCACTACTCGTAGAGTAAGGGTTAGCATCTCTTTTTCTATCCCTCTTAGATAGGCGGTGCATCACCGCAACCTAGGGCGAGACCACCCTGCAGGGCAAGTTTGTTCTTCTTTGTTCTTCTGGCCAGGGTTACAGTAGAGGACACAATAGTAGTTTTGGTAATTAATGAGTCATAATAATGACCCCATTCCTGTTCCTATTTTGTGTGATACAGCAATAGAATTTAACAGGAAGGGCTACGACCCCCAGATGAGGTGTTTTGTTTAGAAAGTATAATCCCTGAGTTTTTTTTACAACAGGGAAGTGACCACAAGCCCCTGTCCTTAACGTAGGTTAATCTGGGCAAACACGAGAGTAACTACTGTGGTAACCCTAGTTACTCAATCCAAATCCAGGGTTAATCCAAACAGAGAATGAAATGGTTGGATCTTGAATTGGAGTTATTGAGACCAAGAATATATGAACGGATACTGCAAGATTTGGAACGATTTTCACTGATAGTTATCTGCATTACCAGGATCTATCTTATACAGGACAACTTGGTTTCGTCCATACAAGATTTTTTTACCAAACCCAGCAGGAGCATAAAGAAAACTCCCACAAAATGCAATGCCTGGTTCGATGAGGATTGTAAGCTGGCCAAGCTTGACATCCTGAACTGCCTAAAAAGCCACCAGGGATTTGATAGAACGGAATTGAGGTGCTCAAGGGCAAGGTACAAATCCCTGATAAAGACTAAGAGAGATGACCATGTTCGGTGAGAATGGGAAAAAAAACTGCATGAGTCCTCTCAATCTGGGAAAACTGGTTTAGTCTGGAAGCTGGTTAGTGGGAACAAAGGGTGTGATGCAGATGTGGCAGTTAACATCAGCCTTAGTAACTGGAGAAAGCATTCCCAAAATCTATATGGAATGGGTATTCCATCGGACACCCAGGGCACTTTACCTCAGGATTGGGACAGAGGGGACACCCCAGCCCCAATCCAGTTTGAGCTGCAGGGGATTAACAATGCCATTTGTTCCCAGAAATGGGGAAAGGGCCCAGGACCAATTACCAATAGATCTTATTAAGGAGGAACCAATGGTCTGGGTGCCCGTGTTACTGCAATTATTTAATACAATTCTTAGACTCAATAAGGTCCCTCGCTCCTGGCAAAATGCCACAATAGTTCCCATCTATAAAAAAGGAGGGCGTGAAGATCCGGGGAACTTTAGGCCGATCTCCCTATTGGATAGTGTGGGGAAAGTATTCGCTCGAGGTATCTACGAACATCTTCAGGCATGGGTGGTTGAGGAAAATGTGGTAGACCGTTTACAAGCAGGGTTTCGGCCCAGAACAAGTGCCATGGACCAAGCATTTCACTTCCACTTGGTCACGCATAAATATAGGTATTGCCCAATTTGTTCGAAATTTAGTTGATCGTATGGTAGTTTTGGCCACTACCATTTGTTCAATTAAATTCAAACAAATTGGGTAATCAATACCGGGCTGGAGGCGGGGATGGAAAAAAAAAGCGGACCCTGCAGTGTCAGATACGACACGCATAAGAGGGACGGAAACGACGCCGAAGGGTCAGAAGGAAACAAAGAAGCAAAACGTAAGTGTGGGGGGGTTGCCGGGATGTATTGGGTGTTGGGGTCAAGGTTTTGCCAGATTTGGCCGCGGCAAAATTGTATTCATGCCGAAATTGACCACAGTCAATTCCGCCACGGTCAAATCATGCATATCTGAAATATATACGGTCCTGAAAATATCAGTGTATTGGTGTGTTCATTGACCTCAGCACTGCTTTTGACTGCGTGTCACAGGAGCTATTGTGGACTATAGTGAGGAAAAGGGGGTTACCCACCAATTTGCTATGCATTATAATACAACTTTATTCTAACAATAGTGCTTCTGTACATTGGGGGTTGGGGTGAATTAACCAACCCTTTTGAGGTGACCAGAGGGGTGCAGCAAGGATGTGTCCTTGCCCCCCTCCTATTCCTGATTTACATTGACTAGGTAATACTACTTGTTAGACTGAACTGTCCGGACGACCCAAAATTAGGCCACAAAGCGATTCCAACGCTCCTCTTCGCAGACAATGCAGTCCTTCTATCCACATCTGCAAAGGGACTTGCAATAACCCTTGAAGCGTTTGTGGAGAAATGTTCGAGCTTCATTTAGAGATAAAACAAAAACATTGGTAAAACAAAAACATTCGTTTTTTGCCCCAAATGTAAAACATTAACGAAATTTGAATTGAACATTAATGGTAGCCCCCTGGTACAGGTGCGATGTTATGATTACCTTGGCCAAAATACGCTTTTTGAAAGGGCTGCCAACAATGTGTCTGGGTAACCCTATCTACTTGGAACTGGGCTTTAGGACAATCCATAGTGATGCCGCCCTCAGACCGGTATCTTATTGGCTCAGACTATGGCTAACTCCCGAACTAAAAATCTATCGTGAGGCCCTAACCCACATGCTGGGAACTGAGGGTGGTAGATCCCTACCCTGGTTCATACATGTTAAAAAATCCCTGGTGGATATGAATATGGGAAAATCTGTTGGATAAACCCTGGAGCATCACCTCGGGTGATGTGGAAAAAGTGAAAAGAAGAACCTTACTGGAGACAGCTGAGGTTGAATTGATAAATGCGTGCTGCGAGCTGGCCATGGGAGTTACATATTTGGCCAGCAAGCCTGTTCTGGGGTTCGTAAAATATTTTGATCAGGTCAACCCCCCCACCCCCGCTCTCCCTCTGGCACGTACTTTATATCTGAAATTCAGGTTTTCTCAATTGAAGCTGGCTTACCATACCAAAAAGTGGGAACCTGCTTGAAACGATTTATGTTTGGTGTGTGGCCTTGGTAAGGAATCTATTGGCCATTTTGTGTTCTTTTGTCAAGGCTACCGAATGGCCAGGTGCACGTTCCTAAAGACAATATGCAATGCTCATGGTATATACCGAACATATGAAGACTTATTGCTCTTTAGGCGAAGCAACAACATACATGTAGTGTTTTTTGTAGGAAGTTTCATCCATCAAGCATGGCGTATAAGAGCAAGAATATTGAAAACTGGAGAATTTGGGAACTAACACGTGATCATGTTAATATCATGTTTATTACTTATGAAATCTCACATGCACTTTAATTACTTTGCACTTTGAAAATGCTGCTAACACCTTGTTTAACGCATTTTCTGCAATGTTTTGCACATTCTGCCAGGATTGGGCACAGCTTTGGACACTCATTTGCATCCTGATGATGCTGTTAATATATTAACTAATAATGCACCTTTGCAACGTTTGCACACTCCATTAGGAGTGGGCACAACGCCAGGAGGTGGCATTGTTTACTTTGGTCTTTTCTGGAAAGATTGTTTCCTATATTGTATTCACTCTCCACTAAAATGATGGTATGATAAAGTAGTATCAGTCATTGTATTATGTCTGTAACACATCCTGCTCTTATTCTTTTTTAGCTGAGTATGATAACGTGTGTTTTACCCTAATGACAAAATGTTGAAAAACCATATGAAATGAAATATTTTATTTGGTGGGTGGAGGGATGTGTGTGCTTCAAGGCCTAGCAGAGGTTCTAGAATGTTTTTTGTTTCTGTTTGGTCACGTGACTAGTGATCTATAAAGGTAAGAGGTCTGGATGGTGGGTCAGGTTTTAGCAGTCAGTTTTGTAACATACATAGGTGAATTTAGTTAAAACAAGAAATGTGTATGCTTGGATTCAATCAAAATCCCCCAACTAAACTGTCTCTATGCCTCAATGATGGACTACGCTATCCCTGGGAGAAAAATAGCCCTGGGAAGAGGTGTTGCGCCGCCTATCTAACAGGGATAGTAAAAGAGGAATCAATGCCGCCACTAAACTCAAAACTAAACAAATCATGCAAGCATCTGAAATGTGTGGTCACTGATTGGTAATTGTGATAGTTTGCCTCTGTGCTGTAAAAGTGCAGGCTATATTACAGATGGAGAGATCCCATATTTGCTTCAGAGGTGCTTGCCAAACAAGGTGAAGACCAACAAGGCAATCACTCATAAACCACACAATAAAATCTCAAACATACTAGGGCTACTAAAATAGTCACTATCGCCGGGCGAATCCCGTCACCATTTAGGGAAAGGATTTTCAACTTTTAATCAACCCAACCCCAGTGTGCATCAATGTGATTTCAGCCAACTCCAGCTTGTCATTACTTTTAGGCAATGTGCGATAGTGCTTTTAAAATTCAAAGGGAAAGTGTTTCTTTCAAAATATGGTTTCCCTATTGTATTGATCAAAAAGGATATCTGAAGTAAGGGTCAACCAGTTTCAGTGGCATGTAATTCGCCACCTTCCTTAATACCAGTAACACAACCGCTTAATTTCATTGGTCAATGTAGGTGGCTGGTAAATGACCTAAATTCGACCGTTGTAGCCTTTAGTCATCACTGCGCTGTGCACTCATGCTCTTGCCATTGAACAGTGAGTGTCTCAAATTGATTCCGCCCATATGGATGCACTCAAATCTCAGAATGCCTATACTAACGTATGGTACTCATTGTGCAGGGTGCTCGCTCCCTAATGCAGGGTGTAGATTGCTGTGCTATTCCCACGTATGGTCCCGAGCCTGTGGATACTGAAGGTGGATACTGAAGGTGCCCCTCTGCAAGCAGGCACAATCTTTGCGGTTCTATTTTAACAGGTATTTTGATTGAATCCAACTGTAAAAATGTCTTGGTTTAACTAACGTCACCCATGTGTGTTACAGTACATTTCTCTGGTGACAGAGTTAAAGTATCCTAATAGGTTCCCTGTATATGTTTGCTATAGCGGTCAGTTCACATTAGATGTAGGATGCTGTTGTTCCTTGGATTGCAAGACAACGAATGAAGAGGCCTGTTTGTTATCATCCGAAACAATTCCGTGGAAGCAGAAATATGCCCAGACATCTCCTCAAATCAGAGTGGTAATGCTTCAGATACTCTTGAGGTGATAGAAGACATTCTCAATGATGCTCTCTGGCTGTGAGGAGGCTATGACAAAGGGCCCTCAAAGATGCCAGAACCACCTCTGTAGGAAAATAGAAACGTCCCGCCTTGCCCCCATCTCCGTATTAACACCACAGTCACTGAAAGAAAATTACCTAAAGCAATGAACTTAATTGCCAAACCAAATGAAAAATTATTCTAAGTTTAGAATGGATAGCATGTCGGGATCTTGCCTCTTAAGTTTGGTAACATTTGGTATCCCTCAGCTCTTGTTGAGCTCAGAGACGCTTAACCACAGGCAGCTAGGCATTCACGAGGGATAAAGCATGTGGTCACTGCCCGATAATTAAGTACCCGCGCTCGAGGGAGTAGATAAACGGCAGGTATGGATCACATTTAGTAGCCCTGTCGCTTTCTTCCCATGTCCCCAATCCCACTCAGCCTGAAACACTACCACTCCCCGCCACATGAAAGACAAGTGAGGAAATCATGTGTGAACAAAAGATGCCAACCCAATTAAGAAATTGAGAGCTGCATGGGCTGCATCTGTATTTAGCTACTCGTCAATAAAGGGACGAATAGGATGGTATGTATTGCTTAAAATGCATTTTACCGCCCCTCAGTGAGCGCTTGGCTCTCTGACGCATGGGGACGCAGTTGCCCAGACCCATAGAGAAAATAGTAAGCTGCAGAATATAGTGAGCTGCAGATGAATTTAGAGGGCCCTGTCGACGACCCAACTTAAGGTCCTTAGGGTCTGCTAGAGAAAGAAAGCAAATTGCATATTGACAAATGGTGAAGTGTTAAGCAAACTGCACCTCCAGTGCTCACTGCTGCCTTGCCCCTTGCCAAAGGCTGGCATCAAGGTGAAGCATTTCATTGTACAAAAATAAAAACGACGGCTTTGCCAATACTTTTTTTGGAAGGAAAATTGAGTTGTGTTTATTTTCAGTATGATCGTGGCCCTTGCTGCGGTGGTATGAGTCTATATGTCTTCGCATCAGGCATATTATATGTTTTTTCCAGAATCGCAGAAAGGATTAATCTGAAATTGGTTATTTAGTAAGGTAGGGCTCTCTCATTGTCATAACAGGATACCCAGGCAGAGTATACATACTGTGATGACGTAATTTTGTGTTCATGGTGGTTTCCACAATTCTGATTTAAACATTGTTACTAGTCTAGATGGATTTGCAAGCCCTTACTATGGCCTATTCGGATGCACAGGTTAGCTGCCCTGACTTCAGCAGAGTTTAAAACATTTAAGACATCTGCTGGGCAGAGACCTGAGCCGACCAGAATAACAGGCACAACTGGCTCAATCTACATAAATAGGGGATAAACACCTTTGTGCTGGGTTTTTTAGCTCTGAAAATCACTGTCACGAGTGACTGTGGATTTGGCTAGAAATATATTGGTGGTTTGAGCAGCACTCTTGGTGGTCTGTGTTTGGTCATGGATTGGTTTTCCCTGCTGTATTTGGTATGCCTCAAAAGTAAGTACTGGGATGAGGAAGAGGGACGTGGAGCTAATGAGTAGGTTACTTAGTAGTAATCTTCATTACTCCTAGTCCTACCCTTCCTTGTCACAGTACTTACGGTCCACCACCCTCACCATGGTGCAGAGCAAAAAAGACCATGGGCCTCATTACGAGTCCGGCGGTAACCAAGCCGGAAAAACCGGCAGGTTACCGCCAGAGTCGTATTACCATTCCGCCTCTGTGATTCCCGGAATTACTGGGGCATTACGACCCCGGTGACCCGGGAATTCTGGAGGCGGAATTGTGTATGTCCCCATTCCCATGGAGTCCTATGGGACTCCATGGGGATGCGGACAATGTAAACACGGGCTCCATCTATGACAGAGCCAGTGTTTCCATTTCCGCCTGCAGACGGGTGGTGTGAAACCCGCCAAGTCAGACCTGGCGGGAGTGACACCTCCTGCCTGCAGGACTCGGAATCAGCCGGTCTGGAAAGAACGGTGGTGGCGGTTTTACCACCACCGTTCTTTCCGGACCGGCTGACTCATAATGAGGCCCCATGTTTTAGGCTGTAATTAAAAAAAATACTTTTCGGTGGTGGGGGTGTTATGCTCTGTGAGTGTGAGAAACCTGACGGTATTCACTCACCTGCTACCACGGGATCTTCCATTCAGGTGGCCAGGGAAGGGCCATCACTTTTGGATCCTGGGTGGACAAGCGAGGGAGGATCACCTGAGTGGAGGGTCACGAGGGATTGAGACACGGTTTTCCCCCAGTCCCAATAATACCCCAACCTACTCTCCCTCAGCCTTCATGGGGTATTTTCAATCTCACCCCATCTCCCCCTCCCCATTTCCAACAAATACTGAGAGGAGGAGGCAACTAAGAGCAGTAAAGATTACCAATAGAAACAACATGGGGAATGTTAGGGTAACAATACTACAGAAAGAACTCAAGTTGTGCCACTAATAGAGTCAGGCTGGGTCAGGCATTTAATAATGACCACTCACACCTGACTGACTGTTTTGTCAACTATAAAAGGTGTGGTTTTTCGCAAGGAAGAGAGTGAGCTGGGTATGTTGTTTATCTGAGAGAAGCCAAGGAGCAGAGAGCAGTAGGAGAAAAAGCCTGGAGGAGAATGGTGTGCCTAGACGCTGGCCCGGTGTTTGTGAGGGGCTGCAGCGTGGCTAGGGAGCCGTGCCTCCAAGGACCCAGAGTAAGGCAGCCTGTATCCTGCTTGTGGCGTTTGGGAAAATGATTGTTCCCTTGGGACGTGTGCTTGTCCCAAGGGTGTCTGAGGGGCAGATGGTGAGACCCTGAGTGCAACCCTGTGTATCCAGAGGAACCGCTTGTCAACGTGACGCTACCTGGAAAGAGAGAGAAACTCGGGATTGTGCATTTGACTGAAGTGGAGTGGGAGAAAGACACAGTTTTAAAGCGACACAGAGCAGAAAGGTTTGAAAGTGTGCAAAGGATAGAAAGTATGAGATATAAGCAGAAGATGAGAAATAGAAGGAAGGAAGTTGTGATAGCGACGCGGAAGAAAAGAAAAAGTGAAAGAAAGACATGTGACGAGTTTAAAGAGAAGCGTGTATGATGAAGAGAAGTGCAAAGCGTGCACGGTAAAGAGAGGACAGTGTGTTAAGCGTGCAGGAAGCACGAGAAATAAACAGACAAGTGCAAGAGTGCACAGTGAAACAAAAGGATGTGAGGTGCGCAAGAGGCACAGAAAGAAAGTAAAGGAAATTGCAAGAGTGCACAGTGGAAGAAAAAGAACATCAAAGGGAAGGTGCAATTGTGCACTAGCAAGAAGCCACGGAAAACAAAAGGGGTCCAGGAAGCACCTTAAGGTGAACGGTTTAAAAAGAAGAGCAAAGAATAAAGAGAAGGGTTACAGATCAGAGTTGTTACGCATACGAGGAGCAAAGAAAAAGGCGGTTTCGAAAGTCTCTGATTGTATCCCACAATAGAAGTGTCTATTAAAGAACTGTGCTTAAAAGGAAAGGTAAATGCTGACAAGTTGAACTTGTGTTTGAAACAAAAAAGTGGCTAAAGCTTGGAGAAGGAAACCCTGAGAGGCCTAGCAAGGAAAGCAAAGTACATCTTGACAAAACTGAATTTGTGTTGGAAACTGAAAGGGGCCTGAGCTTGAGGCCTAACCAATTTGGAGACTTATTGTTTTGTAGTGTGGAAAGGATTGAACCTTGGGGAAGGGAACCCTGAGGAGTTTCAAAAGGAACTGTGTTATATTTCTTTTGTGGTGTTTGGTACTTGAACAAGTTGAGGCTTGGGGAAAGGAACCCCAAGGAACCCAAAGACACTGGAGGTATTTGAGAATAGTGCAAGGGCTCTGTGGAAAAGGTCTTACAGTCAGCCCTTTTTGATTTAAGTCATTTTTGTGACATTGACCAAACTAAACCTGGTGAGAAGACCACATGAAACCAACGTTGGTTTCCTATTACCTGTTGAACCACTACTTTCCTTTTACAGACTTCCTATCACATTTATGTAAAGATTGATGGCAAGCATAAGTTTAGACACATACAAACATTTATTTTGGACTAGTAGACATCAACGGCCTCTAGAAACATCAGTTAAGGGTACAATCCCTTTACAGTTAGGGTCAGTCAGGAACCTTACTTAAATAAAGGTTTTAATACAAACACCTTTGAGTCTGTGTCGCTCTTGAATTTAATTGAATTGATTGTTTATTTGTATAGTGTCTATACACAATGTGTTTCAAAGCGCCTCAAGGAGGGAGGGAACATGAGAGAATACAATTACACTATTACAAGTCCTTAAAACAATTTAGAATGTAAAAAATAACTATCATAATCAGCCTGGCAACATTTCAGATAGTGCAAGGAACAAATAAGGAGAAGAGGGGGAGGGAGGAATGAGACAAAACCAGCAGTAACATTACTATGCCTGACGACAATTAATGTAGTGCATGAATGACAGGAGGAGGGTGTGTGTGGAAAGAGGGAGGAGTAGAGGAACAAATAAGCGACTATCATAATCGGTCAGACGACAATTCAGAATAGTGCTGCGGGGAGTGAGAGGAGAAGACAAGGAGGGAAAGGGGGGATAGACAAGCTGCTACCAGAGGTCATGGGACACATGATAGGAGTTGGGACACATGATAGGAGTAAGTGCTAATGGACATAAAAAGGGGGAGGAGAGGGGAGGGTGGCTGCAAGACAGGTGGAGATAGGAAGGAGAGTGGGAAGGAGGGAGGAAGGTGGCTGTGAAGACAGGCGGCTCCGACAACAATGCCTGCCAGAAATTGAGGTAGTGCCAGGCTTTAACAAGAGAGGGGGAGGCAAGGAGGTGGAGAGGGCAGGTGGATGAGAATGAAAGGCGGCTACGATTACTATATACCTGATGGCAATTGGGGTAATGCCAGACTTTAACAATAACCTTCATGGGGGAAAGAGGGTGGGTGGAGGCACAATCACACTCACGGGGGCAAGGAGGGGCTGGATGGCACAATAACCTTCATGGGGGCACGGAGGGTGTGGGTGGGGGCACAATCACACTCATGGGGGCCAAGGGGATGGGTGGGCAGGCACAATAACCTTCCCAGGGAGACAAGGAGGTGGGTGGGGGCAGCTGTGCGGCATCCCGTGGTGGACAGGAGACAGGGCCTTTGTTGTGGGCTTTATTGATCAGGTGCTGGCTCCTGCCTCCCAGTTGCACTGATTGGCCTATCTTGGCCAGGCAACCAATGAGAGAGGGAGTCCGGGCCTGGCCACAAACAAAGGAAGCACCAGTTTGAAACAGATCGGCCATCTTGGAAAGGCCTTAGAATGCATGTGGAAGTTAGTGTGCTTTTGCAAAAGAAAAGTGAAAATCCCAAGAAAAGGGTTTCATTCAGGTGAACAGTAATACTTCAGCAAACATTGTGCCGCCAACCGCAAGTCACTAATTGTCAGAAGAAATGCACGAAAATTGCGCATCAGGCTCGGTGTATTCCACAATTGCCAGGCTTACCTTGGCAGTAAGTGAAAGGGTCCAATGAGGCTGTAGGCATGGTGGCGGCTGCTGGAGCAGCAAGGCAGGCACCTAGGTGCTGAAGAAAGAAGGCAGGAATGAAAGAGCAGCCCTCAAGTGGGCCTTAGTGGTCGGGTGCTGGCTCCCGCCTCCCGGTTGCACTAATTGGCCTATCTAGGCCCGGGCAACCAATGGGAGAGGGAGTAAGGGCCTGGCCACAAACAAAGGAAGCACCAGTGTGAAACAGATCAGTGTTCTTGGTGCTATGCCTGTCCCACAGCTCCCTGTAGAGAGTGGTGGGTCGTATGGGTAACTATAAAAAGATAGAATGGATTTCTGGGATGGAGGGTTGGACCCCAAAAGTAAGTACAGTGACGAGGAAGGGCAGGACTAGACGTAATGCCTAGATTACTTACCAGTAATCCTGATTACTCCTAGTCCTACTCTTCTTTGTCAAAGTACTTACTTTTGAGACCCAGGCTTCCACTGACACCTGCCTCCCCGTAAGGTCTTGGCACCTGGACCTGGAAGGAACCACAGGTAACTGCGACCTGTCGGGGAAAGAGGGTTCTCCAGCATGGGGTCTGGCATGGATTCACATGCTCATGAATATTCCCCGTCGTCAGGCTGGGAATCCTCGGAAAAGAAAAAATCAGTATCAGTTTCGTTTCTGATCTGTCTTTCTTAGTAGTAACCAATCACTGATCTCTGGGTCATACTGCCACCAGCCAATGACTGCCCTCTCCCTAAGCCCCGCCCCTGGCAGCCATCCTCAGATTTTTACTGCACGCTCAAGTGTTGGGAGTCCTCGTGTTTAGCTCTCGAGTTTTTTACTGCGTTTTCACGTTTTTTCAGGAGAATTTCTCATTTTTTTGGTTTAATCGATCCTCAAGCTCCACCGCTTCTACTTCCGATAACGGGGACCCATTTCGGAATTCTTCTACGCCCCTCAAGGGTGAAGTTTTCGTCGAGTTTACACTTCTTGGAGGATTCCGGAAGATCTGCGACCTACCTCAAGGCATGGCCCAGGACAAAGGGAGCTTCCACCTGGCAGGAATAAAAAACACCATTGCCGACTCACTCAGCAGGGAGCTACGCTCGTGCCACGAGTGGGAACTGCGCCTGGATCAGGTGGATCGACTCTTCTGACGATGGGGCAAACCCCAGATCGACTTGTTCGCGACGGCGACGAACTCCAAGTGCCAGAGGTTCGCCAGCAGGTTCCCCCAGCCGAGGAGCATGGGCAATGCTTTCTCGTTCCCTTGGGACGGCCTGTTTCTATACGCGTTCCCTCCATTGCCGTTGCTGCTCCGCCTAATCAACCAGCTCAAGAAGTCCAGGTGCAGGATGATCCTCGTCGCCCCGGCGTGGCCGAGGCAGATCTGGTTCCCAGACCTTCTGGACTTGTCAATGTCCCCGCAAGTCAGGCTGCCGGCGGACGCGGATCTTCTCTCCAGAGAAGGAGGCGCCATTCTACACCACGACCCACAGTCACTGAACTTGCAGGCCTGGCTCCTGCAGCACTAGAGTTTGGAGGGTACGATATCCCGGCTGATTGCAGAGAGGTTCTTGCAAAGGCCAGGGCGTCCTCAACTCTCAAGTGTTACGGTCATAAATGGAAGAGGTTCTCTGTCTGGTGCCGTGCACAGAAGATTAACCCTCTGCGGATTATGGCCCCTCAAGTGCTGCCGTACTTACTGTCGCTGGCCAAAGCTGGACTGGCTCACGCCTCCATAAAAATACATCTGGCTGCCATCTCCTGATATACCAGGACTACGGGACGGGCGTCCTTGTAGTCTCATCGCCTGGTAAAGGAATTTATGAAGGGATTATTCCGATCATTCCCGCCGGTGAAGGCCCCTGCCCCGGCGTGGGAACTTAATGTGATGCTGACCAGGCTCATGGGGGCCCCATTCGAGCCTATGCATTCGGCGCCTTTGAAGTTCCTGCCTTGGAAGACAGCGTTCCTCGTGGCTATCACCTCTGCACGACGAGTGGGAGAGATTCAGGCCCTATCTTGCAAGCCTCCATACTTGACTTTTCATGACACGAGGGTGGTGCTGAGGACGCGCCCCTCCTTCATGCCCAAGGTGCCGTCGAACTTCCACCTCAACGAGCCCTTGGTGTTACCAGTTTTCTTTCCGTCGCCTTCGACGCCGGCCGAGAGGATTTTGCACTCACTGGATGTAGCTAGAGCGCTGAAGTTCCACGTGGACCGCACGAAGAGGTTTCGGAAGATGTCACAACTGTTTGTGAACTTTGGGTCTGTGAATCAAGGGAAGGCTCTCTCGAAGACTTCCATTTCCAGATGGCTCTCCGGCTGCATTATACATTGTCACCGGTTGGCAAACCGACCGCTGCCCAGCCATCCGAGAGCCCATTCAACCAGAGCGTTCGCTGCTACCACGGCATTCCTGTCTGGTGTGCCCCTGATGGACATCTGCAGGGCTGCTACGTGGAGGTCGACGCACACCTTCACAAGATTCTACTGCATCGATCGGGACTCCAGGGAGGAGTCCAGGGTCGGAATAGCAGTGCTGCGCAACCTGTTCGCCTAAGGTGAGCCTGGTGAGGAGGTAAGAGATGCTTAATGTTGAGTTGTTGTATTGCTTAATGTTGAGCCTGTTGCCACCTCCCGTGGTTGTGCATGTGTATACTGCTATGTATTCTTTTATTCATGAGCATGTGAATCCATGCCAGACCCCATGCTGGAGAAGGAACAAGTTACTTACCTGTAACCTTTGTTCTCCAGCATGGGTCTGGCATGGATTCACATGCGAGCCCTCCCACCTACCCCTCTGCGGCTCTTCACTTGGTCATACTGCCTCTTGGCGTGCTACCAAATCTGAGGATGGCTGCCAGGAGCGGGGCTTAGGGAGAGGGCAGTCATTGGCTGGGGGCAGTATAACCCAGAGATCAGTGATCGGTTACTACTAAGAAAGACAGATCAGAAACGAAACTGATACTGATTTTTTCTTTACCGAGGATTCCCAGCCTGACGACGGGGAATATTCATGAGCATGTGAATCCATGCCAGACCCATGCTGGAGAACAACAGTTACAGGTAAGTAACTTGTTCCTTAGGGTCCGTAGATTGGATGGGTAGAGGGTAGCAGGGTAACCAGTAAGAGGGTTAGGAGGATGTTGTGGATGGGTAAGGGTAAGTAGGGATAAAATGCTCTTCAGCTCCTGCCGCCTCACCCACTGGTTCAGCTTGTGATATGTTCTCCGCCCTTTCAGACCACCATTACACACTCACACACTTAGTCCAGCAGTTATGAAACCTTTGTAGTGGAGCCTCTAACCATACTGCTTGAGCTTTTGCCTGGAGCTCTAACCACTGCTTTTTACTTATTACACCTGGATAAGCTTTGCATGTACCACTGAATTTCTTACTGCATTACTTTCATGCAGTTTAACAACTACTTGCTCACTTTAGCACTCTAACACATTGCACCATGTGAGGTTACAGATTTGCAAATGTCAGTGAAACAAGAAAATGCACTTAGCTGCAGATTGTAGTCCTAGGTCCTTAAGTGCTGCACGGGAAGTCCTGAATGTTCTGCGATGAAGATCTGCTGGAAAATACCAAAAACAACAATGAGCAAGAGCCGAGCTAAATCGAGTGTTCCTAGCACTCTGCTTTCTACCACAAGTAATGGGTAATCGTGAGCAGGACGTGTGCACTGCACGGGTTAATTTCACCTGAGGCTCCGCACACGTGTTTCCTGCTGTTCTCAGTTTAGGGCATCGGAGACTGTAAGTTTCGGGTTGCTTTCACCCAGAAAGTTGTAGAACGTTCAATGCTCTCAGTCACTCCAAAGAATGCATTCAACATGCGGATTAGTGTCTGCCATGCACTGCGGGTCTCTACCGTTAAATCGTAAACATGCCCCCAGAAGGATTAGTCTTCTCTTCACACGCAGGGCTAAACAAGCTTAGACTTATCTGTATACTGGCGCGGGGCCTGTGGAGTGTTCAGGTGGGTCAAATGCCCCGCGTAGGCTTGCCTTGGGCGGAGCGCTGGAAAACACGTCCATTCCCTTCTGAAGCCGGAATAGCAAGCAGGAACACACGGGCGCGACTCGCGCATGCGCAGTTCGTCGAGCGTGGCTCTTCCCATCCCAGCAGGCTTGTGAAACACACGGCCTGCTGGGAAACATAGTTTCCTGATGTTTCTTTGTCCCTGGGCGTTCTGCCTGCAATAAGGAAGGAATAGCCTCCTTATGTAACACATATAGGGCTTGTGCAAGGGTTCAGTGAGACCAGAGTGTCTCTGGGGGGTTTGCATGACACACATAACATGCCTAGCCCTGACAGTACTCCCCCTCCCTCTCGCAGGCCCAGGTTTAGTAGGGTTATTACGATGAAACTGACGGAGGAGCCAAGGAGCATGCAAGTTAGATGCTGGTTCCCATGATTGTTCCTCTGGGCCGTACCCTTTCCAATCAACTAAGTACCATATTTTGTGTTGCTTGATACGTGAATCTAAAATAGCTTTAACCTCGTACTTGGGGTGACCTTCAATGACAAGAGGTGGGGGCCTTTTTGGTTTCATGGACAGAGGGGGAATGCGCATGTGTTTTGGTAGTGTCAATCGTACTGCCACTGGATTAATTATAGTTTCTATTGGAAATGGGCCAATGTACCTTGGTTGAAACTTTCTTGGTCCCTGTAGGTGTAGGTTGCGAGTGGACAGCCATACTGTATCACCAACTTGGTATGATGGACTTGATTGACGCTTCCTGTCAGCGTATTTCTTGTAGCTTTGCTTTGCTTCGGATAGGTTGCTTTGTATAACCTTCCAAGTACTATTGAGATTCCTTTTTCGTTCTTCGACTGCTGGAGCCATTGGAGGAAGTTCTGTTTGAGGCATGGGTTGTCATACCGCCGAGTTCCTGGCGTCTATGGAGCCGCTGGCGACGCGGAACTTAGCTCTGTTCGCTTCGGCCACGCCCCCTGTTTCCTGGTTTCCCTTCCTCTGATTCTTATTGGTTGGGCGCTACCGCGGCCCGGTGTTTTAACCGGCCACTTCCGGGTCACAGATGCGTCGCAACGCTTCCGGTTTCGTCCGTTAGCTGAGTTGCTTGCTGCCTGTGGCTTTCTTCCGAGTCTCTCGCTTGTCTGCTGGTCGGGTCCTCGTACCCTGTCCGACCCCTTTTGTTCTTCCTTCCTCCTTCCGCTAGTCCTATCTGCCTTTCTCTCACTCCCTTGGTTTTGCTTTCTTTCACCCGTCTCCCTTGCCCTCCTTCCAACTTGCTTACCCTCCCTCCTTCCCATCTTCACTTACCGCTTTTTTCTCCTCTTGTCTGTTCAGCTCATTCCGCTCCTCCCTCGCCTACCTTCAGTATTGCTTGCTGTGACCTCCCGCGTACCAGAGTCCGGCCTGTTCCCCTGGACTGCCTTTGCTTGCTGTATTAGTTACTTCCACTCCTAGCCTGTGTACCAGATCCTCGGACCGCTTACTGGACTGCCTGAGTTCTGGAGTATTCACTCCACGTGTTGCCTCCAGACACTTTTCACCAGCTCCTACCTTTCAAGTATTCCTGGTTCCACGCCTACAAGACACCCAACTATAATACAGGGGTTTTTTGTGCCTAAGGGCTTTTTCCCCTCTTGGTCGATCCCGGGGGTGGGGCCCCCTGGTCTCCCCTCTTGGGGGGGGGGGCACGGTGGCTTCCTTCCGGGGTCGTCCCTATCTTCATAAAAAAAAGGTGTCAGCCCGAAGAAAAGAAAAGAAGGGTTCTTGGAAGGAAGAAGAAGGTGAGGAGTCGGGGGAGGGGGAGATTTCAGAAACTACACTTTCGGACGAAGATATCACCGACCCCGGTGACATGGGTTGAAAACGTGGATGATACCGTAAGTGCCATAGAACGGTGTTACCTTAGTTGACAAATGGATTGCGTTGTTGTAGGCAAATTCCACTAGCCAAATAACCTCGGCCCAAGATTTCTCCTGACTTTGTATCATACATCGTAAATATTGCCCCAAGGTTTGGTTCAGACGTTCAGTCTGGCCATCCGTCTCTGGGTGGTAACTTGTGGATAAACACATGTCAATTCCTACTGTTTTACAAAAGGCACTCCAGAAGTGACAGCTAAATTGAGGACCTCTGTCTGAAATAATCCCTTGGGGGTATGCCATGTAACTGAACTATGTTTTGCAAGAATAACTCGGCCAGACTGCCAGCAGATGGTGTGCCCTTACATGGTATAAAATGTACCATTTTGGTTAAGTAGTCTACGACTACCAAGATTGATGTGAACCCCAGAGTTATAGGAAGCTTGATGATTAGGTCAAAGGAAATTGTATGTATGCCAAGGCCTTGTAGGTGTTGGTAAGGGCTGGAGCATGCCCACGGGTCTTTAATGATCTGTTTTATTTCGTAAACAATTCTCACATTGGGTTAGGTACAATTGAACATCCCTGGTCATATGAGGCCACCAGAAGTACCTATTAAGAAGTTCAAGAGTTTTAGCTGCTCCAGGATGCCCCACAAATGGCGAGTCATGACACCAACGAAGGGCCTTTTGTTGCAACCAAGTTGTCGGGAGGTATAGACACTTTTTGTAGAATGGTAATCCTTCTTTCAAGGTCTGATCTTTACTTTGTGATTTCCATTGTACCAGTTTTTGTGCCGTCATGGCCTTCCTGATGTCTTGGAACATATCCACTACAATACTTCCAATTATACGCACTGGGTCTACTATGGGTTTCGCTTCCTTTGGGTTCTCAGCCTGAACCATGGCCGAGTCTAGATACCGAGACATAATGTCTGCCTTCTTGTTTTCTGCGCCAGGCCGATACGTGACCAAAAAGTCAAATTCAGTGAAATACATTGCCCATCTCAGTTGACATGGGCTTAGCGCTCTAGCTGTCTTTAGGAATTGCAGATTCCAGTTATCGGTATATATTGTAATTGTATGCCTGGCGCCCATTAAGTAGTGATGCCATTCACTAAACGCGGCTTTGATCGCCAATAATTCTCGGTCAGCTATTATGTAATTTTGTTCAGCAGGCAATAGAGTTCTTGAGTAATAGGCTACTGGGTGTGGTTGCCCATGGTCATCTCGCTGCGAAAGGACAGCCCCAATAGCATAACTGGATGCGTCGGTTTCCACGATGAAGAGTTTAGCAGGGTCGGGATGCAGTAGTACCGGAGCTGTAGTAAATGCCTTTTTGAGTACCTGAAAGCTTTCTTCCACTGCTGCGTCCCATTGGAATGCACCCCTTTCTTGAGGAGACGAGTGATGGGATGAACCTTTTGGGCAAAACCCTCTATAAAACGTCTATAGAAGTTGGCAAATCCTAATATGGTTTGAATCTCCTTTACCGAAGTTGGGGATGGCCAGTCTAGGATGGCTTCTACCTTCCGCTTGTCCATGGTGACCCCCTGGGGTGATAGAATGAATCCCAGGAATTCCGCAGTTGACTGATGGAATTCACATTTCTCGTGTTTTGCATATAATTGATGTTCCCTTAACCTCTGCAAGATGGCCTTTACGTGCTCTCGATGTTCCTCCATGTTTTGTGGATATATCAATATGTCGTCTATATATACGACAGCAAAGATATCCAGGTACCCTCGCAGAACTTCATCCAAGAAATGTTGGAATGCCGGTGGAGCATTGCAGAGCCCAAAGGGCATCACTTGGTACTCATATAAACCAAATTTGGTCCGGAACGCGGTCTTCCATTCATCTCCTTGTTTCACGCGGACAAGATGGTATTCCCCGCGTAAATACAACTTCGTATATACTGTGGATCCTCGTACTTGATCCAGCATCACCGGTATCAAGGGAAGTGGGTAACTATTCTTAATGGTTATCCGGTTTATTGCTCTGTAGTCATTGCAAGTGCGTAAATCCCCCGTCTTCTTAGGGACGAAGAATAACGGGGAGGAGACCGGTGATGTTGAATGCCTAATGAATCAGTTTGCTAAGTTTGTGTCAATTTAGGCGTTGAGGTGTTGGTTTTCTGCCTCTGTGAGGGCCTAGATCCTACTCCACAGCAATATGGCCCCAGCTTCCTAGTCTATGCGGCAGTCGAAGGGTTGGTGTGGGGGCAGAGTCTCAGCAGCGGCTTTGTTAAATACATCCCTGTACTCAGTATAATCTTCCGGTAGTACTGTGTCAGTACTCCCAACAATCTGCGTGATATGTGGCTTTTTGCAATGCTTCCTACAATAGTCCGATGAAAATTGTACTAAGGCTGAAGCCCAGTGCACCCTGGGATTATGCACACTTCTTCTTCTTGTGCCTTCTTGACTAGAGGAAGCCCTAAACTATGTGCTAATTGCACGTCAACGAAATTTCCGGTAGCTCCCAAATCAATCATGAGTGTAACCGGGATACATTTGTCCCACCAACCCAACTGCCCCTTCAGCAGTACGTGTGCTGCCTGTCTGTGGTATGTGTTAGCCAAGCTATTTGGGGTGTCTTCAGCTATGATCACCCAGGACACCCTTACTGGTGAGCATGGTGGCGTTTCATGACTGACTCCCTTTTGGTTTTGTGGGAGGTTCCGTCAAGAAATACCCTGCTCTGCTGCAGAATAGGCAGAGCTTGTCCCGTCTTCTCTTATCCATTTCCTCTTTGGATAATGGCCCACGGACAGTCCCAATCTGCATAGGCTCCTCTGTGCCCGTGCTCCTCTCGGATGGCCTACTGGGTTTCTGTTGATCTAATCGCACCATTTGCTTAGTGACCCATTTCCTCCGGTCTTGACATTGTTTGTTTTGGCGCTGATCCAAGTGTAATGCCAAGTCAATCATACTAGAGCAATCATTAGGTTGTGGGTCTACTTGGGCGATCAAGTCCTAAAGGTCTTCTCGAAGGCCTTGGTAGAAAAGCACCATTTGTTTGTCTTGAGGCCAGTCCGTTTCCACAGCTAACCTGTCAAAAGATGTCACGTCAGTGACCAACTCCTTACTCCCTTGCCGGAGAGTCAACAGTTCTCTATCCTTGAGTAAAGAGGCAGAGCGCCAGTTGAACATCCTACCAAACTCTTCCAAAAAGTCTTCCCAAGAATACAAAAGGGCATTGTATTTGCGAACCACCGGTGGAGCCCAGGATGCTGCATCCCCACTCAAGTAGGATATTACAAAAGCAGTGCGGGCCTGAGCTGTCCGGAACACTGTGGGTTTGGTTAGAAAATGTAGTTGGCACTGCATGATAAACTGGTTATATTTCTGAGGGTTAGGGTCCGTAGATTGGATGGGTAGAGGGTAGCAGGGTAACCGGTAAGAGGGTTAGGAAGATGTTGTGGATGGGTAAGGGTAAGTAGGCATAAGGTGCTCCTCAGCTCCTGCTGCCTCACCCACTGGTTCAGCTTGTGATATGTTCTCCACCCTTTCAGACCACTATTACACACTCACACACTTTGCCCAGCAGTTATGAAGCCTTTGTAGTGGAGCCTCTAACCAGACTGCTTGAGCTTTTGCCTTGAGCTCTAACCACTGCTTATTACTTATTACACCTGGATAAGCTTTGCATGTACCACTGAATTTCTTACTGCATTACTGTCATGCAATTTAACAGCTACTTGCTCACTTTACCACTCTAACACATTGCACCATGTGAGGTTACAGATTTGCAAATGTCAGTGAAACAAGAATATGCACTTAGCTGCAGATTGTAGTCCTAGGTCCTTAAGTGCTGCACGGGAAGTCCTGAATGTTCTGCGATCAAGCTCCGCTGGAAAATACCAAAAACAACAATGAGCGAGAGCTGAGCTAAATCTAGTGTTCTTAGCACTCTGCTTTCTAACCCAAGTAATGGGTAATCGTGAGCGGTGCACAGGTTAATTTCACCCGAGGCTCCGCACACGTGTTTCCTGCTGTTCTCCATTTAGGGCACCGGACGCCTACGTTTTGGGTTGCTTTCACCCGAAACGTTGTAGAACGTTCAATGCTCTCAGTCACTCCAAAGAATGCATTAAACATCCAGATTAGTGTCTGCCGTGCACTGCGGGTCTCTACCGCTAAATCGTAAACATGCCCCCAGAAAGATTAGTCTTCTCTTTACACGTAGGGTTAAACTAGCTTACCTGTGGAGTGTTCAGGCGGGTCGAATGCCCCGCCTAGGCTTGCCTTGAGCAGAGCGCTGGAAAACACGTCCATTCCCTTCTGAAGCCGGAATAGCAAGCAGGAGCGCACGGGCGTGATTCACGCATGCGCAGTTCGTCGAGCGTGGCTCTTCCCATCCCAGCAGGCTTGTGAAGCACACGGCCTGCTGGGAAGCGTAGTTTCCTGATGTTTCTTTGTCCCTGGGCGTTCTGCCTGCAATAAGGATGCAATAGCCTCCTTATGTAACACATATAGGGCTTGTGCAAGGGGTCGGTGAGACTAGAGTGTCTCTGGGGTGTTTGCATGACACACATAGCACCATTAACATGCCTAGCCCTGACAGGTTCCATCAGATGTAACAGTTGAACAAGTAGAATTAACGGTAAATCTATTAAACATATCGGACCCTAATGACCAATATACTATTGAATCATTCATAACGGAACAACAAACTGACGTAGGACTCTCAGAAACCACTAGACTCAAACCAAAGTCAACGTTTGTGCCAAACCTACCAGCAGACAATGCGATCGATATATTCTTTAAAGCAACTCAAAATGAATTCAGAGCCACTTATCTCAAGGGGACCAGGAACAAGAAAATGATCAACTATAATCTTAGTTATTCTGAAAATCAAGCACTCAAGGCACTTCAAGACAATCCTGACATAACAGTCAGATCATCAGACAAAGGAGGCAACATAATATAACTCCAAACTGAACACTATTTCAAAATGGCAATGCTACATCCGCAAGATGCCCAATGTTATGAGCTGCTACACACAAACCCACTCCCACAATTTCAAGAAGATTGGAGGACAATGAGTAAACACTGAAGGGACAAAGCATTGTTTACAGATGAAGAATACCAGTACATGAATATACCTTTTCCCATCATCTCGACAATTTATTTTGTACCTAAAATACACAAACCATACAGAGAATTACCATCATGTCTACCGATCATCAACAGCATTGGATTTCTCAAAGAACGCATATCAGAATATACTGACCTTCAACTTCAACGTCTAGCAACATCATTATCCTCCTATATAAGAGACACAACACACATCATTCAACAGTTGGAAACCATACATTGGGAAACTAACTACTGGCTCGTTACAATGGATGTCTCAGCGCTATATACTAGTATCCTCCAAACCAAAGGACTTCAAACAACAGACTATTTCTTAAAGACCAGATCCATATCTTATCACAATCAGAACCAGATGATCTTGGAGATGTTATACTTCACCATGAGCAACAACATGTTCACATTCAATAAACAACTATACAAACAAATCCAAGGAACCGCCATGGGTGCTAAGTATGCCCCCACCATATGCCAACTTATGTATGGGGCATTATGAACTAGAGCACGCATAGTGGCACCCATCATTTATGCACAACAATAATGTTATTTTTTTGGGGACGCTATATCGACGACATCCTCATGATTTGGAATGGCACTTTATCTCTACTTCAGGTTTAATTTGATCACCTTAATGCAAATTCTTATCATTTGAAACTCACCACACAGTATAGTCAATCTCAAATTAATTTTCTGGACATTCAAGACAACATGATTCACTCCACACATCAAACCCACTGCCGCCAACAGCATACTCCACGTGACCAGCAACCACCCTAAACATGTTGTCAACAATATCCCTTATGGATAAATGCTAAGGGTCAAGAGGAACTGTACCACCAATGAGGAATTCACACAACATGTATCTCAGACAATGAACAACTTCAAGGCAAGAGGATACAGTCAAGACCTCATTACCAAATGTTATCAAAAAACTCTCAAAAGGACCAGAGCACAACTTTTACAAGACAAAAGACGGCCACCAGCAACTGCCAGCTCACAACATAAAATATACTTCATCACGGCATATAGTACAAACAATCAAATTATCAAAAAGACTCTGGCCAAAAATTGGAATATTCTGAAAACAGATCTAGACCTCCACACAATACTAGATGATTATCCCACTATCACTTTTCGTAAAGCCAAGAATCTAAAAGACAAACTCAGCCCATCACATTTTCAGATCAAAAAATCAAAAGAACAAATACCAGCAACTATGTGGCTGACACCACAACCATTTGGAAACTACAAATGTGGACAATGCACAATTTGCAAATATTCAAATTATTGGAAAAACGACTATCTCAAAACCCAACGGCACACAATTAAACATCCAGCAACTGATCAATTGTAACAGTAAAAATGTAATTTATGGAATAACAATCGGATCACTCAAAACAAGAATTGGAGAACATATCAGAGCGATTCAAAACCAAGACTCTAGATCACCAATAGCCACGCATTTTCAGGTAGTCCAGAGCAAAGACAATTTAGCAAATTAAGGTTCTTTGGAATCGAAAAGTTATGCCCCCCCCACTCCCAGAGGAGGCAACCTAGAACCACTTTTATGAAAACGAGAAGCCAAATGGATTTGTAATCTGGACACCTGCCATTCAGGTCTCATTTCTGACCAGGAGCTATTTAATTTCTTATGATCGTTGTAACATAGTTATACAACCATTTTTATCATGACTTGACTGTTAAATTCCAATTGCAAAATGTTAATAATATAATGATGAATGTTCATGTTTGATGCCACTCGCACTAATGTACCTTGTTTACATGTTAATGATATATGATTCATTATGCAATAAGTTCAGCAGATACATTGTTTAAACTTACATAAGTAGGACATTCATGACCATTTGGGTGTTCATTTAAGCTAGTCACAAAAGTGTCTGGGATTTCCCGAGAGCAGGGTTAGAACAGATTTGTGACTCTCTAATACAAATCATCTGAGCTGCAAACCTTATAGAAATCCTTAGGTTAAGTATTAAGATATAATTCATTTTGGCAGGGAAATTCTGCTGGAAAAAAAAGAAAAAATATCTTTTATTTTTTATTTTTTAATTCCCAATTAAAGATGGCTAAGTGAGTTAGAGACAATGATGAGAAAGGGGAGCGGCACCAAGGAAGAAGCAGAAGCCATAAACCAACTGCAACAGGAATGCGTAAGACATTGGGAAAGACTATGCAATTTAAACTATAAAAAAAACATGGAGAGACAGCATGCGGGAGGAGACAAACCGGGGAGGATGCTGGCCTGGCTGTATAAGAGCGAGGCCCCCAGATCACCGATCAGAGCAATAATGTGGAAGGACGGGCAAACAGTGGACACTCAAGAGGGAGTAAACTCAGAATTCCTGGAATATTATAAACACTTGTATGAGGATGAGGGAGGGAGTGACAACGAGGAGATGATAGACACGCTGGAGGATATAGGCATGCCACAAATAAGTAAGGAGGAGCGGGTAGACCTAGAGGCCCCAATCACACTAGAAGAGTTGGAAGCGGTGGCAGTGCAACTGCCCACCACTAAGACCCCGCGGGCTGATGGACTCTCCAGTGAGTTTTATAAAATGTATAGAAATTAGGTGCTCCCCCCGCTGCTAGCAATGTTAAACGAGGCATTTGAAATAGGGAGACTACCAGAATCCCTTAGAGAAGCCATTATCATCCCACTCCCCAAACCCAATAAGCCTGGCGAGGATTGAGGATCATACAGACCGCTATCGATGCTGAACCAAGACAGCAAAATACTCACGCGGTGCTGGCGAACAGAATGAAACGGGTCATAAGCAAACTGATACACCCGGACCAGACAGGATATGTCCCATGCAGGAATATCTCTGATAACCTTAGAAGACTACACCGGGTTATAGAGCACACAATGGGAGACTCGAGCGACATTGCAATTGTATCACTTGATGCCATTAAAGCCTTTGAATCGGTCAAATGGCCTTGTTTAAGTGCAGCCTTGACTAGCTACGGGATAGGACCGGGGTACCGCAAATGGGTCAAATTGCTGTATAGTGCGCTGCTAGCCAGAGTCAAGACAGGAGCGATCATTTTGGAGAGATGGCAAATAAGCAGGGGCACCAGACAGGGATGCCCATAGTCACCAATGCTGTACATATTAGCACTTGAACCGCTAGTGATATACCTGAGACGGCAATGTGAGGAAATAGGGATCAGCTTGAAAGGGGAACCGTATCTAATTTCGCTGTATGCAGACGATATGCTGCTATACTTAAGATACCCAGAGGAAAACCTCCAATATATACTAGAAGTGATGGAACGCTTTGCGGTGCTATCCGACATTGCAGTGAATCACCAAAAATCATGTATATTCCCTTTGGGTAGGTACGTAAAAGCCCCCAGTGAACGACTGCCAGTCCTGCCAATACCATGGGAGACAGACTCGTTTAGAAATCTAGGGATAGACCTTTATCACACGGTGGAGGCAGAACATCAACACAACACAGAGAAGGCGGTGGTAAACATTAGCAATAGCATGAGGTTCTGAGCCAAGCTCCCCTTGGCAATGATTGGGAGGGGGGCACTGTTGAAGATGGTGGTACTGTCGAGGCGATTACATTTCTTTGGGAACATACCATACCTGATACCAAAGCGTTTTTTTTACTAAACTACAGAGTATATGCAGGGAATTCCTATGGCACGGACCCAGGAAAAGAATTTCCCTTTGGAAGCTGCAAAATATGTATGATAAAGGGGGCATTAAGTTACCTAATTATGAGGTCTATTATCTGGCCAGCCAACTGCAATATGTAGCGAGGTGGCTATCAGAGGACCCGACCTCAGAATCGAGATTGCTGGGAAAAGAGAGTGCCCCGTTCTTCCTGAAGGAAATAATATGGCTCCCTAAACCACAATTGAAAGAGCGCTCAGAGATGATGATACTGGGATGGAAAATATGGCGGAAAGGTTGTCAGGTCATGGAGAGCCCAACCCGTGTTCCCCGCAGGTGCCGTTAGTGCCGCTGACGGGAGGAGATGGGCAATTAATGAAAATGATCCAAAGATACTGGGAACCAGTGGGGATAATAACAATGGGAGATATATGGCAAGAAGGGGAAATAAAGGAATTTGGGACGCTGGTGGAGTAAACGGCTACAGGCAGGACAATATATTACATATAATCGAATGACACGGCGGATCAAAGAGACATGATCTGAAATAAGACTTGAAGAGGAACCTGATATAGCCATTGAAACAATATATGACACAGCAGAGGGAGGGCATGAGATTTCCAGATTATGTGAGCTTTTGATGTCCAGGGTGGGGAAGGAAGTGGTCCAATTAAGACACGATTGGGAAGAAGTAGGGGAACCCATGAGTGATGGGATGTGGGAACGAATGCAGGGCTATCATAAGAAAGTGTCCAGAAATGCAAGGCTACAGCTAATACAACTATATGTAACCCACAGAGCATATATGACGCCGCAGAGAATAGCCAAATTTAAGAACACAGAACAACAAACATGCCCCAAATGTGCAGAGAAAAATGCTGGGATGACGCATATGTTTTGGGCATGCCCGGAAATTGGGAAGTTCTGGGCAGAAATAGCACAACGGCTAGACGAGAAAGGGGTCAAGTTAAATGTGGAATCAGTGTGGGCATGCATGATGGGAGGATTCCCCAGACCTTGCCAGATGAAGCACATAAGCAAATTGAAGGATTTGGCATATATACTTGCCAAGCGCAGAATAGCTATGCGATAGAAGGCATGTTACAGACCAAGGGTGGAGGTCTGGTGGGGAGATCTTCAAAAATGGACTGAAGTAGAAACAGCAGTATTGCAGGAGGCGGGAGACAAAAGAGGGGAAGAAGAAGCAGAATCCCTGATGGCCTGTAAACGTTTGATAGCCACCCTGTATGAGCCCGCCCAGGACTGGTCTACAGACCAGGACTCGGCGGAAGAGAACCCAAATTGAAAATTACAGAGGAGGACGGAACAGAGTAGGCTCAAGTTGGAGGGTGGGAATGGGGTAAGCAGTAGTAATTGATTGGCATAAGTAAAATGTTGAAGTATTGTGACATGTACTGCAAGTTTTGTTTTTTGTTTGTTGGTTATGGAAATTAATAAAAATTATTTTTTAAAAAAAACAGCATCCCTTTCTGAAATGTCCCAGCACAGTTCCCAAAATGCCTTTACTGCCACCTATTGAGCTCTCAAAGTAGACACAACAAGGCCCTTCTCAAAACCGACAGAAAAGAATTGCAGTATTGTTGTCAGGTCACAGGACATGGCATCAACCACATGCCGAACACACCAAGAAACACAATTGCTCCATTGCAATTTCTAGTAATTCAGAGTCACTGGCATTCTGCAGGTCTGCAGAGAGTGAGTCACTCATGTAATTAAGCCTAGACGTGGCCATCTCTTCCTTTCAATTTCCATAATGACCATCTCACAAGTGACAGTTCTTCCCTGCACCTCGAAGACCTCAACTGGGACGGGTACTATGGCAGCACCCACACTGGAGCCACCATCAGCCTCATCAGCAGAGGGATATATGATCATAGCGGCCAATAAGGCAAAACCAAGATCAGCTCCGCCTTGCAGTCCTAAAACCTGCTCAACATCCCCGGAATCAAGGAGATGGGAGGAAATTCATGCAGCAGGCCCCCAGCCATCAGAGGACATTGCTTCTCCTCACTGGTCCCACTTGCTTGGGAACCTGGAGCAGAACAATGGAAGCTGAGTGTTCTCCAGAGAGGAAAAGCGGTCCAGGCTGGGAAACTCAAACCATGCCCCAATCTCCTGGAACATTGTTGGTTGTAGTGACATCTCCTGGGAGGATGAGAACACCTGGCTGAGACATCTGGAGTGCCATTGCCCACACCCTGATATGCACTGCTCTCAGGGATTTTAATTGTTCCTCCTGTGAAGAATACAACGGGATTCTCCCCAGAATCCTGGCCTGGGACCCTTCTCATGTGGCCAGAGGAAAGCAGGCGCTTTCTGATACCGACCCTGGGGGTAGTAGCATATGCTTGTCTCAAAGATTAAGCCATGCACGTGTAAGTTGGAGGGTGGGGGGGATCAGACCAGCAAGACTGTGAGGAACCCTTTTTTAACTGTTCCCGTAACCCTGCCATTCTGATGGCCCTTTGCCATTTTAAAGAAGTATGAAAACAAATTTCTGTAAAATGGACTACATGTCACAGAGTCCCTCAGGGACTATGACGAAGAAGAGGGCCGAAGAGGCATGTAGGAGCCAAGGTCAGGCAGGCAGGCCTAATAGCTTTTGGCAAGGTCAGGCAGTTAGACCCAAGGGCCTGAAGACATATACCTGAAGCCAATTAACCTACCTGAGGGGCATAAAAGGCTTCAGCTGGAAGGAGCAGTATAAAGAAGCTGGAAGGTCGGCAGAAGTAGCAGTAGAAGAAGCATAGCACAACACTGGCAGTTCACTAGGAAGTGTGACCACAGAAGGGACACCGGAGCAGACGAAGAGAAGATTTCACCTGCAGCTCTGAGTTGGTCCTGTGCTCACAAATCCTGTTTGGCTGTGGCAGCATTGGAATAACCTGAGAGAAAAAGGCAGTCTTTCCAGGTTTGCCTTATTGCTGTAAAGGCAAAGCTGAAGTTGTGCATCCAGCCAAGGCCCGTGGGAAGCTGGAGAAAGGAAACTCCATTAATGAGGCTGGATCGGAGACACCCGTGCTACAGAGGGATGTGGGTCCAAGAGTGCCTGTAGCAGTAGCAGCAGAAGAAATTAAGTCGGGAAGTGGAAGTAGCCCGCCACTGCTATAATTGTGGAGTCGGTGAAGGAAGCTCCATACTCCAAATCATCATCAAGAATACCTTGCCGGTAACTGTAGCCAGCTTAATTTATACTTGCTTGCAAGTAAGAGCAAGTAAAAGTTGTTCGCAGAAGTGGGAAGTAATTTTAACAAGGCAATTTTTATCACACGCTTATATCATTAAAGCTAAAGTACTTGCGTGAAGAGAAAGCCTCTCTTTTTCCCATTGTTAGTATAAACTGTTGCTGAACAGTCACATGTCTCCTATTAAAAGGAGAACGTTGCTGGTAATTCTTACGAAGCAGAAGATGACTTTCCCGCAATGTTACAAGCCCATTTCACATCAAAATAGGTCATGCACATGAAACTGTGTTTCCTAAATTCTTTTGGAGCATAACTGTCATGCACTCATTTGGCCTCATTATGACCCAGGCTGAGGACCATGGTTCTGATAGCACCATGGTCCATGCCGGTAACTTACCGACTCCGCCATGGAGAAAGGGGGAATTACCACCCCATTACAAGGTTGGTGGGGCGGTAATTCCCCCTTCCTCCATAGCCCTTCCCCATTCCCATTTTTGCCCCATAGGGCTCAATGGGAATGGGGAAGGTGCTAAGTACGGTACCGCAAACTGCGGTAACGTACTTAGCACCAAGGTCCCTTTGCGGGTCCCTACTTTAACGGCTGGTAAAACCAGCCGTTAAGGTCGGGTCCCGCAAAGGGACCTTGTAATCAGGCGCTAAGTTTTTAACGGCGCCGCAGCCTTTTACGGCGCCGTTAAACACTTAGCGCCAGGGTAGTAATGAGGCCCATTGTCTCAGCCCCCTTACGTAAAGACCCCTTCTATGCCTGCTGCATCCCACACTTTGCCCCTCACAAAATATCAGCCAGCACGCCCTTATGGCCATCACGTTACTCACCTGCAGCATCAGAAACGTAGAGGCGCGCCACCGAGTTCCCGGGTGACATTCCACCACGCATGGCGGCTTCCGTCATGTTGTATATGCCAGTGATAGGACGGCGGGGGGTCCGCTATAGCGGAATATAGGAAGAACGTTTGCCGAGAAAAACAGTCACGTGACATGACTCCCTGGAATGCTTTACGTCCGTCTCTTTGCCAACACGTTATGCCTTCCCATCACATGATACCCGCGTTGAGACCACGTGATCGCTTAGCCATGGAATAAAACAGCTGTTCCCCCGGCTAGCGTTGCTTCTCAGCTGTTCATACGGCATTTGGCGTTTTGGTACCTCGGATTGTACTTTCCTGTGTTCTTCGACTACGGACTGTGTTATTTGGATATTCTTTGCTCAACCCTTATCTGCTACGTCGCACCCATTGATTCTACAGCATTGACCACGGATTGCCTCACAGACTGTTTTTGTTATCTCCTTTGGACATTCAGATTGGATTCAGACCTTGAACTCTTGCTTCTAGAACTAAGTGCTGCAATAGGTTCTGGTTCTTAGGCTCTGCCATTTCTTCGTTCAGGTTCAGCTGCTTTGCTAATAGAGGCTACCCTTCTCAGGTGTTACCCCCCCTTCTTCATCAGTTAGCTGTTAGGGAACAGGGCTACTTACTGACACCTCGACCATTCTTCAGCTCCTCCCAAAACTTCCATCATCTGGTAGGTGGTTCTGTTTGTACATCATTGGGAACTGTAAAAGTATTGTTGGTCCATTAACCCTAACCTGTCCATTCCTTACAGCAGCCACTCGGAGGACCTGGTGTTCCTGCCGCCACTTGTGGCCCTAATCCTTGAACAGCGAGTATCTTCTATTTCGCTGTTGATTGCTTAGGGACGGAGGTCCATATACTCCATGCTACATTCAAGTCTTGATAGACTGAGAAGACCTTAGCCTGGTGTATGGATCCCTCCGCCGGGGACCCGTGGCTGCTCTGGTCCAAGCCATTGAGGTGCTTTGCTCTGATATGGCAGCTGCCACAGCGGCAATCCATCAACGTTTAGACACTATTCAGAGTGAGCGTCACGCATTACCTGCAGATCCAGAATTCGGTGATCCAATCCCCTCCAACCTAGTGCTCCCCAGGCCAATCCAGCCGTCACTACACAGGTTTATGTCCCAACTCCTTTTCCTCTAGCTGCTCCTGAGAAGTTTCAGGGAGACCCACACAAGTTCCGTACATTTCTGAACCAGTATAAATTGCACTTCCTGTGTAGGCCACAAGCATTCCGGTTGCTACCACCAAGGCCGCCTTCACATTGTCACATTTGGGTGGTATTGCCGCCACCTGGGCTAATCCATTGCTCGAAAACAACAGTCCTGTACTTTACGACTTCAATCTTCTGGTGGCAGAGATGACCAAGGTTTTTGACATTCGACACAAGGCACAATCACGGGAGCTTGAGCTTCTTAACCTATCTCAGGGCAAGTCATTCCTCATTGAATATATTACCCGGTATAACCAGTTGGCTGTGGAAACAACTTGGCCTGAAGATAAGAAAGCCGTGGTTTTCTACAAAGGCTTGAGTGAGGCCATGAAAGATGCTCTGGCTGTGGTCCCTTCTTTACCTATCCAATACCACAAACTCGTGGATCTGGCTCTGCAGGTTGATGATCGGCGTTCTGAACGTAAGGCAGAAGCCAGTTTTGTTCCCACCCGGTCCATTTCCGTCACTGAACCGCAAGGAGAACCCATGCAAATAGGTGGGGTTCGTAACCCGATCGCGGTTTCGAGAGAGAACGTAGGTCAGATAATGCTTGCTTCTATTGTGGTCTTAACGGACATTACATTAAAGAATGCCCCTGCCAGCCAAAACTCAAAACACTGGGTTTTCCGAAGGCCCGTCCCTAGGCTCGGGGGCACCGACAGGCCAGGACTCGACCCCCATGCAGTCCACAACCGCCTATGGCTCCATAAAACCCATTTCGGTACAATCTACCTTGTTTTCTTCACCTGACACAAAACATGTGGTTCACCTAGTCATTGATTCTGGAGCAACTGGTAACTACATAGACATTTCCTTGGCAGCCACGCTCAATTTACCACTGCAGAATAAAAAACGTCCAGAGCCTGTGCAAGCAATGGACGGGACGTCCCTCATCTCAGGTCCCATCAGGCAACAAACAGCACCTTTGACTCTAGTAATTCAAGTCACCCATAATTAGACTATTTCCTTTGACTTGATAACAACACCTCAGTATGGGCTAATCCGTGGTATTCCTTGGTTGAGGGTCCATAACCCCTTTGTCGACTGGACCTTAGGCCATTTGTACTTCGAGTCTGCCCACTGTCAGTCTGCATGTCTCATACACTCTGTCAACAATGAGTCTCCTTCCCAGGTGCTAGGGGCCATCGCTCAGCTCACACTCGATGAAACCATTTCTATGGATCTCGATCCACCTCAACACGTAGTGGGAACCATTGCAACATGGATAACCTCAGAATACCAAGATTTCAAAGAAGTATTCGATAAAGGCTGTGCAGATGTTATTCCACCCCACAAGTCCTACGATTGCCCCATAGATCTGCTGCCTATCACCGTCATACCCTCAGGAAGGATTTACTCCCTCTCTCTTGCAGAGGATCTAGCCCTTAAAGAATACATACAGAATGATTTACGCCTGGGCCACATCCGACCTTCTGCTTCACCTGCAGCCAGTCCCATCTTCTTTGTCCCAAAACATGAATGGGACCTTCGCCCCTGTATTGACTACAGGCGGTTAAACGCCATTACCATCAAGGATCGCTATCCTATTCCCCTCATTGGTCCCCTGCTTGATCGTTTAACCCATGCCTCTGTGTTGGATCAGAGGGGTGCTTACAACCTGGTCCAAGTACGTAAGGCTGATGAATGGAAAACAGCCTTCTGTACTAGGTACGGGTTGTATGAGTACTTGGTTATGCCATTCGGCCTGTGTAATGCACCCGCTACGTTCCAACGATTTATGAACGACATCTTTAGTTACATCCTGGATGCATTAGTTGTCGTCTACCTGGACAATATATTAGTATTCTCCTCGTCCATGCAGGAACATGTAGCTCATGTACGAGAGGTTCTTTCCCGTCTCCGTACGCATGCCCTATTTGCAAAACCCGAAAAATGCCTGTTTCATGTGCACCGAGTAGATATCCTGGGTTTTCATATTACACCAAAGGGGTTAGCCATGAACACCACTAAAATACCGGCTGTCTTACATTGGCCAGTTCCTACCTCCATGAAATCCCTTCAGTCGTTTCTTGGGTTTGCCAATTTTAACAAGCGTTTCATATCAGGGTTTTCTTCAATCACGGCCCCGCTCGTTGCTCTCTCCAGTCCTCAGGTCCCTTACGTTTGGACTTCTGTACATCAGAAGGCCTTTGACACACTAAAATCAGCATTCACATCGGCACCTGTCCTACAACACCCAAAGCCAGAAGTGCCTTTCGTTGTGGAAGCTGATGCTTCCTCATTTGCTATGGGGCAGTCCTTTCCCAAGCCTGCCCAGACACAGGTTGTTTGCACCCAGTAGCCTTTCACTCTCGCAAATTTACTCCCGCAGAAATACACTACACAATCCCAGAAAAAGAACTATTGGCCATAAAGGAGGCCTTCCAGGTATGGAGGCATCACCTCCTTGGAGCTGTTAATCGGACCAGGGTCTATACAGACCATCGGAATCTACAAGACCTGGCATCAATGAAGTGCACTAATACCAGACAAATATGCTGGCATCTGTTTTTTCTGCGTACGATTTCATCATTAAACATAGATCCGGCAGCTCCCATGGGAAAGCTGATGCCTTATCCCGATCCCCGGGGGGTGTTTCTCTTCCAATCTACCCTGACACACTACTAGACAAAAGACACTTTGTTTGTTTATGTACACCCCCACCCGACCTTCTATCTTCTGTTCGAAGCTGGATTACCACCCATCCAGAGCAAATGGTCAAATGGGATTTAGTATTACATGACGGTTTGCCATTTTTTCAGGAGAAACTGTTCCTCCCCGCTCCAGACACATATACTCAGGCCCTAGAATGGTCCCATGATGCCCCTATCAATGCACATCCTGGTCAGAAGCGCACCTTGGTGCTACTCCAACGTTGGTGATGGTGGCCTTCAATGCGCAGGGACGTCAAGTCCTATGTTGATACCTGCTCAGTATGTGCTCAATGCAAAAACAGAAAGGGACGTACTCTGGGGTTACTTCAGCCCTTACCCATACCACTCAGACTATGGCACACAGTCACTATGGATTTTGTTACGGACCTACCCAGGGTAAAGGGTTTCGACACAGTTTGGGTTGCAGTGGACTCATTCACAAAGATGGCTTGTTTTGTTCCCTGTACAGGCATCCCCATGGCCCCCAGGTTAGCAGGAATGTTTTTAGGGAGGTGTTTTTTTTTGGGTTACTGTTGGTTCTCATTTCTGATTGGGGTTCCCAATTCACTTCCAAGTTCTGGCGGGCCTTAGCCAGGTTACTCGGAATCGACGCCCTGTTCTCTTCCTCGTATCATCCTGAGACAGAGGGGCAAACCGAACGTGTAAACCAGGTAATGGAACAGTACCTGCGTTGTCTGTCCCTTCAGAACCAACACACCTGGTATCGTTTGATACATCTTGCAGAATTCGCTTACAATAACGCCCCTCATTCCTCCACGGGCTTCTCTCCTTTCTATTCGAAAACAACGGATGTCCATAAACTTATGGAACTCTCCCGTCCCCTGCACACCCTTTCAATTGCAAATACAATCAATATTTGTTACATTTATAATGATTACTGTGAATAAATTCTTAGGAAACCAGCTTTTTTTTATAAAAAATTGTGTATTCAAATCAATTGTTGTTATAACTCACATATTATTAATTTCACTTATATACAGCAAAACGTTTGTTTCTGTATTAAAGGCATACTAGAATAAATGTACTTTGAAAATAGTGTACTAAATACAACTTCTGGCTTGTACAAATCTATCCTTTGTGACCAATTTTCCTCATGGGTAAACAATGTTTCCAACACAAATTCCTTACATAAGTGTTCAGATATATGGTTCACATATTGGTCTGGAAATGTCAAAAAATGAAAACTTTTTCTCGACGCGTTTCGGGGTTTGACCCCTTCTTCAAGAGTTGTTCGCCCATTTTTTCTTTTCTTTCTTTTCACCTTAATCACCTATAACATAATATAATCAGATATGGTCTGTCATAGTACTATAACCTCTTAAATAGTAATAATCATCTGGATGTTCATTTTTGTGTAAAGGTATCTTTGTATCCTAGTATCATTTGGTCTAGATTCTAATAATAAATAACACAGGGTGTCCACGGTCTCAATAGTAAGCAATCTAAAAAATAAGCCAACTATAAAAAGGATATATAAGGGTCTCCTCTACCAAGAAGCTAGAACCTCTAGCATTTGTATGCTCCAGATATAATATCTTGAGAATTATAGATCTGATTTATGGCCCCAACAAGTGATGTGGCACATTCAATTTTTAAAATTTTTTTTCAAATTAAAATGTTTTGTTTGCTTTTACAAACTTTTCATTTATAATTCTCGCACGATTTCATATAGAGCAATTATGGTAATAATTATTTCGTGGAATTAAGTCTCTTTTGTAATCTCTATCCAAAATTTAATTACTGTGATTATGAGCCATTTGTCCTTTCCTTGTAGCAAGTGTGCCCATCTCTCTTCTGTCGTCATTGTTTTCTGCGAAATCTTGAAAAAGTCTCTATAGATTTCTCTTTTCTCTTTCAGTGCTGGGCATATCATAATCAGGTGAAATAAGATTTCTCTTTCTTCCTGTTTTTCACAAAATCGACATGCGGGAGATATATTGGCTGGTTTGTCGATCATCGCTAAGTAGTCTCAAGTTGGTAAAATGTTGAGTCGAAACCGCAGAAAGCGATCACGGTGTCATGCCTGCGCCATGGGCACATCCATTTATGCTCCATTTGGACTTTGCTGCTTAATGATTATTGTAAACTAACTACGCATACCATAATGCACTTGGCCGCAAGCATTGTTTCCTGGCCGTTCCTATTGGGTTTCTATGGAACTACACCCCCCAGAAGCCTTAGAGTCTGGTCCTGCTTCCACCAGCCCAGGAACAGAAAGGGAGGTGGCCGATTGCCTGCAGGTGTGATTCGCCAGGTGAAACCAATTGGCCTGCCTCTGTGCTGGGCTAGGCAGTATAAAGGCGGCTGCCTGCAGTGGCTCGGCCTCTTGCATCTGAGAGTCCTTCCTCCACCTTTCGCTTCTGACTACGGATCCTTGTTTGCTGTTAATCATCACTCCTGCTTGGACCCTGCCTTGTAGCTTGCTACACCCTGCTGCCTACAGCCCTAGCCTTTTGGGCTCCCTGCCTTGTTGCTTGCTCCACCCTGCTACCTCCAGCCATAGCCTTCCAGGCTCCCTTCCTCACAGTCTTGCCCTGCCGGGCTCTCCACATTGCAGCGGATCACGCTCTGCTGCCTTCCAGTCTCCGCCCTTGCCCTGCCGGGCTCTCCACCTTGCAGCGGATCACGCTCTGCTGTCTTCCAGTCTCCGCCCTTGCCCTGCCGGGCTCTCCACATTGCAGCGGATCACGCTCTGCTGCCCCTTCCAGTCTCCGCCCTTGCCCTGCCGGGCTCTCCACCTTGCAGCGGATCACGCTCTGCTGTCTTCCAGTCTCCGCCCTTGCCCTGCCGGGCTCTCCACCTTGCAGCGGATCACGCTCTGCTGCTCCTTCCAGTCTCCGCCCTTGCCCTGCTGGGCTCTCCACATTGCAGCGGATCTCGCTCTGCTGCCTTCCAGCCTCCGCCCTTGCCCTGCGGGCTCTCCACATTGCAGCTGATCTCGCTCTGCTGCTTTCCAGCCTCAGCCCTTGTCCTCTGGGCTTCCTGCTCGGCAGCCTGCCTCACTCCGGCTGCCTTAGCCCTTGTCCTCTGGGCTCCCTGCTCTACAGCCTACCTCTCTCCGGCTGTCTTAGCCCTTGTCCTCTGGGCTCCCTGCTCTACAGCCTGCCTCACTCCGGCTGCCTTAGCCCTTGTCCTCTGGGCTCCCTGCTCTACAGCCTACCTCTCTCCGGCTGCCCTAAACCCTTTTCCTCTGGCTTTCTACTTTACCGTCCTACTCCTGTGGACTTACTCACTACTTCCCTGCTCCTCGGAGCTCTCTACCTTGTACCTTACTGTCCTCTGCTATCCTTTCCTGTTACTCGACTTTCCCTTCTATACCTTCTGCTAGTTTGCTATCTCCTCCTTTCCTGGATTTGTCTGTAGTAACATATCTTGTTCTGTTTGTTGACCCTTTTGTTCAGAGCTTGTCTGTTGGTTCCCATCAGTCAACCTCTGTCCCTTCCTTTGTCTTGTTTCTACATTACAGACACCCATAGCTGCTGTTCCAAGTCATGAGCATACAGTGTGGGACTCTGTTATAGCAAACTGTGCAGAAGGCTAGAGTATTTCCAAGGATCGTGGAATACTCTTTTCCTATTCTGCATACACCCCAAGAGGGTATTCACTCTGTACCTTTTCCCTTGCTACTCTTCTCTACTCTTCGTTCTCTTTCCGTTCTGCAGTGTGTGTACTTGTCTGTCCACTTTATTTCAGCACCCAAACTCTTCTGGGTGTCTTGTGCCACTCTTATTAGAGTGCCATCCTTGACAGAATGCAAGAGCCAAAAATTTCTTATTTCATTGGCCGGAAAGGCACACACAGACCTAAGATGCTTTCCTTTCGAGTTAAGAAACCTTTGCATAAACCTATGGTTTCCCTAAAGACAGCAGACAAGAAACCTAGTCTAAAGGACAGACTCGCCTTAGTAAACAAAGATTTACAAGCACGATACTATACTCTCTGGCTAGCTGACCCTTCTTCCATGTACAATTATTATGACATTTGCGACTATGATCCGCAGTCCTTATCTGTTGCAGAGCTACAGCAGGAAAATTAATTCTTACAGATCTTGTTAGACCAAACAGTGGAAAACTCTCCTGCGTCTTCTGATAAGCCTTCTAACACCGCAACAGCTAAGGACATATCACTCATTGTGAGAGAATCTAAACCAGAATACGCCGTTGCCAGTGTAATATGCGCAAGTTCAGCTTGGCAAGCTCCCCAGAATGCTGGAAACCCTTATTTGACAGGACAAGGCAGTCATTACCCTGAGGTTTGTGCATCTGGTTCTGGGTACAAAAGACCTATACTAACCATCGGTTGTCTTAATACTTCCACAGTATCTGCTAACCACGTCAGTATCTGCTAACTAAGGTCAGTCTTCCCATTGTTACAACCGAATTTTCTGCCACACCAGCTTCTGAAGTTTTAGATCAAACTAATGATACTTACCTGTTACACGAACAACTCCTACGCCTTAAAAGAAAGACCGAAGACCTCTATGACGACTTTGTTTCTTTGTATTATAAGAATCTTATGAAGGGACACAAGTCACCAGACCTTCTGACAATATGTCCAACACCTGACATCTTATCTTTAGAGATCGACATGATAAGGCCTGGAGTTGCCATACAGAAAAGTATACAGACATTTACCAAGCAGATGGAAGACCTAAATATATCATATGTATCCCTTCCAGAGATTGACACAGCTCTTTCACCTTCCAGCCGCAGAAACTCAGGTTGTTGTACTGATAGAAAAGAATTAACTCCTCTGGTGGGTCAAATCACGCACACAGTCATTACACCACAAGACAAGGGTGGTCTACTGATTGAAAATCCCTCTGAGTCAAAGGATGATTCCGCCCTCACCCTTGCCTATCGTCCAGTACTCACACCTACAACCTCCTCTGCAATGACAATGGCAGCTGAAGAGACTGGCACAGTTCACACCGAGCATGCTGAAGTGGCAAGCGGGGCTTGCCAAAGTATGGCTGTGCTATCAGACATCACTCTCGAGCAATTAACATCTTCTGTTTCTTCAATACCCCCTGAATCGCCAGTGGTTGTGGTACCCGATCTACCAGTAGTTGCAACACCTGATCTGTCTGTAGCTGCTATAGCACTCGAACTTCCAACTGCTATTCATGATCTGCCTGCTGCTGTGGTTCCTAAACCCCCGGACACATTTGAGACTCCTGAAGTCCCTGCTACAGATCTTGAGGTTGCTATAGCTATTGTGAATCCTGAAACTACTACTCCAGTTGTTCCTGCTGGTATATCTATAGCACTAAGACTGCCAGACTCTACTCTACCAGTCTCAGGTGCTTTCCAGCCCGCTGGCTTTCTCATGGCTCCCTCACACCTAGTTGTTACAGCATCGATACCCCCTACAGCCATCCAAGATCTCACCGCTGCTGTATCCTCTGAACTCTCTATGGCTAACCCTAATGTTGTCATTACTACTTCGGATGTTTTGGAAAACCTTCCTAAAGATACCAACTCTGCTGTACCTATGGCTCCACTTTCCAGCATCATACTGTTGCCCATCAAGGCAAAATCTATCTTGGAGCCTGCAGCAGTTTTTTCGCAGTTCCTCTCTTCATGCACACACAGTTGGGGTCTGTGCTCCAAAGACTTCATCTTTTCTGAATTCTACATCCAAGGTTCAGAACATTGGTACCGGCTCCGTCATTCAAGACTCTCACCTTACAACTCGTTTCTGGTGCCTCATGATGTGTCTTTTTGGAGTAAGACTCTTGTACTGTGGAACAGACACTCTTCCTACAGGTCGGTCTTCAGGGAGCCTGGAGAGGGGCCTGGAGAGGGGCATACTGTCATGCCTGCGCCATGGGCACATCCATTTATGCTCCATTTGGACTTTGCTGCTTAATGATTATTGTAAACTAACTACGCATACCATAATGCACTTGGCCGCAAGCATTGTTTCCTGGCCGTTCCTATTGGGTTTCTATGGAACTACACCCCCCCAGAAGCCTTAGAGTCTGGTCCTGCTTCCACCAGCCCAGGAACAGAAAGGGAGGTGGCCGATTGCCTGCAGGTGTGATTCGCCAGGTGAAACCAATTGGCCTGCCTCTGTGCTGGGCTAGGCAGTATAAAGGCGGCTGCCTGCAGTGGCTCGGCCTCTTGCATCTGAGAGTCCTTCCTCCACCTTTCGCTTCTGACTATGGATCCTTGTTTGCTGTTAATCATCACTCCTGCTTGGACCCTGCCTTGTAGCTTGCTACACCCTGCTGCCTACAGCCCTAGCCTTTTGGGCTCCCTGCCTTGTTGCTTGCTCCACCCTGCTACCTCCAGCCATAGCCTTCCAGGCTCCCTTCCGCACAGTCTTGCCCTGCCGGGCTCTCCACATTGCAGCGGATCACGCTCTGCTGCCTTCCAGTCTCCGCCCTTGCCCTGCCGGGCTCTCCACCTTGCAGCGGATCACGCTCTGCTGTCTTCCAGTCTCCGCCCTTGCCCTGCCGGGCTCTCCACATTGCAGCGGATCACGCTCTGCTGCCCCTTCCAGTCTCCGCCCTTGCCCTGCCGGGCTCTCCACCTTGCAGCGGATCTCGCTCTGCTGCCTTCCAGCCTCCGCCCTTGCCCTGCGGGCTCTCCACATTGCAGCTGATCTCGCTCTGCTGCTTTCCAGCCTCAGCCCTTGTCCTCTGGGCTTCCTGCTCGGCAGCCTGCCTCACTCCGGCTGCCTTAGCCCTTGTCCTCTGGGCTCCCTGCTCTACAGCCTACCTCTCTCCGGCTGTCTTAGCCCTTGTCCTCTGGGCTCCCTGCTCTACAGCCTGCCTCACTCCGGCTGCCTTAGCCCTTGTCCTCTGGGCTCCCTGCTCTACAGCCTACCTCTCTCCGGCTGCCCTAAACCCTTTTCCTCTGGCTTTCTACTTTACCGTCCTACTCCTGTGGACTTACTCACTACTTCCCTGCTCCTCGGAGCTCTCTACCTTGTACCTTACTGTCCTCTGCTATCCTTTCCTGTTACTCGACTTTCCCTTCTATACCTTCTGCTAGTTTGCTATCTCCTCCTTTCCTGGATTTGTCTGTAGTAACATCTCTTGTTCTTTTTGTTGACCCTTTTGTTCAGAGCTTGTCTGTTGGTTCCAATCAGTCAACCTCTGCCCCTTCCTTTGTCTTGTTTCTACATTACAGACACCCATAGCTGCTGTTCCAAGTCATGAGCATACAGCGTGGGACTCTGTTATAGCAAACTGTGCAGAAGGCTAGAGTATTTCCAAGGTTCGTGGAATACTCTTTTCCTATTCTGCATACACCCCAAGAGGGTATTCACTCTGTACCTTTTCCCTTGCTACTCTTCTCTACTCTTCGTTCTCTTTCCGTTCTGCAGTGTGTGTACTTGTCTGTCCACTTTATTTCAGCACCCAAACTCTTCTGGGTGTCTTGTGCCACTCTTATTAGAGTGCCATCCTTGACACACGGATCTTGGTATCTGGAAAGTTTTTTAAGTATTGAGGTAGTTTGTTCAGTGATCTTGCTTCATTTCCACTTTTAAGATATTTTTTATAGCTTGTTTGAAGATCTATCGTTTTTATCCTGTCATTAGTTTTTCATTTTCACTTCGCGTGTTGTGGTCTTTTTGTCAGCATTTCATCTGTGATTTCTTCTATCTGCATTTTCCTTTTTATTTCAGCAGTCCATTTTGAGAAAGCTGAGACTTGCATGGCTTGTTCTTTCTTTTAATATTTCCAATGATAGAATCTTATCCTCCAATATTATTTTTCTATACAAATCCATCTGCTTCCATAGTACTATGGATTGTATGGATTGTAGACCCAATTTGAATCTGATTCTGACTATAGGAAATGATTTTGGAAGGGCTAGTGTCTTTCGCCAGTATATTCCTTCAAGGTAAGACTATTTGATTGCCTCCTGGTTGACTAGGGTTTCACTTGCATAGGTTAATATCGGAATTACCTTTTGTTTATATAACAAGATTGTTGCTTGAACCGAAATGTTCCATATTTCACGTGAAAAAATCGCCCTTGTCTTGCCAAGGATTTGGCTTTCCCTTCGATATATTCATTCGTTTCATTTTCGTTCTTCGAGGGATTGATCAAGGCACCCAAGTATTTTATTGTCTTCGTTGTATTAATTTCTTGACTTTCTAACATAAGTTTTCTGGTTTGTTGAATTTTTGTCTTCTGTGTTGACAGTTTCATCATTTTTGTTTTACCAGTATTGATTTGTAAATCATTTTCCACCATGTATTCTTGTGCTTTGTCCAGGGTTTGTTGTAATCCTTTCACAGTTTTATCGAGAATGATGTCATCAGCATATATTAGTGTTTGAATTGGTTCACTGTTGATTTTAGGTGGATTTGCTTTGCTATTTTGTATTTTTTCTCCAAAGTCATTGGTGTACAAGTTGTATAAGCATGCTGCTAGGGGGCATCCTTGCTTCAACCCATTCCAAGTGGGGATGGATTCGGTGACTGTACCATCAGATGTTAGTAGCACTCGCACGGATGTGTTTGCATACAGTTTTTTTATTGGATTTAAGATACAGGAAGGACAACCCCATGAATTTAATTTGATCCAAAGTGTGTTCCTGTTTACGGAGTCAAACGCCATTTTTAAGTCTATGAAAAGAGCATAGATTTGTTGGTTTCTGGCAAATGCTTCTGTTTTTAGGATGTTCAATAACAAAAGATTTACGTTAGTTCCAATCTTAGTTACAAAGCCTGTTTGTCTTTTTGCTTGTTTTCCGTTGCTCGCCGCCCAATTATTGAGTTATTTTTGCAGATAACCTGCAAAAAGCTTTCCCAAGGGATCTAGAAGGGCTATTGGTCTATAATTGCCTGGATGTTTTCTATCACCTACTTTGAAGATCGGAATCAAGATAGCAGTTGTCCAGGTCTGTGGGATCTCCTTTGTCTTTTCCATAATTTGGAACAGATAAAGCAGGAATTTTGCCCATATTTCTGGGGCTGCCTTAAGCGTTATATTTGAGAGGCCATCTGGGTCTGGGGCTCTGGATGAATTTAGAGCCTTGATGGTGTTTATAACATCTTCTTTGTCCCAATTAAGGTTCCACGGTGACACATCCTTTTCGATATCTTTGATCAACGTCTGCTCTTTGTTGTTATATAGTCCTGTATAGTGCTTGACCCATAAACTGGACTCTACTTCTTGGATCATTGTTTGTTGTTTTGATGTGTTGTTCATCATTGACCAAAGATATCTCATATTTTTTATATTTGTAATGCAGCAAGAATTGCTTCCGCGTCCTTTTGTTTCATCATTGCCTTATTCGCTTTTAGAAAATTGGAGTATTTTTGTTTTTCTTTTCTGATTTGATTTTTATAATCAGGTTCTTTCATTTTTTCCAACTGCCGCAGTTTTTTCCAGTGTTGCTGTTTTGTTTGTTTAATTTCAATGTTGTATTGATGTTTATGTATATGGTTTGATGCGTACTTGGGCTTTGAATTGACATTTTTATATTGTTCTAGTATCCAGTCATAATTCAATTTTGCATGATCTTTAAGAACCACATTTTTCCGAGAAGTAAGTATTTCTGGTACTTGATGTTGTTGGATTCGAAGTTTATTCTGCCCATTTGTGACTTCAAGTGCTGGTAAATATATACGATCAGCTTTGTTCCTTTTTGCGGTCCAAGTGATAGATATTTGGTGATGATCGCTTGCAATGTGTGGTAAATTGTTAGTCGCAGTTATTAATTTCTGTAAACTCACTGATGTTAATATATAATCGATGATTGAAGTGGAGTTTTCATGTGTCCAAGTTGGACAAGGTAAACCCTTGTCATTCATAGTTTGTTCACCTAAAGTGATTTTGCGAATTCTCATTTCCTTCAAACATTTTTTTGCGCGACTTGTCATTTCTTGTGTGTTACATTTGTCTCCTCCTTTATTAAATAGGTGTATATTGAGGTCTCCTACAATGATGAATTCATTATTGCTGTTGGACAGAGTGATGAGGTCAATTTCATCGCATATCAAATCAATTAGTTTGTTGTCATTGATAGCTGTCGGATTCCATTAGATGTTAAAGACTGATATACCCCCGGATTCCCTGCACTGGGTCAAGTTGTTGTCATTGTCACCATCCAGATTAATGGTGATGTATTGAGCCCAAGGATGTATGTTTTTTCTAGCTACTATTGACCATGTAGGAATGTTTTTCATTAAAATCATCATTCCTGATGCAGGCCGACCTAGAATTGAAGTTATTGCAGGATTCATCCAAGTTATGTAACCTTCACAGAGGACTTCTTCTGTCAACCATTTTTCTTGCAGACAGATTATTTCTGATTCTGCAAGGGTTAGTGAAGAATCTTCAAGGAGATGTTTGTGTCGTCTCGTATTCCATGATGTTAAAGATATTTGGTTTAGCTGACCTTCTTGCTCTTTTGGTTGTTATAAGTATGTTTTCCTCATTTCTTGACTTTGGTATACTCTTCTAAATTCTGATCTTAATGTTGGAGTATTATTAGACTCTCTCTCTCATTTTTACCTCTGTTTGTTTGCTCCATTTTTTTCTCCTTTTGATTTTGATCTGAGCGCGCTGTATTCTTGGATTTCTTTTCAGCCATGCATCTTGTTACAAAGATTTCTTCTGTGTTAAATCCTAATTTTCCTAATTGATGGTTTGTCGCAAGTACACGTTGCATAATCTCTTCAGAGTAGAAATCAATGTTCACTTCTTCCATATGATTTTTGTTTGGGACGATGATTACTTTGATATCGTCAGTTCCAATTGACTTCAGTTGGGGTATAGCTTTGAATAGCTGCAGAATATTGGATCTGTTAAGCATCACTGGTGGTTATGTGATTGTCGTCATTTGAAATAGTGATATTCTGTAAGCATACGTAGAGCTGCATGGTCTCGTGTTTGGTGGACTTCCACAAGAGTCGGGTCTTTCTTTTCATCTAGATCCATCTTGCGCTGTTGAAGATTACCAAATTTCCTCATTCGATACCGCTGAGTATGTGAGTGATAGATTGTTTGTTTGTTCATCTGAGCCTTGTGTTAGTTGAACTGTCCAGGGTTATATCATAGCATTCATCTATGATTATTAATGCCTCGTCTTGTGAATTTATGAAGGATAAGTTACTTTCTGTCGAATCTTCACTTATCACTATCTCTCCGGTTATTGGAAGAGTTTTTTGCTTGTTTGTTGTATCCTGATTATTTTCTGCTAATAACTCATCCAATGGTTCAGGCTGGATGTGATTATCTGTTTGAGGTATTGTTGTCAAAATCTTGCTTGTTAGCAAATTCGAATTCTGTCCCTGTTGCACCTTGTTCTTAGTAGTATCTTGTTGTTTGGTTGACTGGGTCTTTTCGCCTAACGATTTTTGTACTGTTTGGATTTTGCGCAGGAATGCCCGAGAACCCGTTTGCGTCTTCTTAATCGTTTTTTTGTGCATTTGTTTGTTTGATGAAGCTTGATCTACTGTTCCTCGTTTGGCCTAGTCAAAAATGTCAAAGGGTGTACATATTCATGGTTCGTTATTGCCCGAGAATGTCGGGACTGGAATATTACCTAAATCAATAGGAACATTTTGCATTTCATATTGAGCTGTTTGGTCAGTGTTCATGACATCCATTTTTTCCTCAGTTTGTGTTTCTTTAGCCAGAGATAATAGTTGGGCCGGCATTTGTGTTTGTTTTTTTGCTTTGTCATCTATCCATTTTTTTGTTATAGTAGACACAGTTTCCATCAAGTTTTGTTTGTCTATGCGATCTATTCTTGCCATGTCTGCTAATCTTGCTTGCCACATCCCGGAAGTTTCAGCTTCAAATTTCAATCTTTTTTGTATGGTATTTGTAAAGGATTCAAGCTGAGTTTGTTTAGTCATGATCCTTGCAAGAAGCGTTGCTTGATCTTTTGTTGCATCAACCATATATTCCTGGATTTTTAGGAAAGGAATCATTGCATTTGAAAGTACTGCTACCAAGGTGTTCTGTAGATCTAGCATCGTAGTAGGCACTCTATATGGAGATTTGGGCATATTCCTTGAAGATTCATCTTTCGTACTCATGGATTGAGAATTAGGATCCTCTGTTCTTTGATTTTTTGTAGGGTTACAGGGTGTTTCTGGAGTTGTTTTTAGCGGGATCTGATTTCCTTTAGGTATGATCGGCGTAGATGTATTAATCTGTTTAATTTGAGCTGGTGTGAGGACTCCATTAAACACTTCTGCTCTTTTTTCTTGGGAATCCATTATTGCATCTATCTCTGTAATATCGAGCGAGAGCCGTAATATTCGGATAGGTAAAGATTTGGTATAGTCATCATTAATGGAGTCCGTAGGATAGTATGTTGAGTGCCATTGCTGTTTGGCTATTCTGGCTCTCTCTTGCAATGATGGAGTGAAAGTGGTATCTTCAGATTTGGCTTTTTGTAATTTTTTACTTGGTGTTTTAGATTGCTCTTGGATCATCGAAACTGGAGTGCCAGCATCAAGTGGTAGATTGTCCTGACACACTTTCTCTGTAGTTGGTAATTGTGATATCCAGCTATTGGTTTTAAAAGATTTGATGGCTGGGTGTATTGGGATCATGCTACCCTCTTTGTTACTGGTTATGGGTAGAATTCAAGTAGCTAATTCCTTTGTCAGATCTGTAGTACATTTAGTAGTATTATGGTCTTGGTCTGCCATGTTTCAGTCCGTTGTCAAGAATATATTTGTTTGCTGCTCGCCCGATTTCTCTTTTATAACTTGTTTTTGTATGAGGCTCTCGTTAGTTTTGTATGGGCCAGTCCTCACATTTTTGATTTTAGTGGGTGTCCTAGCTTTCTCATTCAAATCTGGCCGGTGAGTGATTTTATTGACCAAGCCTACAGACTCTTCAAGTTTCTCTTGTAGTCTTGTACGGGGTTTGGTCAATTCCATTTTAGAGTGTATGTAGTGATATATGAACAAGTGCTTCAAGATGTCTTTATACTTTAGTTTTACTTGTGTGCACTTACCAGTAGATCACGCCGACCCCAGCCGTAAACAGCAGTTAACAGCGCCCCCTTTTCCTCCACGCGGGCTTCACGCCGCAAGGGTCATGCTGTTATCGTTATAAATTCTGTCCAGAGGGTGTGGCTTCCAAGAACACGTAATCCAATCACCTGACAATGCAATACGTCCTGTTTGCAGCTCCCGCTCGCCTCAACTGCTGTCAGCTAGTTCAAGCGGACAGACTTAAGCTAATCAGAGCGGGTGAAATGAAGAAAGTCTGACAAGGAGATTCCAGGTAAGAGTGAGCAGATTGCATGTTCCCCAGCCGTACAGCAGTTAACAGCGGGCCCTTTCCTCCAAGCGGGCTTCACCGTAAGTTTAGCTCCAATAGCTGACAGACATTTGTTCATGATTCAACTTTGATTCTTGTCTTCTTGGCTACTTCTGTTTTGATGCCAGGCCAGACAGCCCTGCCAGGCTCTTCCACGATCTCAGCTTATTCATGCTGCAACACAATTCTCGAAGAAGAACAGCCCAAGAGGGAAAGGGTCACACGGATCTGAAAACCAAGCTTCTTCCTTCTGCTATTCCTGCCACAGCTCGCACTCCAATCACAGTTCCAGCACCTACAACTCCTTCCTCCTGGCACATTCAATGCACTCTAAGGATTAAAGGATTATAGATTCCCATTACTAGAATCCAATTACCTGACTTATAATGCACGTTGAAGTTAGGGTACTTACGCTAATACATTGAATGACAAATGCTATTTTTTGCGAGTTAGAAATGCTATCTTTAGCAAATTAAAGGCAGGACTTAAAAATCATTTTACATATATAGCAGATCTACTTCTCTTTTGAAAAGATATGATAATCTGTGATCGTTTTACGAAGTCCTATACAAACGTCATTACGTTCAATACGCGTGGACGTGATTACGCCACACGCGATCGTAATAAGTTCATGACGTCATCACGCCGCAGCGTGATGACGTCACACTATAAACATCGGCCATCTTGAAGAATTAGCACGGACACCGCGAGGTGCAGTGCGGCTTCCCCCGAAGGTGCTCAACGATCCAAACAGGCAAGGTAAGACAGGATGGACCATTATTGGTCCTCTGATTGAACCAAAGTGACAACTTAAGAATCCTTACAGGTCCTCTTTACACATTCTTATAGATTTATCCTTTCTAATCCTTATTAGACATAACCACCCAGGAGGGACTGTTTTTGAATTATCCACATCAGTGACTGCTGACTAGACCCATATGTGAGTGGGTAAGTTTTTACACCTATCCTATTAACCATTATTGAACAAATCCCGGATTTAAAACCAGGGGATGCGTATATATCCCATAGGGGCAGCTCCAGAAAATTGTGAAAATAACAGTGATTCTAGTTCCCACCAAACCAGGAACTTGGTAATAGCTACATCTGGAGAAGTCAAGGCAAGCCATCACAGACTCCAAGGTAACTTTATCCTAGGAATACTCTTGATTACAATTAGGCTGAACTAAAGATAAACTTGTATACTCTCTAGTTTCTTGGTAGAAGAGAACCTCATATATCCTTTTTATAGTTGGTTTATTTTTTAGATTGCTTACTATTGAGACCGTGGACACCCTGTGTTATTTATTATTAGAATCTAGACCAAATGATACTAAGATACAAAGATACCTATAGACAAAAATGAACATCCAGATGATTATTACTATTTAAGACGTTACAGTAATATGACAGACCATATCTGATTATAATATTGTATGTTATAGGTGATTAAGGTGAAAAGAAAGAAAAGAAAAAAGTGGGTGAACAACTCTTGAAGAAGGGGTCAAACCCCGAAACGCATCGAGAAAAAGTTTTCATTTTTTGACATTTTCCAGACCAGTATGTGAACCATATATCTGATCACTTATGTAAGGAATTTGTGTTGGAAACATTGTTTACCCATGAGGAAAATTGGTCACAAAGGATAGGTTTGTACAAGCCAGAAGTTGTATTTAGTACACTATTTTCAGTATGCCTTTAATACAGAAGCAAATGTTTTGCTGTATATAAGTGAAATTAATAATATGTGAGTTATAACAACAATTGATTTGAATACACAATTTTTTATAAAAAAGCTGGTTTCCTAAGAATGTATTCACAGTAATCATTATAAATGTAACAAATATTGATTGTATTTGCAATTGAAAGGGTGTGCAAGGGACGGGAGAGTTCCATAAGTTTATGGACATCCGTTGGTTTCGCATAGATTAACACAACCCAGTGTCAAGGTTGTTTTTCTCCCCGGCACCCCACTAATTATCTTATAGATACTGCAAACGGTTGAACAATTTGGCGTGCTCTGTGCAAAACAGGATTTTTCTCTCCTTTCTATTCCCTGTATGGCCAGCACCCACGCACCCTTCCCTTCCCAGTTCTACCAGTTTCACAGACTCCTGCCGCTTCGGCTTGGATCAGGGACTTGTCCTTGATACATTCACAGACGCTCACTCACCTGAGTGAAGTCCAGGAGGTGATGCGGGACCCTGCTAACAAAAGGCGTTCTCTGGCTCCTAGCTACTCGGCAGGGGATAGGGTTTGGTTGTCCATCAGACATCTCCGTTTACCTGGTTGTCGGAAACTACTTCCCAAGTTTGTTGGCCCTTAAAGAAATTACCAAGGTTGTGAAACCGGTTGCCTTCCGCTTGTCCCTTCCTGCTTCCTGATGGTTCATCCCGTGCACCATACTTCCCTCCACAAACCGTTCATCAAGACCACAAGAGTGGTATTGCCTCCCAAACCTGTGGTTCAGGACGGTTCCGAGAAGTATGAGGTCAACTCTATCTTGGGTTCTCGTATCACCAACAGCCGCTTGTTCTATCTTATTGACTGGTTGGGATATGGTCCTGAGAGCCTGCTTCTGCTGTTCATGCCCCTCTCCTTGTTTCACGATTCCATCGGGAAAATCTATCCAGCCCACGGGGTCATGGGCCTTTGGGGGGGTTCTGTCATGCACTCATTTTCTCAGCCCCTTCATGTCAAGACCCCGTTCTATGCCCGCTGCATCCCAGGCTTTGCCCCTCACAAAATATCAGATAGCACGCCCCTATGCCCATCATGTTACTCACCTGCAGCATCAGAAACCTAGAGGTGCGCCGCTGAGTTCCCGGCCGACATTCCACCATGCACGGTGGCTTCCGTGGCGGTTGTATACGCCAGTGATAGGACTGCGGGGGCCCGCTATAGCGAAATACAGGAAGAACATTTGGCGAGAAAGACGGTCACGTGACATGGCTCCCTGGACTGCTTCACGTCCGTCTCCGTGCCAACACATTATGCCTTCCCATCACATGATACCTGCGTTGAGACCCCGTGATCGCTTAGCCATGGAATAAAACAGCTGTTCCCCCGGCTAGCGTTGCTTCTCAGCTGTTCATACAGCGTCTGGCATTTTGGTACCTCGGATTGTACTTTCCTGTGTTCTTCGACTACGGACTGTGTTATTTGGATATTCTTTGCTCAACCCTTATCTGCTACGTCGCACCTAGGGATTCTACAGCATTGACCACGGATTGCCTCACAGACTGTTTTTGTTATCTCCTTTGGACATTCAGATTGGATTCAGACCTCGAACTCTTGCTTCTAGAACTACATGCTGCAATAGGTTGTGGTTCTTAGGCTCTGCCATTTCTTCGTTCAGGTGCTGCCGATGAGCTAACAGGGCCTACCCTTCTCAGGTGTTACCCCCCACTCCTTCTTCATCAGCTAGCTTATTTAGGGAACATGACTACTTACTGACACCTCGACCATCCTTCAGCTCCTCCCAAACCTTCCATCATCTGGTAGGTGGTTCTGTTTGTACATCTTTGGGAACTGTAAATGTAGTGTTGGTCCATTAACCCTAACCTGCCCATTCCTTACAGCAGCCACTCGGAGGACCTGGTGTTCCTATTCCTTCCGCCACCTGTGGCCCTAATCCTCGAACAGCGAGTATCTTCTATTTCGCTGTTGGTTGCTTAGGGACAGAGGTCCATACGCTCCACGCTACATTCAAGTCTTGACAATAACGCTGACCGAAAAGAGGGAATGCACATCTTTAAAGTGGTAGTTAATTCTCAAAACGAAATCGCATGTACCGAATTTTGTTTCCACAGAGAAACTGACTCCTAATGAATACTTATGTAGCAGTTGTAGAAGTTGCTAAAGTCAAACGAAGAACAATTATTACACAAGCCAGTAGATCAAACCCTGTTAAAGTGAAACCAGCTCAATTAGGAACTGAATACCATTGTTTTAAAGCTGCCCCAGTGTACATCAGATCCTGTGATGGACTCAATGGGATTTCCTCTGGTTGACCAGGAAGCCCAGACCTATCGGATGGGAGCATGTAGTCTGCATCCCTTCCTACAGTACAGCTCTTGAGGGAGCCTTCACCAGCTAGTTGTCCAGGCACCCCCTCCAGATGCAGAAAAAGCCACCAAAAGCAAGAGTCAAGAGAATGCAAGAAAGTGTAACCAATGTATGGTTGCCAAACAAGCCTTTGGGGCTGGAAGTAGACGAAACGGGAGTGCCCAGAACTGACTATTATGCCTTTACACTGCAAATCGTAAGAATTGCTGATGCAACCTCCAGATCGGGATGTGGAATTGTGCATCCTGTGGGCCTATGGAAGCCACATTAGATGGCTAATCCTCTGAAGCGTCTCCATCTTGAACAGAGGTTTGGACACAAATTTGTTGAGCCTCTTCAAATCCATCACCAAGCAGAATTTTTCTGAGTGCTTCTGGACCAGATATATGGTTGAATAGAATCCTTAACCCATACAAGACCTAGACACTCTGGTGAATCATTGGATGACGGCACTTCTCCCCAGAAGGGAGAGCTTCCCTATAAGGCTAAAATGGTAATGCAGCTAACCAATAATTTCCCTAGGAGTGGTAACATGCGGGAGGAGCTCCCTGGGGAGGATTCTCCTCTTGGGGATGGAGACGTTCATTCTGTGGTTCCCTTCCCTGACCCCCTTCCATCTGAAACCCCACGCTACCCATCACAGTCTTATAACAGGGGAGGAACTGGCAACATTGCATACAAATTGAAAATTAACTTAACAAAGTGTCAAATCCACCTGGGAACAGCAGCAGGAATGGAGCAGACCACAGGTGGGAGTTACAAACTCTGAGGACAGACTGCAGAACGCAGGATGCCAGCACCAAGCTGAGAGAGTCCTTCGGGGGTCTAGCAGGAGCACACCCGACTATAAAACCAGAGAGGAGGAATGGTGCCGTGACCTTGATGAGGTCGACCGTTTGGTCCAACAACTACGACGACACCAGGCAGAGAGGACTGCAGAGCCATCAGAGAACAGTAGAAACAGAACAGAGAAACCAGAGCAGCCGCCAACACGGACCCCAGTCCCACGAAGAACCAGTGACTTGCTGCAGCCCAGATGAAGGTAAAGGGAGGCCCCTGAAACCCGGTGGGAATACGGGTGGTGAAACGAAAGTCTGCTAGTGAAAGACACTGCGAACTGTGTGTCGGGAGGATTCTTTCTCGGCCCAGTAGCAGAGACAAAGCTACTGGTGTAAGAAATTTTAACCTGTGCATTGGGAGTAATCTCCATTGAGCTAATGGCAGAGAGAAGGCTAATGGTGAAAGATACTGTGACCTGAGCATTATGTGAATGGTCAGTAATGTGAGGCGTTTATACTCTGTGTGGCCTGGAGCACACCTAATATTACTGATTATTCTTCTGTATTTATAGTAGGTAGTGGGTACCGGGGAGAAACCAACCCTGACACAAGTCAATTGAAAAACAGTAGAAGACCACACCTTGTGGAATTCTCCCGCCCCCTGCACACCCTATGAATATTGTATATACAATAAAATGTTCAATATTTAGTCAAACATTCAATAATATCGCAATGTACTCCATTTTTTATTTTAAAAAGTATATATTTTGGGGGGGCGCTGTTGCGCCGAAGCAAAATGGCCGCCTGAGTGTTGGGCTCCGGTTGGGGAGAGCGTATAAACTCCTATAAATCTCATTAGCTGCAGGCAAGCGGTACCATACTGGTGTGACCGTGTTGGGAACCTCTCTGCCACGTACTTGCTGATTCCTGAACCTGGTGGGCCCCTGAGGACGGAGCTGCGGCTGCCCAGCGAGCTGGGGGTGAGAGTGCCTTGCTCGGCCCGACTCGCGGCTCCAGTGACTGTGGATTTCCTTGCCACTGGATGGCGTGGCGTGGGCGGCCTTCGTGGGGGAGGGGCGCCAGTGCCCTTGAAGCGTGCAGGTCTGCAGTGGGCATGGCGAGATCACCCTGTGCTCCCCCCGCCTTGCTCCGAAGACGTGCCCAGGAGGTCCGGGCACCACGCCAGGGGCGGCAGCTGAGCCCCGCGGCTCCTTGAACTACATCCGGGGATGCTGGTTCCCCCCCGCTGGCTGGGCTTCACGCCGCGGGAGACGGAGGCCGCGCGGCGGGCCCAGCGCGCCTTCGTCCTGGTTGCCTGCTCCCCCCTCCTGCTGCCCCCTCTTTGAGGATCACTTGAAGCGACACACGGCAAGGTAGGGGGCGCGCAGGGGTGGAGAGCGGGCTGCTCCTGCGGCGCTGTGCTGCTGGCCCCGGCGGCCGCAAGCTTGTCTCGCGGGCCGCCCATCATTATTTCTGCACGCCGTTGGGCGCCATTGACTTGTATTAGCGGGCGGGGGCTGCTGCTGGCCGCATTGGTTGGGCCTGAACACTGTTCTCTCCTCCCCCCCATCCCCCGGAGCTAAAAGAACAGCTACTGCGGTTTGTTCGGGCAGCCCTGCACCCAGGTCCCTGGGGCCTGCTGCCCTTCCATCCTAGTCACTTGGTGATTGACATTGACTCCCTGCTCTAGTGCTGGGTGGCCGACTTGTGCACGCTACCTCTGTATGCCTCCTCACCAAGACTGTTCATCCTTGGCCGCCCCTGGATGCCGCCACTAACTCCTAATTTAACTGGGTCTCCCCTGTGGTGCCCCTGCCACTATCAACGGCATCCGGGTAGTCGGGGGTTGTAGGATACCGGGAGATATTCGTGGATGTGCTAGGCTGTGGACTGGACTCCACCGGGTCAGCCTTGCATTCCCCCCCTTTTTATGGCACCATACTCTCTGGACAATCTGCACGGCCCCGGCTGTGTACAGGGTTAGACCCTGATTACCTGAGCTTATTCCACACACAATGGAACTCAGTGGTCACATCGTCTGCAATTCCTATTCTTATTGGACCCACCCTAGAAGGTCTCCTCCGATACTGGTGCAATATGGACTGAGCCCCTCTGATGACACCCCTCGACTGCACAGATGCTGTGGAGAAGCGGGCCTGAAAGCGCCATCACTGCGGTACACCCCTACAGGTGTAGGAGGACTCTAGGGTGGTCGCTTGGCCGGGGGTGACTGCATAGAATCAGCGTCCAACGAGACCTCACCACCACTTTTTTTTGGCCTGCTCTGTTTAGGCAGCCGTTGTCCAGGAGATCCGGTGCCTCTGATCACTCATATTCTCTCTGGTCTCTGGAACGTTGTTGTCTCCGTCATCATGACCAAGGGAGCTGGTGCGGGGAAGAAGCAAAGTTCACTGAATATGTTTGCTAAGACACCATCCAGACCGACTGCGGAGGCCCCTGAGGCGACGCCTACCGCTTCGACGTCTTCAGCCCCCGATGACTTGCAGAAGATGCTGGAGTATATGCGTGAAGGTTTCACAACACTACACACTAAATTGGACGACATGAATGGCGCCATCTCATCCATAAAAGCCCATATCGAAAAAACAAACGGCTGGGTAGCTGAAATTGAAACAAGGGTCGGGGCTGCAGAGGATGACCTGGGCTCCATTCGCGCCGCAGTTTCCACACTTACCAGCCGGGTGTCAGCAGTTGAAAAGAATAATGGTGATCTCGAATCTCGTGTACCCGAGGATGTTATCAAAGAACCTATGGAGGACTACGTGGAACATATTCTCTTAACACTCCTGGACACACCGAAACTCTCTTCACAATTCGCAGTTGAAAGGGCACATCGCTCCCTTGCCGCAAAACCCAGACCGGGGGCACCCCCGCACCCCATTATAGCCAGGATCTTAAATTTCCGGGACCATGATGCCTTTCTGCGGGCGGCCAGGATTAAGGGGGAGCTGCTTCTTGGGGTGGCAAGGATCCATCTCTACCCGGATTTCTCTGTTGCCGTGCAACAGGAGCGCAAAACCTTTTTGGCTGTAAAAAAAGAGACTCTGTGACCTAGGAGTCAAATACTCTATGCTCTTTCCTGCAAAGTTAAGGATCGAACACTCCAACCAAACATTCTTCTTCACTATTCCAGAAGAGGCATCAACATTTATAGACAAACACTTCCCTGGCTGAATCCTCAGTGCTGCGATGATGTCCACATTGTCTTGTTGGATTGATCATGCCTATACCATTAATGGGCCCGTCACCCGCAGCGCTTTCGGTGACGGCCACACCTCATAGGAAATGCATTGATTGTTAGTTTTGTTTCCATGGTGCTCCATGGATCCTCCAGGATGTGGTCCTCACCCGCCACGCAGACTCAGTGTGTTTAAAGAATAATTGATGTCCTAGTAAGTCCCTAGTTTGAAACAATAATCCTGTACCTAACTACAGGCCTCCGGTCGATTGATGCCGGGGTCCAGCCGATGCTCACAGTCACACTGGGTTATCATCATGTCCCTTTGGGAGTGCATTGAAGGTCTGAGGTCACCGCCCTTATATGTGGTTGTCTTATCTTCCTTAAACCACGGTTCCTCTGCACCTTCTTGCCTATGCTGAACACTCTTGTTAATACTGCTGTACTGTACAAACTCCTCACTCTTTCCCCAGTCCGATACGCCATTGCTAGGCTGCTAACAGGCCCCCAGGCGCAGATGCCTAGAAGTTTGTGGTTGTTGTTATGGTTTTGTTTGGGTATCATCCCTCGGGTTGGGGGAGGGATGTGGGTGGGGAGGTTGGGACGCTACATTTAACGTTATGGTTAAAAAAGTCTTGACAGCCACCGGAGCCGCCACATGCGCCGCAGCAGAACATCTTGTACATGCAGATAGGGGGCCACATACATCCAGTTTGTTCAACTCCCTTTTGCTGATAGCCCCTTCGCAGAAATACAATCAATACCCTCAGAGGTATGGCTAATACCGACCTGACCTTTATGAGCTGGAACGTCCGCGGGTTGGGCAGTTACAAAAAAATGCGGTAGATACAGCTGCATGCTGAACGCCACGGGGTTAAAATCTTATGTTTACAAGAAACCCATGCTTGCTCTGAGCAATGTGAGCTTTTCGCTAAGCAATGGGGACCCCAGAGATACTATACCAACTATTCCACTCAACGCCGTGGCACTCTTACTCTAATACACAAGAGCCTGAAGTTCACATGTCATCACTCCCACATAGATCCTCTTGGCAGATATGTATTGATCGTTGGTAAACTGCAACACCAAGAGGTAGCCATCCTGAATATATATGGCCCCAATGTCGACGACCCCATTTCTACCAACACCTGGCCTCTCTCCTTGAAGGCTACCCCCTGATTCCTGTTTTGTGGGGATGCGATTTTAACACAATAGAACTAGAACTGGATGTCACCCTAGATAGATCGGGCTCTAGGCCTCGCCAACTATCCAAAGCAGCCTATACTGTCCTTACAACGCTTCCCCGTCTGGCACTAGTGGATGCCTGGCGTCTAATGAACCCCGATTCTCATACATACTCCTTTTATTCTTCAGTACATGATTCACATTCTAGAATAGACAGATGGCTCATTACAGACATGCTGGTCAGATGCCTGTCTCACCTGGCTATCCTCCCCAGGACGCTATCAGACCATTCACCGGTACTTATTTCCTTAAACTGGGGACTGGACGTCAATAAAACTAGGCAGTGGAGGATGATCCCTCATTTGCTTCTCGACCAAGTCTTCGCGACCAAACTCGAATCCTCCATTGAGGAATTCTTTGAGATCAACACAAACTCTGTATCAACACATGCTGTCCTCTGGGAATCCTTTAAAGCGCACACAAGAGGAATCACCATTTCCAAAGGTTGTGGCATCCTGAAAGGAATCCGCGCGGATATTGCCACTAGTGAATCGGCCCTGGCTATCCTCCAGTCCCGATATGCTCAAGATCACTCCCCAACCACTCTAGCGGAACTGGGATCAGAGCTGGACAGGTTCCGAGGCCTTGCCGAGCGCAAGGTTAAATTCCTGGACTCCCCTCAGTCGGTGAGGAAATACGGTGAAGGAGAGCGACCCGGTCGATTGCTAGCTAGGCTGCTGCGCTGTGAACTCGGAGCCCCCAATATTCCGGCCATAGTGAGACCGGACGGCTCACTCGCCACCTCCCCACAGTATATCAATTCTGAGTTCCTCTCGTTCTACACCTCCCTGTACTCTGAGTCCAATGGCCCCCAGATACCAGAAATTGACACCTATTTAGAGAATCTTCCCCTATCAGCCCTGTCAGCCGACGCCAGCATCTTCCTGGAGAGGCCTTTCACCTCGGGGGAACTTATCGAGGCCATTGAGTCGCTGGCGTCAGGGAAGGCCCATGGTCCGGATGGGCTCCCCATGGATTTTTATAAACTATACAAGTCTCACCTGGCCCCACACCTACTGGCCCTTTGGGAAGAACCGTGCGATAGGGGGATGCTTCCCCCATCTCTCAGAGAGGCACTGATTACAGTGCTCCTCAAACCTGGTAAACCCCCTAATCAGTGTGGCTCATACCGACCACTCTCGTTGATTAACAGTGATGTTAAAATATACACTGAACTGCTAGCCAACTGCTTAACCCCATACATGCCCCACATCATCCACCCCGACCAGGCGGGATTTGTCCCGGGTAGGTCCACATCCATGAATTTAAGAAGGCTCTTCAATGTGATCAGCAGGATCAGCCCCGCCACACAGGCGGTAGCAGCCACTCTGGACATGCAGAAGGCATTTGACTCGGTCTCGTGGAAATACCTATGGCGAGTTCTCGAGAAATGCAAGTTCGGCCCTAACTTCCGAACCTGGATTAAGCTGCTTTACACCGCTCCATCGGCCAGTGTTTGCACGGAGGACAGGTGTTCCTCTCCCTTTCAGATATCCAGAGGCACACGTCAAGGATGCCCCTTCTCCCCGCTCATTTTTGCCATAGCCATGGAGCCCTTCGCTGACATGGTTCGGCAGTCACACTTGCAGAGGGGATTGCGCACAGCCGGCCAATCCGATATAATCTCCCTCTACGCTGATGATGCCCTTCTGTACATCTGTTTCCCTGAAACCAACCTTGCCCCTATACTAGCAGATGTTGCCCGTTTTGGGGACATATCTGTCTTGAAAGTAAACTGCTCCAAGTCTGCCTTCTTCCCACTTACAGACTCCACACAACCCCCCTCGGACCTATGTGGGTTTAACTGGTCTTCATCTAGTGTCACTTACCTGGGGGTGGTGGTCTCCCATCACACGGCGCAGCTGCACGAGGACAATTACCAGAATTACCTAACTAACCTGGCTTCAAAGACCTCCAGATGGGCCAGACTCCCCATCTCACTAGCAGGCAGAATTGTAATACTTAAAATGGTTTTATCACCTCAGTTACTTTACTGATTCACCAATCTGCCTGTGTGGCCTGGGGACACGTTTTTCCCAAACACTACGCCGTATAAGTAACACCTTCCTCTGGCATTCAGGAGCAGTCCGCCTCAAACTGTCTACGCTGACTGCCCCCAAGGAATTGGGCGGGTTCAGCGCCCCAGATTTCACCAGATACTGGGTGGTAGCCCAATCTCAGTTCACCACTCATTGGTTTAACACCATTGATCCACCCACATGTTCACCTGGAGAAACTAACAGTCTGTGACCGGGTGATTGGCTCCCTGATCCTCAAGCCAATCCCCCCGGACGCAGATTCCGCAGACCCCGTTGCCAGTACATCCTTAGCATTGACCAAACTCGGGACAATGGTCGATGCACTTCACCCATTCCACGGGGACCTGCCATTATGGAACTTCTTCCCTGATGTCCCACATATTCCACAATCAGTGGTATCTCGCTGGGCGGATGCCTGCTTTCTGACACTCCGTGATGCCTACGAACAGGGAAACTTTATTGAGTGGCCTGATCTCCCTCTCTCCCTCAAACGCCGGCCCTCAGTGTGGCTACAATACTCCTCGCTCCGGGAGAATCTCAAATCCAGATACCCTGATTTCCCCTCCTTACCGCCTGACGAGCCTATAGTTGTGGAGCTCTGCTCCTTCTTCTCCTTCAGGGGTAAGGTGTCGAGACTTTACTCCTTATTGCAGACTAGAGCAGCCCCCCCCTTCACCAAGCTGAAATGCAAATGGGAGGAGGATCTCGGTGTCGAGCTCACTGACGAGAGATGGTCCCGAATGTGTGCCCGCACCCACGATGTGTCCTACAACACTAAATTTAAATGAATCCAATTCAAGGTGCTACACAGATACCATCATACACCAATGAGACTTCATCGCATGTTCTGCAGCGTCCCTCCCAGTTGCCCCAGGTGTGGCACGGATCAAGCTTCCTATATCCATATGCTATGGTACTGTCCCCGCCTGACCCAATTTTGGTTGGACATCTGTTCCACACTTTTGGACATTTTGGAACACACTATTGTCCCCACCCCGCTGCACTGCCTGTGCCATGACCTCCCTCAGTTGGCCCGCGACTCTAAGAAACTAGCAGGTCTTTGCATGCTGTTGGCAGTCCGCTGCATATTGTTATGTTGGCTCCGCCCTAAGGCGCCTACCTACACACAGTTGCTCAGGACAATCACATGGGCTCATGATACTGAGGAGTCCTGGAACGCAATGCAACACCCACATTCAAGGCCAAGAAACATCTGGCGGAAATTCCGGGATTATATGTCCGCCCTGGCTTCACCGTCAAATTCTCTTTCGACCTCCCCTGAAGGTTCCCCGTAAATGTTGTCCCCCTTGTTACAGTTGTTAATACGTTGCCTGTGGCCTTGCCCCCGGCATGCTTCAGTTGACTCAAGATGTACTGCCTAATATGTATATTGCTTGGTTTGTATTGCTGGTGCCGTGTGGCTCCTTTTGTTCTCTGGTGCGTTGTCAAGTCAAATAAACAAAGTTTAAACAAAAAAAAAGTATATATTTTTACTTCATTCTGTTCAGTAATCAAAAATTCATTGGTCATAAATGATGATTAATTCACCCATCTTAGATTAAATATCCTCAATAAAATAAATTAGATCTACAAAGTATAATTCTGAAGTCAATCGGCCACTTTTTCACATATTCACTATGTTCCAACTCATCAACAGATACGTATTTCACAATGTTCAAAAATTCTTGCATATGAATAGATCAACAGTCTAGGTATTGTGACAAGTCCTTCTGTATGGCTCTATGTGTTTCGGGAAATAATATCCCTTCTTCAGGAGCTGTCTATTCAGTTCCTCGTGTTCTAATTCTTGTCAATAATAGATAATAAATAACAATCTTTTAATATATCTCGTCTTGTTATGCCTATATCATCGGTAATCTGTCATGTGTACCTTTTCATAATCACCTGGATGATGCCACTTTATATATCTTTTCTCGAGGAGTCTTCCTCTTATCTGTATCCTTGTTTTAATATCTTCCATCTAACTACAAAATTAATAATTCTTCCATGTAAAAATTATAATATAACTCAATTTCTACCCTATTGTACAAAAATCTTTGATCCATATCTAATTGGCAATTTACAATTAGTACTGGTAATCAGTATAGAATATCAGGCACATGCTGATCCATGTAATGTAAAAGGATTACCTGTGGTTAAAAATGTCCCGAGTATAGTTTGGTCATGGAGTTGCCAAAGGTTCAAGGTCCTGTTTTCATATAACCTCTTTTGTAGCTGTGGCTGTATCTGAAGTTTTAAGAAATCTTTCAAAACTTGGAGCTTATCTTTATCTGTCAAATGTTGATTAAAATAAAAATAAGTTAACTAAGAAGGTAGGTCACATATCAGCATGTTTAAACAAATTCTTACCCCAGCCAAATGTCCATGGATGTATCCACGGGGGTGTTAGGTTATATAGTATTCAGGTGTTCATTCCTCCAGATGCTATTGAGTCCAACAATGAACTTATCCACCTGCAAACTGAAGCAGGTTGTCATATGTAATGGGCTGACATATTATAATTCATTCATTGGTATTCTCTAGTTTTAATTCAATTGCTCAGGCTTCTGTAATGTGAGGCAGACAACTGCTTGTGTTTTTCTCAGAATTAAACATTGTGTTAAAGACAAAAGTTTCAAATGCATCCTCGCTAAACCGACTCTATCAGGGAATTCCTACCGAGTTTAATGGATAAGGGGCTAACTCCGATATAAACAAACGGGCCCTCACACTAAACAACAAAACATTCAAAGTGAATTATAAACAACATAAAAGCAAACAGTCATTTGGATGACCGTCATCTGTTCTGGGTAAATCCCTACCTCAGAATTATTCAAAGTCAATTTCCCAAAATGTTTTAAGAGAAAATCAAAGTCTTGAACCAGTTCTTGTAAGTTCCAAATGAAACTAAATTCCACCAAACAAAAATCCACTGGTAACAGTTCTTTAGCTTTCAGTTAAAAAGATCCCCTTCCAATTCCAGCCAAGAAAATAACACCAATGGTAATCCTGGGTATCTTCCTTCCAAGATTGTTTTGCCACAGTTCAACGAATAGATTAGCAACATTTTCTTCTACAACTCTACAAGTGTTCATTACCTTCTGCAGTACATTTGGTGTAATTGTCAGGATGCTTCTTCTTGGGTTGTTGCTTTCTTCTTGACAACCATCCTTCTACTACTGTTACTGTGGAAACAGGCTCCTGGGTTCCACAGTATGCCACTACTTTAACCAACATTTGGCTTGGGCGTTAAAACCTTGGGGTTTACGACCTCAGTTTTACCAGGGGGTTGAGAGATATCAAAATGACAATAAGCCATAACCCCTTCTGGCATAGTGGGAAGAATATCCCTTTCAGAGGAATACTACTGTGTCTCATCCCACTGACTCTCCTCACTACCCTGGGCCCTGTCTCCTTCACCCAGGCGATCCTCCCACAGTACACCACCCCCCAGGGTTGGAATCAGGAAGTGTCTGCCCTCCCCTGGCCATCTGGGAGGAGACTTTAGGCAGGGCTTTAGTAAGGGATCTGCAGGATCCTTCACAATTCAGAGTAATCTCCTTCAGCCCAGTGGCAGAGACAAGGTTACTGGTGATAAGGATTGTACTCTGTGCATCAGGAGTAATCTCCCCTGGCCCAGTGGCAGAGACAAGGCTACTGGTGAAAGAAGCTGTAATCTTTGCATCGGGAGTAATCTCCCTCGGCCCATTGGTACAGACACGGCTACTGGTGAAATGAACTGCAATCTGTGCATTGGGAGTAATCTTCCTCGGCCCATTGGCAGAGACAAGGATACTGGTTAAAGAAACTGTAATGTGTGCATCAGGAGTAATCTCCTTTGGCTCATTGGTGGAGATAAAGCCACTTGTGCAAGGGACTCTAATCTCAACATTGTGGGAGGTCTCCCTCGTCACAGTACTGGTAAGAAATTACTGAAGAAAAGAACTGTGAAGTGTCGGTCAAAAGTAAACTCCCTCATACCAATTTCAACAAGAGAAGTACTGTTCAAAATTTGGAATCATTTGTAAATCAGAGAACCAAAGAGAAGATCTTTGGACCATTACCCAAGGTGCAAAGGAGGAAAGTGCTACATCCATTGGGGGAACTGTGCCAAGAGTTACAATGCTTGATGGAAAGTGTTTGTTGATCATAACAAGGAACTATTTATACCAGGAGAAGGGAGACATTGTCCTGGTTGGCAAATCGGACTCTAGAGTAATAGACATACTTAAACTTTGGAAATCCTTTTTGGGACTGAGCCAGAAGAAGGGAGCAATTCTTCTGGCATCCCGATTTGAATTCTATGTGTTTAGTGTTTGAAGGTTAAACCCTTTTGTTAATTAGGAGGAGGGAGTCATCCTCCTGAGTAGTATTTTGTGATTTTCTCTGTTTAGTGTTAGGCACGGGTCCTGTGAGGAACCTGAGGGCGTCCTCACCACTTCTTCCCCTATATCCTCCTCTCGGGTGGCCGGGGAAAGGCCATTGCTTGTGGATCCTGACCCTGGGCATGGATATGCAAGGGAGGATCACCTGGGTGGAGGAGACTTGGGGAGTGGGGGGAGGATGTCCTTAGGTGAGATATAGTATCCCCCATTTCCTTTTCATAACAAACCCTCTATCCTTCAAGTCTTTGTTGGCTATTGTCAGCCCTTTCCCTGTTCTTCCCTTAAAATTTTCCCCATGTAACACCAGTTTGACACTGGGATGAGGAAGAGACCAGCAAGAGAGACAGAACCTCTTTTTGTTAATACACACACATACCAGCCCCAGCTGTTTACTGAGACGAGGAGGAGGACAGCATGAGTAAGGCAGAACTACTGTTCCAATAGTGAGAGGTCTAGTGTTTTCTGGACTCATCATGGTGGCAGGAACTTCCATCCTTTTGGAAATGGAGTCTCAGCTGTGGAAGCAGTGCTACAGACTGCTGGGTGCAGGCAGACCTCTTTGGTTCAGCAGTGTCGCAAGCGCAGCGCTCAACACCCGTTCACGAATGCAGAGGATATACAGTGGGAAGCAAATCTGAAGGACACTGGAAGCCGGTGGCAAATCGCAAGAGGGAGACCGGCACGACAGAGCGAAGCGGTCATACGAATCCCAAACTGCAGCATCGCTGTGTGAGCGGAGCCACGGAGAGCCGCTGGGAGAAAAAGCACTGGAAGGAGAGAACTCGTGGTGGCACAGGACCTCGCAGAAGAGCCGTAAGCTCCGACCAGTGAGTGTACCAAGAAGTGGGAACACGAGGCTTGCAGGCGAATATGCAAAGCAGGCAATGAACATTGATTTAAAACGAAGAGAAAGCAAATATAAGTACTGTTCAATACCGAATGAAGTGAAAGCAATTATAAGCACTTTTGAATACTGAACAAAGGGAAAGACTTTTGAGTACCGAATTAAGTAAAAGCAAATATGAGAATTTATGAATACCCAATGGAGTTGAAGTAAACATAAGTACTTTTGAAAGTACTTTTGAATATCGAACTGAGTGAAAGCAAGTATTGAGCACTCTTGAATATTGAGCAGAGTGAAAGAAAGTTTGTGACTCTGCCTGATACAAAGAATTGCATCATAGGAGAAAACAAGCATTGGCAATAGACAAGAGAATTCAAGGAACTGTATGTTATGAGGAATTAGTACCCAGCGAGCAGGGTGTGGCGGCCTCACAGCCAATGGAGAGGCTCAGAACACGGACGTTACACAGAATTCCGTCCCACCCCCACTTACCTTCTTTTCTGTCCATTTCGGGAACAGACACGCTGGGAACACTTGTATCCCCAGCACAGCCGCACCCTATCTGCGACAGGCCATCATGGAAAGGAAAAAGGGACGTCTCTCCTTTACATGGGAGTCACTTTTTTTATTTACTTTTTTTTAATGCCGCCACGGAAAGAGAGAAGGGACTACATGTAGTTCCTTTTCCCGTTTCCATGGCAGCCATTTTTTTGTTTACTTTTTTCTATTTTTTTCAATGCCTGCCATGGAAAGGGAAAACGGACTTTGTTTTCCCTTCCGCAGCTGCCATTTTTGTAACATTATTTTTTTCTGTTCCGAAAGGCCTGTGCATTTTGGAACAGAAATAAAATGCTTTTAGTAACCCGGTCTTATGGGCTGGGGTACTAATAGCAATAGGCCCCTCACAGGGCCTGTAACTATGGGGCCTGGGGCATTACCTGAAGTGGTAATGCCCCCCCCTCTCTGGGCCTATTGCTTAAATAAGCATTGGCAAGAGTCAAGAGAATGCAAGAAAGTGTAACCAATGTATGGTTGCCAAACAAGCCACAGTACAGTGTCAGGAGAGTGTAACACAGGTGAATAAATCAAGTATTACTGTCAAGTTGAAGCAGTGGCATAGTGTTGATGGAAAAGCAGACAAAAAGGGGTACTGATTGTGTGACCAGTAATGGGTCGACCGCGTGCTCCGAAAACTGCGCCCAGACCGAGTGCACCCTTGTATGGAAAAGCCACTTGAAGCACCTATAAAGAAGCTTGTGTTTTACAACAACCTTTTATGAGTTTTTGAAGTCAAGAAACTGAACTGCCTGTGTGAACTAGTGAAAAGCAACAATATCAGAAGAGCTGGGAAGAATCCCAAGGAATGGTGTTGTTTGGAAAATCTGGAAGATTTGAACTCTTTTGGAAGGGAACCCGTATGCCTTTTGAACTATTTTGAACTTGGGGAAGGGGAAGCTAATTGCAAGTCAAGAGCTGGAAGAGGCTCTGAACTTTACTTTGAACACTATTTATTTTGATGCTGACATCCCTGCACATTGTATACAGTTAGACATGAGGGCAAGTATAGGTCTTGGACACAGACAGGAATTTGCTTTGGACCCACTGACACAGTCTATCCTTATTTTTCTTTAGGTAGGGAAATCCCACCTCAGCATAGGACAAATTAGGTCTTACTCCATCCTGCATTTTGAGTTAATAAAACTTTGTGGACCAAACATGAACCTGTTGCCTGCATCTGCTTCATGATGCCTTCACAGTTGAAATTGGGAAGTGCAAAAAGCTAAAAGCAGCTCCTGGGTATCAGGCATCACCCGTTAGGCAGGAGCTACCTCTGGAGAACCAGGATCAGCTCATAGCGCACAGCAAATTTAAAAGCAAACTTCAACTAGTTTGCCATTTGCATATTAAACAATATGCTTTAAATGTCCCTTAGGACTGTCCGTTATTCTCCTCTAAACACATTCCCAAGACTACACAATTAATATCATATCTCTGTGCTTTTGGAACCTCTTACCTGTGGAGTGCAGTTGTTGGTGTCAAGCTAACCAGGCTTCCCTTGGCTATACCCAGGAGCTAAATAGCTCCTAGCTGCTGTCAATTTCGAACCCTGTTAGGGCTATGCGAGGAGCCAGGAATGAGACGCGGACACACAGGAGACATAATTTTGGTTATAAACCTTTCTTAAAATAATTGGGGTTGGAAAATGCATCACTATCCCTATTCTAGGAGGGATTTTCCTTACCTCAAACCAAAACTACGGGACCTGTCCAGTGTCAAGATGTCTGAACCAAATATCTGTCGTGTGTCCGTAATCCTATTCTGGCCCTCACACTCTATATAAGCTCTAAAGATGTAATGGGGATTGTTTCTTGACTTTTCCAAGTGCTCAAAAGTTCAGCTTCAACACAAGAGTTTAAATCCAACAAAAAGGCTCTTCTCATGAACAACGGATTCTTGATTTTTCCCAATGCTCGAATCTACAAGGCCTACAGAAGAGTTCCAATTTAACAAATGTTTCTCTCATGAACAATGATCTTCTTCCCAGGGATTGGCTTCCTTCCCTTGGTTCCTTAGGTCAAATCTCACCAGTTCAACAAAAGATAAATTAACATCCAAGGGTGTTACTCTGATTAACCAACTTCCAAGGGGGTTACTTTCACCGCTCTGGATTCTTACTTCTTTTGGAGAGTTGATTCCCTTCCCCAACCTTTCTCTTCGTTTAATATATTACAGTTCTTTGCAATATGTTTTATCGTCTCTTTATGGTTTCCCAACAGTTTATTAATTCAAGGAGCTGTCCTTGAAGACCTTTACAACAGTCTTTACACTTGTCTCCATCTGGGCATACTTCGGCCAGGTCGCGTTGCACACTTATTTCTCCTTCACCAGGACTTCCTTCACCTGGTATACTCTCCTGCCAGGACATTTATTACCCAAACAAAATGAATCCATATCTTTTTTTTTTATTTAATGAGGAAATTGAAGTTAAAGGTCTTCTTTAGTGGTTTGGACATGGAAGAGGAAGAAGATGAAACATCAGAATTCCTGGCGATACCACCAAAAAGCACCTTCAATCCACCTATACAAAATCATGTATTGACAGTATTTGAAAAAACTGTGTTTGAGGACCTCAAGAAATTATCGTTTACAGCTAGAAATTTTTTTTCCAAACAGGAGAGACAAGTACTTAAAAATCTGATGGATAGTAACAATATCATTTTCAAACCCGCGGACAAGGGGGGAGCACTGGTTCTCATGAATAAATGTGACTATCTTGAGGAGATACAGAAACAACTGGCAGACCGTGAAACCTACAAGGAGATCCCACATGACCCGACGAAACAGATCAGTACTCTAATCCAGCGAGTTTTGGATAAAGGACTTGAAAGTGAGGTTATCTCTGCAAAAACTCGATTATATCTGGAGAATCAACATCCAATCATCCCAGTACTATACATTCTACCGAAAATCCATAAAAGGCTTGACAAACCACCAGGGGGCCAATCATAACTGCCACAAACAGCATATTGGAACCATTGGCACGATATTTGGATCTGGTTCTACAGCCACTAGTCCAGAACACGGAAACCTACATACGTGACACCATGCACTTTCTGAGCAGATTGAAAAACGTCGAGTTCATGGAAGGAAGGGATATATTGTTCACGATGGATGTCACATCCCTCTATACGAACATTGCGCATGAGGCAGGCCTTAAAGCAGTAGAGTGGCTTTTATTGCGCTCTCAGAACTCTCTAGGAGACAGACTATTCATTCTCACCCTTCTGAAACTCGTTCTAATGAACAACTTTTTCAAATTTGGAGATCAATTTTTCCTTCAGTTATCGGGCACTAGTATGGGAGCTGCAATGGGGGGTTGGGCGTGGCCTAGGTCCATGGACTGAGGACGTGCTTGCCTTGAGCTCCTGCCCCGATCCTGAAGCAGATCCTCCAAAAGAACACTCAACCTAACCCGACGACGCAAATAAATATATGCCCAGCTGCCCCAAGCGATCCTGCATCGCCCGATGGTGAATTCCGAACAAAACGGAAACCGGCAGCGCACAAACGCGACCTCTGCGCTCCGGCCCCCCAGAATCAAAGATGGCGGCCGCAACCTCGTCTGGAGCCTCGAGGCGAGGGGAGGCCGAGAACTGAGGGAGGCGGTGTCCGCGGCCCCGGAGAAAGCGGAGCCACTAGACACCTGAGCCACCAACGGCGCTCGGGCGTCGGCGCCCCCCCCCTGCGCGGAGATCATCGCGCGGCGACTGCCGCCAGGGGTACACCGCTGTCGGGCGGTGAGGGGGAGTGGGCTGGGACTGGAGACCTGGGCTGCTGTGGGCCCCTAGGAGAGCCAGGAACGCCGCATCGAGCCTTCCGGGGACATCGGGGCCCTACCTGGAATCCGGCGGCTGGGGGACTTCGCCGCCGGGCGACATCCTTCCTCGGCGGACAATTCGGTCCGCGGTGATCCGATCTGGGCGACCTGGACCGCCTCTGACCCCCGACGGGCGCCGGGGGTGCTCCGCTGCCGAGTGGTGAGGGGGAGCGGGCGGGGACTGGAGGCCTGGGCTGCTGTGGGCCTCCAGGAGAGCCAGGAACGCCGTAAGGAGCGGCGCATTGAGCACTCCGGGGACATCGGGGTCCTACCTGGAATCCGGCGGCTGGGGGACTTCGCCGTCGGGCAACATCCATCCTCGGCGGACAATTCGGTCCGCGGTGATCTGATCTGGGCGACCTGGACCGCCTCTGACCCCCGACGGGCGCCGGGGGTGCTCCGCTGCCGAGTGGTGAGGGGGAGCGGGCGGGGACTGGAGGCCTGGGCTGCTGTGGGCCTCCAGGAGAGCCAGGAACGCCGTAAGGAGCGGCGCATTGAGCACTCCGGGGACATCGGGGTCCTACCTGGAATCCGGCGGCTGGGGGACTTCGCCGTCGGGCAACATCCATCCTCGGCGGACAATTCGGTCCGCAGCGACCCGATCCGGGCGACCTGGACCACCTCTGAACCCCAACAAACGCCCTGCAGACAGCGGCCATACGACACGACATCTCTCCACCTCCTGCCTATGGGGGAAAAGCAGCACAGCACCACAAATCCTGCAGCGCTGGGAGGGGGAACTGGCCTCGGACACTGCCCTCTGGAAAGAATCGCATCAGCACACCACAAAAACGGGGTGATTAACGCCAGGTCCCTGCTGCAAGCAAGAAGGCGGCACCCGCAATGAACTAGCGCCCTACACCCATTCGCATAAAACAGCTGAAGGCCCCCGGAACGGACCAACTCCCCGGGCCCACGCAGCCACCGGGAACGGCCTGAATAGCCCAAGGATAGGCAAAGACACCCTGCAAGCCGGACAAATAGAGGTCCAGGGAAAAGAGGCTCTGCGGAGCGTAAGGCACAGTGACAACTGAACGCCCAGGAGTCGCCACAGGCCAAGAAGGGGGGAAGGCACACCGGCCACAGTGCCCCACACCCGACACGGCGGGAGGCTAACATCACGACTGCACAACTACCAAATAATAGGGGCCACTGGCGGCCCAGCGCCAACGGCGCAGGAGAATAAGACTGCCAGGAGGGGCTGCACCACCGTAGGCTCCAGCAAAAGAAAGCCACTGACCCAACAGCCTGAGAACAAGCGAGTGAGTCCCGAGGAGGAGTGCAGGACCGGGTACCCGGGAGCGGGGGATGTCGCCTCCCAAAGGCAAACTGAAAGCCGCAACAATGGACTCCTTTACAACAGTTAGGCCCAAGCAGCAACAAGAAACAGGGGCCCCAGCCAACCCCCCCCGGCGATATTAGTGCCGGATCACGGGTTTGGTGGAAGGGTTATTGCCCATTCCCCATTGGGCCCATTCGGGAATTCCTCATTCCCCATTGGGCCCAATGGGAAAAGTTTGCACTATTAACGCTGGCGGATTTCCTGCCGGCGGTAATCACGCTGAAAATCAGCAATTTTGCCGCGGATTTCCTCCCAACAATCTCGATTCTGAGGTGGGGTCTTCTGATAACCACTTGGCCACATATTGTAGTTGACTAGCTAGATAATAGATCTCATAGTTTGGCAGTTTTATTCCCCCTTTATCATATGTATTCTGCAACTTCTAAAGGGCAATCCTGTTCCTAGTACCATGCCATAAAACCCCCCTGCATATGCTCTGTAGCTTCATAAAGAATCGCCCGGGAACAGGTATGGTATATTCCCGAAATAATGTAATAGCCTCAGTAATACAATCTTCAGCAGCGCCCCTCTTCCCATCATTGCCAAGGGGAGCGTAGACCAAAACCTCATACTGTTTTCTATTTTCTGTACCGTTTTAGCAGTGTTGTGCTGATGTTCCGCTTCTACCTTGTGATAAATATCTATTCCTAGGTATCTAAATGTATTTGATTTATTTGTAAGACCGGTAATTGGTCATGTGGGATTCCCACATACCTCCCTAGTGGGAATATACATGATTTCCTGGGATTCACCGCTATTCCAGATAGCAACGCAAATCGCTCCATCACTTCTAGGATATATTGGAGATTTTCCTCCGGGTATCTCAAGTACAGCAGCATGTCGTCTGCACATAGCGAAATTAAGTGTGGCTCCCCTTTTATTTTGATCCCTATCACCTCGTACTGCTGCCGCAGGCATATTGCCAGGGGCTCTAGTGCTAAAATGTAAAGCATCGGGGACCATGGGCATCCTTGTCTAGTACCCCTGCTCAGTTGCCATCTTTAGAGATGATAGCCCCCGTTTTTACTCTGGCTTTCGGTGCACTATACAGTAGTTTAACCCACCTGAGGTACCCTGGTCCTATCCCATAGTGCGTCAGGGCTGCAATCAGTCAGGGCCATTTGACTGAGTCAAAGGCTTTGATAGCATCCAGTGATACAATAGCCATTTCACCCGAGCCTTCTTTTGTGTGGTCTATAACCGATGAAGTTGTCTAAGGTTGTCGGATATGTTCCTGCGCGGGACATTTCCTGTTTGATCTGGGTGTATTAGTTTATTAATGATCCGTTTCATTCTGCTTGCTAACACTGCTGTAAGTATTTTGCTGTCTTGATTCAACATCGATAGTAGTGTGAAAGATCTGCAATCCTTGCCTGGCTTGTTGGGTTTGGGGAGTGGGACAATAATTGCTTCTCTGACGGATTCTGGCAGCCTCCCTGTCTCTAATACCTCATTTAGCATTGTTTGCAGCGGGGGAAGCACCTTGCTTCTATACATTTTATAAAATTCACTGGGGAGCCCATCAGCCCCTGGCGTCTTACTGGTGGGTAGCTGCACTACTAGCTCTTCTAGCTCTTCTAGTGTGATTGGGACATCTAGGTCCTCTCGCTCCGCCGCGCTTATTCGTGGCAAGCCTATGTCCTCCGGTGTGTCCATTATTTCTCGGGTATCGCTCCCTTCATCGTCCCAATATAGTTTCCGGTAGTATTCAAGGAACTCCCGATTAATACCCTCTTGGGTATCCGCTACCTGCCTGTCTTCCCCAGTTATCGCTCTAATCGTGGGTCTGGGGGTCTCCCTTTTGTACAACCACGCCAGCATCCTTCCCAGCTTGTCTCCTCCCGCATGTTGCTTCTCTACATACTTTTTATAATTCAAATTACATAGGGGGTCATTACGATGTTGGAAGTAAGTAACTGTCCTTACCGGCATGGAGCAAATACTTTGTCCGTATAGCAAGGAGCCCGCTATTAGAGGGCTATTATGAGTTCGCGGGCACTTGCTTTGCACCATGCCAGTAACAACCTTACCGCCATGCTGCTAAAGACCCAAAAATCGCCCTTAGCGGCATCAAGGGATGCGCAGATAGCACCACCGCCATCCATTGTCCTGGCATTAGCGGTGACCGCTAATAGCGGTGACCGTAAATAGGCGGAACCAGAAGTAGTGTCATCGCACATGAACAGGAAAGAGCACGGCAGCCATCATTACAAACAAAATCTATTGCCATCCTCAGCACCCAGGATCCACATCACCACCACACCTGTCCCAAAATCAACCAACAGCATATTAGAATGCCCAAGGCACTGAAAAAAGGAGCTGTGTGCCTGCGCAAGGAGCGCTTCTCCGAAGAAGAGCTCAACATGCTCGCAGACACCTTGGCCGAAAATGGGGAGGTTGTTTTTGCAAATGATATGCGTCGACCTGCACAGTTGCGCAAGAAAGAGATCTGGGCGTAGGTGGCGCGTAAAGTGAGTGCGTTTGGCACCACCCCACGCATGGTAAAAGATGTCCGGAAGCACCTGGATGACCTGCGCCTACGCATCCGGAACATCATCGCAGCAAACCGTAGCCAGGGAATGGCAACAGGTGGCGGAGGTGCCTCACCCATTAAGATGACTGGCTGGGAGGAGACATGTGCGAGCACCATTGGAATGGAGGCAATCGAGGGAGTGGGGGATACGGAGCGTGGAGCTCTGTCATCGGCTGATGCAGGTAAGTGTCCCAAATAAACCACTGTAATGCAAACCATGAAGATGTCCCCCCGAACTGACAGTGAAATGATGCAATGCAGGGGCCACCAGAGACATTCACACAACCCTGCCTACAGGCAGTGCACAGCACCATCTCGTCCACATGCATGATGCACCCCATACATGTGTCAGCCCAAACGCATCCCTGCATGACCCACCCATAAGGCAAGCAACCCGTATGTCACTACTCCAACGGCAAATACCTGCCATTCCATAGAACTGCAGCTACCCCAATGCATGCCTGATGCGCGTAGACCCATCAGTGATGCTGTCCCTCTCTTGGTCCCCCACAGGCACACAATCTGACAGTGATGATCAGGACCCCACGGAGCAGCCCGCAACACCAGTGAAGAAGTCCAGGGGCACAGGGGGAGCAAACAGGCCCTCAACATCAAGGGGAAGAGTGAAACCAGGACCACCACAAAATCCCAACACAACCCACGAAGCTACAGCACCACTGTGCAAAAGGGCCACCACCACAGCACCCACACCAGCCACCACCACACATGAGCCAGTGGCTGAAGGCTCTGTTTCCACTGCCAGCAGTGCTATCAGAGAGGCAGCTGCCACGACACCCGTGTCGGATGATGATGCACATAGTCCGACACCCGGAACACCTACCGCAACAGGCCCCCTGCAGTCACCCCACCTCTCCCCTCCCAGCATACACAATGCCAGCAGCCATGAGCTGTCTGCTGTGGAGTCATGGCCAGGGAGCTCCAGCCCAACAGGGAGCATGTATGATGCAGCAACCATGTTGCATGCAGCCTCGACATCCACCAGTGTCCGGGACAGGCAAGAGAGAATCACGGTCATCCAACAGCGCCAGAAGGAGCTGACAGCGCTGGTGACCCAGCACATCATTGAAAATGGCCAGGCAAGGGAGGATTTCAGGGAATGTGCAGCGTCCCTCAAAGCTTCCATTGAGTCAACTTCCACAAACATATGCAATGAATTGGCGGCTGTGAGGCAGGTCCTCACCCGCATGGTGGAAGCCTTGGAGGCCCTGCGTCCCGCACAGGTGATCGAACAACCAGGCACCTCCTCCAATGCCAGCTCCACACAGACAAGCCCCCTGTGTAGGTCTGTGCGAAACTTGCCCAGGTCGGACATGGGTCCACCCGATGCTGGCAGTGGACAAGGGGTGTAGGTGCAGCCTGCCATTCCGAACTATTGCAGACTAAAGGTGCATGCAAGTGCACACCATGTGTGGGGAAGTTGAGGGGGGAGAGGGTGTGTGGGGAAGTTGAGGGGGGAGGCGGAGGGGGAGAGGGTGTGTGGGGAAGTTGAGGGGGCAGGGGGGTGGGGAGTGGGTGTGTGGGGAAGTTGTGGGGTGAGGGGGAGAGGGGAGTGGGTGTGTGGTGAGGTTGAGGGGGGAGTTAGAGGGGGGAGAGGGTGTATGGGGTTGAGGGCTTGTGCACATTCAGTGTTCTTTATGTTCAATACACCTGTTGTGATATGAGAATTCACATGTGAACATTGCTTATTGTGTACGTGTGCTTTATTGGTGAACAGTGTACAGTGTCCATGTCCCCGACACAACCAGTGCCCTGAGTCCAACCTCCATGGCACACTCTGCATCCATGTGTGTTAGAAACATTGGTTAATCAAAGTCTGGCGCACGGCACGTCCCTCCTGTGCATCGCTACCTCCCTGATGTACAGCCCCATCTCCTCCCTCCTCATCCCCCTCGTCAGATGGTTGCAGTTCAACGTCAGGGGGCAGAGGCACATTCCGTCTGATGCACATATTGTGTAGCATGACACATGCCATTATGATCTTGCCCACCTTCTCATGCCCGTACAGGAGTACTACCCCACCAGACTTGCTGAGGCAGCGAAACTGTGCCTTCAAAATCCCAAATGTCTGCTCGATCACCACACGGGTACGTGTATGTGCACGATTGTAGTCCTCTTCGTGCCTGTTCTGCGGGTTCCGGACAGGGGTAAAGAGCCATCTCTTGAAGGGATAGCCAGCATCACCTGCTTGTGTGCAACAATGGTTATGTGTAAGTGATTACATCAAATGGGACCTGTATCAATGACACAATAGCATGCATTTATTTCCTGTTTGCATCCACATATCCATGCATGAATAGAGCTACTCAAAGTAACTGCAATGTGTGAATTAATATGATCGACAGGTGTGCGTGGCATCGTCTAGTGGGTGCAGGGGTGTCCTATTCCTCATTAGTGCTCATGCACTCTGGTTGCCCACGCCGGTTGTTCCCATGATCTAGGGATGTGTAGTTAATTGTATGCTTTTATCCTGTAACCGTTGAAGCCAGACTCTTGATGATTTGACTTTCCACGCCTGATGTAGCCATGCTGGTATGCTGGACCTCTGTGGTGGTGTAGGAGTGAGATTCTGTATTTTGGCCTCATGTTACTTCTTTGTACGCACTAATGAACACATGTCCATTGTGATGATGGTATTCGGTCATTTGCATTGGCCATACTAACTGCATGTCGCTGCATTGTGTTGCAGGGGCTACGGTCTGATTATGTGCAGTGTACATGTTGATGGCTGTGGAATGGTTGCAGCACTGCCTTATTTTCATAGTAGTGCAGCTTACGTCTTGCATTTAGGTGTCAGGTGTCAGATCCAGTCTGGCCTGCTTTTTTTTTTTTTTTTTTTTTTTTTTTGTATTTGGTTTATTTAAGAAAAAACCTTTACAGTTAATTCCTTTACAGTACAACATTTACATTAAAAGAATTGTTTAGAAGATAAACAAGGACTAAAAGAGTGACATAAAATAGTAGAGTAAACACATTCACATATTATAGTTACACATAACAGTGTTTCATCGACACTTAGTAAAACACCTTACAGTGTTTAAACTAACATTTACAGAGCTCTTTAAGGCTATTCAACGCGCATAATGGTTACTAGGTTAAAAAACCAATATAAATAAACCATATAAGTGAACAACCACATAATAGGTGAGCAGCAGCATAGCGGTCTCTGCTCATTTCCAGAGCAATATAATAAGCAAAATAAGATAATAGTCACTAATAAGTAAAAATACAAATCTTTAGCCAAAATAATTTCTAAACCGTTTCTCCAAGAATATTCAATCGGTTTTCAGTTCTTCTACCATTTTGGCTTCAATTATTACAAGTAGATTTGTCAATTTAAGAATCAAACTTTGACTGTAGCCTTCCATGCAGCGTCTCCAAAGAGATTCTCTTGAGATAGCTGAACAAGAAAAGGAGCTATCAAATATTTGAATACGCCATAACTCAAAAAAAGAACAATAAATCACCAGATGTTTAAGTGTTTCGGGTGTATTAACATTTTCGCAAAAGCGACAGAGAATCGCATCAGGACTCTTAGAGCCAGCGGCCCAATTTTGTGTCCGTTGACGTGTGCGGAATTGATTTAGTCTGAAACGCATATAGATTTTCCTTGCAAATGCAGACGGAAACTGTATTAAATATTTTAGTCTACATTCCCATTTGCCTCGATAGAGATTGTATTGATCGAATGATGGATAAGTACCCATTTTGTCCATCATCATGCTCCAAAAGAATCTTTGGTATTTTTTTTTTTGACTCGGTAGCCACATACTAATGGAATCAGGAGTCTCATTAATTTTTGAAAGGATATTAGTAATTTTTATAGTTTGAGTATGTAACGATTTTATATATGAATAACCCAAGATTTTATTTAATTCAGAGTATAATGTGTTCTTGGGCGGATTAAGCATTTTAGAGTAGTTTGTGATACATCTCCAATTATGTTTTACTGACAAAGGTAATAAGTTCAGTTCATGGCATATCATTACATTTGGAATAGATAAAGCCATGCCCAACACAGTTTTCCACAACTTTCCCTGCAATATATTCAGGAAATCATCAATGTCATAGCTGCAGATATCTAGTAAGTATAGTATAATGGGCTCAACTTTCTGGAGGTAAAATTGAATAAGAGGCAGGAGAGAGAACATGCAGTATCGATAGAAAATAATTTTCATTTGTGAAGCAAAGATTTTCACTTTTTGATTAAGAAATTGTTTCCACATTGTTATCGAGTATGAGTCAGTAAGGGGATAACCCAGGTACCGAATCGAAACAGCGTATTCTACTTTCATACCAGTAAGAAACCAGGAAAAGCGATGCGAATTCAATTTTCCACCCGAAAAAATAAGTATAGAAGATTTCATAGGGTTTACAAGTAGATGATGGGTGTGGGCAAAGTTTGCAAATAGGTCTAGTTTCCGCTGAAGCCCAAAAGGGGTTCGGTCAAAGAATAGTAGGTCGTCTGCAAAACCTATCCAATTCAACTTGATGGTACCAAGCTTGGCTGGAAAACATTCTCCAATCACCCATTTCTCATCCAGACCCAAGAGATATAAATTGAATAGCACCGCTGCCATAATACAACCCTGTTTCACCCCTATTTCCGTTTGAATGGGGTTAGTAAGAGCTCCTTCTTTGTTCAATCGGATGCGATAGGAGGTATTTTTATGCAGCAAAGCAATCAATGCCACCAGGTGATGCGGAATCCCAATGGCCAGCAACTTCTTCCATAGTATCTCACGAATGACGCAATCAAAAGCCGCAGTGAGGTCCAAACTAGCTATGTAGACAGGGCCTTGGTTGGAGGAGGAAGTAAAGGCCTGAAGATGGCAAAGAATGGTGGCATTAAGAGGACAACCTATATGTTTCCTAAAACCTACTTGGTAGGGAGACAAGAGGTTGCCGTCATTAATGTACATTTGTAGTTCTTGTAACAAGAGTAATGAAAAGACTTTTGAGGAGGCATCAGTTAACGCTATTGGGCGATAATTTGCAGGGAGATTAGGAGGACCTTTTTTATAGATAGGAATAACCAAAGCAGAGGTCCAGGACAGAGGAATAATACCAGAAAACAAAATAGAGTCAAATTTGATTTTGAGAATACGAGCCCAAAAGGGAGGATTAGCTTTGTATACACAAGGGGGGATACCATCTGGTCCAGAGGCCCTGGAGGGTTTAAGTTTCCCTATAGCGTCAATGATATCGCCAATCGACCACAAAGGTAATGTTTTGAGGGGTAGCTTAGGCTCGCTACCTTTTAGAATTTTAAAACGATCAGGTAGTTGAAATTTAGATCTAATGTAGGTGACCCAGGTTTCAGCGGAAATCACTGAGTCAATCAAAGTAGCAGAGTCACTAGAGATAGTGCGCAAGGTATTCCATATTTGCCTAGAATCATGTTTTAGTAAGTGATAGAAGACTTTCTGGTTATCTTCGTAGTGTAAGCGGCTCTTCAACCATTTTAGCTTGTTTCTGTAATGTTGTCTAACAATTCTAATAAGATCAGAGCAGATTGATAGAGAAGTGTTGCCTTTTCTGAGTGTTCTAATTTCTGAGTTTTTTTGAGCCTTCAAATGCGCCACTTGAAGATTAAATTTATGAGTATGGTTAGAAAGGAGATGAGTCTTCTTTTTTAAGAATTCTTTTAATTTTAAAAGATGGATTTTAATTCTGTTTGTATTTTTATTGTCAATTTGTACAAGGGGAAGGCCTACTAGGTTAGAATGATGAGTGATATCATAGTCGCACTCAAGGCATTCAATAAAAGTAAGGCATACCTTGTGGTTCCACTTCACAGATAAGCCAGGGCGATCAGGTTCTATTAAAGTAAGTAATAACTCGTCATTATAACGAGACATAGGTATATTGAGAGAGAGAGATAGTATCATATGGTCTCCTATTGCTGGATCTATAATCATCACGGAGTCCACACACGAGTATAGCCCAGATGAAACAAAGAAGTAGTCAATTAGAGATTTAAGGTTAGCTCTTGCCCAGGTGTAGTTAAAAGGTTCGAGTGGAAATAGTGGAGTTTGCATATCCCATTCCAGAAAGGAGGAGTTCCACATTTGCCCATATCTCTTGGAGACCATTGAGTGATTGTTCCACATAACACTGGAGTGAGAAGCTTCATCATAACAATAACAATTTAAGTCACCCCCTGCAATTATCCTAGCTGTGGGAAACAATATAAAACCCTTTTCAAGCACAGTATTCAATTCATCTAAGATGGTCTCAATTGACGTACTTAATTTATTCCAGTAAATGCAAAGCAGTATAAGAGTCATGGAAGGATCTTCATCATCAATCAATGCACAGGCTAAAATAGAGGCAGAACAACTAATCAATTCTGTAGAACATTTATAGGCAGAATTAATCAGAATCGCAAGACCACCTGAAGGCCTTCCAAAAGGACCCCGCTTTGCAACCTGAACGAAGGCAGAGTAGCCCTCTATTACAAAGGTAGTTTGACACATGGTCTCCTGCAAAAAAATTATATCTGGTCTTTGATGGTAATTCAGAGAGTACCATTTTTTAAAATTACCCAGACCACATGGATTCCATGAGAAGATTATTGGCTTTGCCGGGCTAGGATTCGCTCATTCTACTCAAAGAATTTGATACTTGAACATTATTAGGATCCTTCCATGACGACTCCTTTATCGCCGATATAAAAGCCATGAATTGTTTCATGGTCTTTGCATCAAAATTGAACAAATCACCTGCATTAGAACATGGCAAGATACTTTCAGCTGTAGGAGACAACATTTCTACAAAGTTTGTAGCTTCTTCATTTGATGCGAAAATGGTAGTTACTAGGCCGATGGATGCTAGGTCATCTTTATGTTCCCATAACAATTTCAAAATAAGTGGGGACATAAATTTACAGATCATTCGGTTATTATTCACATCTGCCAATTTCACCCAGTCAATATCGTTAGAGCGGATGATACGAAGAGCTGGAATGTCTTGGATGGCAGTCATTACAAACGCACGATTCAAACGTGTCTTTCCATAGCGTTCAGGGTTGCTTTCCCATCCCATTACAGAAGCCGACTTAATATCTATAAGATTGGCCTTGGCAGGACTACTGTTTGACAATGAATTCAAGCGATCAGCATTACACTCCGGCTGACCTATTTCTTGTGATATGACATGAGCGGGTGGAATACCCAACATAGTGCCCACTGCAGCAGTTTTCACCCCATCAGAGTGAACGCTGCTGGTATTAAAAGTAGGCTTAGATGTGTTGGCTTTAATTTTTTCCCTTTTTATATTTAAGGGAGCACCTGACCCATTGTCCAGGCCAATAATCACTTTTTCTGTCTTCTTAGAATCCAACAAGGGATAGAAATTAGAAAGAGTAGCTTGTTTCTGAGATGAAAGAGAAACTCGAGAGATAGGTACCAAGTTCACATTTACTAGACAATCATCCCGACATACATCTTCTTTCTTAATGTTGGAAATCACCCTTTTTGACTCTTTAGACACCTGACATACATCAGCAGCACCCTCTTTGTTAGTTTCCAATACCTTTTTCGGTCCAAAAGCCTTTTTCTGTATGGCTGGGACCGTCTGAGTAGGTTCCGGAAGGTTCAACATTGCTTTAGACTCATCATTCAGTTGATTCAAATCAATGATCGTATCACCCCCAGATAAGTTACAAATGTCTCTCATATGGGTATTATGCTTATCAATTTTTTCACACCTTTGGTTTTTTTGTTTTTTTTCTAAATTTCCTTTCATTTTTTTAGTAGGAAGATTACGCTTTTCTGCGCGTGCCTGAGCTCTTCGTTGTTTTTTTGTTTGGGGAAATGAGAGAATCGCAGCTTCTTGTGAGACAATACAGATTTTTTCTTCAGTTGGATTTAATTCAAGGCTCTCTTCGCAAGGGTCTATAAGATCAACCAACGGAGATGGGCTATCAGAGCAGGGATCATTTTTTTCATCTCCTCCAGGACTATGCACATTTGTCACTGGAGCTAATAAAGCTTTGAGATTGGTAGCCAACTCTGAGACCAAGACTGTCAATGAAGCAATATTTGAGGCATTTACATCCACTGGTTTCTTTATAGATAGAGCAGTGGAATTCATGGGACCAGATCTAAACTGAGAGCCCTCAGACACTGCCTCTGCAAAAGATTTAGTTTGTGTAGCGATATTGTGGAAGTGGGTAATCTCCTCCTTTTTTTGACCCAAAGACGTGAACATGTTGCATGATTCAGTTTGTGTAGCAATATTGTGGGGATTAAAGGTCTCTCCCTTTTTATGGCATAGGGACGATAGCATGTTACATGAAAGCAGCATGCCCTCCATTTTGCTTTGCTTGGTTATGAGGTCAATCATTTGAATCTGCAGAATTTTTAATTCTTCGTGAGTTTGCACATGACCCTTATCTAATAAATTTAAGATCCGAGTTAGAACAGGGAAAGTTTCAAGGCACTGTTGATACTCTTCATCACAATTTTTCTCTATTTCCGGGACATGAATAGCCTGTGATATAGGTTTCGGAGATAGCGATTCATTAAGTTCAGATTGAGAAACATCAGTCATTTCCGGACCCGGAAAAGGGAGAAAGTCTAAAGGCAACAATTTTTCTGAATCTGGAGAACTCATAGACTGACTAATTGGGACGCCAGCACTAGGCTTTCTGTGTACAGAAATACCACCCAATGGACGTGTTTCTTTTTGGACATTGGATTGATGGGGAACCGAGTAAGAGTAAGATGGAAGATTATTAAATAAAAAAACATTTTCCATCCCATGTTTGCTTTTATTCACAGGGGTTGAAGGTTCATATGATAGTCTGATACGCTTACCAAGTTCCATCTCGATCGCAGGTGCTAGCATAGAGAAGTCAGCCGGATGACATCCGGGACTCACTATCCCCATCTCATTGTTATTGGCCTCCCTTTCGAGGCTAAGATCAGGGGTTGGCTCTTCAATGCCCCATCCTCTAAGGGATAATTTATTAGCTTCCTTGACAGAGATGGACCCTTGTGTTTTTTTGATGGCCATTTCATTTTGGGTCATGGGAGGAGACTTTGACTCTCGGGAAGTACTCATGGACATATTCATCTTTGAGCAAGTAGCTTTTAAGGGATCTTGTTCAATCTCTACGTGAACCTCGAATTTAGAATCTACGGTCACATAATTTTCTCTGCCAGCTGGAGGTGTCGAAGGCTTAGAAGAGTAAGAAACACTAGATAAACATAAAGATTCAATCTCCTTCAAGCCTTCCTTGGACACAGGGAAGGATGTTTTAACATCACCACCAGCTTGGGGGTTCATAACCATATCCTCCACCCTGTTTCCAGAGTTAAATAGTCCTGGCATTGTGCCAAGGGAGGCTATTTTTTCTAGAGAGACATCGGTAATAGAATTGAGGTTAACCTCAAAATCCTCCTCAATGGTAGCAGAGGGTGGAGCAGTATCTAACGGTGAGGATATGTCGTCCACGCCCATCTCATTTTTTTTTTTTAGATTATAGTTGCTAAATTTTTTACCTCTACGAAGGACCTCGGCCATACTGGTAGAACTTATGGGCGGGATTATTTAGCGCCAATAGATAGCCTAAAGCTAAGGCCTCTCAATCAAAGAAAACACCGGCAATTACTTCAAAAAGAAGAGAAAAATGATTATCACCCTCTATGGCCCTCAAAGTGCCGACTGTATGGCTCTAGACCGCCCCACCTCAGACGCCGAACAGCCCAACAGCCAGTGCACTTATGAATGCACTTCCGAATGCGCGCGCGCGATGCGCGTGCACTCGATTATTTAAAGCTGTGGCTTGAGAGCGAGGCTGGATGGGGGGCGTGCCTAGGGCAGAGTCAAAAGGCGGAGCTGCAGAAAAGTAGGAAAAGAAAAAGAAAGGGAGAGGTTGAAAAGTGTGTTTGCAAATGTATAGTTGGCACAAATAGCACAGATAGCATAGATAGCAAGCAAGGACACACAGGAGCGGCCAAAGTCATTTAGAGTCTAAGTAATTACTTAGGCACGTTGCAGCATAGACAAAACTTCCTCTTGGCGACTCGATGCTGGTGATGGAAAATCGAGGAACCAAGTTCACCAGAGTCCGTAAGGAGAGCAGCACGAGTCCAGAATCCCGCAGCGTGGCAGCCCAACAGCCAGTGCACTTATGAATGCACTTCCGAATGCGCGCGCGCGATGCGCGTGCACTCGATTATTTAAAGCTGTGGCTTGAGAGCGAGGCTGGATGGGGGGCGTGCCTAGGGCAGAGTCAAAAGGCGGAGCTGCAGAAAAGTAGGAAAAGAAAAAGAAAGGGAGAGGTTGAAAAGTGTGTTTGCAAATGTATAGTTGGCACAAATAGCACAGATAGCATAGATAGCAAGCAAGGACACACAGGAGCGGCCAAAGTCATTTAGAGTCTAAGTAATTACTTAGGCACGTTGCAGCATAGACAAAACTTCCTCTTGGCGACTCGATGCTGGTGATGGAAAATCGAGGAACCAAGTTCACCAGAGTCCGTAAGGAGAGCAGCACGAGTCCAGAATCCCGCAGCGTGGCAGCCCAACAGCCAGTGCACTTATGAATGCACTTCCGAATGCGCGCGCGCGATGCGCGTGCACTCGATTATTTAAAGCTGTGGCTTGAGAGCGAGGCTGGATGGGGGGCGTGCCTAGGGCAGAGTCAAAAGGCGGAGCTGCAGAAAAGTAGGAAAAGAAAAAGAAAGGGAGAGGTTGAAAAGTGTGTTTGCAAATGTATAGTTGGCACAAATAGCACAGATAGCATAGATAGCAAGCAAGGACACACAGGAGCGGCCAAAGTCATTTAGAGTCTAAGTAATTACTTAGGCACGTTGCAGCATAGACAAAACTTCCTCTTGGCGACTCGATGCTGGTGATGGAAAATCGAGGAACCAAGTTCACCAGAGTCCGTAAGGAGAGCAGCACGAGTCCAGAATCCCGCAGCGTGGCAGCCCAACAGCCAGTGCACTTATGAATGCACTTCCGAATGCGCGCGCGCGATGCGCGTGCACTCGATTATTTAAAGCTGTGGCTTGAGAGCGAGGCTGGATGGGGGGCGTGCCTAGGGCAGAGTCAAAAGGCGGAGTTAGGCACGTTGCAGCATAGACAAAACTTCCTCTTGGCGACTCGATGCTGGTGATGGAAAATCGAGGAACCAAGTTCACCAGAGTCCGTAAGGAGAGCAGCACGAGTCCAGAATCCCGCAGCGTGGCAGCCCAACAGCCAGTGCACTTATGAATGCACTTCCGAATGTCTGGCCTGCTTTGGGGTATGAGCATGGTCCATCCTCTCAGCTAATCTCAGCCAGGTGAAGTATGCATCTCCCTCCCCCCATCTCAGCCAGGTGAAGTATGCATCTCTCCCCCCACCCATCTCAGCCAGGTGAAGTGTGCATCTCTCCCCCCGCCCCATCTCAGCAAGGTGAAGTGTGCATCTCTCCCCCACCCCCAAATCTCAGCCAGGTGAAGTATGCATATCTCCCCCCAATCATCTCCCCACATCACACTGCCATGAGCTTGACATGCAACTCACCGAGTAGCCAGGATCGTTGCCCTGCGTGTCGCTCCATGTAGCGTGGTATCGTGGAGTTCCGTATGACCATTGAATCATGGGTTGATCCGGGAAATCGGGCACAACAATGTGTGATGATCTTGTTTGAGTCACATACCATGTGCACGTTGATGGAGTGGTATAACTTACGGTTGCGGTACACTACTTCCATGGCATGTGGGACCACCAATTCAACATGAGTGCAGTCGATGGCGCGGATGCAACCTGGGAAGCCTGCCAGTGAATGAAAGACAACTTTGGTGTTGGAGATCTCCTGGGCAGTCCGTGGTATGAATATGTGGTCGCCTGTGTGCTTCAGGAGGGCATTGAGTACTTGGTTCAGCGTCCGTGAGAATAATGGTTGTGATATGCCATGCATCTGCCCTACTGTGTGCTGGTAGGTGCCTGTGGCCAGGAAGTGGAGCACAGACACCACCTTCAGGAGAGGGGGATGGCGGTACGGATGTCTATGAGGCTGGCAATGTCGTTATGTATCATGTCCACAAAGGTGATGATGATGTCCTGGTCCAGACGGTACATGGTGTGGATCTGCTCAGGGGTTAGGCTGAATGGATTGGCTCTGATTCGAGGGATTGGGGGCTGCCTGTGTGGTACAACTGCCTGCACTGGTGGTGCATGCTGTGCCTGCCTCACCCTACTTCTCCTCCTGGGTCTCCTCTGTGCTGCCTGTTGTTGTTGTTGTTGCTGGAGTTTCACTGCAATCATGTCCTCCAGCCCCAGTATTGCTACTAGTATTGGAATCATTTTGGTGTGTGACTGGGTGTGGGTAGGGGTGGGGTGTGCTCCTTTTGTGCTGGCCCAGTATACATTGCCTCCACCTGTGATGATTGTGTGCACCTGTGGCAGTTGGGAACACTGCACATGGTCGTTTACGGGTGGTTCTCAATGCCGGTATTTACTCCATGCCGGTAAGGTACTTTTCAGTAGGCCGTTATTTGCATGTCCGCCTGACTTGTGTTCAGCTCCTGTTTACGCCATGCCGCTATTGCCGGCATGTAGGGTCGCGTGCCCGCGCCAATGCCGCTATTAGAGGCACCGTTATTTACGGTGCCGCTAATAACGGGTTGGCGGGTCGTAATGGACTGGAGCGGTAAGCGATGCCAGTAATCCTTTACCGGCATCGTTTTTCCCTTACCTCCAAGCTCGTAATGTAGCCCATAGTCTCTCCCAGTGTTCTGCACATTCCTGTTGCAGTTGGCTTATATTTTTGGCATCCTTCTGCGTGCCCCCCCCCTTACTCAAGGTTATCTCTAGTTTGGTTTCAGCCCGCTGCAGGTCTCTTAATATATCTCCCTGCAGCCCTTTGGATTTAGCTATTGCTATCCCTCTCACCACCACCTTGAAGGCTTTCCACAATGTTCCGGCTGACTCCACACTCCCAGTATTGATCTCAAAGTACCTTACAATCTCTTCTCTCAGGTCCTCCCTAAACATTGTGTCTTTTAGTGCTTTGGCTCTGTGTCACCAAGTTGGTATCTTGGCTCTTAGGGGTCGGTATTGCTATAGTAGGACCAGTGGCGAGTGATCTGATAGGACCAGTGCCTTGTGTTCTGTCTGTACTACTTCTGCTATCATTTCCTGTGTGGCAAACATGTAGTCTAACCTTGTATACAAATTTTGTGGGGCAGAGTAATGCGAATATTGTCTATCCTGTGGGTGGTGCACCCTCTATGTGTCTTCTAGTCGGAAATATGTCAACAACGCCGCTAGGACCTTGGCTGCAGGGGCGGGCCTGTCTTGTTTATTATCCGACCTGTCTATCTTCGGGTTTAATGTGCAATTAAAATCTCCTCCCCAGATCACCGCCCTTCCTATATACAAGCTCAATTTGTTGTATAGTGTCTTAAAGTACGTAACTGTGTCCTGATTTGGGGCATATGTGTTAATTATGCATATTTCTTTATTTTCCACTAGCCCCCGTATCGCCACCATCCTTCCGTCCGTTTCAACTGTGGACTGTAGTAATTGAAATGGGACTTGCGGCGCTACCCACCTAATCACCCCCCTGGCATATGCCGGATAAGTTGCCCCAATGACGGTCCCTCTCCCTTTCTTCTGGATCACCTCTAATTTTTCTTTTGTGAGGTGAGTCTCCTGCAGGAGATCTATGTCTATTTTCTGCCTTCTCAAGTACATCATTACCTTGTTCCTTTTTAGGTAGCTGTTGAGCCCCCTGACATTCCAGGAGATGACCTTAAGGTCCCCCATGTCCTAGCCACTCCCCACCCCCCTTCTGTGTCTTCCCAACCCCTACCCAGAATGCAATTGCTAATGCGTATAAGCTTGTTCCCCAAGTTAAACTACCCCTAACTATGAACACTGCAACTTCCCCAACCTTTCCCCTCCCCCCTCCCTACCCAGCCCCAACTTGATCCCCAACTCCCTACTTCCCCCCCCAGCTGATGCCCAGCTCCATCCTTGGATCTCAGGCACCCCCACATCTAGCCCTTTTCTTGGTTCTCGCCTGTACTCGGAGCACAGCAGGGAGATGTCGCCCTACTGGTGCTTCAACTACTCTACCTACTGGGGATAGGTCGTCTACATCTGGTGTCTCCTATATTGGCCATCGTTCGCAGCACATTTGTTGCTCATAGCTATCTTATACATTCCTAAATGCAAGTCCAACAAGTCCACTCATTAAGCATATCTGTTAGTTGACATTTTCATTTTCAAACACGCTCTTTGACTCACTTCTGATATCTCCAGAAGAACTTCACCCGCCCCCCACGATTTCAAGCATAATGCCGGGTTACTTATCCTCTCCGTCTCTCTCTTGACCGTCTCCAGACTCCGGGAAGCCCTGGGCATCCAGCCAACCTGTCGCCTCCTCCGGGGTGTCGAAGAAGTGTGCCTTGCCTTTATGTAAGTCCTTCAGTTTTGCAGGCTACAAGAGCGTGTATTTGAGTCCGGTTGTCCGCAATCTTCTTTTCACCGCTACATAGCTGTATCGTTGTCTCTGTACCAACATAGTATAATCCGGATATGCCGTGACCGTTGCTGATGCCCGCGTTATTGTTCCACCTTTCCCGAAAAATTCCCGGATCTTTCCCCTGTCTCTGTAATTCAATATCTTTGCTATGATTGCGCGGGGGAGCCCCTGGTTGAGGCCTCCTCATCAGGCCCCTATGCGCTCGTTCAATTGCGAACCCCTGGGAGAGCTTGCCGGCCCCTATTTGCTGGTTGAGCATGTTTTCCACATAGTCCATAGGGTCCAGGCCTTCTTCGCCTTCCGGCAGGCCTACCACGCTTATATTATTGCGCCGTGCTCACCCTTCGGCTTCCTCAGCTCCATTTTCCATATTGGACACTTGTTGTTTCAATATGTGGACCTCTTTAGCGTTGGTGGTGCTGACATCCACGTTGATTTTCACGGCGCTCTCCAGGCCATTCGTCCGTTCCGCCAGCGCCCTTACATCTTGCCTAAGTAGGTTGACCTCTATCCCTACTGCGTCGATCTTAGTTTCCAGTATCGCTTTCAGGTCTGCCATTGCAGCGCCCCACGAGGATTTCAATTCCGTTATGGCTGTAAGAATCAAATGGTCTCAGCGAAGTTGTGTCTTCCGGCATAGTGGCCATAGCTTGTTGTCGGGGTCTGTTTTGGTTTAGTGAAAATGTCCATTGTTGGCTGCTTGCCTTTACCTTTGCCCCCTTTGAGAGCCATTGCTCTGGACGTCTCCGGCCCAGTCCATCTACTACTCAAGATTGCGTTTCGTCAGCAGGATGTTAGTTCTTATTTGGCCCGCTGTCTTAACTTCTCATGTACAGAGCTTCTTGCGGCTCTGCCTGCTGTGCGCTTTTATTTTTTAGTGTGTAAGTGCACTATGTGTGCGACTGCAGTTTTAACGCATCAGCCTTTCAGACCTGCAGATTCTTAATTGTTTGATGGGGGCCCCAGCACTACTCTGGTCCTGTGCTTGGGCCTTAGTTTAGTCTCCACTAGACCCCATTCCTGTGCGTTCCATGTGCGCCGCTCCCCTCCAGGCAATGGAGCATGCCGACTGTTGAAATGTGTTTGGTCCTTCTTTCCGGGACGAGGGTGATGTTTTGCGGGGTAAGGCGAGTCAGTTATTGGCTCTGCTGGCCTTTTACGGGGCTAACTGTGCCTCTTTATTGTTGAGCAGTTTCGGCAGTATGGTGTTTTTTGCGCACATCGCCGGGGGTGTCCTCCTCATTTCTTCGCACCCCCTTATAGTTGCTTCTGTCTTTTGTTTGTGTGGAGTATATCTCCATTAGCTGCCTCCTTATGCAGCAACACTCGCAACCTGGGCGCCTCTTATTGGGACTCAGCTCCTGTGTCCCCAGCCTTTTATCAGTTCTGTGCTATCCTCTAGCCTCCCTTTCTCAAGTCTCCATTATCTTGTGCCAGATATATGCATCCACGTTCCGGTGCACGCACCTTCAGGTGGCAGTCTCTTGTTTCAGAGCTCACACCCTGCCTTCCTCTTGAAGGGCTATTTCCCATGTGCTTCTCACCATATGCATCTCACGCTGACGTTATTTACCGGGGTCCATGTTATGGGTGTGCTGCTTCTGCTGTAAAATGCCTGTTGGCCTGCAGGGGTGCTGGTGCATCAATGACATATATTACCTCCTCACGGTGAGATTGTGTTTACTTAGGCCCTAACTTGCCCCCATGTAGCATTTATTTCATTGGCAGTGCTCACGTTCTCCTGGTTCCCATTCCGCCATGCAGTCTGCCGGAGCTCCGCTTTATCTTCAATGTAGCACGTCTTGTAAGCATCGCAATCGGGCATTTATTTTATATGCGCCCGCGATACTCGCAATGTTGCTGACGGCCGCACGCCATTTCTATTTATAGAATCCTGCCTGCTTCTTTTCGCCCAACGTGAGTCAGTTTCTCCAGTGCTGCGGGCTGTATTACAGCCATGCTTACTAGCTTATGTTGCTTTCCATCAGCTATTATGTAGCATTCTGTGCTTACGATGCATCGAACGTGGACCGCCTCCTTATCCGGGCTCCGGCAGCATCTGTTTGTTGCCGTCTCCGCTGCTGCCCAGAAAGCCCTATGTCCTTTATCTGGGCTTACGACCGCAGTGTTGGGCAGAGTTATTTGCAGTCTCCTCCGGCACCGTGCGGCTTCTCACTACGGTCCTTTGGCGGAGTGTATTCGGGTCGGCGCCACTCAGGATCCTCACCCGCGTGGCCCAGGGTCAGCACTGTCCACGTTGTGCCACCAGAGGTTGCCGCATCTCCTCTGTACTGTCTGTACTGTACTGTCCACTACCATACGCCAGCAGCTCCAAGAAGGGTTGGATCTATGCAGATCTGTATACTCTTTGTTGCCGATAGCTGGCCGCGTTTCCGAGCCGCTGCTACACCGTTCGCCACTGTCTCTTAGCCTTAGCTTCGGTCCTCCTTTGTTACAAGGCGGCTGCCATTTTGTGTATGTCACCTCTGGATTTCTCTGCTGAACTTTCAGCCGCCAAATTGGATCTACAGCTTGGATCTTCACGAAAGTGCGTTCATTTAGCTCTGCGCATATTCACCCATCAGTGAGGTTATTTCCGTCATGATTACTTCAGTCCATGAGCTTGCGTTTACCAGGATCTTGCTGGATCATCAGGAGACCTTCGGACATACAACTTAGCGCCGACACCCTCAGTGGGGCGGCACGGTGGCAGCCATTGTTGCTCCCCAGGCCCCCCCCCCGTTATCATACCGCATTCGTCTCTCACTCCTACCAATCTACCCTCCTCCCCCAGCAACCCACCCCCGTCCACCCAAAGGATAGGCAAAGACCAGTAGGATGAGTGGGAGGAAAAATTGCCACAGCAAACTTTATTACACATAAAGTCAGGAGTTATCTTACAGGTGTTCCGTTCACGCTCAGGATTTTCTGCGCTGAGAGCAAGCAACTATCCCCCCCCGCCCCTTCTGGTCCCTGGGGGACCAGACGCGGGCGCCCAGTCCCTTCCTCAGCAGTCCCTCTCTACCCTTTGGCCATTTCATTTCTTTATTTTGCAATTTCTTTTCATTTTACTTTGCAATTTCTTTTCATTTTATTTTGCAATTTCTTTTCATTTTCTTTCCCCAACGCTATTTCAGTGCGATTGCTATTCCGTGCTTTACTTTCCATTACATTTCCAATTCCGCTTAGGCTCCTTCAAAAGGATGCGTCCCGGTCTCATTTTACTTTTGCTACCTTTCCCCTGGATTCCCTCTTCCCGTTTCCCCAGGTTGGCTTATTGATCCCGGTTAACTTTCTCTCCCCAAACAGGTCTTCCTCCTTCCTTTTCGGACCTCCTACCAGGGAGCCCCTCTCCCCCCCTCAAACGAGACCCCGATCCGCCCTATCTCTCCCTGCCGCCTTAGACCCATCCCCCCCGGCCCCCAGCGCGCCCTCCTGTTCTAGAGAACCCCCACCGTCAAGCGCTACCTATCCCCCAGAGCCCAGCATCCTTCTTATCCCCATCCTCTTCCCCGGCCTATCGCTAAGGAGGGGTCCATCCCAACTAACCCCCCTGCTCCTCCTGGCCCCTACCCCCGCACTCCAAGGCCCCTCCTCCCCCAAGTTTCTTTTCGATCTCCTTAAGCTGCCAATCACAAAGGGCCCCCTTCTCTGGGGCCCCCCTTCCCCACAGTTACCAACGTACTTGCCGGAGCCCCGTTCCCAGTGCCAAGTTTTCATTTTCACCCCCCCCCGTTGCTGACTTCATTGTTCCTTTCCAATTTTCAGTTTCCAACGATGCACTTCACTTTCCAATTTTCAGTTTCCAACGATGCATTTCCCATTTCCCCCACCCACTTTTGGAGTTGGAAAGGTCTTCCAAGCCCCCTAACCCTCCCCATTCACGTGGGCCTCCCCTGAGTCTAATACTCCTGGGCGCCGTTCTTAATAAACTGATGGCTGTGCAGTTCCCCTTGTGGTATCCGCCAGTACTTTCTAACGGGAACACCAGGTAACATCCGCTGGGCTTGTCTGCAAGAGAAAACATCATACATCAGTACAACCTTGAAAAGGGGAGGGCGGGAGGGCAACGTAGGCGAGAGCCGGCAAGAGAGACCCAGCGACCTTTCCCAGGGTATTTAAGCCCAGGGGGCGCGCGAGGTGATGACGTCACCTGCCCCTCCACCCCCCTCCAGGGGGTGCGATGCGTGGCTCACCCCCCCTCCCCCATGGATCCTCGAGCCACGATGCCTCGTGAGGCAGTCGGCACTAAGGGGGGCCCCCGCCGAGGGGCCCTCCTTCGTCGGGCGCGGGAGCCCGTCGTAGCGCCGACACCCTCAGTGGGGCGGCACGGTGGCAGCCATTGTTGCTCCCCAGGCCCCCCCCCCGTTATCATACCGCATTCGTCTCTCACTCCTACCAATCTACCCTCCTCCCCCAGCAACCCACCCCCGTCCACCCAAAGGATAGGCAAAGACCAGTAGGATGAGTGGGAGGAAAAATTGCCACAGCAAACTTTATTACACATAAAGTCAGGAGTTATCTTACAGGTGTTCCGTTCACGCTCAGGATTTTCTGCGCTGAGAGCAAGCAACTATCCCCCCCCGCCCCTTCTGGTCCCTGGGGGACCAGACGCGGGCGCCCAGTCCCTTCCTCAGCAGTCCCTCTCTACCCTTTGGCCATTTCATTTCTTTATTTTGCAATTTCTTTTCATTTTACTTTGCAATTTCTTTTCATTTTATTTTGCAATTTCTTTTCATTTTCTTTCCCCAACGCTATTTCAGTGCGATTGCTATTCCGTGCTTTACTTTCCATTACATTTCCAATTCCGCTTAGGCTCCTTCAAAAGGATGCGTCCCGGTCTCATTTTACTTTTGCTACCTTTCCCCTGGATTCCCTCTTCCCGTTTCCCCAGGTTGGCTTATTGATCCCGGTTAACTTTCTCTCCCCAAACAGGTCTTCCTCCTTCCTTTTCGGACCTCCTACCAGGGAGCCCCTCTCCCCCCCTCAAACGAGACCCCGATCCGCCCTATCTCTCCCTGCCGCCTTAGACCCATCCCCCCCGGCCCCCAGCGCGCCCTCCTGTTCTAGAGAACCCCCACCGTCAAGCGCTACCTATCCCCCAGAGCCCAGCATCCTTCTTATCCCCATCCTCTTCCCCGGCCTATCGCTAAGGAGGGGTCCATCCCAACTAACCCCCCTGCTCCTCCTGGCCCCTACCCCCGCACTCCAAGGCCCCCCCTCCCCCAAGTTTCTTTTCGATCTCCTTAAGCTGCCAATCACAAAGGGCCCCCTTCTCTGGGGCCCCCCTTCCCCACAGTTACCAACGTACTTGCCGGAGCCCCGTTCCCAGTGCCAAGTTTTCATTTTCACCCCCCCCCCCGTTGCTGACTTCATTGTTCCTTTCCAATTTTCAGTTTCCAACGATGCACTTCACTTTCCAATTTTCAGTTTCCAACGATGCATTTCCCATTTCCCCCACCCACTTTTGGAGTTGGAAAGGTCTTCCAAGCCCCCTAACCCTCCCCATTCACGTGGGCCTCCCCTGAGTCTAATACTCCTGGGCGCCGTTCTTAATAAACTGATGGCTGTGCAGTTCCCCTTGTGGTATCCGCCAGTACTTTCTAACGGGAACACCAGGTAACATCCGCTGGGCTTGTCTGCCAGAGACCAGTCGCTGCGACCGGTGTCACCGCCACGACTCACAGTGGGCCACCGGCCGCAGTGAGTTCCCCCTCATACACCTGGTCGCCTTAGTTCAGGAATCCCCAGTTAAACTATCAATGCGCCTTCCATCTCTTTCACTCTGTCCGCAACAGGCGCACAGGCCCTCCGGCTGAACCGGTGGCGTGATGACTTGTGTTGCAGCCTTTCCCCGCTGGAGCTCCTCCTGGCTGTTTGCAGCTTACCTGGGATCCCCTGCAGGGGGGCCAACTGACCTGGCAGCGGCGTGCCGAAAGAGGTCTTCCCTTGACCGTTCCATTCCATAACTGGACCCCCCCCCTCCCAAATTTAGGAGGGAGGGAGCGTTTCGAGCCTCTAAAGGCTTCCTTCCTTTGCAAAAACCTTAATCGACACTCACCCCTGCCCCCCCCCCACCGCTGTTCAATAGCAGCCCATTCCCTGCAGAGCATCTTTTAGGTTGTACTCGATCAACCTTACCCCCACTTCGGATAAATGAACTCTGTACACCCCGAAGCAACCCCTTTCCCAGGGTATTTAAGCCCAGGGGGCGCGCGAGGTGATGACGTCACCTGCCCCTCCACCCCCCTCCAGGGGGTGCGATGCGTGGCTCACCCCCCCTCCCCCATGGATCCTCGAGCCACGATGCCTCGTGAGGCAGTCGGCACTAAGGGGGGCCCCCGCCGAGGGGCCCTCCTTCGTCGGGCGCGGGAGCCCGTCGTATCTCATGGCTTCTCAGTCACACCCCCCAACCACACTCCTAAATTAATGAATCTCTTTTATAACATGCACTATTATATTGCAGGAGTTTTGTAGGCACTGATCCTCGAATCCTCAGCCATAGCCGGCCCAACCAGTTTACAGCTTTCCTCCAGGCGTCCGGGGATTTTAGCAACCTTCTTTATCCTTATCCCCAGGTACAGAATTATGCTCATTACTCTATCTCTAATTAAGATATGTCTGTGTTTAAATACTGAATATCTGCTACAATCATATGGTTTATGCCTAAAACATGTGTGTAATGTTGTGTATTTATAGAGGACACACTGTCCAAAATGCATCAGGCATCTGCACGGCAATAACAAAAATGAAAAATAAAAGAGAAGATTTTCACCCACAGTACTATTGGTCATTATATTTATTATTTTTATTTTTTATTTTTATTGTGTATACAGTTTAAAAAACGTTTACACGTACATATCACACAGACCTAGTACACACAAAATAAAAGTACATCAGAATTCATTCACCTAGTTAAACAGTCTCAAATCTAACTCATGTAAAAAACAAGTAATTAATACATCTCATTGAGATCAGCAAATAGATTAAAAAAGATTGTCAAAAAAGGAGAATCAGCACATAAGAAGATTAGAAGGCAAGATAGTATGGAGTCAAAAATCATAAGGAGAACCTAGCAGGGCAAAATCACAAGTCAGCAGATATGGCGAATCTACCATATCAAGTGGGCAGATTTTAAAGTTCCACCAACAATTTGATATAATTTTCAAACTTTCGCAGGAGCTTATCCGCACATTTCCATACCTGAGTTATAGCTATGATCTTACTTCGGCTATAACCTGACATAATTTCCATCCAAAATGATTCACAGGCGATGTCATCTATGTCTTTGACAAATTTGGAGTAGTATCGCTCATAGGTAGATCTCATCCCAGTACATTTAGTAAGAACATGTCTAGCTGATTCAACTTCTTGCCTATCAAAACAGATTCTGCAAGTTCTTTCATGTACCGGGATTCCAACCCAAGCATCTCTGATTACCATCACATCAAGGCGGTTAAGCCTGACATACAGGAAAATCTGGCGTGCTGTCCTAGAAGGGAGAAGTTTTAAATATTCTTGTGGTTGCTTGTAGTTGAAAACCATCTCAGAGAAGGTGTAAAGGGACTTCATTTTTGCGACCTTCTCATGACTATTAGCCCAATCGAACCTCTCAGCAGAATTATTTAAAGATTTCATCATTGCACATTCCCCATGTTCCCAACTTGGTGTCAAACACAGCCTCTCAAAGAAACACTCATTCATCATCTTAAATTTGTTCATCACCGTATTGGTACCACTGTCCAACGGGGTACGTAATATAGACAAAAAATGAATTTGGAGGCGAGACCATAATCTTAAAATACAGCTTTGCCCTATTTAGTTCAATTAGGGTAGAAAGAGAAATTAATCCCATTTCCAGCCTAATAGCCTCAATGGGTGTGTAATTGCTTAGTCCCAGAATTCTACGCCAAATCAGTCCTTCAATTTTGTCAGCCCAAAAGGTCCAATCAGTAAGAGAAGCCTCAAGGGCATAAAGAAAGGTTGATGCCAGTTTCTGTCTATAAATAATGCGAATCCCACAAACTAGATCCTGCAGATCTTTTAGAATAGGACAGGACCACTCCCATAGTGGATAGTACCTTGGCCCTCTTATTTAGCTGCAGAGTTTCATTTGCCCCAACCTTTTCTGATGCAACTTCATAACCAAGGTACTTATAGGTATTGACCCTTTATACAGCATGGGATAGAGATCTTCTTGCATCGTCTGCGGCCGATGGCCATTAATTGTGTTTTGTTGATATTCATTTTCAGGCCGTTTTTATCAGGATAGGAACAAACTGCCCATGCACTATTACAGATCCCTACATATGTATTATCAAAGATAACAATATCATCTGCATAACAGATCCAGCCTAACCTATTGAGGCCAATCCTGGGAAATGCATTAATTTTTTCAATGATATCATTGTTTCAGAAAAACAGTGTATGTATTCTAATGTGCAGTAGTATTTACTACACCCACTGGCGTCCCCAGGTCTGGTGACCATTGCACCAGAAATGTTCTCTGTATTCAGTTTTTGTACTGATGTAGCGTACATCAGGTCTCTGAAGTACGCCTTTAAGTTTTCATGCATAATTGTATTTGATTATCATAAAATGTGAGTACCAACCTGGTGCCCACCCCATAACTTCTCTTTTTGCCTTAGTTTCTCTCTTCACTGAACAGTGGCAGAGGCACACTTCCTACCATGTCCTACGAAGATATCTCCTCTATCACAAATAAACATGCAGACACACTCGGGTTTACACCCGACGATGCAGAGGCGATTTTGAATTTTATTAAAGACACAGGATCGAGCACCAATGATTCAATCCCGCTAAACGGGTCAAACAACTAGAATATGTTATTAGAAAGAAGATAAACAGAAAACTTCATGCTACTACCATGACGAAATATTATCGAGCACAAAGGATACCTAGGGGTCTCCGTATGCCTTTACACCCAACCTTGTGCAAGGAAAACAAGGATTTTGTAAAGAGGTGGGAAAACGTTCCATGGATTTGATACTGCTTACTATTCAGGAATCATCCAATGAGTTGAATTTGATTGCTAAAGATCTGGAAGACATCAAGGCATCAAGACAGAACTTACAATAAACTTGAGTTCAGACAAAAGTAATGAAACTTTGGAAGACATTAACAAAAAGCTAGAGAAATACTAGAAAATATAAAGATACGAAAATTCAAACATCCACAACGACGAGGTATACACTTGGATGGAGAAATATCAGAACCATGGCCAACAATTCCAATGTAGAACTTCCACAGACCAATCTAGCTCAGCCAGCCAGGCGAGATCCATGTCAGCAACAACATTAACACAGCATACTGGGGAAGAGCCAGCTACATAATATGGTATCAACTTGGGCAGGAGACTAGAAGAGAGACCGCTCACACCTCCAAGACAACCTTTTTTAGGACCAGACACAAGAAGAAAAGTACCAGGAGGGGCTGAAGGAAGAGGAGGAAACCAGAAATCACAGCCCGGATACCCGAGCAGGAGAATTTAGCAGTCAACATCTGGAACTGCACTCTGAGTCATTAAGACACACAAATTATACAGAAAGGCTTGAGTTTTGTTCCGACATATGGTACCAACTTCTTCCATACCAGAATTGAAGTTTTTTAATTCATTCGCAAGATGAAACTCATAGCATACTTTGCGAATATAGTGACTGAGATGATGCAACCAGCAACACAGTGGGCCTCATTACACGGATGGCGCTAAGGTATTACCGGCACCGGTAAGGGCACCGGTGCCGGTAATCCCTTAGCGCCATACTAGGAGGTCCCTCAACGGGTCCCGTCCTTAACGTGTGGCCAGACCACACGTTAAGGAAGGAACCCGCTGAGGGACTTCAGGGCAAATAACGGTACCACTAATAGCAATACCGTTATTTGCTCCTTCCCCATTCCCATTGAGCCCCTATAGGGGCTCAATGGGAATGGGGAAGGGCATTGGTGAATGGGGAATTACCACCCACCAACCTTGCAATGGGGTGGTAATTCCCCCATTCACTAAGGCGGAATCGGTAAAATACCGGTGGCAACCATGGCGCTAATAGCCATTAAGGGATCTGAGGAAAATATCTTACAAAACCCTGCAACATCTTTCCATCATCAGGAATCTTTATTAAGACGACAAGATTATCATCCGCCCAGCTGACGAAGAAGGGGCATTAGTGATCCTAAACGTTGAAGACTATGAAGAGGAATGTTTAAGACAGTTGAATGGTGGTAATACATATAGGGCCTCATTACGGGCGAGGCGGTAACCCTGCTGGTGCCACCGGCGGGTTGCTGCCAGACCCCTAAATATTTACCGGCACCTGACTGCCCGGTGCCACCGGCTCATTACGAGTCCGGCGGCTGGGAAGTCAGGCGTCAGTAAATTTGTAAATCCCCATTCCCATAGAGTCCAATAGGACTCTATAGGAATGTGGACACGGAAGCACCGGCACCGTGATGGCTTTGCTTACCATGACTGCTGCACCCGGCAAGGTCAGACCTGTCGAGTACTGCAGCTCCGGGAGGCAACCCCTTAGTTTTCCGGTTGGGAAACAAGAGTGCCAGTGAGCTTACTGGCACCCTTACTTCCAGACCAGCAGACTTGGCATGAGGCCCATAGTGTATTATCCAACACCCCAACCAGGGAGATTATGGAGAATTTGAAGACCATGCTAGACATGGCAGAGAACAATGTGTGGATTAGCGAAAAGACACACATTTTTCTTTCACAGGATTATCCTAAAACACCACATTTTTATTTACTTCCAAAAATCCATATCTCCATAGTTAAATCACCTGTCAGGAATATTGTTCCTGAAACTCGACATAGTACTCCTGCCAAACCTGCTTCTTCCTGTAGCAGATTATTGCCAGGACGTTTGTGGCAACCCAGATGGACCTTTAGATACAAACCACGATAAGGCTTATATACAAACATTACAAGGTTGTCATGGCCCTTCCAAGATGTCGTCAATTGAGGACTGTAACCATTCCCCTAGACAAATGGCTGCCATGTCACGATGCTGACCTTCCTTCATCCAGGAAGCCACGATCGAGCTTCAAGTCAGGAACTTCAAGAAGACACATACCCGGCGACCCACCATAGTTATTTAGCCAAGTATTTAGTTTTGTAGTAGTTGCAAATTGGATGCTATACGAACATTGTTATTTAATTGCTTTTCACCACCAAGGTAATTCTTGCCATCACCATTTATGTTGTGTTACTAGAGAAGCATTGACCCACAAGCTTCGTATGGCACCAAGTTATTGCCGACACTTCCGCGGGGTGAAGGGCAAAAATGCTCACGTTGTGCAAACTGTGCAAACTGGATAATAGACCTAGCCGTCCCCTTCAAGACCATCACATAAACAAACATTGGCTACTATTATGCATACTTTTGATTGCTGGCTATAAATTACACGAGTTCTGATTCCCAGATGGCCTGCGACAGGAAAGCACCGTAATCGATGCTCTCCCGAACCTCGGCACCAAATAAGAATAACAATTGAGTTGAAAACACCCTCCTCAGGCATTTTGGCAAGAAGATAAATCCTGCGGACAGGTGGGGGCCCACACACCTTACCTTTGAAGGCTGGAGCGACGTGCAAAGCCCTTGACTTTCACGCAGACCCACCTGTGGACGCCTGAGCAGAGATAACCTCCCCAGAGTTCCCCGAGCTGTGCAGTGGAGTGGACGCCGGAGCAGAGATAAGCTACCTAAAAATCCTGAGCAGCAGAGCAACCAGGCGATCCAGAGGTGGCGCTATAGAAGCCGGGAAGGCCGCAGAATCGCGGTCGCAACCTCGGGGCGGACAGAGAAGGAGACCAACCCCTACAGGGCACGTCCTCCTCCAGACTGGGTCCGACGGAGACACCTTGCAACAATTAAGGAAGAGGAATGTGAAAAGGCCCCGCAAAAAGACGTGCAGCGAGGTAGGACCCAACACAGAGGGAACCCAAGCAGGTGAACGAGGCACACTGGGCTTCTGTTGGGGGCCTGGACAGAGGAGGCGTGCACCCCTGTGGTGTGAACTGCCAAACCCACAGAGTCACAGGTGAGCGGGTGAAGGAGTCCAGGCGAGTGCGGAAAACCCCCCCGTAAGGAGAGCTGCAAACAAACTGAGGGCCCGGGCTAGACCAGCCCCCCTTCCATCACTGGGGCACACACTTGAGCAGGCACTCAGTGGGCAATCTGTGGTCAACTTCCCCCATCCATAATAACGGGCCACCTCCTGCCCGAAACACACCCCTGGAATGGGACACCTGCTGACAGATAAAAGCCCACTGGAGCCTAACCAGGACCCAAGGAGGAGGGTTGGGTGGGCCAGTGCCTCAGATCAAGGAGGGCAAAAGAAGCACCCTGGTAAAGCTTACTATCCACAAGGGAGGAGGGCAAGAGAGAAGGCACCAGAAGGGAACTCCCCACCGTTGCTCCACAGCCATGTCTAAAAACAGGGGAAAGGAGCCACCAACTGGGGGACCAGGAAGCCCCAGGAGGGAACCTGCAGAAGATGCGGGCTAAGGAAACCAATTCTCCCCAAGCAATCCAACCGAATCAGGACCAAGCAGACCATGGAGGAACGCAACCACTAGAAGGTCAGGATCAAACAGTGACACCGGCACTTCTTGAGCAATACTTTAACGATTTTGGCGACAAAATTGCAAACACAGTCCAAAGACAAATGGATATAATGAGAGAAGATCTGGCGGAGGCCCTGCAGGATATAAAATGGGATGTACATTGTCAAGGCTGACTAGATGTTTATTTACACAACGTTCCCCTGACCACGGAAGCCAAATGGTAGTCGACCCTCCACCCAAGGTTGGCACAGGTTCCTGATTCAGAATAACAGGGCACCACGTGGCAGCCAGCAGGGGGAACAGGGTTAGGAAGGATTTGTGGATAGTGTAAGGAACTCATGGTGGCAACAAGTAAGACAGACACAAGTGAACACAGTTCAAGGGTGTTTATTGAACAATTAATGCTATATGCAGGTTGGAAACACGTCTAATCTAAACCTAAATCTAAGATGGGAGCAAGCATCAACCAGTAAAATGAAACATAAGGCAGTCCTAGTGGCGTTGAGTCAAATAAAAGGGCCTATACTAAGAAACCTATTGCAAAACCTTGCAACTATTACCAAAACAAGGGTGTGTGATAGTTCTCAAGGAAAGAAAGAAGTGTTCTCAAATAATATGTCAGGATTCAGTAGCCTGGTTCTCCCTTCCCCAGGTTTTAAGCATAGGGTAAGGTGGGATCTTGGAGCACAGCACACGCTCAAGCTTTCTTAGCGCGAACCGATAGTTACGTTCCAGTTGTCAGGGCCGTCAATGGTCGAGTCTCATTTCTTTTGAAAGTCTCTTGTCTTTCAGGGCCTGACGTGTTCAAATGACCAAACCAAAAGTTCTTTTAACCAAATGAAAGTTCTTTCTTTAGGTTGCTAATGATTCACCCATGTATCCCCCTCCTATGGGTTCCGACCCTTCTCAATTGTTATCCACAGTTCACATAGGGTGATGATGTCACCCCTGGATCCCCCTTTCCTGGGTGCTGACCCTTCACGTATGGTATTTCTTAATTTATATTTTAGTGCTTTTCTCAATGAAGTTTGGATGACATCTTCACCCCTGGTTCTCCCTCGATCGGGATTGGACCCCTTCTTGACTGAGAGTACTTGGGTGATGGCTTCACCCCTGGATCTGCCTCGGTCGGGCTCGGATCTCTCTTCTCTTAAGCGGGATTTCTCTTCCCTTCGTTTCTCAATGTCTTTTCAAACAGTTCATAGTGGACATCCCTCGGCCGGGTTCACATCTGTCAACACACTGTTTCCCTGGACTTTAGACTGTGCCCCTCTCCTCAGCATCCCCCGGTCGGGATCACTCTGGCCAACTTCGCATTCACAATTGTTTGTGGGATTCACTTCCCTTTCTTCCACACAGTTTATAGATCAAAGTCTTTCGATTGTACTGAGATTTTGCTTCACCCTCAGTATGACCACTTTGACCTATTTCGGTGGCTCTCCTATGGCCTTCTGGTATCTAGTTTAACTCAGATGAGAATCAACCAAAGTCTTTGGAGTTAGCACCCCCGTGGTGCCGGTTTCCCTCTGCAGCTGGTCTCCCCTTTAACACTTTTTACGGTTCTTTCGCAGTTCATTGAACTTGGTTCAAACTTGCCACTTTGCGAATTAACACTCAACACAACTCAGTTCTTATAGTTTCCCCTTCGACTCACCTGCTGTGATGAACCGCTTGGCTTTTCGTCTTCATTGGAGTCAAGGCCGGTACCACGGTCGCGGGAGCTTCCCTTGCTCCTGCTTATTGGTGTAGGCTTGCCCTGTGTAACGTTGACATCTGCTGCAAGACACTTGTGCTGTTGTTCGCAGTCTTAGGCTTCTTTCCTTGAAAGTTCTGTGGGTCGGGGACGAAAAGGGCAAGGTCACTTCTCTCCTCGCCACCCTCTTCATTCCTGCCGCCTTTCTTCATCTCTTGAACTGCCCTGCCTGGTTATCCGTCTTGTCGTTCTGTCCGCTGAGCTCGTACTGTGCTCTCTTGCTCCACCTTTTATCCCTCTGGGGAAAAGGAAGGGCCGTCAGGTGTGTGTGATTTAAATCAATTGCCTGACTTTGCCTGACCCTTATGTCGGGACATGTCAGGTAAACAGTTTCATTACAAGTCCGTGGGTAAAGCTGTTTGTGTTAGAAAGGGGGGGAGTTATAGATTTTGAGTTACATACAGGATACAGAGAGGAAGAGCTGTTGTATGGGATTATAATTTGCTTGCTAGGGATTGGGGGAAATTCGGAAGGTTAAGATTTGTGGGGTGTGTAGAACAAACTGGAAAGTCCAGGATTACTGTCAGAAGACAAACAGGGGGGTTTGTGGGAACGGTTGTGTTTAATCTGAGCAGGTTGGGATTGCAGGAAATGATAATCAGAAAGACGGGATTGGTAGGGTTTTGTCAAGGTGGATTTGGTATTCAGGAGAGAATAACCATAGGGATGAAGAGAAGAGTGACCGGGATGGAGAACAGAACATAGAGGATTGTGGGAATAGTAGTCTTCTGTCGTAGTAGATTGAGTGTTCGGGACAAAATAACTAGAGGAATGTGGAAGAGAATGTCTGGGGTTGTGTGGATGAGAAGCTAGCGGGTTCGAGATTTTAGAGGATGGGTTTTATACGGAGGGTTTATTGGCTCTGGGTAGGGGAGATTTAATAGGAGGAGGGGATGCAGATGTATTGTAACCTACGCAGGCCTAGGGTTCTCATCCTCTTCTTCCTCCTCGGTACAGTTCCACGCCTCACCTTGGATATTCTCCCCAAGCAAAACCCCAGTCTCCCTCACCCATGTGATCCTCCCCCACTGATCCACCCCCAGGAACTGGATCCAACAGCGATGGCCGTGTCCTGGCCACCTGAATAAGGGATTCCTGGGCTCTACCTGGGAGAATACCATCATGTTTCTCACAATAGGGAACAGGATTTGGGAACACCGGAAAGAGGGTTAGGGAAACGTAATGGATAGGAAGGGGGAAGTGAACCCGGAGGTCCTTTAAGAGGAGGAACAGTATCTGAGATGGTTGGGGATGCAGATCTTACTCATACATCAATAATCAGACAGACTCAGGAAGTTTGGCAAAAACACAGCTCTTTTAATAACACTTGTTAAAACAGGAAGTACAACAGGCATCAACGGACGCCACACAGTATTTACTCTCAAGAGTTCCTCGAAGCCTTACATGAAAAAACACAACTTTATGCTAAAAATTCATCATAAGTAACGTCATACTACGTGGCAAAATAAGAAAACCTACTAGGCGATATGATAGGCTTAAAGGTAACATCTAAGTATACTTTCTATAATGGCAGGCATCGTGATTGGATCTCTAAGGTCAGGTGGACAACTAAGCCCACCCCAAATGCAAGTCATCTTCCGTGTCATAAAAATACACAACGTTCTATTGGCTTCTCAAACTATAGGGCTCATTGCTATGTGGCCCTCTACAATTGGTTGGCACACTTGTACCCTTCCGGAATATTCCACTCGCTAGCAGCACGCAAGCTAGTACCCCAGGTGCTGGAGGGTTGGCCTGGTCATGCCTCCCTACCCAATTAGCCCAACATCCATCATCACTCCTGCTGTCTGCCAGCCAATTAGTCTTTGAACTCTGCCTTGCGAAGGCTCACTGTGCCTGAGAATAAAAGGGACTGAAGGCATGGCCTTATCTTCTGGTCTCGGTGTAGCTCACCCCAAAGTCTAATTTCATTTGAGCATGTGACTGGAGAGCACGTTTTGAGCTCCTCCGTTGCATTTAATACTGTTAAATGAAGAAAACCTGGCACTTTTAGTGTTTTTCCATTACACCTCAAACAGGAGCTCAGCTCGCTTCTCACGTTCATTGCATCTTCTTGAGTAGATAACCAGGCTCTTGACAACCCCGACTCTTGACACTGGGCCAGGCAAGCCTTCTCGAATCTTCCTTCGCCATCAGCTGTTTTATTCTGCTGCGCCACATTTTCAGCCCTTTCATTTCACGGGATCCAAGTTTGCTAAAATGCGTTGTGAAACATCCAGATTCTATACACACTTATATACGTTGGCGGCACCGCCTGCAGTCTATTCACTACGTATAGCCAGCCTTATGGTTCCTTCGTCTACTTGTGTTGCTGCATCTGTTCAATTCTAAAATGGCTTTGCATTTTCTTCAGTGCTTCTCCGCACGTGCAATCTTCATTTTACTGCCAAAATGTTGCTCAATTCTTTACTTTGCCATCAGATTCTATAAGGTCTATATTCTTTCTTCATTGGCATCTCTTTTGGGTGTGTCATTTCTGGTTCATATGATGTCACCAGTCTTCTCTTTCATTCATCTTCACACTTCTTCCAGAACTTCCTTCAGAAGACAGTAATTTCTTTGTGGATACATATAGGGTTTTCTCACTGGGTACCTTGTTTCGAGGACTGTTTGCATATAGGTACCATTACTGGCTTTGTGCATGTCGCAATTTCCAGCTGCCAACATATAGGCAAAATGGGGGCGGGACTTCCGGTAGAGGTACTTGGCTCCTCCTCTACACTCCCCCCTCTGGTTGGTTTATTGACCACTGTCCCATCAGTCTTCACATCTAGACATCCTTTCCTGGAGAAGTGCTTCTTCAGAGTCCATATCGTTATTACTCCTTTCAGACATCCTGCTGATTTCACATGTTCATCAATACTCCAGGTCATAAGACTACACTGTCCAATCGGGCTGCAGTAGATCCATCTTCCCACAAACGTCTTGTGGTTTCTCAGAAACAGGAATCTTGTTCCCTCAGGTGCATGAATACTAGCTTTTACTTAGTCTCTAATTTCTTCATCTGTCAGCTCTTTGGGTCCAAACCGTGACTCAACATCAATCATGATCTTCATTCCTGTTGCTTTCTTTGCAGTCTTCTTGCACTGTGTGATTATTATTCTGATCACACAGAATCCAAACATGATCATCACCAGCAAGGCTCCAAGAAACTTGAAGATATTCACCATCCATTGTGGAACCCATGAGAAGATTGACGCAAACCAGCTGTCATCAGTAATGTCTTCTACCTCATCTTCCATCTTGACATGTAAGTTTGTGAGCATCGTGATGGCCTTATCAAGGTCCCATTCTCTTCATCGTGAGAAGGTATGAATGTGCAACATGATTCTCTGATTTTGGCACAAACACCACCATCCATGTCAGGAATCGGCCCGGGAGCCGCAGGGGTCATAGGCGGGCTCTGCCCCCGCAGTCTCACAGTAAACGGGATCAAGATACATTGCTTCAGCGGTCGCTATCCATTAGGTTACCTCGCATTAAAGGTTTAATCCACGGCCACAAGAACCGGTTACAATCTCGTCCTTCAGGGTTTTTGCGTTGGCGGTTACCATGGACATTAGGGCAGCGACGTCGACCCGCACCACGGCGGCCGCACGTACAGGTCATGCGATCACAATTTTATAAAACTCCAGCCTGCAGTTATCTCGTTGCTTCTGATTTTGAATTTGGAGTCTGCTACGTGCTTGTGAAAATTCTTGTCTTCCTGCTTTTGTACCTTTGTCTTCCTGTCTAGCACTGTTACCTCTTGTCGGGATTTTTCCCCACGCTTTCTGCGTACCCGCTCCTGTCTTCTGTCTAAGCCCACCACGGAAATCCCCCGTTCTGCCTCACTGCTAATTGTTACCGGACCGGACCTTGCCCAGGATTGCCTCTGTTTCATGATTTTGCCTTCGGAACTTTTATTTACTTTCGACTTGGATTGCCTTACGGATTGCCTCTGCCTTTCAACTTGATCAACCTGAACATTATCTCCCGCTGTGGATCCACCTGACCAGTGCTCCTTATTTCTAGACTGCCGGTACACTACTCCTCTCCATCCCCCGGTACGGACTAGAGACTGCCGTGGTACCATTAGGGGCGGAGGTAGGAGCGTCCTCGTTTCGTCGGGGATTGTACTGCCGACCCTTAGGCGTACGCGTGCCGGCGGGAATAGTTCAAAATCCCTGTACCTTGGCGGTCTTACTGGAGCATTGGTTGCCCGTGCAATTCCTATCAACAACCCCCTGGTAAGAGTGTCTGTCCTACTTTCATGTTTCTGTTCTTGGTGTCCCTGGTATAAGTATTAAGGATTGTTTTCTCTTATATTTTGTAACAGCTATTTCTGTTCCTTGTGACATCTGCATAAAAAGGCTGTTCTATAATCAACTGGTATACTGTCAGACATAAGGGAATCAACTGGTATACTGTCAGACACGAGGGAATCTGCTGCCACGCGCCATCCGGGATCCATTCTTCCAAACAATAGATCCCTGGTGCTGGTATATTGTATATCCAGACACAGGGTTACATTGTAGGGTAGAATTCTTCGTCTACACTACGAGGGCAACGTAAGAAGGCGATCCTGACAATCCATAGCTGTAATCATATCCAAGACATATCTATTCTGAAGAGTCATCAGTCTTATTGCTCTCCGCTCTTCCTTGATAGCATTGAATCCCTTTATGGTAGTGTTGAGTGTCTGCAGGAGCTCCCATCTGCTTATCTGTAACCATCTGGTATTTGCCATCGTATGGATCCCTGGCATGAAGATTGTCGTTAATATTTACAAAGTCTGGCTGAACAACTTATGTTCATACAGAATGTCATTGAAAGCTTGTATTGATTTAGCAGAGAAGTATTTCTCCCTTTTTGTTCGATTGAGGAATCCAACTGACCTCCTCTTTCTCAGGTGAGCATCTGCTTTTCGGAATTCTCCAATGTTCACGTCACTCTTTGGTATCACCAATGCTGGAACATAAACAATCAATATAGAACATAGTCCTCCCCAATCTCTGGGCAGCTTCATGTATGCTCTGGATCCACTGGCCCAGTAGTGGTCCATTATCACTACTGTTCCATCCTTCATTCCTGGTACATCGAATGTTTCAACCGCACTGCTGATGCTCTCCAACTTTTCTTCTGCCATTGTTTCTTAAGCATAACTCTGCACTAGCCAGAGGCACTATCTGCAACAGGTCTCCTTTGCCGTCGGCCAATGTCAACAATTTTGCATTTTCGGCCATAGAGGTTTGCATCCTTTTTCCACATGATCTATAACTGGTTTGTGATGTCCTGTTACTGCCACAGCTTTGCATATGACTATGCCTTCTCCCCAGCCATCTGGAGAAAGTACTGTTCCCCAGATCTGCATCTGCCCTCTCTCCTCGCATCTTTGTATTTCTTCATCAGTTTTTCCTTGGCAATTGAGCTTCTTATTTATCTCCCATCTGATTCCTGCTCCCTTCATTCCAGGCTGCTCATATCTTATCACATGATCTCTGGTGTGTGATCTTGTGTTTAAATCTTGAACATAATCATCATCTTCTGGAGCTGACCATTCCGTCCCCCATACCAGGGCTGCTGTTTGACCCTGGAAATAAACTTTTGTATGGCAGAGTGTAAGACGAGTCAGGCAATGAGCTGTTTGGATGTCTATTTCTATAGCTATGAATATCTTGGACTTCCCCATAGCATAAGGTAGAAGAGCACATACAAAGCAATCCTCCTCAGAGGTTCTTTTTTCCTACCTCATTCATGTGTTAATACCACATGTTGTTCCCCAAATGTGCTCTACTGTCTAGATAATTATTTAATTCATAATCATCTTCCCTTGCACTTCTCTAAGGTCTCTTTCTTGCAAGGAGAATGCGTGCATAATACTCATGGAGTATATCAGTAAACATCCTTCCTACATGGGGAATCATAGGAACACTTGTCAGAGAAATGGGTGACTTTACATGTGTCACTGGTGTAGGGATAATTACATATGCCTTGGTCTCTTTCCAACAGTTATTTCTGCATAGGTAACTGGAGTGGGAAGAATCAAGGGAACTCCTACTTTTCTGGGTCCAGCAAGGTAAACAGTGTGGATTAGCAAAAACAGAAAATTAATAATAGGAGCTGTGCACACATATATTATGCACCAATACATGAGACCCCACCACTGGTGTTTTTCCCTACACGTCGTTGAGTCTGCTCACTTTCTGGTACTGCATTATTCTCAGTAACCCACATTGTGCTTGTGTACTACTTTTAAGGAAGGAAAAAAAAACTTTTTAATCAGGCAGTCTTGTTAGATGCTCGGGTAGCTGCCGAATTGGCTCAATTATTGCTGCAAGCAATCTTCTAATCGCACGGCAATTCTTAGGATCCTGCACAAAAGTATGTATGTCAGTGCTACGCCCAACAAGAGCAGGGTAAGCTCGGAGTATAAAAACGAAGACAGAGAGAAAGAGTTTATGAATTGACATCAGATAGAACCATGAATCTAGAATAAGAGAAACTCAGTGAGAAATGAATCGGGGAACTGCTCCCTTTCCAGTCGTCGAATATAAAATCAAGATCTGGCATTTCTTAGCACATCAGCACTTTCTAAAGTCCAATTAAAGAGATTCCTGTGGCTTTAGAATGCTAAAATATCTATAAAGAGTGTTCGGGGTAAGCCACAGTCCAAATGCACACTTACAATTATTTAATCAGCAATCTTAGCGTCCTTCTTCCTCGTCATCGATCGATTCTGCACGTGCTGAACTACTTCTTCTTGTCTTGCTTCTGAATCAACGGGTGGGGGTGTATCGGTCTCACCAGCAAATGGCTTCACGTCGCCCAAGTGAATCCAGGCACAACTTTCTTGGACTTTTAATCCAGTTGCTGAATGGTCTTCATCTGTGTCCTGAAACCGACATCCCTTACGCTTGAGTTGATCTGAAATGATAGAAATACTAGCGGTCATACATGTCAAATACGCAAGTAGCTCATTTTCTAACAATTCTGCAGTTGTCGGGGCAGCACTTCTACTCCTTGAAGGAGGTGACAGGGCCATTCTCATTCGCCTTCCTGTTACAAACTCATGGGTTGTGAGGTGGTGGTCCGACCCGGGCTGATTCCTTATTGCATATAATGCAAGTGGTTGGCAATACAGCCATCCCTTCTTCAATGGCAATTTGAGTTTAGCGATTCTTTCTTTGAGAAGACCATTGAGTCTCTCAAATATCCCATTCACTAGCGCCTGATAAGCAGAAGAAAACTTGTGTTTTATGCTAAGCAATGGTGTGAATACTTCATTAACAAAATGGGGCCCATTGTCAGATCTCAGCACCTCACATACTCCCCATCTAGGAAAGACTTCTTGGACTATAAACTTTGCAGTGCAAATGGTATCAGGGTGTGTACATTGACCAGCTTCAATCCATCTTGAAAAGGGGCACACCACCACTATCATACACCTATATCCACTACATACTTGCAGCATATCTACATAGTCGATATGTAAATGCTGAAAAGGACCGTTCAGTCGAGGAATCACTCCTTTGATTGGTCGCAGTGTGTACCCAGTGGTAAACTTTTGACATATGATGCAATTTACTACATAAAAGGCAATGGGCCTCATTACACGGAAGGCGGTGAGCCATGGCGCTATTAGCGCCATGGCTCATGCCGGTAAAATACCGGCACCGCCTTGGCGGAAAGGGGATTTACCGTCCCATTCCAAGGTTGGTGGGGCGGTAAATCCCCCTTCCGCCATTGACCTTCCCCATTCCCATTTCTGCCCCATAGGGCTCTGTGGGAATGGGGAAGGCGCTAATTACGGCACCGCAATTTTGCGGTGCCGTAATTAGCTCCGAGGTCCCTTAGCGGGTTGGTTTTTAACGCCTGCAAAAAGCAGGCGTTAAAGCACCAACCCGCTAAGGGACCTCGTAGTAAGGCGGTAATGGTTAACGGTCACCGTTAACATTAACGGTGGCCGTTAACCATTACCGCCTTCCGTGTAATGAGGCCCAATGTGTTCTAACAGGTTCAGTACAAACCAGCCCTCCTCAATACCTGCTGCAAGGTTTTCCCTAGTTACATGCGCAGTGTAGTGCAGCTGTTCAAGCGCTACCCTTAATAAGGCTACAGGCATCACCGGCTTTCCAGTGCTGTCCTATCACCACAATGCTTCAGAGAGGGATGAAGAACACCCCCTCCGTTTCCACAATTTTTGCTCTTCCTGTGGAGCACTGCCTTGAACTTCCATTAACTGTGTTCTAGACAAATGATTAAACCCTTCATTTACAATCATAATCATGACCACTTTTTCTTTTACATCTGGAGTATCAAAACTTGAAATATCTGGTGAATATGCAACCCTTTTGGCCTCTTTGTCTGCTACTTCGTTCCCATGTGAAATAAAATCAGTTCTCTTAGTATGTGCTCCGCATTTAACTATTGCGATGGCTACTGGGAGTTGTAGTACCTTAATAAGCCTGTCCAATTATGCTGCGTGTTGCACTGGAGTGCCGTCCACTCGGAGTTAGCACCTCCTTTTCCAAAGTGCTAGCCCTGCGTGCATGGTTGATGTCATGTAGGCAGATTCCCTGTACACTGTTTCTTCCTGCCCTGCGTGTTTCTCAAGCACGACAATAAGCACCACCAATTCTGCATCTTGTGCCGAAAAGTGAGACGGTAGTCTTGCACTTGCTACCACTTCAAATTCCCCACTAGCTCTATGCCTTACCACAGCTGAACCTGACTGTCTTTCCCCATCAGTTTGATCATTTTTGAAGACCCGTCAATGAAGAGAACCTCCCACCCTGCTAGAGCATTCTCCTTTATCCTTGAAATCTCATTGTAGAACTCCTCGTAATTGGAGCAATCATGCACTTGCTCATCCGCTGTCATAGGTTTGGCTACAAACATGGCAGGCTTCACTATTTTACACCTGAGTATTTTGATCGCTGGATTTGATATAATACCTCATATGCAGAAGGCCTGTGAGATGTCAACGTACCCTTAGGTTTCTCCAAAACCTTTTGGGCCTCTTCGTCTGCTGCTTCGTTCCCATGTGAAATAAAATCAGTTCTCTTAGTATGTGCTGCGCATTTAATTATTGCGATGGCTACTGGGAGTTGTAGTACCTTAATAAGCCTGTCCAATTATGCTGCGTATTGCACTGGAGTTCCGTCCACTCTGAGGTATCCCCTCCTTTTCCAAAGTGCTAGCCCTGGTGCACGGTTGATGTCATGTAGGCGGATTCCCTGTACACTGTTACTTCCTGCCCTGCGTGTTTCTCAAGCGCGACAATAAACACCACCAATTCTGCATCTTGTGCCGAAAAGTGAGACAGTAGTCTTGCACTTGCTACCACTTCAAATCCCCATTATCTCTATGCCTTACCACAGCTCAACCTGACTGTCTTTTCGCATCAGTTTGATACATTTTTGAAGACCCGTTAATGAAGAGAACCTCCTAGCCTGCTAGAGCATTCTCCTTTATCCTTGGAATCTCATTGTAGAACTCCTCGTAATTGGAGCAATCATGCACTTGCTCATCCGCTGTCATAGGTTTGGCTACAAACATGGCAGGGTTCACTATTTTACACCTGACTATTTTGATCGCTGGAGTTGATATAACTACCTCATATGCAGAAGCCCTGTGAGATGTCAACGTACCCTTAGGTTTCTCCAAAACAGCAAACAAAGCATGCTCAACAAATAAAGTCATGAAACTCCCTATCACAATGCTTGTAGACTTCTCAATGGCGAACACAGCTGCTGCCAGCAATTGTTCACAAAGGAAAATGTTCTCTCATAACTGGATCTAGAATCCCACTATTATATGCCAGAAGTTTGTACCCTAGTGTAGTCCTCTGTGTAAGCACTACTGTCATAACTGTCCCATTCGTGTGCGAAAACAGGAAGAACTCCTCAGAATAATTGTGAATTCCTAAAACTGGAGCTGTACAAATTGCTATTTTCAATTCCTCAAACCCTCCGTCCATTTCCTCAATCCATTCTATTTTTTTCCTTGTTCACTTGGGCTTTCTTTAAAAGGGGTCTTGTGTATGAACTATAATCAAACACCCATGCTCTAACATAGTTGCACAATCCCTGAAATTGCTACGTTTGCTTTATCGCATGCGGTTTTGGTGTTTTCATAATCGCCTCAGCTCTTTCAGGTGTGACTTTCTTTCCCTCATGGAGATTAACTGGCCTATGTACAACACTTCTTCCTGACAATATTGCAACTTCTCCTTGTCTAATTTATATCCTTTGTCTGCTAGGATAGTCATTAACTGAATCGAATCATGCCTGCACTCATCTTCTATCGTGCTACAAACTAAAGTGTCATCTACGTACTGCAGCACAACACTTTGCAAATCGATATTGCTTAGGTCCATCTGCAGGACCCTATTAATGATCAATAGAGACTCACAGTACCCTTGGGGCAAACGAGTACTCTTCAGTTTAGTATGAGGAAATGTGAATGGCGTAAGGTCTTGGGAGTCCTTATGCAACAGGATTGAGAAAAATGCATTTTTCAAGTCAATCACTGTAAAATATCATGCCTCTGTGGGGGTACAGGTAACAATACAGGGTACCTGGCTAGGTCCTGATATGCCCAGGAGGGTGAAAGTATATCCAAACAATAAATCAGGATGGGAGACCCACACTTTTGAGATTCAGGATAATTTTAGTTTAATCTCTGAATTTTGGTGATGATACATATAATATATCAATTGTTAGCATAATAACAGACAGACGGACAGTTGTACATTTGATATGTAGGTGTACCACTAGGTACCACCCTCAAGAGTGTGGAGGCTGAAAGCCTTCTGATGGTGCAAGATCTCTTGGATACACAGTAAACAAGGGTTTACAACACAAGAGTGAATGCAGCCTAGGACTACCACCCAGTCGGCCTCAAATACAACTTACTGTATAGCCAATTCCTCTGAGTCAGAAGAAATTGCACCGAGAGAGAATTTTGAGATCCATGCACATCAACTCCAACAATGTCTCACCGACAGGGGATACCCCAAAAAAGCCTAAAAATGGCCAAAAAGAGAGCAGCTAACACAGATCGTACCATCTGCCTCACCACAAAAGAGAAGAAACCCATGGAAAGAACCGTCTGTGTTACTACATTCAGTCCTATTAGCAACCTAACCAAATGTGCGATCAACAAACACTGGCACCTTATTAAAAATGAAGGGACATTAGCCAAGAAACTGCTTTTCACCTTTAAGAAAAACAGAAACCTCTGAGACACCTTGGTCCATACCTTTCTCGAGCCTGAAAAGGAGAGTTCCACCCTATGGAACCTACCACCCGTGGTTCGCCATTTCAGCTGCGGACATTGTGTGGCCTGTAAATTCACCAAAGCCACTAAAACCTTTGACCACAATGACTTCCATTGTACCCTACAGAACCACACAAATTGTGAAAGCAAACATGTGATCTATGTCATCGAATGCCCGTGCAATTTACTATACATTGGCAAAACTATCAGGCCAATTAAACAACGCATCAGCGAACACAGGTCTTGCATCAAAAATTGTGTGGCAGACAAACCTCTAGTCGACCATTTACACAAAAAAGGACACAGCAACGAACAATACACGTGGATGGTCCTTCAGCAACTTAACCCACAGAAATGAGGGGGTGACATCAATTTGGCCCTCACCGACTTGAACAAAAGTGGGTCCATAGACTGAATACAGTAAAAAACGGTCTCAACATTACCGTTGAATGGAAACATTTCTGGACGTAACTGCCACCACTGTCTCCTTTCAACCCTGAGTGATTCTTTAATTCTTTAATTAGTAACCAGGTATATGCACATGCTGTTTTTGAACATTGAATTGCAAACTGTCACCCTGAATATGCACATGCTGGTTGTTGAACATCGATTGGCTTTTAAAACGTATGTCATGCTCATCCACATTTATGTGCTTGTATTTGTCACTCCAGCCACCACCCAAGTCAGTCACTATGGACTTGCACCTGTACTGTATTTTCATAACCTTGCTCGTGTTCAGCATTGAATCTCTGCACAGCTGCCACTCGCGGCATCAACATAGTCAGTCACGTCACTGTTGGACTTGCTATGAATTGTCATTACATTGCGCAGTACACCATGCATTCTGGTGCATTTACACCAAGACCATCCAGTTCGTCTACACCCCCCGGACTACATTTCCCAGCATCCTCTGCCCGGAGTCAACGTTGATTGACAGGGCTTGTCCCTCTCCAACACACGGCACTACTTCCGTTGGCCCACGTGCTGACAGCTGATTGGACCACCCGATCTGGGGGCGGGAACTTCCTGTGACTTGCAGTTTTTTAGTTTCACTTTCATTTGCACACGCTGCAACGCTACAGCTAGACGCTTCTGCTCCGGTAACCAAGTACGTTTTTTAAGAATTGCAAATTGTTTCTCAACTACTCGCTGGCCCATAGTCTATTCCGGGACACTCCACGTCCCTCACACGATTTCACTCAACTGTCAACCTCATGCCTGCTACTTTTTGGCATTTCACTGCTCTCTCATTTCTGCTGCACAGTGACCATGACAATTGCTGGGACCCACAGGCACCTTCACCCGGCACTCCCTCAGTTAGTCATTTTTTCTGGATCACTTTGACCACACAGCTCAACCACACGGGCGCCATAAACCACGATGTATGCCTCCCTCCATGCGTCTCCTACGCATTGCACCTCACGGAGGCTCCTGCCTTGTAGTCAACCTGGGCGCATATAGGCTATTTTAGCCTCCACTCGAACCGGGCATCACACACGTTCTGGTTCTGTTGAATTGGCCACCTGGCTCCTCACCCCTGATCAGGTATGTACCACCCCTGACCGGTTAACCGTTTCTGTTGCAAGACCAAGACCACTAGTAGCTCTTGCCTTTTCCTTCCAGTTGCTGGCGCCATTGATTGACGCTACTGCCATCGATTGACGCTACTGCCATCTGTAGACCCCGTTTCCAGATACGGTTCTTTGGACTTATTCCATCAGCAACAGTAGCCACTGGGCCAATGCCTTCACCTGACTTCCCGCATGGTCGAAGACTCTCAGAAGCCCTTACCGCCGGACCGCTTGTCGGTTCACGGTAAGCTTCTGTTCTCTGGTGCTTACTCTTTGCACCTGTCCTGACACTAATTGGTCACTAATAACTTGCACAAATCACCAATTAACTCTGGACATCCCACTCCTCCTAAACTATCTGTCATTGAATCTCACAGATACCCCACGGACAGTGTTTACTCCCTTCACCTCCATCCTGAAGAAGGCCATCCCAGTCACCTACGTCAAGTCTTCGTACCCTGTGGCTGAAACACTACAGTGTCGATTTATGACACAACTCCACCCCTTGCATACTTGTACACACCTGTTATTGTGTTTTTTCCCCTATGACAATACCCATGGACCAACTGAGGTCCTGGGCTGCATTCACTCTTGTGTTGTAAACCCTTGTTAACTGTGTATCCAAGAGATCTTGCACCTTCAGAAGGCTTGCACCCTCCACACTCTTGAGGGTGGTACCTAGTGGTACACCTACATATCAAATGTACAACTGTCAGTCTGCCTGTTATTATACTAACAATTGATATATTATATGTATCATCACCAAAATTCAGAGATTAAACTAAAATTATCCTGAATCTCAAAAGTGTGGGTCTCCCATCCTGATTTTTTGTTTGAATATACTCTGTGGGGATACTACATAAAATCATTACAGGATTCAGAACTAAAGGATACTCTGCCTCTACAATCTGGTTAATTGGCCTCATGTTCTGAATTAATCTCCATAACACACCTTTTGGTTTTTTCACAGGGTACATAGCCGTATTACATGGTGACTCTGACTGTAACGATCACCTGATTCCCACGGAGGCGCAGGTCTGGCTTCGAGTGCTGATGCTTCTTCAATGGTGAAGCTCAGGACTCTGAAGATGGACAGGAAGGGCCCTCTACTCTGGCTTCTCCGGCTCGCAGGAATATTCCCCTGTGCGTGAAAAGGGAGTATTACCTACTGACTGAGTTATGCACAAGCCTCCCACTCTCTGCCAACCCTCCACGATACCCTTCCACGATTCCCCGTGAAGCCTCACCTTAGGGTCAGGAAGGATGAGCTCTCCATCCTGCTTCTGATGCAGGGGCGCGTTGAAACCCAGTTACTTCACTGGATTGAGGATTGATGGGAGTTCAGGTAAGCTTGACTATTCAGGTAAGGCTCTGTAAAAGTTCTGTTGCAAGTTCAAAAGTCCAAGCTGAATAATAATGTTCATTGTCTTTTTGCAGCAAGCGCTAATGCTTATTTCTTTTTTCCCCTTAGGGGCCGGGGTTCGGAATGCCGGAGATATGGCGCCGACCCGAAGTGAAACGTGCAGTTCCAGTTCCAGTAAATGGCAGGTTAGTTCTGGATGAGCGCTCGGGACTGTCTTTGCATACGCTCATTCAAAGTCTTTGTCTTTTTTCCCCATAGGGGCCGGGGTCCGGAAAATGCCTGGAAGCGGCAAGACCTGAAATGAAATGGGAATGACCCAACAGGTAAGTCTTATTCCCTTCCTTCTCTCACCTCTTATTCTTGTCTTTTTCTCTAGGCTCTGGGAAGTGGCTGTGTATCCGGATGATCTCTGCTGAAGATGGAGGAACCCAGGAAAGGTGAGTGAAATGCAGCACTGCAGCGATCGTAACGAAATGCTTTTAAAAATAATGTCTTCCCTTTCAGGATCGTCGGTGATGTCTCCGTGGTGCAGATTTAGCTGGTAAGGTCTCCCTTTGCAGGTGACCCAGGATGCTGACAGGCGTGGCTGAAGTCCAGATGCAGGAGCTGACACGGTGAGCGTCCAGCTGCGAGGAGCAGAACAACGCGAAGCGTGAGTTGCTGATCGGGTGTGGTTTAAATAGCTTTGGAAGAGGTCCCAAGTGAGTATCCTTCCTCCGATCAGGTATGTATCCTTCCCCGACCACACCCGGGTGGAAAGTAGTCCCACAGGTAAAGTAGTTCCATTCAGGCCTCAAGAGGGCCTGGATGTGGCAGCATGGTCTGCATCAGGTAAGTGCACATTAAAACACTTGAACACATGTCTAGCTTTATGAGCCTGGCGCCTAAGGCGCCAGGACAGAGGCCCAACATGAGCCTGGCGCCAGGACTGCATCCAAAGGGCCCCAGCTTGGGCCCGCTGGCACTCCCCTGGGGGAAATGATGCCTGCCTCTGGGGTTGCTGGGTCGGACCTGGCTCCTTGGAGGTAGGCATCATGACAGTACCCCCCCTCAAGGCCCCTCCCAAGGTTCTTCCCTCCGGGGGTTTGGGCTTGTTCGGAAATCTCCGGTGAAACCTTTGTACTAATCGAGGTGCGTGGACATGGTTACTAGGCTCCCACGATCTCCCCTGAGGTCCACATCCCTTCCAGTCAACAAGATAGAAGAGTTTCGACTTTACCACCTTGGAGTCTAAAATGTCTTTAACTTCGAATTCTAATTCCCCTTCAATTTGAACTGGATCTGGAGGCTTGGACAATCGGGTTCCTGGTTGTACTGGCTTCAAAAGTGATGCATGAAAAACTGGATGAATACGCATGTTGGACGGTAGATCCAGTTTAAAGGCCACTGGGTTGATTATAGCTTTGATGGGATAAGGTCCTATGAATCTGGGATTGAAAGTTCGCGGGCCCTTGAGGGGTAAATGTTTAGTTGCTAGCCATACCTGGTCTCCTACTTGGTAAGGAGGAGTTTTACTTCGGTGCAAATCAGCGTTTTCTTTATACTTTTTCTTGGCTTGCTGTAAATGAGTTGCAGCTTCTTTGAAGGCTCGGGTTATTGTGGAATGCAGATGATTTACTGCGGGCATTTCCAGGGTCAGAGGTGGATCTAGGTCAGAGGTCCGAAGATGGTGACCATACTAAGCATAAAAGGGGGTTTGTCCGGTTCCAGAATGCACTGAATTGTTGTATGCATATTCTACGATCCAAAGGATGTCTTTCCAATTTAACTCGGATTGGTGTAACATGCACCGAAGATATTGCTCGAGAGTCTGATTGGTTCTCTCGGTTTGTCCGTTGGTCTGGGGGTGGTGGCTGGTGGATAACCGCACATCTATTTGTGCTATTTGGCAACACGTCTTCCTAAAATGTGAGATAAATTGACTTCCACGATCCGAGACTAATATGGAAGGGAAACCATGTATGCGAACTATATTCTCCAGGAATTCCTTGGCCAAGGTGGAAGATGAATGCAAACCCTTTAAAGGGATAAAGTGGGCCATTTTGGAGAATAGGTCCACAATTACAAGGATTGTGTTGTAACCAGCACAAGGAGGCAGATCTGTTATAAAGTCCATTGACAGGGTGTGCCATGGTGCCGGTGGAATACCCAAGGGTTGAAGTAGGCCGGTTGGCCTTTTCTTTTGAGCCTTGTTTTGGGCGCAAATTCCACAAGACAGTACAAAAGACTTTATGTCTTTTCTCCAAGAAGGCCACCAGAAGTGGCGTTTGATTTTTTCCTCTGTTTTAGCGATACCAGGGTGTCCTTCCATTAAAGATTCATGATGATGGGCAATAACAAGTTCTTGCAATTCTTTACTTGGCAGAAACAACCGCTCCTGGAAGTAGGGTAAGTCATCCTTAACGGTGTAATGAGGACCCTTTTGACTCCATTCCAGTAAGGTTGAAGAGTCTTGAAGTTGTTTTACTTGCGTTTGGATATCCTCAATAGTTTGCAATGAAGTTAAGCCTAAGATTCTTTGCTCAGGTATGATGGGCACAGGTTCTAAGCTCGAATTAGGTTCTTCCATGCCAATCCGGGATAAGGCGTCCGCTTTTCCATTCTTGCAGCCAGGGCGATAGGTAATTACAAAATCAAATTCCGCAAAGAATAGAGCCCATCGGAGTTGTCGTGAAGATTGAGCTTTGGCCGTTTTTAAATACTGAAAGTTTCTGTGGTCGTAATTACAGTGATGGTGTGTCTTGCCCCGAGAAGGTAGTGACGCCAAGCCTTGAAAGCAGATTTGATGGCCAGTAACTCTTTATAGGTAATTGCGTAGTTGATTTCAGGAGGAGAAAATTTTCTGGACCAAAAGTCCACTGGGTGTAGTTGGTTAGTTTTTGGGTCTCTTTGCGACAGGACAGCTCCCATAGCCGAACTGGATGCATCGGTTTCCACTATGTACGGGAGATCTGGGTGTGGGTGCTTCAATACGGGTGCAGAGGTGAATTTGGTTTTCAGGTCCTGGAAGGCTTGTTCGGCCTCAAGAGTCCATTCGAAGCGTTTGTTATTCTTTAGGAGAGCGGTGATGGGTTGGACTGTTCGGGGAAATTCCGGGATGAATCTTCGATAGAAATTGGCAAAGCCGAGCATGCTCTGAACTCCCTTCACCGAGCTTGGAGATGGCCATTTGAGGATGGCGTCCACCTTTCGCGAGTCCATTCGGACTCCTTGAGGTGTCAGGATGAATCCGAGAAACTCAACTTCTGTGGTATGAAAAACGCATTTTTCGAGTTTTGCAAATAGTCTGTGCTGGCGCAGTTTCTCAAGAACTGCCCTAACATGTTTTCTGTGATCAGATTCTGAAGAAGAGTACACCAGGATGTCGTCAATGTAAACAATGACACAGACATCGATAAGTTCCCGAAGAACATCATTCATAAAGTACTGAAAGGCGGCAGGTGCATTGCACAAACCGAAGGGCATCACCTGATATTCGAAGAGCCCAAACTTGGTACGGAATGCAGTCTTCCATTTGTCGCCTTCTTTTATGCGCACCAGGTGATAAGATCCTCGGAGATCTAACTTGGTGTACACACAAGCGTCTTTCACCTGGTCGATAAGCTCAGGGATCAAGGGCAGAGGCTAACGATTCTTAATCGTTATTTGATTTAGGGCGCGATAGTCTATACACGTTCTAAGGTCGCCTTCTTTTTTCGGCACGAAGAACAGAGCTGAAGAGACAGGAGACTTGGACGGGCGAATGAAACCATTGGCTAGGTACTGATCTAAATACTGATGCAAATGCAGGTTCTCAGGTTCCGTAAGAGCATAAATCCTACTACAAGGTAGTTGAGCATTGGGTACCAGATCGATTTGGCGATCATAAGACCGATGGGGAGGTAACGTGTTAGCCTGTTCTTTCTGAAAAACGTCTTGGAATTCTTGGTATTCTGACGGTAACTGTACAGGGGTGGAAGTTGCTGAGGCTAGACCCATAGCTGGATTTCTTGGATAATCAGTTGGTTCACAATCAGGAAAACTTATCTTCTTTGCTCGCCAGTCAATTCTGGGATTATGTGTTTCTAACCAAGGAATTCCAAGAATTACTTGAAATTGTGGGGCCTTGATCACATCAAACACGATTGCTTCCCGATGTCCATCCTGACCCACCAGTGTCACTTCAGCAGTGGAATGCGTTACAGGCCCTGAGGCTATTTGGTTCCATCTACTGTAGTAATGACATCTTGGGTTACTTTCGGGCGGAGAGAAAGCTTAATCCTGGAAGCCAATTCACGGTCTATGTAATTTCCAATAGCTCCACTGTCGATGTATGCTTTTATAGCATGCAACTGCTGAGGCTGTTTTGGGTCCACGAGCACCATTGGCATGACAAAATGCGAGGTCAAAGAGTTAGTTTTCAAGCTCGGCAAGCGGACCCCTACGCTTGCCGGGCTAGGTCGTTTCCCGAATCAGGTGTCACTAATTCGTTATCAGTAGCTCCAACCACCTTCTTAAGTGGTTTAACTGGACAATTTCAAAGAAAGTGACCGGAAGTCCCCCATTACAGACAAAGTTGCATTTGCCGCCTTCTCTCTCGTTCTTTCTGCGTTAATGGTCCTTTAACACCACCGATTTGCATAGGTTCAGATACGTCGGTACTCTTGGAGTTAGCATGGGTTTTGATCGGTGCTCGGTTTTCATACTTGAACCGATCTGCATTTCTATTTTGAAGTCTGTGATCAATTTGAACCACCAAGTCAATGTAGTCTGCGCAGACCTGGGGTGGGTTTACTATCTGAGCTAGAACATCCCTAAGCTTTCCGCGCAGGCCTCGATGAAACAATGTGATCCTTTTGCTTTCTGGCCATCCAGTTTCCACAACCAGTCTGTTAAAGGTGGCTATGTAGGACAGAAGATCCTGATTACGTTGTCGTAAGGATAGCAGTTCGTTATCAAGGGCCTGTCCTTGAGAGTGTCGAGCGAACAATCTTTCCATGCTCGCCTGGAAGCCCTGAAAATTCTGGAGAATGGTATCATCCTGATTTACCAATGGAATAGACCAATCGGCAGCACTGCCACTGAGGTAAGATAGTATAAAGGCTACCTTGGTCTGGTCGTTAGGGAAGGCTCCGGGTCTGCATAGAAAGTGTAAACGACATTGGTACATAAAGACGGCATATTTCTTGGGATCCCCCGCAAAACGTTCAGGCGGGGCCAAAGGCATGTGTCAGGTAGATTAATTTGTACCGGGTTACTCAAACCCATTGATGTGGAAATGTCTCCGGAATTAGGTAAAGGAGTGTGCCCTGCCTGGGCCTGTAATAACCTTTTGGCTAGGCCATCTGTTCTTTCCTTGGATAAGATCAGTTCTCTTTTGAGAACGTTAGTCTCCTGGCGGGCTGAGTGCACCTCTGCCCGTAATTCCCCCAAAAGCTGGGCCAGCTGGTCAGTCTCGGAAGTCTCCATAGCGCCCGGGTGGGAAATTGTGGGTAGGCTTCGCATTCTGTAACGCTCACCTGATTCCCACTGAGGCGGAGGTCTGGCTTCCAGTGCTGATGCTTCTTCAATGGTGAAGCCCAGGACTCTGAAGATGGACAGGAAGGGCCCTCTACTCTGGCTTCTCCGGCTCGCAGGAATATTCCCCTGTGCGTGAAAAGGGAGTATTACCTACTGACTGAGTTATGCTCAAGCCTCCCACTCTCTTCCAACCCTCCACGATACCCTTCCACGATTCCCCGTGAAGCCTCACCTTAGGGTCAGGAAGGATGAGCTCTCCATCCTGCTTCTGATGCAGGGGCGCGTTGAAACCCGGTTACTTCACTGGATTGAGGATTGATGGGAGTTCAGGTAAGCTTGACTATTCAGGTAAGGGTCTGTAAAAGTTCTGTTGCAAGTTCAAAAGTCCAAGCTTATTCCCTTTCTTCTCTCACCTCTTATTCTTGTCTTTTTCTCTAGGCTCTGGGAAGTGGCTGTGTATCCGGATGATCGCTGCTGAAGATGGAGGAACCCAGGAAAGGTGAGTGAAATGCAGCGCTGCAGCGATCGTAACGAAATGCTTTTAAAAATAATGTCTTCCCTTTCAGGATCGTCGGTGATGTCTCTGTGGTGCAGATTTAGCTGGTAAGGTCTCTTGTCTTCCTTTGCAGGTGACCCAGGATGCTGATAGGCGTGGCTGAAGTCCAGATGCAGGAGCTGACACAGTGAGCGTCCAGCTGCGAGGAGCAGAACAACGCGAAGCGTGAATTGCTGATCGGGTGTGGTTTAAATAGCTTTGGAAGAGGTCCCAAGTGTGTATCATTCCTCCGATCAGGTATGTATCCTTCCCCGACCACACCCGGGTGGAAAGTAGTCCCACAGGTAAAGTAGTTCCATTCAGGCCTCAAGAGGGCCTGGATGTGGCAGCATGGTCTGCATCAGGTAAGTGCACATTAAAACACTTGAACACATGTCTAGCTTTATGAGCCTGGCGCCTAAAGCGCCAGGACAGAGGTCCAACATGAGCCTGGCGCCTACGGCGCCAGGACTGCGTCCAAAGGGCCCCAGCTTGGGCCCGCTGGCACTCCCCTCGGGGAAATGATGCCTGCCTCTGGGGTTGCTGGGTCGGACCTGGCTCCTTGGAGGTAGGCATCATGACACTGACGTCACTAAGATACCCTGTTCCATCATTGCTGATAAAGTCTTAAAAATACCCTCATCCGACCCTCGAGCCATCGGGTACTGTCTCGCTCGAGGTAAAATTGCACCTGGTCTCAGCTTAATCTTACCTTCGAAGGGATTGTGTCCTCCGACGTATTCCTTATCTTTGATAGATCATCTCCCAGCTTGCTGGCCTCGGAAATGTTTTTTCAGTAGAGGGCGCTGCGCGTCGACGTCCCTCGAGCCGATGTCCCTCGACGGCTTCCGTATCGGCGCCAAAGTCACCACGCGTATAAATAGACTCGCGCAGCGTCTGTTGCTCAGTTCTGTTTTTCTGCGCTTCGTGGGGCCTCGGAATATCGTTGCTCAGTTCTTCAGTCAAATATATCGATATATTCCTTGTGAATACCGACTAGTACTCGATGGCTTCCTCACCCGAACCGACGACTCCACGGTCCGGCTTCAAAAAATGTCGAGACTTTGGAAAGAAAATGTTGGTGACGGATCCTCACAGGATCTGTTTGTGGTGCCCGGGAATCGAGCACCATTGTTCGGAGTGCGAGGACTGCATGTCCATGACAGCGAAAGCCTTGAAGGAGCGTAAGGGGAAGCTCGAGAGAGGTAAGGCAGTTAAAACTTCTTCGAAAGTTTCCTCGGCGGAGTCGAGACATTCGTCTGCTCGCCATCATAAAAGACATTCTCGTTCTAGATCTCGAAGCAGTTCCCATCATTCTTCGAGATCTAAGCATTCAAAAAAGAGACGTCGAAGATCCCGTTCCTCGTCTTTGTCTTCTTCCGTTTCCCCAAAGAGGGTCTCCTGTCCCACAAAACATAGCTCTCAGGCTGAGTGGGAGGAATTCAGGAAAAAGATGCTAAGCGTCTTCGAGAAAGCGGCCTCGACCCCCTCGAAGACTGCTGAGGGTGATACCCTGGGTGAAAGACCCGAAAAATCAAAAAGCCGTGAGTCGCAGTACCCGGCGAAAGAAGCCACTCGAGAGCGTCACGAACCTTCGAGTAAAAGCAAAGTTGCGTCTTCGACGCCGTCATCGAGGATCCCTTCGACACATAGATCAGCGTCGTTGACGCCGTTAACGAAGAGTTCTTCGATGCACAGGTCAGTCGAGTCGACGCCGTCTTCGATGCCGACGTCGACGGCAAGAAAGGACAAACCCACGGCCACCTCACAGCCAGTGGCCATACCCAGAGCCTCGAGCACGAGAATGTCGTCGACAACCTCGAGTAGAATCCCGATACTCTCGAGTTCATCGAGGCCTCTACTACCTTTCTCGACGCCTTTTTCGATGGCTTCAAAGCCTTTAACGTCTGCGTCGACGACGTCAACGTTTTCTCAGCCAATCATGACAAATCTGGCTCCTTCTGCTCTGGAAATGGGATTTACACCATTTTCAAGACCTGGCCACTCCAGGGTCTTATCTTATATTTATGAAGAAGGGGGGGATTCAGATCAGGAAAGGCCTTTTGAGTTGCAGGGATCTGCAACTCCTGCACTAGAGGAATTTACCTCTGAGGAAGGTAGGTTGAAAGACCTCCATGAAACCCTACAGGAAGCAAGTGGGTTGGACACTTCCCCAGAAGTGGAATTTGCCACACCAAACCATGGGGAACATGCTGAAACCCCTTAGAGAACATTGATGGCAAGGATAATAGAGTTTATGGGATGGTCCACACCCTCACCTGCTTTTCAGAAAGACGACCTCACAGACATCTTGGTCAAAGGTCCACAGGAGGATCCTGTAGTGCCATTTCATGCAGCATTACAAAGGAGAATATTGGCAAACTGGGAAACACCTGAGGTTATCCTGGCAGTTAACAAAAAACTATCAGCTAAATATCGGGTGTCTTCTGCTGACCCTGAATATTTATCCAAACACCCAACTCCGGAGAGTCTGGTTGTTCAGGCAGCTACTTCAGCAGGTAGTAAACCAGCTTACCCTACTGTTCCACAGGACAGGGATGATAAGAGATATGACTCTATGGCCAAAAATGTATTTTCTGCATGTAGCATGGCGTTGAAATCCATCAATTCTACTTGTACGCTCGCAAGGTTCAGCCACACACTTTGGGAGTGTGCTTCATCAGCGGCTGACTGCCTCCCAGAGGGAGAAGAAAGGGAAGCGTTTCTCAACATCATTAAGGATGGTAAGGACGCAATGTGCAAATCCCTTCAGACTGGCATCGATTCTGCTGACAGTATCAGCAGGGCCATGGCGGCAGGTACTACAACCAGGAGATTTGCTTGGTTGAGAAAGTCTGGTTTTGCTCCAGATGTGCAAAGCAGACTCTTGAATATGCCCTTTGACGGCTCTTCTTTGTTTGGTAAGAAAGCGGACGACAGTTTAGAAAAACTAAAAACATCAAAAGCAGCAGCAAAATCCTTAGGAGCTGCAATCCGTCAGACACCATATCGCTCCTCAGGAACCTCTTGGAGAGGTAAGTCCTTTCGCTTCTATTCCACATTCGGAAAGGGCAGAGGACAGCCGGTTCAAAGGGGTCAGAAGAAATTCACCCGAGGTGGACGGGGTAAAAACACAAAAGCCTCAGCAGCAGCAGGTGCCTCTTTACCCTCGGCATCTGCATCAGCCGCCTCCAAACCGCTCTGAGGACTCTCTTCACAAAACACCAGTAGGGGGCAGGTTAACTCCACATCTGACGGAATGGCAGGCTATTACGTCAAATGCTTGGGCATTGGAGACAGTTGCCCAAGGTTACTGCCTGCCTTTTCTACGCATCCCTCAGAGTCATCCACCGGGGAACAGCTCTCTGAGAGTTCCAGATCCGCTCCTCTTGCAGGAAATTGTAGACCTGCCAGAGAAAGGTGCCATAGAACCGGTAACTGTAGCAGAGAGGAACAAGGGCTGGTACTCCCCCTACTTTCTCATACTGAAGAAAGACAGAGGACCGAGACCTATCTTGTACCTAAAGAAATTGAACAAGTTCCTCAGGAAGGACAAGTTCAAGATGGTAACTCTCTCAGATCCTTCAGGCCCTCCAGCTTCAGGACTGGCTGGTATCTCTGGACCTACAGGATGCTTATTTCCATGTGCCAATCCAACTCAAACACAGGAAATACCTGAGGTTCGCAATTGGCGGCTCTCATTATCAATTTCGAGTTCTGCCATTTGGGCTGACCTCCGCCCTGAGGGTCTTCACCAAGCTAATGTCGGTAGTGCCTGCAAGTCTAAGGAGGGAAGGGATCCACGTCTACCCCTACCTGGACGATTGGCTGATCAGAGCTGTATCTTCGGAACAAGCTCAGATCCAGCTAGATTATTTCTGCCACTTCCTTCACAAACTGGGCTTCTCCCTCAATTTAAAGTCACAGATGGTACCATCACAGAGACTCCAGTTCATTGGAGCGGTCCTGGACACTTCCCTGGGAAAAGCCTCGCCACCAGAGGTGAGGGCTCAAGATATTCTGCAGATGGTCACCAAGTTTCAAAATGCCCAACGTCTCGCAGCCTTCGACTTTTTGAGGTTGCTAGGCCTCATGGCATCCTGCATCTTCCTTGTGCCAGAGGCTCGCCTGAGAATGAGATCTCTTAAGTGGGCACTGAGGACTCATTGGTCGCAATTCTCAGGGAGAATGACAGACCTCCTTCAGATTCCAGACATGGTGGCTCGAGACCTTCAGTGGTGGGCCTGCCAGAAAAACATCTTGAAGGGGGAACTGTTTTGGCAACCATGGCCGGAGATAACAGTAGTCACAGATGCCTCACTCACGGGGTGGGGAGCCCATACCAACGACTTGACCATCAGCAGTCGTTGGTCTCCATTGGAGTCCAGACTACATATCAACCTGTTAGAGCTGAGAGCAATCAGACTAGCGCTGAAAGCTTTTCTGCCATCTGTACAGGGGAAACATGTCCTGATAATGACGGACAACACAGTGGCCATGCACTACCTCAACAAAAGAGGAGGCGCAGGACCACTACCACTGTGCAGAGAGGCAATGCAGCTCTGGTTTTGGGCAATTCAAGAAGGAATCTCTCTATCGGCAGTCCATCTAGCCGGAGAGAAGAACTTGACGACGGACGCTCTGAGCAGGCAGAGCACAGTCTCCCACGAGTGGGAACTAGCTCGGGAAGTCCTTCAGGAGATCTTCGCCCTTTGGGGAACCCCTTAAGTGGATCTGTTTGCCACCAGTACCAACAGAAAGTGCGATCTGTTTTGTTCAAGGGAATTTCCCCCGAGAGGAGCTCTAGGGGACGCGTTCGTAGTGGACTGGGAGTTTCCACTCCTGTACGCATTTCCACCAGTCCCTGTCATTCCTCAAATGATCAGGAGGTTGAGAAGATTCCGGAAAACCATGATCCTAATTGCCCCAGACTGGGCCAGGAGAACGTGGTACCCGGACCTTCTGGACATGTCCATCTGCCCTCCAATTCGTCTTCCACTCGAGGAGAATCTTCTCTCACAGAAGGGAGGTCAGGTTCTCCATCCAGACATCAGAACCCTCAACCTCCACGCCTGGCTTCTGAAAGGTTGAGATACAAGGATTTGGACCTCCCTGATGATGTCATGGAAGTGTTGCTTTCGGCCAGAAGGCCAGCAACAAAGTCTTTATACCGCTGCCGTTGGAACAAGTTTTGCAGCTGGTGTAGAGAAGAGAATATCGACCCCTTTTCATGTGGTACACCAACGGTGTTATCCTTTCTACTCCACTTGGCAAATTCAGGCCTTCAAGTTGGCACTATCAAGGGCTATCTCGCAGCGCTATCGATCTTCAAGCACACTGCAAAGGAACCTTCGTATTTCAAATTACCCTAAGTAATACAATTTCTAAAGGGACTAACTAATGTCTACCCTCCAAAGCCTTTCCAGGTTCCTTTATGGGACTTACATTTAGTCTTAAATTTCCTGATGGGTACTCCTTTCGAACCACTTCACTCTTGTTCGCTAAGATTTCTCACCCTTAAAACCGTCTTATTAGTGGCTTTAACATCTGCTAGAAGGATGAGTGAATTACAAGCTCTATCTTGTAAACCCCCTCATACAATTTTTCGTAAAGGCAAGGTTGTCCTACAGGTGAAGCCTGATTTCCTCCCAAAGGTGGTTTCTGAATTCCACATCACTCAGAAAATTACTTTACCTTCATTCTATCCGCCTCCCCATCCGGGGAAAGAGGAAGAAAGGCTACATAGGCTGGACCCAAGGCTGACTTTAAGCTTTTACATCAGCAGACTTGCTAGGATTAGGCAAGCAGACCAACTGTTCGTGGGTTACTCAGGGCACAAGTTGGGACTATCGATAACAAAACAAACCATTTCCAGATGGATTATTTTGGCTATCCTGGAATGTTACAAACTGGCAGGGAAAGAGCCTCCTCAAAATCTTAGGGCTCATTCAACCAGGGGTATCGCAGCCTCCTCGGTCCTCCAAAGAGGGGTTCCGGTTCGAGACATATATGCGGCTGCCACATGGTCGTCCGCACATACTTCACAAGATTTTACAACCTGGATTCCTCCTCCAGTCAAGAGACTAGGTTTGGCAAAGCCGTATTACATTTGGTTCATTCCTAAAAGGAAACATGGCGTTTTTACTCCCACCTCCAATTGCACACCACTGCTATGGGAGTCTATCAAAGATAAGGAATACGTCGGAGGACACAATCCCTTCGAAGAACAAGTTACTTCTTACCTTGTAACGTTCTTTCGATTGGATGTTCCTCTGACGTATTCCTTATCGTCCCTCCCATCCATCCCCGCAGTAATACTTCCCTTGTGGTTGCATCTTACGCTCCTTCAAGGTCAATAACCAATTCATATAAAACAACTGTTAACGTCAAAACGGAACTGAGCAACGGACGCTGTGCAAGTCTATTTATATGCGTGGTGATGTCGGCGCGGATAAGGAGGCCGTCGAGGGACATCAGCTCGAGGGACGTCGAAGCACAGCGCCCTCTACTGAAAAAAAAAATTCCGAGGCCAGCAAGCTGGGAGATGATCTATCAAAGATAAGGAATACGTTGGAGGAACATCCCATCGAAAGAACGTTACAAGGTAAGAAGTAACTTGTTCTTCTCCCACCCCCCTCAAAAGGCCTACGTCATAGGGGCCTGTAGTCTATAAGAGGTTTGGACTTTTTCCATGTCCTCATCAGAAAATGCTGGGCATGCCTCACTATCACCATTCACGGTGGGATTTCCCTTCTCTCTATTCTGATCCAATATGTAACACGCATTTTGAATACTACTTCATCATATGATGGATCATCTCTAAACATATCTTCGTCTCTGACGTCAGTCAATCTATACCCTTCCCCAATGGCAATTACCGTTCTCCATGCCCTGCCCTCGTTATCGGTTCCTTCGAGCATGGCCAATTCCCCTCACACTATGGCTGCATGTAACTCTAGGGGAATAGTCTGTCCCCCATCTTCGTCCCTAGGTACCTGTGGCCTGAACAAGAACTCATCAGGTATCCTCATAATCTTTCCCACTAAGCCGGGTATCCATGTCAACAAAAAGCATACCCCCATAAAGAAAGACTTCTGGCTCTAATGGCATTCCTCACAGAGCCATTTACCCTGTCAACGCCATTACAAATTCACCCATGTTTAGTTAATGTATCCCTGGAGTGTAACACAATATCTTGCAACATTATCTCTGGAGTGGAACACAATGGCCCTCATTACAACTCAGGCGTTAAGGGTTAACGCCACCGTTAACCCTTAACGCCTGATTCCCACCTTAACGCCTGCTTTTTGCAGGCGTTAAGTTCCATGGTGCTAAGGCACCTTGGTGCTAATTACGGCACCGTAATTTACGGTGCCGTAATTAGCGCCTTCCCCACTCCCATTATGCCCTATGGGGCAAAAATGGGAATGGGGAAGGGAAAATGGGAAATGGGGATTTACCGCCCCACTCACCTTGTAATGGGGCGGTAAATCCGCCATCCACCATGGTGTAAACATAGTTTACACCATGGTGGTAAAGTTGGTGCACTTAGCACCTCAGTTGTAATGAGGGCCAATATCTTGCAACATCAGGGTAAAGGTTTCAAACCTAAAGAAACATATTTAGCTTCCTTTACCGTTATCTCAACAGGTTTGTAACACAACCAAAACGGTTCATGAAAGAAGTAATTAACATTGACAATCTGTTACATTCATCCAAACACAACAAGGGTAATAGCTGACCCTAAAGCAAGAACACCCTGACCCTGTCAGGAGTGCCTTTCCCTAGGTGGGCGATGGTGCGCCGCCTACCTAATAGGGATAGCGGGAGAATACACTGTCCCTCATCGCTGCTGTTCTTATTCGTTGTATCAGAGTAAAAAATGATATATGATAAAAGTCCAAGGAGAACCAATCAATCAATGTGGGGACAAGACTGTTTATTAGATCTTGTCACTTTTCTAATTATACAAAGCATACCGGCCGGGGATTTTGTCTGAGCGTTTTATTCATCCTCTGGGCCAGAGGCACCAAAAAAGAGGATGGTCTGCTTCGATTGGTTTGTGTAAAATGTCCCACTCACTCGGGACACCATAGAAATGTGCTCACAAGGAGTGAGTACATCTGTTCCTATATCGTATCCTGGACCTTTTCATAGGATATCGTGTTGGTCACGAGAACCCTCATGACCAACACACTATGCCTTCATCAGTAATGGAAATCGTCATATTTAGCTTCATCATTAATTCTCAGCCCAACATATTAACCAGTGTCTGCCTTGAATAGAATAATGGAACAGACATGTTGCATTCTCCTATCGAGACTGGTAATTCATCAGTAAAAGGAACTCTACTTGTAGCTCCAGAGAAGCCCTGAGCATTCATGCCATTTCCCGATAACGGATATTTTCCATCTCGTATACATGAGCGAGTTGCCAAAGTATCTACTAAAAAAGAAAAAATATTTTCCTCCTATGGTAACATCAAACCTTGGTTCCTTTTGGGTGTTCAGCATCACCGATAGTACTGAACACATCAAGTCACCCTTTGAGCTGTCCTATTGTGGGTATATGCTAATTCCTTTACCTGTAAAAGGACTTCCTCCCATGACACTGACACCCCCTACTCTAGGTGTCAATAACTGTCCCGTGTTTGCTCTCTGCTGTATCTGCATGGGTGCGTGCTGTGACTGCCCTTGCAGCGGATTCAATGGTGCTTGCTGTGGTTGCAAAGCCTGTTGCATTTGCAGCGCTTGTGCTTGATACACTGTCTGATCCTGGACAAACCCATCCCTATTTTGTGAGCTCTATGCTGGAGGATAAGCTGTCCTCCCTCTTGATAATTGCCCATTCTGTACATACCCTTGGCTCCCACATGTTCGCACGATGTGTCCTATCATGCCACATGTCCAACATATATGAAGGGCTTGTCTGACTAGCCCTCCTTGATTAAAACCTCCTTGCACATTTGGGTTATCATTCTGCACATTCTGAAACCCGCCTTGGTTATTTTGAAACCCACCCTGATTATTCTGGAAACCACCTCTTCCTTTGAAACCCTTTCTTCTGCCTTGCAGCGTGAAGCCATTCCCTCCTTGGTCTGTTTGGCTTTGACTATTTGCCTGTGATGTACCCACTGCTTGCTGCATTCCCAGCCCTTCTCGCCCTAGCTTCCTTGAGTTTTCTAGAATCTTGCTTCTTCTTATTTTTCTCTTGCAACAATCGGCAGTTATGCGTGATAGTCAACTGTATCTCTGCCCATGTCTTCGCTTCCATTCCCACTAACTTTTTTGAGCTGTCTCTCTACCTGCTCCGGTAATTCCCTGACACAAAATGTGATGAAATACTGGCACTGATTTCCCCACGGCTCCCTCGTTTCCAAAGTCCACCCTTCCTGAATACTTTGAATGTAAGCAAGCAGATCTCCGTCATCTTTAATTTTACTTGCCATAATTGCACCCATATCTGATGTATCAGGATACTGTACCCTGAGTGCTCTCCAAACATCTTCTCTACAATTACTAAATGGTGCTCATCATGAGCTGTGTCCTGTGCCGTGACACTTGAGTAGCCTTCTCTCATCCAAATGTCATCAGTTCTTTCCCCAAGAATGGCTGCTAGGAGAACTTTAATGTGCCCTATGCCTAGAGTATTTCCTTCTGTCATCTTTTCTATTTCATAAATCTATTTTCCCGCACCCGCTGTTAAACTAGGGAGTTTACACCTTAAATTATCCTTGTCTATTTGGGGCCAGGGGATATACTGCAGTCTGGCCCCTCCTTTCTCCAATAAGGGGAACTGTGTGAAACCAACTCTGCAATCAGCTCCCATCATCTGCCTATTCATAGTGGGGACAATGGTTCCTGATTGCCTTCTACCTGACAATGACCTCAACCTGTTCACATGTGGTGGCGATTCCCCCCTCTCACTATGTGATCGTCCTTTAGGTCGATCTGGGTATGACATGGGTTCTTGCGTCCTATCTTTAGGTTGCTCGAGATCAGACCATCTCACTTCCTTATTTGTCTACAAACATTCCTCAGGACCGCATGCACTTTCTACCTCCTCCCTACGGAAGGTTTCCCTATCTTCGCCTGACATATCTAGTCCCCAACTAGTATGGCTTTCCTCCTTTTCATCCCTATTTAAAGTCAGCCTGTCTAAGGACAAGGCTCTATGCTTGAGACTAAACAGGCTTCCTTCCTTGCGACTGGGCAACTATAGATCGATCTCTTTTTCCTCTGCTTCCCGATTCACCTTTTGCCCTCATCTCCTGATAAGCTTTATCAATCCTATCTCTGATGCTTCCTATCTCAAAATTCCCATCTAGGTTTACCGTAGATGGTCCTGGCATTACTCCCTGTGACGGGAGAAACTCCTCTATGTCGCCCCATGTTATTACTGGACTCGGTTCCATTAGCTCTTTCTCAATGCGATCAATATTGCGTTCCCTCTGTCTCCTTTTTTGCTTCATTTCTTCGTATAATTCCCTTCGATTCCTCGCTTCCCATCCAAACCTTTCCTCCCTTCTTTCATTTGCTCTATGCACTTCCGTGTTTGCATTCTTTTATCCCGCAATCTGAGTTTCTTCCACTTCCCTCTTCTCGTTCTTCGATTCCTCGCTGCCTGTTGTCATACTTCCTTTGCTCCTCTGCCCTTTCTTCCTTTCTTAGCTGCTCCTCTTGATACATCTGCTCTAGTCTTTGTCTACTCTTCCTTATGTACTCATCTTGTTTCAATCATTTCTCTTGTTCCCTGTCTTTTCTATCCTTTTCGTCTTGATCTTCCCCTTGCCTTACTTCCTCAATACTTTTCCTATCGAGCTTGAGCAGTATCTGTCCATCCATCAATTTGTTCTGTACGAACGTAACCTCATCAGCTTTATCCTTTTCTCCTTTCCATCTCTTAATCTCCTGTTCTATATCTAGAATCACATTTGGTCATTTAGTTTTGTCCTCTTTGTCTTGTAGTAAGACTTTAAAAGTCTCCTCTTTTCCTTTAGCGTTTTCTGAGATATCATCACTGCTGTAAGCAGGCGGTTCATGTATCAGATTACTATATCCTGTCGCAGGCTTTAATTCCCTTAATGGTTTACAATCCTTCATCTTATGCACTATCGCCATTTACTTTGGTCGAGGTAAAGGGAGCAGAAGGCTCAACACCTTCCTCCCTACACTGATTAAGCATCCAGTCCTCAGGAGGTGGATCTTCCCATTCCTCCTGGTACATTTTCCAGAGCTCTAAACTAGCTAGTCTTTTCTCCAATTTCTTCCCTGTGTATGCAGCGTGCAAGTGTGTGGTCATGTGTTGCAACACCGCCTTTAACAGCAATCCCCCTTGCGGCCATGGCATGAACATCTTATCTGCTGCACCCTTGACCCATTGCGCACTATACTGTTTGAGCTTGGGTGCGTGTTTTGGCAGTGTTTTGCACTGGTGCATCAGTGAAGTAAGATCCCCCATTGCATCAAGTCTCAATTGACTGTCAATACTTACCATTGATTTCCACAAAAATATGTTTCAGAAAAATAACAAATTTGATCGTGCACCACCCTCGCCGATCAAAGCCTCTACTTTCTCAATTACTCCAATCTACCTGTTCAGCCGTCGCCGACAATGACTAAAAAGATAGATAACAACTTTTTCCTCTTTAACCTCACAATTGTACTTTTGTCGTTCCTCAACACCTTTCTTCAACTTCAAAATACACAAACAAACAGACTAGTCGACTTTACATATATCTTGTCATGACACTCCTTTTCTCTTAGCCTTTAAAACACTTCAGGCCTCATCACGAGTTGAGCAGTAGCCCTTAAATGCGGCGGTAACGCTATTACTGCTGCATTTAAGTGTCCGCCCAATCACGAGTCTGGCAGCATTTACCCCCAGCTCTGAGCTGGGGGTAAATGCATCAATTTATCGCCCATTTTCTGGCACAATTAGCACATCGCTATTGCACTGAAAATGCCCCATTGGGTCCAATGAACCCAATGGAGAATACCCATTATCACCCAACCCTTGATCCGGCGCTAATAGCACCGGACCAGGTGGCGGTAATGCTTTTAACCCCAGCAGTAATACCGCTGGGATACCACCCATCTCGTGATGAAGCCCGCGACTGGAGTTTGAATCATTCCCTATCATAGACCTGTTTATATGCTGCCTAAGTACCCCCTTGGGTTTTGAAATTACTCCTTCTAAAAGCTCCTTTAGCGTAGGATTCTGGGCTCTTTTTGATGCTCCTCGTCATATATCTCTGACGCTCCTCATCATATGTTAATCAACCCTGTTACTTTATTCTTTTACCATAATCCCCATTCCCTTATTTTGCCAGTCCTCTCAATCTACTCACCATTCGCCTTTCGGCTCCTGACCCTTGGGATAGTCTCCTGCTCCAATCAGCCAATGTCGCCTTCGGTCCGCTCAACGACTGTGGAAACCAAGAGGGATTTCGTGAAAGAGGGACCCATCCCCCTGTATCGTCTTTTTCTTGCAAGAATTCTATATCACCCGCTCTCCACAAGAAGCCTTGTGATCCTCCAGCTAAATGGCGGAGGATGCCCGATGTTCCGAGAATGCTAAAAGCCTGCTGGTCAATGGTTCTGTAACCATCTTCTCTCTCCATCTCCTGTCTACTACCAAGTGAACCCAGAGGTCCTTTAAGACAAGGTAACAGTATTTGAGATGGATGGGGATGCAGATCTTACTCATACATCAATAATCAGACCGACTCAGGAAGTGTGGCAAAAAACACTGCTGTTTTAATAACACTTGTTAAAACAGGGAGTACAACGGGCATCAACAGACGCTGCACAGTATTTACTCTCAAGAGTTCCCCCGAAGCATTACATGAAAAAACACAACTTTATACTAGAAATTCGTCATAAGTGACGACATACTACGTGGCAAAATAAGAAAACCTACTAGGGGATATGATAGGCGTAAAGGGAACATCTAAGTATACCGCGGGGATAGTGATTGGATCTCTAAGGTCAGGTGGACAATTAAGTCCACCCGCGCATTTGTGTGTGCTTCATAAGTGCTGTTAAGCTGTGTTACTCTCCTCTACTGCTCCTTTAACCCGCTTGACATTTCCAGGATTTTACTTTTGGTAGGAAAGCGCGCACACGCATTTGAGAAGTGCTTCAAAAGTGCTGTTGGGCTGTTTAGTTGGAGGGCTGAGAACTGAGGGCGTCCCGCGGGTATCAGAAAAGGTAAAATCGATTTGAATAAAATTTGTAAACATTGAGTATGAAAAACATGTCAAGCGCGTACACGCTTACTACTGCTATGCCACCGCTGCCTAAAATCGCGCTTTTGCTTTGCGAACCGCAACAAACCCCTACAAGCTCTGCGCAATCGATAAAATTAACTCGAAGCGCAAGCTTAAGCGTGAGAGCTAGAGCAATCTCTTTGACGAGCCACATACGCAAATATTGTCTGGACACTGTCTCGCCTCAGGGTCCTCGTATAGCAGTCCCTGCCCCTGCACCCTTGAGCTTAAATGATGCCAGGCAAGACGGTATCACTGAGGAAGTTGGAAATGTGCCTTCAGTAATTAATTTATGCACACCAACGTACTCGCTGATCGCCACAGGTTATCCGCTGGAAATGGTTTGCAAGCAAGCATCCACAGACATGCAAACTCAAAAAAATGTCTGTAATATCATAGCACAAATACACAATCCGGCGGATGATTTAGACACAACACTAAAGCCACCTTAAGCTGTGGAAATCATTACATCGCCCAATATAGACAATTGTCACAATAATGGCACTACACCATCGTTGACTAATGTTATTGGCATGCAAAATGACACGCCATGGAGAGCCGTTGAATCTTTGCCTATTTCTCAGCTTTCAAGAGAATTGCTACAATCACAGTAATGTTCTCTAACTTGGCACACAACTCCTCAGCATTGTCGATTTCATTTACAAATCCGACGCAGAGGAAAAGGAAACAACGCAGCACAACATCCCCTACTGTTTCACTCACAAACATGATATCTACTGCTGAAACCACCTTACAGGCTATGAATACTGCTCTATTTTCCCTAGCTAAACTGTTTGAAAAACTGGATAGTAAATTAAACAAGCAAACGAGATTAATTATGAAATTCATTCAAACAAATACACAATTGTAAATTAAAAAGAAAGCCGAAACAGCTAATGATGTCTTACTTCTAATGACCAAATTATGGGTCCACAGGACCTCTTACCGAAGGACAAGATGAGGATTCAAGGCCCTATTTCAAATGAAAGGCTGGATGCTAAACTACAGGAACACACCAATCCAATCACACAGCTGACTCAACCCACTATCAATCAGCATAATAGAATAAATGTCAGCACTACAACGGATGAATTAAATTCTAGAGAGGAAAAAACAATGTATAACTCTAAATGTAGGTCTGATCCTAACGAAGACAGACTAGCACGATCAGACACGGTATTTCACCAATTGTCAAAGGCAGCAAACCCATTAACTAAGCCAGCCTTTACCATATTTGCCAACCAGAAGAAAAAAGGCAAACCAGCCGCGATGCTGCCTACTAAAAAAAGTAAAAATTTAAAACAGATAGCAACAGTGGCAAAATCGGATTCGTGCTTTTTCATACATTCACTAAATTTACCAAGAAATAAAGTCACCGATTTTTAAACATGGCTGGCAAGGCAGTTTCTAAATAATATGCAGCACTGGCACGCAACAAGAAACTTGCTCAAAATAAAGATACAAACACCATTGAAACAAATAAATCTCCCCAAGATCTTACCTATGAGCCTTTTGATGAATTATTAATTGAGGATGATAATATGAGGAAAAATATCAGCTTACCGAAAAATGCTAATCATACCCATAAATCAACAACCAATACTCCTATTCCATTTGCCCCGGGAAAAGTAGACTTAAGTCAAAATACACGAGAAAATACGCAGAAATTGAGTAGCCCTGAAAAAGACAAGAGTGACAAATTCTCCACGCTAGACCAGAACAGAAAGGAGATAGCTAGATCGCTAGCCTTATTCATGGCAAACCCTGATAACACTCAATTGTCTGAGAAACCAACATAAACCAACATCGAAACAGACAAATTGTAGGCCCTGCTAAGCTAACTATGCTGCCTATAGCTACTAAAGCCAATATAAGTGCTCAGGAAGTGACCTCGCAATCCAATCTCTCTCATAAACAAAGTAATGATAAAATCCCATGCAACTTCAATACTCATCATCACTTGATACTTCAATGCAGAGGAGGGGTATTTCCCATCTATGACTTAAATAGAACCAGCGTTTTAAATATACTGGAGGACAAAACACAACTTGAGGACTTATGTTCCAATGACATAGCCCAAGTTGAGTTCATTAGAGAAGACGACACCTCCATTGTTAAACTTTGGATGTCGTCAGGGTTGATCAGGAACATGATTTGGAAGGCCAGAGACGACCTCTATCAATTAGGCTTTCTATTGACCCAACAATCTCAATGTTGCTTAGGCACCACTTCTCAGTTAAAGACTAAATGAATATGATCGCCATACTGGCAACTGGACAGTAGATCCCCTAAAAATAACCTGTTCTGGAGGCTCACTACAATCGTCACGAATGATAGAATTAATATCATCTAACTTAGCACAACCCTCTTCAAATTAACAACTAGATCAAGTTTCAGTGTGTAAATATACACTAGCCTCGTGGAACACCCGAAGTCACAAACATCTATCCACCACTATACTAAATCCCCTTAATTTCTACAATATTATAGCACTGCAGGATGTCTGGCTAACGTGCTTGCCGACATGGGACAACTATGTCCTATCCTTAATACCGGCAAAGACACAAAAAAAGGCAGGCCGATGGCATGGTTATTGGTAGGGTTAAGAGTCTCATCTGGACTGCAGGTTTCAGCGTGGGCATCACCAAATATGTTCCCGCAATTGGTTAAAATTCAAAATGCTCACATTAAAATTGCATTAATAATACCTACTGGAACCATGTAGCCATAAAAGATGAAGATTATTTGGATAGTTTTGAATCATTATTGGATCTAGTATCGATGATGTATCTATTGATTATACAATTATTGCAGGTGATTTAAATATCAAATGCTGCATGACGCCTGGCCTTAAACTATCAAAGATAGCAAGGCGCTGGTCCCGGCTTATGAACAACAGACAATTTGCCATGATTAATGGGTCAATGCCTGATGATATCCCTCCTAACCCCACTTGGCGGAGAGGAAATCAGACAAGCACAATAGACCACATATATGTAGATCGCAATGTATATACCATGACTAAAATAAATTCAGATAATACATCAAGAATATAGTGACCATGATATGTTGTCTTGGTCATGGATATGGCCCGCAAATGTAACCCTAACATCATCAGAATATTACACTAAATCGCTATCTATATCCAATGTGAGAAATCGCTTCAAATGGAATCTGCTTTCATTACAGAAATTAGAAGGCCTGATAGATTACCAAGTTGATATGATATTTCCGGAATTAACCTACGACCAGGGAAATTACGTGACAGCTATACAATTTTTTGCCTCTCCAATACGCCTCCAGGGCGCATATAAGCTAATTCACTCACATACACATGACCAGGCCATACAGAACATGAAAGCAAATTTAAGAGCGGACAAACGAGCCCTTAGAAATCTACCACTGGCAATACGAAAATGTCGCCTAACGACGCTGAAGACACAATATAAGAACTGGGTCAAATCCAAACAAGCAATTATGATACAAGCGGATGCTGAGCAGATGCAACGAGCCTTAGCATCTAAAAATGCAGCCCTTACATGGGGGCTACTTAACAAGGCGAACAGCACTAGCCAGACTCTTGTTCAAATAAACACAGTCCCATAAGAAACTTGGGTTAACTTCTATAAAACTATATATGCAGCAACGCCTTTAGTTAATATAAACCATGCAAATACATTGATGAAGTTGAGGACATTAACTTTACGGGTGATGACATAATTTTTCTCATATTGTTACAAAGTTTCCGGTCGTGCAGATATGAATACCTCCGTCCCCAAGTACCACACAGGCAATTTAGGAACACTGCCTGTGCAGTCCTTGAGGCCACAGGTGTGGTGGTTCGTCGATTCTGGAGTCAGGAACTGCCGGAAGGACCCTTTGAGCGCTGTAAGGCAAGGAGGGATTAAGTACAGGGCTGAATGCAATATTACAGGATATACTAGAAATAGTAACTAAACGTTCTTACCTATGTGTACTGTAGGCCCACCCAGAAAGGAAGGAGAGTGACTGGACCTGAGCCTGGGTTCAGATGGGCTTCCCACAAACTCTGGTATGGTGATGGTAAGCACTGGTGTTTAGAGTGCTTGACCAGGCGAACGCCTAGTGAGAGACCGTAGGCCCAGGTGACAAGGAAACAAATCGTGGTCCGTGGAGAAATCCGTTAGTCAGGCCGTGGTCGAGTAACCATGAGTTTCAGAACTAATCAAGGCAAGTTCAGGGTTTAGAGAGAGCAATCCGTTAGGCAAACCGTTGTCGAGTGACCAAGAGTTCCGGTGATATTCAAGGAAAGTTCAGGGCTTAGAGAGAGCAATCCGTTAGGCAGACCGTTGTCGAGTGACCAAGAGTTCCGGTGATATTCAAGGCAAGTTCAGGGCGTAGAGAGAGCAATTCGTTAGGCAGACCGTTGTCGAGTGACCAAATCCTGGTAAGTACAAAGCGTCGCAATATCCGAGAGAAAAACCAGCTGTGAAGCAACGTTTCTGTGTTTCCGAATGCATTTGAACCAATGGAAAAGTCACGTGATGTTCAACAGGGAAACGTTGAGGCGTGGGGTCGTCACGTGATACCGATTGCGTTTGGTCTCCTCACGTGACGATTAGGTCCACACGAGCAACGGTGCCTCCGGCCAAACGGGAACCTCCAATTACATTGCCAACGGAGAGAAGGGCGATAGACACCTAGCCTGCCATGGCGCCCCCTGACATGACGGGCGCAATGGTGCCGCCTCGTCTGCACGCCCGGAAGTAAGCATCGGGAGCTACGTAATGTAGGAGTTGTGGGCGTGCGGAAACGTGCGCCTGTGGGAATCATAGTAGTTCGTAAGGTAGGAGACGTGGAAGATGTAACAGAGTCCCCCCTCAAAGGCCCACGACCTCGTGGGCAGGAGGGATGGTCCCTATGAAAGCATGCAACAAGAAGCAGGCCTGGAGGTCCTGAGAGGAAACCCAAGAGCGCTCCTCCGGACCGTAACCCAGCCAGTCCACGAGGTATTGGAGCCGACCCCTGTGCAGACGGGAACCCAAAATGGCACTGACCTCAAAGACATCGGGTGCGGAGACCGCGACAGGAGCAGATGGAGTATGGACACGGGTAGGGGCAAGGTATGGTTTGAGGAGGGAAGTATGAAAAACCGGGTGTATAAGCCAAGCTGATGGAATAGAAAGGCGCAAAGCTACAGGGTTCAGGATTTTAGTAATTCTGTAGGGGCCGACAAAGCGGGGCAGAAGTTTGCGACAGCCCGGGATGTGTAGATGGCGAGTCGACAACCAAACACGGTCCCCTACATGATACACAGGTGCTACCGCTCGCTTCCTGTCCGCCTTCTTTTTCATAGCTGTCTGTGCCTCACGGGCACAGGCAGTAGCAGCAGGAGTGGCAGAAGGAAAGTCAGGAAGTGGAAGGGTGCGTGGGTGTTGGCCATACATGGAATAGAAAGGAGAAAAGCCAGTTGCCGAGTGCCATGCATTATTGTAGGCAAATTCAGCGAGATGGAGCAGATCGAACCAGGAGTCTTGATACTGGAGGGTCAGGCAGCGCAAAAACTGTTCTAGAGCCTGATTCACCCTTTCCGTCTGTCCATCGCTTTCCGGGTGATAGGCTGAGGAGAAGCGGGCATCGATACCCAGGAGTTTGGTCAGAGAGCGCCAAAAACAGGACGTGAATTGCGATCCACAGTCCGATATGATGACTTGTGGGAGGCCGAAAAGACCTGTATGCCAGTACAGGGAATGAAACGGGCCATTTTAGTATAGGAATCAACGATGACCCAGATGGTATCATACCCTCGTCTGCGGGGTAAGTCTGTGATAAGGTCCATAGAGACCGTGTGCCATGGTTTGGGGGGAACGGGCAGAGGTTGGAGCAAACCCAAAGGACGTCCCCTGCGTGATTTAAATTGGGCGCAGATTGCACAGGTGTTTACGTAGTTCGCTACATCCCTTCTCATTGATGGCCATAAACACCAACGTTGTAGTAACTCCAAAGTACGTTGTTGCCCTCAATGCCCGTTGATGGCAGCATCATGAGACCAGGCAAGTGCCTGATTGCGTACATCGCTAGTGGGAAGGAATAATTTCCCTTGAATAAATGGCAGTCCCTCCTGAAGTGTAATGTCTCATTCAGTGAGTACATGCGGGTGTTGATAGGCCCAATTTTTGATAGTGGTAAGCATGGTTGGGGACCGTGTACATAGGCAGACGACATGGCCCCCTCCCAATAATGTGTCCGGGAATGTAGAAAGTGATACCCCCCCCAGGAGAACGTGAAAGCGCATCTGCTTTACCATGAGCCAGAGCTGGCCTATGCTTCACCACAAAATCAAATGCAGCGAAGAATAAATGCCAACGCACCTGCCTGCTGTTCACACATTTCAGAGAGGCAAGATCCTGCAGGTTTATATGATCCGTGTACACCACTGTTTGATGCTTTGCCCCCATGAGATGGTGACGCCAGGTTTGAAGTGCATCCTTAATGGCTAATAGTTCCTTTTCTGTTACGGTATAATGGGACTCGGCTGCCGAGAATTTCCGTGAATGATAAGCTATAGGATGCAAGAGCCCAGTAGCAAAACAAGGTTGAGAAAGTATAGCACCTAGCGCGAAAGAGGAGGCATCCGCCTCTAAAACAAACGGGATTTCCGGGTCAGGGTGTTGTAGCACAGGGGCAGAAACAAACCTGGATTTGAGTGCCTCGAACGCCCTTTGATGTTTGGGCGTCCAGATGAAGGGGACATGAGGACTGGTGAGGGCGGTCAGGGGAGAAACGATGGCAGAAAAACCGGCGATGAATCGCCTGTAAAAGTTGGCAAAGCCGAGAAACGATTGGAGCTGTTTGAGGTTGACGGGGGTAGGCCACTCCGTGATTGCACGTACTTTCGTCTGATTCATGGACAACCCACCTGGTGTAATGTGAAAACCCAGGAACTCTACTTCTTTGGAATGAAACAAACACTTTTCGGGTTTGGCGAACAAGGCGTTTCTTTTGAGGCGAGAGAGGACTTCTCTTACATGCCCGATATGGTCTTCCAGAGAGGATGAGAAGATCAGGATGTCGTCTAAATAGACCACCACGAATACATCAAGGATGTCAGAGAATACATCATTGATGAAGCGTTGGAATGTTGCAGGAGCGTTACAGAGCCCAAAGGGCATCACGGTGTACTCAAATAACCCCTGTCGAGAACAAAAGGCCGTTTTCCACTCGTCCCCACGCCGCATGCGGATCAGATTGTACGCCCCTCTCAGGTCCAACTTGGTAAAGATAGAGGCGCTCGTTAACTTATCTAACAGCGTAGAGATGAGTGGAATAGGATACCTGTTCTTAATGGTGATGGCATTCAACCGTCTATAGTCCACGCACGGGCGTAGATCGCCTTCCTTCTTTGGCACAAAGAATATAGGGCTAGCAGCCAGGGAACAGGAGGGACGGATATGACCTAGACGCAGAGCTTGCTGTATGTAATCCTTCAGGGCTTGTTTCTTGGAATGTGACAACGAGTAGATCCTACCCTTTGGTATGGGGGCATCCAGAATGAGGTCAATAGGGCAATCGTAGGCCCTATGCGGAGGCAAACCCTCCGCGGATGCCTTATCGAAAACCATGTGGAAATCTTGGTACTCAACAGGGATGCTAGCCGTGATGGCCCCTACGGTATGTAGCGTGGCAGCCTCCGCTGTGTCATCAATGAGTCAGGAGGAGGCCATGGCGCCAAGAATCGTGGCAGGAGAGACAAGGGAGTCTGATTCTATCAGGCAATAATGTTGACATACCTCTGACTCAAACGATACGTGTCCTGTTCCCCAATTGATCAAAGGGTTATGTTGTCTCAACCAGGGAATACCCAGAATGATAACGAACTGCGGTGTGGTGATGAGATCGAATGACAGGATCTCCTTATGTGTGCCTTGTATCACAACCTCAAGAGGGGCCGTTTGATGTTTGATCGGGCCAGAAGTCAGGGACGTGCCACCGACTGCTTGTACGGGCTCAGGATGTTCCTTTTTGATTAGCGGCAAGTTAAGACTATGGGCTAAAGCAATGTCCATGAAGCAGGCACTGGCCCCTGAATCGATCACAGGATAGACAGTGTGTGTGATCTCCCTGGTTGGTTTTAATAAGGCCTGCACTACTATGGGTCTGATTGGACCAAAGGCGGGTTCAGCGGGGGTCAATGAAGGGCTCGCCGGTGCCCCCTCTCTCATGGGCGAGCCTTCTGAAAAAACAGAGTCTTGTTTCTGGGTCGTCGAGGGCATTCGTTTACGTAGTGCCCGTTGAGTCTGCAATAAAAGCAGGCGTTATCAGTCCTCCAACGTTCCCGTTCAGTCGGTGTTATTGGACTGCGGATCCCGTCTATTTGCATGGGTTCGGAACTGGTAGATGGAGGTGCCGGGGAAGAGTGACTAGTGAATGCCGTTTCTGCCTTCCGCTCCGATCTGCGGGCGTCCAACTGTAGTGTGAGATCAACTAGATCCGAAAAGACAGAAGGCAGAGCAGGAACCACCGACAGAGCGTCTTTCATGGCATTACACAAGCCTCAGTAGAAAACGATCGCCTTTTTCTCCTCTGGCCAGGAGGTTTCTGCGGCCAATTGGTTGAAGCGGGTGATATATTCTATCAGTGTTAGCCTACCCTGTGCGAGGTCAAGTAATTCCAGGTCCCGTGACTGGGCCTTGTAACGGGTATCAAATACCTTTGCCATTTCTGCGACCAGCAGATCGAAATCGCATAAGGCAGGGTGGTCGTTCTCCAATAATGGATTCGCCCAAGTGGCAGCTACCCCGGACAAATGAGACAGAAGGAAGGTGGCCTTAGTGACAGAGTCGGGAAAAGCCTGGGGTTTGCATAAGAAATGTAGTTTACACTGATTTATAAAGGTGCGATATTTCCGGGGTTCACCCTGGAAGCGTTCTGGGGCAGCAAGAGGGGGAGTCATCGGGAGCAGTGCCGGAGTAGGAACGGGGGCTGAATTCGGGGTAGGCTGGGCTGGAGAGGCAGGACCAGTTTCGTCATCATCACCGGGCAAGGGAAAACGTGTACTGTGGAGGGCATCAAGACGGTGGTGAATGGCGGTTGTGGCAGTGGCCATGTCGGTCCTAAGGGCCTCTAGGGCCTGCATTAACGCTGTCACTGGGTCCCCGGTGGAGGCATTCATAGTCTGGACGAACCGGGAAGGCTTCACAGTCTGTTACAAAGTTGCCAGTCGTGCAGATATGAATACCTCCGTCCCCAAGTACCACACAGGCAATTTAGGAACACTGCGTGTGCAGTCCTTGAGGCCACAGGTGTGGTAATTCGTCGAGTCTGGAGTCAGGAACTGCCGGAAGGACCCTTTGAGCGCTGTATGGTCGAGTAACCATGAGTTTCAGAACTAATCAAGGCAAGTTCAGGGTTTAGAGAGAGCAATCCGTTAGGCAAACCGTTGTCGAGTGACCAAGAGTTCCGGTGATATTTAGGGCAAGTTCAGGGCGTAGAGAGAGCAATCCGTTAGGCAGATCGTTGTCGAGTGACCAAGAGTTCCGGTGATATTCAAGGCAAGTTCAGGGCGTAGAGAGAGCAATCTGTTAGGCAGACCGTTATCGAGTGACCAAATCCTGGTAAGTACAAAGCGTCGCAATATCCGAGAGAAAAACCAGCTGTGAAGCAAGGTTTCTGTGTTTCCGAACGCATTTGAACCAATGGAAAAGTCACGTGATGTTCAACAGGGAAACGTTGAGGCGTGGGGTCATCACGTGATACCGATTGCGTTTGGTCTCCTCACATGACGATCAGGTCCACAGGAGCAACGGTGACTCCGGCCAAACGGGAACCTCCAATTACATTGCCAACGGAGAGAAGGGCGATAGACACCAAGCCTGCCATGGCGCCCCCTGACATGACGGGCGCAATGGTGCCGCCTCGTCTGCACGCCCGGAGGTAAGCATCGGGAGCTACGTAATGTGGGAGTTGTGGGCGTGCGGAAACGTGCGCCTGTGGGAATCTTAGTAGTTCGTAAGGTAGGAGACGTGGAAGATGTAACACATATCAAAATTGAGCTCATCTAGGGCTCCTAGCCGGGTTCGGCTGTCAAATGCAATGTTGAAATTGCATCCCGAGGCATGGGCTAGGATTTTATATATCATATTCCCTAGAGTGGAACATACTCGCCAAATTAATTCCTCGTGGATGGAATCCATTATTATCCCAATATACAAAAAGGGCAATCGACAATTGCCAGAGAATTATCGCACAATAGCGTTACTTGACGCACCCGTAAAGTTTTTTGCACCTATAATTCTAGAGAAATTTAATAAATGGACTTTACAGTCCGGCCATAGGGATCCTTTCCAGACTGGCTTTTTGCCCGGGTTAGGAACAACAGTCAATCTCTATGCGCTCAATGCCATTAAAGCTCATGAGAAGGAGATGAAACAATCTGTCTACTTGGCATGTGTCGATTTTCAAGCTGCATTCGACTCAGTCTCTAGAGAGATCTTAAAGACCAAACTAAAGGAAGCAGTTTATCCACCCTATTTGCAATACTGGATAATTCAATTTCACACAGACACGACAATTCAGATACGTGTGAAATTAGATCGACGGCTCTCCGTCCCAATTTCAACTTTTAGAGGGTTAAAACAAGGATGCCTTTTAGCTTTGGCACTTTTTTACTTTTTTATATTTGACATGGGAAAGTATTTTATCAATATTGTATCTGACCCTCTGTAATTGGGATGGCATGTGGTGACTTGGTTGTTTTATGCCGATGACTTGATCCTGATGGCTAAAATCCCAAGAGGACTGCATATCCTACTACCTCAGCTAGGCAAATATACTGAGCTAAATCAGTTAAAGGTGAATATCACTAAATCAAAGGTGCTAACAATTGTAAATGGACAACGCATTAAGCAAACTTCATTTGAGTGGATCTTCCAGGGCAAATCCCTAGAAATTGTGGATGACTATAAATATTTGGGGCTAAATACCAATAATCATGTAGGTGACCGGAGGGGAGTGGCTAACTAGCCATGGAGTAGGACGTGTTTTCCTCGCTAGCTCCTGCAGATTCAGAACAAATCCGCATTTATAGATGCTTAATAAAGCCTTGGATCTCTACAACTGAAGACATGGACATTGGAAGGTGTACTGCACAAGCACTGAGGTTTGCAGGGGCATTGGAACTGAGATCTACAAGTTATAGAACCTTGCGTGATGCGGGCACGAACAGACAGAACAGACTACAAAGGGCCCGCCTAATATAACGGCGTACATGGAAGATTTCTGCCTGGGACCGCGCGGCGGATGGGCTGCAACAGTGAACCGCACGACACGCTCACATTAGAAGCGCTGACTTTGCACCCGCCTCGCCAGAACAGAGGTTGCTGCAGGCAACGGTAACGGCGGTACCCTGGGACGAAAAGAAGCTCATCTGGGAGCAGCCGAAAGAGACCCCGAACAGTTTGTGGACACGGCGGGGAGGTATTATAGATACTCTGCCCTTCGTGGGCATGGAGGATCTGGTGCTGAATGAGCACATCGGAGGAGGCATACAGGTATAAAGCCCACATTCAAAGCTGTTGTGAACAGAGACACGCTGCACGGATGTGCGAAACATCACCAGCTGGCCACTGAATAGATACAAGGCGAGAGACACGCCAGTGGAGTAGTATGCGAAGACCCGAATGAGCGGACTGCGCTCTGTGGAGGTAATGGGTGTTCACAGCTGCTTATAGAATAAACAAAACTGACATGGCAATCGGTGAGATACATTATATCTAGCACGCGAGTGCCGCGCGAGAGCAGGATGAACTGTTGGAATGTTGAGGTGCTTAATTGAGGGCAACGCGAGCTGGCAAGATCATAATGACATCAAATGAAGAAGCAGGCCTGCAGTGTGGAGCACATGAGCGAGGCCACTGGCATCACTGAAGTGGGGTCTGTGAGTAATGCATGACAAAAGTGGTGCCTTGCTGATGATGAATGGCGTGAGCCACGGACATTAAAGAAAACTCAGCACTCTTGAAGGGACCCAGTGGCCAGCACAGACGCAGAACTGAACATTGACGTTCAAGCTCCAGCCCCAATGAAAACTCGCCAACCAAAAGTGATGTTCGGGGCCCGGTGGACACCTAGATCTGCATGTGTTACCGTAGGGGCGAGTGACCCCCGTGACAAGGTGGATCACGAGAACACCAGCATACGCGAGAAAGGACAGGCCTGGGCGCACGTCCCCCAAAACGAGAAGGAGCGCCCAGAATAGCAAGGAGCACCAGGGGTTGGGATGGTAGCTGACTTGCGGCCCTTATACAAGTGGAAATGGCAACCAAATTGCCCAAAGTCAGAGGGAAACAATCTACCATGGAGGAGTTTGCCAAATTACCACTGGACGCCATAGCTGAACTAAAGACATCATGGGAAAGTAAGATGAACACAGCCATATCGGTCTTAAGGACCGTGCTGGAGTCTAAAATTGATGCAGTGAGCATAGATGTGAACTTATTGCGACAAGATGTACGATCATTGGCAGAGCGCACAGCGACCCAGGAAAAAGAGGTGAAAGAAAACACAAGCACATGCACGACTAATGTAAAAGAAGTTCACGTGTTGCAACAACAGACGTGCAACTTAGAGAATAGAGCCGAAGATGCGGAAGGACGGGCTCGTAGAAACAACGTGCACATAGTGGGGCTTCCGAAAGGCCAGGAAGGGTCTGACCCGACGAACTATGTCGAAAACATGTTGTTGCAAGAGATCTCGGGTGGAATGCTAAGCCAAGGATTTGCAGTGGAGAGGGCGCATAGGGCCCAGTCAAGAAGGCCGACACTGGGAGCTCCACCGCGGCCTATCATTGCCAAGATGTTTAAACTATAAAGACAGGGAGAAGGTCCTGGAACCCTTCCGGAAAGGGGGAACGATCAGCAGAGCATCAGCAACCATCACCGAGTACCCGGACTACACACTCTTGGTGCAGAGGCAATGCCTGAATTATGTGGCATTGAAAGGAGGATGCAGGAGGCAGGATACAAATACATGCTGCTGTATCCGGCGAAAATGAAGGTGCTCCTGAAGAATAAAGCTCTGTTCTTCGCAACACCGGAGGATTTGACCGCATGGCTAGACTCAAGGGACTGTGCGACGGGAGCAGATGACCAGAAGGAGAGCGCGACAGAGAAATGAACCGGAGCCTTGCATGTGCAGCACTGATGTATGAGATGCCTTTTGGGAGATAAGTATGGCACAAATAGGGACACTGGGATTGGATTATAGTAGATTGCACAAGAGATCAATGGGTTAATTTATATGGTCCTGTACTATAAAGCGCAGTCAGCGCATAGCAGGAGGCACAATACCAAGAGACACGCTACCAACCCCCTGGGGTAGTTTAGTTGGGATACTGTTAGGGCGGTATCCCCCTGCTGTGTACCGAGTATCGGTCATACCGAGAAAAGGGCTAGATGCGGGGTAGCCTGAGATCCAGGAATGGAGCTGGGCAACAAGTTTGGAGAGTTAGAAGGGGATTAGGAGGTGGGCAACAGGGGGAAGGGATGGGGAGTTTGAGGGGTTGTTCAGGGGACGAGCTTACACCTATATGTCATTACGCATAGAGCAAAGGATGAGGGAGGTGAGGGGGGAATAGGATACGGATAGGATGGGAGACCTGAACATAGCAACCTGCAATGTCATGGGGCTCAATAGTTATTTGAAGAGAAATAAGATCATGATGTATTTGTAACGACAAAGAATTGATATCGCCCTACTGCAGGAAACCCACCTTACGAAAGAGAGGCAGGATGTAGTGGGAAAGAAATGGAGAGGCACCACCATAGGGGCGACATACTCAGCAAACACCAGAGGAGTCATTACTTGGATAGCACCAGATGTCCCCTTTAAGCTGTTACAGACCACAGTAGAGTCTAACGGGAGGATGGTACTGATAAAAGGATTGGTGGAAAACAGGGAGTTGAGTATTATCAACACATACGCCCCCAATGAAGACACAGTGGGCTACTTCCAGACCAGAGCACGGTTACCGACATGGGGACTTAGGGCAGAAGCCTTGAGAGATTCAATCTTTAGGGAGGACCTGAAAAAAGAGATAGTAGAATATTTTGAACATAACACGGGAAAAGTGGAATCGGCCGGCACACTATGGGAAGCATTTAAAGTGGTGGTACGGGGAGCGGCTATATCTAAATCCAAAGGGCTACAAGATGAGATCACTAGAGAGTTACATGCAGCGGAGAAGAAACCGGAAGGAACGATGCACAAGAGAGCGCACTCCCTGGAAGAGGTCAGGGCTATTTGCAGGTTACAGCAAGATTGTGAGGCACTCTGGGGTAGATTGGTAACCTAAATTACAAAAAGTACGTACAAAGACAACATGCGGGGGGAGATAAGCTGGGCAGGCTGCTGGCCTGGTTGTACAAAAGTGATACGCCTAGGCAACCAATTAGGTTAATTAGAGACAATAATGGGCATATACTAGACACTCAAAAAGAAGTGAACGATGGCTTCGTAGAGTTTTACCAGCAACTATTTTACAAAACATAAGGCGGAACTGCTCTCCCTGATGCTGGCAATGCTAAACGAAGCATTGGAAAAAGGAGTCTTGCCGGACTCTCTGAGGGAGGCGGTCATAGTTCTGCTCCTTAAGACCAACAAATCCAGCACAGATTGTGGGTCGTACAGACCTCTCTCCTTGCTGAACCAAGACGGCAACATATTAACTGCAATGCTGGCGAACAGGTTAAGACCGGCCATCAATAAACTCATACACCCAGATCAGATGGGGAACGTCTCGCATAGGAGCATATCTGATAACCTTAGGAGGCTCCATTATATCATAGAACAAACTAAGGAGGACACACACGAGATGGCAATAGTATCATTGGATGCGGTGAAGGCCTTCAACTCTGTCAAATGGCAATGGCTGATGGCAGCCCTAAAAGGCTATGGGATGGGGCCGATATACTTGAGGTGGGTGCATTTGCTGTATAGCGCGCCACTGGCCCGAGTCAAGACGGGCACAATAATTTCTGATCGATGGCAACTTGGCAGGGGCACCAGACAGGGATGTCCGCAGTCCCTGATGCTGTTTATCCTGCTCTAGAACCCCTAGCGATATATCTAAGGCTGTCAGGGTTCCATTAGATGTTTCTTTGTCTAATCATAGAGCGGTCCCGCACAGGAACAAACATTCCAGAATCCACAGTAGTGCAAACAGTTTTCATTCCAAAGCGGGACTCTCTTTAGCTCCTCGGAACCATGGTTTGTCTTTTTCCCCGCTCCCTTTCAGGGAACGCTATGGTTTGCCTTGGCGCCCTTTGCACTCACGTAGGTGTTCAGGCCTACGACGCAGTGTTATGCGTGCGGTGAGCTGACCGGTATTTTTTTTTTTCAAATTTAATTTTTATTGGTTTTAACATCAGAAGTGAACGTCTGGGTGGGTACATATTTAAGCATACTTAGTTACATCACAAGATTACTGCGTTCCACCCTCACAATATTCTAACAGTAAGTACATGTCCCATTCTAATGGACAAACATTTTAAGTTTTGCGCGTCCCTCCCCCCTCTTCAGGGTATTAACAGCAATACCGATTGTCCTCTGTTCTAGCTTTTTGTCCATCATTTTCCGCATGAGAATCTGCGTCCAGATGTGATGGCGTCCGAGTTGGACCAGGTGCGTGCAGCCGGTCTACTGTCAGACCACTTGTGGGGGTCGTAACCGCACGACCCCAACCGCGAATAAAATCTTTATAACATTGTGAGCCCCCCCAATTCTTTGAACATCAACTTAAATAACATCTTAACAAGCAACAACAACTATTATTGCAAAATAGTAATTAAAATGATACATGCAGTTTCGTGGTTCATTGTCCACCGACAGGTCTTCCTCGTAGCTCTGATGGCCAGTTCGTGATGAGCCAGGCATAGCAGCCATGACGTGCCGGATTCCTGTTTACTGATGTGTTTCTGGCCCATAGTATCCGAATGGACATCGCCGAGATGAGGAACCTTTGTGTAGCGCATCATTTGTTACTGTCCGGTGTATCATTGGGCCATCTGTACTTCCGGGATCCTTTAACTTTTTTCCTCTTAGGGCCCAGTGGTCCCCATTTCACACTATCTTGTGTTGGTTCGCCTTTTGTCCCTTCGTTTGGGCTAGCGCCGAGGAGGTCTACGATGCAGTCTCGAATTTCGTCCTCAGAGCGGAGTATTATCCTCCTGCTTCCGTGCTCGAACGTGCGGGAGAAGGGGTACCCCCACCTGTATCTCACGCCCTGATCCTTGAGCCATTTTGTTAGGGGGCTACAGAGACGTCACAAGGACAGGGTGAGCAAGGTAAGTCCTGGTAAATGGGTATTTGGGCTCCGCCGAGTGTAAGGGTGCCACCTGACCTGGCCTTCGCCAGTATCCTTGTTCTGTCTTGGTATTTGTGAAATCTGGCTAGGACCGATCTCAGACCACCTGGCGGGCCACCAGCTCCATGTATTCTTTCTATTGTGAGTTCTTACTCTTCTATCCTCCTGGTAACTGTTACCAGGAGGATAGAAGAGTAAGAAAAAGGAAGAACCAAACTGAGTCGGGCTCACCTTCCAACACTATAGCTGTCCATGTGTTTTTTACCATCCTCACCAACCTGGAATAAGGTTCCCTGTTGCAGACCAGTGTTTTGTCAAATTCCATAACCTTCCCATCCTGTCACATATCCCCAACCATTGAAATGCCATTCGGTTCCCAATGTCTGCGAATAATCTTCTGTAGTTGGTCATCCACAACCTCCAATGTCACCAACGGTATCTGTGGGGACCACGGGCTGAGTTCTCCATAGCCTGGCAAGCTCTCTGCCATATCTTCCCTCCTATTCTCAACATTCCAGTGCATCCCTCCTGCCGTGCCTTTGGCAACCAAATCCATTCTTCCAGAAAGAACGGGGCGCAATCAGCCGTCAGTAGTCTAGACTCCGGTGTCGGGTCGTCTGACGGCCACCTGGCGACGTACTGCAGTTGACTGGCCAGGTAATACACCTCAACATCTGGCAACGTAATGCCCCCCTTGTCATATGTGTTCTGCAATTTCCACAGTGCTATCCTATTTCTAGTGTTGTGCCATATAAATCCCCTGCACAGGCTGTTGAGCTTAACAAAGAATCGCTTGGGTATTATGCAAGGTATGTTCCCGAAGAAGTTTAACAGCCTAGGCAACACCACCATTTTTAGTAATGCCACACTTCCCATCATGGTCAAGGGGAGTTTGGCCCCGAACTTCATACTGCGTTCAATTTGGTCACTGACTGCTCCGTGTTGTGTTTATGTTCGATCTCAGTGTATGATATATATCCACCCCCAAGTATCTAAAGGTCTCAGTTTCCCATTGTATTTGGAGTATCCGTATTTGGAGTATCGGTAGCTCTACTTGTGTCCATTTATATCTACCTAGGGGAAACATGCATGACTTCTTGGGATTCACTGTAATTCCGGAAAATTATGCATATCTGTCCATCACTTCTAATATATTCCAGGTTCTCCTCAGGGTATCTCAGATATAGCAACATCATCGGCATAGATTGAAATCAGATGTAGCCCCCCCTTCGTAGGGATCCCCGCTTCTGTATACTGATGCCTTTGTTAGAGCCCAAGGGCTAAATCCAGTAGGGGTGGCTTGACACGTCGTGACGCAATTGAGTCTTTCAAGCGGCTAGGATTCTGATGATGTCATGTATGGTCTGTTTGAGGTCCGCCTCTGTTTCGCCTTCCCGTTCCGGAATTCTGAAAAAACGTAGGTTGTTTCGCCTCTCTCTGTTTTCTAAGTCAACGATCTTCTGATGGATTACTTCCTCCTTTTTCTCTATGTTGCGCATTCTGAGGTCCAGTTGAGTTTCCAGTGTATCTATCGATGCTTGATTATTCTCGGCGCCCTCCAGTCGCTCCTCAATGTTATCGACCCTCTGGGTCATCTTGTCAAGTTTGCTGCCTAAGTTCGCCCCCATATTTCTGATTTCGCTCAGAAGAGCGGCTATGTCCCCCTTGGTAGCTGCTGCTCCCTTTCCCGAGGGTTCCTTTGACATTTAGCAGTTTATATCCAGGTCGGAATGGGATGTTGTGTAGGCGTATCTGGCTAATTTGCTTTTGGTGCTCATACGCTGCTTTGGTGCGAGGAGGCACATGTCCCAGGAGTGGGGGCCCAACCCTCTGCACCGATGTGGTGTATCAATTCTGAAGTGTGTTATAGAACGGTGTCCAGAGTGTTATGGTGGGAGGAGGCACACGCATTCTGGGGTCTACTGCGATGTCGGAGGTGATCCAGTATCGCTGCAGGTCCGTATGAGGGCCCGATGGGGTGGTGTGGAGGCAGGCTCAGTGGCGGGGGTCCAGCTTCTAGCAAAAGTTCAGGGGGAAACCAAGATGAGTGTTCGGATTCTTTCTGCTGTTAGTCAACTTGTGGCCCTCATGAAGGGCAGCAGATCAGTGATTTTGCCAAGGGGGGCACTCGTCCTAATGATGGAGGCAGAACCCTCTGCGTCGCCCTCTGGTCAGCTGATCAGCTGACCGGTATTTAAGTCCCGCCCCACGCACGGCGGTGCTTCTGAATTTATATATTTTCTAAACTACGCATCTTGTTACCTTGTCTTCTGGCTCCTTGAATCCCTGGTCTTCTTTGTGACTTCCCTGCATTGTTCTTGTCTTTGCCTTCGTCTTACCTGCTCATTGCCTGACCCGGATAGACCGCGGACTGCCTTCGTCTCATCCCTCAAGTCTTACCTGCTCATTGCCAGACTTGGAACAACCACAGACTACATTTGCCTCATTCCTCAAGTCTTACCCGCTCATTGCTAGACCCGAAACGGCCACGGACTGCATTCGCCTCATCCCTGACGTCTTACCTGATTATTGCCATCCTCAGAACATCCACGGACTGCCTTGTCTCATTACTCACATCTTACCTGTTGCCAAGACCTAAGTCTCTCAGATTGATCCAACTACAATCAGTGCTATGTCTTCCTTCTTTTACCTCCCAAAGACTTTATCTCACCGCCCAAAGACTTTAAAGAACAGATAGGACTTACGCGCATCGGCGCAAGGATCAAAGGACTTTAGCGCAACAGCGCAAGGATCAATAGACTACTTAGGCGTCCTTGTGCCAGAGGGAATAGGAAACGGGAAATAGGAAATGGGCCTCATTACGAGTCCGGCGGTAACCAGGCAGTTTTACCGCCTCGGTTACCGCCGGACTCGTATTACCATTCCGCCTCTGTGACTCCTGGAAATACCAGGGCATTACGACCCTGGTGTCCCGGGAATTCCGGAGGCGGAATTCGGTAAATCCCCATTCCCATTGAGTCCTATAGGACTCAATGGGAATGGGAAAGTGGAAACACCGGCACCATCTCGTGATGGTGCCGGTGTTTCCACGTCCGCCTGGAGGCGGGTGGTGTTAAAACCGCCAGGTCAGACCTGGCGGGACCATCACCTCCCGCCTGCAGGACCCAGGATCGGGCGGTCCGGAATTAACAGTGGCGGCGGGTTTACCGCCACTGTTAATTCCGGACCGCCCGACCTGTAATGAGGCCCATTGTGTTTCCAGGACTACCACTTCATTCTCCAAATTACATCTGCTGCATCTACCCAGACCATTCAATTGGTAAGCACAAACAGTTTGGTTCTTCCTTTTTCTTACTCTTCTGTCCTCCTGGTAACAGTTACCTTTCTTCTTTCAGGATACTCACCAATCTAACTTGGAACTATTCAGTCCCATTCTGATTTTCTTGCTTGTGAGTATCAGTTATTCACCTTGTTTTGAGATTGTATTGCCTTAAGCCAAATGTTAATACTTGGTTAATTTTTCTTGCAGCCAGCTGTCTGAGTACCAGGGTGTACCATTATTTTCGGGCAATACTCACCTCAATCTGTCCTTTTGTACTCTTGAGAGGTAAATTGTCAGAAAGGCTCAATTGCATCACAATGTGTCAAGCCAACACTACTGGATTTAGCCCTTGGGCTCTAACATATTCAGAAGCCTTCAAAATGGAAGAAGCCGCTGATCATTTAGCGGCTTTATCCAAAGTGGTAGCTGACCTCAGAGCCGGTATGACAGCAGCACATGATGCTACTCAACGTCGTATCAATGAGTTACATGCTGGCTTGCAGTCAGGAGCTGGAGCACCTAGTCCTGGAGAGGATTCAGCTTCAGGAAGGGCTCAATCGAGAACTGAGTCAAGTCCTGTCTACATGGCAGCACAGTTTCCATTGTCTCCTCCAGAAAGGTTCCTAGGGGAGCCGAAGACCTTTCGAACATTCATTAATCAGTGCCGTTTACATTTCCGTGTAGGCCTGCCTCCTTTCCGGATGCTACTACAAAAGTGGCTTTTGTTTTGTCTAACCTTAGGGGTACTGCTGCAGTATGGGCAGTATTCCCTGCTGGAACAGAGTAGCCTGCTCCTGTATGATTGTGAGGCACTGATTACGGCTATGACCCATGTTTTTGATACCAGATATAAATCACAGGCAACAGACCTGGAATTGCTTTCTTTACAACAAAAAGACAAATCTTTTTTGGAGTACTTGGCCAAATTTAACCAGCTAGTTGCAGAAAATAATTGGCCAGATGAAAAGAAAGCTGCTTTGTTCTATAAAGGTGTTTCGGAAAGTTTGAAGGATGTTCTAGCAACGGTACCGGTTGTGCCTATTGGTTTCCCAGAACTAGTTGAACTTGTGTTACAAATTGACGCCCGCAAGGCAGAACGAAAGGATGAACAACGAACCAACCCGGCTGTTCCGCCTGTGTTAACACTTGCTTCAACCTCCAAACCAATGCAGATTGGTGCCATTCGAGGTCCACTCACTCCCTCGGAAAGGGAGCTCCGAAGGACCATACATTTATGTTTCTATTGTGGTTCGTCTGGTCATTTTTTGAAACTTTGTCCCAAGAAACCTAAGAAGGCGGGAAACGCCAAAGCTCGACAATAGACGGGGTCCCTTTGTCGAGTCAAGTTGTCATGGACCCCAGATCCTTGGTTCCTTTCTCTGTCTTGGCTACTTTGTCTTCTACATCTGAGACAACCTGGTCTGTTGAACCCATGCTTGATTCAGGTGCAACTAGAAATTATGTGGATGCACAATTTGCATGTGATCATTCCATTCCATTGATTTCCAAGAAAACACCAGAGTTAGTTAATGCAGTGGACGGTACAGCGCTGATTTCTGGTTTGGTGACGGAACAAACCATTGAACTTGTGTTATCAATTGGTGACAATCTGTCATGAACTTCAGATCACGCCCCTTTTGGACCTCCTGATCCTTGTCTCAATGGGGCTTACATTCCGTACTGCTTCCAACATGGCCGTCCAGCGCTAAAGCCCTTGCTCGCTCCATGCGCTGAACGCGGCGTGATCTATTTATAGACCACCCCTTCCGCGGCTCTGCGCATCTCAATGCTATTGTAGAGTAGCCTCAGATGTGTGGTATTGTTTCCTTGTCCCAGTGCTATTATCCGCTCCTGACCCTTTCCCCCTTCCGAGCATTACTAGATTTTCCCAGACTCCCGGACTCCTGGACTCCGCGCTCCCGGAACTAAACGCAACCTGGAACCAGACGAGACTCGAGCAGCGCTGTTCAAGACCAGGAGCGTTCGCAAGAAGGCAGCGATCGAAGACACAGGCAAACACCGTACCCAGGTTAGAAGGGGGGAACTCCTTGACACAATCATTCAGAGATCATCCATTTCGATGTTATTTCAGCTCCCCAACTCAAGTTGATTCTGGGTCTGTCATGGTTAACTAAACACAATCCTACCATCGATTGGTTATCTCGTTCTGTTGAATTTACCTCTGACCACTGTCAGAAGTTTTGTCATGTATCCACAGCTGAATCCGGAAATCCCAGTTCCTTGCTTCTGGATGCAGCATTTTCGATTGGGGCGATCACTACAGAGCTCCTTCCTAAAGAATATGATTCTTTTAGGGACGTTTTTGATAAAAAGGCGGCAGAAAAACTACCACTGCATCGTCCTTATGATTGCCCGATTTAACTACTGGCGGAGGCCCGTATTCCTTCTTGTAGAATCTATTCACTTACGCAAAAGGAGGATATACTGCTAAAAGAGTATTTAGATCAAGCACTCAGGACGGGATTCATCCGTCCCTCTAGGTCTCCAGCAGCATCACCTCTGTTCTTTGTTCCCAAGAAAGAGGGAGACATCCGCCCCTGTATCGACTACAGAGAACTGAACGCAATCACAGTCCGGAATCAGCATCCATTTCCATTGATATCAGTCCTGTTGGATCAACTGGGTTCTTCTAAATTTTTTACCAAACTTGATTTAAGGGGAGCCTATAATCTGGTAAGAATCAGAGAAGGCGACGAATGGAAAACAGCCTCTAAGACTAAGTACGGTCTTTTTGAATGCTTGCTTATGCCATTTGGTCTATGTAATGCCCCAGCTACGTTCCAGTATTTCATCAATGATGTGTTCAAGGATTTACTGGACCAGTTCATGGTTGTCTGTCTTGATGATATTCTCATTTATTCCTCTACCTACAAAGAACATGTTCAACACGTCTCCATTGTTTTACAGAGGCTGCGTGAAAACAGTCTCTATGCCAAACTAGAGAAGTGTGTCTTTCATGCTGATCAGGTTGAGTCCTTAGGATACGATATCACCAATGAGGGGGTTAAGATGAGCAATAATAAGGTCAAAGCGATCATGGACTGGCCTGTCCCAAATTGTCATGAGCACTACTCCCGAGGAGCCAGGACTGGCCCAGTGTCCCCGGAAGCAGACCCTTCTTCCACATCTCCGGACCCAGCAGACCCCTACATGGGCCCTTTGGACCGTGTCCTGGCGCCAGGACTTCAGTCCCGGCGCCATAGGCGCCGGGCTCATATTGAAAAACTGTGTAATAATGCTTGGGTGGACTTACCTGAGGCAGACCATGCTGCATACTTACCCAGAACAATCCAGTCTGGCTGAAGTCCCCAGCCATCAGGGCTGGGAGGAACTATTTCCTCTATTCAGGAACTCTTTTCTTACCTGGGTGGGGCCGATGGAAGAACACACACCTGAAGCACTTCTCTGCTATTTAAGCCACGCCCGATGGAATACACGTGCTTCGCGTTATTCTGCATCAGCAGCAGGATGCTCACCGAGTAGGCTCCTGCATCCTGGCTCCTGACACGCCCGCCAGCACCCGGAACACCTGCAAACAGACAAGAAAGGAGAAGGCGAGCATTAGAAATTATACTTACCGGAATCCGGCCTCAGCAATCCTACCTCCGACGATCCTGCAAAGGAAAGGTACAAGATTAGCAGCGCTCTCAAACGCTCGCAGCCGCGCCACCTTGCCTTACCCATCCGTGGCCTCGCCGAACTCCACCGCGGCCACGACGCCGGCAGCATCTCGGCACCTGAAAAACAGAAAAAGACAGTCATTAGAGGTGCCCGCTCTAAAGCGGCCACATTTCTTCCACTTACTTACGTGCCTCATCACGCGCGACAGCGGCTGTGTCGCCGGCAGCATCTCGGCACCTGTAAGCAGAAAAAGACAATCATTAGAAGTAAGCAGTCGCTTTTCTTTCACTTACCTTCTTCCACCGCGGCCACGACGCCAGCTACATCCAGCACCTGCATAAGAGGAATACATGGTGAGCACTAACTAAGCACGGAGAACAAATACTCACCAAGAGACTTACCTGCTTTAGGTTTCTGGGCCCCGGCTCCTGTGGAGAAAAGACACTCATACTTACGGCTACCGCAGGAGAGACGAAAGGACACAGTGTCCGCAACTATTTCCCATCCAGTGATGTAACTGGATTCTACGCACCCCTGCACCTGAAGCAGGATGGAGAGCTCATCTTTACAATACCTAAGGTGAGAGCTCGCAGAAACCAAGTTGGGGGTCAAGAAGAGTGAGAAACGGGAGATTGGTGGGAACACATATCCACCCCAGCTGGTAATCAATCCCTTTTCTTCCACCTGCAGAAAACATACTCTACAAGCCAGGCAATCCAAATTCGGAGGCCCCGTCCAGAGCATCTTCCGGGCCGTGCGCCTCACGATAGAAGAAACGGTAGCAGTCCAGTTCGGGTCAGCGTCTCTGTGGGAATCAGGTGAGCGTTACACAAATAATGTAAAGTCCCTTCAGTCCTTTTTAGGGTTCGCAAATTTTTACATGCGGTTCATACACTCCTTTTCTGCTATCGCAGCTCCCTTGACTGCATTAACCAGCTCCAAATCGCGCTTTGTATGGTCTGATCAAGTCCAAGAAGCTTTTGACACGCTTAAGTCTACGTTTACTTCAGCTCTGGTGCTACAGCATCTGGATCAAAAACGTCCATTTTTGTTGAAGCCGATGCCTCTGATTTGGCTGTGGGGGCTGTTCTGTCAAAGAGATGTGAGGATACTGGTCTTCTACATCCCGTGGGCTATCATTCTAGAAAAAGTACTAAGTACGAGATGAATTATACTATCACTGAGCGTGAACTACTGGCAATACGTGATGCATTCCTGGTGTGGAGGCACCATCTATTGGGTACTATTACACCCGTACAGGTCTTTACCGACCACCGTAATCTTCTTGCTCTTAAATCAGTATGTTGTACCACCGCACGCCACGCACGTTGGCATGAATTCTTCTCAATGTACAACTTTCAGATCACTTACCGTCCCAGCAGTTTACATTCTAAGGCAGATGCCTTATCCATATTGAATGACGGTGGACAGACGCCTCTCTGGGAAGGGAAGGTTTTACAGCCGTCGTTTGTCATTTGTTCTTGTACTGTTGATTCTTCTTTGAAGGGTTTAATTAAATCCTGGATGGTGACTAGTCCTCCTGAACTCTATGACCATGAGATGGAAGTGTTCAATTCCATGCCATATGTACAAGGACGGCTATACCTCCCTAGATCTGAAACCTGTGTTTTGGCTCTCCAGTGTTGTCATGATGCTTTAATGGCCGCACATCCGGGGAGACGCAAGACTCTTGAACTACTAAAACGATGGGCGTTCTGGCCTACCATGTCTAAAGATGTTTCAGATTACATGAGGAATTGCGCTATTTTTGCTCAGTGCAAAGGTATGGTTTCCAAGCCTATGGGATTGATTCATCCCATGCCTATCCCAAAGAAACCTTGGTTAATGATCTCAATGGACTTTGTGGTAGAATGACCTGTTGTCAGAGGTTGTGATACCATATGGGTGGTCGTTGATTACTTTTCTAAGATGGCCTTGTTCGTACCTTGCCAGGGCATACCTTCTGCTCCAGTCCTAGCAGAACTGTTCTTGAAGAACGTTTTCCGTAGTGTTGGGCTACCAGAGATCATCATTACTGATCGTGGTTCACAGTTTACCTCCCGTTTCTGGCGTCATCTAGTCACTGCTTTGGGTATCGATGGAAGGTATTCCACGGCCTATCATCCTGAAACCGATGGGCAAACAGAAAGGGCGAATGCCACTATGGAACAATTCTTACGCTGTCTAATCGCTCAGCATCAAGAGTCATGGTTAAACGTATTGGGAGCAGCTGAATATGCGTATAATAATTTAGTCCATTCGTCTACTGGTATCACTCCGTTCTTTGCCCTTTATGGCCTACATCCCAGATCTTTTCCGGAGGATGTAATTCCTAGCACTGGCAATCCGGCAGCCCAGGGTTGCATTTGTGACTTCATCTCTTTGAGGGAAATGGTCTCGGACCACTTGGAGGCTGTAAAGACTGGTAGGGGGTGTCTGTACTTCCGCTCTCTTTATTGTAGAGGGGGGAGGCACAGAAGACCCCAGCCAAGATTCTCTATTACGGTAGCAATGGACGAGCAATCAAGGCCTAGCTTCTCAGGAGGTGATGCAGGCTGGTTCTTAAGTACACTGTAGTCCCCAAGCCCCCACAAAGGAATGTCCACACACTGTATTACTGAAAACACAGTCTTTATATAATTAATATTCAAAGGTATGTACACGATCACAATAGCACACTTTGTACTCGGAAATCAACAATGATAAATATATACAATTCTAAAGTGGTACCACCAATGTTATCAAATCTCATTAAAGTGCATCAACTGTACGGTTAAAATGTCACACAGACCAATAACGAGGAAAACAGTAATAGAGATAGGAAGGAGCGCAAGATGGTTGAAACAATAGGCAGAATGCTGACCCCTACCCTTAGGCACAGTTCTGTGTGGAGATCCCCCCACCTGGGCAACCTGTAAATAAAGATATATAGCACAAGCCCAGTCCATATATTGTTCAATAGTCTTATTTCCTCCTATTAAGTTTTTACCCCAATGTACCTGGTTGAGTAGAGTACTCCGAAGATTCGTCGACCAATCCATCTTGAGTGACTCCCTTTAAAGCAGGAGCCACGGATCATCGAGAGGCGTCGAGGTACTCGGCGTTCGGTGCCGGGGAATCGACGGCCCTTCTTGAGTGCCCTCCCTTTAAGGCAGGAGTCACGGGTCGTCAAACGTCCGATGGCGAACAGGTTGAACTACGGCCATGAAGTGGCAGCTTCGTTCCTAGCGGTGCTCGTCGACGACAGAGCGTTGGCGTCCTGCAAGGAAGAGGCATGCGGGGCACCTCGGTGACGATAGTTCTGGACCGCAAAGAGATGAGGAAGAACTGTGGCCCAGCAAGGGTGTCGAGTCGTCGGCGTCTCTGTGGTCTTTAGGTGGCGGGAAACCCAGCGGCGGATGCTCCTCAGCACGTCGACGGTCGGGCCTTCTCCAGTGGGATAAAGCAGGTGACGATACAGACGAGAGCGTCCGATGATCAAACGAAGTTCTTAGGCAAATGGGAGCACGGCGGCTCCGGTCGGTGACGGCGGTCGTCGACAGTGGCGGACAACAGTCCGGGTGCTTCTCTTTGAGATTCTGCGGCAGTCCCCGTCTCGGGTCGGCAGCCTGTCGAAGGTCTGTCTACCAGGGAGCGTTGGCAAAGATCAGCTGTGCACGATGGTCCCTTGTAGCTCGAGAAGAGGGTGCCTTACCAGGTCCTCTCTGGGTCAGTCCTTGGAGACACAGCAGCTTTCAGATCGTGAAGGAGAGCAACAGCACTTCTTCTCGTCCAGCGGGGCTTCAAGGTCAAGCTTCAGTTACTCCAATTACTCGTCGTAGTGGACTTCAGCTTCTGAACACGATTCGTAGCAGTGAGCGGTCCCCAGATATACTGTTGATCTCCCATTCATTCCGCTGGGTCACACTCAAGCATCCAATCACGACTAAGGGCATTCATGCAGGCAAGCAGCCAATCAGGCACACAAGGTATTCAGGCCATTCACGTCTCTCCAGACACTCACAACAAGTTATGTGTATTGGGACAAGTACCGAGCCATTCAACACTCGCAACTGCATTCATATCGGTTTCGGGCAGGGCTGTCTCAGTCATTGTGTCAACCACCAGATACTAGACATCCACAACACAGAATGCATATTCGCCACGCTCTCTATTCACCCGGGTCCCACCCACAGGAGGTACCCAAAACATACATCACTGGGAAGGCTCCAGCTAGTCTGGCCGGGCCTTCACAATAACACCATATATGGCACTTCCACCCAACAGCCAGTCAGGGGGAAGGGACAGAGTCAGGGCTTCCCAGGACTTTGGGAAAACAAGGTAATAGGTAATAGAAAGCAAGAGGTCACAGGGGCCATCTTGTTTTCCATCAGGAATCAACTGATCCCAATGGCAGGGCCAGGGTATCCCAAAATGGAGGATACTCCGCGCACCTGTCAAATTCAGCATGGAGCTACCACCAGCCCATAGCCTGCTCTGTGGGCCACCCTTCTCCTCATCCCTTTTGCAGTGCCCAAAAACATACACTAGGGGCACAGGGTTGTACCCCCACCCATGGGTGCCATAAGGGTATCCCAGGGGTCTGTTCACCAAACCAAAAGAGAGAGAGCTGCACCGCCAGGAGTCCCACATGAACTCCTGCGCGGAAAATACGACAGAACATACGATAAAAAGCAGTAAAGGACAAGGATACGGAGGCCCTGTCCCTCCGATGCATTTCCAGCATCACAGAGGCCGCTCAACGGCAAGTTAAACTCTATGCTGATAAACACCGGACCCCTGCTCCCGTTTATCAACCTGGAATGCTAGTCTTGTTGGCTTCTAAGAACCTCCATTTGCCTGGTCGTAGATGCCTGATACCTCGTTTTGTGGGTCCCTTTCCTATCAAAGAAGTGCTCAATCCATTGGTGGTTCGTTTAGAGTTGCCCTCACAATGGAGGATACATCCAGTCGTTCATGTTTCCCTTTTGAAGCCATGCCCCGCAGGTACCTACCTCCCTTCTCGTCCTGCACCAGTGATGGTCGAGGGTGTGGAGGAGTACGAAATTAAAGCTATTCTGGATATGAGGAAGATACGTGGAGTACGTCATTTCCTTATTGATTGGGAAGGTTACGGTCCGGAAGAGCGTACATGGGAACCTGAGTCAAATATTCATGCTCCTCTCCTCTTGTCCAGGTTCTTGGCCACTCGCTCCGGGGATTCATCTTTGGGGGAGGAAACTGTCAGGTTTTCATTAGATGTTTCTTCGTCTAATCATAGAGTGGTCCCGCACAGGAACAAACATTCCAGAATCCACAGTAGAGCGAACAGTTTTCATTCCAAAGCGGGACTCTCTTTAGCTCCTCGGAACCATGGTTCGTCTTTTTCCCCGCTCCCTTTCAGGGAACGCTATGGGTTGCCTTGGAGACGATGGCGCCCTTTGCACTCACGTAGGTGTTCAGGCCTACGATGCTGTGTTATGCGTGCGGTCAGCTGATGGTATTTAAGACCTGCGCACGGCGGTGCTTCTGAATTTGTATATTTCCTAAGCTACGCATCCTGTTACATTGTCTTCTGGCTCCTTGAATCCCTGGTCTTCTTTGTGAATTCCCTGCATTGTTCTTGTCTTTGCCTTCGTCTTACCTGCTCATTGCCAGACCCAGAACAACCACAGACTGCCTTCTCCTCATCCCTCAAGTATTACCTGCTCATTGCCAGACCCAGAACGACCACGGACTGCATTCGCCTCATTCCTCAAGTCTTACCCGCTCATTGCCAGACCCGGAACGGCCACGGACTGCATTCGCCTCATCCCTCAAGTCTTACCTGTTCATTGCTAGACCCGGAACGGCCACGGACTGCATTCGCCTCATCTCTCAAGTCTTACCCATTCATTGCCAGACCCAGAAAGGCCACATACTGCATTTGCCTCATCCCTCAAGTCTTACCTGCTCATTGCTAGACCCAGAACGGCCACGGACTGCATTCGCCTCATTCCTCACGTCTTACCTGATTATTGCCATCCTCGGAACGTCCACGGATTGTCATTACTCACATTTTACCTGTTGCCAAGACCTAAGTCTCTCGGATTGCTCCAACTACAATCATTGCTACGTCTTCCTTCTCTTATCGCCCAAAGACTTTAAAGAACAGAAAGGACTTACACGCATCCACGCAAGGATCAAAGGACTTTAGCGCAACGGCGCAAGCATCAATAGACTCCTTAGGCGTCCTCGTGCCGGCGGGAATAGGAAACGGGACATTGTGTTTCCAGGACTACCACTTCATTCTCCAAATTACATCTGATGCATCTACCCAGACCATTCAATTGGTAAGCACAAACAGTTTGGTTCTTCCTTTTTCTTACTCTTCTATCCTCCTGGTAACAGTTACCTTTCTTGTTTCAGGATACTCACCAATCTAGCTTGGAACTATTCAGTCCCATTCGGATTTTCTTGCTTGTGAGTATCAGTTCTTCACCTTGTTTTGAGATTGCATTGCCTTAAGCCAAATGTTAATACTTGGTTAATTTTTCTTGCAGCCAGCTGTCTGAGTACCAGGGTGTACCATTATTTTCGGGCAATACTCACCTCAATCTGTCCTTTTGTACTCTTGCTGGGTATGTTGTCAGAAAGACTCAATTGCGTCACGACGTGTCAAGCCACCCCTACTGGATTTAGCCCTTGGGCTCTAACAAAGGCATCAGTATAGAGAAGCGGGGATCCCTACGAAGGGGAGGCTACATCTGATTTCAATCTATGCCGATGATATGTTGCTATATCTGAGATACCCTGAGGAGAACCTGGAATATATTAGAAGTGATGGACAGATATGCATAATTTTCCGGAATTACAGTGAATCCCAAGAAGTCATGCATGTTTCCCCTAGGTAGATATAAATGGACACAAGCAGAGCTACCGATACTCCAAATACGGATACTCCAAATACAATGGGAAACTGAGACCTTTAGATACTTCGGGGTGGATATATATCATACACTGAGATCGAACATAAACACAACACGGAGCAGTCAGTGACCAAATTGAACGCAGTATGAAGTTCGGGGCCAAACTAGGCTGTTGAACTTCTTCGGGAACATACCTTGCATAATACCCAAGCGATTCTTTGTTAAGCTCAACAGCCTGTGCAGGGGATTTATATGGCACAACACTAGAAATAGGATAGCACTGTGGAAATTGAAGAACACATATGACAAGGGGGGCATTACGTTGCCAGATGTTGAGATGTATTACCTGGCCAGTCAACTGCAGTACGTCGCCAGGTGGCCGTCAGACGACCCGACACCGGAGTCTAGACTACTGACGGCTGATTGCGCCCCGTTCTTTCTGGAAGAATGGATTTGGTTGCCAAAGGCATGGCAGAAGGGATGCACTGGAATGTTGGGAATAGGAGGGAAGATATGGCAGAGAGCTTGCCAGGCTATGGAGAACTCAGCCCCATGGTCCCCACAGATACCGTTGGTGACATTGGAGGTTGTGGATGACCAACTACAGAAGATTATTCGCAGACATTGGGAACCAAATGGCATTTCAATGGTTGGGGATATGTGGCAGGATAGGAAGGTTATGGAATTTGACACGCTAGCACAAAACACTGGTCTGCAACAGGGAACCTTATTCCAGGTTGGTGAGGATGGTAAAAAACACATGGACAGATATAGTGTTGGAAGGTGAGCCCGACTCAGTGATAGACAAAATCTATGATGTGTCAGATGGGGGTCATGAGGTCTCACGTATCTATGAGCTGCTCATGACCAGGGTTGGTAAAGAGGTGCTACAGCTGAGACAGGATTGGGAAGAGGAATCTGGGGAACCTATGGGTGATGGGCTGTGGGTGCGAGCCCAGAGATATCATTAAAAGTGTCTAGAAATGCCAGATTGCAGCAAATTCAGTTGTACATTACCCATAGGGCGTATTATGTACAGAGGATTATGTGGAGAGGTAAATGCGGGAATGATACACATGTTTTGGGGTTTCCCCAAAATAGGGAGATTTTGGAGGGAGGTGGCGAGTCACCTGAATGAGAAAGGGATTAAAATGGAAATTGAATCTTTGTGGGCGTGCATGGTAGGGGGGTTTCCCAGGCAACGCAGGTTGAAACATGTCTGCAAGCTCAAGGACTTGGCCTACATACTTGCCAAGTGCAGGATTGCCATGGGCTGGAAAGCTACTAGCAGACTGAGAGTGGAAGTGTGGTGGAGCGACCTTCATAAATGGGTAGAAGCTGAGACTGTGGTGTGGAATGAAGCAGTTAACGGGGGGGGAGATCCAGGAGAGACACTGATGGCCTGGAGGCATTTAGTGGCAACTATGTTTGAGTCGACTCAGACGGACGCTGATGAGGATGCCCCCTCAATAAGTGAAGCAGGGAATACACCCTTAGTGTAGATGGTGGATAATGAAGGAATAGAGTAAGCTCGGCAAGGAGGGTGGAAACAGGGAGATGATGAAAGTCATATTACTGTTGCATTGTGACTAAGGTTTATTGTTTGGTTTATTTGGTTGTTTGTGTTGTAAAAATCAATAAAAACTAATAAAAAAAAAGAAAATCATGTAGGTGACCGCCCCTATCTAGAGGACGTACAAAGGAAAACAAAAACAGCGACCGCACAAGCATGCATTGTGCATGCCGAATACGGCATATTATCTTTGGGTCCGGTGATCACCTTTTATAAGCAAAAAGCTGTCCCTATCATCATGGACGGTGCAAAAGCTAGAGCATGGCGCCAAGAAACATTTTGGCTGCAAATAGAGGGGACCTTCTGTAAGACACTTTTGAAACTTCCCAAATGCGTGTACATGAGCACAGTGAGACATGAGCTTGGTCTACTTTCCCTGAATTCCATGTACATGTGGAAAATGTGTGCCTTTTATAGGAAATGCATTATGCCATCTCGACCTGGTACTTTAATGAACATTTTGTCAGATTATGTGAACAAAACCACGCATAGAGCAACAAGGTTGTGGAAAGCGAAAATTCAAGAATACATGCTAGTAGCGGGTATAACTGATGAGTTGTTGAAATCAAACCCAGAAAAGGCCAAGACCAAAATGTGATATTCCTGATTGGATCAAACCCAGAGAGGAATGTTTAAAACACTGACTGTTATTGGAACATAGATCTCTGACCAAATACTACTCCTCGCCGGATACGCATTTGATCAAATTTCCGGATCCAGTCTATAGAGACCAATTTCTGAGATTTTGTTTACATTTATGGCCTACAAAGGATGTTCTTGCAACACACAGAATAATTGAGAAAACTATTAATAACTGCAGATTCTGCCAGCAACCAAATCAAGCAGACAATTAAGCATCTATTAACCTCTTGCACATCTCTCTTGAACCTTCGAAAGATCTATTTTTATAATTATTTTATTGACTACAGTTCTGCGATTACATCTGAAGTACTGTGGCACTGCCTGAGAAACTTGAAATTATGCGAATAATGTCTTAACTAGGAAACACTGAGATTCTATAATGTTGATCCTCCTATCGGACACGTTAGATGAATTTATGATAGTGTATTTGGCTCCAACAACCGATGTGAATACTAGGCGCTGGTTTTATATTGGTTTTATCTTGCGTTATTTTGCACTTATGTAAATGTGTCTGCTAAATCATATTATTCTTTTTATACAGAATTTTATAGTAACCTTTGTATCACCAGATTGTTATCTTTTTTCTTTTTTTAACACATATTTTGAAATGACATTTGATAACAAATGTGTAAAATAATCCTTTTGTGATTATGAGTTTCTCAACCAAATTAAGAAAAAAAGAAAAAAAACTAAGCCCACCCCAAGTGCAAGTCATCTTCCGTGTCATGAAAAAACACAACATTCTATTGGCTTCTCAAACTATAGGGCTCCTTGCTACATGGCTCTCTACAATTGGTTGGCACGCTTGTACCCTTCTGGAATATTCCACTCGCTAGCAGCGTGCAAGCTGGTAACCCAGGTGCTGGAGGGTTGGCCTGGTCATGCCTCCCACCCAATTAGCCCAACAACATCATCATTCCTGCTGTCTGCCAGTCAATTAGTCTTTGATCTCAGCCTTGCAGCGGCTGTCCAATTTCGTCTCCCTCTCCTCCCCACTCTCCTCACCTGATCAGTAATCCTCCAATTCTTCCGTCTTGAGATGCCGACGTGAGCAGAAATCTCTCTTCGTGGTTGAAGATACTTGCCTACCACGAGAGGAAGCCACAGTGAATGCTTGAAACAAGCAGTCCTGGGACTCCTTTCCCGTAGTGGGCGACAAGGGAAAAAGCCTGGATGGCAGAAAAAAACCCTTGCAAAGAATGAAGGCAAACCGGAGTCTTCCAAGGATAATGATGAAGCGTAGTCTGTAGTAGTAGAAGAGTAGGTTTCCGGCTAATACGGATTTGAGGAGGAGGATGACAAACGATGATAGCAGAAACAAGGCAGAAAAAAGCCTAGCCAGAAGGAGTAGTGAGAGAGACTGTAGCTGGCGGCAAGATAGAGCCGCAAAAGCTGAAGAAGGTAAAGCAAAAGGGGAGGAGAGAGAGAGAGAGAGAGAGAGGAAGAAGCCTCGCTCGAAACTAGGAGAGGCGAAGGTAAAGGCACGGACCAAGCCGTGTTAGGGAAATACTAGCGTTCTCACCCAAAGCAGGAAAACAAAAACACTATGGGGGCTGCAACGCAGAGATTGCCGGGAGTGAGATACTGAAATACTTCCCGGCGACGCCATGTTGCCGGAGAACTAGACCGCGGCTGCACGTAAAGAAAGCAACATGCTGGAACTACGGTCTGCGCCGGAGCCTCCAATGCGGAAGTATCCGCCAATCGGCCCGGCTGCGCATGACAGTATGCCCCCTCACAAAGCGAACCCCCCCAGGCTTACCCGGAAAGCACCGATGGAACCCAGTCAACAACCGGGGGGCATGAATGTGGGAGACTGGTTCCTAAGAGTCCTCCGACTCTGGATAACCCTTCCACGAGACCAAGTATTCCAATCGTCCTCTGTAGAATCTGGAGTCACGAATAGCTGAAACTTCGTATTCTTTCGTACTACCAGAACCCTGGACCTGCAAGCGGGGAAGAGATCTTAGGTGAGGGTCCGGAAAAAAAGGTTTAAGAAGAGAGGAATGAAAAACAGGATGAATGCGACTGAGCGTGGGAGGCAATTTCAATCTGAAAGCGACAGGGTTGATCTTAGATAGGACAGAAAAAGGTCCCAAAAAGCGAGGAGAAAGTTTGGAAGGGTGAACCCATCGAGGCAGAAATTTAGTAGAGAGCCACACCTTGTCTCCCTCTTTCCATTCGGGACAGTCCTGCCAACCTTTATCCGCCTGTTCCCTGTTCCGGCTTCTGCTTCTTTCGAGACTGAGTTTTGCAGTCTTATGCGCCTCCGCAAGGGACTGAAGCACTGCTTCCGCAGTGGGAGAGTTCGTAGGAGTTGAAACCACAGGAAAAATGGTTCGAGGATGCACTCCATAAGTGCAAAAGAAAGGGGTAAGACCTATCGCGGAATGTGTAGAATTGTTATACATAAACTCCGCGGTGGGTAACAGCGACACCCAGTTGTCTTGATGTCGGTTGGTATAGCATCTCAGATATTGCTCCAAGGTGGCATTCAGTCGTTCTGTCTGACCATTCGACTGAGGGTGGAAACCAGATGATAGAGCTCTCTCCATGCCAACTCTAGCACACAAAGCCTTCCAGAAGTTTGAGATGTACTGACTACCTCGATCGGTAATGATCTTGTCCGGCAAGCCATGTTGTCGAAAAACATCTCGTGTGAAGGTTTCCGCCATCTGAGTGGCAGTTGGTAAGCCAGGTAGTGGGGAAAAATGTGCCAATTTTGTGAAAGTATCTATCGTTACCATAATGCAAGTGCAGGATTCGGACTTGGGTAGATCCACAATGAAATCGGTAGAGATGAGACCCCAAGGGCGTGTAGGCATCTCGGGTTGTGTCAGCAAACCTAAGGGCTTGCCCGATGGATACTTAGCTCTGGCACATATTGGACAGGCCTTGATGTAATCCTTCACTTCTCCTTTCATTTCAGGCCAGAAGAACCTTCTCGAAATTAGTTCAGTAGTGTTCTGTACTCCTCTATGACCCGAGGTAAGTGGATCATGGCCCAAATGATTGATCTTCTTACGCCAAGGGCCTTCTGGAATGTACAGTCGGTTCTTGTAAAACACTAAACCCTCCTTCTCGATATATTTACCTCCTCGTAGCTTAGAAAGATTCATCTTTTCGGAAGCCAACGCGGTCTTAACTTCTTGAAAGAAAACATTGACAAGTCCCAGAATAGTGTTTCTTCTGAACATAGTCTCTCGAGAATGAGGGGTATAGTCTCCAAGAACATCCTTCCTAGATAAGGCATCTGCGACTTTATTCGAGGAACCTGGTAGATAGGTAATATCAAAGTCGTATTGGGCGAGAAAATAAGCCCATCGTGCTTGCCTTGAATTCACACACTCCATGTTCTGTAATGCCTTGAGATTCTTATGATCTGTCCTAATGAGAAAAGAATGACGTGCACCCATCAGTAAATGTCGCCATTCTTCACAGGCCAGCTTCATGGCGAGTAGTTCTTTCTCCAAAACCGAATAGTTCAGTTGGCTGGGAGACAAAGTCTTTGAGAGATAAGCTACTGGATGTTCTATACCATCGTAGGCTTGAAGAAGAACCGCCCCTATAGCCAAGGCAGAGGCATCGGTCTCTACGATGAACTGTCGGTTTTGATCCGGATGTCGAAGAATCGGAGCGGAACAGAACAGTCTTTTTAAGTCCCTAAAACCCTGTTCAGCTTCGGGTGACCATAGGAACGGCCCTGAATCTTTCCTTAAGAGTCGCGTAATGGGAAGCACTATCTCTGAGAAGTTTGGGATGAACCTCCTGTAGAAATTTGCGAGACCCAGAAATCTTTCTACTTCCTTAACACTGTCCGGGGAGGACCAATCGAGTACAGCAGTGACCTTGTCGGAATCCATGGAAATTCCTTCTTCCGAGAGAACATATCCAAGGTAGTGAACAGAGGGGGCTGCAAAAACGCACTTCTCGGGTTTGACCAGAAGTTTGTACCGTTGTAGACGCTCCAGCACTTGAGTAACGTGAAGGATATGGGATTCCAAGTCGGAGGAGTATATCAAAATATCGTCCAAGTAGATGATGACAGTAACCAGTAACAGATCGGAGAATAAACGATCCATAAATCGTTGAAAAATGGCCGGGGCATTCACTAATCCGAACGGCATTACCTTGTATTCGTATATACCGAACGGGGTGCGGAAGGCCGTCTTCCATTCATCTCCCTCGGCAATGCGAAGCAAATGATATGCGTTCCGAAGGTCCAGTTTAGTAAAGATACTGGCCCCCTGTACCGCCTCTATGATCTCAGATATGAGTGGCATGGGATAGCGGTCTCTGATTGTAACTTTATTTAGTCCTCTGTAATCAATACAAGGACGCAAATCGGTGGAGTCCCTCTTTCTGATGAAAAACAATGAAGCTCCTGCCGGAGACTTGGAATGTTGAATAAGGCCGTTTTGCAAGTTGGTATCCAAGTATTTCCTTAAAACTTGCCTCTCGGTTTGGGTTAAAGAAAACATCCTGCCGAAAGGAACTAAAGCATTACTTTCCAACTCTAAAGAGCAATCTTCAGGCCTGTGTGGGGGTAGCTCCGCAGGTATCGTCTCCTTGAAGACCTCCTGATAGGGTAAACAATAATGTGGTAATGCGTGAACCCCCACATGATCACTTGTTAACACCTTCGAAGTCTGGGACTCCCCATGGAATGGTGCTGAGAGGCAATGTTGTCTGCAGTACATAGATGAAAAACTCAACTGGTTGCTAGTCCAGTTTACCTGAGGGTTGTGTTTGCGAAGCCAGGTAACTCCTAAAATTATAGGAAAGTGCGCGGCTCTAATGATGTCGAATTTGAGCACTTCTCTATGTTGGAAGATGGTAACTCCTAGTTCTTCCGTGGTATGGGTTATCAAACCCGATGAGAGTGGAGATCCGTCTACACCCTCTACCTTTTGATCCTCTTTGCGGGCTACTCTATGAAGGCCCACCTTCTCTGCCCAAAGAGTGTCAACAAAGTCTCCGGCCGCCCCACAATCCAGGAGGGCTAGGACATCTATAGATCTTCCCCGGGATTCAATTTGTACCGGAATAACCATCAACCTGGAATCCTCCAAAGTGTTGGGAGCTGAAATGGAGAGAGAAACATAGGGACTGAACGGGTTGCAAATTGATCCTCGGAACCAAGTCCCTACTGGCGCCGAGGAAGTTCGTTTCCCTGTGACTTAGTTGGAACCACCGGACAATCTTTGAGCTGGTGCTGTTCAGAACCACAATAGGCACACAGTCCCTTTTCCTTTCTCCTTCTTCGCTCAGCGAATGTAAGCGGATCCCTGGTAGCTCCGATCTGCATTGGCTCTTCGAGGGAGAAGAGGACGTAGAAGCATTGGATGTATGAGGGCTTGTTGATACGCCATGTTTGCGGCGTTCTGCTCGGCGTTCTTGAAGTCGATATTCAATCTGCAATGTGGAAGATAGCAGATCAGTGAAAGTCGGGGGGCGAGAGGACCGGGCAAGCTCGTCCTTAATCTCTTCTCTTAGGCCCCTTCTGAAGATGGTGTACTGGGCTTGTTCCGGCCAACCTGCTCCTACCGCCAAAGTCTTGAATCGGGATATATATGTTAGAACATCTGAGGACCCCTGCCGCACATCCAACAAATCCTCACATGCAGTAAAGGTTAGTTCCGGTCTCTCAAATGTCTGTTGCAACAAGGCTTGAAAGCCGGCGAAGTCATGTAATATGGGGTTAGCACTGATCACCAATGGCGTAGCCCAAGAAAGGGCTTTACCAGTCATATTTGAGATCAAAAAGCCTACCTTGGATTGATCGGTGGCAAAGGAACGAGGCCGAAAAGTAAAGTACACTACACAAGCCTCCATGAATTCTTTTAACTTCTTTGGTGAACCATCGAATTTCCCCGAAGGAAGCGACATCATCGGTAGTTCCGCAGGCGAAACCTCCCGAGTAGTGGCAAGTTGGCGTAGAACCACGTTTTCCGCCTTAACCGTCTGTAATTCTTGTGACAGGCCATGAACCGCCTTCCAGAGTTCCTGGATCTGTTCTTCGGCTGACATTGTTTTCTCCTGGCGTTGCAATCTGTCCAATTTCGTCTCCCTCTCCTCCCCACTCTCCTCACCTGATCGGTAATCCTCCAATTCTTCCGTCTTGAGATGCCGACGTGAGCAGAAATCTCTCTTCGTGGTTGAAGATACTTGCCTACCACGAGAGGAAGCCACAGTGAATGCTTGAAACAAGCAGTCCTGGGACTCCTTTCCCGTAGTGGGCGACAAGGGAAAAAGCCTGGATGGCAGAAAAAAACCCTTGCAAAGAATGAAGCCAAACCGGAGTCTTCCAAGGATAATGATGAAGCGTAGTCTGTAGTAGTAGAAGAGTAGGTTTCCGGCTAATACGGATTTGAGGAGGAGGATGACAAACGATGATAGCAGAAACAAGGCAGAAAAACGCCTTGCCAGAAGGAGTAGTGAGAGAGACTGTAGCTGGCGGCAAGATAGAGCCGCAAAAGCTGAAGAAGGTAAAGCAAAAGGGGAGAAGAGAGAGAGAGAGGAAGAAGCCTCGCTCAAAACTAGGAGAGGCGAAGGTAAAGGCACGGACCAAGCCGTGTTAGGGAAATACTAGCATTCTCACCCAAAGCAGGAAAACAAAAACACTATGGGGGTTGCAACGCAGAGATTGCCGGGAGTGAGATACTGAAATACTTCCCGGCGACGCCATGTTGCCGGAGAACTAGACCGCGGCTGCACGTAAAGAAAGCAACGTGCTGGAACTACGGTCTGTGCCAGAGCCTCCAATGCGGAAGTATCCGCCAATCGGCCCGGCTGCGCATGACAGCGGCTCACTGTGCCTGGTAATAAAAGGGAGTGAGGGCATGGCCTTATCTTCTGGTCTCGGTGTAGCTCGCCCCAAAGTCTATTTCCATCAGACCACGTGACTGCAAACCACGTTTTGAGCTCCTCCGTTGCATTTAATACTATTAAATGAAGAAAACCTGGCACTTCTAGTGTTTTTCCATTACACCTCAAACAGGAGCTTGGTTCGCTTCTCACGTTCATTGTATCTTCTCGAGTAGATAACGAGGCTCTTGGTGGCCTGACTCTTGACACTGGGCCAGGCAAGCCTTCTCGAATCTTCCTTCGCCGTCAGCTGTTTTATTCTGCTGCGCCACATTTTCAGCCCTTTCATTTCACGGGGTCCATGTTTGCTAAAATGCGTGGTAGAACATCCAGATTCTATTTACACTTATATATATTGGTGGTACCGCCTGCAGTCTATTCACTAGGTATAGCCAGCCTTATGGTTACTTTGTCTACTTGCGTTGCTGCATCTGTACAATTCTAAAATGGCTTTGCATTTTCTTCAGTACTTCCCCACACGTGCAATCTTCATTTTTCTCGCAAAATGTTGCTCAATTCTTTACTTCACCATCAGATTCTATAGGGTTATATTATTTCTTATTTGGCATCTCTTCTGGGTGCGTCATTTCTGCTTCATATGACGTCACCAGTCTTTTCTTTCATTCATCTTCACACTTCTTCCGAAACTTCCTTCTGGAGACCGTCATTTCTTTGTGGATACATATAGGGTTTTCTCAATGGGTACCTTGTTTTGAGGACTCTTCGGGGTATAGGTACCATTACTGGCTTTGCATATGTCGCAATTTCCGGCTGCCAACATATAGGCAGAATGGAGGAGAGGCTTCCGGTAGAGGTTCTTGGTGTAGCTCCGATCTGCATTGGCTCTTCGAGGGAGAAGAGGACGTAGAGGCAGCAACATATAGGCAGAATGGAGGAGAGGCTTCCGGTAGAGGTTCTTGGTGTCATCCACCACCGCCGTTGCGTATGGCGGCTTCTTCCGCATTGGAGACTACAGCGTGGGAGAAGGTTTTAGTCCCTTCTTAGTGTTTGGTGACCGCCCATTGGACAGGCGCAGGACTGCCGGGAGGTTATCTGCCTCCTCCTCCCAGACAGTCGCTGCGTTGCAACCTTGCTGGATACGCTCCAGTGCCTTTCAGATTCCCTCGCTCAGTGCTGTCTCTCTGCTGTCTCCGTTCTCTGCTTTCCGGATCCAGCGGTCTGTACTCGTGCTTCGTGCCCCTCGCGAAACGGTTGTTTCTGCCTCTCTCCCTCCGCTGTCACGCTCACGGCAACGGGTTGGTTTCTCTCCCTCTTCCCGCTGCTGCTGCTCTGGCGGCGGGGTAGTTTCTCCCGTGTTTTTCTGCTTACCTCTCCGCTGTAGAGATTCTCCCCTCTACTGGTTCTTCCTCCTCCCTTCCTTTCTCCATTTTCCTGCAGTTCTTTCCCCTCCGGGCCATGCTCCTCGGCCCTAGCCGTACTACAGCTAGCATTCACTTCGTTCCTGCCGGTGTGCCTAATCACTGGGTCCACTGGGAGTTCTCAGCCTTCGGAGTTTCTCATCTCCTTCAGCCTGCAAGTTTTGGTCCTGCATCTTCCTCAATTCCTGCCTGCTTCGCATTGGAACTATTGGACATTTTTGGAGGACTCTCTTCTCGAAGGGTTTTTTATCCCAAGTTGGGTTTTCCCTTCTTCCGGCTTGCTCCCGGAAAAGGAGTCCCGGGACGGCTGTTTACCAGCAGTCACTGTGGCTTCTTTCCATGACAAGCAAGTGCTTCTCAAAAAGGAAAGAGACTATCTAAGCCGCCGGAATCTACAGGACACCAACTACTCTGAAAGCTCAGGTGAGGAGAGTGTGGAGAAAGGGGAGGAAGAAGGGGTTCATCAGCACGAATTATCACAGATTGCAACGCCAAAGGGTATCAGAATGTCCACTGACGAACAGGTACAGGAGCTTTGGAAGGCTTTTCAGGCAATGTCCGTAGAGATTCAGGGGGTGAAGACGGAGAATGCCCTCCTTAGACAGACGGTAGCTACACGAGAACCCTCTCTCCCATCGGAACTGCCACCCATGGCTCTTTCTTCAGGGAAGTTTGATGGCTCTCCAAAGAGAGTGAAAGAGTTTTTGGAGGCATGCACCATTTATTTCACGTTCAGGCCTCGCACTTTTCCGACAGACCAAGCCAGAGTAGGATTCCTAATCTCAAATATGACTGGAAACGCTATGACCTGGGCCACTCCTTTCGTGACAAGTGGTAATGCCATCCTTCAGGATTTCGCAGGGTTCCAGAATCTCTTGAAACAGACATTTAAATGTCCCGAGTTGACGTTTACCGCCTGTGAAGACTTACTAGATGTTAGGCAAGGTTCCTTGGTCGTGCTGTCTTATATCTCTTCGTTCAAGGCACTAGCTGCTGGAGCAGGTTGGCCGGAACAAGCTCAATAAGCAGTCTTCAGGAGGGGGTTGAGAGAGGAGATTAAGGATGAGCTGGCCAGATCTCCCCGTTCTCCTACATTTTCGGACTTACTCGCCGCGGCTCTTCACATTGAGTACCGTCTTCAGGAGAGAAGGACAGAACGCCGCAAACAAAGAAGTTTGGGAACTCCAGCGGATCCCCCTTCACACTCTTCCTCTGGTCGCTTCTCCATCAACGCTTCTGACGAACCCATGCAAATCGGCGCAACTAGAGCTCCTCTGTCTTCTGCGGAAAGACAAAGAAGAAGAGAGAAGGGATTGTGCGCGTACTGCGGTTCCGATCAACATCTCCTTAAAGACTGCTCCGAACTACCAGACAAGAAGTCGGTAAACGAATACCCTTGGCGCCAATAGGGACCAATGAACGAGGGGTTTCTGACCTTTTTCAGCATCCCTACGTATCTCTTTCGGTATCTGCTTCAGAGAATAAAGAAGATTCCAGACTCATGGTAGTTTCTGTGAGACTGGATCTTAAGGGCAAGCAGATCAAGACTCTAGCCCTCCTGGATTGTGGAGCAGGGGGGATTTTTGTGGATACCCTATGGGCAGATAGGGTAGGATTGACTCGGATCGCCCGGAAGGAAGGACAGAAGGTAGAAGGAGTCGATGGGACTCCCTTGTCTTCAGGACCCATCACCCATACCACTGAACAGCTTCAATTGACCATTGACCAACATTCCGAGGTTCTTCAATTCGACATCATTGGGCCGCTCATTTTCCGATCATCCTAGGTATCACCTGGCTTCGCAAGCATAATCCTCTAATCAATTGGACTGAGAACCAGCTGAGTTTTTGTTCTTCGTATTGTTCTGCCAACTGTTTTCCAGAGGAGAAAAAGAAGTTCCACAGTCTGTCAGGATTCTCTCGGATGACCATGTGGGCATTCATGCTCTTCCCACTTACTGTGCAGAATTTTCGGAAGTTTTTCGAGAGAGCCTTCACGCCCGACTACCACCTCATCGGCCCGAAGATTGCGCCCTCGATCTCGAACCCAACGCTCTAGTTCCGTTTGGGCAAATGTTTTCCCTCACCCAGATGGAAAAGGAGGTGCTACGAAACTATCTAGACGCACATCTGGAGAATGGGCTCATTCAGCCATCGAAATCTCCCGCCGGAGCTTCTCTATTCTTTATCAAGACGAAGGGTACCACCGACCTCAGGCCATGCATTGACTATCGGGGTCTCAATAAGGTCACCATGCGGGATCGCTATCCTATGCCACTCATCACCGAAATTATCGAGGCTGTGCAAGGAGCCCGAGTTTTTACCAAGCTGGACCTCAGGAACGCTTATTATTTGCTCCGTATATCTGAAGGGGATGAATGGAAAACAGCTTTTCGCACTCTTTTCGGCCTATATGAGTACAGGGTGATGCCATTCGGACTTGTCAACGCACCAGCGGCTTTCCAGAGATTTATGGATAGGATGTTCTCCGACCTCCTTTCCGTATCAGTCATAGTTTACCTGGATGACATCTTGGTATTCGCTTCCAGCATGCAAGAACACGTGGAACATGTTACGCAGGTATTGTCCCGGCTCCAAAAGAACCAGCTACTCATCAAAGCTGAAAAATGCAAATTCGCAGTCCCATCTGTCCAATATCTCGGATACGTCCTATCCGAAGAAGGAATAGCTATGGATCAGACCAAAGTTCAAGCCATTCTGGATTGGCCAGCCCCAACATCCATCCGGGAGGTGCAGAGGTTTTTGGGTCTTTCTAATTACTATCAGAGGTTTATATCAAATTTCTCAGAAGTGGGGTACCCCATTACACAACTCCTCAAAAAGGAGGCCTCTCCGTTTCTCTGGTCGGTGGAAGCTGCTGGAAAGAGTTTCAGTCATCTCAAAGGGCTCTTTTGCTCCGCTCCCATCCTTCAACACCCTGATCAAGCCCTACCGTTTATCCTGGATACAGACGCAACAGCCATCGCAATTGGGGCAGTTCTCCAGGAGATTCAGGGAAGAGAACATCCGTGGCGTATTTGTCCAAGACACTCTCTCCCAGTCAACTCAACTATTCAGTACTGGAAAAGGAGCTACTGGCCATGAAACTCGCTTGCGAAGAATGGCGACACCTACTCAAGGGGGCCAGACACCGATTTCTGATCAGAACTGACCACAAAAATCTGAAGGTTCTTCAGGAACTGGAGTGTACTAATTCCAGGCAAGCCAGGTGGGCTCACCTTTTCTCTCAATACGAATTTCAGATCACGTATATACCGGGATCACAAAATCAGCTAGCGGATGCCTTGTCTCGCAAAGACTCTGACAAAGAGGAGATCTCTGGTCGGACTGAGCCCATGTTTCCCCGCAATCGGATTCTTGTTCTGGTGAGTTCTTTCCTGCAAGATGTTAAGACGGCTTTGGTCCAAGAATGACCTCGGCTCTTCCTACGTTCCTCACTTCATTTCCAACAGAAGGGGGACTGGATTTTCTACAAGAAGAGATTGTATATTCCAGAGGGTTCTCTGTGTACCAAGATTGCAGAATGGTGCCACAATTCTCGTTCAGCGGGGCATAGAGGATCCAGTAGCACTCTGGATGTTCTCTCAAGATCTTTTTTCTGGCCGAATGTTAAGGAAGAAGTTTCAGATTTCGTAAGAACCTGTCCTGTTTGTGCCAAAGCCAAGTATCGGCTGGGGAAACCGTTGGGGCTTCTGACTCAGGTGGAGTTACCTTCCCGTCCTTGGGGACTTATCTCCACCGACTTTATTGTCGACCTACCTGTTTCAGAATCGTGTACCTGCATCATGGTCACGGTTGACGCTTTCTCTAAACTGGCACATTTTTCCCCCCTTCCTGGACTCCCCACGGCAGCCAAGATGGCAGAGGTCTTTGCACGAGACATCTTTAAATTACATGGCCTACCTGAAAAGATTATTTCCGATCGTGGAAGCCAGTACATATCTAAGTTCTGGACAGCCTTGTGTAACCGCTTCGGTATAGAAAAGGCTCTTTCATCAGGATTTCACACAGAATCTAATGGGCAGACAGAATGTTTTAACGCTACTCTAGAGCAATACCTCAGATGCTATGTCACTCAACATCAGGACAACTGGGTCTCTCTGCTTCCTACGGCTGAATTCTCTTATAACAACGCCAAGCATTCTGCTACCGGACTCTCTCCTTTCTTCTGCACCTATGGGGTACATCCTCGTTTGTTGTTCCTGGAAGTTCCCAGCTACACTAACTCTCCTGCTGCAGAAGAAGTCCTAAGGAACATCAAGGCAGCCCAGACTTCAGCTCTTCGGAGTCTGGTGTCAGACTTCGGCTCCACCTCCCCCTTCTCCTCACCTGAATCTTCTGATATTGAGTCCTTTACCGTAGTCCGGATCCGGGGACGTTCCTTCTTCTTGTTAGAGATAAGATCCTTAGGTGATCTAACCTTCTTATCGTGCAAGTAAGGTCTGGCCCCTCCGGAGGCCACTGTGGTAGAAGTGGAAACCTGCCGTGGGGGGCTCCCAGTGGGCCAGCCTCGGTGCCCAAGGGAAAAAGCCGGAATGGCAGGAAAAACCCTTAAACGAAGATCTGCAGGCAAGGTGAGGAGTGGTTCCAGGCCAGGTATACGGCAGGTTTTCCCCGGCTGAGATGATGAAGGTTCAGTTATGATGGATTGAAAAGCGAGAGCCTTCTCCAAAGTCAGGACACTTCAGAATGCCGGGAGTGTCAGATGCTTCGAACACTGAAGCAGATAGAGGCCGCAAGCAGTTTAATGTACAGGAAGGCAGAGCAAAGAACAGAGTGCGGAGGGATAAGCAAGCGGAGAAAAAGTAAACAGAAGGTAAGCCAGAAGCAGAGCGCGAAAGGGATCGCGAGCGGAGAAAAAGGATTCAGAAAGGCAGAGCGAGGAGCTGAGTGCGAAGGGATAAGCAAGCGGAGAAAAAGCAAACAGAAGGTAAGTCAGAAGCAGAGCGCGAAAGGGATCGCGAGCGGAGAAAAAGGATTCAGAAAGGCAGAGCTTGGAGCTGAGTGCGAAGGGATTCGCAAGTGGAGAAAAGTAAACAGAAGGTAAGCCAGAAGCGGAACGCGAAAGGGATCGCGAGCGGAGAAAAAGGATTCAGAAAGGCAGAGCGAGGAGCTGAGTGCGAAGGGATTCGCAAGGGGAGAAAAAGTAAACAGAAGGTAAGCAAGAAGCGGATCGCGAAAGGGATAGCGAGCGGAGAAAAAGGATTCAGAAAGGCAGAGCGAGGAGCTGAGTGCGAAGGGATTCGCAAGTGGAGAAAAAGTAAACAGAAGGTAAGCAAGAAGCGGAGCGCGAAAGGGGTTCGCTAGCGAGAAAGGCTGATCACAGATAGTCGGTTACGAAAAACCACATAGAACTAGAACACAGAGCGGACAGAAAGGGGAGAGGGACACAGGAGAAAATAACAAGCTCACGCCGAAAACGAGAGCTAGGAGGAATACTCGGAAAAAAGTTACGAGCTACACTGAGCGCTGGTAGAAGTGTAAGCAATACACAGATACAACGTGCTGAGCTGGAGGCGGGGCCTAAATTTATAGTGGAGGCAGCCATGTTGGGTGAGGACTAGATCGTCCATCGATCCCACAGCTTCCACCCTCGATTCCTGACAGTATACCCCCTCTTCCTTGGGGGTCCCCCCGGTTTGCCTGGCTGAAAACGATGGAACCTCTTTACAAGATGAGGAGCATGTATGTGGTAGTCAGGCTCCCAGGTTCTCTCCTCCTTAGGATAGCCCTTCCAATGTACCAGGTACTGTAACCTGCCCTTACGATACCTGGAATCGATCAAACGAGCCACCTCGTACTCGCCCGGGGCAGGATCAACCTTAGGGCGTCCCTTATGAACAGGCCTCTGAAATGGGTCTTCCTTGTAGACCTTGAGAAGAGAAGTGTGAAAGACAGGATGAATCCTCTTGAGGGAATCCGGAAGTTTAAGTTTGAAAGCCACCGGATTGATCTGTTGAACAATGGGAAAGGGTCCTAGAAATCTAGAAGAAAACTTCCCCTTGTGAATCCATCTGGGAAGAAATCTGGTTGACAGCCATACCAATTGTCCCACCTTCCAGTCGGGGTTTGAGCGTCTGCTCCTGTCTGCCCACTTCTTCTGGGCATCCTGGCTGGCTAGATGAGCTTTCTTGGCTGTCTCCTGTACCTCGTGCAGATCTCTGAGAGCCTCATCTAAGGCCGGAACCTTGGTCGATCGTGTGTTAACCCAGGGTAGATATTGTGGGTTGAAACCGTATGTACAAAAGAACGGACTCATCTGTATGGTGGTGTGAATTGCATTGTTATAAGCAAACTCTGCCTGGGGGAGAAATTCAAACCACCTTTCTTGCTGTGGACTACAGAAGCACCTAAGGTACTGTTCCAAGCTGGCATTAAGTCTTTCGGTTTGGCCGTTGCTTTGGGGTGATAACCCGAGGAGAGAGCCCTATGGATTCCCAGAACCCGACAGAGAGTGGCCCAGAATCTTGAGGTGAATTGGGAACCACGATCAGAGACTATAGTCCTAGGCAAACCATGCAGGCGGACTATGTCACGGAGAAAGACGGCAGCTGTCTCAGAAGCCGAAGGCAGTTGCTGAAAGGCTGAAAAGTGTGCCAACTTGCTGTAGGAGTCACAAGTGACCATAATTACAGTTGTACCAGAAGACACCGGAAGATCCACAATGTAATCCATGGAAATATGTTCCCAGGGACGATTAGCTAGCGGAGGCTGTTGCAACAACCCTATTGGCCTACCCGTCTGATACTTGTTAGCAGCACAAACAGAGCAGGTAGATACGTATTGACTCACGTCCTTTCTTAGCCTTGGCCACCAGAAGCCCCTACTTATTAAGTCGTATGTCTTTCTGATGCCAGGATGACCTGTCAAGGACGAGTCATGGCACCAGGAAAGAACCATTCTTTGAAGCTTCTTGGTGGGAACATAGAGCGCCTCCTCATGGTAATACAATCCATCCTTCTCTTTGGTGGTAGTGTGCGCGAGCTCTGGGCAACTCTGATACAGGGGTATAAGCTCCTTGAGGAAAGTGGTCGTGGAAGCCAAAATCCTGAGCTTGGGGAGAACAACGTCATATCCTTGATATAATCCTGATACTTCCCCCTTACTTCGGGATAAGGCATCAGCCTTCTTGTTCTCCGTCCCAGGAATGTAAGTTATCACAAAGTCATACTGTAGAATGAAATAGGCCCATCGGGCATGACGGGCATTGGTGCATTCCATCTGCTGGAGTACCCTGAGATTTCTGTGATCGGTGCGAATCAAGAAGCTATGAGCAGCTCCCTGTAGGAGATGACGCCATTCCTGACAAGCTAGCTTGATGGCTAGTAGCTCTCTTTCCAATACGGAATAGTTCTGTTTGCTACATGTTAAGGTCTTGGAAAAATACGCTACAGGATGCTCAAGACCGTCCTCCGATTCTTGGAGGAGAATGGCTCCCACTGCTCCAATGGAGGCGTCAGTCTCCATGATGAATTGTCTTGTCTGGTCAGGTTGGATCAGGATGGGAGCCGTGGAGAATCTTTCTTTAAGGAGTCGGAAAGGCTTCTAAGGTTCTCCTTGAAAAGAAAACCGTACTCCCTTTTTAAGTAGAGAGGTCAAGGGGAGCACAGTTTGTGAGAAGTTGGGGATGAAACGCCGATAAAAATTGGCTAAACCCAGAAAACTCTGTAGCTCCTTTATGTTTCCGGGTTCCTTCCAATCGTGAATGGCCTTAACCTTTCTTGGGTCCATTTCGATCCCTTCATGAGAAAGGATGAACCCAAGGTAGGACACAGCAGTGGCTTCAAACTGACATTTTTCGGGCTTGACCAACAACTGATGGGTAAGGAGTCTTCTCAACACCTTCTTGACCTGTGCTCTGTGTTCATCAAGAGATTTGGAGTAGACGAGGATATCGTCTAAGTATACCACCACGGATAGATATAACATGTCAGCTAACACCTTGTCCATATACCTCTGGAAAACTGCCGGAGCATTGACAAGACCGAACGGCATGACTCTATACTCGTACAAGCCGAACGGAGTGCGAAAGGCGGTCTTCCATTCGTCCCCCTCCTTGACCCTAAGGAGGTGATAGGCCCCTCTTAGATCTAGCTTGGTGAAATACCTAGCCCCTTGAACCGCCTCCAGGATGTCTCGTATAAGGGGCATGGGGTACCTATCCCTTATAGTGATCTTATTAAGTCCTCTGAAGTCTATGCATGGTCGCAACTCCTCCGAATCCCTCTTGGGGATAAAAAACAATGATGCACCGCAGGAAGACTTGGATTCCTGAATAAGCCCGTTCTGTAGATTAGCGTCCAGATATTCTCTGAGGGCCCTTTGTTCCGGAAGGGACAGGGGATACATCCTTCCGAAAGGAACGATAGAATCAGGCACCAGGTCGATTGAGCAGTCCTCTGCCCGGTGTGGGGGTAGCTGCTTAGGTAGAGTATCCAGAAAGACTTCGGTGTATTCATGGTATTGGGGTGGAACTGTTGCTACAATTAAGGAGCCTGGAGCCTTGGAACCTTCTCCAGCCACCACCATGGCCGCAGTAGTATTCAGACAGTTTGATTTGCAGAATTGGGAGTCGAAGCACACCTTGTTGGCAGCCCAATCTATAAGAGGATTATGTCTCCTCAGCCAAGGTATTCCCAGAACTAAAGGAAAATGAGCTGCACGTATCTGGTCAAATACTAGGAGTTCTTGGTGATTGCCTACTCTAATCTGCAATGGAATCGACTCCCACAGGATAGGACCCGAAGAAAGAGGAACACCATCCACACCCTCAACAGGTATGGGTCTGGGCTTGGGTCTGGTAGAGACTAGGTTCTCCTTAGCCCAATTAATGTCCATGAAGTTACCCGCGGCACCACAATCCAACATTGCCAATACCTCAACTGATGTCGCTTCAGATAACTTCACATGGACCTTGAAAACCATTAAACTACTGTCTTCGCCCTCTTCAAGGGTTCTTGAGTGGTTGCAAGGGTAGCTGGCAGGTCCCCCGAGACTTCCCTTGCAACAGCCCGGGGGTGGAAGTTTTCCTTCTTCCTAGGAGGAACTTCTGGACAGTTTCTCAGCAGGTGTTTTGAGCATCCACAATACATGCACAATCCCGCCTCTCGGCGCCGTCTCCTTTCTTCAGGAGTCAGAGGTCCACGAGCTGCTCCTATCTGCATTGACTCTTCGGAGGATGATATCGGTCTGTGGATTGGAGTCTGGGAGGGCAGGCCTATCGTCTGTGAGGTTCCCCGTGGACGTCTCCTTTCTTGTCTGCGTTCATGCAGCCTAAACTCGATCTCGAGGGACAAGGTCATCAAGTCACGAAATGACTGTGCTCGGGCTATCCTCGCAAGCTCATCCTTGATCTCATCCTGAAGTCCTCTTCTGAAGATCGTCTGTATTTCCTTGACGGACATCAAGAATGGCTTCTAATGAGGAGTATAGAACTTCAGGTCTATCAAATCTATCCTTAAAGGCTGTCACAAACTGATCGTAGACATTTAGGGAAGGATCATCATTGGAGACCAGTGGAGATGCCCATGATAAGGCATTCCCAGAGAGATTGGCTATTATGAATCCAACCTTGGCACGGCTAGACTCATATGCATGAGGCCTGAATGTGAAGTATATTTTACAAGCGTCCAGGAAATCCTTGAGACCTCCTGGATGACCATCATACTTGCCGAATGAGAGAGGCATCGTGGGTAGGTCTCCGTGGTCATCTCGACGCAACACTACTTGTTGGCGAAGGACTATGTTTTCAGCCCTTAGGGATTGTACCTCAGCTGTCAGGTTCTGTATAGCTGCTACGAGTTCCTGGTATTGTTCCAAAGATGCCATGTTTGTAGTTGGGCGTTGTATGCTGTCAGACTTCGGCTCCACCTCCCCCTTCTCCTCACCTGAATCTTCTGATATTGAGTCCTTTACTGTAGTCCGGATACGGGGACGTTCCTTCTTCTTGTTAGAGATAAGATCCTTAGGTGATCTAACCTTCTTATCGTGCAAGTAAGGTCTGGCCCCTCCGGAGGCCACCGTGGCAGAAGTGGAAACCTGCCGTGGGGGGCTCCCAGTGGGCCAGCCTCGGTGCCCAAGGGAAAAAGCCGGAATGGCAGAAAAAACCCTTAAACGAAGATCTGCAGGCAAGGTGAGGAGTGGTTCCAGGCCAGGTATACGGCAGGTTTTCCCCGGCTGAGATGATGAAGGTTCAGTTATGATGGATTGAAAAGCGAGAGCCTTCTCCAAAGTCAGGACACTTCAGAATGCCGGGAGTGTCAGATGCTTTGAACACCGAAGCAGATAGAGGCTGCAAGCAGTTTAATGTACAGGAAGGCAGAGCAAAGAACAGAGTGCGGAGGGATAAGCAAGCGGAGAAAAAGTAAACAGAAGGTAAGCCAGAAGCGGAGCGCGAAAGGGATCGCGAGCGGAGAAAAAGGATTCAGAAAGGCAGAGCGAGGAGCTGAGTGCGAAGGGATAAGCAAGCAGAGAAAAAGCAAACAGAAGGTAAGTCAGAAGCAGAGCGCGAAAGGGATCGCGAGCGGAGAAAAAGGATTCAGAAAGGCAGAGCGAGGAGCTGAGTGCGAAGGGATTCGCAAGTGGAGAAAAGTAAACAGAAGGTAAGCCAGAAGCGGAACGCGAAAGGGATCACGAGCAGAGAAAAAGGATTCAGAAAGGCAGAGCGAGGAGCTGAGTGCGAAGGGATTCGCAAGTGGAGAAAAAGTAAACAGAAGGTAAGCAAGAAGCGGAGCGCGAAAGAGATCGCGAGCGGAGAAAAAGGATTCAGAAAGGCAGAGCGAGGAGCTGAGTGCGAAGGGATTCACAAGTGGAGAAAAAGTAAACAGAAGGTAAGCAAGAAGCGGAGCGCGAAAGGGGTTCGCTAGCGAGAAAGGCTGATCACAGATAGTCGGTTACGAAAAACCACATAGAACTAGAACACAGAGCGGACAGAAAGGGGAGAGGGACACAGGAGAAAATAACAAGCTCACGCCGAAAACGAGAGCTAGGAGGAATACTCGGAAAAAAGTTACGAGCTACACTGAGCGCTGATAGAAGTGTAAGCAATACACAGATACAACGCGCTGAGCTGGAGGCGGGGCCTAAATTTATAGTGGAGGCAGCCATGTTGGGTGAGGACTAGAGCGTCCATCGATCCCACAGCTTCCACCCTCGATTCCTGACATCTGGAAGCCAGCAGGACATGGTCAAAGTCCAGTGCTGACCGACACCGCAAGGATTGTCCGGCTTGGAAGCCAGGGGACAAGGTGTGGTTATCCACTAGATTCTTGCCCAGATGGACACGGCCTTCTAAATTATCTCCTCGATTTCTGGGGCCTTTTCCTATTCTCTCCAGGGTAGATCCGGTTGCCTATCGCCTCCAGCTTCCTTTCACTCTTCGCCGCATTCACCCAGTGTTTCACTCCTCTCTTCTCAAACCTCATTATCCTGACTTACACCGCAGACCAATTCCCAGGTCTACTCCTGTTCACCTGCCGGAGTCAGATCAATTTGAGGTATCCCAAATACGCGATTCCAGGTTCTATCGCGGTAGGCTGGAATATCTCCTTTCCTGGAAGGGCTACCCTGAGTTGGAGGACTCATGTGAACCGGCTTCCCAGGTACGAGCTCCCAGATTATTGGCCCGGTTTCACCGCCTCCGCCCAGGCAAGCCCGGGGCGGTTAGGTGGGGAGGGGGGCATACTGTCATCCGCCACGGCCGTCGCGAATGGCGGCTTCTTCCACGTGGGAGAAGGTTTTAGTCCATGACCGCCCATTGGACAGCCGCAGGACTGCCGGGAGGTTATCTGCCTCCTCCTCCCAGACAGTCGCTGCGTTGCAATCTTGCTGGATACGCTCCAGTGCCTTTCAGGTTCCCTCGCTCAGTGCTGTCTCTCTGCTGGTCTCCATTCTTTGCTTTCCGGATCCAGCGGTCTGTACTTTTCTGCTCTCGTACTTCGCGCCCCTCGCGAAGCGGTTGTTTCTGCCTCTCTCCCTCTGCTGTCGCGCTCACGGCAACAGGTTGGTTTCTCTCCCTCTTCCCGCTGCTGCTGCTCTGGCAGCGGGGTAGTTTCTCCTGTGTTTTTCTGCTTACCTCTCCGCTGTAGAGATTCTCCCCTCTACTGGTTCTTCCTCCTCCCTTCCTTTCTCCATTTTCCTGCAGTTCTTTCCCCTCCGGGCCGTGCTCCTCGGCCCTAGCCATACTACGGCTAGCATTCACTTCGTTCCTGCCGGTGTGCCTAATCACTGGGTCCACTGGGGGTTCTCAGCCTTCGGAGTTTCTCATCTCCTTCAGCCTGCAAGTTTTGGTCCTGCATCTTCCTCAATTCCCGCCTGCTTCGCATTGGAACTATTGGTCATTTTTGGAGGACTCTCTTCTCGAAGGGTTTTTTATCCCAAGTTGGGTTTTCCCTTCTTCCGGCTTGCTCCCGGAAAAGGAGTCCCGGGATGGCTGTTTACCAGCAGTCACTGTGGCTTCTTTCCGTGACAAGCAAGTGCTTCTCAAAAAGGAAAGAGACTATTAAGCCGCCGGAATCTACAGGACACCGACTACTCTGAAAGCTCAGGTGAGGAGAGTGTGGAGAAAGGGGAGGAAGAAGGGGTTCATCAGCACGAATTATCACACTTGGCTCCTCCTCTACAGAGGTAAAGGAAAATACTTTCAACATCATGACCTTACTTTGAACATGAACCTGACTCAGACCTGTTTGCTCAATCTGCTCCACTCCTCCTGCCATCTCTAAACTCTATAGAAACTAGAAACCCGTCCTTAATCAGAGACTCCAGTCTTAGGATACTCTCCTGTTCACCGTATGCATTCCACTCTCTCATAAACCAAATGTAAATGCTGCCACAAACAAAGCGGATGTTTTGCAATGACAAGGTACTACACATGAATGCACATAGCCAGTCTCAACAGAGACATGGAAGCACGAAAACCATTGACACAATTAACACATTGTACAACACTAAAACGTGATCATGGATTTAGCAGCAGCATGAACCCTATCCTCCTATCATTCCACTCTCTCTCACTCCCAAGTAGCTCCTTGTGAGCTGCATATGCATGACTGTCCAAAGGCCTATCGTCTATGGAGTCTCCAGGTTCTGTGCAGACCCTGGTATTGTGTGCACATTCAGTTCAACCACATGTTACAGCAAGTGATAATGCAGGTACTTAGCTCAGGCCCGGGTAACCGTCCGTGGTCTCCCCAAGCTTAGATGTATCAGGCGTTGTCTCAATCAGCCGCCCACAACGTGGATTGCGGTCCGATTCTCTGACACCTTCCCCTTCAGCGTGTGCTGGCCTCCTAGCAGGGACGGAAAGATAAGAGAAGCGAACACGCTCCACAGTGCGTTGCTGCAATGCCCGCTCTCCTGCTGCCTCCTCAACTCTGCGTCCTCACCTGGTCCTGACCTCGGGCCGTGCCTGCATAATTGCGAATCACCAGCAAGCAGCACGTGCCGAGGCAGTCTTAATAAGCCATCACGCCCACCAGCCTTGAGCACGTGACCCTCCTCGTTCCTGCCCATCGGCCTGCTGGCTAAACGTAGTTCCTGGCACAAAACACAGTGCCAGACACCCCGACCTGCCATCCACATGGCCCAAAACGTCTCCCGCTATGCTCCACACCAACACTTCATCTCCCAAACCTCACATTACGCCCCGCTTGCAGGCCCCTGTCCAGGGCAGGGTTTGCCTGGATTCAATTTATGAAACAGTCTGACCAACCGTGGAGCATGAACTGCCTCTGCAGGTTCCCAAGCTTTATTCTCAGGACCATAACCGATCCATTCAACAGGATACCACAAGCGACTTCCTCTCTGTCTGGAGTCCAGGATTCGATGAACCTCATACTCCTCATGTCCATCATTTACCAACACCGGTGGTGTCTTGGTCCAGGCTATCGTCATCGCTGGTTTCACTAAAGAGATATGAAAAACAGGATGTATTCTCATAGTTGCTGCAAGCTTCAACTTAACTGTCGTGCGAGAGACACATTTCATAATCACATAGGGGCCAATGTACCGGGTTAACAATTTCTGAGACCCAGACACTTAATATTTTGTGTAGACAGCCACACTCTATCGCCCACCGTATACCGGGGCCCCTCTTGTCTCTTCTTGTCAGTATACTCCTTAAAAGAATCCTTCACCGTCAGTAAGTGTTGCTGAGCCTTTTATCTAATACTGGCAATCTCCTGCTTACGCTCTGTTATCGCTGGTATCCTCTTGTCTGAAGTTAAAACCTCAGGGAGCATGTTTAACTCTTGTCCATATAAACACATGTTGGGTGACATGCCCAAAGATGAATTATCTGAATTGTTATAGCAAAATTCGGCCAGCCATAGCGCTTGCACCCAAGAAGTTACCCCGTCAGTGATAAAGCAACAAAGAAACTGTTCCATTGTTTGATTGACTTTCTCTATTTGACCATCCATCTGAGAGCGCAAGAAATCTCCATCATAGCACAAAAAGCTCGCCAAAACCAGGATGTGAACTGCGCCACCCGATCAGATACAAATGACCGTGGTAACCCATGTAAGCATACAATATGCTATAAGAACAACCTGGCCGATTCCCCTGCACTAGGTTTTCCTGCACACGGAACAAAGTGGGCCTGCTTCGAAAAGTAGTCAACTACCACCAATATCGTGTCTTAAACCCCCTCTTTAGGGAGATCCAGTAAAAAGTCCATATCGATATGTGTCCATGGTTCCTCTGGGGTAGGAAGTGGCTGCAACAATCCCACTTTCCTTGCATTACTAACCTTCGATCTCATACACATGTCACAATGCAAAATGTAATCATGAGTATCATTAGCCATACCTGGCAACAAAAATTACCTTTGTAATATTTTCACCGTTCTTCTTTCATCTGCATGCCCAGCCAACCGGGACTTACGGCACCACAACAGCACCTTCTCTCTCAAGGATTGTGTGGGAAGAAACAACTTTCCTGCCTGAAAGGCAGTCCATTCCGTACAATCCTGCCTTCCTGCCTATCCTCCCACTTCTGAACTCACTCGCGGGATTGCTGCTCCGCACTTCCACCAGAATGTCTCTTGTTACTGCCCCACAATTCGGTTCACTGATATTATTTGTCTGTTCACCTGAGCAGCAACATCCTTATTTCCCTGTCTGGCTAGTGCATCCGCTTTTCCATAATTTTTTCCAGGTAAATACATGACCGCAAAATCAAATTCCTTTAAAATCTGAGACCAGCACAACTGCCGCGGACTCAAGGGTAAGTTCTTGTGATCTGTCAGCACAGTCACCGGGTACCATGCACCCATCAAATAATGCTGCCACTCCTGAAACGCTGCTCGCATAGCCAACAATTCCTAATCGATAATGGCATAATTCTGCTTGCAGCTGGTCAACTTTCTGGAAAAGAAAGTTACTGGATGCATCATTCCATCCTCTGCTCGTTGCGACAGAATGGCACCAATCGCTAAACTGGATGCATCAGTCTCCACCTGAAAAGGATCTTCCAGGTTTGGATGCTGCAAGATGGGAGCTTCTGTAAAACCAATCTTTAGTTTCTGAAATGCAGCCTCTGCCTCCCCATCCCACCCAAACCTTTGGCCTTCCACAACAGTCGCGTTATTGGGGTGATGATATGTGAAGAGATTCTAATAAAGCACCGGGAAAAGTTATCAAACCCCAACAAGGACTGAACGTCCTTTATGGAATGAGGCGAAGGCCACTGAGTGACAGCTTGCACCTTCCTCTCATTCCTGACCACCCCAGCCAGAGTGAGGACAAATCCCAGAAATTCCACACAAGTGGTATAAAATTCACATTTCACCAATTTTGCAAATAGATGATATTCTTGCAAAAGCTCAAGCACAGCGTTGACCTGTTGCACGTTTAATTCTACCAAATTAGAGTAAATCAGAATGTCATTGATGTGCACAATGACGAACACATCCAAAAAATCTCTCAACACCTCCAGCATAAAATGTTGGAATGCAGCAGGGGCGTTAAACAACCCAAAGGGCATCACCAAATACTCAAAAAGGCTGAACTTGGTCAAAAAGGCTGTTTTACACTCATCCCCTCCTTTACTTGAACCAAATGGTAAGCCCCTCTCAGATCTAACTTGGTATACATCTTGGCTGTCTTGAGCTGATCGAGGAGAGCAGAGATTAAGGGCCGAATTCATAGAATCCAGCGCAGAAGTAGAGCAAGCGGCGCGCACTGAGAATGAGCGTGCCCCACACGTCCGCTATCCGTGGGGCAAACCAGCAATTGCGCGGCACGCGTATTCATGGATTTTCTGAGGCATCAGTAGCTGTGGCGCAATGAACACCAAGGAGCGCCAGTTACGCCCCCAACATGCCCCTGTGCGCAGGAAAAAGCCGGTTAAATGCCAAATACGGCTCAAGGCTTCACGCCATATGTGGGCCTAGCACATAGTCCCCCCATCGTAATCGCGCGAAAAATAATTGTACCCTGTCTGCCCCCCGGCATAATCGCGTACCCCGCTCGCACCAGCCAAATCACGTGGAAAGGCCAACGCATACCCCGTTCGCACCCTAGCGTAATCGCGTACCCCGCTCGCACCAGCCAAATCACGATACACGCACAACTCCCCTGGAAGCAGACGCTTCCTCACAGGACAGCCAGACCCCAGCAGACATCACCCATGACCATACCCCGCAGGCAACCCACACCACATGAGACCCCCCATCACCCGTGTCCATACCCCAGAGGCAGCCCACACCACATGCCCCCCCATCACCCGTGACCTTACCCTGCAGGCAGCCCACACCACATGGGACCCCCCATCACCCGTGTCCATACCCCGCAGGCAGCCCACAGCACATGGGTCCCCCCATCACCCGTGTCCATACCCCGCAGGCAGCCCACATCACATGGGCCCCCATCACCTGTGACCATACCCCGCCAGCAGACCACACCACATGGGACCCCCCCATCAACCGTGCCCATACCCCGCAGGCAGGCCCCGCCTCATGTTGTCCCCCACCAGTGACGGCAACCTGCAGGTAGGCCCGCCTCATGTTGCCCCCCCATCCTGTGACGGCAACCTGCAGGCAGGCCCTGCCTCATGTTGTCCCCCCCACCTGTGACGGCAACCTGCAAGCAGGCCCCGCCACATGTCCGCACCTCCACCCCAACTGGACCGATAGATATAAATGCAGCAGATGTGAAATGAAATGCCACCACACGCTGCACACTCAAAGTGTACCTTAACACACATCCATTGGTCGTGCACACCACAACATGCCACATGCCATTGGAAGTCAAACATTACACATGCATGCATGTGTGCACAAACATGAACAACATAGGCCAGCATCATGGATATAGAACAGAGTAAGCAAGAGTTAATTTTTTGGCCGAAACCATCTAGACCAGAAACCACTTTGATTTTCAATCAAAATATATATTTTAAAAACAGTATTGAAGTCATACTCATATTAAACAAATAAATGAAATCAGCATCAAATGATCCAATAAATCAAATAGCATCCAAAAGAAAAAAAATGTAAGTCAAACAAATTAAGATGAAAGCCAAGATGTGGTCCATGTCCATAAAGTAGTTCAAAATGAAAATACAAATAAAAAGAAAACCATTACTCCATGGTGAACTGAAGACGATCCTTGGAAAAGAGAACTATGTACAAAAAAACAAGGGTCCATTGTCCCAAACCATGTCCAAAAATGATGATGAATAAAAACAACAAAGAACTATATACAAAATGTGGAGTAAAGTCCAAAAACTCCAAAGAAAGAAAAAACAAAAGGAAACTTACACCTAAAGAACTATGTAGAATGGCAGCGGGCTAGTCCTTTGACTCACCATTTCCCCCAAAGGTCTTGGCCAGGGCATCATCGAACTCTGCGTCGATTTCCAATAATCCCCTCGAGGTCTTGCAGGGACTCCAACAATCTCCTCTCAAACTCCCTGCAAGACTCCTCGAGGAACTTGGCCCGCCTCTCTGCCCGACGCAGGGTATTTTCCGCCCTGGCCATGGTGGGTCGTGCCCCCCGTGCCCGCTGCCACTCTGGCCTGAGGAGAAATGAACAGCGTTATTCCATCGAGGATTACGGGGTGAATTGAAAGACGTCCTAGCTCAGGTGGTAAACCCGCCAAAAGAATGTGCAGAGTTCATCAACCTAGTAGTGCAGGTAGACCACAGGCTGCAAGATCGAAGGTCAGATCGAGCCAGAACGGAGAATAGGACTGTGTATGTACGCTCAAAGGAGAACAGTCCGCGTTCATCAGAAAACACTTCAGAACCCATGCAAATTGGGGGTGGTACGGAGCCCATTAACCAAGACCGAAAGAGACAAAAGGAGACAACAGCAATTATGCCTGTACTGCGGGAAATCAGGTCACTTCCTCAGAGAATGTCCTGTAAAACCCCCTAGGAGAACAGTTGGAGCTACAGAGAAAGAAGGAGGAGAACAAGAGTCGGAAAACTTCCAGGCCCGCCAAGCGTAGAGGTCCGTTTGTCGAGCGAAGGAAAAGAGCCACAGACATCACACCTTGCTCTCCCTGTGATTTTGATCAGTCCCCAACAACCGTCTCGGATGCATGCTGTGGAGGCATACATAGATAGCGGAGCCGTTGGTAACTACATAGACCAAGGCCTGGCAACAATGATGGGGCTTCCCCTCTGTCAGAAAACGACAACTGAGAAGGTCACCAGCGTTGACGGCACAGAGATAGCTTCTGGTCCTGTAACTTAACGCACAGCAGAATTGACCCTTCTGTGCCAAGACAGACATCGGGAAGCCATTGCCTTCGACCTTATCAAAGGCCCTCAGTTCCGGGTGATTCTAGGGATGCTGTGGTTGGTGGCTCACAATCCTAACATCGACTGGCGAGCCAAGAAATTAGCCTTCTCCAATGAGTGTGCTCATGCGTGTTAGCAAGTAGAAATGCCATCGTCTGACCCAGAGACACCTGTCCAAGATAAAGAGGCATTGGTACTAGGTGTAACAAGTACACTAGCAAGCCGAATACCATGATTTCCAAGACGTTTTCCAAAAAGAACAGGCTAATACCTTACCCCCTCACAGGCCATATGACTGTCAGATCGACCTCGTACCTGGTGCACAAATCCTGTCTAGTCGAATTTATGCACTCACCGAACCTGAAAATCTCCACTTGAAATCTTATCTGGACCAATACCTGGCAAACGGTTTTATCCACCCGTCCAAATACCCAGCAGCCTCGCCCCTATTCTTCGTACCCAAGAAGGAGGGGGACTTGAGAACGCGCATCGACTACCGCGCACTAAACCAGGTAACAGCTCAAAACCGTTATCCTCTACCCCTTATCCCAGAACTGCTGGACCAAGTCAAGGATGCCCAAATTTACACCAAATTGGACCTCAGGGGGGCATACCATCTCGTGCGTGTACAGAAAGGAGACGAATGGAAGACCGCCTTTCGTACTAGGTATGGGCTGTACGAATATCAGGTGATGCCCTTTGGGCTTTTCAACGCTCCCGCCGCATTCCAGTACTTCATGAATGATGTACTATGGGAATTGATCAACGTATGTGCCCTAGTTTACATCAACGACATCTTGGTGTACTCCTCTTCTAAACAGGACCATGTCAGGCACGTTCACTCCGTCCTTGCAAAACTCTAACAGCACCAGCTATACACCAAACTTGAAAAATGCTCCTTCCATGTCACCGAAGTCGAGTTCCTTGGTTTTGTCCTAACTCCCAGAGGCGTCCGGATGGATATGCACAAAATAGACGCCATACTTAGCTGGCCATCACCGTCTTCAGTCAAAGGTGTCCAAAGTGTGCTCGGCTTTGCAAACTTTTATCACCGATTCATCCCAGTTTCCTCCGAGATTGGGCACCCGATCACTTCTTTATTACAAAAAAACAACAAGCTGTTCCAATGAACAGAAGAGGTGGAGAAGGCCTTCCAGGAACTCAAGAAAAGATTTACCTCAGCCCCAGTGCTACAACACCCCCGCCCTGATCTCCCATATGTAGTGGAAACAGATGGCAATGGGGGCTGTTCTTTCCCAAAGGGATCCCAAAACAGGCCAGTTACATCCCGTGGCCTTTTGGTCGCGAAAATGTACTACACCTGAACTTAACTATGCAATAACAGACAAGGAACTCCTAGCAATCAAGGCAGCATTTAAGGCTTGGCGGCATTGCCTCCTAGGCGCCAGACATACCATCACAGTGATCACCGACCATCGCAACCTACAATACCTCAAGACGGCAAAGGCCAAATCATCCCATCAACTCCGATGGGCTTTATTCTTCGCAGAATATGATTACATAATCACGTACCGACCTGGAGTCTAGAACGGAAAAGCCGACGCCCTATCCCGCATGGGTATTGATGAGAACGCATATTCAACCCCAGACCCGGTGGCCATTATTCCAGGTGACAAGCTACTAGGACTTACAGCAATGTTATCTCTGGACGAACTCCAAAAGGAAATTCGGCTCCTAATGAACACTGAGGCTCTACAAGACTGGACCACTCAAGGTGAACATTACACAACAAAGAACCAACTCCCGTATTTCAGAGGGCGTTTAAATCTACCGAATAAGGCCCTACAAGAACAAGTAATTTCTGGTTATCATGACCCCCTGATAAGACATCCAGGAATTGCCAAGACCCTAGCCAAGGTGAAAAGAAATTATTGGTGGCCGACCTGGCGAAAGGACATCACACATTTTATTCTGTCATGTGGCATTTGTGCACAGAATAAATCCCAGAAACAAAGACCTGCGGGCCTTCTTCAACCTGTGGAAATTCCACCTGCACCTTAGCACACACTCTCCCTCGATTTCATCACAGATCTGCCTCCCTGTCAAGGGTTCAACACTATCCTAGTGGTTGTTGACCTATTCTCTAAAATGGCCCATTTCATTCCGCTTAAGGTTCTACCAAACGCATCCAGTCTGGCAAAGGTGTTTTAGAGCAAATCGTACGATTACATGGTTTCCCCTCTATCCTAATTTCTGACCGAGGGAGTCAGTTTGTGTCTAACTTCTGGAGGAAGAGTTGTGCAATTGCCCAAATCAATATTCGTCTGTCCACTAGTCACCATCCCCAAACTGATGGCCAAACGGAGCGGACGAATCAGACACTAGAGCAATACCTACGGTGCATGTTACATCAAGTGCAAGAAAGCTGGAAGGATGTGCTGTGGATAGCCGAATATGCCTACAACAACTCGCTACACACCAGTACCGGACATAGTCCAGTCTATACCGTATATGGAAGGCACCCACGTACTTCCGAATTAGATACCCCATGGCCTTGGAAATGCCTGCGGTGAAGACATTACATGCAACCATCACTGAAGCCTTCAAAAAGGCAGCAGAACACTTGATCCAACTAAAGAAAGACAGAAAAGATTCTCTGATCAACACTGAAGAAAAGCCCCAGACTACCAAGTCAGAGATGAAGTCTGGTTGGCGTCTCGGCATGTGCCCATAAGAGGAACTCAAACATTTCGGCCCAGATATCTAGGGCCCCATACCATCAAGGCTATTATAAATCCTGTGGCAGTAAAACTAGCTTTACCACCAAATATGCAGATCGATCTCGTTTTCCACGTGTCACTCTTAAAACCTGTTCAGCCTGGAACTCGGGTCAAAACACCACCAAATCCGGTACTGGTTAACGGAGAACCCGAATTTGAAGTGAAGGACATCCTAGATCCTAAACTCACCAGGTCCAAGTTATATTACTTAGTGGACTGGAAGGGATACGGCCCTCAGGACAGGACATGGGAGCCTAGCGAGCACGCCCATGCACCACGCCTGGTAAGACGATTTCATCAGAACCATCTGACTAAACCAGGGCCCGACGGAGGAAATACCTTGAGAGGGGCCTTAGGGGGAGTGCTGTTAGGATCCATGCCCCAGACCCCCTCCGGTATAACAGCCCCCTGGCAGCAGTGGAGCTAAAGCCCTTCACACTTGCCCCAAGGGCCTTAAAACTCCATCAGAAACATACAAGGAGTCTGTCCTGGCGCCTTTGGCGCCATGCTCATTATCAGGAATAAAGCAATACCAGTTTTGGACCTTAATCCAACATGGAGGCCTATTACATAGCTCAGTTTTTTAGAACCAAGCCATGCGGTCTAGTGTTTTGGGTGTGGCTGGGCCTGGAACTACTTGGCCTGGAGCTACTTTACCTGGACTATTTAAACTGCACCCAAACAGCAGAACACGCTTCGCGTTATTCTGCACTCCTGCAGCATAACGCTCACCGTGTCCAGCTCCTGCTCATCTGCTTCTCCGCGGCCCGATCCTGAATCCCTAGATCCGGATTCCATCAATAACCTGGAAGAACAAGAACAGCATTAGCGAGCAAGAACACTTACTTGTGAAGTAACCGGTATTGAATCCATCCTGCACTTCGCTTACCTCGCCCATCTCCGGAGTTCACCACAACCTGCAAAGGTAAAAAAACAAGGACAGCATTAATAACAATTCTCACCTGGGCAAGCAGCGAGTTCTGGCAGCACCCTGCGATTCTCTTACCACACCCATCTCCGGGTTTCACCGTAACCTGCAAGGGAGAAGGAACAAGGTCAGCATTAACAAAGCACTTACCTGGGCAAACAGCGCTTCGATCGCTCATCACTCCGGAACATCACCGCAACCTGTACAAAGAGAAGAGAACACAGGTAAGCAATTAACACCAATAAACAATGCAGCGCTCCGTGCATCAATAACTCACCATGGACTTCGCCATCGGCGCAGCAACTCCGAGATCGCAACCATCCCTGTGAAAACAAAAAGTGACATTGTTAGGGAACAGCGTAGTGGAGCAAGACGCTTAGAAGACAGAGAAAACAGAGGGAAAGAAAGAGACAGAATAAAGACAGAAAAGACATTATAACTCACCTGGAAGACAGCAAGCAGAGTCAGAGTCACAGCCGTTCTGGACCCGACATAAGGGCACACGGACCAGTGAAACAACTAGGTCCATGGAACGCCCAGACCAACCACGCACCCCTACACAGAGATGCAGGACGTAGAGTTAAACGCACAAAAACCTAGGGTGCTACCCAATGTCTGGCACGTAATCAAGCAGAGAGGGGTCTGGGATAGCGCTTAGACCTCCATCCAGTATCGTGTGGCGCCCCATGGATACCAGGTGAGCGTAACAAAAGGGGATAATGTACACCACGAACACAGTCAAGATATAATCACTGTTCAAACCCTAATACTGCGCAGCACGCTGCAGCAGTGGTAGCAGGCGGGAGAACCAACGCGGACTACGCTGATAACCGCCAGATCTGCGGCGGCTCAGAGCAGTGAGCCGGGAGGAGAAGTGTACATTATCGCCACATAACACGCTCCATGCGGGACGTTCCTTAACAACTCTAGTACCATTAGTGAACTCAGCCATTGGTCTCTACTGATACTTGGCAAATGAACCCGAAATAACACATATATGGCTATCTGAGCACCTCAGCAACGGACAGTTTGGGACTGACAATACAGAAGTGATAGGCTCACGGCCTAATACCCTACCACAAGACACTGGCCTGCAATGACCAGGGGAAGCTCAAGGGAAGAACATTAGCGTTTTCAAGCGTGCCCATGGCGCTTGAGACTGAGGTAAAGCCACCCAAAGTCGCACACTGATTGGGTGGTGTCTGATCAACCACGATAATAAGCCGGGTGAATCTCATATCACAGAACACTGCTGGGGCAACACGTAAAACAAACCCTGCGGAGGCAGAGTAAAAACGGCTAAAAAGACCAGCTCCTTGTTACAGTCACGTGAGAGGACACAGACCATTCCAGCAATACCGTGAATTAGCTCCCATGTGCTACAAACTCCCATACAACACATCCTGAGATGTTTGGTGGGAAGGAATAACCGGCCTGGTACTTGGCCATGGGCATACTCGGACACTCGATCCCTGTTGTATACGTCCCCGGGACCTGCTCCGCCCAGGACTGGGGCCGCCAAGAGACCTAAGCTCAGTTAAAGTGCCTTTTTATTTTTCAACGATAGTTTTAATTATGTTTTTAACTTTCAGACTAATCAGCTATTGCATTTTTGGTAGATGGGATGACTGGATGTGTTCTTGCGTCCATGGCTATAGTTTGTGCCGTTGGTAAGTGGAGATAAGTTCTATTCCTGAGGAGCTGCACCTGGGGTTAAGTGTTTAATAAAGAGGAGAGCACTGAAGCCATCTGGTGAGTGGAGGCCTCCTGGTGAGGGCTGGGAATTTGGCAGCATAATCCATGAATGGGTCCCATGTATTCATGGTACCGTACAAAGAGCCCGATCTTATTGCTGTGATTTTTTCGGCGACTGCTATGTCCCAGCATTTGGACCACCATAGAGCTGTGGAAGGGCCACTCTCGTGTTTCCATAGTCGGGCCATCGCAATTTTTGCTGCGAGGAGAAGATGCGTACATAGACGGGGGACTTGGCCGGAGATTGGAAATGCGCCGTTCCCTGTTTCGCCCAGCAGGATGATTCCTGGGTCCCAAGGTATTGCCAGACCGGTGATTTCTTAAATATGTTTTAATATTTCTTTCCAATATAATTCCGCTTTGGGGCATTCCCAGGCCATATGGAACAGCGTGCCAGGAACCGGGCACCCTCTCCAGCAGGCCTCAGGGATCTTCGGGTTGGCTCTGTGGATTTGGACTGGGGTAATGTAACACCTATAACAAAATGTGTACCACCCTTCTCTACTCGAGATGCATTGGGAGCTTTTGCGCAACCTTGCCCATATTTTCCCCCACTCTTCGATCTCAATCTCTCGTCCCAGGTCCTTTTCCCATTCCAGCATATATCTTTCTTTCTTCCCTGGGTCCGCCCTGTCTAGTAGGTGTAGGTGCCTTTCCCCGGCTTACTACCTGTGAGAGAAAATAAAATAACCAACACAAACCCCTGTCGGGGAAGGAGGCACTGAGACCCGGCTGCAAGAGTTCAAAGGATGGTTTATTTCTCCAGCTAGGAAATAACCCAAAAAACCCTCCCCAACATTTACATTATACTCGTATATATATCAATTAAAGTAACTCTAACAAAAAATACTAAATGGACCCGATTGGCCAGGCGGTGTGGTGCTGTAGGTGTGGGTGGCATCTCTTTCTCCTAATTGGCTGAGTGGTTGACGAGATGATGGACGTCAAATATCTTGTGCTCCACGCAGGTCATGGTCCGGTCACTGTGGTCACTACCTCAGCTAATATGTTGCATTCCAAAACACTAAATAACAAATTATCTAAACATTTTATGCTACTTTTCATATTTCTACACAAGTTACACATAGTAATTATTGTCAGTACAATTGGGTCATTCGTGGCTTTAATTGGAGGCCTTGACCTTTATTGTGCATGAAAAAAAAGTCAAGCTGTGTTTCACATATCTCCTAAGCTTTAGACCTATTAGTATAACAAAAAACATATATTGTGGTAAGATGCTTAAGGTTAGTAGTGGGTGTGTTGGGTGGGTTTCGCAGCACAGGCGAGGGTCTGGCACTTGAAAAAAATACCTTACAGGGGGCGCAGGGTCAGGATGGCAATAAATTGCTCTTAAATGGGGGTGGGTGACTTGCACGTTTATGGGGACGAACAAGCAGAAAGTGCTTCGCTGATCCTGGTTCACATGCTGGTTCTCATGCTAGCAGTGATCTCAGAGGAAGAAAACTGTATCATATTGGTTGTTGCAACTTTCTCTGGCTTCAGCGTGAGAATGGGAGCGCAGAGCTTTCCTTCGCAGGGGGAGTGCAAGGGTGGGGGCCAGCCAGCTGTCTCTGTCCTTGGCTGCTGCGGTGGAAGGGGAGCTGAACATTGCTGTACTATCTCAGTGAGGCCTGTTTACCCAGGATGGAGTCGAAAAGGAGCACAAAAGATGGATGCCCCGTGTCCTGCTCAGTAGTCCCATCTACTTTACATAAGGGCAAGGGGCAATCCCGCTACCAGAGGCACATGGTCCAAACCTCATACTGAGGAGTGTACGGCGCGAGGGGGCCTGGGGCCCCTCACTCCCATACATTCTCCCCTTTTGTTACATCTAAAGTAACAAACTACTTATCTCGTTTTTTTCCGTTCTCCCTTCGGTAGCGCTCAGCTTCAGCCACAGCCTTATCCCAAGCGGGTGTACTCTTTATTGGCATCCATGCTTTGCACACACTTCTTAAGCTGTTACCTCTTCTTGCGTATTCTTCTGGGGTGACCATTAAGTAAATCCCACCATCCCCATCTAAATCTATCCAAACCTCGTTATTCCACAGCATGTCCTTTGGTTCTTTAATGGTAGTGTGATGTAGATTATCGACCACGTCCCCATACTGCCTATAGATGGCAGTCATTCTATACTGCGGTGTGGTGTATTCTCCAGTTTGTACTTGGGCATCTATCATGGTAGCCACCGTTGTCTGTCGGCCCACTGTTACCATCATCATCGCTGAATTAGGCATATTATTTTCACAGCATCTTAGTCCTAGTTGGCATACACAGAATATTAGGAGAAGAAAGACAATAATGGGAATGGGTATCTTCGCTGCTATGTTCACCCATGATGGTATCCAGCTGAACAGATTGTCGAACCACGTGTTGTTGTCTGCTCCACCATCTGCTCTCATTCTTTCTCCTAAATTATGCACTGCTGTTATCACGTGTGACAGTGTCCCGTTATCAGCATCTGAAGTTGGTACGAACGTGCAGCACGCCCCCCCAATTTTTTTGCAAACACTGCCGTCCATCGCCGTGATAAGATCTAAGACATATCTGTTTTGCATCGTCATCAGGCGCAGTGCACGGAGCTCTATTTTTATGATGTTGAATCCTTCTTCAGTGTCGTTAGCCAGCTGGATGAGCTCCCAGCGTGTTATCTGCAGCCATTTCGCGTTTGTTCTTGCTTGAACAACTGGTGCTAGAAATGATGCAAAAAATGTCTCTGCAGATGAGAAAAGCTTGTACTGCTGCGGGATTTCGGCAAGGAGGTCTGACGATTTGGACGAAATATAATTGGATCTTTTGCTGCGTGACAACTTGGTTCTCAATGTTTCTTCTGACAATAGTTCGTATGCTGGGGGCTCCGTGATTGTCTCATCGGGCGCTGTCGATGGTTCAGCCGATTGCCCTGCTGCCAATATGTCAGTCGATTGGCCTGCTGTTGAACTGTCAGCCGAAGGCCTTGCTGTAAACTGAACGTGGCTCTCTGGTATCACCATTAATGCTGAGTGAAGTTTGGCTAGGGCGCAAGTGCCCCTCCAGGATGCTGGGAGATGCAGGTAAGCTCGTTTGGCACAAATCCACTATATGTCCATTAATGCAGCAGTACCTTTTTTCATATGTGGTATTATTAAAGTCTTATTGCACTGCTGTGCGTTTCCCATATTCACCTCCATTCTCCATGGAAGCAAAGTTTGTGCAGTATTTCCCTTTGGATCTTTATGGGTCTCTCCAGGGGTGTGACCCATGTCAGCTTGGTAATATGCTGTGACCAGATGGGGATGCACGTTTCTTTTGCCCACTCGTATGTTTTGTCTGGCAGCCCTCGAAAGCCCCTCAGCTTTGCATTTAATTGTTTCATCATGCCACTTGTCGTCTGCATACCTTGTCACTTTTATGATGAAAAATGGCTCTTGGGGGCAGATTACTCCTTGTCGTCTGCTGGTGCATGTTTGTTCGTTTTCCAATTTTTCCATGTTGACTGTGTGTGCCTGAAATGTCTTTTTTATTCTACACAGCATCAGATGAACCAAACATTGGGCCTCAGACAAGGGTACTTTCTGTGGAATTAACATTTTTGGGGTTCCAGTTGCATGAGGAATAAGTGAGCACACGTAGCAACTTTCATTACTTGCTTGCTTTGCTGCGGTGCTCATGTCTGAATACCATTTATTTGATTGGTCAGGGTGTCGGGGGTCCTCTATTTCATCTAACCCCAGGTTGTGATAAATATCATATCTGTTTTTTCCCGCCCCCCTTTTTCTCCTCCTTCTTTTGTTTTTTAATTGGGTACCAACTCGTTGATATTGCAGCGGGAATATTCTGGACCATGCATAATCAATGTTGTTCATGGTGACATGTGTGTATTCAGTAGTGGTTTCTGGTGCCGTGTGTGTGTGCATGCTTGTATTTCTGGAGTTAGTCAACCAATAGTAATCGTCATTTACATTCCATCCAAGCTCTATTTCCTTGGTCATAGTATTACTCAACAATGGAATAGCAGTTTTGTTCACATGCAATTGTTCATAGGGTGGCGTTACATTTATGCTTTTTAATTCAACGTTATAAGTGTCCTTCAAAATGGTTGTTACTCCAGTCCATATTAGTTTAAACCCTGGTTTTGTCATATTAGCCCCGCTCTCCCCTTTGTTCATTTAATTTGCCACAAATAAAACAACGTTATACCAAATAAAATAAAACATCATTATTGCAAATAGTATGGCAGCATATTTTACAATGCATTCTACATTGCTCCATCTACTGGCCCTAGTGGCATCCCTATTTCTATCTAACATTTCAGCCTGCTCAGCCGTTTCATCGCATTGGCTCATGTTGAACCTATGTGGGTGAGACAAATTCATTAAGTCATCATGAAAAGAAACATATTTGCAATTGTTCATTCTTTTTCATCTTTTTGCTCAACTAGGCATTTAACAATGTCTTTCCATTTATCATAATAACAATGAAGAAAAATAGAAAAAATAACACGATGCATATGAGATTTGAAAAGAAAAAAGAAAAAAGAGAGAGAGAGAAAGACAGAATATATAAAAAACATTTTGCTTTTTTACTATACTTTCCCTGTCTTAGTTGCAGTTTTCATCGTGTCGGACTGTGTTAGCGATGCCATCCACAGAGTCTGTTTCATTTTGGGGGAGTGCGACACTGTGCGCCCTTCTCACGTCCGAGAGGTGCACCCGGTATTTCAGTCCCTTCACTTTAACTGCAGGTGGGGTGCAGTACACCACTGTGTATGGACCATGAAATTTTGGTGAATTCCACCTTCTTACAAAACTTCTAACATAGATGTGTTCCCCTGGCATTAATGGCCCCTCCGGGCTATCTGCTACCGGCATGGAGGTGTCTGTTGCTACATCTTCAGTAAATGGTGGAGCAATTTGTTTTGCTATGCTGTGTACTGCGCGCGTTAGCTGTGCTAGGTATTCCTTAAACTCTTCCCCCAGCACTGTGGCAGCCCTGTGTGCATCAGACGCCCTCCTAACAGGAGATAGCGGAGTGTGCATTCTTCTCCCCGTCACAATTTCGTGCGGGCTCAAATGGTGATCCTTGCATGGTTGATTTCTGAGTTGGAACAGTGCTAGGGGCAGACAATATACCCAATTTCTTTTCAACCTGCTGCATAATTTCGATAAATTGCTTTTGAGCAGCCCGTTGATCCTCTCCACAACTCCATTGGCCATTGGATGATAAATTGAACATAGTTTATGTTTCATCCCCAGAAGTGAGGTTACTTCTTTGAAGAGATCATTCACAAAGTGCGTGCCGTTGTCTGAACGGATCACGTCACAGATTCCCCACCGCGAGAATACTTCTCGCACAAGGAACTTGGCAGCACATTTTGCATCCGGATGGGGAGAGGGGCCCGCTTCCACCCACCGTGAAAAAGGGCATACCACCACAATCAAGTATCTCGCTCCATTACATCTTTCTCCCATATCGGCGTAGTCGATATGTAGTTCTCTGAATGGACCTGTAGGGCGTGGCAAAGTGCCACGCAGAGTTCGTAATGTCATTCCTAAATTGTACGTTTGGCATGTAGTACATTCAATCACAAATTTAGACAAATATTTGTGCAGATTGGGAACAAACCAATCCTCCTGAATGTCTGAGGCGATGTGTTGTTTTGCAACGTGAGCTGGAAAGTGCAGTTGTTGGAACGCTACTTCTAATTAACTTTGCTGACCTGGCACTGAAAAAACATTGTCACCTACGACCGTTACGCCACGGAATGGTGCAAGGGCACCGTTTGCAGCCGCTGCAAAAGGGTTATTGTTTATGTTCCCTACTGAGTTTTGTCTTGCCATGGGCTGTAGTGCGTTTTGCTGTTGTGGCTGCTGCTGTTGCTGCTGTTGTGGGGCTGGCTGTCTTTGTTGCATTTGGGGGTCATAGCAGTACTGATCTTGTTGTCCCCCCTCCCCATTGGAGCTCCACAAGGGCTACCTGGGTGTGGGCAGCCCCACCCTTGTTCATTGTTCATGGGCTGCTGCTGCCCCTGAAAATACCCTGATGGTCGCATCCTACAATCTCGTGAATAATGTCCCCACCTTCCACAATTCCAACATTTTTTGAGTCATAATTTTTATTAGAACCGAAAAATGGTATTTTCACTCTTATGTTGACTAATATTTACCATACCCATAATGGTTATGATTTCCTGTATTGTGTAGCCTATTCACCCCTAATTTGGCGTAACATTTTTTTTATTTTTTTTAACAGTTTTTATTATTTTTAAAACAAACAAACAATACAAACCAAACTGGCAGCGTTATTTGCAACAAAACACATGAGCATCAATTAGTCAAGACCACTGCTCCCCCAATCCCTCCCCCCTCAAGAGCTTGTTTGTCCTTCTCATTCCGTATCTGCTGCGTGTGGCAGGGTATCACCCCCTTCTGAGACTGCAGAATCCGTTATTGTTCCAAACAGTCCTGCTATTAATACTCTCCATGCTAGCAGGGTACTCACTTCTTCTTCCCCACACTTGCTACATGCCTCCTGCCATACTACTGTTTCAGCCTCCGCCCATTTTTGCAAATCCCGCCACCATACCTCCACCCGTGGCTTATGGCACTGCTTCCAGCCCATGGCAATCCTTCGTTTTGCGAGCACATATGCCAAGTCCTTCAATTTCCCAACATGTTTAAGTTTCCGTGGTCTGGGAAACCCTCCCAACAGGCAGGCCCAGGCCGTATCTATAGTGAGCGTGACCCCTTTGTCCGCTAGTTTTTGCGCCACTTCTCCCCAGAAACTCTCAATCACTGGGCAAGACCAAAACATGTGTGTCATATCAGCATCTTCCTTATCGCATTTTGGGCACGCTTGTCGTCCCGCATTTACAAACTTCGATATTCTCATCGGGGTCATGCAAGCTCTGTGCATTATGTACAACTGTATTTGTGGGGGGGCGTGGCTAACTGGCCGTGGAATAGGACGTGCTGCCTGAGGAGCTCCTGATGATCCGACTCTATTTTTGCCAGAGTTACCTGCTGAAACTGCAACGAGCGCTTAGAACTTTGAGGATCAGGCATCGGAAGCCGCACGCCAAGTGAAGTTCGTTGGAGAAGTTCATAGTCCCCGAGAATCGTGAAATATACATGTTTTTGTTGGTGCGACTGTGTGGCCGCTTCGACACTAAGATGGCGGCTAACAAAGGAGAGGCCTCCGAGGAGAAACGAAACTGATTCCCTGGACCTGCGGGACACGGCAGCGGTAAATTGCCTGGAGAAATAATACAGTAGGGTGATATGGCGGAGTGGTCGAATCCATGAGAGCGCCCGGCCTGACATACGCTAATGGAATCTCGGCGATCTGACCGCAGGAGGAGATGACATTGGATGCCCGGGTGACGAGGCCTACGGAAGTTGAATGGGGAGTGTGAGGCCATAGCCCATCCGTAAGACAATTCGAAGTGCCATCTCGAATGTGAGTTAGGTGACCTGGAAGCTGGACCATTGTCGGACCGAGGACAGTGCAACGGCAGCACTAAGGCGGAGGCGTACAGGAGTGGAAGGAAGCGCCATGTCGGCGAAAGGGTTGAGAGTCAAGGCCAAGCAACCCACGATGGAGAGTTTCGCGAGAACGCAACGGACCCCCCTCAACATCGGCACAGAGCACGATCGAGACCCCTGCGGAGCACGCCCCCGATGGGGACAAGCACCAGATCCTAGAGGCTATAAAGGGGCTAAGTGCTAAATGGGACTTGGCAATGGCGGATCTACGCACAGCTCTAGAAAATAAGATTGATGCCGTGGGTACAGAACTCACCCTGCTAAGTCAAGATGTTAGGGCACTTGCAGAAAGGACCAGCGGGTGAAGATTAACACTGATGTTAGCACGAGCAATGCGAAGGAGATTCATGTCTTAAAACAACAGGTCGCTAACTTGGAAAATCGTGTGGAAGAGGCGGAAGGAAGGGCGAGGAGAAAAATCATTCGCGTGGTTGGCCTTCCGGAGGGAGAAGAAGGCCAAGATCCCACAAACTATGTTGAAAACATGATCATACAAGGGATCAGAGCCGGTAATCTTTCGCAGGGATTTACGGTGGAGAGGGCGCACCGCGCCCTGATGGGGAAACCCCGGCGGGGGGCCCCGCCAAGACCGATCATCACGAGGATCCTGAATTACAGGGATAGAGAAAAGATCCTCGAATACTTTCGTAAGGGCGGCACGATAGAGAGAGCATCCACCAACATCACAGCATATCCGGACTACACGATACTGGTGCAGAGGCAGAGATACAGTTACGTAGCTGTCAATAGGAGGCTGAGGGCAGCAGGTATCAAATACATGCTTCTGTATCCGGCACGATTGAAAGTGCTACACAAGAACAAATCGCTATTTTTCGATACCCCTGAGGATGTTGTCACATGGCTGGACCTGCAGGGCTGCCCGGAACAAGAAGCGGATCATGATCGGCAGGATCATACCGAATGAAGATTTAGTAAGGAGAAGGACCCTGATTGTATAGAGAAACTGTAACTAACTGAACCTTGCACACAATCTGAGCCTGGTGCTCGATTTGGACTGGAATATAGTGGGTGTAACTGTAATTGGTAACGGTTTGGCAATTGAATGTGTAATGTTTTTTGAAAGGAGCAACAGAACGCGGACGACCTACCCCAATAGACTATTAGTTTCAGCGGCCGTTAGGGCAGCTTTATCCTACTGAGCCCTGAGTAGAAGCTTGCGCTAGGCAGGGCTAGATGTGGGGGTGCCTGAGATCCAGGAATGGAGCTGGGCAACGGTTGGGGGGGTATTGTTGGGGGAGGGGTGGGTGGGAAGAAGGTCGGGGGATGGGAAGTTGAGTGTGTGTGTGGTTATGGGGAGTTTAAGTTTTGTTTCGAGCCTATTTGGAGGAATCAGTTTGTTGCACTTGCGGTGCATGAAGGGGCGTAGTCGACGGAGGATCGGGAGGGTGCTTATTAACGACCTATGGGGGACCTCAGGATAATAACGTGGAACGTCAGGGGCCTTAACAGCTACCTGAAAAGAAACAAAATCATGATGTATCTGAAAAGGCAGAAAATAGACATCGCATTACTACAGGAAACGTACTTGACGCGGGAGAAGTTGGACCTAGTTAAGAGAAAGTGGAAAGGGACCGTAGTGGGTTCTCCATACTCTGCATATGCCCGGGGGGTGTTAATCTGGGTGGCACCGCATGTCCCGTTCAATTCGATACAAGAGGTGGTTGAAACTGATGGAAGGATGGCTATATTGCGGGGGCTGGTGGAGAGCAGGGAGGTATGCATAGTAAACACGTTGCCCCCAACCAAAACACAGCAGCATATTTCAGAGCCCTGTGTACCAATCTTAGTACGTGTACAGGGAGCGCGGTGATCTGGGGCGGGGACTTTAACTGTGTGTTGGATCCTGTGGTGGACAGATCAGAGGACAGATCAGATGACAGGGCGGGTAAGCCTAGCCCAGCGGCGAGAGCGTTGCGGATGCTGCTAACTGATTTTGGCTTTACAGATGCGTGGAGGATGAAACATCCCACTGAGAGGCAATACTCTCACTATTCAGCCCCGCACCATCTGCACACTAGGCTCGATTACGACTTTACTACAGCAGATGTGATGTCCGAGATTACTCAAATTGAATATAAGGCCAGGGTCCTCTCGGATCATTCGCCCCTGATCCTCGGATGGCAATATTGCCCCCCGAGGGCGAAGATCCCTACATGGCGCCTCCGAGCGGAGGCGCTCAAAGATCCAATCTTTAGAGAAGACATAAGGGAAGAGATTACTAACTTCTTTGAGGAGAATACTGGAAGTGTTGACTCTGCGGGCACATTATGGGAAGCTTTTAAGGTGGTGATGCGGGGGGGCGGCCATTGCTAAGTCAAGAGGGCTACAAGGTGGGGTCTTGGCTGACCTACAGAGGGCGGAAACTGAGCTAGAAACAACGTTGAAGAGCGATGACGTAGACACGGAGCTGGTACTCCAACTACAGCAACAATGTGCAGGGCATTGGGAAAGACTCTGCAATCTCAATTATAAGAAATATGTTGAGAGGCAGCACGCGGGGGGAGACAAGACCGGCCACCTTTTGGCCTGGCTATACAAAAACGAGACCCCTAGGCCTCCGATAAGGACCATTATTAGGGAGGACGGAGATGAGGTGGCCACGCAATAGGGGGTTAACAAAGAATTTGTGGAATATTACAGAGTGCTGTATGGAGATGATGAGATAGGCGACCAGCGCAAGATAATCAAAACGTTAGAAGACACAGGGCTACCCAAGATAAGCGATGAAGAGAGGGAGGAGTTAGATGAGCCAATTACATTGGAGGAGTTAGAATAGGTAGTGAAGCAGTTGCCTACCTGTAAGACCCCAGGGGCAGATGGGTTCCCCAGCGAATTTTATAAAGTATACAGAGAGGAAATCCTCCCCCCAATGCTGGACATGCTGAATGAAGCGTTTGAGATAGGACGGTTGCCTGAGTCACTCAGAGAGGCGATCATAATACCGCTGCCCAAGCACAATAAACCGGAGCATAGATGTAGTTCCTACAGGCCTCTGTCGATGCTAAATCAGGACAGCAAGATTCTCATGGCTGTCCTAGCAAACCGATTGCGGAAAGTGATTGGTAGACTCATACATCCTGATCAAACGGGTTATGTCCCGAGCAGAAACATAACACACAACCATAGGTGACTTCACCGGGTGGTCGAATGGGGTAGTAAGAACGAAGGTGAGATGGGGATAGTGTCTCTAGATGCAGTCAAAGCTTTTGATTCGGTCAAGTGGTCATGGCTATTGGCTGCTTTGGAAGGGTATGGAATGGGGCCGTGCTATATCAGGTGGGCCAAGATGTTGTATAGTGAGCCGCTTGCCAGGGTCCGAACTGGAGCAGTGATATCCGAAAGATGGCAACTTAGCAGAGGCACCAGACAAGGGTGCCCCTGGTCCCCGATGCTTTACATCTTGGCCCTGGAGCCTCTGGCAATATGCCTTAGGGCACAGTATGAGGCGATTGGCATTGAGGTAGGAGGGGAACGACACTTGATATCCTTGTATGCGGACGATTTGTTGTTGTACTTGCAATACCCAGAAGAAAATCTCTTATACATACTTGAAGTGATGGAAAGATATGCAGAGTTGTCGGGCATCTCGGTGAACCCCCAAAAGTCTGTCATATTCCCATTAGGTAGCTATAAGGGGATCCCTGTAGAAGGACTACCGGTGCTACAGGTACCATGGGCAACTAGCTCTTTTCGCTATTTGGGCGTACATATATATCACACGGTACAAGATGAACACAGACACAATACGGAAGTAGCCGTCGAGAAAATTAAAAACAGTATGCAGTTCTGGGCAAGATTGCCCTTGGCGATGATAGGGCGGGGGGCTATGCTCAAGATGGTAGTTCTGCCCAGGCTCCTGCATTACTTTAGTAACATCCCATACATAATACCCAAGAGGTTTTTCAGTAAATTGAACAGCATGTGTAGGGATTTCCTGTGGCACAGTACCCGAAATAGAGTTGCGTTTTGGAAGCTGCAGAACTTTTATGAAAAAGGAGGTATCAGACTGCCCCATTTTGAGGTTTATTATTTGGCGGGACAGTTACAATATGTGGCTAAGTGGCTTTCTGATGAAGTGACCCCTGAGCACAGGGTGCTTGGACAGGACTGCGCCCCGTTTTATTTGAAGGAAATGATCTGGCTGTCCGAAACTGAAATGAGGGGGCGTCCTGCGATGTTGAGGCTTGGATGGAAAATTTGGCGTAGGGCTTGTCGTTTGATGAAAGTCCCGTGCCTGTGTCTCCCGCAGATACCGCTGGTTGCTCTGACAGGAGGAGATGATCAGTTGAGGGCGATTGTTAGGACCTACTGGGAATCGGTGGGGCTGGCAACGCTAGGCGATGTTTGGCAAGAGGGAGCCATTAAGGAGTTTATAGAACTCAACGAAGAGGCTGGGCTACACACGGGTCAATATGTCACGTACATTAGATTGGTGCGGATGATTAAGAACACCTGCTCAGAAACAGTTTTGATAGAAGAACCAGATGCAGTTTTGGAAACAATGTATAATATATCTGAAGGGGGTCATGAGATCTCGAGACTGTATGAGATGGTGATGGCTAAGGTGGGGAAAGATTTGACGCACCTGAGACTGGACTGGTAGGTGGAAGTGGGGGCCCTGATGGAGGACGGGATTTGGGAGCGTGCCCTGGGTTACCACAAAAAAGTGAATGCCAGATTAAAACAAATTCAGCTGTATGTAATGCATAGGGCATACATGACCCCCTTGAGGATATCTAAGTTTCGAAACGCTGGAGTACAAGTGTGTCCTAAATGTAACCTGGAAAATGCTATGACACACATGTTTTGGTCGTGCCCGATTATTAGGTGCTACTGGGGAGAAGTGGTGCAGAAACTGGCCGATAAAGGGGTTACTCTTGTCACAGACACGGCTTGGGCCTGCTTACTGGGCGGGTTCCCTAGGCCACGGAAACTCAAACATATTGAGAAACTGAGAAATCTGGCGTATGTGCTTGCGAAACGTAGGATCGCCATGGGGTGGAAGAAATGCCACAAACCTAAGGTGGATGTATGGTGGAAGGACTTGCAGAAATGGGCGGAAGCTGAAACGGTGGCATGGCAAGATGCGAGTAGCCGGGCTGATGAGGGGGAGATGGGCACCCTATTGGCCTGGAAAACGCTAATAACAGAATTGTTTGGAGTAATATCAAATCCAACGGACTCCGAAGAGAACGAAACCCGGCCGCATGTGCCAAACATTGAAAGAGATTGACAAATAGGCTCACGGGGGGAGGGAGGGATAATGGGAGCAGTGACTACGATAACTTGATGTGTAATTGAACTATTATGATTATGCTGCTTGTTTGGTTTGCGTTGTTTTGTTTGCATAAAATCAATAAATGAAATTTAAAAAAAAATGTACAACTGTATTTGTTGTAATCTGGCATTTCTGGACACCTTCTTGTGGTATCCCATTGCACGCTCCCATCTCCCATCTTCCATCTGTGCTCCCACCTCTGTTTCCCAATCCAGCCTCAAATGCGTCAATTCCTTCCCAACCCGGGTCATCACCATCTCATACAATCTAGAGATCTCATGCCCTCCTTCTGATATGTCATATATTGTCCCCATAGTGGCGTCTGGCTCCTCCGCCAATACAGTCTCAGGCCAGATTTTACGAATATTCTGCACCAGCCTTAAATACGCGACATACTGACCCCTATGCAAGCCCGCCTCTTCCCCTAGTCCTTCAAAATCCTTAATGGCCCCCTCTTGCCAGACATCCCCCAATGTAACCAGCCTGACCGACTCCCAATAGTTCCTGATTATCATCCTTAGTTGTTTGTCTTCCCCTGCCAAGGCCACCAGTGGCACCTGCGGGGAACACGGGTACGGGTCCACCATCATTCGACATACTCTACGCCACATCTTCCACCCAAGCAACATTGAAGTGGGAAAAGCGAACAAAAGGCTCCCACCAATCCCCTCTCAACCATGGCCTAGAGGATCACGGCCCAGACACCCGCCACGAGAGGAGTTTGCCCATCTCCCAGACGACCAAATACCCTGGTACAAGAACATACGGATGTGCCCACTCGCATGCCCACCCGCATGCCCACCTGCCTGCCCTGCACATGCCGACACCTGCGGCATGGATGAACTCGACTAAACCATCCAGCACCAAATCAACACATCGTTAGAGATGCCATGACGACCTAGCTAACGGTCAGCACACTCGTGCAACATACACACCGGACACTCCCACACCAACCCACACGAAGAACATACTCAGTGCTATGACGTAGGCGACGGACACACCCACGGACGTGCATCTTTATTATTTTCAACATAGGCTTCTCAAATGCAGAAACGCAAGACGCATAATGAACTTATCTAAAAAAGGCTTGCTCACACTTCTTCTAAAACCATGTACCATAATGAGAAATATAACGAAGACACGATACTGGGAATAGAGCAATATGATACCATAACCTAAAGCGCTCTGCCTGAAGTGGTTCTTCCACCTATGCACCAGGCCCAAGTAGGCCGCAAGCAGAAGCTTCCATGAACATTAAATGAGCAAGGATTCGGTTGCTGACCCTGCAGAATGAGCCCAGTGAAAGCAGACAGTCAAGGGCACAAAGTTGCAAACTTCATTCCGCAAGCCGACGCCAAGGTCGCACCTGCAAGATAAGCCAGGCACACAGTGAGAAATGCAATATTAATTGTGCAGAATTCTGCCTCAACCACGGTCCCCACCTCACGTGACCAAGCCGAACTTGATAGGGTGCCAAGCCCAGGAGGAAGAAGGCGTCTGGATCCCCTGTCTCAAGACACAGGCAGATACAATTAAGCGACTCAACGAACATCTGCGACGGTGGGAGTAGTCGGCCTTCCTGCTTATGAATAAATCCTCACATAGTCTGCACATACCCATAGTGAAACATTGTTGCAAATGACAGGTGCACCGCGAGCTGGGAACAGCGATGGTCCCAGACTGGGGGGCTCGCGGGTGAACCAATCAGAACATGGGACCCTTATCACTGACACCATTAACATTGACCAATCCTAAGGGGTCTTCATGTAACAATTTTTATGTATCAAACTGAAGGGACAACCCAAGTATACCACCTGACTGACCCTTAACCAATAACCAAGTCCTCTATATGTATGCTATACTAACCCTACCACTCGGGGAACCAATCCAGAGTGGCGATAGGTTTTTTGCTAATTTTGCTAAGGTGACGCAAGTAGCGTGTCACGCTAAGGTAAAACGGGCCTGCGCGCCCCACGCTGCTGAGAGAGTGTCAGGACGGACGCGTACGATCCTTGGCTATCCCTGCCATTTTGTTTAATAAACAGCAGAATCACCTTGCTTCTTGCGTGTGTCTCATACTCTATCACTTTGGGATATACGGGAGGAGTTGGGGCCTCCCTGCCCGGAGGTCCGCGGACGGCCCAGCCGGCCCCGGGAGAATTTCCCCCCGACAACATCATACCCGGTTGCTCCTTCATTTCTGACCTAGGCAACCAAATAATTTCCTTCAGGTAAAACGGAGTGCAGTCCTGTCCAAACAGCCTAAATTCGGGAGTTACCTCATCAGAGAGCCATTTGACCACATATTGCAACTGGCCAGTGACATAATAGGCCTCAAAATTAGGCAGCTTAATACCCCCTTTTTCATAGAAATTCTGCAACTTCCATAGCGCCACTCTATTCCGAGTGCCATGCCATAGGAAGTCTCTGCACATACTATTCAGCTTGGCAAAAAACTTCTTAGGTATCATGTACGGGATATTGCTGAAAAAATGTAAGAGCCTAGGTAGGACCACCATTTTGAGCATCGCCCCCCGTCCCATCATCGCCAATGGCAACTTCTCCCAAAACTTCATACTTATACGGATTTTTCCCACAGCCACCTCGGTGTTATGCAAATGTTCCTCCTCTACCGTGTGATACACATCTATTCCGAGGTAGCGGAAGGAGCCAACCGCCCATGGTATCGACAACACTGGCAACTGCTCCGGAGGGGTTCCTCTGTAGCTACCCAATGGGAACATGCTCGATTTTTGGGGTTCACCGCTATGCCAGACAGTTCTGCATACCTTTCCATTACCTCCAGAATATATTGAAGATTTTCCTCCGGATATTTCAGATATAATAGCAAATCGTCAGCATACAGGGATATTAGGTGTTTCTCTCCCCCTACCTCAATGCCTATCATGTCATATTGTTGTCGAAGGTACACTGCCAAGGGCTCCAGGGCCAGGATATATAACATCGGGGACCAGGGGCACCCTTGTCTGGTGCCTCTGCTAAGTTGCCACCTCTCGGATATCACCGCTCCTGTACGTACCATAGCCAGCGGCTCACTGTACAGCGACTTCGCCCACCTAACATAGCCCTGCCCCATCCCGTATTCCCTCAGGGCCTCCAGCAACCACGGCCACCTCACTGAGTCGAAACCTTTGACTGCATCTAGGGACACAACCGCCATTTCACCCTCGCTCTTGCTCCCCCCTTCAATCACCCGGTGGAGTCGCCTATGGTTGTGGGTTATATTTCTGTTGGGGACATAACCTGTCTGGTCCGGATGTATCAATTTACTAATAACTCTACGCAACCTATTGGCCAGGACCGCCGTCAATATCTTGCCGTCCTGGTTCAGCATTGACAAGGGCCTATAGGAGCCGCAGCTGTGCCCTGGTTTGTTGGGCTTAGGGAGCGGTATTATTATCGCTTCTCTAAGCGATTCCGGCAGCTGGCCCACCTCAAACGATTCATTGAGCATTTCTAGCATGGGGGGGGAGTACCTCCTCTCTATATGCTTTATAAAATTCGCTGGGGAGTCCGTCCGCACCCGGGGTCCTACTGGTGGGCTTCACCACCTCCTCCAATTCCCCTAAAGTAATCGGAGCATCCAGCACCTCCCTTTCTTCGGCACTAATCTTAGGTAATCCCATATCTCTTAAAGTTTCTCTTATCTCTTCTCGGTTGCCCCCCCTTTGTCCTCATATAGTGCCCTGTAATAATCTAAGAATGCCTCATTGACTCCTTCTTGGGTGTCCGCTACCTCTCCATCCTCTCTGATTATCGTCCTAATCGGGGGCCTAGGGGTTTCGCTCTTGTATAACCACGCCAAGAGACGGCCCGTTTTATCCCCACCTGCATGCTGTCTCTCAACATACTTCTTATAGTTAAGGTTGCAGAGCCTTTCCCAAAGTTCCGCGCACCGCTGCTGTAATTTAAGTACTAGCTCCGGATCCCCCCCTCCCCTATTGAGTTCCCGTTCCAGTTCATCCTCAGCTTCCCCTAACTCCATTAGGACCCCACCCGGCAGCCCCTTTGATTTAGCAATGGCAGCACCCCGCAATACCACCTTAAAGGTTTCCCAGAGCGTGCACACCGAATCCACACTCCCAGCGTTCTCCTCGAAATAATGTGTGATCTCATCCCTGATATCCTCTCTAAAGACCAGATCATTGAGCGCCTCAGCCCGGAGGCGCCACGTCGGTATCCGCGCTCTGGGGCGGAAGTACTGCCAACCCAGGACCAGAGGTGAGTGGTCCGACAGGACCCTCGCTTTGTAGTCTATTTGGGTGGTCTCTATCACCACATCTGGCATGGCAAAAAAATAATCAAGTCTCGTATGCAGTTGTTGCGGGGCTGAGTAATGCGAGTACTGTGCCTCATTAGGATGTTTTAGCCTCCAAAGATCTGCCAGCCCGAAGTCGTCGGGCAGTGTCTGCAATGCCCTGGCCGCTGGGGTGGGCCTATCAATCTTATCATCAGATCTGTCTATCCTGGGGTTCAGCACACAATTAAAATCCCCTCCCCAAATAACCGCCCCACCCACACACGCACCCAGGTTGGTACACAGAGTCCTAAAATATGCTGCCGTATTTTGATTGGGGGCATACGTATTTACAATGCACACCTCCCTATTCTCCACCAGTGCCTTCAATATGACCATCCTCCCCTCCGTATCCACCACCTCTTGTGTAAGTTGGAGCGGAACGTGCGGTGCCACCCAGACCAACACTCCCCTAGCGTAGGCAGAATACAGAGAGCCCACTACAGTACCTCTCCACTTCTTCCCCACCAGTTCCAACTTTTGCCGAGTCAGATGCGTCTCTTGCAACAGTGCAATATCAATCTTCTGTCTTTTCAAATACATCATGACCTTGTTCCTCTTTAGGTAACTATTGAGTCCCCTGACATTCCACGTTATGATCTTAATATCCCCCGTAGCTCATAAGTATCCTCCCCCCTTCCGTGCAGCAAATCCCACCTGCCCACGCGATACAGATACAGCCCTCTGGCTTTTTCTTGTAACCTCTTGTACAAACTCGAACTCCCCATAACTATACACACCCCAAACTCCCCACTTCCCTCCCCACTCTCTACCCATCCCTTCCCCAACACCACACACCCCAACTGCTGCCCAGCTCCATCCTCTGAACTCAGGCACCCCCACATCTAGCCCTGCAAACACCAAACAATGCCCAGAGCTCAGTAGGGTGAAGTCGCCCTAATGGCCACTTAACTAAAGTTACTAAGCGGGGTAAAGAGATCCGCTCTGCAAGGCTCCCCTAAATACAGCAATAGTCACAGTGCTCATAATATCTTGTGCAACAGTCTGACCTTCTCTGCCTAAGGCCGCGCAAATGACTATAATCAAGTCCCGAGATCTATTCCGCGCCATCTTGTAGCACCCTCCTCGTGCACTACTTATCTCCTCCATAGCTTCTTCCTGTCCGAATGTCAGGTTCCTGGGGACATCCCTGCGCGTCGAGCCATCCCATGGCGTCCTCCAGAGTCTCAAAAAACAAAGTTTTGTGTTTATGAAAAACTTTCAATTTCGCCGGATACAGCAACATGCATTTATGGCCCGCCTCTCTCAATCTCCGCTTTACTGTCCCAAAGTTCATGCGGCTACGCTGCACAGTCAGGGTATAGTCCGGGTAGGCCGTTATGTTTGCCGCTCCTCGTGTATTCGTTCCTCCCTTGCGGAAGTGTTCTAGTATACTCTCCTGGTCCCGGTAATTAAGGATTTTGGCGATTACTGGCCTAGGCGGGTTTCCTGGCGGCGACCTCCTTGTTAGGGCTCTATGCACACGTTCCACCGCGAATCCTTGAGATAAGGCTCCTCCGGGTATCTGCTGCAACAGCATAGATTCGATGAACTCCGTAGGATCGTGGCCCTCCGATCCTTCTGGCAGGCCCACGATGCAAATGTTGTTCCGTCGGGCGCGTCCTTCTGCCTCCTCCGCCCTGCTCTCCAAGTTGCCCACTCTCTGCACCAGGGCATGCAATTCGGCCTTATGGGAGGCATAATCCGCAGTGTTCGGGCTCACCTCTTTCTCGAGGGTCTCAGTGCGCTCCGCCAAGGACCTGACGTCCTGCCGGAGTAAATTCACCTCCTCCTGCACCTCACCGACCTAAAGGTCCAATGCCGTTTTCAGCTCAGTTACGGCCAGTTCTAGCTTAGCTTTCCAGGTCGCCTTCAAGTCCGCAATCGCAGCCAGGACCGCTTGGTTAGTACCCATCGCAGGCATGCCGCCTGTAGGCGACTTATCCTTACTCTTGGAATTTTCCGGACCAGGGGACGTCTTGGCGAAGTCGTCCAAGGTGGGCTGCTTCGCCTTTGGTCTCACTGTTCTATTAGACATGACCCAGAGGACCTGCGTTCTGCACAAGTTACAAATGCGCACACAGTTCGCTTCTATCGCCCGAACACCGTGCGGCCTGCTCTTTCCTTTGTTCCGGTCGTTGATTGGCCATTTTGTTCCATCTTTCGTCTCTGGCGCTCCTTATCTTTTTTGCACAAAACTCCACCACCGTTCCTCCCACGCCTTCCAAAAGTTCACCAAGCGCAGTCAGACAGTTCACACACCGGCATGTGTGTTTTCAGCAGTCATAGGCACGTTGTTATGCACTATTTCGCCAGGATCATTTCAGGATCTCGGGAGCTCCTCCAGATCGCGTCCTCCTACATGGCCCTCGTAGTCACGCCTCCTCCCACAATTCCAACATGACCCCTGTTGTCCTCCTCTTTGTCCTTGCCCACCATACCCTCTGTTTCCCATTCCTCCTTATCCTCCCCTCTGCCCACGGTACCCACCTCTTCCTTGGGCCGGCCTGTTCTGCCACTGTGATGCTTGGCATGGCTGTTCCTCTCCGTTCCACTGTCCTTGGTCCTCTCCAACCCACTGCACTGCTATCCCAATGGGCCTTCCTCCCGCGTTTTCCTCTCCTTCGTTTCCTCTGTCTGCAGTTACACTGGCAGCAATGGCGGCGACCTTCACTCATTTTGTCTGCACTAATTTTGCTTCGTCGGCCAGCCTCTTTTGTGTGACCTCCTTTTCCTTCTCTTTGATCCTCCTCCAATGGTGTACAATTATGCTCTGAATTTCAGGCCACCCTTTGGCTTTCGATCCCAGCTATTTTGTCCAAGGCCTTCTGCACCACTTTCGGCAACCCCTTTTTAATGATAAAATAAAATAAGGCTGTTGATTGATTCCATGCCGTACCAGTTTCGCTCCTCCATAAGTCTTGCACTTGCAAAATGAATTGCGCAGGATCCTCGTTCTCCTCCATCGTGCACTGCATTACTGCATGTAAATCTGGAACGTCTGGAAATGCATGCCGCAATGCAGCCCACACTTGTGCTCGAACATTGTTGAATGGTGATCCATCGTGGCGACCACAGCTCATTGTTACTCCCGGGAACCCTACCCTTCCCCAGATTGTGTCTGCTTGGTCCCCGATTGCTGATACTAATAAGCTTTTCACATCACCTGTAGCTAATGGCACGCCTGCCATGTTCTTCTCAAATACATGTATCCACTAACCTGCTCCTCCCGTCAGCGGGGGGAGGAGTTTTAGCAGGTTGTTTTGTCCATTTGGGCCCACGGGATATAGTTTGGCCTACTTGCTCCTTTATGTATTAGTGGCATTTGTAGATTCTGTTTCTTTCCTGTTTTGCTCGTTCTCCCTTTTTTTGTTATACTTACCAGTATGTTCCCTGTCCTCCCTGTTTGTTGTCTTAATCTACCCTGCCATAATGGTGGTGATAGTGTGTCTGGGTAACGGCAGTTTGGCAGTGGGGAACCCTCTGCGGAAGCTGCTTCTTCGTATTCATCTAAATCATCCCATACTTCTTCTATTTCTGTCATGCCGCCGTCTTTTGGTGGTCGCTGATGGTTATGGAAGGCTTGGCGTTGGCGGCGCCATTAGATTGTTCTATGTTTTTTCCTTTCACTTCCTGGTTTGACGGTCTAGTCTTTTTCTCTTGTTTCTGTATTTAACCACGCCCTCTCCTGGGCTCTGTGCGTTGCAACTTTGTTTCCTTTTCCTGGTTGCCGTGCTACTTTGTTTTCCGTGCCTTTTCCTGTTGCCATTTTCCGCGGAGTCTATCGCGGTATCCTTTCACTCAGCTTCTCCCCCTTCCTTCCCTTTTTCTGCCTTTCCGTCCTCTCGGTCCTCTTACCTTTCGGGGTTTTCTCCTCTCCTTCCCTTCTCCCGGATCTCGTTCCTGGTTCCTGGCGGTGCTTCCAATCCAGTCCCTCGCACTGCTCCTAGTTCAGTATCAACATCTCCGGACTATCCAGCTTACTGCCGCACCGAGAGACTTACCTTGATTCTCCTGCTCCGGTTTTTTCCTGCATTTCCCGGGCTCTCCAGTCATCTCTTCTTGCACAGCATCCGTACCAACTACATCCGTAGAGAGGTTTTTTTTAGCGGCTGCTTTTTTCCTCTCGTCTTGGTTTCTGCGGGACGGGGGCCGGCTGCTTCCCTGTTTATCAGGGGATCAGGGTGGCTTCTTCCCGCGGACGGCCGTACCTCTTCACAAAGAAGAAGAAGCCCAAGAACAAGGCCTCCAGACGAGAAACCGTTCCGAAAGAGACAGGTGAGGAGAAAGGGGAGGTGGACGTTGATTTATCAGATTTGGAGGATAATCCGCTGGTTCCCATCATCTGTGACAGTTTGCAACGCCCGAAAGAGATTACAATGTCTATTCCGGAACAGGTCCAAGAGCTGCTCACCGCAATGCAGAATGTGACATTAGAATTATAGGCTGTGAAGGCCGAAAACGCTGCTTTGAGACAGCGAGTCGACCACTTCGAACAGTCCCGGAGTGATCTGCCTCCCATGCCCTTAGCCTGCGGTAAATATGATGGTTCACCTACTAGATTTAAGGAATTCATGGAGGCTTGCATAATCTATTTCACCTTCAGACCTCAGACATATGCCTCAGACGCAGCCCGCATAGGTTTTCTGATTTCTAACCGTACGGGTAACGCTCTTTCCTGGGCTACTCCGCTTGTGACCGGTGCCAGTCCGTTACTACACGATTACGCCGGTTTCACCGTCCAGTTCAAATTGGCCTTCGAGAGGCAAGAGACTGCGGTAGTCGCCAGTGAACAGTTACTGGACATTCGACAGGGAAGTTCAGATCTTCTGTCCTACATCTCCCGCTTTAAACGGGTGGCTGCAGACGCAGGCTGGCAAGAGAACGCGCAGTACACCATTTTTCGCCGAGGATTAAGGGAAGACCTTAAAGATGAATTAGCAAGGGTAACCAGACCAGCCACTTTAACCGACTTGTGGTCTACAGTGGTTCAGCTGGATTTCCGTCTCTCAGAACGGCGGTCTGAACGTCGAAAACAGCGTGGATTTCCTGCTACGCCTGATCCTGGGATTACCTCTCCTTCTCCTACTTGTATGTCGAAAGAAGAGCCAATGCAAATTGGGACTACTCGAGGGCCACTCACCTCGGAAGAAAGAAGAAGACGCAGGGAGAACAACCTGTGTATGTATTGTGGATCTAACCAGCATATCCTTAGAGACTGCCCTAATGTACCACCAAGACGTTTGGGAAACGCCAGTCCTCGGAGCTAGTAGGGACAAGTTACCGAGGGGGATTTCCTGGTCCCTTCGTTTCTTTATCAGTCACACCCATGCTTACTACAGAAGACAACCGTCTCATGGTAGTCGGAGTAGAGTTATGCATCTCTCAGCAGTCCTATGAGGTTCTGGCTCTACTGGATTGCGGCGCTGCTGGTTGCTTTATGGACTTGGTTTGGGCGGAAAAGGTCGGTATTCGCCGTTTGCAGAAAGACGAGGACCAAAAGGTGGAAGGTGTGGATGGTAGACCACTCAGCTCGGGTCTTATCACCCATACCACATCTCCTATGCAGATGAAGATCCTACATCACAACGAAACCATTCAATTCGACCTTATCCGAGCAGCACATTTTCCAGTAATCTTGGGAATCTCTTGGCTTCGGAAGCATAACCCGACCATTGATTGGACAAAGAATCAACTGTCATTTACTTCAACATTTTGTTGTCGGTCATGTTCTTCGCAGACCATGCATACTTCTGTCCACATTTTTCCAGATATAACCTCCAGTTCAGATGTATTGAAGGTAAACAGCATCCCTAAAGAATATCTCCGCTATCAGGAGGTGTTTACGGACGATGGCCCGCAGGAGTTACCTCCTCATAGACCAGAGGATTGTCAGATCATTCTCCAGCCCAATGCTGTTGTCCCTTTTGGACGAATGTTTTCTCTTTCTCTCAAGGAAAAGAAGGCTCTCAAGGAATATCTGGATTCTAATTCACATCATGGCCTGATCCGACCTTCATTCTCTCCCGCTGGGGCTTCACTTTTTTTTGTTCCAAAGAAAGGTTCCAATGAACTTCGTCCTTGCATTGATTATAGGGGCCTAAACCAAGTCACGCTTAGGGATAGGTATCCCATGCCACTTATCGGAGACCTTCTGGAAGCAGTTCAAGGGGCGAAAGTCTTTTCCAAAATCGATTTAAGAAGAGCCTACCACCTTTTGCGGATACAAGCAGGTGATGAATGGAAGACGGCCTTTCGCACTCCCTTCGGACACTACGAATATTGTGTCATGCCCTTTGGCCTAGTCAACGCTCCATCGATATTCCAAAGATACATGGATCGCATCTTTTCTGGTCTACTTTTCCATTGTGCCGTTGTCTATCTTGACGACATTCTGGTTTATTCTAAAAACGCCCAACTCCATTCTGATCACCTCCACCAAGTCCTTCAAAGACTGCGAGACAATCTACTTAAGGCCAATGCTGATAAATGCATTTTTCAAGCCTCCGAGGTCAACTACCTTGGCTTTATCCTGTCTTCGGAAGGAATCCGCGTGGATCCCACTAAGATCGATGCCATATTGCAATGGCCTTCACCCCATTCCATCAAAGACGTCCAAAGGTTTCTAGGGCTAGCCAATTTTTATCGCAAATTCATCCAAGGTTTCTCGGATCGAGTTCTTCCCATTACGAGGCTGTTCAAAAAGTCTTCAATGCCCTTTATCTGGTCTTCTGAGGCAAACCGAGCTTTCCAACGACTTAAGGAGGAATTCTGTTCTGCCCCGGTACTTCGTCAACCAGATCAGAATCTAAGATTCATTGTGGAGACTGACGCCTCCTCTGCGGCGATTGGTGCAGCTCTTCTACAGGAACATGAAGGTTTGGAATATTCTGTTGCCTACATGTCCAAGACACTGAATGACAGCCAGACACACTATTCGGTGATAGAAAAAGAACTCCTGGCCATGAAATCCGCATGCGAAGAATGGAGACATCTCCTACAAGGAGCAAACCATCCCTTTGAGATCAGAACTGACCACAAGAATCTTAAAATTCTACAAAAGATGGAATGTGTCAACTCCCATCAGGCTCGCTGGGCGCATTTTTTCTCCCAATATGATTTCACATTGACTTACTTACCAGGTTCCAAGAACATACTAGCTGATGCCCTTTCTAGAAAGCCATATCCAGACGTGTCTCAGAAGGAATTTCCCAGTCTCATGCTTCCTGAGGTCAAGGTAATCTGTTCGGTGGAGTCTTTCTTAGAAAGGGTGTTAGGGAGAATTCTCTGTTTAGGCTGAATTTCCCTACCTAGTGAGTCCCCCAGCAGCTTTGCTAGATTTCTGGGGTTTCTTTTTTTCTCCTGCCAAGAGTGAGACTCTTTTACCCTCACTCTTGGACATGTTGAAGTGTGTTTTCTTGGTTAAACCTTGTGTTGAATGGGCTATGGGGTCTTTTACTCCATAGGGCCTCATGTATTTTTGTGATATGGGTTACACAGCACCCTCTGTGCCGTGACCCAGGGGTGTCCTAGGGACTCCCCAACATAGACTCCATACCCTGGGACTGACTACTGTCTCCCAGGGCATGTAAAGTCACCAAAGACTTTGCTAGTCTTGAATCCTGAACAGAACCAGTACAAACCATCATATTGTGGACGTACTGGCTGGGGCAATTCGATTGCCCCAGGGTCTGTTAGTCGAGGGGGCACGTCTCCGTCCCCCCTGATCGAGTTTTGGCTGGTGGCAGTGGAAACTACTTTTTATATTCGACCGCGAATATTTCCCTATGGGATTTCCCATTGTTTTAGGCTAACACATTTAATTATTTATTTACGGTAGCCTTAAACATACCGCCGGTTTATATATTTATTATTATAACTCCGGTTGGTACTTTTTGCCAAAACTTGATTCTAAAATGGCGTTGGCGTTCGCCTCTGTAACTCTGACCCAAAGTGGAGCCCTTTGTTCCACTTTTGGCGGGCTTCTCCACAGAAGCCCTCCAAAGTGGTGCCACTCTGTCTGGGGTACTTAGGAGGGGTGGAGGGGGATTTAGGCACCCTGGACTGAGTTACCTTGGTAACTCAAGTCGCACTCCGTCCTGATTGGCCCAAGTGGTGAGCCGGCCGGCTCACCACTTAGCATGTTTGAGCGACAGCTAGGCTGGGTGAATGGGGGTTTGCTGCATAAAAGCAGGGCTTTGGGGACTGGAACTTCAGAAGTCGCCACAGGACCAAGAATCCGACGAGGGAAGAGCTGAGCCGACCTGCTTCGACGACACCACCCGGTGGAGCCCTGCTGAACCGTCTCACCACTTTTCCCGACGACCGAGGAGAACTCTTAACGGAGTGGCTCCTTCCCTTGACTGGTGGGGACAACCAGTTTTCACCTTCTTTTCGCTTCTCGAGGTATCTCGTGGCCGCCTTGCCCGTGCCAAGCACCCCGGCAACCGGAATACCACACTTTTACCCCTAACCGCGAAAGTCAGTACAACCCTTTAACCGGAGGACTCCGCGGCTGGTTTCTTCCCGGGCAGTGCAACGACCTTCTTCTTCTGCTCTTCAGCGAGAACTTCTTCTCCCCTGACCGACGTCGAGCCTTGCTGCCACTGCCTGGAACAACTGCCACCGCTGGAGGATCCTTTCCGCTTAAGGTACCGTGTTCCGCCTGGCTTCCCTTGCCACCGACTGTACGGGGTAGATTTAGCCCCCGGCTTTCGACCCTGGGAGTGCCTGGGACACCCTGGCTAAACTTTCTAAGCCACTCTAAACTCTTTCTAACTCTTTGCAAGACTTTGAATCCCTAATACCAGTGTGATCTTGGGCACATTTTCGCTCCGGCTACTCTAAGAGTGGGCCCTGCCTAGTGACTTTTGCTCACCTGTGACTTTGTGCTTCTTTGAGCCTATTGCAAGTGTTCTGGACCTTAGAGTGGTGTGTCTAACCCATTTCTGTTTCTTTTTACCCCTTTCTTGAACCTACTAGAGTGTCATCTAACGTTAAGCGCTCACCTCTGTTTTAATTATGTGGTGTTAACTTAGAGTTGTCTAGATAGGAGTAAGGGTTGAAACTGCTTTCATTATAACTGTGTTTGAAGTGTTTTTACTATATTTTGCTAGAGTGATTTCAACTTATGTGTGTTTAATAAATAGATAACTATATACTTTTGAAACCAAGCTCTGGTCAGTGTTTGCTTGTGCTATTGTATTTGAGTACCCATTGTGTATACTTTACATACTGCCTAACTCTTCTTGAGGGAAGTCTGACTGCTCAGCCACAGCTACCAGGTAAATCTGGGTGGTGCGGACTGCTACCAAGTGGGTTTACTGCTATACCTGTAGTCTTAAATCTTTTGCAGTGTTCCCCAAGGGAACTGCACAGGTTTCTGCCTAACACTGGTGGCAGTGGTGGGATTTGTATTGAGTATACATTTTATTGTGCTTTAAGTACCTTAGTGCAACTAACCACAAAGCTTAGCACTGTAAAAGTAAACCTCTAACATGTCAGTTATAGAAAGCTATAGTCAAGAGTCCCTTGCAGCCAAAACTGCTGATTGTTTAAGAGTGCTCTGTAAACATAAGGATCTCCTGACTAAGGGCAAGAAAATGGAGCTGATTGAAAGATTGTTAGCTAACCAAAGTCTGGGTGATGGTTCAGAGGAACCTATCACTCCAGCAACTGTAGATGACAGTATTGAAGTTAACATGGAGCAAAATGTTGATGATTCTGAGGAAGAGTCAGAAGAGGAGGGTGAGGCTGTTGTGACTGTCCCCCCTAGGCCTCTGCCTGCTCTACCTGCTGTACCTACTGGACCTTTACCAGGTCCCACATTTAGTCCTCAGTACTTTGAACTGGAGAAAATGAAACTAGAATTGGAGTATAAGAAACTTAATGCTCAAACTGACAAAGAACTAAGGCTAAGGGAAATGGAGCTCAAGTATGACTTAGAAATGAAGAAATTATCTGTTGAGAATGTTTCTCTCTCTGGCTCCTCTAGAAGTTCCAGTCCTAAAAGACCCCGGATGCCTAAAGAATTGATTGGTATGTATGAGCCTAAGTTGGATGTGTTGGATTGGTTGTCTCTGTTTGAATATAATCATGGGCTCCAGAACATCACAGGAAATGACTTACTCACCTGGTTGTTCTCTAGGCTTCCCCCTGTTGCAACTGATGTGGTAATGGAGATGGGGGAGGAGGATAGGAAGGACTATGAATGTGTGAAACTAGCTTTGATAGCTAGGTTTGGGAAGACCCCTTCCCAGTATCTTAAGAGGTTTAGGAGCCTCAAAAAGCATGATGGTACCCCTTGGGCTACCTGGGTGAGTGAATGTTTGAAAAACTTAGAGGGATGGATTAAGGGTTACAAGGTGAACACTTATGAAGGTATGAAGAATTTGTTTATGTTGGAGACTATTTATGATGCCTGCTCTCCTGAGCTCAGACAACACTTGGCTGATTCCAGGGAATTAGATTCCCGGAAACTAGCTAAGGCTGCTGACTTGTGGGTTGCCAACAGGGCCACTCACAAGGATTCTGGGGTCACTCAGAAGAAGGATGGGGAGAAACAGCCCAAAAAGGACTCCAAAGAGAATTCTAATACTACAAATTCCAAAGAGGGCCCCAAACAAAACTATAAGGGTAAGCCACAAGGGAAACCAAATCAGGCTAGTGTACCTCCTGGTCCTAGACCAGAAGGAGGTCAGAACAAGCCTCCATTCCAGCGAGCCTTTGGCTCATGCTTTGTTTGTAAGGCTACTGACCATGTGAAAGGAGATCCCAGATGTAAGGGTAAACCTTCAGGGGTCCAGCTTGCCTCCTTAGCCTTCGCTCCAGAAGAGGAAGTACATATGGCAAGTGGAAACTTTCTATTACTAGCTGATGAACCCACTGGAGTCTCAGCTAGTGTTTCTTTAGTCTCTCTGGGGTTGTGGGAACAACAGAATTTAGATGTCTATAACTCTATCCCAGATAATACTAAAGATTATTATAAGGACAGTGTCCAGGTGAATGGTCAGGAGACTCCTGCCATTAGGGACACTGGAGCCAGCATAACTGTGGTGGATGAATCATTTTTCAAGGCAGAGGATGTTGCTAAGGCACCCAAATGCCTCACCAAGTTAGCTGGTGGGCCTGTGCAGATGTGTCCCCAGTTACCAGTTCTCATCCAATGTAATGATATGGCTGTAAAAATACCTGTCAGTGTACAATGTGAAGTGCCAGGTAGGGTTCTGTTGGGTAATGACCTCAAAGCCCTTGGAGTTGTGTCACATACCCCCAGACCCCCTAGCAAAAGGTTACAGGAGCTCACAAAACCTGCAAGAGAGAAAACCCTGAGAGGGTTATCTCAGGAGATGATGACAGAAATCACTCCTCTCCCACTGGAGCAACTTACTGCAGTATCAACCAGATCAGGAGCAAAGGGGCAACCCAAGACTCCTAGGAAAAAGCCAGCAGCAAGCACTCCAGTGCTTCCAACAAGGACTTCCCCTAGGTTGTCCAAAGTTACACCTGTAACTCCACCTCCAGCTGAGGCTGAGAGGGAGGTACAACCCTGTGTGGTTGAGCTAGACTCTGAGGAAGAGCTAGAAGGAGGCCCCAACCTTATTGGAGATCTGGACCCTGAGGACCATCCTGAGCTGCAGTCTTTACTGGCAGAAGGTGGGCCTAGCAGGGCAGCTTTTCGTAAGGGGCAAAGAGAATGTCCAACTCTGGAAGGTCTCCGCCACCAGGCAGCTTCTCAAGCTGATGGGCAAGAGCCTGGGAAGTATAGGTTACACTGGGAAGATGGCCTCTTCTACAGTGAACCGACTGAGTCTGAACCTGGAGACTACAAACGCCTTGTAGTCCCACAAGAGAACAGACAACAGTTCTTACAACTAGCCCATGAGATACCTTTGGCTGGTCACTTGAGTTTCAAGAAGACCAAGGAAAGGCTCTCACTCTACTTTTATTGGCCAAAGATGGGGGCTGAAGTAGATAGATATTGTAAGAGCTGCCATACCTGCCAGACTTCTGGTAAGGTTGGTTCCAAGAATGTGGCACCTTTAGTGCCTCTCCCAGTTGTGGGAGTCCCATTTGAGAGGGTAGGGATTGACATTGTTGGTCCCCTTGATCCTCCAACCTCCTCAGGCAACAGGTTTATACTTGTTGTAGTAGACCATGCTACTAGGTACCCTGAGGCAATTCCTATGAGGACTGTTACAGCTCCGGCTGTGGCTAAGGCCCTCCTTGGTATTTTCACCAGGGTTGGGTTTCCTAAGGAAGTAATCTCTGACAGGGGATCAAACTTTATGTCCCACTACATGAAAGCCATGTGGAAAACCTGTGGAGTTACTTACAAGTTCTCAACAGCATACCACCCTCAGACAAACGGGTTAGTTGAAAGGTTTAACAGAACCATGAAGAGCATGATAGGTGCTTTAGAGGAACCCCTTAAGAAAAAGTGGGACCTTCTACTGCCATGCCTTCTCTTTGCTTATAGAGAAGTCCCTCAGGAGGGAGTAGGCTATTCTCCCTTTGAGCTTCTCTATGGCCATCCAGTCAGAGGTCCATTGGCCCTGATTAAGGAGGGATTGGAAGGTGCTCCTCCCCCCAAGCCAGTCAGAGTGACTGACTATGTGATAGGTCTCCGGAGGAGAATGTCGCACATGATGGCAGAAGCAAGTGACAACTTGAAAGCTGGTCAAGCCCTGGTCAAACATTGGCATGACCAGAAGGCTAACATGGTTGAGTTTACTCAAGACCAGCTAGTTCTAGTTATGCTTCCAACAAGGCAGAGGGCCTTGCAAGACAAATGGATGGGACCCTTCAAGATTGTGGGAAAACTTGGAGAGGTCAACTATCTGGTGGATCTGGGCAGACCCAGGGAAGCTCCTAGAGTCTTCCACACCAACCGACTAAAAGCATACATCTCCAGGCCTGATGTAGGAGCCTTGCTTCTAGCTTCAGCTGCAGAGGAAGAAGAGAGTGAATCTCTCCCTGATCTCCTCAGAGGTGTGCCTCTAGATGAAAAAGTTGAAGGAGTCAATCTCTCTTCAGACCTAACACCTGAGCAACAAGAGGAGTGCAAATCTATGTTAAATCAGTTTGCCTCCCTGTTCTCACTGTCACCAGGCTTGACCCCTTGGGGCCAGCATGAGATACTCACTGGTGACTGTCTGCCAGTCAAAAGCAGAGGGTACAGAATGTCAGAACATATCAGAACCCACATCAAAGGAGAGGTCAAGAAGATGCTTGATCTCGGGGTAATAGAGCCCTCTACCAGTCCATGGTCTAGCCCAGTTGTGTTAGTACCAAAGGCAGGATCCAAAGACTTGAGATTCTGTGTGGACTATAGAGCTCTAAATGCAGTCACCAAGACTGATGCCCACCCTTTGCCCAGGACAGATGAGTTGGTGGATAAACTTGGTGCAGCCAAGTACCTCAGCACATTTGACCTAACGTCAGGCTATTGGCAAATAGCCCTGACAGACCATGCCAAGGAGAAAACTGCATTTTCAACCCCAGTTGGCTTTTACCAGTTTAAGGTCATGCCTTTTGGACTAAAAAATGCACCTGCCACATTCCAAAGGATGGTGAACCAAGTTCTGGCTGGGATGGAAGATTTCTGCATGGCATACTTGGATGACATTGCAGTCTTCAGCCACTCCTGGGAAGAACATGTGAACCACCTAGGACATGTGTTGCAGGCTCTGGAACAGGCCCATTTGACAATCAAAGCCAGTAAGTGCCAGATTGGTCAAAGTAAAGTGGTCTACCTTGGACATGAGGTAGGAGGTGGAGAAATAAGGCCTTTGCCCAGCAAGATTGAAGCTGTGCAAAATTGGACAACACCAACTACTCAAACCCAAGTGAGAGCTTTTCTAGGCCTCACTGGATATTACAGGAATTTCATTGAGAACTATGGGACCATAGCTTCTCCACTGAATGTAATCTCCTCTCCCAAATTCCCTAAAAAGGTAAAATGGAATGAGGAGTGCAATCAGGCCTTTGAAAAACTGAAGAGAGCTCTTTGCCAAGCTCCAGTATTGAGAGCTCCTGACTACCACCAACCTTTCATTGTACAAACTGATGCTTCCAATGTAGGTATAGGTGCAGTTCTAAGCCAACTGGATGAGAAGGGTAGGGAGCACCCCATTTGCTTCATCAGTAGGAAACTGAAGGATCCTGAGACAAGGTGGGCAACTATCGAAAGAGAATGCTTTGCTATTGTGTGGGCACTGAAGAAGTTTAGGCCATACTTATATGGTTCTACTTTTGTTATTCAGACTGACCACCAACCCTTGAGATGGTTAATGCAAATGAAAGGGGAAAATCCAAAACTATTGAGATGGTCAATCTGCCTGCAAGGGTTTGATTTCACCATTGAGCACAGGTCAGGGTGTCACCATCAAAATGCTGATGGACTCTCTAGGATGTATATCATCGACTAGAGGTATGAGGTTCATCCAGGAGTGGATTAAATCCTCCTGTCCCTTAGTCTGGGGGGGGCGAGTGTTAGGGAGAATTCTCTGTTTAGGCTGAATTTCCCTACCTAGTGAGTCCCCCAGCAGCTTTGCTGGATTTCTGGGGTTTCTTTTTTTCTCCTGCCAAGAGTGAGACTCTTTTACCCTCACTCTTGGACATGTTGAAGTGTGTTTTCTTGGTTAAACCTTGTGTTGAATGGGCTATGGGGTCTTTTACTCCATAGGGCCTCATGTATTTTTGTGATATGGGTTACACAGCACCCTCTGTGCCGTGACCCAGGGGTGTCCTAGGGACTCCCCAACATAGACTCCATACCCTGGGACTGACTACTGTCTCCCAGGGCATGTAAAGTCACCAAAGACTTTGCTAGTCTTGAATCCTGAACAGAACCAGTACAAACCATCATATTGTGGACGTACTGGCTGGGGCAATTCGATTGCCCCAGGGTCTGTTAGTCGAGGGGGCACGTCTCCGTCCCCCCTGATCGAGTTTTGGCTGGTGGCAGTGGAAACTACTTTTTATATTCGACCGCGAATATTTCCCTATGGGATTTCCCATTGTTTTAGGCTAACACATTTAATTATTTATTTACGGTAGCCTTAAACATACCGCCGGTTTATATATTTATTATTATAACTCCGGTTGGTACTTTTTGCCAAAACTTGATTCTAAAATGGCGTTGGCGTTCGCCTCTGTAACTCTGACCCAAAGTGGAGCCCTTTGTTCCACTTTTGGCGGGCTTCTCCACAGAAGCCCTCCAAAGTGGTGCCACTCTGTCTGGGGTACTTAGGAGGGGTGGAGGGGGATTTAGGCACCCTGGACTGAGTTACCTTGGTAACTCAAGTCGCACTCCGTCCTGATTGGCCCAAGTGGTGAGCCGGCCGGCTCACCACTTAGCATGTTTGAGTGACAGCTAGGCTGGGTGAATGGGGGTTTGCTGCATAAAAGCAGGGCTTTGGGGACTGGAACTTCAGAAGTCGCCACAGGACCAAGAATCCGACGAGGGAAGAGCTGAGCCGACCTGCTTCGACGACACCACCCGGTGGAGCCCTGCTGAACCGTCTCACCACTTTTCCCGACGACCGAGGAGAACTCTTAACGGAGTGGCTCCTTCCCTTGACTGGTGGGGACAACCAGTTTTCACCTTCTTTTCGCTTCTCGAGGTATCTCGTGGCCGCCTTTGCTTGTGCCAAGCACCCCGGCAACCGGAATACCACACTTTTACCCCTAACCGCGAAAGTCAGTACAACCCTTTAACCGGAGGACTCCGCGGCTGGTTTCTTCCCGGGCAGTGCAACGACCTTCTTCTTCTGCTCTTCAGCGAGAACTTCTTCTCCCCTGACCGACGTCGAGCCTTGCTGCCACTGCCTGGAACAACTGCCACCGCTGGAGGATCCTTTCCGCTTAAGGTACCGTGTTCCGCCTGGCTTCCCTTGCCACCGACTGTACGGGGTAGATTTAGCCCCCGGCTTTCGACCCTGGGAGTGCCTGGGACACCCTGGCTAAACTTTCTAAGCCACTCTAAACTCTTTCTAACTCTTTGCAAGACTTTGAATCCCTAATACCAGTGTGATCTTGGGCACATTTTCGCTCCGGCTACTCTAAGAGTGGGCCCTGCCTAGTGACTTTTGCTCACCTGTGACTTTGTGCTTCTTTGAGCCTATTGCAAGTGTTCTGGACCTTAGAGTGGTGTGTCTAACCCATTTCTGTTTCTTTTTACCCCTTTCTTGAACCTACTAGAGTGTCATCTAACGTTAAGCGCTCACCTCTGTTTTAATTATGTGGTGTTAACTTAGAGTTGTCTAGATAGGAGTAAGGGTTGAAACTGCTTTCATTATAACTGTGTTTGAAGTGTTTTTACTATATTTTGCTAGAGTGATTTCAACTTATGTGTGTTTAATAAATAGATAACTATATACTTTTGAAACCAAGCTCTGGTCAGTGTTTGCTTGTGCTATTGTATTTGAGTACCCATTGTGTATACTTTACATACTGCCTAACTCTTCTTGAGGGAAGTCTGACTGCTCAGCCACAGCTACCAGGTAAATCTGGGTGGTGCGGACTGCTACCAAGTGGGTTTACTGCTATACCTGTAGTCTTACATCTTTTGCAGTGTTCCCCAAGGGAACTGCACAGGTTTCTGCCTAACAAAGGGTCCGCAAGGCCACGCGGTCCACCTCTCCTCTCTCAAAGGACCTATCCATTCAAGATGGTTTATGTTTCAAGCAACAGCGATTGTTTCTGCCAGACAGATTCACCCGTCAGTCGGCTTTAAAGTGGTGCCACAATGATCCAACGGCAGGACACAGAGGTGTTAAGAACACTTTGGAATTGCTTCATCGCAGGTTCTGGTGGCCTGGTATGGCCAAAGATGTTTCAACCTACGTCAAGTCATGTCCGGTATGCTGTCGATCCAAACATTGCACTCAAAAGTCGATTGGATTTCTCCAACAACAGGACCTTTTCAAGAGACCCTGGAGCCTTATTTCCACAGATTTTATTGTGGATCTGCCACCCTCGGAAGGTTGTTCATGCATCATGGTAACAGTCGACTGCTTCACTAAGATGGCACATTTCACTCCCTTGGCTGGTCTTTCCACTGCCGCTGAGATGGCGGCTGTATTTGCCAGAGAAATATTTCGCTTACATGGTACTCCAGACAAGATTATTTCTGACAGAGGTTCTCAGTATACTTCAAAGTTCTGGAAGGAGCTTTGTGTGAGACTGGGAATGGAACGTGCATTGTCATCTGGCTTCCACCCACAGACTAACGGGCAGACTGAAAGAACCAATACCAGGCTGGAGCAGTATCTTCGATGCTTCACAAATGCCCAACAGGATAATTGGGTTAGTCTGTTGGTCACCGCAGAATTTGCCTATAACAATGCCAAACACAGTGCCACTGGTCTCAGTCCTTTCTTTTGTTCCTATGGTTTCCATCCTAGCTTTATTCCTTCTCTCTCCTTTCCTCCTTCTACCACTCCATCTGTGGATGCCCTACTTACCAGTATCTCGGAGGCTCACAAGTCTGCTACAGGATGTTTGCGAGCAAGCAGTCTTCGGTATCGATCATACTGCAATCTTAAGCGCCGGCCCGTTCCAGCATGGCGGAGGGGCACCAAGGTCTGGTTATCTACTAGGTTTCTGCCTCGCTGGCTTCGCCCCTCTAAACTGTCTCCCCGGTACCTGGGTCCTTTCCCTATACTTCGCCAGATCAACCCCGTGGCTTTCCGCCTCCGGTTGCCCAAACACATGCACCGTCTCCATCCTGTGTTTCATTCCTCTCTCCTGAGGGAATGTAGGGGTGATCCCTACCATCGTCCTTTGCCACGGGACCCGGTCCCCAAGGTGGTTCCTTCCGATGAGTATGAGGTGGCCTCCGTTTGTGACTCCCGCTATCGGCGGGGTCGCTTGGAGTATCTCATCCACTGGAATGGGTACCCACTCAGAGGACTCCTGGGAACCGGTATCTCATGTGCACGCTCTGGCATTGATTCAGCGGTTTCACCGTCTGTTCCCGGGTAAGCCGGGGGGGTGTCCCTTGGGGGGGGGCATACTGTCATGCCGCCGTCTTTTGGTGGTCGCTGGCGGTTATGGAAGGCTTGGCGTTGGCGGCGCCATTAGATTGTTCCGTGTTTTTTCCTTTCACTTCCTGGTTTGACGGTCTAGTCTTTTTCTCTTGTTTCTGTATTTAACCACTCCCTCTCCTGGGCTCTGTGCATTGCAACTTTGTTTCCTTTTCCTGGTTGCCGTGCTACTTTGTTTTCCGTGCCTTTTCCTGTTGCCATTTTCCGCGGAGTCTATCGCGGTATCCTTTCACTCAGCTTCTCCCCCTTCCTTCCCTTTTTCTGCCTTTCCGTCCTCTCGGTCCTCTTACCTTTCGTGGTTTTCTCCTCTCCTTCCTTTCTCCCGGATCTCGTTCCTGGTTTCTGGCGGTGCTTCCAATCCAGTCCCTCGCACTGCTCCTAGTTCAGTATCAACATCTCCGGACTATCCAGCTTACTGCCGCACCGAGAGACTTACCTTGATTCTCCTGCTCCGGTTTTTTCCTGCATTTCCCGGGCTCTCCAGTCATCTCTTCCTGCACAGCATCCGTACCAACTACATCCGTAGAGAGGTTTTTTTTAGCGGCTGCTTTTTTCCTCTCGTCTTGGTTTCTGCGGGACGGGGGCCGGCTGCTTCCCTGTTTATCAGGGGATCAGGGTGGCTTCTTCCCGCGGACGGCCGTACCTCTTCACAAAGAAGAAGAAGCCCAAGAACAAGGCCTCCAGACGAGAAACCGTTCCGAAAGAGACAGGTGAGGAGAAAGGGGAGGTGGACGTTGATTTATCAGATTTGGAGGATAATCCGCTGGTTCCCATCATCTGTGACAATTTCTGACTCTGACTCGTTATTATCCTCCCAGTTTTCCTTGGGTTCACTTCCTTGCCTTTCACCCTGATCTCCACTTTGTTGACTCTCTGGTGTATCTGGGTGTATAATTCTTACTGGCTTGTTATTCAATTGGAACAGGAACTGTCCTGACTGCCACTCTTGTTCTTGCCTTTGCTGTGATGATGTCCCTTGCGATGCTATAGATTGTCCTGATACCGAGACTGCTGGGGTTGTATTGCTTGCTGTCCTTATCGGAGGTGTGAGATCTGCCAGTCACAGCGGGGGTACCTCCCTTCCTCTGGCAGCATTTGCCCCTTGTCGCATAGAGCTTTTAACCGTGTTATTTCCATTTGTGCGTGTGCTAGCTGGCGATTTCAATATCCTGTTAAACGTGCTATGTCCACAGGAGGTGCACTCGTGGGGCCGTACAGGCCTCCTTTGTCATATGGTGGGGGTTCAGGGGCTGTTGCTCCGCACTGAGCAGCGGGGGTGGGTGATATATACAGGGGCTCACTAAATCCTACTGCTGGCCTTGTCATTAAGGGATAGATTTTTGTTACTTCGTTCTCAGTTGTAGTTGTTGAGCACTCCCCTTTTTACTTCTTCAGGTATTTTCTGCTTTTCTATCATTCGGCTTGTACCTACCTCTGCTGTGGGGGTAACTTCCTCGAACATTCGCCATAAATCTAACACTTCTCTCTGGTTCTGTAACTGTTTCCCTTTGTATCGTGCTAGCAAATGTGTTGATACTAGGTCCAATACTCTTTTGTTGAATGACCCTCCTTCTGACCAAATTGGTATAACCCCATCTCCTTTTATCTCAGTGATCCACTGATCGTGATACTTCTGTATCCTGTCGCTATATAGTGGAAGGTGCTGGCAAATATGTGCTAGTGGCGTTACTCCCCCCATGGCAATGCATCTTTTCCTTTCTTGTGTGTTCTGGTACCCTTGAGTCCCTTCCCACCTCTCACTTGATATGTCAGTTACGATATATGAAAATACGTTCTTTATCAATGCTCGCAATTATGGTATATCACATTAGCTGTTCTTTCTGAGAGATGTTACCTGGTCACCTCTCACAATATATTTATTTGCCTATTATTCATTAATCAACAGTTACTTGTACTGAAATACTTTGGCGTGTTCAACAAGACATATACACAAAGCAGACCAACAATCATATAACCATGCAACATACACAAGCACTGCCTGCGCGCGTTTGTTCTTTCCCTATTCCCGTTACTGTCCCTGGTTTTTCTTCTTCCCTATCCTACCTACTATTTCGCATTCACTCCCCACCTCTTTCACCTTATTATGTCTCAAGATTTCTTACTTCCATGGAAAAAGAATATTCTAGAACTACTCCGAGTCTACTCAATATACGAGACCCCTACTATTTTCTCTTTATTTCTATTCTGCACTTGGTCGGGACAAATGCTACACGGCGCCGCCTACTACCCCGTACGGGCTAGGATACCACTTCTCTTCTTCTCACTTCTTACAACACCTAATTGCCATATAAAGGATAGATCAGAAAAGCCTCACAGTCACTCACACAGACCCTATTCTTAACTACCTTCCCTTTGTTGCTAATTCCCTTCTTCCTGTATTTCCCCTTACCTTCCTTTGGGGTCTTTGCAACCGGGACTCCACGTGTTCAGTCAGGTACACCGAGGGTCGCCGCTCACGGCCGGACCTCGCTCAGGTCCGTCCCCCAACCAAGCCGTGGCCTGCCTTGGCGAGCAGCCTTTTCGATCGGGTATTCGACAACCGGGAACCCTTGACCCTTTCTTCTTGGTGTGCACAGTCTGATCAACCACGGAGGCGATGGTTTTGCTGGGGCGTCCTGGATCTCGCTGCCGAGCGGTGCAGGCCACGAGGCACCTCTCTAAATCAAGTCGCTGGGGTCTCCAAAAATGTAGGGGCCTTTCCACGGCTTACGTGTGAGAGAAAATAAAATAACCAACACAAACCCCTGTCGGGGAAGGAGGCACTGAGACCCGGCTGCAAGAGTTCAAAGGATGGTTTATTTCTCCAGCTAGGAAATAACCCAAAAAACCCTCCCCAACATTTACATTATACTTGTATATATATCAATTAAAGTAACTCTAACAAAAAATACTAAATGGACCCAATTGGCCAGGCGGTGTGGTGTTGTAGGTGTGGGTGGCATCTCTTTCTCCTAATTGGCTGAGTGGTTGACGAGATGATGGACGTCAAATATCTTGTGCTCCACGCAGGTCAGGGTCCGGTCACTGTGGTCACTACCTAAGCTAATATGTTGCATTCGAAAACACTAAATAACAAATTATCTAAATATTTTATGCTACTTTTCATATTTCTACACAAGTTACACATAGTAATTATTGTCAGTACAATTGGGTCATTCGTGGCTTTAATTGGAGGCCTTGACCTTTATTGTGCATGTAAAAAGAGTCAAGCTGTGTTTCACATATCTCCTAAGCTTTAGACCTATTAGTATAACAAAAAACATATATTGTGGTAAGATGCTTAAGTTAGTAGTGGGTGTGTTGGGTGGGTTTTGCAGCACAGGCGAGGGTCTGGCACTTGAAAGAAATACCTTACAGGGGGCGCAGGGTCAGGATGGCAATAAATTGCTCTTAAATGGGGGTAGGTGGCTTGCACGTTTATGGGGACGAACGAGCAGAAAGTGCTTAGCTCATCCTGGTTCACATGCTGGTTCTCATGCTAGCAGTGATCTCAGAGGAAGAAAACGGTATCATACTGGTTGTTGCAACTTTCTCCGGCTTCAGCGTGAGAATGGGAGCACAGAGCTTTCCTTTGCAGGCGGAGTGCAAGGGTGGGGGCCAGCCAGCTGCCTGCGCGTCTTGTGTGTGTGTTTCTCTGTCCTTGGCTGCTGCGGTGGAAGGGGAGCTGAGCATTGCTGTACTATCGCAGTGAGGCCTGTTTACCCAAGATGGAGTCGAAAGGGGGCACAAAAGATGGATGCCCCTTGTCCTGCTCAGTAGTCCCCTTTATGTAGCAATCAACCGTGGTTAACTTTACATAAGGGCAAGGAGCAATCTCGCTACCGGAGGCACGTGGTCCAAACCTCTTATTGAGGAGTGTACGGTGCGAGGGGGCCCCTCACTCCCATACATAGGCGATAGAGGGATGAAATCTTACCGCTATTGGTTGGGGACGTTAATGTGAGTTCCAATGCTGTCAAATCTCTGGAGCATTTTTCTCTGGTTCCCCTGTGAGATATCCAGTGTCTAATTTGAGTATATCGAAATCTTTCCCGTTCCCCCACCCCAAATTTTGTTTTGCATCTCTCAAATGAGATGGGAGCCCCGTCTTCTAGGAAGTCGCTGATTGTGCTCAGCCCACCCTCCACCCAGGCCTGAAAACCGGCTGGGGGGGTCCTGGATTCCTCCAAATTGGGATAAGGGGGCCCAGCAACCCATGGAGGCCCCATTTACGGGCTGCCGTTTTCCAAGATTGAACTGTTGTTAATGTGGATAGGAGGGGACCGGTGTGGGCTTGTGGCTTCATGTTTGGCAAGTGTGGTAGGCTAGAGGGTTATCGGGGACCAGGATTCTTCAATTTGTGTCCACTTCGGGGTGTCTCTCTCCTGCACCCAGGAGAATGCATGAGACAGTTGGGCGGCTAACGTGTATCTGGCCAGATCAGGTACCCCCAGCCCTCCCTGTTCTTTCCCCCTCAGCATAATGCGTTTGCCGATACGAAGTCTTTACCCCCCAATCAAAGTCTTGTATTTTCTTCTGAAGGGCTTTTAGAGCAGGGCCCAGGATTTGGATTGGTAAGGCTGTGCAGTGGAATAGCCACCTGGGGATTAAGTTCATTTAAATGGCCGTTATTCTCCCGAACCATGAGATTTCCTGTTGTTGCCATCTCCTAAGATAGTTTTGGAGTGCACTGATTAGTTGAGGGATGTTACTTGAGTATAGGCGTAGTGGGTCTTTTGTGATGCGCACCCCAAGGTAATCGATTGGACCTGAAGCCCATGGAATTAGTGTTTTAGGGGCTAGGGCGTCTTTTTCTCGTGAGGGGATATTTATAGTGAAGGCAGCGGACTTGGCTAAGTTTACTTTGTACCCTGACAAGGTGCCAAAAGCTTTGATTTCTGCCCATAGTGCTTCTAGTGACGCTGCCAGGTTTGATGTTGTAATTAGGACATCGTCTGCATATAGTGCGATTTTATGTTCTTGACCACCCACCATTAGCCCTGATATTCTGTTGTTTTGCCTAATTTTAGCCGCAAATGGTTCCATAGACAGTGCAAATATGAGTGGTGATAGGGGGCATCCTTGTCTGGTGCCCCTGGATATTCTTATCTTTTCTGACCTAATGCCATTAACCCTTAGTTGTGTTTTTGGAGCTTGATAATTGGCCATTGTCCATGTGATGAAATTGGGACCAAAGCTGAAATGCTCGAGAACTGCTCGGATGTATCCCCAGTCCACGTGATCAAAGGCTTTATGGGCATCAAGTGACATGACCGCTAATCCAGTCCTCAGTTTGTGGGCACTTTCAATTAAGTCTATTGTCCTCCTGATGTTGTCGTGAGTGCTTCTTCACGGGATGAAGCCCGTCTGGTCTTGGTTGATTATGGATGGAAAAATCGGGCCTAGTCTCCTAGATAGTACTTTGGAGAAGATTTTGCCGTCATTGTTCATAAGCGAGATCGGGCGATAAGAGTCCGGTGATTCATGGTCTTTCCCTGGCTTGTGGAGTAAGATCGTAAGGGACTCAGCCATTGATTCTGTGATTAATTTAGCTGTTAAGAAGGAGTTGAATAAGGCTGCCAACTGAGGTGCTAAAATTCTGGAATATTTTTTGTAGGAGCTTGCCGAGAAGCCATCTTGTCCGGGCGCTGTCGATTTAAGCGATTTAATGGCCTCAGTGACCTCCTCGGCGTCGATGGGGTCTTCCAAAGCTTCTAACTGTGCTGGGTCTTGGGGAGCCATCGCCTTCAGATATTCAGGCAAGGTGTCTAGCACTGTGGGGTCGCCGGTCATTACAGATTTGTGGTGCTTAACCAATTCCACCATTTTCTCTGCCTCAGAGTAGTGTATTTTCCCATTTTCCGATCTTAATTTAAGAATGTTGTTTCGGCTGTGGATCTTTTTTAGCTTCTGTGCCAAAACCTTGTTCGCTTTGTTTCCTTTACTGTAGTAGAATTGTTTAGTAAATGCTAATTATTTGGCAGTTCGGTCGGCACAATGCATTTCTAAAGCTGTTTTTGCTTTCCTCAGGGATCTTTCGGTCTTCCTGGAATATCGTGCCTTTAGTTCATTTTCTAATTGATTTACTTCAGATTCCAGTTTGGCTGTTGCAATGGCCGATATTCTCTTTTGTTCTGCCCCTGCCCTTATCAAGGCTCCTCTGACTACGGCTTTCATTGCGTCCCAGATGATGTTGATGGGGGAATTTTCCGTGGTATTTTCTTTAAAGTAGTCAGCTATTGTGCTTTCCACTTCGTTCCTGGTAGCTTCATCTAGTAGCAGGGAGTCATTTAGCTTCCAATGCCTCTGTGTAGGGTTTTTTTGGCCTGATATGGCCAGATTAATTGAAACTGGGGCGTGGTCCGAGATCATATTCCGGATATCAAGATTAGGTCTATTCTAATGGGTATAGTCTCTGGAAGTGCCACTATATAGCCTCCATTCGCCGACGGTTTTTGTTTCTCTGAGCAGTTTCGCTAGGGATAAGGCTTGTGTGTAGTCTGCGTTCGTGGGGGGAAGAGTTTTGTCCAATTGTGGATTTGGCATGGAGTTGAAGTCACCGCCGATGCTGAGATGCCCAACCTGAAAAGCTAACATTGTCGGAATTAGGTCTGTGATGTAACTGGCTTGGGACGTGTTAGGCCCGTAGATCGTGACAATTGTGATGGGTAGTTCTTCAAACAGGCCTTTGAGTAGCAGAAAGCGGCTCTCTGGATCTCTTTTTATTGTGATTTTTGACAAAGGGACTCTATCACTTAGCAATATTGCAACTCCTCTTTTCTTTTTCCCTGCTGTAGTGAAAAAGGCCTGTTTGTATCTGTTGAATTTAATTCGCTGTTCATCCTCTTGCAGTAGGTGAGTCTCTTGAAGCAGTACAATGTCCCCAGACAGCTGCCCCAGTCTATGTTCCACGGATCGGCGTGTTCTAGGTGAGCTGATATCTTGAACATTCCAAGAAAGAATGCGTATTTCGCTTGTGTCATCCGTCATTTGATCCGCCTGGGTTTGGTGTGCGTTGCTTTATGATCCATCGCTGAAGTCTAGAGCTTGATAGATGTGTTTTGTAATAGTGTTGATCTTGAACCTGTCTCGTTGTTGCTTTTGTATGCTGTCGAATTTTTGAAACCCCTCCCTCAACCTTCCTCCCCCCTCCCACCCCAAAACTAGCTGGTAGAAAAAACAACATCCTACTGCCACTGGGAGAACTGGTGGCACCAATGCGCTTGATGATGGCCATCTGGGTTGCCGAAGTCAGTTATAATGCTGCTTTAAACACTGCACTTGCTTTTTGGTAATCTACATTTGAATGATAAGACCTGAGGGCTTGCCGCAATATAGTTTGGTGGAAGCAGCTGCCTGCATCCCGAGGGACTGTATTCACCTGTGGTGTTCCCGATCTCCTCACCCTGTGCCGCTATCTTTCTTAGGTGGACCTCAGAGTCTGCGTCATCTGGTGGCTTTAGACCATTCGCCTCCTGGGTGTTTATTTGGGGAGGGGTGGGCCGGGTCCTCGGGTGCAGTTGATTGGATGTGGATGCTGGAAGGTTCGGCCGCCAGGGCTGTGCTTATTTCAGTCGCCTCTCACCTTGGATTCGAATGTTTTGCTTTGCGGCGGCCATTTTGTTCTGATCGGTCCCGGACCCCAAAAGGGGGTGAGACTGCTTTAAATCGGGCACGGCCGACGTTGTGCTTCAAGCGATACCCTCGCAGAGGGTTCCGACATGCTCTGTCCTGTTTGCAGGCTAAAACGGGGACTTGAACCGGTGATTTGCAGTGCGGCGCATTGGGCCAGGCAGGAGCTCTTAGGAAGCCATGCCGTATGCGGTGGCTCCAAGCCATGCCCCCCTAAAGTGGCTTTTTACACTACTGCCTCAAGATTTATAGATGTCAAAGTGGCCGGCTGCATTGTTGTTTGCTGAATAGCCATAACTGGTATCCGCAGTAACCTTTCCTGGCTGTGAAGACGTTTGTGTGCCAGCCACGTGGGGGGCTGATTGACACCTAGGCCCCAACCCCTCAGCAATGACAAAAGGAGCCAGCTCCAAGAAAAAGAAGACAGGGCCTATGGACTCCTTTACAAGCAGACAGTCCCCAGGCGCCATGCCACCAACCGCCGGCTGACGGTCTGATAACGTCATCCGAAAAATGCTAAATATGAGCAGCTCCTCACCACGGTACAGATTGGGTTCATGTCGGTCAACGTGAAAGTAGACAACATCGTCGCCACCATTGGTTCATTGAAAGCCTGTGTTGAGAAGGAAAGCGTGCGAGTGACGGCAGCTGAAGCAAGGATCAGCAATAATGAGGACTCCATCGGACAAAACCCTTGTGAGATTACCCTACTGAAAGGAGAGATAGGCAAACTACATGGGCAATGTGATGACTTAGAGTCTTGGTCCCGCCGTAACAATATCCGCATTGTGGGACTGGCGTAATACTTCTGCAGGGGCCCCATGGAGACGCATGTGGAGTCGCTGTTGAAATTCCTGTTTGGGGACGACGCCTTCTCAGAACACTTTCTAGTTCAGAGGGCCCATCGCATGTTGGCTCCGTCACCTAATCCTGGAGCTCTCCGCTTGGCAAGAGAAATGGGACTTCTCCGACATGAGGGCGACAACATTCACATCTATCCGGATTTTGCAGCGGGGGTACAGGCCCAGAGAAGATCCTACGACCAGGTCAAAAAACAACTCTGCCTGCGACAGGTCCTGTATGCATTGATTTTCCTGGCAAAGCTGCGCATACAACACAGAGGTTGTGCACACTTTTTTGAACATCCTACAGCAGCTATGGACTACATAGAAGCCATGATCCCACTGCCTCCAGAGGTGCAGAGGCCTGACCAAAATAGACTTCTGCACCCTGTGGGAGACAGAAGAGACACAGCTGATTAGTTGCGTTGATCCAGATATCCTTTTTATGACTGCATAAGTGAAAAGAGTGGGTGCCTGGGTGGCACCGACAGACACCTGGTTTGAAGACCGGATGAGTGACGCTCTATCGTGGCAGTTGTGAGCCACGACATTCGCACCTCCGGAGAATTCCAGAAGTTGTATAATGGGTATCATCATCAGGTTGGGGTTGATGGTGTGGGTGGGGGTAGGGAGGAAATTGTGGGAGGGTTTATGCCCAGCACTAGGCCGAGGTATGTTGGGAATGTTCTGGGGCTTGTTGGGACTGTTGACGGTTTAAAACCAGAGTGTTGCACCGTTGCAAGAGCTGTCCGATCAGCTGAAGTTTACTATTACATTGGAAACAATACTCCTATAAATGGCACATAAAGCATACGTTTACAGGGGATTGACTGTCAAATGATTCTCCTAGAATGGGTGGGGACTTAATAACCCGATTAAGGCCAGGAAGGTTGCAGCATATGTAGCACGACATAGCCCGTAGATATTGCTACTTCAGGAGACACACGCACTCAAAAATGTGAGTTCCAGTTTTCTCTCACGATCGGGCCCCCTTAGATATGGCACAGAGTACTCAGCTCAATCCAGAGGAGTCCTTACTCTCATACACCCAACATTGGGCTTTTGATATCTAGACAGCATAATGTCTATGGCAGATTTGTACTGGTGTGGGGGGAGGTAGATGGTCGTACTGTGGTAATTGTAAATACTTATGGGCCAAACATAGATGACCCGGAATTCTATCACACAATACTGGGCAGACTTGATGCAAGGGAAGATGCATTGATACTGTGCGGAGGGGATTTCAATATGAACCTGGATTATCACTTGACCGATCCTCTGTAACCCCCCGGGGACCCACAAAAGCTGCGTCCACCCTAGCACAAATTGTGGCACAATTATTCCTAACAGATGCTTGGCGCACACTCCATCCACTTGAGAAACGATACACATATTATTCATCTGTCCACGATTCGGAATCGCTCATAGATTATTGGTTTATTAGTTCATCCTTTTCAGGATCGGTAACTGTCTGCGATATCCACCCTCATACCCTTTTAGACCATTCCCCAATATCCCTCACCCTGGCCCTGCGAGATGACACCCCGCATGCTAGACTTTGGGGAATGTCCTCAGCCATACTTAGAGACCCCCATATATGCGAGACACCCCATACGGAAATAGAGAAATCCTTTGAATTAAACAAGGGCTCAGTGAGCACCTATTCCACCCACTGGAAGGCGTTCAAGGTGTGGATATGAGGCATTATTATGGGTAAAACCACTCTGACTACTAGCAGCCATCAGGAAGGAACTGGGAATAGTAGAAACTAGACTGGCGAGGTTTGAGACAGGGTACAGCGATACGCATAATAAAGAGACCCTTTCTGAGACCCACGAAGCGTTGGGTGAATTTAATGAACTGTCAGATAGAGAGATCTAGTACATAGCTACCCCTGCCAGAGCCCGTAGATATGGCGAAAGCAACAAGCCATGGACATTCCTAGCCAACATGCTTAAAGCAGAGGGTCTACCGAAATCCAATTGCTAGCATCCAAACTTCACCAGGTGAGGTGGTAAATTGGGAGGTGGACATTAACGCTGCATTCGTCGAATTTTATAAAACCCTATACTCAAACCGAGGCACCAAATCCATAGACGAGATAACTGATTACCTGCAGGGTGGTTTGTTCTGGGCCGAAAACACTGCATCAATAACGGACCAAGCAGGCTGAGCCCCTCCCACTTCCTCCACTAACAGAGGCACTAGAGCACAGTGCGGCACGGAAGAAAAAGCCCAAAAGTACCCGCCGACCTTCATTGTGGCACAGTCCGATTTCCACAGGCTGCGTGGCAATCCGAAACCAGCACCATGCGTGATATTGTGCCCCTTTAAGGAAACAAGTGCTTATTGAGGGCTCGTATTAATGTCACATGGCTTTGACCATGTGACCCACTTCATAAAAGCAATGAGCGTTTCCGCTCAGCAGTCAGGACCACCAGACTCCTGCCTGATGTGTCGTTCTTTGCAGTGCACTGAAAGCGCTGCGTTTCCAGGCAGAGGGCCTTCCTGCAGTACCCTCCACCATGACAGTGCCCCTGCGAGGCAACACTGTACTTGCCCATCCATGATCAATCGAGCCCCTGGGGCCCTGTGGGGCAACTCTGCAAGTTTGTGTCCCAGAGCCCCTGCTGGGCAACTCCGACTAGTTGTGCTGTGATGGCCTTGGTGCCCCAGGCCATGATCTGACTGTATGCCCACGGTCTAGCAGGGTGATCCCCATACCCTGTGGATGACTGGCACAGAGAGCTGCCAACTGACTTGCGTGTTTGGTGCGCAAAAAAACAACATACCCTTGAGGCTGCAAATATGTCAGGAAACCCACAGGGCAGGCTGAGAAAAAAGATAATCACTTACTAAAGTGATGATCCTTTTACATTCAAAAAGAGGCTTTAAAATAAGATTCAATGAGCAGGAGCCAAATACAGTTCCTGGGTGTCTGGCATCACCGGTAAGCAGGAGTTTCTTCTGGGGAACTAGGCAAACCTGATTTCTACAGTAGAGGCAAACTTTAACCGTGCGCATATTACGTCTGATCCCTTATGTTTAAATGTGTGCTAGATGTGCCCTAATAATTATTTTCTAGCATTCTCAAATTCTTAAATTTAAAATCACATATACATGTTTGTAAGTGAGTGCCTAATTATTTCGCAGTCCAGAAGTGTATAGCCATGCTGCCACAGCTACAAAAAAAGAATGATTTAAGTGCTTTGGGGTCAGTCACACAAGCTATTGGTGTGGCTGCGTTGAACAAAAAAAACTAATTTCTGATTTTAAAAAATCAATCATGGACTGACATGCCCAGATAATTGTGTTTGCCCCACCAATTCTTTAAGAAAGTCACTGCAAGCGAATACACATTCTCAGTACAGTTTCACCCCCAAGATCACAAGGCTCTCCCATGCAGTCCCACACTTGTTGGATACCTCTTAAAGGTTAACTCAAACGTACAATGCAGTGCACATTTTAGCTGACTGATGCAAACAGAATGAAGTGCTTGTCTTTCAAACTAATCATAAATCACGTCTCAGTGTCACCTCTATTCGGGCAAATACACTTATCGTTTCTATTAAACACCAATTAAAAAAGGTACATAAAAAGGAACTGTGCTTCTTCCAATTCTAATAGAATTGTCCTCAATGTGGTGATTTCTCAGTGTGTTTTGCCCTTTTAGTGATGCGGGGGCGGAGCCATGCAAATTATGCACATTTTTGTAGCCACGGAGTGTGAGCAACATATAAGTGACCCTGGAGCCCACTGTGAAAAGTTGACATTGATGAGCACGTAGTCTAAATACAAGTATACATTCAAAACCATACCACAACATAGTAAGGTAATTATTGATCTGACTGTACTTCTACACATCATTTGTTGGGAATGTCCATTCTATGGGTAAAGGTTCTAACCTCTCTTATTAACTTCCCCCCTTCTGTTGCTAATCCTCCTTCCTCCTTGCTAACCTCTCCACCACCACTGATAGGAGTACCAAGCACCCGTACCCCCCCTTGGAAAACCTTTAAAGGTAGCAATCAGATTCCCTTAGCTACTTTGAATGCTGGCTCTGCTGTCAAACACTCCTCTGACATCCGTCTCCTTCTTGAAGACTTTGACCTCGACGTCCTCGCCCTTACCGAGACGTGATTCAATGCCAGCTTGTCACTGCTCTTGAAACTCTCCTTCCTGAGGGCTACAAACTCCTCTCCAAGCCCATGCCCAACTGGCCCGGAGGTGGAGTGGCCCTTTTTTTCCCTGAGTGGGTCCCTGCCTCTATCATACCTACTCAATCCTACACTTCTTTGAATGCCTCGTCTGTAGGCTGGGGGTCTCATCTACTCTCTCACCTTTGCTACCATCTAAAGGCCCCCTGTCCCTATCCCTCTCTTCTTCTCTTAATGGGCCGACCTCACCTCCACTTCCAAACTCCTCCTCCTTGGTGATTTTAAATAGCCACCTCGACTCTCCTGAATTAGCCACTTCACGGTTCCGTGACATCTGTGACTCCCTCCCTCTTGCTATCTTTCCTTCCGGTTTGACCCACTCAGCCGGACACACTCTGGATGCCTTCATCTCTGGCAACATCCCTATCACTAACCTGGTCACCACCCCCCTCTCCTGGTCTGATCATTCTCTCCTCTCCTCACATTTGGGGCCCCCTAGGCCCTCTGTCCGAGCCGCCTGCCGCACTGTCAGCCTCCTTCGCTGTCATTCGACTGATGAAGCAAGTGTCAGTGGCTGCCTTTACCTCCACTTTCATCCCCCTCCTAGCCCTGCATCTGACTCTCACTCTGACTCTGTCCTCACCAACCTTCACCTCTCCATCTCCAACACCCTTGACATCCTTGCCCCTGTCATGAGGATCTGCCTGAAGCCTGCCTTCCAAGTGCAACAGTTGGTATGACTCCGATCTAGCATCTCTGAAAATGTAAATGCAGAGTTGCTGAACGGAAGTGACAGACCTCAGGTTCACCCTCTGACAAACGGCCCTGTCCCTCCGCTCCAAGAAGAGGGCCCACATCCAAACCCCCATCTCTGGTGCCACTAACAACACAGCTGAACTTTTCAAAATAGGAACTCGCCAATCCAACTGCAGTGTCCACCTCTACCCTTCCTTCCCAGGCCCTCTGCGCTGCTTTGGCCTCCCATTTCAAAACTCAGGACATCCTGTCCTCACTCTCCACCACCACCATCTCCACTCTTGCTCACCTGCCTCCCTGGCTCCTCTTCCTCCACTGTCTTCCTTCCTGCCCATATCACCTGATGAGGTCTTGAAAGTTGTACGCTCTATGAAGGTCTCATCCAAACAGGTGCTTCCCATCTCCTCTAGAACCATTAAGGACAACATCTCCTCTCTCGCCCCAACTTTTCTAACCCCTCCTTTGCCACTGGCTCTTTCCCTCTACCCCTCAAGCACTCCCTTGTGCACCCTCTCCTAAAAAAGCCATCCGCTGACCCCCCATGCCCGGCTAACTATCACCCTATCTCCACGACCCCATTCCTGGGTAAACTCTTGAAGAGGTTAGCCCTCCCCAATTGATCCTTCATATTGAACTTGTTCGTTGCCTCCATGACCATCAATCTGGATTCCGAGCATCCAGAGGCATTGAAACTGCTCTCCAGAACACATGTGAAGATTTGCTCGTAAATCTTGACTCTAACTCTCCTGCTGATCTCATTCTCCTCGACCTCTCTTCTGCTTTTGACACTCACCATTCTGTCCTCACAAAACGGCTCTGTGATACGCTCGGTGTCATGGAACGGGCACTGGACTGGCTGACCTCTTTTCCTCACTAAACGTCCTTCCCAGCTGCAACTCAGCCCTTTCTCCTTCACCATCTCACTCTCTATCTGCGGTGTCCCTCAGGGCTCTATCCTATTGCCACGGCTCTTCAAAATCTATCTTGCCCCTTTAGCTCTCCCCATCTCCTCCTTCTCTTCTCACTCCCAGCGTTATGCTGATGACACACAGCTCTCCTTCAAACTTCCCTCTTCTACCTCTTCCTCCTCCTCCTCTCTCATCCTTGACTCTCTGACCGCCATCCAGGCATGGTGTGCAGCTAGCAATCTCTGTCTTAATGCCATTAAGTTGGAGATCCTTCTCATTGGGACCCGTTTCCCTCCTATCCTCTGGCCCCACTCCTTGGGCCCTCTACCAACACCATCTTGTGAAGCCAAAAACGTTGGGGCCATCTTCGACCCTCACATCTTGAACCTTGACAAGAAGGCCCACTTCCAGCTTCACCTCCTTAGAGGCATCCTGTTACGCTCACCTGGCTCCCACAGAGGCGTCAATCTGAACTGGACAGCTGCGGTCTCCACCAATGTGACGCGTAGGGCCGAGATGACGGACTGGACTGGCCCACCTAGCTTCGTTTGCTTGGCCCGTAGGAATATTCTTCTGTAAATGGAGAAAGGGAATTAACCACCCGTGGGGTTGAGCGTAAATCCCCCCACCCCCGCTGTTCTCCCCACAGATCACCTTTGATGTCCCCTCTTATAGTCTCACCTGATGGTTTGAAAAGATGAGCTCTCCATCCTACATTGAGCGCAGGGGCGCGTTGATAACCAGTTACTTCACTGGCTCAAAGGAATTTGTGAGTTCCAGAACAATATTGACTCCGAAAAGTATGTAGTTCGTAAGAGTTCACATGTCTGACTTTCACTCTTGTCCGATTCCTTGCAGTTTGCAGCTTGACCCCAGCGAAGAGTTCCTCGTGGTAGCTGACGAAGTTCAGGTAAGGATTTGGCTTATCCTACACAGTTCAATAAAATAAGGCCAGAATGTAACCTGTGGCTTGCTCCCTTATTCAGGTGTGGAGAGAAAATATGAAGTTCGGGGAATAATGCCTCCGGCGGTAGAATTAGGTAAGTCTATTGTGGTGAGAAGAGTTCCCCTTGTTTGTCCCTTCGTCTCACCTTGTTGTCCTGTTGTTCCCCTTAGGGGCCGGGGTACGGCGAGGATGCAATGGAGACTGCGCCGACCCGTGAAGAGGAATAGTACACCGGCGGTAATCAGGTAAGTCTATGGGGGTAGTTACTATTGCCCCTGTTTATTCCCTTGGCTCACCTTTGCTGTTCCTGTGTTCCCCTTAGGTGCCAGAGTGCGGTGGGAATGTGCAGAAGGATGCGATGGATCGTGAGGATGCTGCGAAGGCTGGTGAGTTCAGCGCGGCGCTGCAGCAGGCGAGGCGGCGTGCGTAAAATGCTTCTTTCTTCCAGCTCGAAGGCACGGTAGATCCGAAATTCAGGTAAGGATCAAAGGTTTTGCTCTTATTCTAACCTCTTCTCCTTCTGTTCCTCCCTTTTTCTAGGAGCTGCAGACTCGAGGCGGGCGTGGCAGAAAACTGGATGCAGGCTTGCAGACACGGTGAGCGTTACGCTGCTGGATGCAGAATAACACGAAGCGTGTGCTGCTCTTGGGGCGTGGTTTAAATAGCCTCCAAAGTAGTCCCAGGCAAGTATTCCCCCCAAGCCCCACCCGAGTAAAAAAATAGTCACTAGGTTAAATAGTCCCTTCCAAGCCTCATTTGGCTTGGAGCTCTGCAGCATGGTATGCATCAGGTAAGCTTGCAGCATGGTCTGCATCAGGTAAGTTCTACTCTATGAGCCTGGCGCCATAGGCGCCAGGACTGACTCTTCATATGAGCCTGGCGCCATAGGCGCCAGGACCGCACCCAAACAGCCCCTAGCATGGGTTTTTGGGCTTGCTCAAAGTAACTTGATGCCTGCTTTCGGGGTTGCTGGACCTGGTCTGGTTCCCCAGGGGTAGGCATCATGACACATCCTCCCTTTCCTCACCTTTCCCCCAGAAGTTCAATGTATCCAGAGCTCTGGTCCTTTATAGGCTGGACTACTGCAACAGCCTCTTCCTTAATCTCCCCCTTTCCTCCCTATGCCACCTTCAGCTAATTTAGAATAGGGCTTCAAGACGTATCCTTGGCCTCATGGCAAGGGACTGTATCTCTCCAGCCCTAATATCTCTCCACTGGCTTCCCGCGGTCGACGCAAGGATCAAATTCAAGACCCTCTGCATTATCCACAAGGCTTTCTGGGGCCTGGGACCACGTTATCTCCACGTTATTTCCAACTTTCCCTCCCTGAACATTTCCCGCTAGAGCCCTCCGCTCCTCTAACTTCAACTCTCTGCTCGTGAAACGCTTCTCCAAATAGAGAGTAGGGGGCAGGGCCCTCTCCTCAGCAGGTGCCTCCCTCTGGAACAGCCTCCCTGCCCTCCTCAGACTTCAGCCAGACCTCCTGAAGTTCCGGAAACTTCTTAAAACTCTTCTTTTCTCTACCTATTTCTCCTGTTCCCGTCCCTGCTAATCACCCCACTGCTGCTGACACTAGCGGCGTGGTCCTTCATGAATCTCACAGGTTTCCAGGCCCTGTACACAGTCGACTTCAGCACCCCCTTTCGCCCCCTCAGCATTGCCCCTACGGGCCCCCTGCCTGGCGGCTGTGCATCCCATCTGTGGGATTCCTCTGCCCTATCACTTGCCATTGGCCTCCACCCTGGCTCCCCTGGCACTTCCCTCCTGGGCTCCCACCAGCACTTGTCTATACCTTGCTCCCTCCGACACCCCTCGTCCACTTGCACGTCCGAATGTCACAATACCTAGTAGGGCCATGATTGTATATTTACTGTTTTTCCACTGATATTTTACTACCCTGCTCCCTCCCCACTTTGTCTTGTGGTGACTGTATAATTACTATTTTGACATTTTGTCCACCTTCCGCCCTATCTCTCTACTTTACTTCTTTATGAAGCTTCTTGACGCCTTGATATCTCCACTTCTTTTGAAGGTTCTTGAGTCCTCCTCTGTGCTTGACCTCTTGCAGTCGGGTTTCCACCCCAGGAGAGTTACCGAAAGTGTCCTAGTTTCAGTAATGGATGCTATGGCCAGGCTGATCGATGGAGGTGGTGTGGGGGCCCTAATTCTGCTCGATCTATAAGAGGCCTTCGACACTGTCGACCACCCCATACTCCTATCCCGTCTGGCCTCTATCAGCATCTCAGGTCCTGTCCTGGCATGGTTAACCTCTTTTTAGACCCATCGGGGCCAATCAGTATCTTTACCTCCTTTTCTGTCTTCTCTCTCTTCTCTTTCCTGTGGCGTCCCCTAGTGCTCTGCCGTGTCCCTGCTGTTATTTAACATCTATGTGCAGCCTTTGGTTGACCTCATCTGCTCTCACGGCTTCGGGTGCTACTCATACATGGATGACACGCAGATCCTGGTCCGTTTAGATCGGGACCGGGAGGAGGTGTCACCCCGTCTGTGTGACTGCTTGGCGGCTGTGGGGGATTGGATGGGCACCAATTGGCTCAAACTTAACGGTAACAAGACTGAGGTCCTGGTTGTGGGCGCCTCCTCTGCATCCTGTTCTTGGTCCTCAGCCTTCTGGCCATCCCCACTGGGTGGCTTTCTTATTCCAGTGACGGTAGTTAAACCTCTTGGGGTCTAGCTCTCTGCTTCTCTGTCCATGGCGTCACAGAATGACCACTTCTTACTGAGGGTCCTTTGGAAGATCCTGCCCTTTCTTCCTCCTTCTCTTCGCCCTCCAGTTGTGGCTTCTCTTATTTCCAGCAGGCTGGACTATTGTAATGCTTTCTACCTGGCCCAACCCTCTGGCCTGATCCATCGCAGAGCCTGGCTGCTCAGATGGCCCCCCCCTCTTATGGTTCCCACATTAGCCCAGTCCTATGTTCTTTGCACTGGCTCCCGGTGAAACAAAGAATAGTCTTTAAATCTCTCTGTCTTGTTCACCGGGCATATTACCAGGCAGGTGCCGATTTCTTGTGGGATAAATTCACTCCTTATATTCCTGACTGACCTCTTCAGTCAAGCAGTGACTGTCTGGTCGTTGTCCCCCAATTTCGTCTTCAAAGAGTGGGCGGTCAAGCCTTTTCAGTGACCGCCAGTAAGTTATGGAATGGTCTCCCTTTAACTTTGAGGCTGACCTCGAACTGTCGGAATCTGGCATATATTCAATGGCAATGAAACAGACAGGTTCAGATGCAATGAGGCACTGAGACAGATAATGTGGCTGCTAACTCTTTATTCAATCAGGCACAAACTGGCGCACAGCTGGTTACCCCACCCACATCAACACGTGGGTTACAGCCCATAAACATAACAATAGAAAGGAGACATGGCTCCTTTCCAACAGGATAATAGAAATAGGATGTTACATCTCCCCCTTGCTTAGCACAAAACCTGGGAAGTTGATTAGTTCATTTCTTCTATCCACCATGAGGGTTTGCGCTCCACTCTTCGCGAGGGAGTGCGTACCGGTGGAATGTCGTTTGCGGTCCAGCCACTGGCACTGTCATCAACGTCCATGTCCTCTTCTCTGTAGTCAGAGTCCAAGTCAGAGGGGTCCTCTTCTCTGGTGGGGCTGCTGGTTTCCTGACCTGCAATGCCTTCAAAAGTATGAAAGAATGATGAGTTCTGTGTGAAGGTGCCCTTAGGACTGGCTGCAGTTATCATGGACCTTTGTATGTGTGTCACAGTCATTGGTTCAGGCTTAAAAGCAGGGACATCTTTGGCAGCTTGGGTCTGTCTTACCAGCACTTGGTCTCTTACCTGGAAGTGGCTGGGTTTTGTTTTTCTCCACTGATCGGCATACTCCTATATCCTTGCTATGCTCTCCTTGTCCTTTGTTCTTGCAGTGTCAGCATACATGGTGGGGAGAGAGGCATGTGGATTGTGTGGCAGTGTGGTTTTCAGTAATCGCCCGAACATTAGTGCACAGGGACACGTCCCTGTCGAGCTGTGTTGAGCGTTCCTTTAATCTCTTAACAGCGTGCATATTGCCTGCATGAATGATCTGTTGATGATGGAGCACACTTGAAGGGCCTGTTTCATGTTTCCCATTAATCTTTCCGCCGTTCCATTGACCTGCGGTCGCAGTGGCATGATCTTGCGATGTTGGAAGACAAGATATTCCGCAAAACATGGCGAAGTCATGTCCGCTAAATGGGGGACCGTTGTCTGATTTTACTATGAACAGAATCCCGTAGTCTGCAAACGTCTTATCCAAAGCTGGTATCACTGCTTGGGCACTGGTGGAGTGAATGAGGTGCACCTCCGGGAATCTGGACATCTCGTCAATGATCACGAGTATGTACTTGCAGTTGGCCAACGGGGCAAACATGTCAATGGCAACTTCGTCCCATAACTACAGCGGCATCAATGACATCTTGAGGGGCTCCAGAATGGTGCGTGGGGTGACTTCCTTGCAAGCAATGCATTTGCCTAGCAGCTGTTTTGTTGAGATGATTCCCCTGATTCCCAAGTGTGCCAGCGTGAGCACTTGCTCCTGCAAGCTTGCAGGGATGACAATTCTGTTTTCTTTCAGCAAGAGACATAGACAATGTGTGTCTAATGAGTTTAAAGGTGTGGAAATGCCTCCCTTCAATTGGAGACAAAGGCTGTCTATGATTGGTTTTGACATGCCACTGACCTGACCTCAGGCATTCCTGTATTTTCAGGAATAGATAGTCTTCCTTCAGGGCTTCTGCCAACTGAGCACTCATGATGGATTTGGGGAGTGGACAGCAAATCTGCTGGGTTGTTGTCTTTCCCCGGGTGGTGCATGATCTTGAATGAGTTCTTGTAACCTGAGTCCCCACCTTGCGATGCGTGGTGGCATCTTAGCTGTTGGTTTCCCATACATTGTGCTGAGGGCCTGATGGTCAGTGATGATGGTGAAAATGTGTCCATAAAGGAACATATGATAGTGTTCACATGCCCACACAACTGATAAACTCTCCTCCTCCGGTTGTGAAAATGCAAGTTTGGTTGCTTAGAGGCTGCAGCTTGCATATGCTACTACGCGCCTCAGTGAATCGGGCAAAGCCCCTGCCTTTGTTTGAGCTAGGATCGCCCCTAGCCCGACAGGGCTGGCGTCAACAGTCAGCTGTGTTAAGATCCGGGTCGTAATATGCCATGCAGGATGCTGAAGCAATGTGTTTCTTGATACCCTGGAAAGCTTCCTCGCATTCATTGGACCAGTAGAATTCTTGGCCTTTTCCCGTGAGGAGTCGGAGGGGCGTATTCACTGACACGAAGTCCTGAATGTATCGTGTACAGTAACTCGCCATACCTAGGAAGCCTCCACTAGTGCTTGCACCTTTTCCGGGTCTGGATGTAGGCCGTTGCTTGAAAATATGTGTCCGAAAATGTTTAGAGTCGACTTGCTGAGCTCACACTTGTCGGGATTGAGCGTGAGGTGAGCATCTTCGAGGGCCATGCATACTCTCCTTAGTGTGTCATCATGCACTTCCTGCGTGGTACCGAAAATTAAGATGTCATCGCTGTAGTTTAAACAATTTGGGATGTGCTTGATGACTTGATGAATTTCATTTTGGAATATTCCGGCCGCTGATGATACTCCAAAACTGAGCCACTTGCACCTGAAAAGTCCCATGTGCGTGCAGAAAGTAGTGATGTATTTAGAGGACGGGTGCAGTTCCAGCTGGTGATAGCCCTTATTGAAGTCCAATTTCGAAAATACTTTTGCCCCATGTAGTAGATGCATCATGTCCGTCATTCTGGGCGCAAGATGACGTTCCCATTCGATTGCTACATTGGGAGCCCTTGTGTCTGAGCAGATGCAGATGCTGGCGTTGTTCTCCTTTTTGGACACGGGCACTATGGGGGACACCCACGGTGTGGGACCTGACGCGGGTTCAATTATATTTTGTCCCAACAGGGACTGTATCTCATTTTCTACATGTCTTTGGATGTTGAGGGGAATGCCCCTGTAGTGTTGAGCTGTCAGTTGTATCTGTGTATTTATGAGCAATTTGATCTGTTTATCTTTGAGTTTCCCCAGACCTTTAAACCGCATCAGGAACATTTTCTGTATCATTTCTTTCAGGCTGGTGGTGTATGCAGACATAATCTGGTACATTATATGTATGAGACCCATCTGGGTCACAGACCAGAAACTGAGTATGTGTAGTATCTGTAAATATAGTATTGCAAAAACGTGACGAGCGGGCACGAGGAGGATTCCACGAGAGCGCCTCTCAGAACACTGGGAATGTGCTCGTGAGAGAAGAGCGTGGGTGACTCGAATGTAAACAACATTCTTATGCCAGTTGGTGGAGCTCGACTTACTATCTGGTTTATCTGCCCATTGCTCCTTCAATATATGTTGCTACAATAAATACATATCTTTAATATATTCCGCGTCCTTTGTGATCCTTACCCACACTTCAGGTGGCGACGAGGATTCGAGCTCCACCGCCTCCTTGTGTGAATCCGACGGTTGTCACTCCTCGCCTCGCCGTCGGATCAAGGGCTTGGGCCTGGCCGCTCCATTCATACGAACGTGTTAGCGGATGCAACGCTCTCCAGTCCCCAGGCCGCTCCATTAGTGCGGATGCATCCGCCACTACAGGAAACGTCTCCCAAGTAAGTTTCCGCTGCGCCAGCGCAGCCTGCATTAATTTTGTCTTCCGGAGTCAGCTCCACCCCTACCTGGTGCCCAGCCTATCACAGCCTCTTATCGTGTACCGTAATACACAGTATAGGAGTGCACTGCACTTTAACATCAGTAATACATCTTTCTAAATGTGACCCTGTGGAACGGACAATCAGCAGTTCAGCCCCAGGCAGCCCAATTCGAATACCGTCAACACTATTTTGCACACAATTCATAGGACTTTGAACCTTTACAGCTAGTGCAACCCAAGACTGTGTGCCACACTGTTTTGCACACAAATCATAAGATTTTGAACCTTTGAAGCAAGTACAACCCGAAACTGTGTACCAAATCTGCAGCAAATATAAATGCCACTCTAGTACAGAGAGCCAATCCAGCCATACGCAGTGATCACACACATGTTTTAAAATAGTGTACCACATGAGGATAGTATTCATCCTCGTGCAGAGGTGTGTGGAGTGCAATTAAACTTCTCGCTTTGCAAGGAACAAGTTACTATCAGCTGGTGAATTAAAGCAATCACCATCATGTCTTTTAGTGGCGTTCCACCTCCAATGTTTTTCCTATAAGAGGTGGGAGAACCAACAATTCCATGGAAGAGATGGATTAAAGCCTTTGAACATTATTCGGGAGTAGTATGTGGCCAAAATTGAGGAAGGCGAAAGTGTTGAACAATACATAACTGAATTGAGAAAGCTGGCCAGAACTTGTAATTTCAATGTGCAATTGGATGAGAGGCTTCGCGACCAATTCATGCTAGAATGCAGGCGCAGCAAAGTGAGAGAGAAGCTATGGGCCGAGGACGATCCACCTCTTGATACAGTTCTGCGGATAGGCACAGAGGTTGAACATACTGAAAAATGCGTTCAAGAATTGGAAAAGAGAGTACAATCAGTTGAAATTAGACATGATATCCCTAGAAGTAATGCCGTAATTAATACCAATAAGAATAATTAATCAACAGCCCAAGTAACAGATATAGCCGGCGGTAAAAACAGGTTGGAGAAAGCTTGCAGACTGTCGTGGAATGAGGACAGGCGAGGCAGAGGTGTATCCAAGACACATGTGAGGAAAAGGAGTCCACGCAAGCAAAAGAGCAGTCCAAGAAGGAGGAACACTGGCAGGTGTTTTAGATGTGACAATAAGGACCATTGGGCGGATAATCCTGAATGCCCGGCTTTGAAGTTTATATGTGGTAGATGCAAGGGCAAAGGTCAGATGTTGTAAAGTACAGAATACTGCTATGAATTGGATCGGCGATGATGATCAAAGTGATGGTGATGAGGACGAATGTGTATTTGTCATATCTGATAAGGAAAACGAAGAAGAAAAGGAGAGTCCTAAGGCCATGGTGTGCGTAGATGGAGTGAATGTACGCATGATGATTGACTCTGGTGCCAAATACACTCTTATGCCGCAAGATATGTGGGACAAGGGAAAACATGAATATTTACACTAACCTGACAAAACCCAGAGCTTATGGTGGAGTTAAAATAGATGTTATCGGCTGGTTTTGGGGCACGCTCAAATTCAAAGATAGAAGAGCGAACGGAAAGATTTACATCATGAGAGCTGGAAGAATTCCTCTGCTAAGTTGGACCCATCAAAGTAAACTTACAGTAAAATTAGATGCCAGCGCCGATGAGTCAGTAATGAATATTGAAGGCCTCCATACGAAAGAAAAAGGCGCAGAAAATAATGTAGAGATAATGAAAGGAGTCTTCAAGGACGACATTGGATGTCTGTGAGGTTTTGCACATAAGATCATGATGAAACCAGGGTGTGTCCCAGTGGCGCAGAAACTGCGCTACATTCCTCTCTCTATGAGAGATGAGGTAAAAAGAGAGATAAAGAACCTGGAAGATCAAGGTGTCATAGAGAGCATCAACGCTAGTGAATGGGTATCCCCACTAGTAGTATTAAGAAAGAAATCTGGGAAAATGAGAATATGCGATGAGATGCGGGAGTTAAATAAGTGCGTGATTCCAGACAGGCACCCACTCCCTAACATTCAAGAGATAGTGTCAACTATTGGTCCGTCAAAGCATTTCTCCACCCTTGATTTAACTTAGGCATATCACCAAGTTAAGTTACACAAGGAATCCAGGGGTATGACTGCATTCATTACACCAGAGGGTTTGTACCAATACAAAAGATTACCTTTTGGACTTATATCTGCCGCTTCTATCTTTCAGAAGATTATGCACAAGTGTTACAAGGGGACCGTGGCATCATATGTTTCCAGGACGATATATTGATCCATGCTGTTGATCAGGGGACACCTGATGAAAGACTGCGATATGTGTGCGAAGAATTATATAAGGCAGGCATGACATTGAGTAGAGAAAAATGCAGAATTGACTGTCGTGAAATTGAGTACTTAGGACATACTATATCAGCTGAAGGTGTGCGGCCCAAGAGACAGTTGGTAGATGCTATAGAAAATATGCCAAGACCTAAATCTAAAGAAGAAGTTTGTACCTTCATTGGCATGGCTGAGTACTACTCGAAATTCATGCCAGACTTTGCCACGCACACTATTCCCCTACGTGAACTGTTAAAAAGGAAAACGTTTGCATGGGACATGGAGTGTGAAGAGGAATTTGTGTGGATAAAACTTGAATTAAATAAAGCACCATCTTTGAGAAATTTCAAGAGTGGCGAGAAAACTGTGATCACAACAGATGCCAGTAATGTTGGCCTTGATGCAGTCGTTACGCAGGAAATTAATGGCAAGGAGAGGTTGATTGCTTTTGCAGCCTGACTGTTAAAAGGAGCAGAAAAATGATATGCAGCTATTGAGAAAGAAACACTGGCCATCAAGTGGGCTGGGGAAAAGTTTCGGAGCTTTATCTGGGGTGCAGAAGTAGAATTCCGTACGGACCACAAACCGTTGGTCCATGTCATAATGAATAAAGGTTTGGACAATGTATCAAGTCGCATAAAGAGATGGTTCATACTCCTGCAAGAATATAATTGTGTGGTGAAATATGTACCAGGCACAAGGAATCGAGCTGCTGACTGCCTCTCAAGACTTACCAATGTCTCTGAGATAGATGATGATGAGGGAATGATGTCCGAAGTAGTGCTGAACGTTGATGCCATTTCCATATCAGAGAAGGAATGGCAAGAAGCAGAAGAGTTAGACGATGCCTTGATACGTTTGAGGCAAATCATAATGAGTGGAAACTCCTCAATGAAGGTCAAATATGAGGAGAATGGAGTAACAGATTATTGGAAGGTTGCCAATGAACTCAAAGTGGAGAATAATAGAGTTATGAGGAGTGACAGAATTGTTCCGCCCACGAGTCTGCGACGGAGGATCATCGAGTTGGGCCATGAAGGCCACCAGGGTATAGTGAAGACGAAGCAAAGGATACGTGACGAATTCTGGTGGCCAGGATATGACCTACAGATCGAGAGAGTTATAAGAGACTATATCCTTTGTAAAGAGAGTGATAGAGGATGTGTGAATGAGAAATATCCCATGGTGGTCACGGATCTTCCAGGTAACGTCTGGGAGGATATTGGTATGTATATATTGGGACCAATTTACAGTGATGGTAGGCAACAGTATTGCTTAGTGATTATTGACCTTTTGACTAGGTGGGTTGAAGTTCTGATTAGGCCATGCATGACTGCTAAGATGGTTGTTGAATTCCTCACTGAAATTTGTGGAAGAGAAGGTTTGCCCAAGAGCATATTAACAGATAATGGGGTTCAATTTCGCTCAAAAGAGATGCAAAATTTGTGTGCGGTGAATTCTATTGTGCATAAAAGAAGTGCCATATATCACCCACAGACCAACGGGGTTGTTGAGCGTTTCAACAGAGTGCTTAAGGATGCTGTGCGATGGGTGTGGGCCGATGGTGTGAGATGGGAAAAAGCTGTCAGGCAAAAGATAATTGCTCACCGTTTCACACCACATTGCACGACAAGGCTGTCGCCATTTGAAATGAGTAGGGGTCGCAAGGCCAACACTAAGTTGACTCCATCTTGGATGAAAAGGATGACTGTTGTAAAGAACGATTTTGGAGATGCGTGTGAGAACATCACAGTAATGCAGTTAAAAAACAAGAAGGCCCATGATAGTTCCGCAAGTGGTAACAAAAAGGGAGCACTACCGAGTGTTGGAGGAATGGTGAGGATCAAGCTTCCACCTGTTTTGAGGAATGGTCCATGCAAGTGGTCAAAACCTGTTGGTGTGGTTGAAGTGTTTAAGCATGCAGTAAGAGTTGAGGATGGAAGAGTATGGAACTTAGAGAGAGTATGTGTGTTGGAATCACCCAGAGTAAATGCGCAAAATCATCGTAACCATGAAAGTCCTAGAGGGATGGGTAGTGGTGAGGAACCTGGTGATCGTGAAGAGAGTGGCAGGGGTATGGGGTATGGAAAAAGCATTTTCGGAAATTTCCTTGCCAAAACCAAAAACAGATTCTTCACGTATGTCAAGCAGAGGAAAGATCATCCACAATCCTCATTTTATGAAGGACTTTGTGTGGGAACGCAGAGCATTCAGGAAGACTGTAAAATAGTATAGTGTTAAGTTTTCTTTTAGTGTTAGAGGAGTTTAAGGAGGGGAGATGTGTAGTATCTGTAAATATAGTATTGTAAACGTGACGAGCGGGCACGAGGAGGATTCCACGAGAGCGCCTCTCAGAACACGGGGAATGTGCTCGTGAGAGAAGAGCGTGGGTGACTCGAATGTAAACAACATTCTTATGCAGGTTGGTGGAGCTCGACTTACTATCTGGTTTATCTGCCCATTGCTCCTTCAATATATGTTGCTACAATAAATACATATCTTTAATATATTCCGCGTCCTTTGTGATCCTTACCCACACTTCAGTATGCTTCCTCCTGTAACCTCTCCTTTTATGATGTATATTTTAACTTTCAGGCTTTTGTATTTGTATTGACACATGGCTGTGAACATGCCTTGGCAGTTGAAGGGTTTGTTTGAGCCATATGGTAGATTTGAGAGTCTGCCTTGCTTGATTCGTTCTTGCTGGCCAAAGATTTGTATGTGTCTTTGTTGATAACGTTTATTTTGGCTCCAATGTCGATTAGGAATTCACGGCTCTGTCCATTTATCTGTAGCAATAATGTCAGGCTGTATTCTGCAGCAATGCTATTCCCTATGGGATGTACATATCCTCTCTTTCGGTCTCCGCTGGATGAGGAGGAGTGCGAGTCACGTCAACATCATGGGGATTCTTCCAAGTACCTGATCTTCTGTTGCGGGGCCCGTCTTTGATGTCTTGCCTGCTCCTGTAGTGACTACAGTGGTCTCTCCTATCTTCACACCGTCTATCCCTGCGTGATGACTCTCGTGATCCGCTGTGGGAGCTGTGCCTACTGGTGGTGGGAGATTGTCGTGGGGTTTCCCGCCTTGAGCGACAGCCAACTTGTCTACAGGTCTCTCTTCTGGTTTCCGCTGGTTGAAAGAATTGAATGTTCTTGCAAACTGATTGGAAGTGGTTATCACCCTCGCATTTGTCACAACGATGGCCTATGGCCGGGCATGTGCCGACGTGTGGGAACTTGTATCCGCATCTGTAGCACTTTTTCTGCTCTGCGGTATTCCCTGGTGTGCCAATGGGGCACACGGTTGCTGATGATGCAGATTGCGTTATCTTAATATTTCGGAGTGACTCTGTTTGCAAGGATAGCGCAGAAACAGCTCTTGATAGCTGTAAGATTTCATCCAGCGTTCTGCTTTTCAGAAGCAATTTCTTCCGGAAATCAGGAGACTCACAACCTGCTACGGCCTGCGACTTAAGTGCTTCTTCCGTCGATTATTGGTCAAAATCACAGTACTTTGCACGTTTTCACAATATCATCACAGAATTATCCATATGTTCGCCTTTCTCTTGGGTGGTTGTATGGAAAATATGTCTCTCATAATCTACGTTCAGCACCGGTGCAAAATAATTATTCAGGGAGTCAATTACGCCTTGAAATGTATCAGTGTTATTTTCTGGCATCTCAAATACAATGTCTCTTACCACCGGGCTAAGCGAATGCATTAAAATTCTCCTGCGACGGCGTTCCTCTTGAACCCCTGTAGCGTCAATATATATGTGCAGCTCCTTAAGCCACTTGGCCCATCTTGGCACCAAGAGGCTTGTGTCCGAAATGTCAAAATGCTGCATGCCCTGTAACTGTAGGGAGTCATGGTTTCCCTCTTCCCTGAGCATAGGGTTGCAGGGTGTGGAGCTGGATTGAGGGCTTTGTAGGCTGCTATCCCCTTCATTCCCTGACATTGTGGCGGGAGCTGGGTAAACTGTAGGTGCTCACCTTTGAATGTTGCAGTGTCCGATCTATGAAGCCTGGTTTACTGAAGGGCTGGATGGTGCCAAATCTCGGAAGGCGTTCTACACCACGTGGCTTGTGCAGGCTGCTGCTTGCAGCATGGACGAAATACTTGGATTTAATGAGGAAACGTCTTGATCCACAAGCCCATGCGTCATGGAAAACTATTAGTCCATTAGCTTTGGAAGTGCTGCCTCTGCATAGTGGGCCCGTGTGTAGGAGTCCTGGACCCGCGCGGTGCAGTACGTGTTTCTGGCTGCTGGCACGCACAGTTGATTTCCTTTGTAGCAGTGCTTGTAATGTCCGTGTGACGTGTGAAAACAAACTCTGCAGTGATTAGGCAGCGTAGCGGGAGTATGTGCGAGGCCTGCGGGGGTCAGCTGCTGTATCCGTGGCTGACGATCGTGCGGACCATGGAGGGCACTGGTCGCGATATTGAAAGGGCTTTTTACCTCATCGCCATTGTCGGAATCTGGCATATATTCAATGCCAATGAAACAAACAGGTTCAGATGCAATGAGGAACGGAGACAGATAATGTGGCTGCTAACTCTTTATTCAATCAGGCGCAAACTGGCGCACGGGCGGTGTTCTGTAATATTTGGTATCCCATACCGATCCGGTATCCCCTGGTTTTCGGCTGTCTTCGGCTGATTGCTGATTGGCTGCATTAAGCCTGAACCTGCGGCCCCTTTTCCAAGCTGCACCGTTGCTGAATAGATAAAACACTGTTCATTCTGAGAGAAACCTTTGCATTAAAAAGAGAGGCTGTCTTTGAGGAAGCCGCTGATGTAAACCTTTCTCTCAGAATAATAAACAGTGATTAATCTATACCCACAACGGAACGACGCTCGGCATTGCATAAACTTTAACTTGTCATTAAAATATGAGGCTTCGAAACTCATTACAACCCTGGCGTTAAGGGGTTAACGGCGCCGTAAAAGGCTGCGGCGCCGTTAAACCCTTAACGCCCGATTCACACTTGAACGCCTGCTTTTTGCAGGCGTTAAAGTCCAACCCGCTAAGGGACCTTGGTGCTAATTACGGCACCGTAATTTACGGTGCCGTAATTAGCGCCTTCCCCATTCCCATTGAGCCCTATGGGCCAAAAATGGAAATGGGGAAGGGGCCATGGTGAATGGGGATTTACCGCCCGCCCACCTTGGAATGGGGCGGTAAATCCGCCATCCACCATGGCGGAATCCGGCATGGACCATAGCACCATGGTCCAACGCCAGGGTTGTAACGAGGCCCAATGACTTGTTACAGTTCATGAAATGTCGAGCTGCGCTTTGTGGTAATAACAAGACAGTTACATCTTATGAAAAGCCTCCCTATATTATCCTGTAAGTGGAGTATTCAGCATTGCAAGATGTGGTGAGAGGGGACAGCCACGGTGAAACGCCTACTACTTTCCGCTCAAATGCAGTGCACGCAATTCCAGGTTGTCTCAGTCGCGCCCACAAACTGCCCACCCCTGCCCCAATCAATTTTTTTGTTAACATTACTAGTGGCAACTCGCATTTTAACACAACAAAAAAAACCGGCAGAATCATTACAGATGCAGGGAACTCATCTATTAAAGCTCTGTCCAGGCGCTCTGGGGCAAAATACATACACATCAACTAATTTGCATATGGATTGCACCAACAGAAATTACTTCACAGAAAGCAAATCGCAAGGAGCATCATCAGTCTTTGATACTTGGAGGTAGAATGCAAGTGACTTTAGAATAAGTTGTCATAAGTAAGCCAAGTGGCAAATAATTTTGTGGTGCAAAATACCTAAATTGCACTGTTATATATGGAGCAAGGCGGGCTTTTTTTTTTAATTAACAGCATGATATATTAAAGCTTTGAAGTGAATCACTTACAGAGCTGCAGATAAGACGCAGTCTGATTACATGGTCTGCCCAGGATCACACACTTTGGTTAAATGGTGAAACTGGGATGTGGACAATTTAAGCAACTGAGCACATCTTCACAGTTTTAGTTTATATAGATATTTATTAATGTTTCCCTTTGCATTTCATGAGCTTAAATACTACTTTATTGATATAAATGCCTTAGAAGCAAACCACATTAGATAACAAACGTCCCTTTCATTATTAACTTTACACTATACACCATTATAGAATTATGTTGAGGAATAAGAGGATGGATTTAGTTTTATTGTCCCCATCCTGCATGCAAAGTCACAATAGCATCATGCACATTAATGTGAGCCTAACAACCCCCCCCCCTTGGGTAAAGCAATACTCATTATTTCATAAAGCCTGCAGCATTATGCAACCGTCTCACACCTGATCACTCCCTCCCATGCACATTTCTAAAGGGACAAAGTCCCTGCTAATAGGCCACCCTCCCTCCCATCAGTGCCTAATGGTTCACATTGAAATGCTCTGTTGAAACAGAGCAACTTGCGAGCCCCTCTGCTGCTGCCTGGAGCTCCTTGGGACATTGTCCTTGCAGAGGTTTCGGAAAGGGTAAGGTGTCCTGCTGGCAGGACAATTACTGTGCTGAGCAGGAATTACTCAGCACACATTGTCCTGCCAGGGGGACACCTTTCCTGTTTGGGCACCTTCATTGAGGTGCCGAACAGGAGAGGTGGCCCACAGACGAAGGTCCCAGTCAGGCTCTCAAAAGAGCATGTGGGGTGGCAGTGTGCCCTCCCCCAACCCCCGCTCGGTACGCCATTGTGTCCAGGTGTTCTCCAGCCGATCAAGATATGAAGCTTTACAGTCCCTGGTGCCACATCTATGAGTTCATGAACCACCCTTGTGCATTTCACCCATCCTCTTGATTGACACACCAGATAAGACTTCCTCCATTAGGTTCTACACTTTTTTTGTCAAAATGTTATATTCAAGAAAGAGCGTGAACAGTAATTTCAACAAAGTGATACATACACATCATGCGACGCGGAGTGAAGCTGAGTGTTGTCAGTGTTGGACTCGCCGTTTGCAGGCTGTCGGCATCGTTGTGCAAGGGAGTCCATTTTTACCTTGCAAATACCTTGCTCTGACGCGGAGCAACGCGGAGTGCAGCTGAGTGTTATCAGTGTTGCCAGGGGTGCACGGAGGTGCCGGGCAGACTCACTCTCACTCTCACTCCAAACCAAAATTCAATTTACCTTCTGTCTTTGCAAACTGAACATGGACGGAGTGCTTTCTGGAGGTCGAATGAATGAGCCAGGGCCCTCGGGTCTTCTCCTGACCGAAGCGGCCACGGTACTTCCTGGAGATGACGGAGGAGTACATCCACTTACGAGACAGCAGCGTCGCTTTCTGGCTGCCGCTGCCTGTGGAAGCACGCCTATGGAAACGCGAGTGGCACCGCCGGTAAACTGAAGCAGGTCCCGTAAAAGGACATGTGCTTCTATTCCTTCAACTAACTCTGAAACTTTTTTTGATTGTCGGACAAGCAGCTCTCCCTTACTTGCAATGGCTACAGCCCCTTCTACTCCCTTTACCCCCTCTACATCTCAAACATTTTTAACAACACATACAGCGAATGGCATAATTGATACAACTCATGATACAAACCATGAGAGAGCAAACAAGAGCCTTGTCAAGTCTGAAGTATTCCCAGAGGTTGTTATTGATCTTGCCACTGACGTAAATGTAGAAAACAAAGATATCCCTTGTGATACACAAGTTCATCAGATCACTACATCCTTTAATAAAATTGGAGCCTGTGAAATCCAACCTATCACGGCTCCTCAGTCAATGGACCATGCCTTAAGCGACTGCAAAGTTAGGTCTGAAGAGAATGAAAGTGAAGAGAGCTTTGATCGATCGCTTGACGAGGATATTGAAATCAGCAGCAAAGACCCTATTACATCAACTCACCGTGACCAAATTCAAATCGAATGGTGCACAAGTGACAATTTATCTAATCCCACAAGTGAATTGCCAGCGGCTGGCTCACCTGGCTTGCAAAACAATGTGGCGTGGTCCAACTCAGCCTGCCTACCTGACCAACTAGTCTGCATTACTAGAAGCCCAAATCGACGCAGCTTGATTGCTGCTGTGGACAAAGTATTAAAAGATCTAATCCAAATAAATACCAGTCTGAGAAGCAAGTATACTGTTGAAAACAGAGCGGAAGCAGATTCCATTGAACTGCACAAAGAACAAGAACACGAGCATGAGCCCCAAATGGAGCTCCAAGCGGAAAACATGAAGAATACCTCAAATTTACAACCCGAAATCCAAGAAACCCATGAAAAACAGAATATACCATATCCATGTTGCCATATATGAAACTATACGAACAATTGAATGAGAATTTAAAGGATCAAACCACACTTTTAGCTATGTTGAACACAAAAATGATCAATGTAGAGCAAGATCTGAAAACTTCAAAGCAAACACGGCAAGATGATCATTTAAGAGCTGAAACAAATGTGAAAATAATATTGGAACACACCAAAAACAGTGCTCTCGACAACCGACTATTTGCAGAAGTAGCTAGAGAAGCGATCGCCCTGCTAAAACAACAGAAGCTGAACTCCACATCAACAGAGATGGAACTAAATGAGAACAGAGAGCTTCTGGACGTCAGTGGGAAAATGACATCGGTTACCAATCTAACCGACTCGAATGTGCAATCTGCAGTCTTGAGGATGGGAAATGTTGCTAAGACGAACCAACAAGAACTAAGCAATGGAGAAGATTGTATGAACGACAGACCGACCAAATATAAACAAAAACTGAAATGACTAACTGGTTCAACTAGCAACAATAATGCCGACCAAACTAGCGAGAAACCTGCCTTAATAAATGGCACCCGTGCAAGTGTTGGAGAGAAAGAAAAGCAGAATTTACCTCGATCACTTGTGATTCATCCTAGATCTGAGGATGCTGCAACGTCGCTGCCATGTGGAAGTGGTGGATCAGTGACCAACTTGAACAAAAGTGTGGAGATTGAATCTGTATTGCATGCTGATCAATCTGAATCTAACTTGGTGTCCAAGTATAAAGACAATCATAATCTGGAAAACTGTAAAGAGAACGAGGTAGAGGATGTTACGCTGAAGAAAGCAAAGGCTACTTCAAAAGAAGTGTTCGCAATCTTTGAACCAAAGAAAACGGAGCCTGACAAAAATCCTAAAACAGTGGAACCAAAAGATGGGAAACAAACGAAAAATATGAAGAAAAGGAAAACGCGAACCAGAGCAAGCGTGCATTCATTTCTAAGGAATATTAAAAGCTTTAGCTTCACAACATCATCCAAGCAAGCGGCAGGACCTTTGGTAAAGGCCAATATCGCCAACCAAACAGGTTCGGTAAATGTCAACCATATGGACAACATCGAGGCACTAAATGATGAGCCAATGCCCGTTGAGAGCGCTAATGAAGATTTTTTAAATTTCTCGACGTATGACGAATGTGAAAGAGACAAAGGTAGCCTGACCGAGATCCCTGATTTAGTACCGAATGAAGAATGTGCACCTACTGAGGTCCTAATTAACATCGACCTCACCGCTCCACTGGACGAAGTCACAACATCTGCAAAAAAGACTATTCCAAATAAGCCATCAATTCTTTCCGGAACTGGAAATAACCACAATTTAAGTTGTCTTCCAAGTGAGAAACTCGCAAATCCGCAAAGAAGTGCGACTACAGACCCATCGAAACATGACAGCGATTTGCCACCCTTATCAGGAGATACATCTAAAAAATTCCTCACACTTGAAGCTAAAAGAATGTTAACTTTGACCTCCATGAAACTAGATCAATTTGACATGAAGCCTACTTCTCGTAATGCGAATCTGTGGAAATACGAGCAAGAATTTGGAGCACTAGAGGCAAAAATGGCCTTAATGGATGTTGGCTTAACCAAAGCTTTACCAAAGTTGGAAGGAAGATGCGGAGCTCTGCACTCGAACAAATCTGAACTCTACTCCCAGAAGCTGACTAAAGATCTTTCCTCACAATCAAAGAGACCATGCGATCACCTTCAGCCATTGTCAGAGACTAGGCATCACCCTACAAAGGAACACTGATATCAGCAATGACTATGACTATCAAGGCCGTCAAGATAGAAACAACAAAAAAACGGGGAAATATCTTTTGCGACTCGAGCGAATAGTAAGAGAAAGAGATGGACTCTTGCTAAATAGGAAAAATGTGATGAACTTATTACACCACATCCCACAACTAAGAACTTTGGTTTCCGAAGACATCCAAGTGGTGGAATTCGAAAAGGAAAAAATCAATGACTGTGTGGTATTACACATAGCCTCAAAAATTATCCGTGATTCAATATTAAATGTGGGCATGATCTTGAACTCATTGGGATTCGATATAAATGAAATCTGGAACCCAAAAGAGAAAGACCTATCGAGAGATTTAAAATCACCTCTAAAATTCGAAACAAGATCTAACTGTGGGCCAGTACAACAAGCCGAAAAAGGCAACCAAGAGAGCAAATTTGTCTCCGTCATGAGAACAAATAATGACGAAATGCAAAATCAGATCAATGATTGCACTGTAGTAATAGATGTGATCCTAGATTCTGAAACACAGAAGAACATCAATTTACAAAATGAGGATCTTGATTGGACCTGGGTCTCTAAAACGATCAACATCACTAAAAACAGCTAATGTTTAAACCTTAAGGATCCTGGTAACACATGCGTAGCCTCATGGAACACGCGAGGGCATACGCATTTATTTGGAAACATACCCAAGTAAGTGCATGATGTAGATTTACTTTGCCTGCAAGAGACTTGGCTACTGGAACCACCAATTGCAGAAGGATTTGAGATCGCGTTTAATCCAGCGATTAAAGGGAACAAAGGACGCCCCATGTCAGGGATGGTGATCCTTGCCAAAATTAAAAGTGGCATACGAATCTTATCATCAACTAACGTATCAACGTACGTACAAGTATGCAAAATCAAACTCCCGGCGAGATATGTTAAAGAGGAGAACGTGTTAATACTGGTAAACATCTACTGGCAACATGTTGCCATACAACTGGAAAACTTCATTGAAACAATTTCAGAACTCATCTGCGAAATTAAAAGACATGAAAAAGATGTATATATTTTAATATGTGGTGATCTCAATATAAATTGCTTCCACAATAACCACGTTGAGAAAAAAACCAAAGATGGACATGCGGCAACACTCTGGATGCTGGAAATGAACGCATGGAATTTACAGACAGACCATAGGAGATATTCCCGCTCAACCAACTTGGCGAAGAAATGAGCAAAGCTCAACAATCGATTACATGTTCGTAAATGACAAGTTAAGAAGTGAAGTAAAACGGCTGGAAATCATCGAAATGAAATCTAGTGACTACAGCCTAGTTAAGCTGTATGTGAAATTACAACAATGTGGCAGAACAATCGACGCAGTCAAAAATGCTCTTGAAGTGGGGCCAGGACGCAATAGACTACGATTGAATGCAACCCAAATAATTTCACTGCGGACATCACTAGAAACAAAACAAGACACGGATAAAATCGAATATACTACTCTCTTGGAAACTTATTGAGAGAAGAAAACTTACAAAAGTAGATCTGATTTCTCACAACGTCATGTATGGGATGCTGAGCTTAATCTGAGGAAAAAAAATTGAACAAAGACCTAAGATTGCTAAAGAATAAAACTGATCTAAATAGCAAAAGTAAAATAAAACAACTGAAACAAATGTACAAGAATTGGCTAAGCAGCCATAAACACATAATGCTTCAAAGAGTCGCAGAAAGCATGATGAGAACGCTTGCTAACCGAAATACAAGCGATTTCTGGGCATACTTGAATAACATCTCAAGTCCCCAAGGAGCAATCATAAAATCCATAATATCGGAAGAAATATGGGTAAAACATTATGCAGAAATCTTTTATAATGACATCGCCAAGGAAATTGCATCATTAACCTCAGAGTCTGAGTGGTCAATCAAAATAAAGAGAGAAGACATATATCGTAACATCAAAAATCTGAGTACATCAAGAGCTCCTGGGCCAGATGGCTTAACAAATCATCTCTTAAAACAACATCCGGAACTCTGGGCAGACTTATGCCACTCATTGTTTACATCGATCTTACAGAACCGAATGATTCCATCGTCCTGGCGAAGTGCTATTGTTGTACCGATCTTCAAAAAGGGAGACCGTACAGACCCGAAGAACTATCGACCAATAGCATTGCTAGATGTGGTGGGAACATTTTTTGCCACTCAGCTCCAAATCCAATTGTTAAAATGGATCCAGGACTCCAAGAGATATGTTCCACGCCAATCCGGACTTGTGAAGGGGGTTGGTTGCGGGCTAAATTTGACAATCCTAAATTTCATAAAGATGAAAGCAATCCGCCAAAATAAGAAGATCTACGTGGCATTTGTCGATCTGTCCAGTGCCTTTGATACCATCGACCGAGAGATGCTCTGGAACAAGCTAACGAAATGGAAATGCCCAGACAACCTGCTCCAACCCATAAAAGAGCTACATACAGATACAGAAATTAAGGTCAGACTAGACACCTGCGGAACTTTAAGTAAGTCAATAAGAACAAATCAAGGCGTGAAACAAGGCTGTCCATTAGCAGCCACGCTGTTTGGCCTATTTCTGTCAGACATTGGAGAAGATTTAGAATCTGTAAATTCCTTCCCACCGAAAATCAATGGGATTATTGTAAACTGGATGCTCTATGCGGATGACATTGCATTGTTAGATTTAACGCCTATTGGCTTAACACGAAAGCTATCCGCTCTTGAAGGGTATGTAAGAAAAAACAAATTAAAAATCAATCCTGCCAAGTCCGACATAATAATACTCCAAGATCTCTCACAAACCAATAACAGAAACACAAAATGTGCCCCAAAATGGAGGTTATCTAATGAAAATCTGAAATGTGTAAATAAGGCAAAGTACTTAGGGACTTGGATCAACAGTAACATAACTGATGCACCATGGGCCGAAAACGCCAAATAAAAATGTAAACAACTCGCATGTCTAGGAGTATTTATAAACAATAAGTTTGGAAAATGTTCCCTGTTACCTGTGCTAGCCCGCTATAATCAAAAAGTGACACCAACGTTGATCTATGGTGCTGAAAGTGCCTTAGGAGTATCAGCAACGCTGTGGCCAGAATTAGAAAATCAGTAAATCAGTACTGGAGGCGAGTACTACACCTACAAAAGGGAATCTAATCCATGCAGGCCCGAGTGTTATGGAATATGTTATCCATATACAGGAAAATTATCCTAACAAACTGTACTCCGCAGTTAAAGATCCTACAAGATGCACTGCAGGGCAACCAAGAAGCCCTCTTGTGTAAATGGGCCATTGGATGTGGCAATCAACTAACACTTCTGGGTACAGACCAAGACACATTGAAAAATAACCCAAACTATGTTAAAAAAAAGTTATGGGAGCTCGACTGGTGTACAACGATTGATGATCGGAATCGTCACAAGCTCATGGAAGATGCAGCAACTGAGGCTAAAGATCGAAGGAAACCGCTGCAATACGTGATGAAGTCAGCCAATGCAAGACATCGAACTATCTACATGAAATTCCGACTAAATCTCTTCAACACCAGGGTGAGTCAAGCGATAAGGGCGCGAAAAATGACAGCGATTCTAAGCTGTCGCTTTTGCAGTAAACAGCAAAAGACTCTCAAGCATCTAACCTTATACTGTGAAAGCTTGAAAGACATGAGATCTGTGCATTTGGGAAACCTGGTACGACAATACTCTACCCTCTGTGGCGAAGACTTATGGCAAAAATTCTACAGTCCGCGTGAAAGAGACATATATGGGTTGACAAACATTCTACAATCCCTGGAGATTTTGTTAAAAACCCAATAAGAGAGGAATGGAAATCATACTGAAACTAATACCAATGTGTCGGAGACGAAGAAGTGCGAACTTGCGCCAAAGTATTGTTCTGATGCCGGCGCGGTGGAAACAAAGCTGGTTGATTGAACAAGAGGGAATCATTGGGAACCATAAGACAGCCAAGAGACTAGCTGTGGCAAAGACTCTGTTATTATGTATCGAAATTCTGCTAAAAGTTGTTTTCTCTAGGCCCTCCGACACAGTATAGGAGGAGGGATAAAGAATTCTTTTCAAAAAGTTTGTATAAACTAAATGAAATAAAAATAAATAAAAAAAATTAAAAAAACATACTCATCATATACCAGATTCCTTACATAAATCAAAAAATGCAACCTTTCAAATACAATTTTCCATCAAAGAGGCACTAATAAAAACAACCACAAACAGCAATACATAAGGAAAGTCGGTGGGTACAAGGTGTGTTTGTGACAGACAGCAACAGGAACATCTACAATACAGAGCACACTGATACAACAAGCATTAGCAATGCGAACAGTTCGGGCTTTTTTGTAGGTATGGCAAAGGCACTTGTCAGGCACAGACATATTGGTATTAACTGCCCATTGGTAGTTGCAGGTGCAAAATGGTGGCAGTACCTGGGCATCTAAGCAGTGCCCGGCAAGTTCCTAATATTATACACAAGCCAGAACTCTTGGCTTTGCCAATGCTTGTGCTTAACAGCACTTCAATGAAATAAACACAGAGTGCTTATAAATTAAGTGGCTGAATGCAGACCTGGCTTCAGCATTTTTATTACACCAGTAGCGTGTTTACAGCAGCAATTAAGTCTGCAAGCTGTGTGACCCTCCTCATATGCTGACACCTGAAGGGTTTCTGTCAAAGAGGCTGATACCTTAAAAGTAGGTACTGGGACAAGGAAGAGGAACATGGAGGCAATATGCCTGAGAGATATGTGTAGAAATGAGCATTTCTACACATAAAGTTGACTTACGACTGTGCCAGCCCGGTAACAGCGGTGCCAGCAAGCCTACCGGCACTGTTGTTACCGGACCGGCACAGTACGACTCTGCGGGCAGGTGCCGTCCCGCCCGCAGAGTTTCACAGAAGCACCAAAACCGTTATTAACGGTGACGTTGCTTCCTTGGTCCCCATTCCCATTGAGTCCTATTGGACTCAATAGGACTCAAGGAACTCAATAGGACTTGAGTTCCTATTGGACTCAATGGGAATGGGGACGAACAGAATTACCAGCGCCTGACTTCCCGGCCACCAGGGTTGTAATACCTTGGTGTTACCGGGAAATCAGGTGCTGGTAATTTTTGTCGGGTCTAGTGGCAACCCGCCAGTTTTACCGGCAGAGTTACCGCCAGACCCGTAATGAGGCCCATAGTCTTGTTATTGTTTACAAGATACAGTATTATTCTTCATAAAGTACCTATGCTGCTATCACACCCGGCTGGTGTGCATAGTGTAGTTCACTCCACAAGCAGGAGAGCCCCATGGGAGAAACCTCTCTGCCTGCCGCTCTGTGCTTTTCTGTGCAGCGCCCTGCGAGACCCTCACACGCCTCCTCGACCACGAACAGCGTTCCCTTGTGGCGTGGGGCAGAGCGATGCGGGCAACACAGTATGCTGTGCAGAAACATCAACACAGTAGGCATACATGGTTGTGCTTCTCACCCCTTACAGCATCTGCAGGTAAGAAGCCCTCAATTCCAAACACAAGTGGGATACTGCTTTGGTGCATGATTGCAGCAGGCACGCATTATGCTGCCTCCCTTTTACAATGGCCTGGGCTCAGACCCTGAGCCAGGAGATAAGTGAGATGTTGTGCTGCTGCAAAGTGCCACCTCTTCTCTCCTGCATGTCCTTTGGTCTAACGTCCTTAGTTCAGTAGATGTGCATGAGTGGAGTACTGTACTGATGTATTCCTCTTTTGTGCAGATCAATACAGAAACCCTGCCGGATTATTTGTCAGTGAGTAGGATTGATAAAGCCTTCCCTTTCAAACCCCACTGCCACAAGCTTGTTAAAGCATGTTCGCTGCTTCTAGTGCAGTTCTCAGTGTAATCTCCTGGTTTAGCAAAGTCTTCCATACCAGATGATACTCTTAGAAAGTGGAACTGTTCCTATTTCATCAACCTTGCGGCAGTGGAAGCTGTCAATGCTGTCAACGCTGTGAGGCCTCATTAAAATATGTTTCACAATGAAAATATTTTAAATAAAATAAAAATTGTACCTACTCCTGCTCACATGGAGATCACGGTAGCAAGTGTATTAATCCTCTCCACAGCAATATTACCAGTCTACCTATCTTATAGGCTTTGTATATCATATATTTGTTAAGAAGGAGATACATACAGCAGGCGCAGGAAGTATGTAAAAACAGATTAATTGGCATGCTTATTAATGCCGTTCAAGGGTGCCCCAGTGATTGGTGGTGTTCCACAGGTGGGGATTATATTTATAACGTGTTTATCCCTTCCATGATGATTTTCTGGATGCCATATTGGGTGCTGGAATGGTGTTTGTCTTTATCTCTCTCTACCTGTCTCTCTCACACAATCTTTGACAAAACACCCTCCATAAACTAAATGCACTCTTGCCACTTCAATAATACACCTTGACCATTAACCTCATATAATTTCAAGGTCTTTGATAGACCCTGAAAGTATAAAAGGTGCAGTCTAGAGGTGTTCATCAGATCTATGTGGTGGGGATTCAACCCACAGAACAACATTTCTGGCTCAACAGATGGCTATAGTCGGCCATGGTCCACAATCGCTGTCCAAGATCGGCAAGACTTGACCATGATTGGCGATGCTTGGCAATGGTTAGCTCTGATTGGGGATGGTGGGCCATGGTTGGCAATGATTGACTTGGGGCTAGGCAACTGTGGTTGGTTTGGACGCTGGCGAAAGTCAGCAATGGCCAACTGTGTTTAGCAATGGTCGCCTGCTGTCTGATCCTAAAAAAACATTTGGTAATATGAATAATGCAAAATGCAAACCCTTTTAACTGCAGATAACCAAGACAAAAGACAGTTCAGCCAAACAAAAGCCAGACTCTATATCTGCCTTTGCCAACCCTTATGTCATGCTTTCGCCTACTTGGCGCTTATCTGATCAGGTTTCATTTTGGATACGCTTTCAAATAGCGTCCCGATCCAAGATGGCTCCCAGACGCTCTTGCCATGCGGTGACATCATCGCGTTCACGTGCTCGGCAACATCTGATACCCGGAAATACATAGAGGTAATTCAGAAGGCTTCTCGCATTGCAATTGTTTTGTATTGCGGAACGCTAGTTTGCCTTGCAACCTTGTGTTTTCTACTTGTTCCTGGTTCCTGTAAAGACAAATTCCCAGAATAACAAATTTACCTGGAACGTCTTCTCAGCACCTTGTTTTTTTCCCTCCTGGGACCTGGCTCCCAGGGTAGCCGTAGTGCTTACCTGTTATCCTGTAATCGGATTGCATGGTGGCTACCTGAAAGGACAGGCCTTACCTCTTCCCAGCAAAGGAGTCCAGAAGCAAAGAGGTAAGGACTGAACCTGACGCCTTATCTCCTAGTCATCATTTAGGGCATTAATTTTGGCTCACATGCAGAGGGGAACTAAACCACCACCTCATGGAGCCAAAACTTAAAAATTCAAATGTAATCAGTACTCAAATAATTCTACTAAAATAAAAAGTCAAATAAAAAATGAATCAAATAAGAGATACAAGTAAGTTTGAGTCCCTGTAATATAGGCAGGGGTGTTAATGTCTCTGTTACAGAGATATACTTGTATCCTACAGGTCCTAATTTCCCATTCCCAGTTAGATTGCACAAAGGGTTAATATGCCTGCTCTGATTTGTCTGTTACATGCACTGCACATACCTACCATTCTAAACAATGGAAGAGCTGTGGCCCCTGCAGCGCACCCCTGAAAAACTGAAAAATATATTACGATTTGCTTCTCATAAAAACAAATGTCCCTTCTTCTGGGTGCTCCAGCACGGGAGCAGGACTTTTTTTCATTTCAATAGGGCACTGCTGCTACACCAGAATGGGACAGCCTTTGAAAGACTGCCCATGCTGGTGTGGCAGTGGCACACTATTTAAGTGATAAGCTCTCTGCTCGTACACAACAGCTTGGAGCTTTTCATTTAAATAGGACGTTGCTGCTACACCAGTACAGGGTAGCTTCTGAAAGGCTTCCCTGAGCTAGTGTGGCAGCGGTGCCCTATCACCCAACAGATATAGAGGGACGCCCTGCGGCAGACCGGGCTTACAGCCGCCCGTCTGCCTCATGGGGTAGAGCTTGCTGAGGTGGGTCGTAGCAAGGTTCTGGACCGAACTGGGACTTGCCTGTACTTCAGAGACCTATTCTAGAATCAGAAGACACTGCTCTAGTATTTGTGTGAGTGGGTGGTGGGTGTGCAAGGGGGATGTAGCCGCTTCCCTCGTGTGCTGAGGAGGGACACATTGGGGGTCATTCTGAGTTGGGTGGTAAGGGAAAAACGATGCGGGTAAAGGACTACCGGCATCGTTTCCCGTTACAGCCCATTCTGACACACCAGACCGCTATTTACGCTGTCGTACTTTACGACGTCGTAAATAGCGGTTTAGTGGCGCGCGCCCGACACGCCATGCCGGCATTAGCGGCATGGCGTAAACCGGAGCTGATCCCAAGTAAAGCGGACATGGAAAAAACGGCCTCCACAAGACCGCAAAGTACCTTACCGCCATGGAGTAAATACCGGCATCGCCGAGAAGGTGTAAAGAACCCAGAGCAGTGTTTCCAAGAGGGACAGGTGCACTCAATCAGCACAGGTGGAGTCAATGGAGTCTTGCACAGCACAAAAGGAGCACACCCACACACCACACCCCCTCCCACACCAAGATGATACCAATTGTAGCAGCATTCCTGGAGCTGGAGGCCCTGCTTGCAAGGCAGCAACTACAACAACAGCAACAACAACAACCACAGCCCCCACCACAGAGGATACACAGGAGGAGAAGGAGGGTGAAACAGGCCCAGCATGCCCTACCGGTGCAGCCACCATTACCACGCCGGCAGCCCCCAATCCCCCGCATCAGAACCACCCCCTTCAACCTCACACCAGAGCAGATCCACACCCTGTACCGGCTTGACTGGGACACCATTACCACCATAGTGGACCTGATACATGACGATATAGTGAGCCGCATAAAAATCAGCACTGCCATCCCCCCTCTACTGAAGGTAGTGTCTGTGCTCCACTTCCTTGCCACAGGCACCTACCAGCATACAGTGGGGCACATGCATGGCATTTCACAGCCCATATTTTCCCGGATACTCAACCAAGTGCTGGATGCCCTCCTCACCCACACAAGGGACTACATATGCCTACCCCAGACTCCCCAGGAGATATATGACACCAAAGTTGCCTTCTATGCACTGGCAGGCATGCCAAATTGCATAGGTGCCCTCGACTGCACCCACGTTGAATTGGTGGTCCCGCATGCCATGGAGGTGCCGTATCGCAACCGCAAGCAATACCACTCCATCAACGTCCAGATGGTGTGTAATGCCAGTAAAGCCATCACACATTGCAATGCCCGATACCCCGGATCAACTCATGACTCCTTGGTCCTGCGGAACTCAACACTACCACGCTACATGGAGCGACATGCTGGACGACGTGCCTCGCTGCTTGGTGAGTAACCTGAATGGGCCATGGCAGTGCATTGGGGCTGTGAGTAGGTTGCCTGCATAATCCACCTGGGTGGGAAAGGGGGGGGATGCATAATCCACCTGGGTGGGAAGGGGTGGGGATGCATACTCTCCCTGGGTGGGAAAGGGGGGGGTGCATACTCCACCTGGGTGGGAAAGGGGGGGTGCATACTCCACCTGGGTGGAAATGTCCACACCAGTGCACGATGTTCACCTCACAGCACACTGTGCCCCAAGGCAAGTGACACGGCACATGACCACATAACCACCCAGTGATGAATTAGAGCCGACACCTAACACTACATGAGTAACAGGAAACCTGGCCAGATACCACAACACATGCACCACTCATCGGCGGATCTTACACACCGTAGTGGCATCCTGCACCATGCAGTACAATGTCGCTGACTCCTGCATCTCAACACACAGGACAGTCATCACTGGGAGTGCATAGAAGTGAGTCTAACAGGGATCCTACAGCGTGTCACTGGTCCTGCACCCCCATAGGATTGCTGCAAGTCACCATGGTAGGGATCCGTGCAGAGTGACGAGTATGCTACCAAATACAGCCAACACCCCCTTTCACCAAGTCTCGCGCAAGACATCAATGAATGCAGTCCAACACTGCTGCATGCATATACGATGCACATGCAACACGACGTGAGTGCACACCATGAACCATCAGTGAGAAGGTACCCCCTCCATCATTCCATTGCACATGACACATAGCCGGTCCAGTAATGGGGTGACTGTATCCTGGGACATGTGTGTATGACCAGTAATCACCTGCGGCCATGTACGACTAGTACAATTCTCCACCATGAATGCACAAACACTTACCTTCATTCCACTCTCATGCAGGTGATGCTGGCTACCCTTTGAAGCCGTGGCTCATGACCCCGGTCCGCAACCCACAGAACAGGCACGAGGAGGACTACAATAGATCCCATACCCGTACACGGGTGGTGATAGAGCAGACCTTCGGCCTGTTGAAGGCACGATTTCGTTGCCTCAGCCGGTCGGGTGGGGCACTCATCTACAGCCACGAGAAGGTGTCCAAGATCACCATGGCATGTGTAATGCTGCACAACATGTGCATCCGTCGGAACGTGCCACTGCCCCCTGACGTGGAACTGCTACCACCAGATGATGATGAGGGGGAGGAGGAAGGAATGGCAGGACAGCATCACGGTGCCGATGCACAGGAGGGACGTGCCGTGCGGCAGGCATTGATTGGACAATATTTCTGACTCACAAGTCAGCTGAGGGTGTGAGGATGACAGGACATTGGGCACTGGGTGTGGGGATACATGTACACCATGCACTGTGCGACATTAAAAGACACATGCACAATGATCAATGTCCACTCTGTTTTTTAGGGATAATCAACCAGTGTATTTAACAATAATGTAGAAACGTGTACGACAAAACCTCCACCCTAACCTCATCCCCTGCCCCCCCAACTCCCACACACACCCTCCCTCCCTCCCCCCAACTCCCACACACACCCTCACCCCCCTCCCCCCAACTCCCACACACACCCTCACCCCCCTCCCCCCCAACTCCCACACACACCCTCACCCCCCTTCACCTCCCCCACAACAACCCCACAATAGTCCCATCAGTGCAACATAGGCCACATGTGTGTGGCAGCATGGTCAATGTGTACTTCCAGAGCCAGGGGGATCCATGTTGTGGCGGCGCAATGTACGCAGTGACCGACGGACAGGGCTGGTCTGCGTGGAGAAGCTTTGGGAGGGTGGGTACTCCCACTGGGGCTGTGGTCTGGGGAGTGCTGCCTCCAGAGCATCTGCGATCCGGCCCAGCACCTCACAGAGCCGGTTTGTGCTGGCAGTGATCACCTCACCCAGAGCCAGAAGGACATTGTGCCACTCTGACCTAGATTTGCGGTTGTCCCGGATAAAGTCCCCAATCAGGCCCGTGAGGTGCTGGGAGCGCACTGCATCCATGGCCGGTGTGGCCGATGTGCTTGGTAGGCTTGGTGTAGAGCCTGCAGCCGTTTCGGGACTTTCTGCAGGGGAGGTGGATCCAGGACAGGCAGGTGGTACTCCTTGGCCTGTGAGCCCTGGGGTGTCACTCTCCCCGGAGTCGCTGTGTGCCACCTGGCTGTAGGATGGGGTGTCTGGGCTATGCCCAATGTCATTGGGGTCCTCCACGTTGGAAACGGAAATTAATGTGGGGCTATCTGGCATATCGAGTAGGCACATGGCAGCATTCTCCCCTGCCACACTGGACTCCTCAGAGTGCACCGTGGGGCATGTCTCCGGCGGCACTGCCGGCATGGGTAGGGGTGCGGGTGGGGGTTGTGCACCCTCCATGGGGGTTGCTGGAGCAGGTGGTGTTGCCTGTGTTTTCTTCCTTCTTGCAGGTATACGGTGTCCCCTGGCTGTGCCCCTGGAGGTACAGGGCTGGGTGGCTTCCTGGTCCTCACTTTCATGCCCGCTGCCTGTGGGGGGGAAGAGAGAGATGGCATGAGCAATGATTTGGGGGTCAGCATTTCTTCAAGCCTATGGTATAACAATGGGATTGCAGCGTTTTGTTGACATTTGGGTGGTGAGTGGGACAGTGATCTGGGCTTAGATGGAAAATGCGGTTTATAGTCATAATGTCGAAAAAAAAATGTCGACAAGCAAAAAAGTCGAAAAAAAATGTCGAAAACAGTAATGTCGACATCCCATACATATAATGGAGAAAGTCAATTTTTCGGAAAAAAAATGTCGACAAAAAAAATGATCGATTAACATAGACAATAACCCGAAGTAATTATTGGGGGGGTCCCCCCCCAACCCCCCAACCTCAACCTACATCACGAACCATCCCAGCACCCCCTCCCCTTCACTTCGTCCTTCATCACCCACTTGTCTGTTACACTAGATAAAGATAGGTTACGAAATGGTTAACACAGTAGATGACATTCCTGAGTAAAGCACCTTAATTTGGTAGCAGGAAACCAGTAACGGCTGTGGAAAACCGTCATTACCTGACAGAACATCTCTTGAGAGGGTACTTCGGGCAATTGATTACACTTCATTCATACTTATAACAGGAGAAAAGGTAAGACACACTACCATTATAAAAGATAAAGTGTACTATAAAACACATAGTATAAAATACCACAAAAAACTAATTTTATGTATCGTTTCAGGTGATAAAATGGAAAACAAAGTAGAATTTATAGAAAGCCAAAAAGGAGGAAAGCAGTTAATTTGGAATGGTTACATATTCTATAAGGAGCTTCAGCGGAAAGAGAGGATTTACTGGCGCTGCACAGAATATGCAAAAAATAAATGTACAGCACGCGCAGTAACAGTCGGAACAGAGGTAAAGGGAAAAGCTGAACACAATCATATGCCTGATCAGACGAATATAATAATCAGGAAAACCTTAACGGAACTAAAAAGAAAAGCAATTGAACATGAGGGGGAAGCTAGTGGATCTGTACTCAGAGAAGTTTGTGGCCAATTACCAACACATGTAACAGCACAATTACCGGCTGAAAAATTAATGCAGCGCACTATTAACCGAGCCAAACATACTAATGAAAACCTACCCCCTCCACCTACATCCTTTGAAAATATAACTATTCCGGACATTTTTAAAGTTACTGCACGAGGAGAAAATTTTTACTGTGACTCAATTGGAATAAACAATGACAAAATCTTGGTGTTCGCTACCGCAAAAAACTTTCAACATCTGAGTCAAAGCAAAAATTGGCAGAGTGACGCCACTTTTAAGGTATGCCCTCACCCGTTTTTTCAATTTTACACCGTACATGGAACAATCAATGACAAAATAATACCACTAATTTACTTTTTGATGCCAAAAAAAACAGAGGACGCATACAAAATCATATACAATAAAATTAAGGAAACAACACCAGATTCAAAACCAGAGACAATAATCATGGATTATGAAACAGCTCAAATCAAGGGATTTTCTAGCGTGTACAGAGAAACTAAAATAAAAGGATGTTTTTTTCATTTCACACAAAGTGTTTGGAGAAAAATACAAAAATTAGGTTTGGGATCAAAATATACGGAGGACAGTTACTTTCAAATTAACGTTAAGAAACTTTTTGCTTTGGCTTTTGTACCGGAAAATCATGTTATTACTTATTACGAACATTTAATTGAAAGTCAATACTATAAAAATCATGAGGATGAATGTACAAATTTACTGGACTACTTCGAAAATACCTGGATAGGCCAATTAACTAGGAGTGGCAACAGACGCAGACCGAAATACCCAATTGATTTATGGAACTGCTACCAGTCTACCATGGACAACAAACCAAGAACAAATAACGCGTTAGAAGGCTGGCATAGCCGCATAAATAAAAAATTTCAACACCCTACATCCAAATTTATGGCATTTCTTACGAGACTTAAAATTAGAGGAACAGCACCAGGAATTGCGAATTTCACAAACAATTTCATTGGCAAATCAAGCGCCAAAAACAAAAAAATACAGAGATTATGACAATAAATTAATGCAACTAGTACACGCATTCAGCATAGAGAACAAGGACAGTTACTTAGATTCTATTGCATTTAACTTAAAATGTTAAGAAAAACACTTACAGTTTATGGTCCTCAGGAATCCGTGTTGAAACAGGTGAAAACTCCGAAAAAAAAACCCCATAAATCCTGGTGCAAAAAGAAATTGCATTGAACATGAAAAAGTGCCGATTCCAGGCTAAAATACACAGCTTGAGTAAAAAAACTGTCCAAAGTCCACGTAAAGTATCCGTAATCCGCATTAATCCACGATCCAAATATCTGTTCCAGGTAAACTCGATACTCCATGAAAAAACGACTACCAAAAAAACCATAATCCAAAAAAAATGGAAACATCCAGGAATGCAAAGTCCAACATCCAGAAGGCAAAATCCAAGGAATCCAAGTAGACCCGGTCCATCCGATGAAAAACCAGAAGAAAATGGTGAAAAACCAAAAAAAAAAAAACATCCGAGGACCGAACGGACGGAGACACGACCGCGGTAGAAACTAATCGATAGTGAGCTTTAAAAATGGCGCTCACGTTTACGTTGTACTACGTATCGTGCGTAGGAAACCAAAACAAAGATGTTAGTAATGATAAACATACATTTTTAACGCGCTAGCGCCATCAACTGGTTATTTAGTATATTACATGTTGAACTAAATTATTAACAAATGTTGCATTTATTTATTTATTTATCTGAAAAAAATGCATGGTTACATTTATTTATTTAAAAAAATACGTTGCACAGTTATGTTTGATTTAAATATTACCTATAATTAATTTTTACTATTTAATAAACATGAAACTAAATTACCTTCTGAGTTGCTTATTTTATTAATTATTACATGTATTGAATGAATGTATTTATGTATTTATTTATGTGTCGAAAAATGAATGTCGAAAAAAATAATATCGACATTTTTGTATGTCGATATTATAGATTTTCGACATTAATTTGTCGACATTTTGACTGTCGACATTATTGATGTCGACATTATGACTGCACACCGGAAAATGCATGCAGATGTCTGGGTCACTCATGTTGGCAGAGTACTGGGCTGACTCACATTGACTGCCTCCTTGTGTGCTATGGCCAATATGGGTTGAAGCCTTGCACCTGACATCAGCCTGGGTCCCACTTGTTACGGCATGATTTCATTGGGGGGGGGGGGTTCCCATACGTGATGTGACAGCTTTCCCAGCCCTTGGTGGTGCCTTACATTGGGAATGCATTTACTGTCTTGACTCATGACACTCACCTCCATCAGCAGATGACGGAGCACCGCACTTCATTTCGCCAAACCCTTCTATGGCTTCTGTGCCCATCATGTCCGCACACGTTTGCTCCCAGGGCATCATCTTGATGGGAGAAGCTGGGCCTCCTCCTGTCTCCAGGGCCTGGGTTCGGTTGGCCGATAGGATGGCCCGCACCCTGAGACGGAGGTCATCCCACTGTTTCCTGCAGTCCTTCGTGGTGCGGGGGGTGTTTCCTACGGCGCTCACCCTCTGTGCAAACAAGTCCCAGATCTCCTTCTTCCTGACAACGGTGGGCCTACGCATGTCACTGCTGAACACTATCTCAGCATGTTTGTGCAGAGTGTCCACCAGGACCTGGAGCCCGTCCTGCGTAAAGCGCTCCTTCCTTATGCGGGCGGCACCTTTTTTCAGTGCTTTCGGCATGATGCTGGTCTCTAATGGCTATTTTCCTGGTCCGAATATACCTCCGGGTCCTGTATGAAGAGGATGGCATTGGATTGTGTTTTTAAAGATGGCCGCCGCGCTCCTTCCCGTTCCTGTGGGATGACGTAATTTCCGTATCCGTTAATTTGCGGTGACCGTAATTTACGGTATCCGTAAATTACGGTCACCGCTAATTACGGACGGCGAAGCTTCGATGGCGGTGTTGTAAAGAACGTCTGGCTTCATGCCGCTAAGGGGTTTGACGGGCCCTTTAGCGGTATGCCGTTAGGGGATTTACCGGCATGGCGGAAAGCTCGTGCCCGCGAAGTCGGAATAGCCTGTAAATAGCGGCGTGGTACCAGATCGGACTCGGTCTTTCCGCCATGCCGGTAAAAACCAATACTTACCGCCAAACTCGGAATGAAGCCCATTGAAACAATCAGTGAGGGATCCTAGCAGTCTCAGTGTCCCAGAAACGAGTCTGTTTGGGTTGTAGCTGAAGACTGGGATGGGAGGCAGACCTAGTTCTCAGTTGTCAAACCCTCAGAGGAAGCCACTCCCCAGGGTTATGATCAAGCTCAGTGGGACAACTTGTCAACTAACTGCCAATTCACCCTAGTTTTGGCAGAGCCTCCATTGTTTGTGATTGCCCAGATACAATTCCCTTTCACACTTTCCCTTCAACATAAAACACATACAGTAGTCACTCAGTGGCCGTTTAAAGCTTGCACCCTATGCCTGTTTAACTGCTGTGAGAAACCTGCAGGTGTCACCCTGGCTAAATCCCAGAGATCTGTCGTCCAGGTGGCCAGGACATGGACATTGCTATTGGATCCTGTGGGTGGACTAATGAGGGAGGATCACCTGGATGGGGTGTCCTCGGGGAGTGGGAGTGGGACACTGATGGGTGAGACGTGGTATCCCCCTTGCTTCAACACCTTTTCCCCATCCTCTTCCGTAGGACATTCAAAAACACTGCCCCCCCTTTTCCAACACGAACACTTTCGCACAACATGAAAGACAATGGACTAACACCAGAGCCGTTTACCTGACTTGTCCCAATACCAGGATCAGGCAAAAGTCAGGCAATTTATCAGAATCACACACACCTGACAGCCCTTTCCCTTCCCCAGAGGGATAAAAAGGGGAGCAAGAGAGCATAGAGAGCACAGTACGAGCGAGGCAGACCGCACAATGAGACAGCTATCAAGACCAGGCAGTTCAAGAGGGGGAGAAAGGTGATAAACATCGAGAGGCAGACGAGGAGAGACACGACCTTGCCCTTCTTGACAAAACCCAGTGAAACCTCTGCAAAAGGAATCGTAAGACCGAGGACAATAGCCCAAGTGTCCTGTAGCAGATGTCAAAGGTACACCAAGCGTATTGACGCTGATAAGCTGGATCGAGGGAGACTCCTTCTACCATGGTACCGGCCTTGACTCCAGTTGCGAAGAAAGCAAGCGGTTGATCACAGCCAGTGAGTCGAAGGGAAAACTGATAAGAACCGGGCTGTGGGGAATGAAAGTTGCAAAGTGGCAAAGTAAAAGAAGTTCAAAGAAAAATTGTAAAGGGGAGACCAGCTGCAGAAGGGGATCTGCAACATGTGTGTGCTGCTTCGAGAAACTCTGGTCGACTCTGATTGATCCCTGAGTGTAACTACAGATACCAGAAGGCTGTAGGAGAGCCATCGAGATAGCTCAAGTGGTCATACAGGAGGTCAAGCAAAATCCCTGTACAGTCAAAAGCCTTTGAACTAATAACTATAAGAAAGCAAGGGAAGTAAGGAACAAGTTACTTACCTGTAACTGTTGCTCTCCAGCATGGGTCTGGGATGGATTCACATGCTCATGAATACAAGAATACATAGCAGTACACACATGCACAACCATGGGAGGTGGCAAGGCTCAACATTAAGCCCCGTCGTCGGGCTGGGAATCCTCGGTAAAGAAAAAATCAGTTTCAGTTTCGTTTCTGAACTGTCTTTCTACTAGTAACCAATCCCTGGTCTCTGGGCCATACTGCCCCCAACCAAAGACTGCGCCTAACCTAAGCCCCTCCTCTGGCAGCCATCTTCAGATTTGGTAGCACGTAAAGTGGCAGTAGGACCAAGAGAAGAGCAGCAGAGGGGTTGGAGGGAGGGTTCACATGTGAATCCATGCCAGACCCATGCTGGAGAACAACAGTTACAGTTAAGTAACTTGTTCCTTCTCCAGCATGGGGTCTGGCATGGATTCACATGCTCATGAATACAAGAATACATAGCAGTACACACATGCACAACCACGGGAGCTGGCAAGGCTCAACATTAAGCATTTCAACAACTCAACATTAAGCATCTCTTACCTCCTCACCAGGCTCACCTTCAGGCGAACCGGTTGCGCAGCACTGCCTGGCCGACTCTGGACTCCTCCCTGGAATCCCGGTCGATGCAGTAGAATCTCGTGAAGGTGTGCGTCGACCTCCACGTAGCAGTCCTGCAGATGTCCAGCAGTGGAACACCAGACAGGAACGCCATGGTAGCAGCAATCGCTCTGGTTGAATGGGCTCTCGGACGGCCGGGCAACGGTCGGTTTGCCAACCGGTGACAGTGCATGATGCAGTGCATGATGCAGCCGGAAGCCATCTGGAAATGGAAGCCTTCGAGAGAGCCTTCCCTTGGTTCACAGGTCCAAAGTTCACAAACAGCTGTGACGTCTTCCGTGACGGTCCATGTACAACTTCAGCACTCTAGCCACATCCAGCGAGTGCAAAGTCCTCTCAGCTGGCGACGAAGGCGACGGGAAGAAAACAGGTAACACCAAAGGCTCATTGAGATGGAAGTCCGACGGCACCTTGGGCATGAAGGAGGGGTGCATCCTCAGCACTACACTCATCTCGTGAAATGTCAGGTATGGAGGTTTACAGGAGAGGGCCTGGATCTCTCCCACTTGTCGTGCAGAAGTGATGGTCACAAGAAACACTGCCACGTTGGGGCAGTCGGGGCCAGGGCCTTCACCGGCAGGAACGACCGGAACAGTCCTTTCATGAACTCCTTCACCAGGCGATGAGACCACAGAAATGACCGCCCCGGAGTTCTGGTGTAGCCACTAGATGGATCTTGATAGAGGCATGTGCCAGCCCCGCCTTGGCCAGCGATAGCAAGTACGGCAGCACTTGAGGGGCCGTAATCCGCAGAGGGTTAATCTTCTGTGCACGGCACCAGACAGTGAACCTCTTCTATTTGTGTCCATAGAACTTGAGAGTCGAGGACGCCCTGGCCTTTGCAAGCAAGCACCTCCTTGCAGTCCGCCGGGTTATTGTACCCTCCGAACTCTAGTGCTGCAGGAGCCAAGCCTGCAGGTTTAGCGATCCTGGGTCGTGATGGAGGATGGCGCCTCCTTCCCTGGCGAGAAGATCCGCGTCTGTCGGTAGTTTGACCAGGGGGATGCTGACATGTCCAGAAGATCCGGGAACCAGATCTGCCTCGGCCACGCCGGTGCGACGAGGATCATCCTGCACCGGGACCGTCTGAGTTGACTGAGTCACAGCAGCAACGGCAACGGAGGGAACGCATACAGGAACAGGCCGTCTCGGGAATTAGAAGGCATTGGCCATGCTCCCTGGCTGGGGAAACCTGCTGGCGAACCTCCAGCACTTGGCATTCGTCGCCGTCGCGAATAGGTCGATCTGGGGATTGCCCCATCGTCGGAATAGGAGATCCACTTGATCCTGCCGAAGCTCCCACTCGTGGCACGAGCGCAGCTCCCTGCTGAGTGAGTCGGCAATGGTTTTCTTTATTCCTGCCAGATGGAAAGGTACCAGGAACATCCCTTGGGCAACGGCCCAGTGCCACAGATCCTGCTTCCTGATGTAGAACATTGTGGTGGTGTTGTCGGTGAACACCCTTAACACCTTGCCCTTAAGGGACGGAAGGAACGACCTGGGGGCCCAGAACATGGCTCTGAGCTCCAGGACGTTGATTTTTAGTGACCTCTCCTCCGGGAGCCAAAGGCCTCTTGCGTGGAGATCTCCGGTGTACGCTCCCCATCCTTCCAGGGAGGCGTCCGTTGTCACCGTTTCCTGATGTGCCGGGATCTGCAAGTCCATGCCTGCCGCTAGATGCGCGGGTGCCCCACCACCAGATCGCTTGCCGGAAAGTCTCGCTGAGTGAGATCCTGTCTTTGAAGCTGCCCGCCGCTTGCATCCAACAGGTGTTGAGGAATTCCTGCAGTGGTCGCATCCACAACCTGCATAGGCGCATGCGGTAAATGCACAATGACATCATGCTGAGTAGGGACTTGAGGGACCTCACCCTAGCCACGTCCATGGCCAACACCTGTTGTACCTTGCCCAAGATGGCCTTTGTCCTTTCCTCCGACCGCGAAGCCAATTGCGCCACTGTGTCAAGTCTGGCTCCCAGGAACAGGGCGTCTTGCGATGGTACCAAGTGGGGTTTTGTGAAGTTGATCGAGATTCCCAGATCCGTGAGCAGTTGGACGGTCTTCACTGTGTGATCGACGGTGAGTTTCCTTGACTTTGCTTCGGATGAGCCAATCGTCCAGGTAGGGGTAAACGTGGATCCCCTGCATGCGCAGCCACGCCACCACCACCGGTGCCAGGCACTTGGTGAAGACCCTGGGTGCTGACTACAATCCGAAGGGAAGGGCCTTGAACTGATAGTGTTGTCCTTGAACCAGGAATCATAGGAACTTTCGATGTCCTTTGAGAATGGGGATGTGGAAGTAGGCATCCTCCAAGTCCAGCGACGATAGGAAGTCGCCTTCCTCCAGCTGTCCCAGCACGTGCTGGAGGGTGACCATCCGGAATTTCTGGGACTTGATGTATTTGTTTAGACGATGAAGGTCCAGGATGGGTCGCCAACTGATGGTCTTCTTTCGGACGAGGAAGCACCGCGAGTACGCTCCAGAGCCCCGTAGCCTCTTCGGGACGAGTTCTATCGCGCCCTTTTTCAGCATTGCTCGTACCTCCGAAGTAGCTGTGGGACGTGGTTTTCCTTCCTGGCCACAGGTGGTAGACGGGGACACTTTCTTTGGAATTCCAGAGTGTGCCCACGGCCCAGCGCGTCCAGCACCCAACAGTCGGTGGAGATGGACTCCCACACGCTGACGAATTTCACCAGCCGGCCTCCCACTGGGGTGCTTCGGTGGGGGCCCGATGCCGTGGCCGGTTCAATCCTGCTTCGCCGAGGCCTTGGCGCCTTGACCGCCCTGGCGACGACGATGTCCTCCGGTCTTGCCGCGGCCTCTGTAGGCCTCTTGTGACGATGAATGGGCCGCTTGGCGGTACGACGAAGAACCGCCACCAAATCCTTTGGAGACACCTTGAGACTTGCCTCCAGAGGTCCGAAAGGGCGACCGTCGTCGTTGGAGAGAACCCAAGGCCCGGGCCGTCTCGGTGTCCACCTTGATGGCCTGCAGTGACTCGTCCACTACCTTGCCAAACAGGTTGTTCCTGTCAAAGGGCATGTCCAGTACCCTGGTCTGCACGTCCTGACGGAAATCGGTGGCCTTACGCCAACCGCGCCGACGAAGGCAAACTCTGTTGCCCATCTGGCGAAAGCCGGTGTCGGCGATGTCCGTGGCCACCGTGATGGCGTGGTCCAAAGCCACCTCACCTTTTTGCAGGATTTCAAGGGCTTCTGCCCTCTTGTCGTCTAGGAGGAAGTCCAGGAGGGGAGCGATCTTGAACCACAGCTCCCTGTCGTAGCGCGCCACGATCGCGAGGGCGTTGGCCACTTTGATGGTCGTCGCCGCCGACGAGATGACTCGTCGCCCCATGGCGTCCAGCTTCTTCCCCTCGCCGTCCGGTGGGGAAGTGGAAGCTGATCCTGTCGCCCCTGCCGATTTCTTCTTGTCTGCTGCGTAGACCACCGAATCCGGGGACGGCTGAGCTCTGAGGCACATCGGGTGGAATCTGGGACCCGGTACTTCTCATAACGGTCCCTCTTCGCAGGAGCCGTGGACGGGTTCTTGAGTAGCGACAGTCCTTCGTCCCAGATGTCGTCTAGTAACGGTACTGAGAGGACGGTCTTCTTCTTGGCCTCCCGTCACTGGTAGAGGAAGCCCTTCTTCTTCTGTTCTTCGGTACAAAGTTGGAAGAGCTCCGAAGCCCTGGCGATCATGGTGTGGAAAGAGCCAATTTCGTCGGGAGGGGAGGCCCGGGCAGGAGGTGATGGGAGATCCGTCCCGTCGTCACCACCGCCGTCGTCCGTCCCTGTCGTCACTGTCTCCGTTTCAGTCTCATCCCTCGGTGGAGGGGAAGGAGGTGAAGGCTGGAAAGGAGGGGGAGGATGGATTCACCTCCGCTTGTTCAGTGGGCTTCCCGACGGTTCAGGCGCTGCTGGATCATCCGCTGGGATTAAGGGCAATCTTGTCCTTATCTCCGTACACAGGGCCTGGATAGCCATCAAGATTGCTCTTGAGTTGTCCTGTGGCATAGGCACCAGTTGCGACAGGAGCGACGGCTGGGGAGTAGGGTCCTCCGTCTCCTCCACGGTCCACGGCTCCTTGTCGGCTCCACTGTCGTTTTCTATGTCCGCCTCGTTGGGATCCCTCCCGTAGGACCGGACTTCTTCAAACCTCTTGTCCAGGATCTTTGCGAGGCCAGCCAGCTCATCTTCAGAGGTGGTATCTGTGTGTGTTATGGCCACCGTGCCCCCCCTCTTTCTCCACCCGGGGTTTCACAGGGGTCTTATTGATAGGCTGAAAACAGGATTCCCTCCGGGGTGGCAGGGAAACTCTAGGCCCGGATGTCGCCTCTACTGGGTTAACCTCCACAGGCTTTGCCAGGGCCGCCACGACTCCTTCGATCGGCGCCTTAGCCGGGTGAATCAGGGCCTTTGCGACTTTGGGCGAGCCTGAGGCCTTCACCTTGTGGGGAGGGTCGCTGCCTCGCTCCCCCTCGACTGTCGCCGTCGGGATCGACCGGGGCTTTCCCCTCCAGCCAGTTGGCAAGTCGGGTACGACGATCCCTCATTGTCCATTCCGACATGTTCTTACAAAACGCACAGTCCTTCTCCACGTGCGATTTGACGTTGTGAAGGCAGTAGAGGCACTGGGAGTGCTCATCTTCCTTGAAGACATTCTGTAGTCCGCATCCAGGGCAGCTTCTGAACAGCTTGGGTCCTGGAGTCGTGTTTCCCTTGTCCTGGGCCATGACCACACGGTGTAGGCCTCAAAGGTCTTCCGGAATCCTCCGAGAAGTGAAATCTCGGTGAAAATTCGCCCTTGAGGGGCATAGAAAATTCGAAACGGGTCCCCGTTGATCGGAAGTAAACTCTTTGAAAAATCGCAAAATGCAGTAAAAGCTTGAGAGCTATAGCACGAGGACTCTTGAACGTGCGGTAAAAATCTAAAGATGGCTGCCAGAGGAGGGGCTTAGGTAGAGGGCAGTCATTGGTTGGGGGCAGTATGACCCCGAGACCAGTGATTGGTTACTAGTAGAAAGACAGTTCAGAAATGAAACTGATTTTTTCTTTACCGAGGATTCCCAGCCTGACGACAAGGAATATTCATGAGCATGTGAATCCATGCCAGACCCCATGCTGGAGAAATCCTGCAAACATTGAAAGTAAATGTGAATGTGAAGTTGGCCAGAGTGAACCCGGAAGTGTGATGCTGACTAAGAGGGGACAAAGTCTAAAGTCCCAAAAAAACAGTGCTTTGACAAACGTGAACCTGGTAGAGGAATGTCCACTATGAACTGTTAGAAAATACATTAAGATTTGGGAACCAAGAGAAAGCCGTATTGAACCTGGTGGAGGGAGGCTGAAAGCAAAGAGGGGTCTGCGCCCGGAAGAGCGGGACCCAGGGGTGAAGCCATCACCCGAAAAATAAGCCATAGTGAACCCAGTGGAGGGAGACGGAAAGCAACGAGGGGTCTGTGCCCGGAAGAGGGTGACCCAGGGGTGAAGCCATCCCTGTTAGGGAGAATTCTCAATTATGGCTAATTTCCTTCACCTAGTGAGTCCCCCAGCAGCTTTGCTGGACTTCTGAAGTTTATTTTTCTCCACTTGGTAAGAGTGAGAGCTTTCCCTCACTCTTACCTGTGTTTTGCTATGTGTTTCCATCTGTTTTTGTGAGTGTGGACTCTGAAGTACACCACTTCGGTAGCCCCCTTCTTTGTGTGTGTCACACAGCACCTTCAGTGCCGTGGCACAGGGTTGTCTTTGAGACTTCCCTCGACTCCATTTCTGAGGCGACTACTGTCCCCCAGAAAAGGGTAAAGTTACCATTAACTTTACTTAGTCAATCTACCACAGATCCAGTACACCCCATTTTTCATGGAGTACTGGAAAGGGATAACTCGTATGCTTTCTTATCTGTACCTCCTAGAGCATTGTTTCGCTCTTTTAACATTTAGACTTGGCTGGTGGCAGTGGTATCTACCCTAACTTTTCTACCGCGATTATATTAGATAAACGTGGTACTGTTCTTGGCGATTATATCAGCCTCGAACATAAACCCGCTTGACCAAATCGTCTTTCTTTTTGCTCCGGTTGGGTTTATTCGCCATTTCTTTTTGTTAAAGTCCTTCTTGTGTTTTACTTTGCGCGGCAAACCAGGTTCGCCTTCTTTGTTCACTGTCTTTCGGCGGGCTTCTGCTCAGAAGCCCTCCTCAAGGCGCCTGAGTGTCTAGGTGGGCTGAATGTGAGGGAGGGGTGTAGTCACCCCCTGCACAGGGTATCCTAGGAAACCCAAGTCGCACTTTGTCATGATTGGCCAGCTGGGTGATTGACAGCCAGGCTGTGTGAATGGGGGTTTTTCGCATAAAAGGCAGGTCTCTTGGGCTAGAAGTCAGAGAGTTGCCACTGGAACTACAAGGAACCGAAGAGAAGCAGACAGAACAATGGCTGCTGCAACTACCCCATCCCGGTGAAGCCCTGCTGCAGTCCTGAGCTATCTGCCCTTCAACGACTCAGAGAAGATCCAGTCCAGAGTCTTCTTCCCTTGAGCTTGGTGGGGATAACCAGCTCATCTTCTTCAGCCAGAGGATCCTCTTCCGTGGTCGAAATCGCTGCACACTGCTGTAGTGGTCCGGATAGCCACCTGAAGAGCCTCTCCTGTTTTTATGGAGCGCACCTTTTATTCCGTGTCGCTGCTGCCGGCCTCATCCCTGTGTGGTGCAGACCCCCTTCAGACGTCCTTCCTTCTCGATGAAGCTCCGGGAATCAGGGGTCTGCGGGAAACCAACAGGAAACAATTGCCAGGGCACCAGCTGCACCATTGGAACAAGGTACTGTGTTCTGTTGAGGAAACTGGGTGAATCCCTTTTCTTCATTTTCAAGGCTTGCCCTTGTCTTCCCTCCTTCTTATAACTTTTGCTTCCGAACATTGACAATATCGAAGTACTTTTGGCTGCGTTGAATCGTGAACTGTCTGACCGTGTGATCTTCGGCAACTGGCCCCGGCGTCTTTTGACCCTGGCTCCGGGCCTTTGACTTTTGAACTCCTGTCTCTGAGTGTTTCTTGATTCTGCCTGCCTAACCAAAATATTGCCTGTGATTTTTGCCTCCAACTCCCTCTGGGTATCTCAGGTGCTAAGTGTGTTTTTGCCCCGGTAGCATTTCATGTCACGGATACGTGTTTGTTTAATAGACCGAACTGTCAAAAAGTGATCGCAATCGTATTCGCGGTAACGTGTTTTGTGCCTAACACTGGTTCATTTCAACAAAGGGTACTTACCTTGAGACTTACTGTACAAAGTGAATTGGTTAGTTGTTGTATATTTAACGTGTGGTTTTTATTGAAGTTTCATAGAAGTGTTGTGTTTATAACGAATTGTTTAAAAATAAATGTACTTATATTTTTCTACCTGAAACCTTGAGTCAGTGTTTGCTTGAGTCACAATAATTGTGGTCCCTTTGTGTAATCTCTGCTACTGCTCATATACACTTGAGATAAGCCTGGCTGCTCCGCCACTGCTACCACTATGACATAGTAGTACAGGCTTGTACCAAAGGTAAAACTTGTATCACCAACTGTAGTCTTAATTGTGTGTAGTAGTCCCTAAGGGCACTGCACAGGATTCTGCCTAACAATCCCCTGAGGAATACGTAGAACAGAACTTTGCGTTTGTTAGTCATTTTTGTAAACCTATCAGGCCCTCGGAAACTGGAGACTCAACCACTGAAGGCCTTGATATCAATAGGAACTATTTTAGGATCCAAGCCCAGAAAAGGGGGTTTCCCGGGGTGGAAGTCATCACCCAAGACCCACTGAAAGGGGACTGTATATATGATATGTGGAAAGCGATTGGTACCTGAAAAGGAACTTTGTGTTTGTTATTTTACTCACCCTAGAAAGCAAGAGACTTTTTGAAGATAAAAGATACTTGGCCATCGAGGCTCCTGATAAGCTAAAACAGAACTGTCGTATCATGCTGCGAGAGCTCGAGACTGTGCTGTGCTCCAAGATCCCACCTTAGCCCGTGCTCAAAACGTGGGCAAGGAAGACCCAGGCTACCATATCCTGACATATTTGTGAAGACTTCTTTCTTTTTTTGAAAATTATCCCACACCCTTTTTCTATTAGTTGGAAGGCTTGGCAATAGGTTTCTTAGTATAGGCCCTTTTTCATTTGACACAATGCCACTAGGACTTCCTTATTTTCGTTTGATGGTCGACGCTTGCTCCTATCTTAGATTTAGGTTTAGATTAGGCGTTTTTCCAACCTGCATACAGTTTAATAAACACCCTTGAACTGTGATCACCTGTGTCTGTCTTTACTGTTGCCACCATGAGTTCCTTACACCGCCCTCCCCCTTTTTCTATCTGCCCCCTCATCCACAGAACTTCCTAACAAGAGTTCATATCTGCCAACTAGATATATGCCACCATACGTAGTGCTATGGGTCTATAGGAGGTACAATTAGTGGGGTCGTTCCTGGGCTTCAGGATTAGCGTAATCATGGCTTCCCCATAGAAGGAGGGAGGGAGCCTTGCTCGAAAGCTTCTTGCCAGACTTTCAACAAGTGCATGGACACTTTAGGACTAAATTCGTTAAAAAAATAACGAGGTTAAACCATCCGATACCAGGACTTTTGAGGTGGGTAGCGCTGCAATGGCATTCATTATATCCTTTTCCGTGATTGGGGCATTTAAGAGTATAGGGTGCTCTGATTTAACTTGCACATTGGCATATCGCATAGGTTTGCTTTGAGTTCTATAGGGAATTGTGTATTCTTCCTAGCATACAGTGTCTTGCTAGAAGTATGAAACATATACACTAAGTCACTCAGATCTGACATAAGTGTCCCTTCATCGTTCAATATGGTCGCTATGTTGGTAGGCCCCCGTCGTTCAGAATGCAAGTACCTGCTTGCATATGCCATTTAGCCATACCTGTGATTTTTGAAGTAGATGAACCCCTTTGGTCAACTGTACCTGCTTGCACATGCCACTGTAGCCGCACTTTGTGAATTTTGTACTTAGGTGAACCCATCTGGTCAACTGCATCTGACTGTACATCCCACTTTAGCCCTATTTGGGAATCCTGAATCTAGGTGAAACCGACTGGTCAACTGTACCTGTTTGCGCATGCCTTTTTAGCCTTATCTATGATTCTCGAATTTAGGTAAACCTTTTACTGTTCAAATTGTGTCCGCGCCTGCACATGCACTTTTAACTCACTAGTGTGATCTCTGAACCTAGGTGAACCCTTAGCTCTACTGCATCTATCTGCCCAGGCCACTCCTGTCACTAGCGAGGATCCTGAACCTAGGTGCACCCAACACTATGAACAAAAACTCAAACACCCTGACCCTCACATTTACGGTTGCTCTCCTTACTACCATTGCCTTCGCCACTTTAAATACAAGCCCTCCCTTGGACAGAAACACTAGACTTCGAGCAAGACTACCTTGCATCTACGAGCCTAAAAGAAATAATAATACTACCGGATTCCCACCCACCCCACAATACTTAGCCAAATGTGCACAAATAACCAAAAAAGTAATCCCAAACCCAATGCCTACCTTATCCTATACAAAGAAGCACCCAAGTCAAGGTAAATACCTAATCAAACCACCTCAAAATCCGACCCCTAAAAGTTTCTTGACTCTAACTCGGACTCTTATCAACACCAGATCCATGGTAGCCCATGCCCCTAAAATCTGCGACATTTTAAGTAATGGCAGTTTAGACCTACTCACCATCACAGAGACTTGGCTTCAAGAGTTGGCAGGTCCGACTCTGATGTTAGCTGTACCTGATACTCAGAGTAGGTAGACCAATAACTAAAGGCGATGGCCTAGCCATCATCTCCAAAAATACCCTACCTATTAGACTGACCAACTCGCCCCCCTGCTCATCCTGTGAAGTACTCACAGCTAAACTACAGCTCTCAACCGTACGCTGACCATCCACCTAATTTACAGGCCCCTAGGACCACTAGGAACCTTCGAAGAGGACCTCACCAGCCTTATAGCGAACAATACGCAAAATCACTCCCAAACTTTACTGATGGGTGACTTTAACATTGGCTTCAATGACCCAGACAACAAGCACGCCTACCCTATAACAGCCTTACTTAACGACCACGGGCTTACCCAAAACGTCCTTTCAGCTACCCACATCAAGGGCAGAACCCTCGACTGGGTATCTGAAATTAACTGCAACATCACCATTACCAACATTGTCCCCCAACCTTGGACTGACCACTACTTAACCCTTTAAGTGCTATGGGTATTTTTCCACAGTGCCAGGGCCTTTTTTGGTGATTTTGGTATGTGGCCATTCAATGGCTTGTAACTTTTTTGTTACATAAGATATCTCAGCCAAATCCGGCTCCTTTTTTTCCCACATATAGGCGGTCGTAACGCCACCCAGGAATCCTAGGTTGCTGTAGGGGGGTGAGAGAAAATAACCAAAAAGTGGGAAAATGTTGGTTTTTTTAAAAAATGCCAATAAACTGATGTACAAAGTAGCCTGTGTTTTTTTTTCCTTGTAGAGCTAGGAACGAATGGTTTGCTGTGCTGAATTCCCACATTTCCTGGCTTTCAAGAACAGGTTGCGTGGAAACGGCAAAAAAACATTTTTGATGTGGTTATCAACCGTTTTGTGAGAGGTAGGCGATTTTGGCCATTTTTGCCAATTGGACATGTATGGACGGAATGGAAGAAAAGGGTAGGAAAGCTGATTTGGAGGACGGAAAGGCATATATTTCTGAAAAGTAGACAAAATTCCAAGTTTAGGAAGGGGTGATTTGCGTAGGTCAGACAACAACTAGGTAGGGGAAACTGCCATAGATTGGGGGAAAAGCGGGAAAATGACTGAAAAAAAGGTATGTGTTGGACATGGTTGGCTTGGTACGGCAATGGCTTCTATGAATTTTGAGAAAAGCAATGCTCCGCTACATTCCCCCGACTCTTGCAGTTAGGAGAGCACACATTTTTTGTAGTGTTTTACAAAACAAGCAATACCACAAGCCAAACACTGAGCCATGGTACACAGGTGTTTTACGCTCACAGCCTGAACAGACGCACTTAGCATGTGTAAATCGGGAAAACCAATGTGGTGAGGAATGGCAAGCATACATTTCTTGAAAGAGCACAGACAGACCTTTCCAAGGGTAGGTGACTTGTGCAGGTTACAAAAGAGTATGGTGCCTAAAGCAGCGACTAAATGTAGGTCACATTTTGGAAATGAAAGGGTTGTGTGACAAAGGGCACCAGCAAATAGGTCAAAACTTTATGAAAACCACACAAACACAATACATGGCCTACCGTCCTGCATTCCCACAGGTGTCCCGATGAAAACGGTACCTCACATGTGTGGGTGCACCTACCTGGCCGCCAAGGAGAAAGCCTAAAACACAAGTAACCCCAAGTCTGTTTTCAGACCGGAATTTCAGGCGCTCTGCCGACCGGCACAACATACAGATATGGGCCTCGGGTATCCAAGCCACCAAGGAAAACAGGGAACCCCATGCATTTCCGAAAAGAGGACACACGTGGGAACCCACAGAGGTATGATTTGGGCAAATCGCCCCAGAATTTATTACCCAGACATCCCCGCAAAGTCCGAAATGTGGGAAATAAACCACATTTTCTGCACATTTCGCTCGACTCACCCATCGAAACACGCCCCCAACAACACATGGCCTACCGTCCCGCATTCCCACAGGTATCCCGATGAAAACGGTACATCACATGTGTGGGTGCACCTACCTGGCTGCCAAGGGGAAAGCCTAAAACACAAGTAACCCCAAGTCTGTTTTCAGACCGGAATTTCAGACGCTCTGCCGACCGGCAACCATACAGATATGGGCCTCGGGTGTCCAAGCCACCAAGGAAAACAGGGAACCCCATGCATTTCCGAAAAGAGGACACCCGTGGGAATCCGCTGAGGTATGATTTGCGCACATCGCACCAGAATTTATTACCCAGGCACCCCGCTAAATCCGAAATGTGGGAAAAAAACGCATTTTCCGCACATTTCACTCGGCTCACCCATCAAAACACGCCCCCAACAACCATTTAGCTTTAAGACCATCTCAATCATTGATACCGAAAAGGTTATTCTTTCCTTGAAACCCTCCAACTGTAAGGGTGATAGTTGCCCAGCTCAAATAATCAAGGACGCGGCCAGAGACTTAGCCCCTTTCATTTCAAAGCTAATCAACTCCTCTTTCAAAACCAACACGGTACCTACCAACCTGAAAGAATCTTGGGTCCTCCCCTTACTGAAAAAACAAACCCTCGACCCTTCAATACCTACCAACTACAGACCCATCACCACTGTACCCTTCTTACTCAAAATCATAGATAGGGTAGCTTATCTACAAATCCAAGTCTACTTAGAAGCAAATCATCTGTTAGGCTCACGACAATCAGGATTCCGACCTCTCCATGGTACCGAAACAGCCCTGTTAGACCTTAAGACTAAAATTGAGGCGTTAAAGGACAATGGCAAAACCGCCCTGCTACTACTACTAGACTTGTCAGAAGCCTTTGACTTGGTGGACCACGCAGTCCTATGTAGCCACCTAAGATTCGCTGCCAACTTCACAGAAGAAGCCATCGCTTGGGTTCAATCCTTCTTAGCCAACCGGACTATGAGAGTTTTCTCTACCTCCTCTTGCGCCGAACCCATCCAAATAACATGTGGAATCCCACAGGGATCCTGTGTTTCACCCACTATGTATAACATCTTCACCAAGCCACTATTTGACAAGTTGGACAGACTGGGTGTCACCTACACTAATTATGCAGATGACACCCAGATCCTCATACCCCTTTCGGGCAACTATGAAGAGGACCTGGCTCTGGTGAACAAAATATACATCCTCATTCAGGCATGGATGCCATCCAACGGCCTCTGCCTGAACGATGACAAAACCGAGATCTGACTCATCGGATCTGACTCCAACTTAAAAAAGACGAACCCCTAACTACACATCCTTTAACATCCATAATAACATCATCAAGGTTATGCCGGTGGTAAAAACTCTAGGATTTTACCTGGACTCCTCGCTCAACCTAAAAAAACAAGATAACTCTCTCTCCTCTACCACCACCTATACCTGCAAATTAATCCGAGCCGCCAGACCATTCCTGTCCAATGCTAGGTGCATTACCCTGGCCAATGCTCTCATCATGTCTAGATTAGACTACTGCAACACCCTGTACTCAGGAGCCAACAAGTATGTCAGTGACAAACTCCAAAATTACAAAATAACGCTCTAAGAGCAGCTCTGAACATCCCTCACAGAGAGCACATCTCTAAATTCAGGAAGGAAGCCCACTGGCTCAAAATAAAGGACAGAATCCTCCTCAAAACCATATCCCTCACTTCCAAATGCCTCAACACTCTAGCACCTCCCTACCTATCGGAAATAATTACTAGGAAACTTACCTCCCGACCACTTAGATCTGCCAATACCTTCCTGCTTGACATCCCTAGATTCAAACTCACCACGGCTGGAGGAACCAGCTTCCCAGTTAAAGTCGCTCAAGCATGGAACACACTACGCATCGACCTCAGACGTCCCTTACCATACGTTAGATTCAGAGTCAATGCTCTCAAATGGCTCCGTCCGATTGATCCATAGTCTCCTTGCGTGCTCATTACTACTATCGAAGAACTTGTGACTTACCCATCCTCTTACTCATTGCGGTAACCATAGGTTCTCACTTACCTACTACTACTTTCTAGTCCTAATGCTGCATGAACAATAAAGACTACCCTACCTCACTTCTGTACCCACATTATACCAATTGACTGTACAACTGTACAATTGACTGCACTGTATCTTGTATTGTAATTCACTTTGTAATCACATGTATATACTATATTTTGGACAGGCATTGTAACTAAGTTTTGAGTATTCTTGTATTGCTGCACCCAGCTTCCCATGGCTTGGTGTGCATTATCAAATAAATAAACAAACAAACAAACAAACAAAACAAAACAAAAGAGGTGATGGCTGGAAGGTTTAGAATTAATCTTAACTACTGGCATTGCTTTGGGCAACCCTCCAGGCCATTGTTCATTGCCTGCCAAGCCATTACAAAAGCGGAAAGACCATATGCAAATCAGGCTTGGTCCCACCCCAAAAGGGGCAGTCTAGCCTGAACTACTAGGTCACATCCCTTCTGCACGAGACCACAAGCATCCACAAACATGTTTTGGTCTTGTTAGGTCTCATCAGTGAGGAGTAGCTTGGGTCTCTCAGCCCAGCAGTCACGAGACCCATGTCTGGGCATACTCATCCCACTCGGGTTGACTACAGCAAAACAAAAGAGGTGATGGCTATTTCAGAACAGATTAGTAAGGCTAGTAAGTGGCAGGTCTTCCGTCCTCTCCATATTTCGGATCTGTGTCTGGGCAGAAACTAATTTCACCTCCTGATCTGCCAGTGAGCGGAATTGGTCCAGTTGAACTTTTATGGATGGAAGCAGGATGTTATTGCTGGACCTGATCCATTTCAATCTCAAGTTGTCTGATCTCTACCTCGAGTTCCATCAAACTCCTCCTTATGGCCTTATGGACTCCATTCTCTATGCCTATGCAGCATGAAGATAAACCTTGACTGTGTCCCAGATGGTAAATATTCAGGGGGACCAAGCCGATATTAGTTTAAAAAAAGGTGTTAATGACCACGTTGATGTCACTTTTAAATGCTACATCCGACAGTGCATGCAATTTAAAATGCCAGAGAAGTTGCTCAATCACATTCTCCTCAAGAAGAAATGTCCACAATAAGCTGGGGTGTTCTGATAGAGTCCTGAGGAGCAGAATACACTCCCGAGACCTTTGTAACAGTCCCGTCCCGATTAAGATACATTCAATCCGTGACTGCATTTCATGGACCGAAGAGTAATATGAATATTCCCTATCACTTGGATGGAGTGTCCTCCCCAGTTCTAAAAGCTCAAAATCATACATGCCCTTGTGAATTTCCTGTGCAGAGAATGAAAGAGCTCTAGCAACTCTGCTGGATCTACCTAGAGAGGTGCTTAAAATGGTGTTGAAATCTCCAGCCTTTATAAACTGGGTATGAAGATGATTAGCACATTTACTGCTGTTTTTGCTGCCTATGCTCACGTGAGGTGGAGGAGGAGGAGCATTTAACCCTAATACAAGCGCGGAGCGTGGCGCGGAGGTGACGTCAAGGCACAAGTGATTATTGGTGGGGGACTGCCAGCCTTTCCAGTCTGTTTTTGCTGCCTATGCTCATGTGAGGTGGAGGAGGAGGAGCATTTAACCCTAACACGAGCGCGGAGTGCTGCACAGAGGTGAAGTGGAGGCACAAGTGGTTATTGGTGGTTCGTGGTGGAGCGACATGGAGGGGGTTACTCCAGTCACCAAGGTCTGCAAGTAAGTCATTGGCCGACCTCGGTTGATAACCCGGGTTTCCTCACCCCTCTGCACTTTGGTACTTCCGCATGATAGTGGAGTGCGGAAAACCTGTAACCCGAAAGTGGGAAAGTGAAAGCTGGACTGTTGAAAAACTGTACGTGAATATATTTGCACTGCCCTCCACTTTTGCCCGGCATTTGGATAATGAGGAGTGTGCCAAGCTAGAATCCCTCCTGTGAGCCGTGCTACTGGTTGACTATTGATTTGCCGCTGAAATCTATCGCGCTCCAATGAGGGAGATGAGACCTTTCAAGTAGAGAAGGTTTAGAACACGCATGTAGATATGAAAGGTCTCATCTCCCTCATTGGAGCGCGATAGATTTCAGCGGCAAATCAATAGTCAACCAGTAGCACGGCTCACAGGAGGGATTCTAGCTTGGCACACTCCTCATTATCCAAATGCCGGGCAAAAGTGGAGGGCAGTGCAAATATATTCACGTACAGTTTTTCAACAGTCCAGCTTTCACTTTCCCACTTTCGGGTTACAGGTTTTCCGCACTCCACTATCATGCGGAAGTACCAAAGTGCAGAGGGGTGAGGAAACCCGGGTTATCAACCGAGGTCGGCCAATGACTTACTTGCAGACCTTGGTGACTGGAGTAACCCCCTCCATGTCGCTCCACCACGAACCACCAATAACCACTTGTGCCTCCACTTCACCTCTGTGCAGCACTCCGCGCTCGTGTTAGGGTTAAATGCTCCTCCTCCTCCACCTCACATGAGCATAGGCAGCAAAAACAGACTGGAAAGGCTGGCAGTCCCCCACCAATAATCACTTGTGCCTTGACGTCACCTCCGCGCCACGCTCCGCGCTTGTATTAGGGTTAAATGCTCCTCCTCCTCCACCTCACGTGAGCATAGGCAGCAAAAACAGCAGTAAATGTGCTAATCATCTTCATACCCAGTTTATAAAGGCTGGAGATTTCAACACCATTTTAAGCACCTCTCTAGGTAGATTTCAAGTTTTGTGTTTATGAGAGTGGGGTTAGGGGGAGACAGACAGACTAAGGCTGCTCCTTGAGCCATCGGGCGTTCCCTGTCCCCCCTCTCTGGGTCTCTGGAGGTTTTTCGTGAGGACTGGCTGCCGGTGGCCCTCTGTGACCATGGGTGTTGTTGCTGCCTTTGGAGCCGAACAGTCCTTACTAAGCTATCAATCCAGGGTGGCGGGTGGCTGCATTTGTCCCGCAGATGGTTGTGGTCCTCTGTGGCCAACAACCTATTACTATTTGTTTCTTATGCTCTGGCGCATGCCAGAAGGTCCCACTGCATAGTCACCATTTAGACATTGACGTTTTAGAGGTCTGTTTACTCTTTTCAACCAATTATATAATGGCTCAATTTTACTGTTCTTAGGTGCATTTCCACCATAAGCAAGGGATGATCGGAGACCGGGGCTGCTGACAGAAAGGGCAAAAAAAACGAAACAAATTAAAACGGCCCAGGAGCTTGCCAAGATTAAGCCCCATCTTTTGCAACACTCCCTAGATTCGTATTTGGAAGATATGGCCAGCAAAATAGTGAATCGCATTACTGTTACTGGAAAAGCAACATGGGATGCTATTTCAGGTTCAGGAGGGAATCCCAAAGGTAGCACCACTGAAAATAAAAGTTGTATTGAGGGGATGGGGGCCTTAGTGGGCACAGTGGTTCAGGTAATGGCTCTACAGGAGCAGCTGCCTCGGGTCTGTATGCCTCAGGATCCTCTGCACCCTGGTATGGAGGCAGATAACGAAGTAGAAGTGGAAGGGGAGGGGGTGAGACTAGGGATGGGGGGCCGGATGGTGAGTGTTAGAGGTTACAGTTTATCATATTAGAAGTTACTATATTTAAATGTCTATGTATTGATGGGCTTGTGTGTGCAATACATCGCATCCATAACTTGGTTACTGTTGTCATAATATGTTCACTGACATCACCTCCTGGAATGTGGAGTCTCAGGATCTCGGGGACTCCACATTCCACTAGGTCAGTTGCGAAGATTTCCCCTGGCTGGGGGTCGTTGCTGTTATTCATGAGGAATCTTACTAAAAAAGGTGTGTTGTTTGATTGGGATGAGAAGTGTATGAAGGACTTTACAGACATTAAACAGGCTGTGGTGAATGCTCCCGTGTTGAGCAGTTTTGTAGAGTTAAGGAACACTTTGTTATTTGTGGATGCAAACAACTATGGCTTGGGTAGTGTTCTCATGCAGGAGTATGGCTCGGATCTTTATACTGTGGCGTTTGCCTCAAGAACTCTTAAGGAAGTTAAATGTAGGTACTCTGTTGTTGAGAAAGAGGTGTTTTGGTGTCTGTCTGGGGTGTGGAGAAATTTAAAAGAAATTTACGGGGATGAGAGTTTACTATTTGCACTGACCACAAACCATTGGTTAGTACATTTTCTAAGGGTGGTCTTGAAGGTGTGTCCAGACGCAACATCAAGTGGGTGAGCAGTTTACAATTTGATATGATGCATGTGCAAGGAGAAAATAATGTGGTTGCAGATGCATTGTCGAGGTCTGTGATGAAAACAGTAGAGAGTGGGGAAGGTACTGTCCATGAGGAGGAAGAATCTGGTGAAATCTTTAGAAGTGGAAGGGGAGGGCGTGTGACTAGGGATGGGGGAATGGATGGTGAGTGTTAGAGGTTACAGTTTATCATATTAGAAGTTATTATATTTAAATGTCTATGTATTGATGGGCTTGTGTGTGCAATACATCTTATTCACAACTTGGTTACTGTTGTCATAATATGTTCACTGACATCGCCTCCTGGAATGTGGAGTCCCAGCATCTGAGGGACTCCACATTCCACTAGGTCAGTTGAGAAGATTTCCCCTGGCTGGGGGTCGTTGCTGTTACTAACTCAATAAAGAGGTAATTGTAACTTTGCGCAGTGTGGATCCAGCATTATGTGTCTGAACAGTGAGGGGGTGTAGTAACGGATCAATTGGTGAATAGCCATATGGGTGGGAGCCCGGAGAGGGAACTGAGACAGGATCTCATAAGCTCTGGCTGGAATCACTTCTAGATGTAAAGCTCAGGCCCCTTTAGACCATCCTAGAGTCATTGCAGATGTTTAAGTCTGGGGTAATGAACACACTGGCTATCCTGGATGACTCAGAGTTCTAACAAAAAGAGTGGCAGAAATAAGTACGGTTGGGGTTGGGGCAAAGCCAAATGGTAAGATAGTATTCGGGGGGGGGGGGTTGAGTGGTGAGCGTCCTGGCCCAGTCACTGAGGTTGGCGGGCTGGTGATGCCGGCAAAGGATAATGCAGTAACCACGCAGTTAAGCTCAGTAACTGTTAACTCAAATTTTACGGGTACTGGGAGGTCCGACTTAAGCTTTAGGACTTTCATAGGGGACACTGGGGCTAACATCCATATAGAAGGGCTGTAGAAGAGCATTTTGAATTTACTGACTGCAGCAGCCCCTCTTATGGGGATTATCATGGGTGTACCGGGGCTCCCTAAGTGTGGATTTGAATTGGACCGAGCACTGACCCAAGCCTTATATTAATGGCAAGAAGGGTAGGAAGGGTAGGCCAAAAACCCAAATGTATGAAGGGGGACAGCATAGTGGTTTCCTTCTCAGATGCAACAATGGTTTGTTATTTGGTCAACTCTAATTTATCCAGAGGCCTAAAGCCAAACAGCTACAGTCTCCACAGTAGGCTGGTCTCTCAGGATTTGTTTTACGGTTGTACAGGGAGGGTGGCTGATTCAGGGAACCGCTTAAGCAAATTTGTTAGGAGGAGGGAAGCATAGAGTACCCCATGCACAGGGGCCTTTGTATCCACCTCTTGGCCACAGATTACCCTTGGGTTGGAGGTCCAACCCTAATTTAGAAAGATTGACCCCAGAGAAGGGAGAGGCGCATACTATTGGGGTTGAGCTAGCTAATCGGTATGAGGCCCTAACCTCCTCTGAAGATCGGGACTAACATACGGCTTGACCGGCCCAGCCCAGTCGACTGGGAGCTTTGTGAGGGGGGGCGGTGAGGGAAATGAAGAATGCAGGTCTGGGTGTACTCCTAATACATGAAACTAGAACAGTGAAAGGGGAAGAAAGGCACATTCCAGGTTCACATGTGGGCCAGATATTCTGGGCATCGGGCCCCACCAAAAAGGGAGGTGTTGGGATCCTACTCCGCAGAACCCTTAGGCTAGAGTCGTCAGTTTGGGGCAGAGCAGATGGAAGAACGGTGGTGGTCTCGGGAAACCTGGAAAACTCCAGAATTACCATAGCAGCCATTTATGGCCCAAATATGGGTCAGATGCAATTCATCAAGGAGGTACTGAGGGAGGTATTGGATAGGGCCGAGGGGCTCATCCTCTTGGGAGGCGATTTTAACATGTGGGCGGACCGGGGATTGGATCACAGTGGAAGCCGATCCCCACAGGTAGTAGGGGGGGGACAGCCATACAGAGGGTTCTTGGACTTAATGTGGAACCACAGGTTGGTAGTTCTTTGGAGGGAGACTCACCCAATTATGAAAGGCTATACATTTTACTCCGCAGTCCATGGCTCCAGAACCAGGATTGATTATATATTTCTGGAACACCAGCATATGAGCAGAACTGATGCTTGTAACCATCACCGGGTTAGCTGGTCAGTTCATGACCTGGTTTGGGCAGACATTATTATATCTGGTTTAAAACGAGGGAATCATTGTGGAGGTGCAACAACCTCCTATTGAGGGATGCGGTTTTTAGAGAGCAGATGATGTTTTCAGCCATTAGAGAGTACTTTGAGTTAAACAACACTGGTGAGGTTCACTTGGAGACGGTATGGGAGGCGGCTAAAGCTACATGGGGGGGTAGATTGATTAGTGAAGGGGCGGCCAAGAAGCGAACTAGAACGCTCTTGGCCCACAAACTAAGATCTGAGATACGCCTATTGGAGAGAGTCGAGGGGAAGGAAGAGGAAGAGAAGGAGAGAGACTTGGGGATCACCAAAACCAAGAGACAGGAACTTAGAGAAATGGATATGGGTAAAATTGTAGCAGGCCTCCAACACCTGAGACAGAAATATTACGAAAAAGGAGATAAGGCGGGTGCCAGGCTGGTGGCGAAGCTCCGCGCCCAGCGGCCAGATAGATGGGTGGCAAAGATCAAGAATGGGAAACAGGGGGAAAGATCGGACCCAGAGGTGATAGCAGGAGAATTTGCCAGTTTCTATGAGATATTGTACGAGAAGGAAGGAGTTATAGGAGGGGAAACATTAGAATCCTATTTGCAGGGAGTGACCCTCCCGACCCTTAGACCTGGAGAAGTCTTCACCCTAGAGGCCCCAATAACAGATGAGGAAGTCCTCCGGGCAATATCAGGTTTGAAGCTGGGGAAGGCCGCCGGAGAGGACGGGTTCACGGCAGGCTTCTATAAGGCATTTGCAGGCCAACTGGCGGATTCCTGGCAGATCTGTTCACGCATATTATGTCCACAGGGAGGGCCCCCCCGTCATTTGGGAAAGCATTAATCACGGTCATCCCCAAAGAAGGAAAAGACCCTGCAGACTGCCAATCTTATAGACCAATCTCCCCCCTGAACGTGGATGCAACGTTGTTGACCAGAATAATTGCAACAAGACTAGAGGGCCTCCTTCCGGGGCTCATCCATTCTGATAAGGTGGGCTTCATACAGGGGAGGCAGGGAGCAGACACCCTCAGGAAGACTCTCCATCTTATGAGGGAGGCAGTACCCAGGGGGGGCAACCCAGTCTTGGTGGCCATAGATACCGAAAAGGCCTTTGACCGAGTCAACTAGGAGTTTCTACATGGGGTACTAGAGTAATTTGGTTTTGGTGAGGGTGCCCGACGAGCGATCAAGGCTCTTTACGCAGAACCGTCAGCCAGAGTTACGGTAAATGGGTGGCTATCATGTAGATTTAATCTTCAGCGAGGGACCCGACAGGGCTGCCCCCGCTCGCCCCTATTGTTTGCAATGACCATGGAGATTTTGGCACAATATCTGAGGAGGTCCCCTAATGTGATGGGTGTAGATGTGGGAGACAGAACCTTTAAACTCAGTCTCTATGCAGATGATATAATGCTCCACGTGAGGTGCCCAGCCCAATCTGTCCCAGCCGCCTTGCGGGTGATAGAGGAGTTCGGGCATTTTTCCGGATTGAAGGTGAATGTGGGCACATTTGGTCCCCACTGGTGAGGGATGCGATCCCTGGCCACAAACATTATCAGTCCTGGTTTGAAGAGGGGATTTGCAGGGTGGGTCAGTTGGTGAAAGAAAATACATTCATAAGCATCCAGGAACTGGAGGAAGCATTGGGCATTGGCAGGCTGTCCCCACTCCTCTATCTAAGATTGAAGGGGGTATTCATGGCAGGGAAATGGAAGCAGCATATACAGAGGCCACTCACCCCAGTAGAGAAGGTTTTGGACACGCATGTAGATATGAAAGGTCTCATCTCCCTCCTGTATACGGCGCTTTTGTCCCGCCGTATTGGAGCAATCAGGGGTCGAAGAACGAGATGGGAGAGGGACTTGGGCTGTGATATTGGGGACGGTTTATGGATGCGACTTTGTAGTAGGGCATTTAAGACCTCAATTTCATGTCAATATAAGATGCACGCCATAAAACTGCTTCACAGGTGGAAATATGACCGGGTAGTACTCTCCAAGATGTTTCCAGCGGTGATTCCCTGTTGCTGGCATGGATGCGGGGAAAAAGCCAATTATTGGCATATGTGGTGGACATGTCACAAAGTGCGCACATATTGGACAGAAGTGTTGAGCTGGAGCAAAGAGGCGGATGGAGGATCCCACCCACTAGACCCAATCTTAGTATTATTTGGACTTGAAAGAAGGGATGAGCAGTTGGACAAGCTTCCACACCTGTCACATTGTTTACTTTTAGCGGCCAGAGCCTGTCGAGCTAGAACTTGGAAAAGGACCTGCCTCCCCATGAAGAAAGAATGGGTGGCAGTGGCCAGGGATATTTATCTTATGGAAAAGATCACAGAAGCTATACAGGGATCCAGCGTTCTGATAGAGACTGAATGGCTCGGGTTCTTTAGTGCTTTTAGTAACATGGAAAGTACTGGTTGAAATTCCCGGAGAACAGTGACTCGGCCCCACCAAATAGTTAACTTGGAAAACATAGACTTTAATTTAGAGGAATCGGCCCATTTCCGACGATCTAGTGCCCGGTCAGGACTGCCGACAACGGATTGAACAGTATAAGTGAAAGCAGCGATCAGAGACTGTGCCTTAATAGGGGGTGGGCGAAGGAGGGAGAGGAGGATGTATATGCCAGGGAATTATCTCATTTTTTTTGTATAAGGTTTATAGGGACACAAGTCCCTTTCATGTTTGCTCCGAATGTTCTCTGTTGTTTCATAAAACCAATAAAAATAAATAAAATAAAAAAACACAATGTCATTCTCCTGCAAGAGACCTGGGCTTTGGAGACCACACTGTTAGATGGCTACACATCGTAGCGGATCTCAGCGAAAAAAATGCTACACTAAGATGTTATGGGGGTCTGGCGATTTTCATTTAAGCCTCCTTAACCTGTAGGTTTAGGGTAGTGGAGACTGACATGGACTACCTACAGGTGCTCTGTATTTTACCCTCTAGGGGGGACCCGTTAATCATTTTGAACCTCTATAACAGCCCCCATAAGGCTGGGGCAGACAGGTTAGCCAAAGTCAAGGCGTTTATTGATGAGTTACTTCTAAACAGGAGGAATCGTAATGAGCAATGCATATGGGGCGGAGATTTTAACCTCAAAATGGGTGTAGGTCTGCCAAAGGATCTGTTAGATCCGCTGGAGGACTGGTCACTGAACATCCCCTTGCCCACAATGAAATATGGACGGGTGTGTGCAAAGGGTCTCCAAATGTGTTTATGGATCATCGAATAGGGGCTGCGCACGGTAAACGGATGCAAAGCACCCGATAAAATGGGTAACCTTACCTTCAATAATCACCAAGTTTGGGGGGGGTGTGGCCAGCAAGCGGGCAATGAGGACGTGATTCCTCACTGCTCCCAGTCCGCCAGCTAGATCCTGCCTTTATCCTGACAATTCATGTTGTTAATCTCATGAAAATAGCTTCCAAAAGCAGCGGAACCCTTCTGCAACGGGTCGCTGCACTATGGACCTGAACCGACTTGTGGTTCCGGGGATAAGCGCTGTGGAATCCAGAAGCGGCTGACTGCGTATGCCAGACAAGATGGCTACTGAGACTGCGAGCTAAGAGGAAGGTGCGCATTACGTTAAAGTCTCCACTGAACCAAGCGCCCCGCAACAGCAACTACCATCACATCGCTGAGGCCGAAATCAGCAAGACTAAACACTGATCCCGACCCCAAACCACACTGCGAGTAGGCGGTCGAGCGCGCCCATGAAAGCAGGCGGGCACTGGCATCCCCTGCTACGATACGAGGTGGAGCAACCCTGCTTGAGAAGGACAGAGAGGACCAGCTGACATTACGATCCTGATCACTGCAGCGACAAGGTGAGCCGCGCTATGGGTCCTCCCCCTGATGGGAACTCCAAGTGCCAGCTCGGCTCCTACCTGCTGCCCCGGCGGTCGGTGGGGCAGTCCCATCCGAGGCTGTGAGAAGCTGCTGTGGGCCACTGGGAACGACGCGACCCGACCCGAGCTAGCAGGCAAGCCGAGGAAGGCTGCCTGAAGGCGCTCTGGTTGCAGGAGAGCCAGGCCGACAGCGAAGCGAGCAGCGCCTGCGACAAGGAGTGAGAGGGGGCAACCAAATCAAACACGTCTCCTACCCAGAGACGGTGCGAAGAAGCTAAACTGCCTACCAACAACGATGCGCAGCAGAATTATCCCTGGACCCCAACCGCTCACAGTGGGACCCTGAAGTGGAACGCGACACGTGGATTGCAACACACGTGCCACAAAGCAACCGAGAATGGAAGGTAAGCTGCCTATGCTGAGGGCATGGCTGTTATAAGGTGAATGAGAACTGCGCACTGAATATACAACGCTCCGAGCTCCCAATAAAGTAGTGATGTGGCTGAGCGCTGAGTGTCCCTGGTGAACACAATAAGACTAATATCCTGTGAATACATCACCTAGCTGCCATAACCTGCAGCAATAAACAAGGTTTACACACTTAAAATCACTTGTTAGCCCAGACCGTTATCAAAAGTGAGCACCTGCTGGGAGGCGAGCTTGTACACAACCGGTGCGCCGACTTGAGTGGCAGCACGCACTTCAGAAGCTGCAAGGATTTGAGAGAGCTAAACAACATTCTGATATCACCGGCCCGATCAAAGACTACTACTGAGGACAACTGAAACGAGCACGTCTCCCACGAAAGGAGGCAACTGGAGCACTGGCCTGCTTGTCCGTGGCGTGAAGCGGCAACACGGCCCCTAATCCTGCACTATACGAGTCTAAGACACACGTTTAAACTGAAACTAATAGAAACGCCTCCTTCCCGAAAGATAGGGTGCCGACCAAGCCAATCCTCAGGCTCACAAAACAAAGGAGGGAGAGGGCATAGGTGATAACGCAGCGGACTCGTGGGAAGAAAACCACAAAGTGGACAGTGCATATAAAACCGTAAGAGAAACCAAAAGGAGGGAAGCGGTGTTAGAGATTACAACGGCACCTCCCTAGCGAGATAGAAGCCAAGGCTTGTGGCTCTGCCATCTTCGGAGTACCGCAGCCGGGTGGTCACGGACAGCACCATTTGTTAATAAACACTGGACAGTGCACGTGTGAAGGCGGAACAAGTGTCTCTAGTGAACCACTTGACCAGTATCCACAAGATCCTGAACCAACAGCAAAAACTGGATGGTGCCTTGCCGAATCGTTGCACCCGAAGCGAGCACCCCACTGACCTAAACAGCTGCACAAACATCGGCTGAGAGGGAAGGGAGCAACTGCAAATCAACACTGGCTTGACCACCATGGGGAAAGACAGGGCAAAGAACGTGACAACGCAGAGCAAAATGGAGCAGTACACAATCACTACCCAAGTTCCCCCGCAGGAGCAGGGCAACTCTGGTGATGCATTGGGACCGAAGGATGACAATATATCCCTTAAAGACATCATGAATGCTATCACCAACTCAAGGACTTCTATGGAAAAAAGATGGATGTACTGAGGTGTCGCTATTGCGCCATGAGCTGCAAAAATTCACGGCTCCTACCAAGGGAAACAGAGGGCCGCATGTCGGACTGTAAATCACCAAATGACCGGAGCGTTGGCACGCCTCGAGGCACTAGAAGAATGAGTGGAAGAGGGTGATGGCAGAGCAAGACGGAACAACATCTGGATCCTTGGATTGCCTGAAAACTCCAAAGGCCCGAGCATGGAGCTATTCCTAGAGCAATGGCTTGTGGATCTATTCGCTCCCAAGACCCTATCAAAATTCTTCTCAGTTGAACGTGCTCACCAACGGGCAGACAAATACCCGGAGCCCCCCCCCCCGCACGGTAATAGCAAATTTCCTGAACTATAGGGATTGGGACGCCATACTGCAGATGGCCAGAACTAAGGGCTCCATAACATTTAATGGCTCCAGAATCGCCTTTTTCCCAGACTTCACCAGGGAGGTTCAGAAAGCGAGGCAGTCCTTCGACCCAATCAAGAAACGCCTTCAAGCTGTTCACATAAAATACGGACTTCTGTTCCCAGCACAGCTGAAAATATACCACAACGGTACGACAGTGCATTTCACGGATCCCAGAGAAGCGTGGAGCTGGGTGGAAAGAAACCTAGAGGGTGACTGGAGGCCAAATCAAAGGCAAGACATCGACAGTAGTCGCCCACGACCGGAGAGAGCACCACCTGAGCTACCACAACAGGAGATGGAAGCACAGCCAAATGAAGGCAATGACTTCTGGAAGCAATCACATCCTTTTTTTTAAGGGGATACCAAATATTACAGCTAATATAGTGTTGTAATATTTGGTATCCCCTTGATTTTGAGGGGTAACATTTAACAACGCACTGCTTGAACTAAACCTTGCATTGGGGAGGGGAGCACATCATAAACCTTCACTGTGACAGCTTCTGGAAGCCAAACCATCTTTTTTTTGAAGGGGATACCAAATATAATTGCTAATATAGGGTTGTAATATTTGGTATCCCCTTGATGTTGAGGGGCAACATTTAACAAAGCAGTGCTTCAACTATCCCTTGCATTGGGGAGGGGAGTACATGACAAGCCTACACTGTGAAAGCTTCTGGAAGCCATCCCATCCTTTTTTTGAAGGGGATACCAAATATAATGGCTAATATAGGGTTGTAGTATTTGGTATCCCCTTGATGTTGAGGGGCAACATTTAACAAAGCACTGCTTGAACTATCCCTTGCATTGGGGAGGGCAGTACATCATAAGCCTACACTGCAACAGCTTCTGGAAGCCATCTCATCCTTTTTTTGAAGGGGATACCAAATATTACAGCTAATATAGTGCTGTAATATTTGGTATCCCCTTGATTTTGAGGGGTAACATTTAACAAAGCACTGCTAGAACTATCCCTTGCATTGGGGAGGCGAGTACATCATAAGCCTACACTGTAACAGCTTCTGGAAGCCATGCCATTCTTTTTTTGAAGGGGATACCAAATATTATGGCTCATATAGGTTTGTAATATTTGGTATCCCCTTGTTTTTGAGGGGTAACATTTAACAACGCTCTGCTTGAGCTATCCCTTGAATTGGGGAGTGGAGTACATCATTTCTGTGCACTGTGACTCTGGGCCAGCCCAACAGGTGCTCGGGGCACCAACACAAAATTAATGTGGCAGGGATCACCCTGATCGTCGTGGTCACACAACAAGACCGCAGCTGCCGTGGGCTCCCGGACGAGCAGCTGCTCTGCAATCACACAGAGGGCCAGTGGCCTGGAGGCACCGCGTTACACATGCTGATCTGGGGCACCCAGACCGCACCCAGACTAGCAGGGCCGCAGGCCTGTGATCACACGGGGTAGGCCTGCAGGCCCTACACAGTGAGACACAGAGACAGAGTGCCATTACATTTAGTCTACCACCGTGGTATTGCACGTGCATGCGGAGGCTCCTTCTTCCAGTCAGGTATGAGGCTGTCATGACACATCCTTAGAGGATGTGAGAAAATGGGGCGAGACCCTCTTTTTTGTGAGGGGGCCTGACTCTAGAGGGTGTAGAGAGGAATGTCAAGAGAGGATTAGAGTCAAAGGCCTAGAACAAGGGTAGGTTTTGACTGTAATCCTCTCTTGAAATCCTTAGTGGGGCAATACATGTTCTTAAAAGAGAAACACCACAAATACTCCCACTATGCTATGAGATGTGTAATATATATATATATATTGTCAGTCTCGTTTATTGTGTGATTTATCTGCGTTTCATGTCAACCCTGTAAAATGAAATATTATTTGTATGTGTTTTACGTGCCTGCCATGAGGACTGCACAGCTACACAACACCCTCTTCAGTGAACCCATCTATCGGTCAATTTCCCTAAGGAGGTGGTATTTCGGAGTATTTTTTCAATTTCCAAGCGTAGTTTGTGTACCCATTTCAATCACTGTTGGCAGCTTGCTACTAATAACCAAATAATCCACCAAGTGTTGGCAGCTGTGATTTTTTTAAGCTACAAATAACCATATAACCAACTAAGTTTCATTTAACTCAATGCAGTTCAGCTGACTGATCAAGTAACAGTGCCATAACGAGCCAGGGGTTGGGGGGGCACGTTGCCACGCCACACGCTCTTTTTAGAGCCTGACCAGGACTTTCATCAGTGGGCTACCCTTCCCGGTCGGCACCTCAATGAGCATAGCTCTCAACCATTTGTCTCGCAAAGGCGGGTGAAATCACCCGATTTTGTTTTTGGCGGGTGAGACGCCCATTGGAATGAATGGGCTTGCAGGAGGATTGGCGGGTGATGAGTCAGCCCTTTGCAAGGCGGGTGACACCCGCCAAATGCGGGTGAGTTGAGAGCTATGCAATGAGGGTGCCCAATGAGAAAGGTGTCCCCCTGGCAGGACAATGTGTGCTCAGTAATTCCTGCTCAGCGCAGTAATTGTCCTGGCAGCAGGACACCTTACCCTTTCCGAAACCTCTGGCAGGACAATGTTCCAAGGAGCTCAAGGCAACAGCAGAGGGGCTCGCAAGTTGCTCTGTGTCAACAGAGCATTTCAATGTGAGCCATTAGGCCCTGATGGGAGGGAGGGGGTACTATTAGCAGGGACTTTTGTCCTTTTAGAAATGTGCATGGCAGGGAGTGATTGGGTGTTAGAAGGTTGCATGATGCTGCAGGCTTTATGAAATAATGACTATGGCTTTACCCAGGGTGGATTTGTTAGGCTCACATTAATCTGCATGATTCTATTGTGACTTTGCATGCAGGGAGGGGAGAATAAAACTAAATCTGTCCTCTTATTGCTCAACATATTTCTATAATGATATATAGTGTAAAGTTAATAATGAAAGGGACGTTTGTTATCTAATGTGGTTTGCTTCTAAGGCATTTATATCAATAAAGTAGTATTTAAGCACATGAAATGCAAAGGGAAACATTAATAAATATCAAAATAAACGAAAACTGTGAAGATGTGCTCAGTTGCTTAAATTGTCTCCATTCCGGTTTCACTATTAACCAAAGTGTGTGATCCTGGGCAGACCATGTAATCAGACTGCGTCTTATCTGCAGCTCTGTAAGTGATTCACTTCAAAGCTTTAATATATCATGCTGTTATTTTTTTTAAAAAGCCTGACTTGCTCCATATATAACAGTGCAATTTAGGTATTTTGCACCACAAAATGATTTGCCACTTGGCTTACTTATGACAACTTATTCTAAAGTCACTTGCATTCTGCCTCCAAGTATCAAAGACTGATGATGCTCCTTTCAATGTGCTTTCTGTGAAGTAATTTCTGTTGGTGCAATCCATATGCAAATTAGTTGATGTGCATGTATTTTGCCCCAGAGCGCCTGGACAGAGCTCTAATAGATGAGTTCCCAGCATTTGTAATGATTCTGCCGTTTTTTTTTTGTTGTGTCAAAATGCGAGATGCCACTAGTAATGTTACTAAAAAAATGATTGGGTCAGGGGTGGGTGGTTTGTGGGCGTGAATGAGACAACCTGGAAATGCGTGCACTGCATTTGAGGGGAAAGTAGCAGGAGTTTCACCGTGGTTGTCCCCCCAGCCTCTCTGGCAATGCTGAATACTCCCCTGACTGGACAATATGGAACTCGGGCGTTATGCCGTGTTGTGCAACATTTGGTACCCCATACCAAGGCTCGGAAATCTACTTTGGTCTGCGATCTACGAAGACAGGGGATACCGGATCGGTATGGGATACCAAATATTACAGAACAGCTACAGAACAGCGGTAACCCCACCCACATCAACACTGTGCTACAGACAACAAACATAACAATAGAAAGGAGACCCAACCCCTTTCCAATAGGATAATACAAATAGGACGTTAATCGAACCACATGCACTTCTGTTGCATGACAAAAACTCTGCTCTTTCATTAGTCCCCTAGATTGATGATGTACTACTGTGACTATCCTTGCGTCAAGATGCCTTCATGTGTTGTACATGCATGTTATACATCTGAGTAACAGAACATAACACTCTTATTTTACTCCCTTACCTCCCTCCTCACTTTGTCTTGTGGCCCCTGAAAACACTATTCGGTTGTATAGGCGCCTAACAAATGCTCAATAAAATACAAAATAAACCGTGCGACAAAATATTTTGTTCCGTTATGATTCGTTATATATAGGTCACAACATAAGAGACCAGGTGATGGGCCACTTCTCTTGCATGTAGAGACTGATGTATTAGTCTGTGATGTTTGTCCAAATACAGTTTTACCCATTGTTGGGGCCAGAACCTTGTAGCTGTCCAGGTTGAGGTGGTAAACTCGCGTCCGTAAACAAACCCTGCCCACTTCCTCAGTAGCGCGCATGCTCTGTAACTGCCTGTTTTACCATGTAATCTCGCGAGAGTCCTGGTGGACCTGCAGAACTTTCCCATCCATTCGGTGCTTGGGCTGACTCTAGTCAGACTCAGAGTAAAGAGGACTAGAAAATGGCGGATCAGGAGGAAAACGATCCGTATACGGCGGCTACAGAAGAGGAGGGTGAGAGCGGGGATGTAATGAGATACGGGAATCGCGGGCACGGTGGTGGGTCTGAAGGAAGTGGAACTGAAAGAGATAAAGAGGGTGGAGGAGGGAAGTGTTTAGATGACTAATGGGCTACGTACAGGAAAGCCGGAGCAGTCCAGCGATGCCGTGAAACGTAATGATAAACAGTGCAACTTGGCGAGCGTTGTTGATCGGTGTTTAGTGGATTTGGATCCGGTTCTTCTGTAATGTTTGTTTAGGAGTGATGAGTAAATATGGACGAGGCAGTTAATAGAGAACAGAGACAGAGCATACCCCTAGGCATATTTTGCACCTTTTTGGGTACTCCAGAAAGGGCAATATGTTGACGCTGTAAGAACTGCATGTGCTTTCTAGCGAGGGTTAATCTAGAAGGAAGAACGCTTATTCAGATTTTTAGTACAAAATCGTATCAATGCTAGATACATTTGGCATCTTAGAGTGGAGCAGGGCAGTAAGTCACGGTGTATGGATGTTGATCTTTGGGATGTGTATCTTATGGAATTGGTTGGATGGAAAACCGTATGGCTGTTAAGAGGACATAATGGACAGTAGCCTTAGGGCATAGATTCATTTAGTAAAGCGGGACCCCAAGGTATTAAAAGGCATCTATTACCCTTATATACATGTTGGGAAGGTTTTTTTTTTTGCAATATATTTTTATTTTATTTTTTAAGGTCAAACAAACACACTACAACTGTTTCAAAACATAGAAAGCATCATATTTCAACACATTTTCAAACTCCCCAACTCCCCCCTCCCCCTTTAAACTAGAGCCGGTTCTCACATCGTTTACGGGAACATCACTGGGTGGCACACTACCTAGACAGCCATCAACCGGGTCCTCTCTTTCGTTGTCACCCTGGTGAGGGTTTGCCAACGAGGCCACCAATTGCCGCCAGGCCAGCAGGGGCCCTACTTCTTCTTCGCCCCCACTGGTGACTACTTCAAACCAGACTACGGATTCAGCTTCCGCCCACCTCAAGAGGTCTGTCCACCATAACTCCACCCTAGGTCTGTGGGCCGCCTTCCAGCCCATGGCGATCCTACGTTTGGCCAAGACATAGGCCAGGTCCTTCATCTTGCTTATGTGTTTCAAATGCCGGGGTCTAGGGAATAGTCCAAGCAAGCATGACCAGGCCGATTCCACATCCAGCACCACCCCCCCGCCAGCCAGTTTCGTCTTGACCTTGTTCCAAAATCTATGCACCTCCGGGCAAGCCCAAAACATGTGTAGCAGTCCCACGTTCACCTCCCCACACCTGGGGCATTGCTGTATAGCTGATCCCCCAAACTTTGCAATCTTCCCGGGGGTTAAATAAGCCCTGTGGGTAACATACAATTGAAGCTGTTGGAATCTCGCGTTCGGGACACCTTTTTATGGTGCCTCTGGGCCCGTTCCCACTGCCCATCTGTCATGGGTCCTCCCACTTCCTCCTCCCCATCTTGTCTCAATTGGAGCAACTCCTTCCCTGCCCTTGCTCGCAGGAGCTCATATATCCTCGATATTTCGTGCCCGCCCTCCGATATATCATACATGTTTTCCAGGGAGGCATCTGGATCCTCCGCGAGCACTGTCTCCGGCCATCTTTCTCTAGTCTTTTCACCAGCCTAGTGTAGGTTATATATTGGCCACCATGTACTCCCGTCTCTTCCTGCAGCCGCTGAAAGTCCACCGCCTCACCTTCCTGCCATATGTCCCCGAGGGTGGCTAGGTCTACCTGTTCCCAGTATCTGCGGACCGATTCAAGTAGTTGAGAGTCGCTCCCACACAGAGCTGCCAAAGGGGCCTGCTGGGAGTATGGTTCCGAGTCCCCCCCAGTCTTCCATGTCCTGTGCCAGATCTCCCAGCCCAACCTCAGTAACCGCCCCTTGCCCACCAGTTTATCTCTGCCCAACCACACCACTTCCATCAGAACGTATGGGGCTGTATCTTCGCACAGGAGCCTGGCTTCCGCTGAATCTTCAGTCGAGAGCCACCTGGCCACGTACTGCAGCTGCCCCGCCAGGTAATAGAGTTCGAAGTTAGGCAGGCCTATCCCCCCCCCCCCCCCCTGTCTCACGGGTTCTGGAGCTTCCACAGAGCCACCCTATTCCTAGAGCTGCCCCACACAAAACCCCAACACACGCTGTGAAGTTTCGCGAATAGGATCCTGGGTATCAGAAACGGGACGTTTATAAAAAAAAAAGTGCAAGAGTCTAGGTAGGACCACCATCTTGAGCAAGGCCGCCCTCCCCATCATGGTCAGGGGCAGTCTGGACCAAAATACCATACTGTTCTTAATCCCCTCTATCGCCTTTTCCGTTTTGTGCTTGTGTTCTGTCTCGATCTTGTGGTAAATGTTTATTCCCAAATACCTAAATGTTACGGGCTGCCATGGTATTGGCAAAACAGGCAGCCTCTGCACCGGGGCATTCCTATATCTACCCAAAGGGAACAGGCTGGACTTTCCAGGGTTCACCGATATACCGGAGAGGATGGGGTACCGTTCTATCACCTCTAGGACATACTGTAGGTTTTCTTCTGGGTAGCGTAAATAAAGGAGCATATCATCGGCATATAATGATATCAGATGCTCTCCACTGGCCGTGTTTATGCCCACCTCCCCATATTGTTGACACAGGCATATTGTCAGCGGCTCCAATGCCAGTATATATAGCATAGGTGACCAGGGACATCCCTGTCTGGTCCCTCTGCCCAGTTGCCAAGAATCTGAGACCGTGGACCCTGTCTTGACCCTCGCCATCGGGGTGCTGTAAAATAACTGTACCCATCTGAGGTATCCGGGTCCCACTCCATACCCCTTCAGGACCGCTTTCAGCCAGGGCCATCGTACCGAGTCGAAGGCTTTGACCGCGTCTAACGACACTATAGCCATCTCGCCCGTGTCCTCCTCAGTTTGGTCTATGACATGGTGTAGCCTCCGGTGGTTATCGGTTATGTTCCTGCCCGGAACATATCCCGTCTGATCTGGGTGAATCAGTTTCTTAATCACCCTCTTCAGTCTATTAGCCAGCACCGCCGTGAGTATTTTGCTGTCCTGGTTGAGCATGGGCAACGGTCTGTAAGACCCGCGCTCCACGGCAGGCTTGCCTGGTTTCAGGAGTGGGATGATTACAGCCTCACGGAGGGACAACTGGAGTTCTCCCTTCTCATAGGCTTCGTTGAAAGTGGCAAGCAGTGGCTGGAGCAACTCTTGCTGGTATGTTTTGTAGAACTCGCTGGGCAGCCCATCCGAACCCGGCGCCTTGCAAGTGGGCAAGTTCCCAATCACTACCTCCAGCTCATCCGAGGTGACGGGTGCGTCCAACTCAGAACGTTCTAGATCATCTAAGGTGGGCAACTCAATGTCCCCCAATGTGTCTAATATGTCTTGGCCCATATCCTCCCCCGAGTCCTCATACAAGTGTCTGTAAAACTTAAGGAATTCCTCATTTACCTCTTTCTGGGTGTTGCATGTGCTACCTCCTTCGCCCTGAATCTCACTAATCACCGAGCGGGGGGTCTCACTCTTATACAGCCAGGCCAGCAGTCTGCCTGGCTTGTCGCCCCCTGCGTGTATCCTCTCCGTATATTTCCTATAGCTGAGTCTGCACAGTCTATCCCAGAGTGCACTGCAGGACAACTGTAGCTCCTCTACTTTGGTTCTGTTATCATGAGCGGTGCTCACGCAACGCGTGAGCTCCTCTAGCTCCCTTTCCGCCTCCCGGAGCTCCCTTTCGACCCCCCCCTGTAGCCCCTTAACTTGGGAAATAGCTACCCCACGCACCACCACCTTAAACGCTTCCCACAGTGTGCCCACAGAGCTTACGCTTCCCGTGTTTGTATCAAAATATTCTGCAATGGCGTTCCCTCAGGCCCTCCCGAAACCCCTCATCCTGCAGAGCCTCGGTCCTAAGTCTCCATGTAGGGATCTGCGGGCGGGGGGCTGGTGTCTCCAGTCTACCACCAAGGGCGAGTGGTCCAACAGCACTCGGGCTTTGTATTCTGCTCCTTCTATTTCTCTCACTATCCCGGCTGTTACAAACATGTAGTCTAACCTTGTGTACAAATCATGTGGCGCTGTGTAGTGTGAGTACTGTCTATCCGTGGGATGCAGCCTTCTCAACGCATCCTCTAGGCCTTTCAGTAGGGTACTCAGCACTTTAGCCGCCGGTGCCGTTTTTCCTGCCCTGTCCTTGGACCTATCCATACTGGGGTCTACGGTACAGTTAAAGTCCCCCCCCACACTACCGTACCCCCCGCCAGGGGGCCAAGTTTACCGTAGAGGGTCCTAAAGTAAGCCGCTGTATCGTTATTGGGGGCGTACAAATTTATGATGTGTATTTCTCTGTTTTCCAAGAGACCCGTTACCACCACCATTCTACACTCCGGGTCCACCGTAGATCAAGCACTCGAAACGGCACGTGGGGCGCCACCCAAGTGACAACCCCTCTGGCATACGCTGAGTACGCCGCCCCCACAACGGTGCCCTTCCATTTCCTCCCGACCACCTCCAGCATTTCCCTAGTGAGGTGGGTCTCTTGCAGCAGGGCTATGTCTACGCGCATCCTCTTTAAATACATCATCACTTTGTTGCGTTTAAGGTAGCTGTTGAGGCCCCGTACATTCCAGGTCACAATTCTGAGATTACCCGATGCCATCTAGTCGGTCTATCTCCGTCCCATCCCTCCCCATAATGTTCCCCATGTAGGGTCGTTTCCTGGCTCCTTCCCTTCTGTTAACGAACCGTGCCCCCCTCCCCCCTTCCCCAACCTCACACAACTCCCCCTCCCCACCAACCCCCAACAATAGCCCAGCTCCATCCCTGGATCTCAGGCCTACCCACGTCTGGACCCGTCTCGTGACCAAGAACAAGGACCCCGCGGGGCAAGGACCCTGCGGGGTGTCACCAATCTAACAGTGACCTAAAGTGTACTACTGTCGGGTGCAGAGGTTGCTCCTCAGGAGCTCCCAGTCATCTATTTAGGAGAAGTGAATTCAACGGGACCCGCCGGCAGATGGCGTGACTTCCCCCACACAAGCACAATATCAGACTATATTCTAGTCCCAATCTCATAGCTATGGCCTCACGGGTGCCTCTGCAGCGTGCTACTTATCTCCATCCGCTTTTGTCTGGGCATCCGATTCCTGTGGTCGACCTTGCATATCCAGCCATTCCATCGCGTCGCTCGGCGTCTCAAAGAAGAGGGATCTGTTCTTATGAATCACCTTTAACCTAGCGGGGTAAAGCAACATTTAGCGGTGGCCTGCCTCTGAGCCTCCTCTTCACTGTTCCAAAGTTCATTCGACTCTGTTGTACAAGCAGCGTGTAATCCGGATACGCTGTTATATTCGCTGACCCCCTTTCTATCGTGCCCCCTTTCCGGAAAAATTCGAGAATCTTCTCGCGGTCACGATAGTTCAAGATCTTTGCAATCAACGGCCGCGGGGGGGGGGCTCCTGGGACTGGTCTCCTGGTCAGGGCCCTGTGCGCCCTTTCGACCGCGAATCCCTGGGTCGGCTCTCCGCCTGTAATCTCCTGCAAAAGCATGGTTTCAATGAAATCCGTGGGGTTCGATCCTTCCATTCCCTCCAGTACCCCCACTATGCGAATGTTATTGCGCCTGGCGCGCCCCTCCGCCTGCTCTGTCCTCCAAATCGCCCACTCGCTGCACGAGGGCATGAAGTTCCTTGGCGTGTGTATTGCATGCCTCCACGGTCGGGGCCAACTCCTTCTCCAGTTCCCCAGTGCGTTCCGCGATCGTTCGCACATCCTGGCGCAACAGGTTCACTTCTTCTCGGACCGCTCCTATCTTGAGGTTTAGGCCCTCTTGCAACTCTTTCATGGCCAGGCCCAGCTTCGTCTCCCAGGCCACCTTCAGGTCAGCAATTGCTGCTAGCACCTCCTGGATGGTACCCGGTGGGTCCGTCGCCGCCGCAGGGGTTTCTCTGCTCTTGCCCCTTCCTCGCCCGTGGGCGACCTAGCATAGGTCTCCATCGTAGGCTGCTTGATCCGGGGTCGCACCACCTTGGAAGACATCCTGTTGCGTCGATTGGGCCCACGCGCCCAGCTGTATCCTCTGCAGTGGGGGCTCGCCCTTATGTTCTTGCTTCCAGCCCGAGGCGCATGCGACCCGTCTATATGGTTGGGCTCGCCCACGTTCCGGCCAACCTTGTCTTCCTCAGCTCGTCGGACCTTTTATGGCCCTTTGTCCACAGGCGGCCATCTTGGGTGCTCCCCTTCCTTCGTGCGACCGCCACCTTCTTCGGGGGTCTAGTTCCGTGAATATGCAGCCTCGCCGTTGGGGAGGGCACGCACCGTATGCCCCCCCCCACTTTCATACGCCTTTAGATGCACCGTGGGCTCGAAAGTCCGCCAAAATCCATCACTTTTTTTCCCAGGATCGGATCATCGGGAGCTCCTCCAAGGAACGTCCTCTCACGTAGCCATCAAGCCACGCCCCCCCATGTTTGGAAGGTTATTGTGAGGGGAGAAAAAGGTCATGCGGTAGCCTGTCGATGGATCATGTTTTGCTATTTGTGCTCCAGTGTCCCTTTTGATATTTTGCCCTAATTAAAGAAAATAACCCTCTTGAATCCCACAAGGAACCACATCCTAATATCCCAGCTTAGATCTTACGTTCAAGGCTTAAGCTTGCATAGAACATTGTCTTCATGAGGCTGCAGAACATAATCACAGAAATTAGTGCATTTTCTTTTCATATCTTAGTTCCTTTTATCTGAACCAAAAGTTTACGTGGATCATGACACTTGGCACTTTGCTTATGGTAACAAATGGACTCTCAAACCCATTGGTGGTGGCGAATTAATTGGATGGAGCGTAAATGTTTTCCACGAATATGCAGGAGCGGGTGATGGAGGCCAACCCAATAAAGGTAGTACCATCTCCCTCCCTGATAAACATTTTGAAATAATGGTTTAACATGCGTTTTCGGCACATTTCCGTTAAACATTGGGTAAAAGCTAAACTTTGCAGTAGGTTTTGTAGAGTAACACCTGGGGGAAAAAAAATCCAATAGAGGAAAAGTCGCCAGTGGTGCAACTCCTTTTCATGATGCCTTTGCCCACAATAAATGGCAGTATGGAACTGTGCCCAAACATGTGCACGGATGCTCCACCAATATTTGCCAGTATTACCATGTAAGAATATATGTAGGCACGTCTAGCCAGGTAATAACACTGTTTGGTTTACCCTTGTTGTTTAGTAATGAATGCCATGCCACCGTCAAAAAATGTACTGTTGCAAAAATGCAGGTCAGGCTAGCCTCGTAATAATACCCGTCATGCTGCTTTCAACCTTGATGCCCTGTTAAAAAACATGTTCTCTTGGCTGTTGAACCACCCCCCAGCTCCCAATGAAAAGCATGCCGCCCCGCACACATGCTTCAGCATTCATGCGGCATAATTCATTCCCACATTTGCCCATGAACTCTTCATAAACACGCACCAACAATGAAAACATCTCTGGCTCCCGTGCAGCATACACCAGGAAGCAGAGTGCATCCTGGTTTCTGCATATGCGCGGTGAAGCCGGAGCGGAAGCAAGCGCACTATCTGGGTCTAGTCACCATGAATAGGTGACTTAAAATATCCGCTTAGCGCGTAACAAAGATGGAAAGCAATCTCAATAAATGAAAAACAAATGATAAAGAAAATATATTAAGAACAATTGAAATTATACGCTAAACAAAGGCATTGCAACCCAGACATACTACTATATTAAGGGCGAAATTGAATAGTTGTCACTGAAACCACTTTACCCTAAGAGGGGATATCGATATATGTTGAGTTGAGGGTCTTTTTTTTTTTTATTTTTTTATTTTTTATTTTTAATAACTGGTAAGCATCTTTTCCCCACAAGGTACAGAGTTGTTGAGTAATAAAGTCTGTACTCTGCCCCCACTGGTTTTTTTTAATTTAAAACATTTTTTTCTTCCCCAAAACAGTTTGGCAAACCACAGTGCTCCCTCACGAACACCAGATTCCCTGTCTCTCTCTCTGGTCTATGAACTTTCTATTCCTAGTCCGTATGAGTACGTAGCGACTTTAAGCGTATGTTTTAGCTGACGAGTGAAATAGTTGGATTAGTCTTTCTACTATCGCTTTCCTAGATGAACACAGTTCATTAGGGTAATGCATCACACTTGGGGACAGTTAATTTTTCGGTGGGAGATAAAGCTATTGTTAGTCTATTTTTTTCTTTTCTTTCGGAGATGGTATCTTTCTTTTATTTAAAAAAAAAACTTTATTTGGTGCAGTGACATATAGATCTTCAGAACACATGTGTGTACAAGTATGTTACCATCAAATTTGAGCACAGTGATATACAAGCATGCAGTGTAAAGCTAACATGAAGTACTGTAAGCATCGGCTCATGACACATCTACAGGGTTGACCTCAAACTTCCGTAGGTATTCCGGGAATGGCTCCCATATGTCCTTGGGCCTGCAACTGGGTGCCACCAGGGAAACGTATCCCTCCTCCTTCTAGTTTGCACAAGTCAATTCTTTAAGCCATCTGTTAATGTCCAGGGCAACTTTCGATTTCCAATGGTAGAATATACATTTTTTGGCCATCAGACATCCCAAGTTAAAGAGGCAACGTGTCTTGACGGATACTTTACCTATGTCTCCAAACAAGTATTTGGGGAGCGAAAGCGCGGGGGGAATGACTTTGATCTCATGTAGCCTATTAGCGACTGAGCGCCAGAACTGAGCAATCCATGAGCATCTCAAGTACATGTGCATAGAGTCAGCCGCACCACTTAGCATTTCTTGTGAGACGTCTGCAGTGGCTCATAAAACTATTGATCTGACTGAGACTCCGTGACCTTAACTGGAAACGATCTGATAGCGCCTGATATGATTTTATCAGATATCGGGGCCCAAATTGACAGATCAATTGATGGTGGCTCGGATGTAGTAAATACCCATAATGAAACGTATCCATCTACCGTAGATTGTAATTCCAATACTCGAGCATCGTTAAAAAAAAAAAAGCTAGTCAAGATGACGTACTTCCAAGAGCCCTACCAAGGCCAACTGATGGGAGTGGGAACAATTTCATACAACTCAAAGAGCAAATGTCTTACAATAACGAAGTGGGGAATATTAAAGCAGAATTTTGTAATTTTGTTTGAAACCATTCCATTATGACTCCCTCTACCCCAGATCACCTTAATGTTGCTCAACCACCTGTAGCACCATTTAACAGTGATAAAATGGTCGACAAGACCAATAATGTATACTTACCAACGACTTTCTGAGCGTAAGCACTCGCAGTTGGAATTCGTTGTCCACAGACATCACACACAAACCATATGATGAATGATAGGGTGACAGTCGACCTTCAGGGACAAATTGCTAAAGCCGTAGAGGATTACATTAATGCAAATCAGCCGAACATTAGAGGCTGTGACCCAATGCTACAAACCCACATGAAGCATGTACATTTCGACTTGACACCTCAATGTTAAAAAAATCCTGGGAATCATTCTGTGAATGCTAAAATAATTGAGAATACACGGGTAATTAATATTCTATCGCTGCATCCTCCTAAGCAAATGGACAAATGGAATAAATACTATAGTCATATCTTAGTGTCGCCCTGCATCTTTTACTGCATTTGACTAAATAGAACGAGTGTTCTAGCTATATTTGAAGAAATTGGAAGTCTGCAAGAGGTTAGTTCCACCGACATCGAACCAGTAGAATTACTCAATGCGGTCAACTTGTCGATAGTCCGATTGTGGCTGGTGTCAAATGTACTGAGAAATGTACTATGGCAAGCACGAATGGATTTATTTGCATTGGGTTTCGTGTTGCTCAAGATCCTACAGTCATGAATACGGGAAATGAACAGAAATTTGTAAAGCATACCAAGCCCTCTTTATTTAACAAATTGCGAAGTATTCAAGACAATGGGGTCATTCTGACCCTGGCGGTAGGGGGTTAACGGCACCGGTAAGGATGCCGGTGCCGTTAACCCCCTACCGGCACCGGTAAGGATGCCGGTGCCGTTAACCCCCTACCGCTCTATTACGAGGTCTCTTAGCGGGACCTGTTAAGGGACCATGGAGCTAATAACGAGCCCGCAATTTGCGGGCCCGTTATTAGAGCCTTCCCCATTCCCATTGAGCCCTATGGGGGCTCGAATGGGAATGGGGAATGGTTTTCAGAATGGGGACCTACCGGGTCCTCCAAGGTTGGAATGACCCGCGAAGCCCCCCTTCTGAGAACCCAGACACGGGTTTGGAGGCAGCCATGGTGCTAATGGCACCATGGCTACCTCCAAACTCGTAATGACCCCCAATGTATGTCCAAGCCGATTGAATCAAGCCAGAAATTGAGTCTCAGAGAATGGCACAAAATTATCAATCCTATCCATCCATGACATCTCAACCGCATGGTCTAGCCTTGGTAAGCTGGAGCACGTGCGTTTCTTTTTTTTTTTTTCCGCATTTGTTGGGTACACACGCTGAATTTCTCACTGCATTTGATATTGTAGCAATGCAAGAGACCTGGTTAACCGAACCTACATGGGATGGTCATACTATCATCTTAAATCCAGCTAAGACCGCTACTAGAGGTAGGCCTTCTTCAGGGCTATTGGTTGCCATAAAAAATAACAAGGATTTGCAAATCTTACCTTGGGAGACATCTAATCTATAGCTGCAAATGGTTAAGGTCACATATCCTGGGGGAGTGATTACAATAATCGACATATATCGCAATCCTGCGGGTACTACAGACAAACTCTTCACTGACCTAGAACATTTATTGGACAGCTCATTACAAGCCCCTGAAATCTCAAATATTCTACTGGTAAGAGATATGGAGTTGTTAACACCCCAAAGTCACAGCAAAAACCTGTCCTGTATGAAATGGCAGACATTGATGAATGAAAGGAACTTTGTCATGTGTAATGGATCCTTGGTGGGAGATTACCCCCCAAAAAAACATCACTTGGCAGAGAGCACTGCGTTCATCGATCATTAACTATGTATATGTTGATACAAATACATTTAACAGAGCACTGAATTTAAGGTGATACTACTGCACAGCGATAACAAAGTATTTCCAGTGGTTGCGTGAATGTCTACCTGTAAACCAGATCAAGAAGTTTTCGTCCCTGTATGATTGTGAACAATGCCAGGACGAGATTTCACTGGAATGAGCATGCATTGACATCACTAAATGAGAATCTTGAGTGAAACGAGATTGGTGTAGTGTGGAAGAGAGAACCGCACACGGCTTTTCTACATTTATATCAAATGCACTCAAGCACATCAACTCGTACCTATTTTAAGCCAAAGCACGAATATGATGCAGAAGTGCAAAAGAGAAAAGCTCTTGCATAAGGATAAAAGAGATAATACCATTCTTGATTGACAAAAAGAAGTTGATCTGTGCCTTAAATTGTTAATACAGAAATTGGTTAAGATCTCACCAAATCAATTGCATCAATCTGATGGTGAAGCAATGCTTAAATCCATCTCCACTAAAAACACTGCACAAATTTGTTCATTAATCTATATAGCTAATCAATGCCAGTCCAGATAAACGGAGTGAATGAGAATGAATGGGTCGCCCACTACACTAGGTTGTATGTTCTTCCTAATTCTAAGGAAAAAAAATCATATTCGGGAACAATCTAATTATGAGGGGCTTCACATTTTGGAAGAGGATGTTTTACGCTACATCGGCAGATTGAGTAGTTCTAGTGCCCCCAGGCCCTTATGGCCTAAACAACCATATGTTCAAACAACATCCAAACTTATGGGCTAAGATTCTTCATAACCTCTTTAAACAAATTATAAAGTTCAATGCTATACCGGATTCTTGGCGTTGTTCGATCATTGTTCCTATTTTCAAGAGGGGAGATCAGTCTTGTGCTAACAACTACAGACCGATAACACTCTTGGACGCCCCGGAAAAATCTTTTCACTATTTATATTGAGAGATTTTAATAACTGGACGTCTGAATATTTCCAACGTGATCCTTTCCATACAGGATTTATCCCGGGCATAGGAACATCCACCAACCTACTGACAATAACATCCGTTATATTGCATCATGTAACCCTAAAACAGCGGTTCTATTTGGTATTTGTTGATCTGAGAGCGACTTTAGATTCTCCATTGAGAAACTGGCTCGACAAGGGGGCCCGCCATACCTAGTCTCACTAATTAGAGATTTGCATACTAACAATACCATACAAGTAAGGCTGTCGCTGGATGGCAAAATCACCAATTGACACGCATAGAGGGCTGAGGCAGGGGTTGTACCCTTGCCTCCTCCCTCATCTGTATTATCTCTGATATTGGAGAAGCATTTCAAAATATCGTCGCTGACTCACCAAAGTTAGCAAACAAGACCGTAACATCTTTGCTTTTGCGGATTATCTAGTTCTAATTTCAAAAACACTGCAAAGCCTCCAAAGATTATTAGATGCACTGGCTGTTTATGTCCAAGATAATTGTTTATCTATAAACTTGGACAAAACTAAAGTAATGAAGTGTAACATCAGTAGAAAACAAATGAACAAAAACAAATGTGTCCTCTTGAAGACATAAAACTCGAATGTGTCCACTGCTATACACATTTAGGAATTGTCATTGCCGACTGTGGAGACGCGGCTGTGTATAAGGAAACCTTAATGAGCAAACTTACTACTGCAATCTCACAAGCTACGGTTATCCAAGCTAAATATGGCAAATTTACAACTGCACCAGCCATAACATACTACTTGCAAAAAGTGCTGTTGGAAAGCAAGTATTGGCGGCGCCTGTTGCACTTGCCGAATTGTATACCTATAGCTTGGATAAGACATAAGCTTGGCCTGATCACTTTATATACGCTGTATTTATGGCAGATAATAGCCCTTTTTTATGAACTATGATAATAGGAGTTCTGGGTAAGTATCTATTTTCTACTAGGGAGGAGTGCATTTCTAAATGGTGACAAATGGTCACGCATACCTTAGCAGAAGATGATCTCACTTAGCTCTTGTGGGATTTTGTATTAAATCCAGCAAACACTAAAATCTTTCAGTGGGACTGGATAAAAACTATTGCTAAATGTAAGACCTATCGTGACTATAATGAAAATCCATTCCAAGACAAGATGAAGTATACCCGAGTTATATATATTGAAATAACCTTCGATCGATTATACACAGAGTGGATTTCATGCGGTTATAATTTAATGTATGGCCTGCTAAAGATGTTCTGACAAAACGTAAAATAATTTCTCAGAATATTTGTCGATTTTGCAGGATGCCATTACAGAGAGAAACATTACGACTTATTGGTTGAGTGTGCTGCCTTGACTGTTTTGAGACTGATGCATCTGAAGCTCATAAGTATAACGAGAGGTGTCGCCTGAATTTTTATGGAAAATGATTCATTGTGGTTTTCTTACGCAAATGAGAATCGGAGCCATAGGCTTTCTGCAAGCATTGAAGCTAAAATAGATCTAAACCTATATCCGTAAGCTATTTGAATTGAATGAAGTCTGTTTTGAATTGTATGCATAGCATACATAGAATATGCTATGCTTCTATACTGTATGAATTTGATTTTACCATAGGTTTATTTTTAATATCCAATTGTATTTGTAATATTTTGTATGTCAAGTTTTACTTTTAGTTTGTTTAATTATTGTGTAATATAAGTATGTCAGCTAAATCAATAAAAAAAAAGACCAGCAGTCTCCCTGCATATCTATGGCGAACTATACAATCGCGAACTTATAACTGATCAAGGCTGAAGACCATGCTGATTCGCATATGAAATGGCATGTGCATACGAATCTACATAGAAGTTGCAAGAGGAAAAACAATTCTAGTTGCAGTCTGCTAGCCAGCCATAAAATCACTCTCCTCCTCAGCTCCCCATAACACAGAGCACACAGGGCCTTGTTCTGCTGCGATTCATAATTCTGCAACAGAAGCACCCAAGAGGTGCCAATGTGTTAACAAAACACAAAAAGAATTTCACTGGCTCCTATTTGGTTATCCAGCACAAGTCTGAAAAGAAAACGTGAAATGGTTGCCTTCTTTCTGAAACTAAACACTGCAAATCGACACCAAGGCGAATTGCTTCCAATCTGCTAAAGGATTATAACGAGTTTAAAAATATTTTTTTTTCTTTCAGTTTTGGTTATGTTTTTGCATTTTTTGGTGTAGTTTAATTTTCCTTTAAACTAGTTATGTGAAGGAGACGTAAACTCGGATTGGAAAAGAATGTTACAGTACATCTGTGCATTTTTATTTACGTTTGAAGGGTAGATTAAACTTCATATAGTAACGTATTTGAATACCGTTTTGTTACTTTAATGATGGTGATAAAAAGCAGCATTGAAATGATGCGCATTAACCTTATTGGACTACATAGCGTTCAGACGGCAAGTTTCTTTTCAGTCCTAGTAGCAATTCACCCTGGCCGAGAGCTTGGTTTTCGGCACCAAAACAAGTGGAATGTTTAGCGCCCCATGGATTGATTGGATATACTGCATCATCTGTTACACAATTTGTTTAAAAAAATCCATATTAAGTTTTCCAATAATGAACCAGGGGTCAGAATTGGAATTCTTGGAGCAAGAGCTGAAAGTAGCTCCTGTGTCTGGATTTTCCTCTTGAGTACATCATGACCAAGGAGCCATTAGTGCTTGATATATGATGGAACTTGCTTTTTTTCCACTGTGGCATGCACCAAGAAAGGCTTGTCTCGACAGCCTTTTTCCATTGCTGTGTTTTCCTGTCTTGTATCCTGTTGCTCAGTGTTTGTTGTACCCACTGGCTCTAGCCATGTTGCTTTACATGTCTTAACTTTTGTCATTCTCTTGAAATTGCTTCTTTTGTTTCTTTTACATTTATTCTTTGTCAGTATGTCAATCTTGCTGCTACCTCTCATTTTGCTTTACTTATCTTTGCTGTTGCATCATAACTCTGCCACTACATTGGTTACTCCATTATCTGTTACTGTCTCCTTCGTGCTACATTTGTGTCTGCTGCCACCTCTTTTTCTGTGATGTGAATTTCACCCAAATATGTAGCATGCCACAAATCTTAACTTCAAAATGAGAAGCAACTGGAACTGTGTCCAGTACATCGGAGCGTTCATTCCTCCTTCACATGTCTTCTAGATATTTACTAATGTGTACCTATTTATGCAAATTCAGACGGTTCATGCTAGAGCCAACAGTGGCTCTTGGAAGCTGTTGGGTGTCAAGCTAACCAGGCTCTTCTAAGCCCTATCCAGCAGCTAAACTGCTCCGTGCAGTTTTGAACCCTGATGAGCGAAGTGTAAGCAGTTTTATGGGTTTCCATACACAATCGTCTTCATTATCATCCCTCTCGAAGATCTTCCCAAACAATAGATGAGGCATATTTGAGCTCTTATGTACAGGGAAATAATGGCTCATTTATTAGTTCCTTTTGGCAAGGGGCGTATTGGTGCTCGTGAGCCATTTGGCAATATTGAAGGTTGCTGAGGAAATCCACAATTATTAGTAACTTATTATTATAATATTTTTTTACAACCTTTTTTTATTTTTCATTTTCAGGCACCAACACAGTATACATGACAATGGTATATTGGTTTCCTTATACAACTCATTCAACACTCTGCTTAATCACACTATCCACGGTCCATCATTAAGTCAGTGGTAATGCCGTTATATAATCCAATCCAACTTTCAATTGTAACCTTTCAAACCATTTATTTACCACCCTAGCCCCAACCGGTATGGTTTCACTTTCTTGTGCTGTTTAGTGAGCTCGGTGTATCCGTTGTGCACAGGTTTATGTCACCAATTGCTGGTTCCTAGTTTTGTATTGCTCTCATTAATGTTGGTCTGTAGTATCGACCTTTCCTTTCCTTCACAAATTCTAGGAATGGGTCCCAAACTGACAGGAAATTTTGATGTTTGCCCTCTCTCAAGACTCCCACTTTTTCCATAGCCATCGCGTTCCAGATTTGGACCCACCAGTATGCTATTATGGGCCCCTCTGCATTTTTCCATCCCTGGGCCAGGGTCATCCTGACCGCCATTAGTAGGTGGGTAATGAGTTTAGCCGTGGCTGCGTCTTCCACTTCTATTCCCAATAATACTACCTTTTGGTATGAACAGGAGTTGTCTCCCTTTGATATCTTTTGTGCCCTAGGACCTCCTTCCAATAAATCGTAGCTTTAGGACATGACCGCCACATATGGTATAGGTCACCTTTACTACCGCACTGCCTCCAGCAGGTGGGTGGGTAACTAGGGTTCATTTTATGGAACCTGAGTGGGGTCAAATGCCACCTGTAGCATATTTTGTATGCTGTTTCTTTAATAGCAGTGCATTTGGATGACTTTTGAGCCTCCCTCCAGATTTGCCGCATTCATTCGCCATGAGAAAATCCACATTTTTAAAGGGCTTGTTTGACGGGCATGTCATCGAGAGAGACAGACTCAAAGATGTATGTTTTACACCTTTATTTACTAAAGTTCCTGAGATGGTGTAATGCCTAACTGGCCCTAATACTGAAGGGATGGTTCCCTTAACTGATGTTTCTAAGGGCCGTTGAAGTCCAAATCTGTCTAAACCTATGCTTGCCCTCACTCTTTGACAAAATGTGTTGGGGAAGTCTTTTAAAAGGAAAATATATTGGTTCAACAGAAAATGGAACACCTCAGGTGGTCTTCTCACCAGGTGTAGTTTGGCCAATGCCACAAAAATGAGTTCAATCAAAAGGGGCTGTTCGTAAAACCGTCTCCACAGAGCCCGTGCAGTATTCTCAAATACCTTCAGTGTCTCTTGATTTCTTGGGGTTCACTTTACCAAGCTTCAATCAAAACAGGTTGGGCCTCTACGTGTTCGCTTTCAAGTTCTAAAAGTTCAAAATAAGCACCACAAAGGAAATATAACAGTTTTGTAAAACTTCTCAGGGTTCCCTTTCCCGAGCTTTAATCATTTTATCGCTACAGAACAATAAATACCCAAGGTTCCCTTCCACAAGCTTAGGACCATTTTCGGTTTCAAAATCAACTTGTCAGGATATACCTTTCCTTTTTAAACAGTTCTTTCTCACACACTTTACTTGTGGGACATTTCGAAAAACCGCCTAGGCGTGACCACTTGGATCTGTAACCCCACTCTATTCCTTGCTCTTCCTTCTTAAGCCTTCCACCTTCAGGTGCTTCCTGCACCCCTTGCTCTCCTTTTGTGTCTTTTGAATTTCTTGTGCACACTTGCACCTTCCTTACCTTCTTGTACACCCTTTTACCCTTCTTGCTTTCTCAGACACACTTGCACTGCCTCTTGCTTGCTTTCACCTTTTCTGTGCCCCTGGCACTTCTTTTCCTTCCTGTGCCTCTTGCACACTTCTCTTGTCCTTTCGGTGCTCAACCCTCCTTTTGTTGCGGGTTACTTGCTCCCCTTTTTCCTCAACTTTCTGTCCTCACTGTGCTCATTTGCACCTTTAATTTTCTTTTGGTTCTCTCAGCGCTTCTTCATACACTTTCTGCTTTTCACTTGTGTGTCTTTCGCCCTCTTTCCCAATCACTTTGTTTCAAAGCCTTTTTACCTTCTGTCGCTGTTCGCTCCATGCTGCTTTACATTCTGTGCCTGTCTCCCGCTCCGGTCACACGCATGCTCTGGTTTCTTTCTCATTGCTTTCACAAAACTCACCAGGCAGCGTTGCGTTGACCGGCGGTACATTCAAGATACACAGGGTTGATATCGGGGTCTCACCACCTGCCCCTCAGACACACTTGCGGCCGGCAGAGGTCCCAATCGAAGTAGCACTTTCCTGGATGCTGCCAGCAGAATGCAGGCATTCTCACGCCGGCTCCTTGGAGACATGGCCCCCTCGCCACGCTGCAGCCCCTCAGCATTCTCCTCCCGCCCTTGGCTCCTGTCGGTTTCTGCTCCTTGGCTTCTCTGGTCCGGACTGCCTCCCCAGCTCGCTCACCCTCTTTAAAAAGACCACACGTTTTATAGTTGTGAAAACAGTCAACTGGAGTTGATTGTGAGTGATAATTAGTAAATGCCTGGCTCTATCAGTAGGGGAACACTCTTTTAAGTTCTTTCTATAGTCTTCTCCCTTACTTTCCCCATGTTTCTATGGGTAATGTTTACTGCTCCATTGCCTCTTCCTCTCAGTATTGATTGGAAATGGGGAGGGCGTGATGGAGGGGTTTTGGAGATCTACTTCCCACTTTTCTATCAGGGAATTCACAATGGACATAGGGAATTCATGTAGCCTAATTTTCCCTTAATGGGATGGTTACCCCTTCCATATTCCTGATGGTTGAAAACCTGAGTTTTGGCGGTATTCCCTGTGATTTAAATTGGTAGAGGAGGAATGGATATTAACATCCGACTCCTGGCTCTTGTTTTTGTTGGTTTTTCTTCCTTCCCCCACCTTGGGTCATTGATAGGATTGGAATTAGGGAAAATGAAACCTGGAGTTCGGGTGATGGGAATCAGCGTATCCCATTAAGGCGTCCGGGACTGTCTCCTCTTTTGTCGCCCTGTCTGAATACCGCATCTCGCCTGGGGTATTCCCACAAAGGCAACCCTGGATTTCCCTACCCAGGTGATCCTCCTTTGCTGGTCCACCCCTAAGGGTTGCGATCCAAGAGCGATGGCCCTTCAATGGCCACCGAAATAGAGGGGACCCTGGGTCAATACCCCTAGATTTCTCACTGGCTGCAAAATGACTACTTTAATAGTACACAAGCTAAATGGTGCCCTGTAGATATGGCAACAGAGGTATTTATGATACTAATACTATGAAGGCCATGCTAGTTTGACAACCTAAAGACTTTAAAAACCTTTTTACTTCTGTAATCTTAAGAAGGCTGAAAATCAACTTTTGAAATAGCTGGGTGGTTTTCCCTGTATAGGCATAACACCCATTCTTGTAAGTTCGCTCCAGGGCTTTTATTTTGAGGCAATTTGCCCTGAGGTGGTAGGCCCACCCTGTGGGGAAGGGCCCTTAACTTGGGCGGTGGGCTGTTACCAACAGGGTGGGCCCACCACTTTATCTCCTCAAAATAAATGCCCTAGAGTGAATTTACACTCGTTCCCTCCCCCCCCCACACCGCCACTCAAAACATCTTCTCATGGGAACTCTTTAACTTTATTCAAGCCTTACAATGAAACGTTGCTCTTGAAGTGCCTGCCAGTGTTCGTTCAAAGCAGTCTTCTGTCTTGATTGGAGTTTATACTGCGTCTGGTGTAATATAAAGTCTTAACCAAGTCTGCCTTCATCCACTCCATAAGCACCATGTGTGTCCTTCACTGAAGTCCTGTTGAAAACAATGGTTTTGGCTTCTGTATTTGTTTTGGGCAAGCACCTTTCCCCATGCCCACACAAGTCCACACTGTTGGCATTGCCAATGCTTGTTTTTAGTAATCTGGTGTAGGGCAATGTTTAATTTTTGAGGAATCTGGTTTTAAGCATTACAGAATGTAAGGCTTTCGAATGGATTGTGTCCTCCTATGTAATCCTCATCTTTGATATACTCTGATATCCTGCTTGCAACTCGGAAGCTTTTCTTAGCAGCGGGTGCCATGCATCGTCAAACATTTTCTCCTTCGAGGGCCTCCGTCGTCCTGAAGTATGACGTTGATGCTGGTGTATAAAAGGCATGCACTGCGTCTGTTGCCTCAGTTCAGTTTTTCCACACAGCTACTCGAAACAGTTCTTCACCTCGACTCATACCCCAAAAAACGGGCTTCAAGAGATGTTCCAAGATGTCTAACTGTTCCTTATTGGGTATGTCTCTGGTGCTTGGGGTCGGGCCACATCGTCTAATATTGTGGCTCGTGCCAGGCTTACTGGAAATGCTTTAAAGGAGAGCAAGGGCAAACTTGCTTTGGGCAAACCATCCCTGAAGTAGTCTTCGGTAACCCCCACAAAAAACTGCTGCTTCTAAGGGAGAAGCTTATCACATGATTCCTCCAGACAGGGAGGATAAAAGGCTGACTCCCGCCCGATCCCATCACGTGGAATGCTGATAGGTTGTTGATGACAATCGCTGACTGCCTGAACAGCTAGTTGTTAAAGGATTTAAAGGCATATTGTGTGCTTCTGATGGACTAGACTCCTCGAAGGGATACCCCTCCTCCGATCCACTCGACACTGTCGAAGGCATCGATGTCTAGCACATTGGAGTCAGGCCTTGATGTCCTTTTCGGAACAGTCTTTACAAATCAAAAGCGAGGAGGAGGATCTTCTAGAACCTTTGCCATTACTGCTCTCTAAGAATACCTGGGAGGGCTAGATCTGTTTGTGAATAAGATGACTTGACTGGTATCTTGGATAAGGGGCTACCTGAGCTCCCTTTCATACTGCAGTCCACAAGGACTTCACTAAGAAATACAGACCCTCATCAGTGGATCTGGAGTTTCTTTCAAAACATCCAAGCCCTCAAAGCCTTGTTGTTCAAGCACACTGAAGGCAGCCAATACAACTTGTGCGCTGGATAAGTTTGCCTACACTTTGTGGGTGGTAATTGCCAAGGCATCGCAGCACATCCCAGAGGGCGACGAAAGGTTTGGTTTTATGAGCATTATTCAGGATGGAAAAGATGCTATGTGTGAGTCCTTGCGGCCCGGTCTGGACACTGGACCGTATTAGCTGTTCTATGGCTGATGGTACAATGCTTAGACATTTCTGTCTGGCTAAGAAAATCAGGGTTTGCTTCTGACGTGCAATCCTGACAGTTGGATTGGGAGGCAGGTTAGCCCAGCATCTGAAAGAATGGCAAAATATTACTACAGATGCTTGGGCTCTGCACTGTCGCCCATGACTACTGCCTTCTCTTTCTGAAGAGACCACCAAACTGTCCCTCAAGAGGCCAGTCCTTGAAATGCCAAATCCGCTCCTCCTACAGGAAGTTCAGATACTGTTGGAGATGGGTGCAAAGGAACAGGTACCTGTAGTGGAAATAAATCAATGCTGTTACACTCCTCATTTTCTGATCCCGAAAAAGGATTGAGGGCTGCGGCCCATCTTGGACTTGAGATGCTTGAACAAGTTCCTCAGGAAGGCAAGTTAAAGACGGTTGCTTTCACAGATCCTCTAGGCCGGTTAGCTCCAGGATTGGATGGCGCCATTGGATCTTCAGGATGCCTGTTTTCATGTGCCGATTCATCTCGAGCACAGAAAATACTTCAGATTCGCTATTAGCAGTTCTCACTATCCGTATAGAGTACTGCCATTTGGGCTGTCCTCCACCCGAGGGTATTCACCAAGCTGATGGCAGTGGTGGCAGCAAGTCTATGGAGGTGGGGGATTCACATCTACCCATACCCGGACAATTGGCTGATAGGCTCTGGAACATCTGGACAGCACCTGTCACTCTCTCCACAGACTGGGTTTCTCCCTCCACTTCAAGAAGTCCCACATGACATCTTCCCAAAAGCTGCAATTCATTGGAGCAGTCCTGGGGTCTTCCTTGGCGACAGCTTCTCTTCCTGGCGGAAAGCTTTGCCGCCCGAGGTAAGGGCTATCCACATATCGCGGATGGTAAGCAAATTCCAGAACCACCCAAGTCGTCCGACCTTCGATTTTCTGAGGTTGCTCGGTCTCATGGCATCCTGCATCTTTTTGGTGCCGAGGTCCCTTCAGTGGGCCCTCAAGACTCAGTAGTCACAATTCTCCAGCATGATGATGGATCTGGTGCGGATCCCGAGCAGGATCTCCTGTGGTGGGCCATCAAGGAGAATGTGTTAAAAGGGAACCTCTTCTGGCAGCCATGGCTGGAGATTACCGCAGTTGGACGCCTCCGCTCAAGTTGGGGAGGGGTTCACACCAACAGTTTGACAATCAGCGGATGCTTGTCTCTGTCAGAGTCCAAACTGCACATCAACCTTTTAGAGCTAAGGGCAATCAGTGTAGCGCTGATAGCCTTTCTGACCTCTATACCGGGAAAGAATGTCCTGATATTTATGGACAACAGTGGCCATGTATTACGCCGTCAAGAGGAGGGGGTGTAGTGTACCTACCACTGTGCAGAGAGGCGATGCCGCTCGGTGAGGGCACTTTAAGAAGGAATCCGTCAGCAGTTAATCTGGCCGGAGAAGAAAACACAGCAGCGCATGCTCTGAGGGGGCTGAGAATTCTCCCGCGAGTGGGTGCAAGCTGAGGAAGTCCTTCAAGAAATCTTTGCCACTTTAGGGAAGCCTTCAAGTAGATCGTTTGTGTCCAGTGTCCACAGGAAGTGGGACTTGTTCTGCTCAAGGGAATTTCCTCTGAGAGGAGCTCTAGGGGATGCGTTCGTAGTGGACTTGAAATTTCCACTTCTGTAAACGTTTCTGCCAGTCCCAGTCATTCCTCATCTTCTCAGGAGGCTGAGGAAGTTTCGGAAATCCATGATCCCGATTGCCCCGGACTGGGCGAGGAGGACGTGGTACCCGGAACTTCTGGAAATGTCCAATGTCCATCTGCCCTCCAAAGTCTTCCACAAAGGGAGCTCTGGCAAGAGGGAGGTCGCATTCTGCTTCCAGAGATTGTGCCCTCAACCTCCATGCATGGTTTCTGAGAGGTTGAGGTGCAAAGATTCAGACCTTCCGGAAGACGTTGCGGAGGTGTTGCTTTCGGCCAGAAGGCCAGCAACTAAATCACTATACTGCTGCTGTTGGAACATTCTTTAGCTGGTGTAGAGATAAAGGAATTGACCCATTTTCTTGTGACACACCATTGGTTTTGTCTTTTTGCCTACATCTAACCCATCGGGGCAACAGGTTGCTATGGCCAAGAGTTATCTGGATGCGCTGTCCATATTCAAGCGCTCTCCTGCACAAGGTTCCTGCTGGCATCCAGTTATAAAAGGATTGACCAACATCTTCCAGCCGGTTCCATTCATTGTTCCGGTCTGGGTTCTCAACCTGGTTTTAAGTTTCCTGGCGGTTTCCCCCATCGAACCATTACATTCTTGTCCACTTAGGATGTTGTCTTTGAAAACCACATTCTTGACGGCCATTACCTCTGCTCGCAGAGTGAGTAAGATTCAGGCCCTATCTTCTAAACCACCATTCACGGTCTTCCACAAAGACAAGGTAGTTTGAGAGTTTGTCCTTTTCTGCCAAAAATAGTGTCTGAATTTCATTTAACGCAAACCATTGTTTTACTGGCTTTCGACCTTCATCCATCTAAAGAGGAGAGGTTACATAGACTTGACCCTAGAAGAGCCTTGAGCTTCTATATTAACAGGGTTTCTTAGATCAGACTGGACGGCCAACTTTTTGTTGGTTACACGGGCCACAGAAACTAGCGGTTACTAAAAACGCTGTCTCGGTGGATTATACTGTATATGTCTGAATGTTCTAATTTGTCTGGGAAGGAGGTTCCAAACGTCCAAGGGCCCACTCAAGTAGAGGTGTAGCCACTTGTTCAGCCCTCCAGAGAGGGGTACTGCTGCAGGACATCTACAATTCTGCCACCTGGTCTTCTTGGATACATTTGCTAAGCACTACTGTTTAGATTCCCTTTCGGGCCGAGAATCCAGATTTTGAAAGGCTGTTTTCTTTCCCACCTCCTGCCAAACATTGCTATGGGAGAATATCAAAGGCTGGATTCTAATCGCACCTCCTAGCCATCCCCTCTGTCAAGGAGTTTGTGATTTACACCTTCCTCTGTTAAAGCTCAAGTATTTCTCATCTTCGAGACTGCTGTGCTGGTGAGAGGAAAAACACAAACCGAGGAAACGGGCGTGTGCCTTTTCTTTTATATCGATGTCCGTCTAGGAGGATGGAGGCCCTTGAAGGACATAAGGTCTACGCACGGGGTACTCTGCTGAGAAGTTTCTGAACTGCAAGCACGATATCGGAGCATATCAAAGATGAGGAATACGTGGAAGGTACAACCAGCCGAAAGAACATTACCCCGGTAAATAATTTGTTCATCTATGTAGAGCAGTGAACACAAATGCAAACACACCATTTGAGTTATAATTTACTCTTGGTATTATGAAATGTGCTATGCACATGTGGAAAACCTGGCATTCATGCCAGGGGGCAGTGACGCCTACAACTGAGTAGCTTGAATTTGCTCCCTCCCCTCAGGCCCCTCACGCACATTCTTTTGTCAAGGCTTTGAATTCTAGGTTGGTTGTTAGAACTGTAGCCTCCCTTATATGATCTATGTATACAATTAAGCGACATGTGCTGCTCTTGACCGTTGGTTTGTTCCATTAGAATAAATGGGCTTCCCCTTGGCGAAAAGCAAAGCGTGGTGTTCTCTCCTAGCCTGCTTTAAACCCCATTATATTGAAGGCATTTCTGAAGAGGTTAAGCGCGACAATTGCTTTTGGACACTAACCGCATATCTGTATTCTGTTATCATGCTTCCTGTCCATAGCTGCTTATCAGCAAAGCAGCATCACTTGACTTTGCTACGGGCTCATCTAAAACAGGAAGCTGCCACTTGTGGTTGGCTTATGTGCAACTGTGTACTTCTGTTTTAGTATGGTGTTTCCTGCCTTTGGCCTCTTCTCTGATCTGCCAGGTACGAAACTTAGCCGTTGACGACAAGAAGCTGCTGGTTTAGACAGGGGAAATGATCATATCGTATTCATCGCACTTACTCAGAGCCAAGACCCAGATTATGCATTTGTTCTTTGCTGACTACGCTTTAGTTTGTGTGCAATGGAGCCTATGTTATGTAGAGCATGTGTCGATGCCTGTTCTTTGAAAGCAGCACCTGTATTACAAGTGAACGCGTGCTTTCTGCTCTCCAAAATACGGCGGTCTTAATACGGGCATTAATCTGTGACACTGCTGCCACTGACCATTTATGGTAATGTAACCCATTGACTGCAAGGTTGAATGGATGTAAACTAGACCGTGCATAGTCCTAATTCTACACACTTTTTATAATTGGAGTGTACATTAAAAGTGTAATAAAAAAATGATCTGCCTCTGCATGATTATGCACACAGCACAGGAACTCTGAAAAATACAATTGTGAAATACTGGTTTGCTTTCACTGGAAAAGAAGCATAATTTTAACAAAATGTTAATTCTCTATTGCAACTTAGTTTTCCATCATATTAATTATACAATCCTAAAATGCTAGGAAAGTAAATGTGCACAGTGCTGTTTGCTCCATGAGCAGTAACAGCAGAAGCTGAATGGAAATGGACCATTCTTTTAATCAGTGTGCAGTTTATTTTTTTGAAAGGCTTCGGAGAAATGCATTCTGTTTCAGAGGCTTTTCTCCATGGGCTGCAATTACATTTTTTTAGAAATAATTATTCTGGTTTGTGTCAAGTAACCTCACCTATGGACTGTCCTCTGCTCTAAACTTGTGTGTAAATGTACACAAAATAATAAAGCTGCCGTATATGCAAGATTTTCATGCGTAAAAAGGCCTGGTACACACCTTATCTGGAGTCCAGGGTTCAGAAGGTGGGTACACCCAGTGGAAGAGACGTGGGGGGGGCAGGAAAGGGCAGAGGTAGGAGGGGCAGATGGCCCAGAGAGGAAGCAGCAGAGGAGCTGAGTGGTGTAGGAGCCGGAGCGGTAGGATAGCAGCCAGATGGGTGGTAGAGGTAGCGCTAGGTGGCAAAGGGCCCAGAGGGAAGAGCCGTAGAGGACGAAGGTGGCTGAGGAGCCAGAGAGATGGTAGAGTAGCAAGAGAAGGGAGGAAGTTGATAAGACGTGGGAGACACCAATGCAGGAGAATGAGGTTGGGCTGAGTGCACTGGACCATGACGGCCCCATTTAGATGGCCATTAATGATGGTTTTGGAGGAACGGAAGCTTGCCAAGAGGACCTCCCCTCTTGTGCCACCATTAGTTGGAGATGAAGAGAAAGGAGCGAGAACAGGGACGGACAACCAAGAGGATGTCGGTGTCTGCCTGGTGGAGGCACTGACTTTGGCGTTGGCGATGGGAAGGCCTGGATTAGAGACCAGGATGATGTTCTTTAACTTCTTCCTTCCAGAAGATGGGCGAGATTGAGAGCATCATAGAGTGGTGTAGGTAAAAAGGAGAGCGACTAGTGAGAGAGAGGAGAGGAAGCACTGCGCAGAGCTATGCTACACAGGATGCACCGGGTGGGGCATAGGTGTGCGGGGGGGGACCCGGAGGGAGGCACAAGCACATACTCAACAGTGGGAACAAACATGCCGGGGAAGGGTCAGAGGAGGCAGACAAATGGGAGCAGCAGGACTAGTGAGCAAGTGATCATCAACCACTAACAGTAGCCCAAGTGGACGCACAGAGGTGCAGGGGCCTAGAAAAGGTGGGGGGTCCTAGTGGGCTCAAAAAGGTTAATACAGAGGTGTACTACAGGGGCACAACAGCAGCAGAATGAGTACAACCAACAATAAACCAGCAGAAACAAGCAGGGGGAGGAACGTCTAGGGGGGAAAAAGCCTAGAGGGCACATCCGAAGCAGAGTGAAGTGAAAGCACACAAACACCTTGAGGGATCAAAATTCAAAGGAGACTGGAAGCCTTTTGGGTGCACGGAGACTGTACGGTGAGGCAAGCTTAGTACACGTGAGTGCAGAGCAGTTTAGTAGAGAGCAGTAATGGCTGCCCTCACCTTTCTTACTGTACAGTCACTGATGGTCGAGGGCTGCGCAGCGCACTCGCTGTGCTCTGCAACTCCTTCGTTGCCAAACACCTGCTTCGCAAAAAAACACGGCTCCCTAGGTGTGAAGATTGGCGGGGAGAAACGCAAGTGAGTCTGGGGGGGGGGGGGGAAATGAAAGAGTATGTGTAGCTGTTATGAAGAGTTGGTCAATGTAAACTAAAGCAGTGATTCAGAAGGGCGATATAGGTTAAAATGGTTCTCCATGCAGAGATTAAAATCTTAGGATGGTACTTTTTTAATCTTTACCAAAGCTAGGAATACAAGATTACTAGTTACTTAGTAACTTAGTATACCAGTTTCTAATTTGTATGCGTTTCCTAGGAATCCTAGACCTGCGTGCAGTGTACTTTGAATGTTTAGCGAGAAGAAATGGGTATACTCCTACGCCCGTCCTCTTTCCTCCATACTTGTGGGACATTCCGTCCTTCGGGACGGGACCAGAGCAATTTTGTAAAACGCATACATTTTTTAAAAACTTGTTTTATGCTGGGTACCGCATATGGCGTAACCGCCCTCTCCTGAGCTCTGCATCGCCCTTCAGTCCTTTTCTCAGCGCGTCTGGGCTGGACGCACTAGCATCACCCGGAATATTTGTATGTCCTGTGTCCTTCCTTCCTGCTCCGGTTCCACGGTCATCTAGTACTCGGTCTATGCCGGAGCGTCTGGGATTCATGTCCTGCTCTTCATGCGAACGTCGTTTTGCGAGGGCGGAACCCCACTCTTTGCTTGGAGTGTCTAGGCCCCGAACATCGCTTGGATTCATGCTTCTATTGCCACTCCTTCTCGGTCCGGGCACTCCACATCGGTAAGTTCTTTGCTCTTTAGGGCGCCCCAGCCAGGGGACTGCTTCCCGGGGTCTTCCAGGTCTGGGAGGGGCTAGAGTAGCACTGTCATTGGGGGCTCCCCTGAGGTGCATCACAAAGGGCCTAATGGATGCACCATGTGTTCTCCGAGGGTTCCCACAGAGGACCTGCCAAAACCGGGCACAGTTCCGATGTTCACCGTTTGGGTGCTGAGGTTCATCCCAGTTCCTCTGTGGCTCTGGATACCAGGGTTCGCCCTGAGTCTCCATTTCTGCTTTCCACACTGAGTCTCTGCTTTCCACACTGAGTCTCGGCTCGAGGCCCCTCTTGCGGGAGATTTTCGTCTCTGGTTTAAAACCAGAGGTTCATCATCTTGGGGCTAAAGTCAGAACCGAGAGAACCTCTTTGGCTTGTCGGTGAGGTACGTTCCTCAACCTTCCCATGCACTAGGTCGTGGTGGTACCGGTTCTGTCGAGGGGGCAAATAAGGTGGTTACAGACCACATGCCTTCCAGTACCGGCTCTGCCGAGGTTTCTCCACTGGGGGCTAATTCTGGGGCAAGTTCTAAGATGTCCAGTAAACAACCGAGAACTGCCAGCACCGGCTCGGCCGAGGATCCCAGTGTCAAGGCTAAGGTGTTACTTAAGTCCCCTGATGTGACAATTGCCTCATCTTGAAATGTGATGCAGTTCTCCTCGGGTGTCGACAAAATGGCGGCCCAACCTCCATGGTCCATGGCAGCCATTTTGGATACCTCCCTTGCAGTCTGGTGCTGGGAGCATTTTCCACGCTATGTGGGAAATAAACCTGTTCCGACCTTCATTCGACTGCTGTGCTCGGACACCGCTGCCTCATACAGTCTCTCTCCCTCCAGCTTCCGCTCCACTGATCTACGTGGATCCAGCCAGTGGTGGGCCCTCCTGGCAACCATCATCCCTGCGTTCATTGGTCTATGCCCCTCATGAGTGGCCGCTACCTGTTCCAGCACCAAAACCTTCGGTTGAGGATGAGTTTTTTTGGCAAGTTACAGATGCTCATGCATTCTGAACCCATATTTCAAACGTCTTTTCATGGAAGTGTAACCTCCTGTCCCACCTTCTGCCCCGGCTGTTACTACTCTGGTACCGGTGGTGCCACTTCCTAGTGGACCTCCTGCAGCACTCCGTCCTCTACCCCTGCTGTCTCCTATAGAGAAGACACCTGCAGAGCGAACCTGAGGCGGTATGCGTGGTGGGCCAGTCTTCTGTTCCGCTTGAGGATCATCCAGCAAAGCAGGATCTGCATAACGATGAGCAGCCCGCTCTGTTGGAGCATTCCATTACCGGGTCCTGGATATGATGGCCCTCCTTGATAGTCCAGTACCTGAGGCCCCAACTCCGCAGGACGTGTTGCTTTCTGAGCCTTAACCTTGTCACCTCAGGAGTGCACTGGCTTGTTCCTCCACAAGGACGTCTTGGCTGAGCCCCGTAAGGTCTGGGATAAACCCCATATCGGGCTGCACCTCAAGAGGATTGACACTCAATACAAGCTTCACGCCTCTGAGGAGATGACCTTGTCGGCTTGTCCACTCCCTTCCTCAACGGTGGTGGCAGCAGTCACCCTCCAGTCCAAGCCAGCCACTGCATCTTCCACAGCAGTGGCCCAAATCATTTGCAAAGAGGATAAGCTTCTGGATGCCTTGAGCAAAAAAAGTCTTAGCCTGACGAAGTTGGAGCGCTGAATTGGCAAACGCACAGCTCATCCTGGCAGCAGCCAATCTGAGGCTGTGGAAAGAGCTAGCCGATTTCCAGGAGTGTATTCCTGCGGATAGGCTAGACTATTTTAAAGCCGGGTTTTCAGACGCCAAAGTGTTGGCACAGGATCTACTGGAAGCTGCGGCTCAAGGCCTCATGGTCGGGGCCAGGCATGGCTCCATGCAACAAAGTTTTCAAAGGAGGTGCAAGATAAAACTACTGGACCTTGCCTTTTGATGGCAAGGAATTGTTCATTCTTCTACAGAATAGGAACTCGCAAAGATGAAAGCAAGTACCCAAACCACCAGATCTTTTATCGGTCCTGGTGAAAGCTCCAGCTAAGCCCCCTTATGCACAGAGGTCAGGGTCCCAGACTCCTTCTCTGGATTCAGGGGGCATCAGGATCGCTGTGTGTGCTGTACTGAAGCTCTGGTTGGCAGGCCTCGTCAAAAGCAACATCGGCAAGATGGTTGGTTTTTCTCTCGCCCATCAGCCTCCTCTCCAGAGACAGTCTCCCTGCCGACACATCCTCAAAATGATATACTCATACATCCTGTCCCCTTTCCTCCATACTTATGGGACATTCCTCCGTCCTGTGGGGACGGGAGACTGGAGCACTTTGTAAAAGCATCAACACATGTAGTCCTTCCTCTCTTTCTACGCAGGGTACTGCATGCGGCTGTAACCCTGCCCATTTTAGCTCCACCCTGCGCGTCGCCCATCAGTCCTTTTCTCCGCTCGTTCGAGACTGGACGCACTTGGCATCTGCAGAAGTTTTCTTTCCTTTTTCCTCCTCGCTGGCTCTCGCTAGCGTTCGCGTGATAGTCAGTCTATGCCTTTTCAGCTAGACTTTCCGAAATGATTCTTACGGTCAGCGGCGCTTCGCTAGGGCGGATCCCCCATCCTCTGTGTTTAGAGTGTCTGGGTCCCGATCACCGCTGGGACATGTGTTTTTATTGTGATTCCATTTCTGTTCCGGTACTTCAACGACGGTTAGAGAGGTGGGAGGAGGTGTTACAGCGCGCTCCTCCTGCACATTTTCAAATCATCGACGAAAAGAACGCCCGGTAAGTTCCTTACTTTTTAGGGCACCCCGGCCGCGGGTCTCCTTCCTGTGGTCTTCCCGGTCTGGGAGGAGCGTCAGCAGCTCTGTTACCGTGGCTTGCCCTCAGGTGCCCTCTGGGCCTAAAGTGTACAGGAGTTTTCTCCGAAGGTCTCCGTAAGGGGCCGACACCGGATCACAATCCGAGGCCCCTCCTGTGGGGGCTATTTGTAGACCTAGTTCTACCGAGTCGTGGGGTACCGGAGCTCGCTCCGAGGCCTCCTTAATTGGAGCTTCCCCCAAAAGTACCAGGGTGCGCCCCGAGGCTTCGGCTGGGTTGGTTGATACTGAACGCAAGTTCGAGGCCTGCCGTGAAGAGGCTTCTACCGGGCTCGAGTCCCAGGTCCCTCGTTTAAAGGCTAAGGTGACCAACCGTTCTGAGAGGCCTGTTAAGGCCTTGTCGGTGAAAGGTGTTCCTCACCATTCCCGATCTTTCAGTGACTCCCAACTGTTGAGGGGGGCAAGTAGTGAGGTTTTGAACCATAATTCCTCCTTTACCGGCAGTGCCGTGATCCTTCCTGAGAAGGCTAGTTTGGCTATTGGCATGTTGCAGAAACATCCCAGGCCGCATAGTACCGGCTCGGCCGAAGTTCCTTGTGTAAAGGCTAAAATGAAGACCCCTGACCCACCTGTGGGGACACCTGCCTCACTTCCACAAGTGTCGCGCTTCTCCTCAGGTGCTGACAAAATGGCGGCTGTTCCCGCCAAGACCACAGCCGCCATTTTGGATGCATCCCTTACAACTACGCCATCGGTCTCGGGTGTAGGGATTTGTTCCGTAGGTGAACAATCGGGTTCCTTGTGCACATCCGTTTTGTTCAGTTTATGACTGGAACACCCGGATGCCCCTTCCGCATAATGTCTCGCTGCCTACGGGTTCGGCACCCTTGATTTTTGTGGACTCTTCTGGGGATGGGCCTTCTTGGCCACCCTCTCCCCTGCGTCCCTGGAATTATCCTCCTCCATGAGAGGCATTCTCCGGCCGCTCGAAAGCTGTCGCCGGAGGATGCCTTCTTCGGCAAGTTTCAAGTACTTATGCGTTCCGACCCCATGAGAGAGCATTTCAAGGTTCTGTTTAGGGAGATCTGCCCGCCTGCACCGGTGTTCCACTGGCACCTCCTTTGCCTGTGGGGCCTCCTCCTACCCTTCCGCCCTTGCCGCCGTTGTCCCCAATGGACAAGGTTGTGGTGCCCGATGTGTCAGCAAGACCCTGATCTGTCTGATGACGTGCAGGGCGATCAAAAGCTGCTACCTGGCCTCCCCATCAGCTTTTTGTAAACCTTATTGCCTTGACCTGAGCTCCAGATCTGATGCTCAGTTTGGCCAGTCTGTGCTGAAGAACCTGTTTCAGTAAGGGGTTTTTCCATCCACCCGTAGTTCCTGTAAGGAGTGCTTGTGAATCGCCCAGAAGTATGGCGGAAAGGGGACTAGGAATATGGCGGAAAGGGGACTAGGAATATGGCGGAAAGGGGACTATGGACTAGGAGTAAGGTGGTCACTACGGTGAGTAACCTGGTCATTTTGTTGGATCACATGACTCCGATGGGAGGACGAATCTTGTCTCATCTGGAGGTGTGGCAGACCATCACCGAAGACCGTTGGGGTTTGTCCATCGCTCAGGTGGGTTTTCGCTTGCCAATCCCCCCCCCCCCCCCCCCCCAACCCACCCGTCAACCCTTCTTCCAGCAGACCAGGTTGCCCTCTCTCGGGGCCGAGGTACAGAAACCTCTAGACCTCAGAGCGGTGGAACCTGTTTCCCCCTCCCTCCCCCCTCCCTCCCCCCCCCCCCTCGGGGGGCAAGGGGAGGGCTTCTATTCCCATCTGTTCAGTGCCCAAACCCAACCAGGCTTGCCTGTGCATTATTCTTGATCTTTCTCAGTTCTACCTTTCTCTTCCCCCCCAAGAGAAATTGAAGATGAAGATGCCTTGCCAAATAAAGTCCTCTCTTCGGAATGGCATCTGGCTGAGTGTGGTTGACCTTCAGGACGCTTACATGCACATCCTGATATGGAGGCCGCATGGAAAATATCTGCGGTTCTCGAACATTTCCAATTCTGTGCTCGACTTTTGTCTCAGCTCAGCGCTGTGTCTCTTTACGAAGATGATGCCCGTCATCACAGCTTTCCTCCGGCTGCAGTGCGTTCATGTATACACATTTGGACACTTGGCTCCTACGCAGTCATTGCCCACCGACGGCATTGATCAATCTCCAGTTTCCTCCAGCTCCTGTTCCACCTTGGGCTGTCTTTGAACTGGCGGAAATCTTCCATGGCGGTCTCTCCAGACCTGATCGGTTTTCGTTAGAAAGAACTTGATACTGATCGTATTCCAACGGCGGACAGGATTGCGGACCTATCAGCCATGTGTCGGCTCTTCCTTCAGTCTTCGCACATGACGGCTTGGTGGTTTCAGAGACTGCTGGGCCTCATGGCTTCTTGCGTGCTAGCCCTTCCTCTAGCACGTCTGAAGATTAGGTGTATCAGCTGGCTCTTCGGAGCTCTTGGTCTCAGGCTTTGGATTCCAAGATAATCCCGTTTCCATCCTGCATGACAGCGGATCTACAATGGTGGTCTTCGACCGACAACCTTTCAGTGGGGGCCCTCCTTCTAGGAACCCTGCCCACAAGTGACAGTTTCCACCGACGACTCCCTTCTGGGGTGGGCCGCAACGCTGTCACCTTGTCGATCTCTGGACACTTCAAACGGGCAGTTTCATATCAATTATCTGGAACTCATGGCTGCTTTCCTGACGCTCAAAGCCTTTCAACCGTCCATCACGAACAAGGTAGTCCGTAATCGCACAGACAATTATGTGGCAATGTTTTACATCAACAAGCAAGGTGACACCAACTCTCCTCTCATTGTGCCCCTAGCCATACAGATTTGGGTATGGGCCCGCCAGCACAAGGTTTGGTTCCTGGCTGTGCACATTCCGGGTCACATCAATGTAACTGCAGACTCCCTCAGGTGCCAGTCAGAAGCCAGTTACGAGTGGGAATTGAACACAGATGTTCTCTCCAGCATTTTCCACCAATGGGGCACTCCAGAAGTGGACCTCTGCGACTTTTACAAACGGGAAACATCCTCTGTATGCATCCAGAGAGACTCTGGGTGTCCTCCATGGAGACGCTCTCGAGATTCCCTGGCACAACATGAAGGCTTATGCCTTTCCTCCACTGCCTCTGATTCATCGGTCAATCTGCAAGCTCCGGAATGCATCGAATTGCGCACTCCTCCTCATAGCTCCTTGGTGGCCAGCCAGATTCTGGTTTTTGGAACTTCAGCATCTGTCAATTCCTCCTCTGATCAGATTGCTGTTGGTTCCCGACCTGCTTCACCAGTGCGATAATCAGATGTGGCACCCCTCCCCACAATCGTTCAGTCTGTCGGCCTGGTGCCTGAATTCAGATCTTTAACGCAGTTTAATTTGTCTGAGGACAATATGCGCATTATCCAAGCAGCCAGAAAACATTCTACGAGGGCTCAATATAGGAACAAATGGCTAAACAGCTTGACCCCAGGCACGCTACGGTTGACCATGTTCTTTCATTCGTGGCTCACCTCGCAGCTTCGGCCATTCATGTCTTGTCTAGCAGGACTTACTTATCTGCCCTTGCGGCTTACCTGTCCACTGACAGTTCCCTTTCTCTGACTAATCCGGTAATTAAAAGGCATTTTGCGGGTCTTCTGCGTCTCTTCCCTCTGGTGTGCACTCCTCATCCCAAATGGGATTTGAATGTGGTCCTCACTGCGTTATGCCATAAACCATTTGAACCTATGGCCACTACTGATCTCAAATACCTTTCTTGGAAAGTCGCCTTTCTGATCGCTGTGAGTAAACTAGCTCTGAGCTCTTTCTGTGGAACATCCGTTACTCACCTTCCATAAGGATAAGGTTGTGCTCCGAACTCCTCCTTCTTTCCTGCCTAAGGTGGTTACCGATTTTTCATTTGAACCAATCATCTACTTACCTTTCTTTTTTTCCTTACCCGGCATCGGATGCAGAGAGAGTCTTAAACAACTTGGATGTTAGGCAAGCCCTGAAGTTTTATCTAGACGGAACGAGTGAACTCGGGGGGGGGGGGGGGGGGGGGGGGGGGGGCTCCTCACAACTCACATTCAGGGACCCGAAAGGGAAACTGGCTTCCAAGGCAACTATCTCCCGAGGGATTGCCTCCTGCGTTAGAAGCCTATACCATCCAAGGCCTTCAACCTCTGAAAGGCATTCATGCTCATCTTGTATGTGGCAAAGCGGTTACTTTTGCCTTCCAAAAGTATTTTCCTTTGGAAACGATCTCCAAGGCGGCTACGTGGGCTTCCCCATCAGCTTTGTGTAAGCATTATTGCTTGGACCTGTGTTACAGAGCCGATGCCCAGTTTGGTCAGGCTGTTCTTAAGAATTTAAAGGTATTTTTTTTTTTTCCATCCACCCAAACTGACTGTGGTGCGTGCTTGGGAATCTGCCACAAGTATGGAGGAAAGGGGACAGGATGTAGGAGCATGAAAGTTACTCACTGTAGTGACTACCTTACTCTTAGGAAGGCATACATTAGTTTTCAAAAATTGATGAGCATTGTTCGCTAATAGCATTTTTCTTGATTAGCAAACAAACCCGTTTGATTAGTAATGTTGTACTGTTTTTAATGCCACCAGAAGATACTTGTACCCAAGATATAAAATGAGCAACAATACAGAAGTTGTGTACACCGCTGAAGTAAGACATTAGTGAGATGTCAGGCCTTGCAAATTCTTTCTGGAAAATGGTGCATGTCACCACAAACCCACTTTATTTTGGCACACTGCTGCCACCCAGGGGCCAACCATGCACAGGAACTTTAATTGAAATTTACTGCAAACAAAGTAACTTTTATTTAAAGTTAACACATTCCCTGCAATGGTATCGGCCCTTCTTAAAATCTAGTGGGCGAAAATACTTTGAGCCCTGGACGAGTGTCTGTAAAAAAAAAAAAAAAGGTTAGCTGCATGAATGGACACACATATATATGATAAAGGCTCTTAACACAGTTTGGCCAGCTCTCTACTGCAGGTGCAAACATATAATGCAATCCTAGAGCAAAGTGAGCTATGGAGGCCAACTACAGTGTACATTTTTGTGGTAGGTCTGTGGATGTACAGACTGGCTGAAACTATTGATCGCTACTTCTAATAAATATCAAGTTAGCTTTGTGTAGTCATTATATAAGACTAAGCAGAGTGGATGGCATAGCAGGCAGAGAACTGGACAAACTAGGCAGAATATTGTAGTTTGCAGCCATCTCACTTTCAAGGTAGAGGGTATAAACCAACATGGTAAGATAGAATGTCAATGAGTATGGGATCAGCTCATGGGCTGCACACTGGTTGCAAGCTCTATACAACATCAGGCCACAGGACTAGGTTTGCCATCCAAGCATTTGGCCGCGTGGTCATGTACATTTTTAAAGGTGTCCACTCGTCAATATGATGCATCTTCCCCAACAAAATGATTTCTAGTTGACACTGAAATGTAGGTATACTTCACACTAAAGATGGAGACAATGCAGTGTTTTACAGTATCAATGCTGCAATTATGCATTGTGTAACCGATTACATAATTAGAAAAGGAATTAATCCTTTTTAAAGAAATTACGAACACATTCTGGTCTTTGGCAGACAGGATACACTTGGCTTAATAACAGTATATCCCGATTTATATCTGGTTTGCAATTATTTAAAAAAATAAAATGTGCGTAGCACTCCCCCACAGGCTGAGTGAAGGGGATGATTACTGCTGCACTCTCTCTCTCTCCATTAGACCCTTTGAACTTGCAGTGAACAGAGAAAAGTGGGTGGAGAGAGCTCTGAAGGCAAGTGGAATGCAGGGTGAGTTGTACTTTCATTGAACAGGGTAACTTAAATAGCTAACTTTGCTACACATGTGACAATTTAATTAGCAAACATACAGAATTGCATAGCGAATTGCTCCGCGACACTGCTTATTTTATGCCTTGCCTAGTCCATAGTCCCACGCCTGCCCGCCGTCCCCTCTAAAAAGTATCCTCTATTATTGCTTAAATGGTCTCAGACCTGGTGATAGAAAAGGACTGAAGGGCGATGCGTGGGGCGGGTATACAGCCACGTGCGGTACCCTGCATAAAAATAAAGGGACACGCATTTTTAAAAAATGTTGATGCTTTTTACAAAAGTGCTCCTGTCCTGTCCCGAAAGACAGAATGTCCCACAAGTATGGAGGAAAGGGGACTATGGACTAGCAGTAAGGTAGTCACTACGGTGAGTAACTTTGCTAGAATCTGAACTGGGTAGAATTGCTCCAGTGTGTGGACTTGTTGGGCTCTTTATGGATCTGAGAGATTATCCCTGATCTATTTAGTGAGTATAGATGCTCCACATTTGGACAACGAATGTGCAGGGTTATATTTGGAGAAGATGTCTTATCTAAGTCTTCGTGCATGGAAGATCCAGAAGTCCTGCCGTGCAGCAGAGTACGGGATTTCTTCATCGCTGGTGGAGACATGAAAAAAACTAGAAGTGAGGTGGTATGCTTGAGCGAGTGGTTAGACTGGGAGAGGGCGCGAGGAGGAGGGTCCTATGCTGCTGGTCGAAGTACCGTATTCACAACTGTCGTGAACATTGAATTATTGTGGAGTGCCACCCTCCCAGATCCCCCTGACTCGCTCACATTGCGCACCCGTCACACTTATAACCCGATTGCTGCTCATTTATACGCTGGGGAAACAGTCCTAGTGTGCTCAGTCCTAGGGTTGCATGTGGGCTGTGTGTGGATTGTGCCGGGCCAAGGTGAAGACTGAGAGGAGGGGTGAGGGGGGAAAAGGGGAGGGGACTTTTTTTTTTTTTTTTTTTTTTTTTTTTTATATATAAATGACTTTAAAATCTTAAAGATTCTCTCCGCGCTGAGCCTTATTGAGTGGGCGGCTAGAACGCAAACTGAGAACAGCCGCATTAGGCAATGCTCTCTACTGAGGAGTGGAGCGTTGTACGGCACCAAAAGGCATTACGTGAGAACGGAGTAAAATTGTAGAAGGAACTAGTGCTGCCTAAAAGCTGTGGCTTAAGTGTTCCTTTTACTTCTGCCTACTAGTGAGGGGCATCACCTCTAGGAGTCAACGGAGGTGAAGCTACGCAGCACAATTTTGCAGGATGATACTAGATCCACAGAATGGGATGGCCTGCCTCTGGCAAAGGCAGTGGTATTACCTCCGCAGGTACCACAGGAACCAGCTAACATTTCCTCGAGTGACTCTAGCCTTCTAATCCAAGCCCAAGTACATCAGCAACCACTGTATTATACACCCCTGGCAGGAGTAGTGGGAGAGCAAGGTCAGCAAAACATAATGCAAGCCTGAAAGAGGTCTTCAATATACAGTTACTACAAACAAATTTGAAGATCACTTTGGAAGATGGAGGAGCTAAAGTGCCAATGAACAAGAAGCATACTCATCTACTCTAATTTCTACATCGCTCCAAAGAGAATTAGAAAAAGAGAACATGGAGTTAAGTGGCATTTCTTGTGTGAGCAGATTATCTGGAGAAGAAGAATGTCTGAATGCTTCGATGGGCAGAGGGAGAAAGCAGTTATGTATACTGAACAAATTCCTACCGAAGAAGAGAAGAGCAAGGAAACTCCAGAAGGTGTAAGACCCATACCCCCCCTCCCTCATCCAGCTAGAGCAGGGGAAGGGGGAGAGAGGAAGACTTAAATCTGCCCTTCGACGGTGCCCCCTTGTCGGAGTCGGTTCTTGAGTTCAGAAATTTGGCCAATGTGGCAGAAGTGACTCTAGATGGCGACCTAGTGCCCCCGCAGGCCGGCTTAGAGGCTTCATCGCAGGGGGAGGACACAACTGCACAGGATCGGCAAAGAATAGGAAGTCCATGCCCAAGAGGCAGAAGAAGAGCGAAGGAGGAGGAGGAATAAAGCTACTTCGACACTCGGAGTCTAAAAAAAACCAAAAAAAAAACAGGAGCAAGTTCCTTTCTTAAGGCACTCTTAAGATCCTCCACTAAAGTCTGGTTGGGTGAAAATGTCAACCTGGACCAAATCTGTACTGATGGGTTAAGATCCAGGGAGGACACATACAAAGAGGGCCGGACTGAAAATAAAAAACAAATCCAAAAAAGCTGGAGCCATGTGCCCAGTAGGAGTCCAAAAGGATGGGATCGAACGGACTTCCAGGACAATGGGTCGACAGTAAAGTCTGCACAATCTTGCAAAGCCTCCCAGAAGGTGGTTACTATGTCTGAGTGCTGGGCAAGTGTCACGCTCTGCAGTGTGCCTCTCAGCCCCGTTAAACACAAAGCTACCGTTAGCCACGCTTTTTCTATCGAAGAAACGTACATAGATTCCTCAAAGCTCAGTAAGTACAGCAGTAGTGCTTGAAGCACAGGGGCCGAATTAAAAAATAGCCCCTACCTTTTTGAAACCAGTAGGGGGACGGGAAAAACTTCCACTGTAGAGGAAGTGAGTACGGGGCAGGGTAAACAATCCTTGATGGATATGAAATAAGTCGTTGGAGGTCGAGGTGGTACATAATCGGCACAATGCAAGTTTACAAAAACCATTGGGGCCAGTAACCCAGGAAAGAAACAAGGATGAAGCCGTTACAGACTTCGCAATGCCGAAGGTGTGGCTTGCGTTAACGGCAAAAAACCTGAATTACAGGTCTCTCTGCAGAGGTGCACTCCTATCTCTTAAAGGTGCCAAAATTATACCTCTTTTGAATCGCAGGACTTGTGTGCGATTTCCCAACATCACCAATCTATACTCTGTAGAAGTTGACTTTCTTTGAGAAAAGCACAAGAAGCCATAAAGGGGGGGAGGGGGGCAGGGTTTATCAGTTTCTTGGACTGCTCCAGTGGAAAAAATCAAAATTGAATTATCCAGTTGGACAGCAGCAATTTGGTAACTGTTGGTTTGGGGGGGGGGGGGGATGAGAGTGGGGGAGGAGTGGAGAATGAAATCATCACCCAGAGGGTTAAAGGGGAATGACCATTCTCTCCAAGAAAAACCCACTTAATTTGCTGTCTGAATCCTAACGTGAGCCCTGCAGAAACTGGGAGTGGGTTCTGTCTCTTTAGACAGACAGAATTGCATTTGATTAGCTGGAACACGCAGAGCCCCAATACATTCAGCTAAAATAAAGTTTCTTTTTACTACAAGTGATATAATCCTTCTTCAGGAAACATGGCTTGTTAACCCTATAGCCATGGAAGGCTATACAATTTTCAATCAATCTGCCTCACAAAGAGCCAAAGGCAGACCCTCAGGAGGCTTGCTGATTGCATTTCAAAACAACACAATTGGCAATATCATGATCTTTAATGACAATAAGGGTATCCAAGCATGTAAGGTAATAGTAAAGCATCAGAAGCTGGCGTTTGAGCTGATAATTATAAATGTGTATTGGAACCCTGCCTGCTCTAGTCTGCAGGGTTTATTGGACAATCTCGCCATATTGTTGTGGGGGGGGGGAATAAAATTTCCTTTGGGGAGCGTATATAATCTTTGCAGGGGACCTAAATACTGTGTCCCTCCCTCGCAGGAAAAGGCAAATCATAGGCCACAGAGTTTCAGACAGGGGGGGGGGGAATGGGGGGATTTTTTTGGGGGGCTTCAAATGACAAATGGGGCAGTGGCAGGGGGCATCCTTGTCTCTGAAACCTGGCACTGTGGTTCCTCAGCCTCAACCCTAGACTATCTTTGTCAGCTGAATGATTTGTCTGTGATGTTTCATTGAGTATTAAGGCGGATATGACGTAACTACTAGATTGCCAGACAAACTCCAGATTCTTTTGTAGAAAGGGCAGACTATGTCTCCCCAAATATAAATGGGAAGGTAGAACTCATCTATTCGTTCCAGATAAGATACAGCAGCATAATTGTCAGCCAGATCTCACCAAATGTATCTGGTCTACATGGAAGAAACATGTGCACCGCCACACATTCGATGAGGCAACAAGACAGAAAAAGAGGGCACTGAATCAGAAGCTGAGACAGTTGAAGAAGCAGTATACTAACTCTGATCCCAAGAGAGAATCTAGAGTCCTCAGACAGCAATATAAACAATGGTCACTCGATAGAAGGATGTTGCAATTACACCATGATGGGGAACTGATGCTGGTTTGTGACGGGGGTTCGAGAAATTTCTAATCGGTTTTACACAAACTAAAGGGTGACTTCAGGGGCTGAGCAATGCAATCTGGTCCCTGAGGGTTTGTGGATTGAATTTGTCAGCCAACTTCAAAAATCATGTGGAACCCACCTGTAGGCCAGCCAGGGGGGGGGGGGTGTTGTATGGGAGCTTGCTCTCAATGAACATTCCTTGGTGGATCTGATTCTGAGGGCGCCTAGTTCGCAAGCAACAGGCCCAAATGGTCTTGCATATCCAGTCTTGAAAAACAATCCAGTGTTGTGGGCTAAATTACTTTTCTGGTTGTTTAGCGAAATCTTGGAGAGGCAAAGGTTTCCACCCTCGTGGAAAACCACAATAATTATTCCACTGTTTTTAAGGGGGGGTGACCAGATGTTAGCAACTAATTATCATCCGATGGCCCTTCTTGACATTGAAAGTAAATTTGTTTATGAAGATACTCATGGGTGAACTGGAAAGATGGGTGTCTGCGAAAGTCCTCTCGAAATATCAGACTGGATTAAGAAATGGTCTTTCCACAGCCTTGAATGGGGTGGCCCTAAATATTATGAGTGAAAATACAAGGGAGATCAACAACTCTATGCGGCCTGGATGGACTTCTCCAGAGCCTTTGACCAGGTGAGTAGTGATCGACTTTGGAAGAAGTTGAGAGGGTGGGATATTCCAGAATACATTTTGTCCATGCTTATTGAATTCCACAAGGACACTACAATAGGAGTGAGACTGGATGAAGAGGAGCATCTTTCTGAACCTGTTCAGGTGGTAGGGGGGGTAACGTCAGGGCCACCTAGGTGCCCCCTTTTCTTTAACCTTTATTTGTGGGATATGGGTGATTTCCTGGGTTTAGCGGCTTTGGGCCAGTCCAGTGATTAATAGGAGTAAAATTCACTGGCTGGCCTACGCCGATGATATTATTCTACTAGAACCTACTGCAGTAGAGCTGCAGCGTCTCCTTAACAAACTGGATGACTATGCAACAGAGAATGGCCTCTCCATAAATGCCTCAAACATCTTTAGACATCTGCACAAAAAGGTAATCTACTCGCATTGGAAATTGGCAGGCCAGGAAATCCCAAGAGTGGAGGAACTGACATACCTGGGATATAAAGTCTCTGCCTCACCTTCAGCAGGTAAAGTGGAGCGGGACCTGCAGAGTATGACCGCACAGTTGGTTGCACAGATGAAAAAAGTGTTGAAGTATTGTACATTTCGCTTTTTCCGCTGATTAGATACTATAAGGCGAAAGTAATCCCAGGAATGCTCTATGGCCTGGAAGCCAAACCTTTCTTGTGGAATACAGATTGGCAATGATTGGAAGGTAGTGTGTGGAAGAGAATTCTTGGCTTACTTCCATATGTAGCCTTGGATTCGAATTAGGATTAAGGTCCTTGAGGGCGCAAGCGGACTGGAAACTATCTCTCTATTTCGCTATATTATCACTGTCCAAGGTCACACACTATGCAGATATTAAGTCCCATCTAGAGGGGTGGGGGGGACCCAAAAATGTTGTCAATCCTGGACGAAAGGGTAAAGGAGGGTATTGTTAATGCTGATACTAATATCGAGTATCAAGACCTTGATCCATAACCCACTGTAGGCCAAGAAGGCGTTGGAGGTAATTGATTGGATCATAACCATAGATAGCATGTGGGCCCTCTCTCATGAAAATCTCTTATAGAAGATTGATAAAAAAAACTGGGTGTCATTTCGAGATATCTGGTTAAGTTCCCAGATTGGAAGATTAGAACAAACCTCCTCAGGATTTGTTTGAATATTGCCCATATGGGGGAGGTTTTAGCTAAAATGGGGCAGGGAGAATCCAGAATCCCCTTGTGAAGAGTCTGTACAAATTTGGCCTATCAATCCCTTAAACATCTGTTGAGTGTGAAGGCACTTGGGCTGTGAGGTCATTACTGTTCGCAAGGTTTGGTGTGAATGAGGGTTTTTTGTCAGACATCTTTCAGGATAGACTGATTTCTGGGTAGGATATAGCTTCGACAACGGCGGTGGTTCAGGTATTGGAAAGAATTAACATTGTGAACGGAACTACTATAGTTGGCGTTACCTCTTTTCTTTAATATAAACAGTGTGGGATTCTTTTTTTTTTCTTTTTTTCTTTCCCTTTTCTCTCAGTAGCTTAGTTGCTGTTAGCTCAATGATTGTGTACCAAGTCAATAGGCATGTGCTTTAGTTGAGTTGGGGTTTTAGCAATCGGCTACAATCACCCTTTTCTTCTTTCCTCTTTCTTTATTTAGCTAATCATTTTAATAATTGTAATTGTTAAGAGATTTTTCTTTTCCTTTTTAGATTGAGATTATCTGTTTTAGATGTTTTCTGTATTAGGTGTTCACTTTTACAATTGATTGATTAACATTTTGTTTCTCTTTTGAATTGTATAAAAATGTTTTCTTTTGTAAAAGGTTATGAAACCAAATACAATTTTAAAAAAAAAGAAAAATATACGTTGTGACAAAGAAATTTTGTTCTCTTGTAGTGCATCGACTCATCCGAGAGAACAGTCACATTTTCACAGACACCCAATGTAAAGTTTGCAGTGCTGTTCTCATCTCGGACTCTCAGAAGCTTGCGCACTACCAGGTACTGAACTTTATACTTTAGGTCCTGTTTAGAATGCTAGTGGTTTTAGTTTTTCTTTCTTTGTAGAACCTACTCTACGTATCCGACTCTTTATCACAGATATGTCCCATGGGTTCAGGACAATCATGCCAGATTTTGTATTGGTGCTTGCATTAAAGTTTTAGTTCCTGAAACTAATGTATAAATAACCATTAGAGAAGGAAAATGTTTAGTAGTTATGAAAAGTCTTATGCAGTCAAGTGGTGTGGTAGTGTCTTTAATGTGTTTGTCCTCGCGCAGCTCATATTTGATTTCATTTTCAGTCGGGGGCTTGGACAATGTATAAGAGATGTAAGGGGGTATTATTTTTCGGTACCTCTCACTTATCCTTTCTACTCAATAAATCTAGATTGTCTTGATTAATTTAAACTTAATTTGCTTAATTTATGTTACTCATGTGGTGATTGTGAAACATGCCCGAACCCCCCCCCCCCAACCCCCACCCCTGATCCACCCCACTCCCTATGAGAGCGTGCATGCCTTTAAAGAAATGGGAATACAATATTTTTTGTTGTCAAACTCAATGCAGAGATTAGAAACAAAGCATGGCTTCAGCATCTCCATCCTAGAAGTACAGACCTGTCAGGCATCAGAAAAACCATATATTCAAATGGATTGTGCCCTCCAACATATTCCTCATCTATGACATGTAATGTCTACAGCTGTGCTGCCTCAGAATCTTTTTCGGCAGAGGGTGCCCTGCGTCGATGGCGTCGGGTCGATGTCCCTCAAAGGCCTCGTAAGACAGCGCGCCTCGTGGTTACTATTATGTTACCGAATTATGTCGTCTTCTACCACGACAACCCCGTGGTCTGGCTTCAAGAAATGGTGCGACTGTGGCTTCAAGATGTCTGGATCCGCATTGAATTTTGTCTGGTGCCTTGGCGAGGGCCCTGCTACGGATGACTGTTTGAAGTGCCAGTCTTTGACTGCCAAGGCCTTGTGGGAACGTAAGGGGAAATTGAAGCTATGCAGGGTGTCCAAGCCCCATACATCTAAGCCGACTCTGGTCTTTCGACCGACTATTCGAGAGGGGACTCTCCTCGTCGGAAGAAGTCCAAGCGCTCCAGGTCCACAGTGGTTCGTGCCACTCGTCTTCGAGGCAGTCCAGGAAGCAACGTCACCGTTCGCCTTCCTCGTCCTCTTGGATGACGCCTCCCAGAAAAAGGTGTCCTGCGCCACCAAATCCTTGACCCCGGAGGAATGGGATGCTTTCCGGGTGCAGATGTTGAAGTTATTTTAGCCCCATCCGCGTCTTTTGACAGAGCCTGCAGGGAACGGTCTCTGCCGGATACTCGCGCGCCTTCTGGCCCAGGTAGACGGCATGATAAACACCGGGAGCCGGCAAGGCCCCATTCGGACAAGGTCTCGGGTGATCACCAGAGACTTGCCAGGTCCAGGTAGCAGTTTTAGTCTCTGGTGGACAGTTGAAACCTGCAAAATCTTCACAGCCCTTGAAGGTGTTGACACCATCGGCTCCATGCCCATGGGGTGCGCCTGTCAGGTGTTTGCCCCCCCCGTCAGTCCCTAGAAGCTGTCAGCGCCATTGTCAACACCGTCTGAGCCATAGACGCCCTCGATGCCATTTGGCCTGAATTTACCAGTGGAGGTCCCTGTGACTGGACCATCTGAAGAAGACTACTTCCAAGTCTGTGAAGACTGTAGCTGAAAAGAGGTGTACTCCTCTCCCAAGGAAGAACTTAAGTCCCTCCAGGACGATGAGGATTTTGGTCTTCCGTATGGGACTCATGGTGTTCCGGACTGTCATTTCTGAAGAGTCGGGTGGAGGATCTGTGTCAATATTTGCATGATGCCAGTGGCCTTGACACTTCCCCTGAGATGGTTCGACAAGCCGGATCTGGGGAACATGCCGACTTTTCTTATCAGAGACTAATGTCGAGAGTTGTAGGATACCTGGGCTGGGCCAGGCCTGCGGTGCAGTTTGATGAGATGATCTTACAGATATTTTGGACCATGGTCCATGTTGCCATTTCATGTGGCATTGCAAAAGAGGGTGGCTGCTTCTTGGAACACCCTGGAAAGTTGTTAACTAAGAAATACCGCCCATCCAGTAGTGACCTCTGCTACCTGTCCACACACACCCCACTCCGGAGAGTTTGGTGATGCTACAGGCGGCTATGGCCACCTCAAAGCGGGCAGCGTACTCCACCACCCCTCCTGATAAAGACGATAAGCGCATGGATGGATGGGCACGCTGTAACGCTCACCTGATTCCCGTAGAGGCGCCGGTCTTGACTGGGCGTATACCGTATCTTCAAAGGTGATGTGTAACACACGGCTGGCTCTTTGGGCTGGACCTCTGTGCACTGTATGTCTGACTCGAAGGGTAAGATGTCTGCAGATAGAAAATATGGGATTAAGGAACTGGGTTATTGAATGTCTCTCTCTTCTTCCCTTTCTCTTCTCCTGTAGAACCCCAAAGGTTAACGCTCTCACCTTAGGTAAGTGAACGCCGTGCTCTCCATCTGCCTCGGGGCAGGGTGCTGTAACCAGTTTCTTCACTGGATAAGGGGAGCAGGCCTCTTGACTTCAGAGGACTGCTGTCCGTCGTTTACTGCACGAACGGTAAGTTTCGAGTAATTCTAATGTCTTTAAAGTCTTTAGTAATGTTTCTTGTTTTGCAGGGTTCCGGCGATGGCGGATGACGGGCTGAAGTGAGTTGAAGATGGAGCCCGTGTGATGAATGGAAGCGCCTGGAAGCACGTAAGTAAGCGCTTGTTGCCTGCTTCACGATGCGCTCTAACTGTCTTTATTTTGCAGGTACAAGTTCGGAGCGGCTGCAGGGTGCCGGAATACCCACTGGGTTAGATGTGGACAGGAGTAATGGCACGTGAGTATTAAAGTTCCCCAATGTCTTTAAACGCACCTTGTTTTGTCTTTCAGATGCGGGATGCAGTGTGAAGACCTCCGGAGCGTGCGAAGAGTTGGTAAGCTTTTGTCTTTCAGATGCCGGAATGCAGCGCGAGGCGTTGGTGACAGCCGATGGACCAGGTAAGTGAAGAGCTGTCACTGAAGACCGTAATGCTAACCTGTTCTTTCTTGTCTTTATAGGTGTTACTGAAGACTGGATTCAGGATGGTAAGCCTTTTTCCTTAGGCCCAGGATCAGATGCAGAAGACACGATGAGCGTTCTGCTGCAGAGGATGCAGAATAACGCAAAGCAAGATTCATCCATCGGGTGTGGTTTAAATAGCCTCCTGTAGTGCTTAGGTGTCTCCTTCCACAGCCACGCCTAGGTAAGAAAAGAGTTCCTGCTTTCCAGACGAGTTCCAGTGTTCTGAATCTAGGGAGTGGCTCCTGCCCCACCCAACAGGAAAAGTAGTTCCAAACAGAAGAGGATCAGAGGCTCAACTGCCAGGCAAGTAAGCAGCATGGTCTGCTGCAGGTAAGTCCACCCAAGCATTATGAGCCCGGCGCTTCCAGCGCTGGGACTGGGCATTTTTATGAGCCTGGTGCCACTGGCGCCAGGACTGGGTCCAAAAGGTCCCAATTGGGACTGGTTGGCACTCGGAACCTGGGTTATGGATCTGCTTCCAAGGGAGTTGGGGAAAACCCTGACCTTTTGGAAGCAGATCATGACACACGCAAGACATTTTCTGCTGGGAGCATGGTGTTGAAATCGTCCAACTCCACCTCTGCATTAGCAAAGTTTTCGCACACTGTGTGGAATTGCATTTAGCGGTTGAGCATATTCCCGAAGGGGGAGAAAGGGATGGCTTTCTAGCTATTGTGAAGGATGACAAGGATGCCATGTGATGAGATGCAACCCCTGCTATTGAAAGAAATGTGTATCACATCCAAGATTTATTATATGCTACCCCCTGAGGATAACTAACATTGTACATAATGCCTGTAATTTCTGTAAATGTATTTTGTTATGTAATTTGTTTTACAACCGACCCATGTAACAAAGCTTTGCATTATCCTGTAACTGCTGCGCCTTGATACCTTGGGTCCTGTGCGCATTATAAATAATAAACCATGTGTGAATCCCTTCATTCTGAGTTGGACACTGCGGATAGTGTCAGCAGGTCCATGGCTACGAGCACCGTGATGCGCAGGTTTGCGTGGTTGCGGAAGTCTGGGTTTGCACCTGATGTGCAAGCTCGTCTTCTCAACATGCCCTTTGACAGGTCTCCTCTGTTTGGCAGCAAGGCTGACAAGAGCCTTGAGGTTGCGAACCTCGAAAGCAGCTGCCAAATCTTTGGGTGCAGCTGTTCGACAACCTCAGCCTTTTCGTGTTGGGGGACAGCAATGGAAAGGGGGGGGGTTCCTTTTGCTACTAATTTGGAAGGGCGAGAGGGATGGCCAGGCAAAGGGGCCAACGTAAGTTTCCTCGTGGTGGACGAGGTAGAGGCGCCAAGCTGCTCAACCACCAACGTCTCTGCATCAGGCGCTGCCCCTGCCTTTTCAAAACCGATCTGAGGCCTTGACTCATTGTTCACCGGTAGGGGGCAAGCTGTCTCAGTATCTAGAAGTCTGTGGCGGAGGGAACAAGGTTTGGTATTCCATATATATATATATATATATATATATATATATTTTATTCCGAAGGATGGGTTGAGACCCATCTTGGACTACGATACTTGAACAAGTTCCTCAGGAGGGACTGGTTCAAGGTGGTCACTCTTTCTCAGATCCTTCCGGTCCTCCAACTTAATTCATTGGACCTGCAGGATGCTTATTTTCATGTGTCGATCCATCTCAAGCACAATAAATACCTCAGGTTCGCGGTTGGCGGCTCACACTATCCGTTTTGAGTCCTGCCATTCGGGTTGACCTCCGCCCGAGGGGCTTCACCAAGCTCATGGTGGTGGTGGCAGCGCATCTCGGGAGAGGGGGATTCACTTCTACCCCTAACTGGACGATTTCTTGATCAGGGCGCGTTCTCCCAAACAAGCCTTGTCTCATCTCAGCATCACCTGCAACTTCCTTCACAAGCTGGGGTTCTCCCTCCATATGCAAGAAGTCACAAATGACACCTTCCCAACAGCTCCAGTACATTGGGGCTGTGTTAGACACGTTCTTGGATGTGCCTGCCACTCAAGGTTGAGGGCTCAACACATTCTCCTGATGGTCACCACATTTCAACAAGCTGTCTTCCGGCTTTCGAATTCTTAAGGTTGCTCGGCCTCATGGCTTCCTGAATTTTTCTGGTGCCAGCGGTCCGACTGAGAATGCAATCCCTTTAGTGGGCTCTCTGGACTTAATGGTCCCAGTTCTCGGGCCGGATGTCGTAACTCCTTCATGTTCCGGTCAAGGTCTCACAGGATCTTCTGTGGTGGGCAAGCTCGGACAATCTCATGAAATGAGAGCGTTTTTGGCAACCATGGCTGGAGGTAACGGTAGTGACGGACACTTCTCTCACAGGGTGGGGAGCTCATGCCAACGATCTGACCATCAGCGGTTTTTGGTCTCCATCAGAGTCCAAACTACACATCAATCTTTTGGAGCGGAGAGCAGTGAGGCTAGCACTAAAGGCTTTCCTGCTGTCTGTGCGGGGGAAGAATGTCCTGATCTTGATGGACAACACTGTGGCTATGCATTACCTCAAGAGGTGTAGGGTCGCTGCCTCTCTGCAGGGAGGCAATGCAGCTCTGGTTCTGGGCAATTAGAAAGGGATTCTCCCTAGCGGCGGTTCATCTTACCAGAGAGACTGTAGCGGCGGACGCTCTGAGCAGGCAGAGCAGTCTCCCGTGAGTGGGCACTAGCTTAGGAAGTCCTTCAAGAGATCTTGGCCCTTTGGGGAACACCGCAGGTAGACCTGTTCGTCCCTGTTGCCAACCGGAAATGCCAAAGGTACTGCTCGAGTGAATTTTCTCTAAGAGGAGCTCTAGGAGACGCGTTCATCATGGATTGGCTATTCCTGCTAGTGTGTTTTTCCTCTGATACCAGTCATTCCTCAAGTTCTCAGGAGGTTATGACTGTTCGGGACCCGCATGATCCTCATTGCTCCGGATTGGGCCAGGAGAGCGTGGTACCTGAACTTCTAGACATGCCCATCTGGCCTTAATCTGTCTTCCCCAAAGAGGATCTTCTCTCGCAAGAGGAAGGTCGGGTTCTCCATTCAGAGGTCCAGACTCCCAACCTTCATGCATGGGTTCTGAAAGGTTGAGATATAAGAATTGGGACCTTCCAGATGACGTGTTGAAGGTGTTGCTTTCGGCCAGGCAGCCAGCAACTAAGTCCCTGTACCGTTGTAAGTTTTGCGACTGGTGCAGAGGAAAGAATGTTGATCCTTTTCAGTGTTCCATTCTCCAGGTGCATTCCTTCTTGCTTTGTTTGGCCCACAGGGGTCTTCAGGTGGGAACCATTAAAGGTTACCTGGCAGCGCTTTCTATCTTTAAGCGCTTGTCCGAGGAATGCTCTTATTTTAAGATTCCACTAATCACTCAGTTTCTGAAAGGGCTCACAAATGTGTTCCTGTCGTCGCCTTTTCATGTGCCGGTCTGGGACCTTAATTTGGTTATCTGTTTGAACCTTTGCTCTCTTGTCCGTTGAGATTAACATTTAAGACTGTTTTCTTGGTTGCAGTTACTGCTGCTAGAAGAGTGAGCGAGTTGCAGGAACTTTCTTCTAAGCCAACCGTTACTTTGTTCCATAAAGAAGACAGGGTTGTATTAAGAGTCCGTCCTTCCTACCTATGGTAGTTTCAGAATTTCATTTAAGTCGGAAGGTGGTGCTACCAGCCTTCTATCCTCCTACTCATCCTAGGAAGGACGAGGAGAGACTCCATAGCTTGGATCCTGGGAGAGCATTGAGCTTTTATCGCTCTAGAATGTTCAGCGTGGACGACCAGCTCTTTGTGGGGTATAATGGACACAGATGCCAGGATGTTTCTAATCGAACCTTGTCTGGGTGGATCGTCCTCACTATTTTTTTTTATTTTTTTATTTTCATTTAGTTTGAACAAACTTTTGAAAAATAACTTTTTGCTTAAAAAGATAGAAAAAAGAAGAGAGAAATACACATACTAAAAAAGGAAGGACACAAAGCTTATTGGCTTTACTTGTAGTGTCTCTTTAACCTTATTTTGGTCTTAGTCCTTATACATTGTCACTGGGTTGCAACTATTTTTCTTAATTCCTCTGTATGTTGTTTATAATTTCATTGTGCAAATTTTCTCCCTTGATTTGTTGCTGGATCCGGCTCGCCTTTGGAAATGATAGGTCTCATTTCTAATTGATTCTGTAATATATCTAAGAATCGCGTAAGCGCAATCAGCACTGAGTTGCTTTTGGTCAGGTGTAATAGCCTCCACCACAGTTTTCCATCACTTTTCCTAGACAGTTTTCACGTTGCATATTCAATTCAGAACATTTTAGGATAAGATGTTTTAGGTTTTCGTCTTCTTTCGCACAAAATCTACACAGTACATTTCCCTTTGGGATTGAGCACCTGGTCCTCAACATTTCTTTTGTTTCTATGATGTTCAGGCGACTTCAAGTAGAGTCTTCGCACACGTTTGCATGGTGATAAAATCAGATATTTCTGGAGTGTGTTCCGTTTTTTTTTTGCTTCTTTAGGCTGATTTCGCATGGATTTTTGTGATGCTCTTTTCTCACCAATTTTAATCCAGTCGAGATCTAGCAGTTTTCTTTTTACAGAATCCGGATTAGACCAGAGTGTTGTCTCATCCGTGCCCAATTGGTTAAGGATCGCTCTACACTGCTGTTTCCAATCTCTTAGGCGTGATTTTTTTCCTATTTCATTTCCCATCAGGATTTTGAACGTTGGCAAGTTTGCTTCGTCATGAGTTTTCCTGAAGAGCAGTAGTTTATTCCATATGATCCTTGCATTCAGGGTGGACATCCCTACTTCATACAGGACACAAGATGTCAGCGTACTTTGACGTATCTGGAGGATTTTTTTCCAAAGAAATCCTTCACATCTGGCCCATATCTTGTGGTCGCAGCCAAACATGTTCTCTGCCCCGTAGGTTAGAATCGGTGTCACTTTATTTTGTTAAAATTTCTTCACTGGATCACACGTGAATTTCCCAAATTTCTTTTGCATTACGATTCCTTGTGTGGTAAGTTGCCTACAGCTATTTAAGATTTTTTCCATCATCGGTTTGTCGTTTACGCTGGAGTTGATTAGTGTGCCTAAATATCTTGTATAATGTACTTTCTCCAGTTTTGTCTTCCCACGAACCAACTTGTACTATACTTCAATGGCTTCCTTCCGCTTTTATTTTCTAGGACTAGGATTTCCGATTTTAGCTACGTTTATCTCTAGTCCGAGATCTTCTGTGTAGTTCTTTAGTGCTGTTAATTTGTGCTGCAAACCGATTGGTGTACGATCTAAGATCACCATGTCTTCGGCATATAGGATGTGATGTAACTGGAATCCATTAATGCTTGGTGGGAATGAGATCACGGTGGCCAGGGCTTTTTCCACTTCTGAGATGTAGAAGTTGAGCAGGGTCGCCCCTAATGGGCAACCCTGTTTTACATCTCTCTCTGTGGGAATTGGTTTAGATAAATTTCCTTTGCTATCTAACCGTACTTGAATGTAGGTGTCGAGTAAAGTTCCTTGATGGCAGCAATTAGGCTCTCGTGGCAACCTCTTTCTTTTAATTTGTACCATAAGGTTTCTCTGTTTACTCCGTCAAATGCATTTGCCATGTCAATAAATGCTAGGTAGATTTTCTGACCTGCTCGGATGGCATCGATTTTCAATGAGTTTAGTATTAAGAGGTTTGTGCTGCATCCCACTCCTTTAACAAACCCGGACTGGCGCTCATCATATATTTTTTTTTCTTGGTTGATCCAGGTTGTTAGTTGGTCAAGGAGTTGGGTTGCAAACACTTTTCCTACAACGGCAAGGTGGGCTATGGGCCGATAATTTGCCGGGTCAGAGCGCAGACCTTTTTTGAATATAGGCACAATGATCCCTGATTTCCAGGTTGCGGGGATCCTTCCTCCTTTTTTTATTGCCTGGAATAAGCTGTCAAAAAATTCGGACCATTCTTCAATATTTTCTTTTGAGTCGGCATTGGAAAGTCCGTCGGGTCCTGCCACTCTAGATGCGCTACTCTTTTTAATTGTAGCTCGAATGTCCGCTTTGTCTATTTCAATATCCCATGGTACTTTTGTTTGGCACTCAGTTTTACATGTGCTTTCTCCATTTGAATAGGTTTTTATAATGCCGTTCCCAGTCGGTTTCTATTACCATATTCGTTATCATGGCTTTTTCTGAGTTGGTTGATTCATTTATTAGGGCCCAGAAGCCTTGGGAGTTCCTTTTTGATTCAGTGCCTTCAGCATTATTTCGGCATCTCTTTGCTCCATCTTTGCTCTGTGTTTACACCAGTTGTTATATTGGTTCTTCGCTCTTTTTGTTGAGCCTTGAGTCAATTCTCCTCTTGTCGCTTTCTCTTAAGGTTTTCCTTAGTTCTCTCTTCTTTCTCGCTACTTCTGGGTCGTACGCGTGCTTTCGATAGTTTAGAGTCCTTTTACAGAACTTATTTTCGGCTTTGTAGATTTCTAGCAACTGCTGGTATTCGATTCCAACGGTTGAACTTTTTACTTGGCGTCTTTGCAGTTGGTCAGATATCAACTTGATGTCCGTTTTTTTTATCCTTAATCTGTTTCGCCCTGGTCCCACTGAGATGTCACAACACCACTGTCCCTTTTCTTAACTTTGATCCATTTCCATTCTGTCGATATGATGTTATGGTCACTTTGATTGTCTTTGGTGACTCTAAAGGAGATTATTTTGTGTAATGTGTTTTCAGAGACAAAGATATAATCTAATATAGATCTCTGGTTTCCTCTTTCCCATGTCGGCTTTGCCGGAATGTCTCCTCTTGTTGCTCCATTGAGCATTGAGAGATTTCTGAGTGACATTTCTTCTAGCCAACAATCATTTTTGTATCTTTCACTGTCAGTCTGTTGTTCTCTGTTGGTCCAATTCAATTAGCTTCATATTGAAGTCTCCACACAACACAATTACTGCTTTTGAATAAGTTGTCAGAATGGAATCGATGGCTTCAATGATGTCATCCTCAAGCTTTTGATTTGAATTTGGTGTTGAGTTCCAATAAATATTTAGTATGTGCACTAGGCGGGAGTGCTTCTCTTTCAGCTCCACTTGCTCTAGACAGACTTCCTGAAGAAAATGTGACCAAATTCGGGCCGTTTTGATTATTGGACCGCTTGTTCTCTTAATTAGAGTCAATTGACCTGACATTGGCCGCCCTTTTTTTTTTTTTTTTGTTTTATAGCTGGATTTATTGCTACTTCGAATCCATCCACACATGGCATGGTGGTGATCCATGTCTCTTGTAAACACATCAAGTCTGCCTTTTCTAAGATTGCAGGAGGGGAACTTAGGAGATGTGAAAATCCTCTGGTATTCCACGAAGCTATCACTAGCTTCGTTATCTCCTCGTGGCATTAGCTCTTCTTTACATTATTTAACGATTTTGCTAGCCAGGACCAGTTTTTCGTTTCTCCTTCCCCATCGTTCTGTTCTCTATCGATGCCTCTCTCCTCGTTTGATTTGTCCCGATTTTCTATTGTTTTGATTTTCTTCTTTCTTATCTCGTCAGGTAAGCATGATTTTTCTGCATCGCTATCTTCGCAGGTTAACTTGGCGTTATCGCACTCCTGCGTTGCTGTTTTCTATTGTTTTATTTGACTGAGTTTTTCCTTTTTCGGTGCTTTTACATCTTTTGTTTTTTCATAACCCTTGTCCCCTAGTGTGTTGTCGACTTCATACACTTGATATCCCGCTTCCAGAAGTTGGCTTTCGCTCATCATGAGTAGTTCTGCGTCTTTTTTATCGTCTGTGTAACAGCACAAATTTCTGGTTCATTTCAGGGATGATTTCTACACGATTGATCCGTGGACTCTTTATTGCTCTTAACACTGGTATTTTTTGGAATATCTGTAGAATAGTGTATCGGTTCAGAGGGGTATCACTTTTTTTACAGACCATCTTTTCGACTAATATTCTGTATTGATGGTTCGTTGCAGTCTCATCGACGTTTGTGGTATTTTTCCATGGCTTAGCTGGCTCTTCAACGCTTTCCTTGTTCGCCAGTTCAGCTCTTGCTGGTTTCTTCATTTTCTCTTTATGGGATTCTAGTTCCGTTTTGTTGTTCTCTCGCTCGTCTGTTGATGAGTCTTGTGTTTCTTCCTTATTCATAAAGATGATTTTTGGGTTCAGCATACACTTTCGCCTTTTCTCTTCCAAAGTGAGGAAGATTAAAGGACCTTCAGCCTTTTTGTCAAATTTCTTTTTTGTAGCCAAGGCTTTTTTAGGAGTTTCTGGCCACGAAATCACTCTTTTGCTTTTCATTTCAGCGCCTGGCTCATTCTCGCACTCTTGGGCATGTGGTTTTGGTGTACTTGCCTCAGACTCGGGGACTCCTTGCCCATTGGCTTTATTTGCCACTTTGGCGTTATCTTCTGTGTTCTCCTTTATTTTCATCTCCATCGGATATGCTGTAAATTGAAATATTCAGCAATTCTTCATCGTCACTATCGGAAGCTAGCTCGGCTATGCTTTCCATCTGGGAGTTGACATCCTTGTTCCGATTTACTGATTGGGCCTTTCCATCCATGGGTACTATCATCAATCTTTTTTTCCCCTTTCAGTGCCGGTTGCTCAGAGTTATTCACTGTTATGTTTAGTGCTTTAATATTCCTGAAAAAGTTTGCTGAGCTACGAGTATTCTTGCTCTTTTGGGCTTGTTGATTCTTTGTTTTTCTTTTGCAATCTATTTGTTTTGAATTGTCTCTTTGTCTTCATCCCTTTACTCACTCCCAATGGAGCTTTCGATTGCTCAAATATGTCGAACCACTCTCCATCCGACTTTTTTGCTGTAATAGAGGTTGCATTGCTTGTTGCTGCCTTTCCATTTGCATCATTGTAATTTTGGTTACTTCGTGGCTCTGAAGCGGAGGAGACTTGTTCTTTGTCGGCTTCTAGTTCCTTTTGGGAATTGGTCCTTGCAACCTCTTTTTCTGGCACTGCCATTACTGTAGTCGATTTAGATGACCTTTCTTTCGAACTTATCTCATTCTCTCGGATTTCTTTCCTTCCGTGGTCACAATCTTCGGCACTTATTAGTAGCAGCTTGTCATAAATGCAATTTTGCATAGAACCCTTTTTCTCTGCCTCTCTCGTTTTCTCTAGAGGTTGTTTATTTTAAGATTCTCTCTTATTTCCAATGGCTCCAAATTGGTTGTTGGATTTGTGCTCGTTTGATCTTTCTTGGAAACTCGCTTTTCATTTAGATCACTCCTTCTCGTTCATTTTGGAGAAGCGTGAGGGCTTGTCTCGTCACTTCAGCCAAGAGTTTCTTGTCCTCAGAGTTGTTTCTTAACGATTCTTTCAATGTTAGCGAAATATCGTTCCCTCTTTTAGATAACAGAATCTCAGATGACATCTCCTTTAAGTCAGTCTCTAGTTTTATCATTTTAGAGTTCAATAGGGCAATCGGATTCGTTTGGTCTATACAGTTCTCATTCAGGTTCTCAAACAACTTCAGCAACGGTGCTACAGCTATCGTTGTAGCTGACATCAGAATGGGACTCAACTTTGATTATTGCCTCAATGTAGGGCGCGATACCTTCTGGGTCATTTCTTTCCTTCGGAGGTGACTCATTAGACTTCCGTCGACTTATATCTTTGAGAGTTATTGCCTCATCCTCACCCTCTGACTCTGAAATTATGGAAGTACACCATTTTGTCTTTTTAGGGAATGGCATCTCTTCTGATTTTTTTTGTACACCTGTGGTTTTTCCTTGGGTTCTGCTTTTACATCGTTTATCCACACTTCCCTCATCACTCTCAGAGCTTTCTCTTCTTCGACTCCTCTTCTGAGACACTGTGATTTCTTCATTTCTGAATTCAAATGCTGGGGAGTTTGCTTCAAGTATCATTACTTCGTGAATGCTCTTATGTTTAGGACACTGGATCTCCGCGAGTAGTGGGCTACCCCCATTAGAGCTTAATTGTGAAGGTCTCTGTGACTGTATTAGGCTGGCATTCATCCTTGCCAAGTCTTTTAGTACTTGGTCTGCAATCCCTAGTGAATTTCCTCTTCCTCCTAGATTTATATTAATTTTCGATCCTGTGTTTTGTGGTGCAGTTTTTTCTTCCATTCATCGTGGGATGACCATGTCTCAACAATTTCATCCATTCTGTTAGAGGCGCCAGGACCTTCATTTGCTTTTGATTTAACTAGAGGTGGTTTGTGCATCTCTGCCACCATGCCAATAGTTTTAATGATGAACTCGAATTTCGTTGCTCCTCCGAGTTCGAGGGTCTTTGATAGTTCGTAATGCTTTTATTCGTGAGCTGTCGCATGGGGCCAGTATCTTGGGTCTGCTCGCCGTCCCTCGGTTTACAGGGAGTGGTAGACTTCTCAAACTGCACACTCGAAACCTGATGAATCATTGCCGCACATATTTCTGTGTTCATATCACCGGTCCGCTTATCCTCCGACTTTCCATTTGCACCCAGCGTGCTTTCTGCCTGGGCCCCCTCGCCCTTTCCTGGCGTCACTTAAGGTTTACTGTTCTGTATCGCTGGGGTTCTCAGTTGTTTGTCTCCATTATCTTGCCTCTCTCCCACAGTAGACCCATCATGTTCCTTCTCTTCATCCTCGTCTTGCTCACTTTCGCTTTCGGTGTCACTTCTTACATCTATGGTTTCGTTCGCAATGTTAGTGCCTCTCTCTCGTGACAGCTGAACTGCCACCACGTTCCTGCGGGACGACTCAGACTCGGGCAGCTCGTCACCAAGTCGAGTCTGCTGAGATGAAACACCGGACATCATCCCAGGTCCCCCCCCCTTCCCCCCCCCCCCTCCCGGGGAGACTCCCCTTTCTCATCCGCGGCGGCAGTATCAGAGGTATGCATTGTAAACTTATTTTTCTGTTGAGATTTTCATTTACACTTGACATACACACTGCGTTCAGCCCTCGCTTGGCTTGCGCTCGTGTTTGCTTTGTTTGTGACGACCCTCGTGGTCATTGACATTATTAATGATTAACGGTATTGCGTATGTCTGTGCTGGGCACCGCGCTATGGGGGGGGTAGCCTACGCCTGATCGCGCGTTTACACAAACTCTTACCGTGTTCTTGCGTAGCTGCAGGGGACGGGCGATAACAGTTCCGACTCGCCGACAGCTGATGTTGCCTTTCCTCACGTATCCCTCGAGTCCTCAGGGAACACAGGCAACACACTCCTGCACGCTCCGCTCCATAGCAGTGGGGGTTTTTAAAATCTTGCTCCGCCTCCAGCAATGGTAATGGTAAACAGATTTGCCAGTCACAGGCAACACACTCCCGCACACTCCGTCCTCACTATTTCTGAATGCAACAGTTTGGCTGGCAAGGACCCTCCTGAGGGCTTGCAGGCTCATTCCACCAGGGGCATAGCTATATCGACAGCCCTGCAGAGGGATGTACCGGTAAAGAACATCTCTGATGCTGCAACATGGTCTTCCATACACACGTTTGTTAAGCATTATTCCCTGGATACTGCCCATGCTCAGGATGCTGCCTTTGGTAAGGCAGTGCTTTACTCTGCTCCCGGGAGGATAGCTCAGCGGCAGCGTGCGCGTCTTGGAAGCAAGACGACACGAAGCAACAACAGGTTCGATCCCCGGGTCCGCGCTTAGAAACCTCTGGGTGTTTAAGCGCGTTATAAATACGTAACTAAGACAAAAAAAACAACACAATTACACAACTAAGAAAAACAAACAATTCCTGTAACAGCGCCTCGATGCCTGTGGGCTGTGTGAGCGCTTTATAAATGTTAAATAAATTAAATTTAATTGGTATGTCTAAATTCTTATCCCTCCTCCACTCAAGGATACTGTTTTGGGAGTCTGTCATAGATGAGGAATACGTTGGAGGACACACTCAATTCGTAGAACCAACTGGTAACATTTTTTCGACTGGATGTTCCTCCGTTTTCCTCCTACCCCTCAAGAATTTCCCATGCCATTACAGCTTTCGTTCCAACAAAGCTAAGTGCAGTCGATGCAATATTATGGGCACGTGTGCCACATGTTATGAGGGGGAACAACATGAATTGAGGCTACGGGCACCGTGCTACTTATAACATCCGATGTCACCCTCAACTGAAGCCTTCGAGGGACATAGACTCGATGCCATCGACGCAGGGCGCCCTCTGCCGAATAATTTCCGAAGCAGCCAAGGTGTGGACTTTACATGTCATAGATGAAGAATACGTTGGAGGAACATCCAGTCGAACGTTACAGTTGGTAAGTAACTTTGTTAAATCTGCCAGAGGCGCCTCCTGGGAAATCTCATTTCGTCACTGTCCACCAAGGAAGATCACTGCAGAAGTGGGAAGACTCATCTAAACCCGCCCCGCCCACCGAATGTCACCCAATCAATCACTGCTTAGACACACAGCCTGTTAGTAGATTTCCATCTTTTTGCGAAATTCTCCTTCGAGTCCCTCAGCACTTTTTGCTGGACTCTTACATTTTTTTTGACTGATTCTCCTGAGTGAGGGGAGCCTTTTTCCACACTCATTCTTTTACTCTGATCGTCGGAACCCTTTTTACCAATTTTTGTGGAGTCCTGCTTTCCTCCAATTTGAATGTCCTCTACACTTTACTAAAGCAGAATGTAGCACTACTTTGCAGAGTTGCTGTAGGCTCCCAGAGCGTCCCTGTGATTGTTTTTACTTTACTTGGCAAACTCAAGGCATGGGTCGGGGATACTTTATTTGTTGAGATCAGCACGCCCCACCTTATGTGGAGTGCTGAATGGATCCAATACATCCCTTTTCTCGACTCTCCAGTAACTTTTTGGTTACTGTGACCAGTCTGTTTAGACTGGTGGCTGTGTAGTTTTTACGCAACCATTTGTGAAATTTTGCACGCTATCTTTGCAGTTGCGGTAGGGGACATCATTTGCCCAAAATGGTGGCTGTACCTTTTTAAGCCCTATACAAGATGCCCTGTCCTTGTCTTCTACCCTGCTAGGTGGTGGGAGGGTCCTTATGACCCCTTTATCTTTGTTGGGCTTCCCTTGGAAAGCCCATGAGGACCCTTTTGAGTGACTGGCAGGATAGGAAGTAACAGAGGTCCACTGACTCCCGTCATTTGTCCTGCAGTGTACCTGAGAGAAACAAGTTCAGACTGGGAGGCTGGCTGTCCCCATTGGATAGCCATCCGAATGGTACATGGGATACGATTGGTGGACTCACCCAGGTTTCCTGCATAAATCCAGAGGTACTCTAGCTGAAACCCAGAGTCGACCACTGGAGCAGAAGAATCCAAAGAACGACTATGCCAGCAACTTCAGCGACTGCTGAGTAACCACTGCCAGACCTCCACTTCTAAGAAAGATCGGAAGACAATGACTTCCTTACTTGGACTAGTGGACCTATCCAGTCCCAAGACTAATTTGCGCCATCCCTTGAAGTTCAGCGACCTCCACGGCCTACAATTTGCAATGCCCTCCAACCTCTGCTGCATCGATGTGCATAGTCTTCTGAAGCACGTTTTTTTCTGAAACTTTGTAGGCAGCCGTCTAAGCCTACAGTGATCTGATCCAGCTCCCAGTCCCCTTACCCAAGACGAGAATCCGAGAAGCGCCATCTGCTGCGACAACCGCTGTTGTACTGAACCTGGAAAAAAAGCGTCAACCAGCACGAAACAAGAAGATCTTTTGCTGGGGGTCTGTCTGCACCAGAGTTTTCGCTAGATACACTGAAGTCCCCTTTTTCTGTTGCCAAGACCGAGAAACCAGTGACCGGGTCTGCTGTCTCCTCACCGTAGGAACTGTCCTGAGGCAACTGCTTCTTCAACTAAAGGTACTGTCCTACCCCTGGTACAACTGTGGGTTGTTTGCTTGATTCTGGGGGCCACAGATGGCTTTCTCGCAATAAGACACAGTTGTAATTTTAGAATAGCATTGGTAGTAACACATCACCTAGTAAAACCCCATCGGGGCCCCCAAAGTTACATTGGGGTGGACCACCCATTGTACCCCAACACTGCTTTAGGACACTGCCTTGGGGCAATCCTACAAGGCAACACCCAGATTCCCTTGCCTGTGTAAAACTAACTTTTACTTACCTGCAATACTGGAAGATACTCCTGCTGAACTCTGCCATACTGAACCTTTTTACCCTGCCTTTCCTGCTCCACCCCTGGCCGCTGCTGGCCCAGTGACCCAACTGAACACTGAGGCACAAATAGGGTTGGACTCATTGGGAAAAGTTAGAATGAAGTTTATAAGTTATACAAGTTTTGGAATGTTTGCATATATGTTTTAGATGGTTTTACTAGGTGATTTGTTACTACCAATGCTATTCTAAAGTTAAAACTGTGTCTTATTATCCAAAAAATACGCCAAAGTGGTCTTATATTACATTACTATTTTCAAGTACTTACTTGACTTGTGAATTATTACCCCTTCCTTAGGAGTTAGTGTATTAGTGTTTTCTTGAACAAAGTGTATGCTCAGTTTAGTCTCACTACAGCCCTCCTCCCCCAAGCCTGGCGGCTCTCCATTTTTCCAAACATTTGTGTTGTTCAGGCCTAAACTAAGAAGTGTAACTCTGTTCACCCAAGGTGGGTTTTTCCACGTTCTGTCACAGACAGCAACTTGTGACACTCTGTACACCTACTTTACTCCTCATGGTGATTTATTGTGTTTTTATAAGGAGCATCCATCGCTTACTTTTGCGTTTGCTGAATATGTCGGCCCAGCCTGGTTTGGCACAACCATCTTGATGTGCCATAGTGAGACCTTGTTGAGTTAACATTGACTTCCCTCAGCACAGATCATGGTACCTTTCCCTGATGTTGATTCATGCGGCAGCCTAACCTCTAGGCTCTCAGCATCTTGAAGCAATCACTTGTTGCCATGGAAATGGAAAAGCCATTTCACCTTTTCAAAGGTCTCATTTCCCAAAGAAAAACAGAAAGCAGTCATTGTGTCAATGTTGTAATTGTACTAATTATAGTAGTTGTATTAACATTAAATTGCAGAATGTTAACACTGTTTTAAACGCGCATGCAATTGATTCAGTTCTGCAGGTTATAAATGGGCACAGGTGAAAACATAACGTTTCAGTGTCCAAGGTGGCCAAAGTCTGTTACTTTGGCAGGTGATCCAGTTCAAATAATGGGAAATGTTTCATTGTTTTATCATTGATTGCTAAAACAATCGACTCTTTATTCGATAGCGTCTTTCAACCGTATACAGTAAAACGTTAAAGAACTGTCTCCTGCTGCTGTGAGAACAATATTTTGAAGTTTCAATACATTTAAAATATGAAAATCGGTCGCCATGCTCTTGTATATGTTTTTGCTTACTGTTGGGGAGTTTTACAAAAGTAGGACTTCAGAGACTCACACTTGGGACATAGGGCTCCAACTTTTAGTATAGGCCTGAACCACACAAAGTATGTTGGTATCAATGGCTGAGCAGCCAGGCTTATCTTGGGATGGAGAACAGGGCTGTAGGTGTTACTAGTATACACTTAGGCCAAAGAAATGCTGATATATATATATCACACCAAACATTACAGTGAATTAACCACTTAGAGTTTTTTTTTTTTTAATGGTAGTATACAATTCAAAGGTAAATAATTTTGTCAGGTACGACAAATGAAACCCAACACAAGGCAAGTAAAAATATTGCCAATAATTTCAGAGAAAATCGATGCAACTGCTAATTCAGCAATACATTAATTCCCATGTATAAAGTATCAAATCATTAATACATATCCCATTTACACAAACCTATCTTTGTCATAAAACCAATAACTATCATAGTGAGTGTTAAGGAGAATTCTCAGAAATGTGCGAATTCCCTCCACCTTGGAGACCCCCAGAAACTTTGCTGGATTTTGAGGACTTGATTTTTTTTAACCTGGAGAGAATGACTCGCTTCTTAGGTAACATTTTTATGTTACCCTTTCCTCACTGAATGGCTGGTGGCATTGGTTTCGTTTTAACTACCGTGGCATTCGCAGCTGCAGTAAAGCACCCAAAGATGCCATTTTTGTCAAAATGGCCCTGGTCGTCTTTTTTCGCCATTTCTTTGTGGAAATGTCCTTTTTGAGATTTACTCTGCGTGCCAAACCAGGTTTGGTCCCATTGTTCGCTTTTCCTTTAGCGGGATTCACAAGTGACGCCCGCATCTGGCTCCAGGGTGTCTGGGGTAGGCAGGAAGGGAGGCAGGTGCCCGAAACTCCCTGTGCTTAGTCTCCTAGGAGACCCAAATGCACTCTGTGGTGATTGGCCGGCTGACTGTCCGGCAAGGACAGCCGTCCTGCTGGGTGACTGACTGCTAGGCTGGAATGAATGGGAGAGAACTGAAGGCGAGGCTTTTAGCTTGGAAGGCAGAGTCGACCACTGGACGAAGGAACCGAATAAGAACTTGGACACCTGCTGCAACTCCTGGACCGTTGCTTTGCACTGTCAAGCCCTGCTGCTGTGCTGAACTCCGAATTCGTATCGAAATACGCCCCTGCAAGGATCACTTCTCCCCTTGCGTTGGTGGGACCAATCCGCTCCAAAGTAAACCACCTGGACATCCATCTCAGAGCTGGTTCAATTTCCACAGAGTTGCTGCTGGAAACCGTATAGCCAGGGAGGGGAAAACCAGATTGTGTGTTGCTTTTAAGCTAGCCTAGAGCTCCAGGAAGATCGTCCAGACTCCCAGGAAGCAGGACTGACCGAGCCTGACCCCCTCAACAGAGTGCAGGATCCCTGAAGCAAGGAAAGTCCATCTCGACAGCCAGGAACCGCAATGTTGCTATTTGTGGTAGATGCAAGGAGCTGAAACACTGAACAGCCACTGATTTGAAGATTGCTGGTTGCGAGCGGTGACCGTCCCATTGCCGTGCAGGAGTCCCCATGACTGAGGCCCAGGAACAGTGAGATCTGTGAAGGTAGGTCTGAGAAGAACGTACATCTTACTGTTGAGTTGCTTGCATCTTTTACTACTCGCAAGTCTAATCAGCTTGAGGCCATACATTTGATTATTCTTTTCTTCAAAGACTTCTAAAACATAGTGCAGAGACTTTTCTGCTTACCAGAAGTGCTTCATCCTATACAAGACTTTAGCCCATTGGCTATAGCTTAGCCTGTTGTACTGAAAGACTCTTCTTAGGGGATCCAAAAGTATTTGCCTGCTTAAGAATATTTGTGGTCTCTTGTTCTAATAATCTTTTCCTTTTACCAACTTCTAACAGTATTCTAAATGCAAACGGTAAGATATCAATGTCCCCAACATCCTAGCTATTGAAGTCACCTGAGGGTGTAGGTTGTGCCTGTGGGCCATCCCAAAAGGGTCTTTACTGATTTTAGAAACGAGTGTACAGTATTGAAGTTTATTTGTACTTGTGTATGGCTCCCTTCTGAAGAAGGCTTATTCTGACTAAAGTTTATTCAAGAAAACTTGTAAGAGTTTATTTGAATAGTTGTCACTGTGAATTTCTAACTCCCCTACAGCTCACATTGATGCTACCAAAACTGTGTAGTACAAGCTTGTACCAAAGGGTTGGGTTTCCTATACCTGTAGTCCTAGTTGTGTGTAGTGCACCCAAAGCACAGACCATACCTGAGGTTCGACATTGGCAACTCACTATCAGTTTCGGGTTCTGCCATTTGGGCTAACCTTGGCCTAAGGGTTTTCACCAAGCTAATGGCGGTTGTGGTAGCGAGTCTCAGGCGAGGCGATGGGTGGGTGTGGGGGGAGGAGATTTGCATCTACCCCCACCTGGACGATTGGCTGATCAGGACCAGTTCCCTAGGACAAGCCCTAGATCATCTCGGCTATACTTGCCACTCCCTCCACAGGCTGGGCTTCTCCCTCAACTTCAAGAAGTCCCACATGATACCATCACAAAGACTCCAAATCATCAGAGCAACCCTGGATGCATCCCTGGGAAAAGCTTCACCACCAGAGGTGAGGGCTCAAGACATTCTGCAGATGGTGTCAAAATGCCTAACATCTGCCGGCATTAGATTTTCTGAGGTTGCCCGGCCTCATGGCATCCTGCATTTTTCTGGTGCCAAAGGCTCTTCTGAGAATCTCTCCAATGAGCTCTCAGGACCCAGTGGTCACAGTTCTCAGGAAGAATGTTAGATCTCCTACAAATCCCAAACGGTCTCGCCGGATCTTCAGTGGTGGGCCTGTCTGGAGAACATCTTGAAAGGAGAACCTTTTTGGCAACCATGGCACATACCAACGATTTGACAATCGGCGGTCGTTTGTCTCCATCGGAGTCCAAACTACATATCCACCTTTTAGAGCTGTGGGCAATCAGACTTGCGCTGAAGGCCTTCATGCCATCTGTACGGGGAAAGAATGTTGTGATAATGGCTGACAACACAGTGGCCATGTACCACCTCAACAAGGGAGGTGGTGTAGGGTCACTACCACTGTAGAGAGGCAATGCAGCTCTGGTTCTGGGCATTACAAGCACAGGAAGTCCTTCACCCTTTGGGGAACCCATCAAGTGGATGTGTTCGCAGAAGTGCGAACTGTACTGCTTCAGGCAATTTCCACCAAGAAGAGCTCTAGGAGACTCGTTCGTGGTGGACTGGGAATTTCCACTTCTTTACGCATTTCCTTCAGTCCCCGTCATTCCTCACGTAATGAGGAGGTTGAGATGGTTCAGGAAATCCATGATCCTAATTGCCCCGGACTGGGCCAGGAGGATGTGGTACCAGGACCTTCTGGACATGTGCCTCTTTCACAAAGAGGACCTTCTCTCGAGAGAAGGGTTAGGTTCTCTATCCGGATGTCAGGACTCTCAGCCTTCACGCATGGTTTCTGAGAGGCTGAGATGCAAGGATTGGGAGCTCCCGGACGACGTAATGGAGGTTTTGCTTTCAGGCTGAAGGCCAGCAACCAAATCTTTATACCGCTGACATTGGAATAAGTTCTGCAGCTGGTGTAGAGATAAGAATGTTGACGCTTTCTCATGCAATACACCGATGGTGTTATCTTTTCTTTTGCACTTAGTATCAATCTGGAGCCCCAGATTTGCCATCAAAGGTTCTCTAGCCACGCTTTCCATCTTCAAGCGCACTGTAGAGGAAGTCTCCTATTTTATTCCTCTGGTAATTAACTCTCAAAGGGATTAACTAATATTTACCCTCCAACTCCCTTTCAAGTCCCACTGTGAGATCGCAACTTGGTTTTAAACTTTCTAATGGGTGCTCCTGTTTGAGCCTCTTCATTCATGTCCATTAAGACGTCTTACCTTAAACAGTTTTCTTAGTGGCAATAACATCTGCCGTAGGGTGAGTGAGCTAAAGGCTTTATCCTGCAAGCCTACTCGTACTGTTTTTCATAAAGACAGTGTGGTATTAAAGTTGAAGCTTAACTTTCTTCCCAACGTTGTTTCTGAATGTCGCCACTCAAAAAATGTTGCCATCCTTTTTATCCTCTGCCACATCCAGGGAAAGGGGAAGTAAGACTTCAGACTCGACCCTAGGCGTGCACTGTTTTTTTACATTACCAGGTTGGCAAAACTGAGAAAGAATTATCAGTTGTTTGTGGGCTATACAGATCACAAATTGGGTCTAGCATCACCAAACAATCCATCTCTAGATGGATTATTGTTACAATATCATAATGTTAGACTGGCCGGTAAAGACGCCCAGAACAATGAAGGGCTTGTTCGACCAGGGGTATCGCAACTTCGTCTGCCTTGCAGAGGGGAGTACCAATAAAGGATATTTGTACAGCTGCCACATGGTCGTCCCCGCACACCTTTACGAAATACTAGTCTGGATTCCTCCACTAGCCAAGATTCTGCTTTTGGAAAAGCGGTACTGCACTCTGCATACTTGATCACTTGAATTTTACTCCCTCCTTCAAATTATGTAACCACTTTAGGAGTGTATCAAAGATGAGGAATACTTGGAGGGACACAATCCATTAGAAGAACAAGTTAGTTACTCATGGTAATGTTATTTCGAATGGATGTTCCTGCCACATATTCCGTATGGCTCCCCTGCCTACCCTGCAGTAAAACTTTGTGGTTATAGTCTGCGCTCTCTCAAGCGGAGTAACCGCCTAAATCAAGAAAGTGCTTCACTTTTTAAAACGGAACTGAGCAACGGGCGCTGCACGCGCTACTTATACCTGTGATGACGTCGGCGTCATCTCAGAGGCCTCCGAGGGATATCGACTGGACCAAGCATTGATGCTCAGTGCCTTCTACTGAAAAATGAATTCTGAGGCAGCAAGCTGGATATTAGGAAATATCAAAGATAAGGAATACGTGGAAGGAACATCCAGTCAAAAGAAAGTTACCGTTACGGAGGCCGGTCAAGAGTTCCTTCTGAGAATCGAAAGGAATACATTTTATTCAATTGATCACTGTAGTTGTATCTTGTAGATACCTCTCTAACATGTGGTCTGAGATGGGTATCCACAAACTTGGACAGTGGTTCAAACGCAGAATCTACTCCTGACCTGATCGGTCTCCCAGGTGGTTTGGACAACATTTCATGCACCTTTGGCAGGACATAAAATTTAGGGTTTCTCTTTAATCAGGATCTCTGACTCTTGTCTGCTAATCCGAAATTTCTCTTGCCTTGTTCACTTTCTCTTTTAAGATCGCTTTAAAGTAGGGTCTTCCTCTAATCTTTGCTAACACAGCTCATCTTGTAATTGTCTGAGGCATTCTTGTACACAATCTGCTACATAATATGCCCTATTAATCGGACAATAGCCCCACCTTTGGGAATCAATCTCTTGTTCGTGACTTTTCTCCTGAAGTTTCTTCCTCTGAGCTGAATGAAATATTACCAAATCTGACTTTTGCCACATTGCATATCAAAGAGGTGTTAGTGTTTCAAAGAGGTGTTAGTGTTTCCTGTCCCGTGTGTGTTCTCTGACCAGTCCTCATCGCAGGTATGTTGTATGCGCTGCCACCGCACAGAACTTTGACATTAGAACAAAGTGGATCCATGGAGCCTTTGATATTTTAATTAGGCTGGCCATGGCCGGAGGAAGGTTTTGCCTTACCCTTTCAGAGATGCTTTGATATACCTGTGGCTGTCACATTCCAGCTAAATGACTGGGAGGACTGCATCTATAGGCTGTGTCCCTGTCATGATCACTGTTTCCAAGGAGCCAGGACCAGCCCAACGTCCTTGGAAGCAGGCCCCTAACCCTTATCCTAGGCACCAGCCGGTCCCTACTGGGACCTTTTGGACCCTGTCCTGGCGCCGGTGGCACCAGGCTCATCAAAACCATCGGTCCCGGCACTGGAAGCGCCGGGCTCATAATTGGTGTGAAAGTGCTTGGGTGGACTTACCTGCGGCAGACCATGCTGCTTACTTACCAGCCACTTAGAAGCCCTCTGTGAACAGGAACTACTTTCTTACCTGGGTGGGGCAGCTCCACTCCCTGGATACAGCACTGAAACTCTTCTGGAAACTGGAACTCTTTTCTTACCTAGGCGGGGCCGTGGAAGAAGACGCCTCATCACTCCAAGGCTATTTAAACCACACCCGATAGATGAAACGTGCTTTGCGTTATTCTGCATCTGCAGCAGAATGCTCACCGAGTCTGTTCCAGCCTTTCCTCTTTCGATCCTGAACCTGCAAGAATTATACTTACCATTCCTGTATCCAGTCAACATCAGCACCTGCAAAAGACAAGAAACAGGTTAGCAAGACAAACTTTACACGCAGTGCTTTCTCACCTGATCCATCAGCAGCGACCGTGTCTTCACACTGCACCTTCGCCTGCAAAGACAAAGGCATTGTTGTACTTACCGGCACGCCGTGAATTCCGGATTTCTTCATTCTGCATCGCCGCCTGTGAAGACAAAGTTTAGTTACAACTTACTAGCATTCCGCTGACTCCGGCGCTGCAAACCAACATCTGAAAGACAAAAGAAAAAGACATTAAGCAGGTATTTACTCACGCCCATCACGCTCGTCGCAATAAAACGCTTGCGAATACTCCGGCGTCTCTTTAACACGAACTAAGCTGCAAGGAAAGAGACAGTTAGAGCGCTTGCCATACTTACGAATTTCCAGGCGCTTCACTTCATCTTCCATCCCAAGAGTCCTGCAATACATAAGGGAAAAGCATTATACAGAGTCTTCAACATTAACGCATTTAAAGACTATAAAGACAAAAGGTGTCCAGAAACTCACCGCTCGTGCAGATAACGACGGTAACCATCCTCTGAATTCAAGAGGCCAATGTTTCACCAGTGAAGGAACTGGCAACGGCACCCTGCACCAGACGCAGATGGCGAGCCCAGCATTCACCTATCTAAGGTGAGCACGTTGACCTGGGGGGGGACTCTACAGAAAAGCTGGGAAGAGAGAGAGAGAGAGAGAGGGACATTAAACAACCCAGGCCATTAACCCCCATATTCTTTCACCTGCAGAAACCTCACTCTTCGAGTTCGACACACAGTGCGAAGAGGTTCGACCCCAGAAGCCAATCGAGTCCTGCACATCACTTTTCGAGTCACAGACACCCTCCTGCCAAGACCCGCGCCTCCCTGGGAATCAGGTGAGCGTTAGTCCCCCGCCACCTCCCCCATACCCCCTCCCCCTGGAGTACACTTGACTGTGTTTTGTTGTGCGGCAAACATAGGAAAATGTGTGGATTAGCCCCTGAGGTTGATCTCCCATCATTCATTTTTAATTACAAAACTTTAAAAAAAACAGCACAGATGAGCGCGCACACTGTGTGGATAGTCTGAATTCCTCACAAGAACTTAATAAACTAGAAGAGGAAATCAAACAATTAGTCACACTGTTATAACTTCTAAGTTAAATAGAAGTGATTTTAAAAGAAAGGAAGAGTGCAGTTAAAAGCGTATCCATAGATTGAAAGATTTGCCACATTTTAGCCATGAAAAGCCTTCCCCTATATGGAAGACGAGTTTGAATTTAAAGAGGAGGAGGAAGAGGAGGAGGAGGAAGGGGCCTTATTTTTTAAAAAAAAGCTTTTTTTCTTCTAGACTTCATCAGAGAGGGAGGATGTGTGATAGTATAGCAATTAGAAAAGATGGGGAAGTTGGTGAGTGCCATAGGGGCGGTAGAGGATAGGAGGGAGAAAGAGGGGCTGCACAGCACAGTACGAGCACACACTCACCAGATGGCCTAGTAGCCAAGGGAAGCAAGAAAATCGAAGCACTGGGAATACTTGTGTACTGCAGTTGTGTGCAGAGATGTTAAAAAAAACACACCAGGCTTCAAGTTTGCACAACAAAATGGATTCAGTAAGGCAAGAATGGTAGAATGGCATAGGCACACCTTGGTTTTATCAGTTGTTGGGGTTAGTGGTGAAGCAACGACCATGTCCAGCTTAACTCGCTGGTATTCTGCAGGGGTGTGTTAAGTTTCAGAGGCCCAAGTTCGTGGGGGTAACAAGCTGCCTGCTAGGAGACTGTTCCATGATGTGCTGCTGGGGTGAAGGGGGCTCTCCGAGCCATCCAAGGCCAAGACAGGCATGGATGGGGACTTTAAGAGTGGGCCTTAGGTAAGGGCCAGTGTTTGCCTGCCGGATCCCAGATTGGTCTAGATGACCGTTGCAGCAACCAATCTGGATCGCGTGGCCTGGAGCTCACACAGTACTCCAGTGCTGGTGAATGAGGTGGCCATTTTGGAAGATGGTGTTTTCTTTGAAAAATCTGACCCAAGTAGTTAGAGCACATGTTTGTAGGTGCTCGAAAAAGCAGATCAGAGCTTTTTGTAGAAAGCAAATTAGATTAATTGGGCAAGTAGCGCTGGTAAATTAGATACGTGCGCCTCTCGATCTGCAAGCCTGAAAAAGGGCTTTCCTTCATTCATGTGGCTGTCGAGAGTCAGCAGCTCCAGGACACCCGTTAGGGGATGCATAGGGGGGGGGGGAGCAGTGGTGAGATTGAGGCTATGCAGTAGTTCTGCAGCCAAAATGGAACAAAGCTCTTCTCCAGTGATGATGGCTTACAATGATCTCTGTCTCAATGCCAGAAAGACTAGATTCTACCCCTCAGGACTCCTCTTTTCTCCCTTTACTCTGGCCACCCTTGATGGCTCCCCCCCCCTCCCCTTTCCCCTCCTTTCTCTGAAACCAGAAACCTGGGAGTTATCTTGGACTCCTATTTCATTTTTCATCCGTAAGGCTGTCCTGGGCCAGGGACCACACTATCTGCAACTTGCTCTCATCAAATGCTCTCCATATCCCTCCGGCTCCAACTGCTTCTCTAAGCAGAGAGCGGGCGACTGTTCCCTTTCCTCGGCTGGCTCCCTCTTCTGGAACCGCCTCCCCCTTTCTCTGCGTCTTGAGCCGGATCTCCTCAGGTTCGGCAAGCAGACATTCCTCTTCTCCTCCTCCCCTCTCACCCTCCTGTGCTAAACCCCACAATCACTGTGATTGGTGGCCCGGGTCATTATGTGTCCTTTCGGGTCCTGGCCTTTTATCCAATCGCCTTCAGCATCTGCCCTCCCCCGGCACTTGCCTTCGGGCACCACTAGCCTGTGCTGTCTCACAGGCCCTGCACTTATTGTATTGGCTAGTGACCCCTTGTTGGGGAGAATTCTCAAAAATGTGTTGATTCCCTCCACCTTGGAGACCCCCAGCAACTTTGCTGGATTTTGAGGACTTGATATTTTTACCTGGAGAGTGAGACCCTTTTTCCCACACATGTATTTTAATGTGATTTTATACACTTTCTTTTTGGTTATGGAGTCTAACCAACTCAATGGGCATCATCTTTTACAATTGTCACACAGCACCATCAGTGCAGTGCCACAGGGAAGTCTTCCAGATTTCCCAAGGATTATAAATGCCTTCTCTGGGATCAACTACTGTTTCCCAGAGCAGTGGAGTGAAATTGACTTTACTTAGTCCTGTAAAATTCTAGACCCAGTACACCCTATCGTACAATAGAGTGCTGGAGGGGTTACTTGGTATCCCCTGTGTCTAGTTACTCATGTAGCATTTATGTTACCCTTTCCTCTCAGAATGGCTGGTGGCAGTGTTTTTACAATGAACTACCATGATCAACCCCAACCGGGAACTGTTCGCAGCTCCGGTAACGTTAAATCGCGCGAGCCATGTTTTTCAAAATGGCGCTGAGCCTCCTTTGTTAAAATGGTCCCTGGTCGTCTTTTTTTCGCCATTGCCTTGTGAAAGGTCCTTCTCGAGTTTTTCTCTGCGCGCCAAACTAGGTTTGGTCTTTGTTCATTCACTTTTGGCGGGCTTTAGGAGTGAAACCCGCCTCTGGTGCCAGTGCCAGTGTCTGGGGCAGGCAGGAAGTGAGGGAGGTGCCCGAAATTCCCTGTGCTTGGTCTCCTAGGAGACCAAGTGTACTCTGTGGTGATTGGCGGGCTGGCTGTCCGGCACGGACAGCCACCCTGCTGGGTGAGTGACAGCTAGGCTGGAATGAATGGGAGAGAACTGAATAAAAGGTGAGGCTTTTGGCTTGGAAGGCAGAGTCGACCACTGGACTAAGGGCTTGAAGAGGGCTGCTGCACCTCCCAGACAGTTGGTTTGCCCGGTGAAGCCCTGTTGCAGGTCCGCATCGCCAAGTTCGCATCGACGGAGAAGCCCTGCAAGGACGACTTCTCCCTTTGAGTTGGTGGGACCAATCCACTCCCAAGTAAGCCACCTGGACACCCATCTTGGAGCTGGTTGAATTTCCTCAGTTGCTGCAGGAAACCGTAGAGCCAGGGGGAGGGATACCGGAATGTGTGCGTTGCTTGTAAACTGCCCTAAAAGCTAGTGGAAGATCCTCCGGACTCCCACGAAGCAGGACTGAAGACCCCCTCAGTCTGTACTGGAAGGAGCTGAAATGCGAAACAGCCACTAAAAGTAAAGTTTGCCGGTTGCCAGTTTTGACAGTACTGGTGCAGTGCAGGAGTCCCCCAACGTCCTCCCTCTTGTCCCCACAACTGAGGCCCAGGAACAGTGAGAGCTGCAGAGCTGCACAGGAATCGAAGTCATCGGCTGCATCTTTTCTTCTTTACCAAGGTACTTTAAAACAAGTAAGAGAACTTGCCTCTTACTGTGGAAGTGCTTGTAACTTCTACAACTCCAGTCTAATCAGCTTGTGGCCCTACACTTGATTCTTCTTTTTTAACAAAAGACTTTTCCATTTACTTACCTGAAATGCTGCATCCTATACAAAGACTCTTGCCAATTGTCTTTGTTTAGCCTATTTGAATGACTCTTAGAAGTGATCTCCGAAAGTATTTGCCCTGCTTATGAATATTTTTAATTTCTTGTATTCTAATAACCTTTGCCTTTTACCAACTTTTAAGAGGGTCTTGTCTGATTCAGAAACTCAGAGTGTACAGTATTGAAGTATATTTGTTACCTTTCTATTGCTCCCTTCTGAAGAAGGCTTTATAACTGACTGATAAATTGTTTATGCAAGAAAGCTTGAGTGTAAGAGTTTACCTGTAACTGTGAATCTTTGTAACTCCACTACAGCTCGCATTTTCCCCTCTTGAGATAAGCCTGGCTGCTCAACACGCTACCAAAACTGTGTAGTACAAGCTTATACCAAAGGTTGGCGTTGCCTATACTTGTAGTCATAGTTGTTTGTACTGTTACCAGAGGGTGCTGCATTCAAACTTTGCTTAACACCCCTCTTCCATCAAGTGGTCGCTGTCAGGCCCTTAACTGTTTCCTTTGCAACTGACTCTCTGGCAGCAAAACTCCCCAACCCCCCTCCCTCCCCACCTTTCCACCGCTTGGGGCCCCCCACAGTTGAACCTCTAGCACTTACCCCCTTCCCCTTCTCTCCCTCTGCACACTCCGAATGTTAACAAGACTTAGTAGGACCGCTTTTGTATGGTATTCATCGCTATGATCCTATTCCATTGTCATAATGTTCACTTTACCCAGTGGGTCCTTTAAAACTCAATTTCTTGATGTATAAGCGCCTTACAAATGCCCAATAAAATGAATAAATAAGCTGAGGCCGATGAGGAGGCAGAAGAAAAGACCACTATAGCTGATTCCAGCGTCCAGAGATGTTGTTACTTGGCATTTATATAGTGCTCTATATATCATTGGTATGACCTTAAAGCGCTGGTAGGTTGAACGCCCTCGGGAACCGTAGTTCTGGTCAGTTGAGAGGTAGAGTCGTAGGGTGCATCAGTTATGTGTGCAGCTGATGTAAATGCCTGATGGTAGCTGCATCCTAGCGTTTGGTGTGGTGCTGAAGATATCTGTTGAATGTGAGCAGACTGGTGGGTGGACATCCAGACATGGCTTTGTCTGTATTAGGCATGAAGGACGCATATGTGAGCATCAAGGCCGGAATGTGCTCGGCTAGCTGCGTTTTATTAGGGTGATGTGGTGTTCACGGGGTCATATTCGTATGTGAACAACTAGGCCGAATTAGTCAGGGGTATAGCTGTGTTCTATTTGTATGATGGAGAGTAGGCATAGTGATGTAATGAGATAGTTATCTTTAAAGCGCCAGAGACAGGCACGTGAACAGGCTTGCGGGGAACAAAGCGACACATGGACATAGAGACAGGGGGAACCGGAAAGCAGGGTACACAGTGATACAGGGTGGCATTTTACTGTTTACATTCACATATATCTATCTCGCTGCGATTCAGGATAGTGTTCGCAACTTCACCCAAGTGTGGGGCATGCCAACATTTGCAACTCTATCAAGAATCGACTCGGGCCAATGTTTGTGACTTCATCCAGGCGCGGCACACGCCAACATTTGCAACTCCATTTAAGTGTGGTGCATGCTACCATTCACAATTCCATATAGTGTGAGACATGCTATCATTCACAGTTCACAGATACCTGCTGTGCAACCACTGCCTGTGCTGACCCCTTCTTCCTTGCGACAGATGTGTCCAGAAGATGAAGATTCAGACCCCTTCGGCTGGTGGGACCAAACGGTTTTAGGAACTGCAATTGGAGCCACCCCACGACAAGCTGTGACCTCCCTAGGCTGCAAACTGCCAGTATCCATGTACCTCGAGGCTGAGTGTTGTGCAATGTCTTCCCTTGAAGGAATCTTGCTGAAACTTTGGACTCCTGTTGGACCTCCAGAATCAAGATTCCACTTCTTGAAGCCCCCTCACCAGAGTGCTCGACTGAAATAATAAGGCAAATCCATTGTGCGGCGACAGTTCATCGGGTACCTTGAAGAAGAAAAAAATAATCCAGAGCTGCAATTAGCACAGAAAAATCCTTTGGAGCCTTTTCTATCGACTGCTGCTGCAGGTTCCCATCCAATGTTTTTTTTCATCACCATGAGTAAGAATCCAGAGACCGGACCCTGTGCTTCTGCATCGTGAAGGCACCAGTCTGAACCTCTTCACTCCTGGGGTACTTGTCGCTCCTGTGTGGCTAGGGTGGTGATTTGTGTAGTTGTGAGTCCTCCCATTTTCTTTGCTCAGGCCCAACGCTGGAATTGCACCTAGGGAGCCTTCTACTAAAGTCTCTGAACACGTTCTACTAACTCTGATGTCTGTACGTACTTGTTGGACGAGAAATCCTCTTGAATCTGACTTTCCTGCATCTGCGCCTTATGATCTGCCTACTGTTGGCCACTGGATCATCAGTGCCCCCCTTCTGCCGCTGCGATCACTCACGCCTTAGAATAGGGAAGGACTTCTAAAAGTATATGGCATCTGTCTAGAAATTAAGTGTGCCAAGTGCTTACATGTGTTAGTGCTGTAACTGATTATCTCTGAAACAGAATAAGTTACCAAGTGTTGCATTCTTACTTAACTCTGAATTACTTAACTTTGAATTGTGTTCTACTATTCTAGAAAGTAACGGTTGGAAACACTATTATTCCTGAAACTGAATAAGTGGAACTGTGTATTACCAATAGTTGTATTCAACTTGACTAGCATAGTGCCATTCTAAATCTGTAATACTGAGTCCTTGCTTATCTTTGAAGTGCAAACTGCCATTCTGAAAAGTAATTGTTATTGTTTACCTTTGAACTGTGTTCCACTATTCTAAAATGTAACATGTGTCTAACTGTATCATTCCACAAAGAATAATAAGTTACATAATGTTGCAAAGTGCTTGCCTGTTAAATCGGTAGAGTAGTTGTATTATTCCTGAAACAGAATAATTTACACATGTGGTCAGGTACTTATAACATTGTTGGTTATATTCCTGAAACCGAATAAGTGACATAGTTTACTAAAAATAGGGTCTGCTTACCTTGAATTACATACTGTCATTCTTAGTGTACTACCAGTTTTTTTACTCCCCTTAAATAGCATACTGCTACTCTAAATGTGGGTTATGCTTTGGTTTACTTACGTTTTGTGTTGGTTTTATAATTTTGGTTAACTTAAAATTGTACTTGCCTTTCTAAAGAATTAGCTTTTCCTGTGAATATAAAATAAACCACCCATTTTTACAATGTCTGTGTATGAGTATTTTTGGAGCACATGTATGCTACAATTTATTTGTACCTTTCTCTACAGCCCTCTACTTAAATAAGCCTGGCTGCACTGTCGTTGCTACCAAACTTATCAGGTGGTACAGCCTTGTACTAAGAGTTGGAGTTTCTGTATTGCCCAAGGTATAGTTGTATAAAGTCCCTTTGGGTGGAAAAACGTGTTACCCAGACCTTCTAGACCTGTCCATCTTCCCTCCGTTCTATCTTCCTCCAGATAGTGGACCTACTCTCGCAAAAGGGAGGTTGCCGTCTATACCCTGGAATCTGATCTCTGAACCTTGATGCCTGGTTTCTGAGAGGTAAAGATTGGGACCTCTCGGGAAGAAGTAATGGAGTTTTCTATTTTTCATATGTGCAGTTCAAAACAAACTATCAAGTGCTGGAGATAGTGCATCCTAGGACTCTGCGTGTAAAATAAATGGTTAAACTTCTTTGAATTAACCCATGTTTAAAATCTATAAAATTAAGTTCAACTTGACCATCTATAGTGCTAGTTTGTCGTTTTCTTTTCTTACATTGGCTGCACATTAAGTCTAGTTCATTTTTCTTTACAGAGCAAGAAGCATGGAAACAAAGTTCGAAGATATATGGCCATCCTCCAGGAAGGTGAATCTTCCTCAGCAAAAAGGTCTAAGGTTGCTGGTTCGGTTGACAAGGTAAAACTAGTTTTAAGTTTTGCAGCAATGGGTGTCTGCCAAATTTGGGGGGGGTTAGGGGGGTTCTGTCTCGGGCTGTTAATTATCTGTAGATTTTACTTTCCCTGTCTAAACTATGGCTTCTCAATTGTGCTGTAGGAGAATGGCCCTCTTGGTTCATAACACTACCATTGTCTTAAATGGGGAACTACACAATCAGTGGCTTATCGGTTATCCACATTTATCCATGTGTTCTAACTTATAATGCTTGGTTGTAGTCTTATCCTTCAATCTTCGGTGACTGTTGGAGACAATTTTCATTTCTTTGCTACTTCCCTTCAACCTTGGAGAGCCCCAGCTCTTTTGCTGGACTTGGGGCTTGTGATTCTTCCTTCCTTCCTTTCTCACGTATTTTTCCTGCCTAGCTTTTTAGTGTTTCACTGTTTTTTATGGAGTCTGAAAAACTCCATAGGCACCTGCTTTTTGTATAGTGACACACTGCACCTTTGGTGAAGTGCCCCTGAGAAGTCCCTTGGACTTGTAAATGTTTTAATACATTTTCTTGGGTGAACTACCGTTGCCAAGAATAAGATGCTCCCTGTCTTACTTACCTTTCTTTTTGTGGGACCAGCACACACCGCCCTATGTGGAGTGTTGGAGGGGTTACTTAGTAATTCCTTATCCAACGTCTCATGTAAAAATAAATGTTACACTAAACTGCTTTAAATGGCTGGTGGCAGTGGTTTAATTTTACTACAAGTGTTCGTTTTTAACGCAGGATGAACCCTCAGCTGCAGCACAGCACTTATGGGTGTCCATTTTTCCAAAATGGCCCCAGTCTTCTTTTTTTCCCGCCCTTTTCTGTTTTAGTTTCTTCTGGGCTTTTACTCTGTTAGTTGATGCAGGTTTGAGGCCTTTGTGTGTTGCCTTTGGTGTGCTTCAGTCCTGAAGCGTGCCTAGGCTCCAGTGTGTCTGGAAAGGCAGGAAGTGAGGGAGGGTCCCGACACTTTCCTGTTCTTTGTCTCTAGGTGTGCCTGAGTGAAACAAGTCCTGATTGGCTGGCTGCCGCCCTGCTGTGTGATTGGCAGCATAGGCTGTGAATGAATTTGAAATCGCATAAAAATTGAGGTTTTTGGGACTACAGGCAGTCGACCACTGGAGAGGAACATCCAAAACAGAAGACGAGAGAAGACGCCAGCAGCACCCTCCTGGACTGCAAAGTGCCCGGTGAAGCCCTGCAGCTGTGCTGACCCAGTTTTCTTATTGACTGGGAAGACCCATACAGGACAACTTCCTCCCTTGGGCTGATGGGGACCAACTACACTCAAGACAAGCTTCCATTTGGCGCATTCCTGACTCGCTGTGCCTCACCAGAGCTGCAGAAGCCCAATGCCAGGGCTCCTGTGACCATTGACAAGTCTGAATCCGTCCACAACTTCTTGGTCATCCAGAGGGTCCTACAGAAGCCAGAAATCTTGATCCAGTGTCCCTTCTAACCAGAGTTTTCGTTCTTCGTTTGCCGCTGAGGAAAAGTTGCCAAACCACTGAAGTGCCGCTGAAACTAAGGAAATCCGTTGCTAAGAAGTCCCTCTCCCGAGTACTGCCGGAGGAGCCTGCCAGACGTCCTCTATTTCGTCACCACAACCAAGGTCCAGGAACAAGGGTCTGCCAAGCCATAGCAAGGCTGAATCCAGCTGGAAAATGTTTCAACTTTTAGCCAGAAGTTGTGCTTCCTATCTTGCAAAGTACTTTTTAGAGTTGATCCCAACTCACCCGCACTGGCCTAACAGCTTGTGCTCTCTACAAAGTAGCTCTCTTGAGTTACTGTGGTTTCTTTCTTTTTCTGTACTTAGAAGACTTGGCTGCCCTAGCTCCCTAAAGGCACTCCTCTGAACCGACTGGCTTTGGTAGTACTTGTTCGCCATAGGTTATAATTGTGGATACTATTATTGCTGGGATAAAGGTTTACTGCTTCACTTTAGGAGATTGTAATTGTTTTACAAACAAAGTATGTTCTAAGTCTTATTCTAACCTTTCCTTCCTTAACTCAATAACTGAATTGGTAACTGAAAATAAGTGCAATACTGACCTTTACTGAAGTCACTCCGATTTCTGGAAAATGTGTTAACATAAGAAAAGTAATTATCAACTTTTATTGTCTTTTTAAAGAAACTGAATCCAAACTTTGAGTGTTACTAGTAGATAAAGCATTTTAAAGTATGCTTATTTTAACCTTGTGTATTATAAATATTTATATTTAACAAGTGTTTAACCTCTTAAGTGCCATTGAGGTTCCCCCCCAGTGCCAATGGGTTTTTTTAAAATCGCGGTATTCACCGCCCAAACCCGCCAGCATTGCCCCCCTCATTAACCCCTTAAGTGCCACCGACGAGCCGGCTCGTCGGTGGCAACCTGGAGCGGTTTTTACCGACGAGCCGGCTCGTCGGTGGCAACCTGGAGCGGTTTTTACCGACGAGCCGGCTCGTCGCTGGCATTTAAAGGGTTAAGTGTTACTTGGCTACTTGTACTTACTGATTTCAATTGTACATCTCACATTACCCTGGCTGCTCAGTCACACTACCAACTTGTGTAATACAGGCCTATATTAAAAGTTGGGTTACCTAATACCAAGCAGATAAGTCTTGTGTAGTCCTCATCAGTGTGACCACTAATTCTTACCGAACACTGGTGGCAGGCGGTGGGATTGGTGTAAGTGTTTACATTGACTGTTGGTTCTATTTGTGCCCAAATGAACCAAGCACAAGGCTAGCTCCAACAAAAAGTATAACTACGTGTAACAATGCCTAGTACGGATAACTTTAATGTAGCGAAGCAGCCCTAACTGCACTTACACATTGATCAATTTAAAGGTGTTGAGTTTAAAAGGAAGAGAGTGAATTGATAAGTAAGTTGTTAAATCACCCACAATTGGAAAGTAGGCCTGAATCGCCTACTCTCCAGAATGATCTGGAAGAAAATTATGAGGATGTTAGTTTAGAGCTTGGCTCCAATCTGCCTGAGTCTGAAACTGAGGAGGATTCTCAAAGGGGGTTCAACCCTGCTCCGCAATTGCCTGCTGTACCCCAATCACTTCCTACGGTGACACCACAAGGTCACAACAGAAGTTCCGAGTATCTCTCTTGAAACATCTCTCTTGAAACAATGAAATTAGAATTTAAAAAACGTGCAGTGCCCTTCTGAAGACGGAGATGATACTAAGAGAAAAAAACGCAGCATGAATATGAGATTGAAAAGATGTCCCTTGATTCTGCTTTCTTTTCAGGGTCTTCTCGATCTACTAGTCCCAAGAGACCTCGCTTACCAAAAGAGGCTATGAGTATGTATGATCCTAAACTTGATGTGTTGTATTGGCTACGTACATTTGAATTCGCCTATGGTTTGCAAGAGATGAGGGGAATACTTTAGTTGTATGGTTGATGTCTAGGCTCCCCAGAATGGTTGTGATGGAGTTAAATGCTAGTGAGATGAAAGGCTAGGAGCTAGACAAGCTGGCCTTAATAGCCAGATTTGGGTAACACTGCTCAATACCTTTTTTTAAAAGCTTTAGAAGTCTTAAAAAGATTGGTGGTACCCCTTGGGCTATCTGGGTGTGTGTGTGTGTGTGTGTGTGTGTGTGTGTGTGTGTGTGTGTGTGTGTGTGTGTGTGTGTGTGTGTGTGTGTGTGTTTTTGAAAAACCTAGATGGCTGGCTTGAATCAGAGTGAACACCTTTGAGGGAGTGTGAAACCTGTTTTTACTTGCAAAGATCTGTTATGCCTGCTCTCCTGAGCTGAGAGCATTTGGCTGACTAAGAAACTAGCACAAGCTGCTGACCTATGGGTAGCCAATAGGGCCACTCCTAAGGATTCTGGGGCAACTTCTAAAACGGAAGAAGGTGGGGGGCAAGCGGCACAAGGAGGGTAAAGGTTTCAAATTCCAACCATCCAAAAGAGGGCCACAAAGACCATAAGGGTAAATCCCATGGGGAAACTATACAGGGCTAGTGAACACTCTGGGGCCCATCCAGAGGGAGGTAATCAAACCCCCGTTCCAGAAAGCACTTGGTAAATGTTTTGTTTGTGGGTCTACTGACCATGTGAAGGGGGAATCCTAGATGCAAGGGTAAATATTCAGGGGTCCACACTGCCCCCTTAGCCTTCACACCAGTAGTTGAAGCACCCATGGCCAGTGCACACTTTCACTTACTGGCTGAAGAACCCAGTGGCATTCAAGCCAGTGTTTCTTTAGTGACCTGGAGTCTGTGGGAACAGATTATAGAGGTCTATAATACCATACCGGACGACACAAAGGAATACTTTTTAGACAATGTACTTACAGAGTCAGGAGACTCCTGCCATTAGAGACACTGGGGCCGAAGTACAGTGGTTGATGAATGTTTTTTCAAACCAGAGGATGTAGCCAAGGCACCCAAAGGACCCACTAAACTTGCTGCAAGCCCTATTCAAATGGTTCCTATTTTGCGAGCCCTCCTCCAGTGTACTAATATGACGGGAGAATCCATGCAGTGTACAGACTGAAGATCCTGTTAGAGTCCTGTTGGGTAATGACTTAAAAGCTCTAGTAGTGTCTAGTACCCCAGGCCTCCGAGCAAAAAAAAGAAACCAATGCTGACAAGAAATCCATCATCTTAAAACCATCAGCCGGGCCAACCTTCCACTTCTGAGAAGAAAAAAAGCTCACAGGAGGAAAGAAAAAGGGTCCCAAACCTGTACTCAAAACCAGGACCGTCACATGTCCTATCTGTGACCCCCCCCACCCCAGCTGTCGCTGAGTGGGAGGATCAACCAATTCCTGAACCAGTGGCTGGTGGAACAGAACTGGAGGAGAGCCTTCCCTGCATAGGCTATCTGGATCCTAGAGACCATCCTGAGCTGCACACTTTACTTGCAGAAGGTGGAACCTCTAGGGCAGACTTCAGCAGAGGACAGAGTCTCTCTCTTAGAAGGCCTGAGACAACAGACTCCTTCCCAGCTGGAAGGGCAAGAGCCAGGGAAGCAGACTCTACTGGGAGGATGGACTCCTCTACAGTGACCCTATAGAGTCTACTCGTGGGACTTCAGGCGACTGGTAGTTCCTCAGCAGGTTAGGCCTATATTCCTGCCACTAGCACATGAGATTCCTCTGGCTGGTCACTTGAGCTCCAAGAAGAGCAAAGAGAGGCTCTCTCTGTACTTTACTGGCCCAAGATGGGTATAGATGTTGACAATTGTAGGAGATGCCATATCTGCTAGGCCTCTGGCAAAAGCAGATCACGAATGTGGCACATGTAGTGCCCCTCCCAGTGGTGGGTCTCTTTTTAGAATGTGGGGATTGACCTTGGTGATCCCATAGACCCTCCAACCACATGGGGCAACCGATTTTTATGTTGGTTGTGGTAGACCATGATACCATGTACTTGGGGGCCATAACTATGAGCACTGTTACTGCCCAAGCAGTAGCTAAGGCCCTCGGTATTTTTACCAGGGTGGGGGGGTTTCCTAAGGAGGTGGGGGTTTCCAATGGGGGGGGGGGGGCTCGTATGTCCCACTACATGCAGACCATGTAGGAAAACTGTGGAGTGAACTACAAGTTCTCAACAGCCTACCATCCCCAAGCCAATGGGTTAGTGGAGAGGTTTAACAGAGCTATGAAGAGCATGATGGTTGCTCCTTAGAAGAGCCCTTTAGAAGAAAGTGGGACCTTCTACTGCCATGCCTTTTTATTTGATTACAGAGAGGTGCCTAAAGCTGGAGCGGGTTACAGCCCCTTTGCACCCCTTTACGCTCCTACGGTCATCCAATCAGAGGCCCATTGTCCCTGATCAAGGAAGGGTTGGAGATACTCTGTGCTAGGCCTCTGGAGGAGGATGGCCCTAATGAATAAAGCATCAGAAAACTTGAAAGCTGGCCAGTCTCTAGTCCAGCATTGGCATGACCAGAAGGCCGACATGGCAGTTTACTCCAGACCAGTTACTATTAGTTATGATTCCTACAATGTAGATGGCCTTACATGACAAACGGATTGGACCCTTCAATCTTTGTCCGCAAACTTGGAGAGAGAAATTATTTAGTGGACTTTGGCAATTCCAATTAGACCCTAGGGTCTATCGCACTAATTGTTTGAAGGCCTATGTCTCCAGACAAGAACTAGGAGCTTTGCTTTTAGCCTCTCCTCAAGAGGAGGAGTAGGAGAGCGAGTCTCTCCCTGATCTCGTGGGAGAACCTTAAGACAAAACCTTTGAAGGAGTTAAACTCTTCAGATCTGACACTGCCGCAACAGGAGGAGTGTAAATCTCTTAAGTCAGTCTGCCTTCCTGTTTTCACAGACACCAGGCTTGACCCCTTGGGGCCAGCATGATATCCTCACTGGTGACAGTCTCCCTGTCAAAAGCAAAGGCTAAGAATGTCTGATCATGTCGGAGCATATATAAAGGAGGTGGTCAACAAGGTGCTTGACTTTGGGGTTATTGAGCCATCTAAAAGTCCATGGGCTCGTCCAGTTGTTCTAGTACTGAAGGCAGGAACCAAAGAATTGAGATTCTGTGTGGACTATAGGGCACTGAATGCAGTCACCAAGACTGATGCCCATCCTTTACCAAGGACAGATGAACTGCTGGATAAACGTGAATCTGCCAAGTTCCTCACTACATTTGACTTGACCTCAGGCTGTTGGCAAATAGCCCTGACAGACCATGCCAAGGAGAAACTTCATTTTCCACCCCAGGAGGCTTATACCAGTTTAGGGTTATGCCTTTCGGACTAAATGTCCCTGCTACAGTCCAAAGGATGGTGTACCAGGTTCTGAATGGGTTAGAGGACTTCTGCACTGCATGCGTGGATGACATTGCAGTGTTCAGCCCCAATTGGGAAGACTATCTTCATCACCTTGGATGTTTTGCAGGCTCTTGAACAAGCCCATCTGACCATAAAGGCAAGTAAAAGTCAAATTGGTCAGAGCAAAGTTGTCTAACTTGGTCATGAGGTAGGAGGTGGTGAGATTAGGCCCTTGCCTAGCAAAGTGCAGCCTGTACAAGACTGGGCCACCCCCACTACTCAAACCCAGGTGAGAGCCTTTCTAGGACTCACTGGGTACTACAGAAACTTTATAGAGAACTATGGGACATAGCTTCTGCCTTAAATGTCATCTCTCTCCAAAATGCCCCAAGAATGTCAAATGGAATGAGTGTTCCAAGGCATTTGAATGGCTGAAACAAGTCCTCTGCAAAGCTCTAGTCTTGCGAGCTCCTGATAATAGCCAATCCTTCATTATACCGACAGAGGCCTCCAATTAAGGGATAGGTGCAGTCTTGAGTCAACTGGATGAGCAAGGCAGAGAACGCCCTATTTGCTTCATCGGCAGAAAGCTGGAGGACTGAGACCAGGTGGGCAACCATAGAGCGTGAGTGTTTTGCCATTGAGTGGTCATTGAAGTTCAGGCCACACTTGTACGGTTCTACTTTCCTCATTCAAATTTACCACCAACCCTTGAGATGGTTAATGAAGGGGGAGAATCCTAAATTGTTAAGATGGTCTATCGGCCTCCAAGGGTTTGATTTCACCATAGAGCATAGGTCAGGATGCAATCACCAAAATGCTGATGTTCTCCCCAGAAAGTATGACCGACAAATAGATTAATCCAGGAGTGGATTAAATCCTCCTGTCCCTTAGTCTGGGGGGACGAGTGTTGGGGAAAATGTTCATTTCAGTTTTAATTCCCTTCAACCTTAGTGACCCCCCTGCTCTTTTGCTGGACTTGGGGCTTGTGATTTATTTCCTCCTGAGTGAGTGGGGTCTTCTTTCTCACTCCCTCATGTATTTTTCCTTACTATATTTGTGTTTTACTGTTTTATGGAGTCTGACTAACTCCATAGGCATCTGCTTGTTGCATGGTGACGCACCGCACCTTGGGTGCAGTGCCAATAAGAAGTCCCTTGGACGTCTCTGTTTTAATTGCATTTTCTAGGGTGAACTACCGTTCCCAAGAATAGTTTGATGATCCCTGTCTTACCTTTTCTTTGTGGGACCAGCGCACACCACCCTATGTGGAGTGCTGGTGGGTTACCTATTCCCTATCCAACTTCTCGCGTGATATTTTTCGGTTACACTAACATACTTTAAATGGCTGGTGGCAGTGGTTTACTTTTACTACCAGTGTGCATTTTTACCACAGGCTGAAACCTTAGCTGGAGTAAAAACTGTTAGGGAGAATTCTCATAAATGTGCCAATTCCTCCCACCTTAGAGCCCTGCAGCTCTTTTGCTAAACTTTGGGACTTTGAACTTTTTCATTCACTGTGTTTTCTGTGCTTTTCTTTTTGCTTTTCTTTTTGGTTATGGAGTCTAACCAACGCCATAGGCATCATCTTTTCATTTGTGTCATTCAGCACCCTCAGTGCAGTGGCACAAGGAAACCTTTGCAGGTTTTCCTAAGGTTTAAATATCTTCTCTGGGATAAACTGTTTCCCAGAGTAAGTAAAGTGAAATTGACTTTACTAGTCGTCTACATTCCTAGACCCAGCACACCCTATCTTACAATAGAGTGCTGGAGGGGTTACTTGGTATCCCCTGTGCTCTAGATACTCATGTAGCAGTCAAATGCTACCCTTTCCTACCATGATTTTTTTTCTGACCACGAACAACGGTAGTGTTAAATCACAGGAGCCATTTCTTTGTGGAAAGGTCCTTAGTTTTGCTCTGCGCGCCAAACATGGTTTGGTTCCTTTTGTTCATTCTCCTTTGGCGGGATTCAGTAGCCTCTGGCGCCAGAGTGTCTGGTGTGGGCAGGAAGTGTGGGAGGTGCCCGAAACTGTGCTTAGTCTCCTAGGAGACCCAAATGCACTCTGTCGTGATTGGCTGGCTGACTGTCCGGCAAGGACAGCCACCCTGCTGGGTGAATGACTGGAAGGAATGGGAGAGAACTGAATAAAAGGGGAGTCTCTTGGCTTGGAAGGCAATCGACCACTGGAACGAAAGAAACGTAGACTAGCTTGAAGAGGATGGCTGCTGCAACTCCTGGACCGTTGGTTTGCCCGGTGAAGCCCTGCTGCAGGTCTGAATCGCCAAGTTCACCTTGACCGAGAAGCCCCTACAAGGACGACTTCTCCCTTTTTCAGTTAGTGGGACCAATCAACTCGACAGTAAGCCACCTGGATACCAATCTCGGAGCTGGTTGCCCTTTCCTCAGAGTGCTGCAGGAATCTGAATAACCAGACAGGGAGACACCAATTTGTGTGCTTTACTACAGCTAACAATATTCAAGTTTGCCAAGTGCCAGCTTTTGGACCAGTTCCCGTGCAGTGCAGGAGTCTCCGAATTCCTCCCTCTTGTCCCCGCGACTGAGGCAGAGGAACAGCGAGGCAGAGGAACAGCGAGATCTGCAGGAACAGAAGTCTTCAGTTGCATCTTTTTCTTCATTTGTAAGGTACTTTGAAATTGAGAGTAATTAACTCTTGAAGTGAAAGTGCTTGAAACTTTGCAACGTGCAGGCCTAATCAGCTTGCTACCCAACATATGATACTTCTGAGAACTTTGCAAAGACTTAACCGTTTACTTACCAGAACCGCTTTATACTATCCAAGACCTTAGCCCATTTGGCCTAGCCTATTGAATTGACTCTTCTGGTGAACTCAAAGTATTTGCACTGTCTAAGAATAATTGTAACCTTTCATGTTCTAATAATCTTTGCCTTTTTACTCCTCTTGAAAAGTATTCTGACTTGGTATTGAAGTTTCTGATGCTTGTTAATCTGCTTAGAATCACATGCTGTGCATATGGTCCGACATCCAGTGGTAACTGCAGAGTATTGCATCTTGTCGTATGGAGACCGAAAGGGGACGTCAGCATAGGCGTGTCTGTAACACTATCCCTATCGTGACGTGTAGTGTACCCAAAATCCCTCACTCGCCGAGGTCCCTCAGATTGTTTTTTTCCGCCCAGATAACTGATCGTCCTATAGCAGAGCTCTTACATAACAGATATTGTTTATCCGAAACCGACTTGTCGGTTATTCCCCCACCCCCCATTAAGTCATTTTGACTGCAAGAACAACTTTGACGAAGACTGCGGGGGACTTGTCTATGGCAGTGGTTTTCGGCGCCTAAGATCCGGCGGCTGAAGTATCCACGTGGCCGGCCTTTACAATAGGGAGAGTGGGGTCGGGCTGGCCATATTTCCATTGTCTTTTCTCTTTCCCCCTCTAGGTCTGGTCATCTTTCCCTTTTTGCTATGGAAAGGACTCCTTTTAGGTTCTGCCCTAAGTGTAGGGTCAGATACCCGTGGAAGGACGAACACAGGACATACAACTCCTATCTCCCATTAGATCACGACGAGAAGCGGTGTGCGGCTTGTAAACTCCTTCGGCCTAAGACCCTTAAGGAGTGCCGTGTAAAGCGGTGGGCCGCGTACGGTATGTCGCGGGCGGAACCCTCTTCCCCCCCACCCCCACACCCGCCAAAACTGACACGGGCACCTCCGATGACCAAACATCTGTTGCGGATGTCATAGAACTCGAGGCCCCGATCCTTCAAGGCCTGACTCTGGTCTCGCTTCTGGTACAACACCCGGCGACAGGGGCATACAAAGACATTACATTAAACCCCTCCACCCATTTCGATGGGTACGTCGAAAAAAAAGGTGAAAGCGCCAGCAGGGCCGTGGAAAATTTCAGCGGATTCCTCGGGTCGTTCAGATCCAAAGCCTTACCCTAAATCAAGTTTACATGTCGAAGCGTGGAATTTCGATGCTCCGGTCTCGAAAGGCCCAAAAACTACGACTAGGCCTCAAGGCGAAAAACCTACCGCTAGGCCCTTTAACGCTGTGGTAGGCGGCAAATCTACCAATAGACCTTCGGAACCACTATCTATATAGTATCGCTAGAATTACTTTGGCGGTTGGGCTTATACCTATTCTGTCGAAAAACACGGGGCAGGCCACGGACAAATCTATAGATAAGCCATGGTGCCCCGATTCTCGCAATAACTACTAGGACAGTCAAGAGCCTCTTTCCAACACCCTGAGTCACAAATGTTGGCGTGAAGGGACGGAAGACAACGTTTTTCTACCCGTAGGCCCTTCTAGTTCCTCTAAGTGGACAAGGGAGAAATTTGAAGGGTGCATGGATCGTCTTGAAAACATTATTTACTTTTCTGAGCATCCTTCCCCGAAAATATCTCAGAGTCTAATCTTGACAGTTACAAGAGGATCAGCCCTCAGTCCCCATTCATCATGAAGACATCATTCAAATGGATTTACAGTGAAGAGAAGAACCTTCCTTCCTGCAGGGCTACAATGAGGACCAGGCGGACACCACGGACAATTGGGAAGAAACACACCAAGTGGGCACGGACCCGTGCAGGCTCCCCCAATAAGATCAGGACACATGTTCTTTACCTGGATTCTCCTCTGTCCACTCCGGCTCGCCAGGCCTCACCTGTAGACGACCAAATGGCCTTCAATGCGATGTTAAGGAACGCAGCAGATCACTTTCAAATCGCTACTCAAGAGGCGGTGCCTGAGCAGGACTTTGTAGAAGATATTCTAACCCCCTTCTAGCCAGGCCATTCCCCTCCGTAATTCTATTAAGAGGAGATTGCCCCTCCGCCGCCCTCCCTGGTGTCACCAGCTCAAACACTGGCAGTGAACGCAAGAGTAGAAAAGTTATTTCGGCCAGCTCCTTTGCACCCCAATACACTAAAGGGCACGCCACCCCCGATTCCCTGGTAGTGACTACCACCCGGAAACGGGCAGGAGTACCCCTTGCTATGGGGGATGCACCTCCGGATTCATAATCCAAGAGGTTATATGACTTAGGTAAGCGGGTTACCTCGGCTGCCGCATATACCACGGGCATAGCGAATAACACTATGCTGCTGGCGAGTTATGCTGACGCTCAATGGAACCTAGTACAGGAAGGTCTCCAGGTGGTCCCAGAGCCTATCAGGTCCAAGCTTCTCACAATTGTGGCTGAAGGTAGGCAAGTGAACCAGAACGTAATAAAGAACACTCTGGACACTGCTGAAACAGCAGGCCGGTCTCTGGCCCAGGGAACCTTACTTAAAAGGCACACTTGGCTTCGTACCTCAGGGTTTAAGCCTGAGACACAGGCCTCTCATCAATAAACCCATTGAAGAAATTAACCTTCGGAAAGGTGGTCGATGAGGCCCTAGAAACAGCAAAAAAAAGAGCACGAGCCATGGCCCTGCAACAAACTTCGCCCGACCTCCACAATTCAGACCACGGCGCCCTTCACCGGACCATCTGGAGATCCTGAATCAAGAGGTGGAAGCGCTGCTGGGAAAGGACGCCATAGAAGCCGTTCCTATTCAGGTAAACAAGGGTATTTATTCAGTCTACTTCCATGTACCCAAAAGTGACCTCACGATATGCCCTGTTCTAGACCTGCACCCAGCAAACAAGTTGATCAAACTCAGAAGTTTTGCATGGTAACGCTACAGGAGGTGATCCCACTGTTGAAACGGGGATTACATGGCAACATTGGACATGAACGATGCATACTTTCATATTTCAATGTTGCCAGCGCACAGGAAATATCTAAGGTTCATGATAGAGGACAAACATTGCCAATTCAAGGTACTCCCCTTCGGCATCGCCTCAGCGCCAAGGGTGTTTACGAAGATCCTGGCAGTAGCGGCAGCACACCTACACAGATTATCCATCCCGGTTTATCCTTACCTCGACAACTGGCTCGTAACAGGGGACTCCTACGAAACATGCCTATTGAACACTCGGAAGACAAAAGACTTCTTGTTCAGTCTCGGCTTCTCCATCGAGAAGAAATCCAGCTTAGACCCCAGTCAAGTCAAACAGTTTCTGGGGGCTCTAATTCGGAAAAGACTGCCTCGTCATCCCCTCACTGGCTCATAACGGGGGACTTCTACAACGCATCTTTTTTTAACACCCAAAAGACCGTAGACCTGTTCAGTCTGGGGTTCTCGATCAATGAGAAAAAATCCAGTCTAGTCCCCAGTCCAATAAAACAATTTCTGGGAGCTCTAATCCGGACGAAAGACTGCCTCGTCTTCCCCTCCAACGAGAGGGTTCAGAACATGCTTTTTCAGATCCCTCAATATGTAGCCAGTAGGGAGGTGACTGTGCGCAAAGCGATGCGCTTGCTAGGAATGATGGCGTTGTGCATATACATAGTTCCCCCCCCCCCCCACGTGCGGCTGCGCATGCGTCCCATGCAAGAGTGGCTCAACAGTCAGTGGTGTCAGGCCAGCAGACAATGGGAGGATCTGGTAGTTGTCTCGCCAGCCCTCGTTCTCTCTGCAGTGAAGGTGAAGAGAAAACCTCTTGAAGGGGAAAACCTTCACCACCCCTGCAGCGGAAGCCACTCTCACGACCCTCATCTCTCACGGGGTGGGGGCCTCACCTGCTTCAGCAGACAGCCCCTGAAGTGTGGTCCCCACAAGTAGCGTCCAACCATATAAATTTACTGGAGCTATCGCCGGTGTTCAAGACATTAAAGGCCTTTCAGATGCAACTACAGGGGAAGACTGTGCTGATTCTAACAGACAGCACTACAGCCATGTATTACCTGAACAAACAGGTGGGTGGTGGGGGGGGGGGCACTCACTCTCCAGGGTTATCCAAGCTGTCCCAAAACATTGGATATGGGCTCTCAGACACAAGTTGTTTCTGTTGTCCCAACATGTTCCAGGGGAACTCAATCTTCTGGCAGACGTGCTCAGCAGATTCTTCCTTCTTGATTGTTAAATATATTTCCCTTTTTAAAAGAACGCTTGTTTAAAATCACTGAAACCTTGAGTAGAAGTGTTGCTTGGCTACTTGTATTTGCAAATTTCATTGCTACAACGTCACATTTACCACTCGTGAGATGAGCCTGGCTGCTCAGTCACACTACCAACTTGTGTAGTACAGGCCTATACCAAAAGGTGGGTTACCTAATAACAAGTTGTCAAGTGCTGTGTAGTCTCATGCAGTGTTACTACATACATTGTTGCAGAACAGTGTGGGACTACACAAGAATTTTCTCTTGCTATTGGGTAACCCACCTTTTAATATAGGCATGTACTACTCAAGTTGGTGGAGTGACTGAGCAGCCAGGCTTATCTTAAGAGGGGTAATGTGAGCTGTAGAGCTGTACAATGAAGTCTGTAAATGCAAGTATCCAATTAAACACTTACACACTTAGCTATATAATCCATTATTTATGTATACACATATATTTAAGCAAAACACGCCAACCAAGGGGAAAGAGGGTTCATGTGAATGAAGCCATAGAATGGATCAATGGGATAAACTGCACACTGTAAAGGAGCTAAATGTGGGGATAGAACAGGTCAAGGAACATGAGAAGATATTCAATCTTTAATAAACACATATTCAATTACCATACACATGATAAAAACAGTATAAAAACACATAATTAATGCTTAAAGAGTTATAAAGGGCAACACGTCCACGCAGACCAGGATAATCAATATTTTCAATATTGGTCAGATTGGAGACAAATATTGGTTTTGTTGCAGTATAAATTGATGCTATCCCGCTTGTCTGTATTCAATAATGAATTGGCTGGTTTGATTAGGGTACAACCTCCTTTATCCCGCAGAAAATATTGATTATCCTGGTCTGCGTGGAAGTGTTGCCCTTTATAACTCTTTAAGCCTTTTCAATTTTTGTATACCTTTTTCTTTCCCCTTTTCTGCCTTAACTTTGGTTATAAAAATCTTTTTTTGAATACAGATTGGGCACCAATTGGGGATTTTTGCTGTCCTCGGATGTTATGTACTTTTGAACTATGTTATGCACAGTGCACTTATGCTTACATTTTAGGATGGCTACTAAATTAATATGCACTTTAACTGGATACGTTCAGCATTAATTATGTGTTTTTATGCTGTTTTTATCATGTGTATGGTCATTGAATATGTTTATTAAAGATTGATTGAATATCTTCTCATGTTCCTTGACCTGTTCTATCCCCACATTTAGCTCCTTTACAGTGTGCAGTTTATCCCATTGATCCATTCTATGGCTTCATTCACATGAACCCTCTTTCCCCTTGGTTGGCGTGTTTTGCTTTGGTTTTCCCCTGGGTTCATGTTGTTGGGGACGCCTATTCTGGATTACATACACACATATTTAAAGCATTTGTTAAAAAGCAGTAATTAGTTGCAACCTCAATCCCAAGTTAGGATTCTATTAAAAAAGGGAACAATAAAGCAGGTAAGTCATTCATATGTTAAACATGTTCCAGCACCCGGAGGTGACCTCATTTGAGGTTAGTATAGCATTTATCTGGTATCACCTTTGCAATATTGAACTTTCAAGGGAGGAAAGGTTAGGATTGGATCAGAACAGACTGATACAGTTACATTCTTCCAAAGGGATGCAGGCAGTCTATTATCCCAGCATTTAAGTGTTTAACTTTTAAAACGTGTAAGGGAACACGCCCTGCCAAAGCCAATGGGTTCAGAAGGAGGCCTTTATGGAGACAGGACAGCAAAAGTCAAAAGGCAAAGTCAAGTTCTGATGCTCTTCTTAAAAACATTTTCTTAAATAGTCTGTGTTCAAAAGAGAAATCACAGCAACTGAAGAGTAGTTACCTTTGGAAAGCACAAGCTGTTAGGCCAATGCAGTTAAGGTCAACTTAGTGTAGGGTTAAATCGCACTCCATAAGATCGAAGGACCCCAAATGGCAAAATGATAAAGCACACCAAGCCCCACAGTACCTTTTTGAAATGAATTTGTTCCTGCTGGTTGCCTTCACGATGCAATGCAGTAGACCCTTGTTCCTCGTCCTTGGTTGTGGTGACCAAAGAGAGGACGTCTGGCGGCTCCTAGGGCATCACTCGAGCGAGGGACTTTGCAGCAATGGATTTCCGTAGGTTCAGAGACTTTGTGGGTTTGTCACCTTTTTCTCGCGCCAAAGTACAACAAATGGCTCTATTTAAAATGTCCTTGACCCCCCCCCCCCCCCCCCCATTCCTGGGCTCTTGTGAGGGGACTCTGGATGCAGATTTCTTACTGCTATAGGTTCCTCTAGATGCCCATGAAGATCTGGCCGTATTCAGACTTTGGAAGACAATGCACACCCATGTGGTCGAGGTACCCCAGGTATTGGGCTTCTGTAGCCTTGGAAAGTAGCAGCAAGTCGGGGGTTGCACCAAAATAGTTTGTCTCGAGGCTAGTTGGTCCCACCAGCTTAAGAGAGGAAGTTGTAATTTACGGGTCTTCCCTGTCGATTTGAAAACTGGGTCCGCACAGCTGCAGGGCTTCACCAGGCACTTCACGGTCCAGGAGGGTGCTGCTGGGGTCTTCTCTCCTTCTGCTATGGATGTTGTCCTCTAGTAGTCGACTCTACTTAGTCCCAAAAACCTCGCTTTTTATGCAAGTTCCCATTCCTTCACAAACCCAGGCTTTCAGTCACACAGCTGGGTGACTGTCCTGCAGGACAGCCAGTCAGCCAATTGAAACTGGTTTCACTGAGGGACACCTAGAAACAAAGGTCGGGGATGTTTCAGGTCCCTTCCTCACTTCCTGCCTTTCCAGACAGACTGGAGCCTGGGCGGGCTTCAGGGTTGTAGCACCCCAAAGGCAAAATACACACAGGACTCAAACTTGGTGCAAAAATGTGAAAGCCCAGAAGGAACTAACAAGAAATTGCGAAAAGACGGGGGCCATTTTGAGAAAAGTAAGACCGGGGTCATCTTACTTTTCTTGGGAACAGTAGTTCACCCAAGAAAATGTAGTTAAACATAAAGAGAAGTCCAAGGGACTTCTCAGTGGCAATTCAGAAAAGGTACTGTCACAATGCAAAAGCAGATGCCTATGGAGTTTCCATAAAACTGTAAGCAGCATAGAGAATCTGTCAGGAAAACACATGAGTGAGAAAGGTCCCACTCACGCAGGAGTAAAAATTAAAAGGCCCCAAGTCCAGTTCAGAGACACTGCTGCAAACGGAGGGCCACCTTGACCCAAGACACTAGAGTAGCAGGAGAAAACGCCCAAATGGGATACGTAGCAGTAAATGGCGAACCACCTAAATTTTAGACACTTGAGAAGTGGGAGAAACATCTAGCTATGAGACACAGCAGAAAACTGAGAAACATCCAGATTTGAAAATCAATAGTTGGAGGTATACCCAAATTTGAGACAGCAGTAAATGGAGAAACCCCTAAATTAAGGATATAGCAGCAAAAGGAAGACTCCTACATTTGGGAAATGGCAGCGAATGGCAAACATGTGAGATCTATGAACAGTGGGAGAAATGGAAAAACACCCAAGTGTAAGACTCAACATTAAATGGAAAACGACCTAACTCGTGATACAGCAGTAAAAGGAAAGTTACTTAATAGATGACTAACACAGGTGTGATTTGTTAATTAAGGAAATGAGTGGTAGGGCTTTAATGCAACGCAGTAATTGCTGTACTCCCCACCCAGACGACACTTGCCTTGTCAGTCGCTGTTGGTTGACGGCGGCAGGCTTCCCCTGCGATTACAGCAAACACAGAATGGAGCTGCTTCTTCGGGAGTGGCCCTTTGCCTTGCGGCCGCCCTGGGAGACTGTCATAAAAAGGCACTGAGGCCCAATCTCGGAGCAAAGGGAGGGAAGGAGGGAGGCTGGCTGCCTTTGATACCAGGAAGCAGGTCGGAAGCAGGATGAGAGTAGAGATTTCATGGCGCAGGAGCGCTTTCAGTGAAAATAATTTGCAAAAACAATCCAATGGGGCACATCCGCAGTCCTGGGGGAAACTCGCCTGCAAGCCACACTGTTAATGGCATTCAGTGAGTGTGGCGGCATTGTAGACCCTCATGGGTGCTATTGGTGGGCACCGAGGCCCAATCACAGAGTAGTGAGAGGGAGGCGGCCTCCGAGACTAGATGGCGGGAGTGGATGGGGAGCTCTGCCTGCGGCATGTGTGCGATTTCATACATACCATTTTTAAACTCGGGCTGAGTATCTTCAATGTCGCTTTTCTAGTTCTCCCAATGGGGTTGTCTGGTCTCGCAAACTGAGACCCACCTAGATTTGAGAACTTGAGCAGTGAGAGAAACACTAAGTTTGAGCTTCAGCAGCAAATGGAGAAACACTGCTGTCTGGTATACAGCAGGAAATGGAAACAGCCACATCCGAGACTAGCAACAAACCTAAGAAGCCACAAATTTGAGACGCCACAGCAAAGGGGAACCATCTAAATTTGGAAAACCGTAGAAACCGGAATCACCTAGGTTTCGCAACGTCAAACTGCAACAAAGCCGCTAGGGCTGTTTGAATACCTTCCAGACACGCCGCAGATCCGTGAGAGTCGTCAAAACAACTCTGCGGAAAATAGGCCTAAAGACATGTTGAAGGACATGTTAAGATGTCGAAGATCAGGAAGAATATTCTGAAGGTTCTTGGCCCCTGTCTAAGACTGTCACTCAACGGCCTAAGAACACGGGAGCCCTACCAGACCCCTCTGGGTCATCATTATGGACCAGGGACAGGGTTGAGGGGTACATGAATAAACCTTAATTTGTGGACTTTTCAGAAAAGTTTATCACCCCTAAACGGCCTAGAGAGGAAGACCTCTATCCTATTGTGTCTAAACTTCAAAGGACATCCAGCCATACTCCACGGTTCTGACTGAACCAGAGGAGATTCATCAGGACCCTTCTGAACAGGGAGATGATCCTTTTGAGGAGCCTATGGACCAATCCCCACATTGGGGTGATGAGCAGCCAGTGGGTGAAGCACCATGGCTGTTGCCGTCTACTACGCCGGTTCCAGACACATTGGGCATAGATCCTCCTGCTTCTACCCCCATAATACAGGCATCTTCCATCGATGACCAGATGTCATTCAGTGCTATCCTGAAAAAAGCAGCAGAACACTTTCAGATTACTACACAAGAGGCGGTGCTAGACACTGACTTCGTGGAGGATATTTTGAAAGAGAAACCACCTTCAAGCCAAGCGATACCTCCTGTTAAACTCCATCAAACAGCGTATTGCCCCTTCTTTGCTGATGCCATCGCAAACAAGGGCAGATAACCCATGGGTTGAGGAGCCTTTTTGCTTCTCGCCTACAGACCCACTCTACTTCCGCGGACATGCCACTCCAGATTCCTTAGTGGTAACAACAACTAGGAAAAGAGCAGGAGTACCCTTGTCCACGGCCGAGGCACTGCCGGACAAGGACTGCAAGAAGTTGTATGCCCTGGGGAAGCGCATGACAACAGCAGCAGCCTATTCCACCAGAGTAGCCTACAATACAACATTGTTGGCTAGTTACAGCGACGCCTAGTGGAATCTACTCCAAGAAGGCCTGCAGGAAGACCCAGTGCCAACACGGTCACGCCTGCTGGCAGTTGTGTCGGAGAGGAGGCAGGTGAATCAAAACATTCTTAACAGCCTGGATGCTGCAGAGACAGCAGGAAGAACCCTGGCCCAAGGTACCTTGTTGAAAAGGCACGCATGGTTGAAGAATTCGGGATCCAAACCGGAAACACAGGCGTCCCCCATTAACAAGCCAGTAGAAGAATCTAACCTGTTTTGGCAAGGCGGTGGATGAGGCTTTAGAGACTGCAAAAAAGAAACATGAGACCTTGAAGTCACTAAACCAGATAACTCTGAGACCCTATCAGCAGCGAGGGGGTAGCTCTTGCCGCGCCTTTCGCGACAGTCTTTCCCACGTTCCCCCACAATCGGTACGGAACGGGAAATGCATGGTCCTCAGGACAGGGGGCAGCTGCCTCAAACTAATATCAGCCAAGAGGACAGCGCCGTGGCAAAGGAAGGGGTAGAAGCGCCACCCCTAGAGGCTCCCTGGCCTCAAATCAAAAATGACTTATCGATCCAGGTCCCCTCCCATTCCTCCCTGGTAGGGGGGACGGATAACATCATTCTTCCAGGCATGGGAGGGAATTATCACAGACCAATCTTTGATATAAGCTTGTACTACACAGTTTTGGTAGCGTGTTGAACAGCCAGGCTTATCTCAAGAGGGGAAATGTGAGCTGTAGTGGAGTTACACAAATATTCAGTTACAGATATTCAAATAAACTCTTACACTCGGTTTCTTGCATAAAGAATTAATTGATCAGGGAACAATGTAATAGTAGCAAACAAATATACTTCAATACTGTACACTGTTTTCTAAATCGGACGAGACCCTTTTGGGATGGCCCACAGACAGAACCTATACCCACAGGTGACTTCAGTAACAAGGGTGCTGGGGACATTAATCTTACTGTTGGCATTCAGAACACTCTTTAAAAGTTGGTAAAAGGCAAAGGTTATTAGAACACAGGAGACCACAAATTTCTTAAGCAGTGCAGATACTTGAGTTCACTAGAAGAGTTATTCAATTCAATAGGCTAAGCCGAGTCAATGGGCAAAATTCTTGGATAGAATAAAGCACTTCTGGTAAGTAAATGGAAAGTCTTTGCACAAGTTCTTAGGAGTCTTGATGAAAAGAATCACATGCAGGGCCACAAGCTGATTAGATTGTGAGTTGTGGAAGTTGCAAGCACTTCTACAGTAAGAGGTAAGTTCTCTTAGATTTGTTTTACAGTACCTTGGTAAAGAAGAAAAGATGCAGTTGATGACTTCTGTTCCTGTGCAGCTCTGGGACAAAACCTGCAACCGGCAAACTTCACTTTCAGTGGCTGTTTCGCATTTCAGTGACTTCAAATGGCAACAACGCGGTTCCTGACTGTCAAGGTGGACTGTCCTTACTTCTGGGGTCCCGCACTCTCCTGAGGTAGCTCAGGCTTTTTTCGTGGGAGTCCGGAAGATCTTAAAAGCTTTAGGCCAGCTTAAAAGTAAAGCACACAATCTGGTGTCCCTCTCCCTGGCTATACGGTTTCCTGCAGCAACTCTGAGGAAATTCAACTAGCTCTGAGATGGGTGTCCAGGTGGCTTACTTTGGAGTGGATTGGTTGCACCAACTCAAAGGGAGAAGTCTTCCCATTGCGAACTTGGCAAGTTGGCACTGCAGCAGGGCTTCACCGGGCAAACCAATGGTCCAGAAGTTGCAGCAGGCGTCCTCTTAAAGTTCTTCTCGTCCTGTGGCCGACTCTGCATTCCAAGCCAAAAGCCTCGTCTTTTATTCAGTTCTCTCCCATTCATTCCAGCCTAGCTGTCAGTCACCCAGCAGGGTGGCTGTCCTTGATGTCAGCCGGCCAATCACCACAGAGTGCATTTGTGTCTCCTAGAGTTTTGGGCACCTCCCTCACTTTGTGCCCACCCCAGACACACCGTGGGGCCAGAGACGAGCTTCACTCGTGAATCCCTCAAAGGCAAAGCGAACAAAGGGACCAAATGTGATTTGGCGTGCAGAGTAAATCTCAGGAAGGGCCTTTCCACAAAGATAGCCAAAAAAGACTGGGGCCATTTTGTCAAAAATGGTACCTTTGGGTGCCTTACTGCAGTTGCGAACTCTGCAAAAATCGGCAAACACGACTTGTGCCTTTTTGACCCCGTGGGACTGCGTAGTTATGGCGGCTGACCCCATCCTAGAAGGAGAAGAAAGACAGCTTTGTGGCCATAAAGGATGGTAAGGAGGCAATGTGTGAATCCCTCCAGTCAGGTCTGGGTACTGCTCATAGCGTAAGCAAGTCCATGGCAACCAGCATGTGCTGCACAGATTTGCGTGGTTTAGGAAGTCCGGATTTGCACCAGATGTGCAGTCTAGACCCCTCAATATGCCCTTTGACTGTCTGAGACTGTTTGGAAGCAAGGCTGGTCAAAGTTTGGAAAAAGGTGCAGACCTCGAAAGCAGCAGCTAAATATCTTGGTGCTACAATTAGACAGCCTCAACGCTCCTACCTCGGTTCGTCATCTTGGAGGGGTAAGTCCTTTCGATCCTACTCGGTTGGAAGAGGACAGGCCAGTCATAAAGGTCAGTGAAAATTCCCTCGTGGTGGATGAGGTGTGCTAAGGCAACCCAAGCAGCCACAGTTTTGCCTTCAGCTGCCTCAAAACCACTCTGAGGCCTTGACCCACAAGACCCCTGTGGGAGGCAGACTTTTTCAGCATCTGAAAGAATGGCAGGGCATTACTTCAGATGCCTGGGCACTGGAAACAGTAGCCCAGGGTTACTGCGTTCCCTTTCTAAAAAGGCCCCAAGATCATCCACTGGTGAACAGCTTTCAAAATTCCAGGTCCACTCTTTGTGCAGGAAATTATGACAGTACCTGTGGCGGAGAGGAACAAGGGTTGGTTCTAATTCCCAAAAACGATTGAGAGGAAACTTGAACAAGTTCCTTTGGAAGGACAAGTTCAAGATGATTACCCTTTCTTAGATTCTTTAGGCCCTCCAACTCCAGGATTGGATGGCATCATTGGATCTTCAGGATGCTTACCATCTTGTGTCTATCCATCACAAGCGCAGATGGTACCTAGGTTCTTGGTTGACAGCTCTCATCATTTTGAGTTTTTTCATTTGGGCTGACCTCCACCCCAAGGGATTTCACCAAGTTGTTGGTGGTGTTGGCAGCAGGCTTCGGGAGAGGGGGGGGATTTCACGTCGACCCCTACCTGGACGATTGGTTGATCAGGGCACGTTCACCTGAACAAGCCCAGGAACATCTCGGTGTAACCTGCCACTCTTTCCACAAACTGGGCTTCTCCCTCAGTTACAAGAAATCCCACATGATACCATCTCAAAGACTCCAGTTCATTGGCTCAGTCCTGGATGCTTCCCTAGGAAAAGCCTTGCCACCCGAAGTGAGGGCTGAACCCATTCTGCAGATGGTCTCCAAATTCCAGAGTGCCTGGCGTCTTCCGGCCTTCAACTTTTTGATGTTCCTCGGCCTCATGGCATCATGCATTTTTCTGCCTTAGAATGAGGTCCTTCCAATTGGCTCTTAGGATTCAATTGTCCCAATTCTCAGGCACGATGTTGGATGCTCTTGAGGTTCCAAGCAGTCGCACATGATCTCTTGTGGTGGGCTTACAAGGACAATATTCTGAAGGGAGAATCCTTTTGGCAGCTATGACCGGAGATAACCGTAGTGGCGGGTGCCTCACTCACTGGGTGGTAAGCTCACGCCAACGACCTGACAATCAATGGTCCTTGGTGTCCATCGGAGTCCAAACTACACATCAAACTTTTGGAGCTGAGGGAAATCGGACAAGCGCTGAAGGCCTTTCTGCCCTCTCTACTGGGAATCAATTTCCTGATCGTGACGGACTACACAGTGGCCATGTAGTACCTCAACAAGAGAGGTGTACGTTCGCTACCACTGTACAGAAAGGCAATGCAGCTCTGGTTCTGGGCAATTCAAGAAAGATTCCCCCTATCGGCAGTTCAACTAGCCGGAGAGAACACAGCAATGGATGATCTGAGCAGGCAGAGCAGTCTCCCATGAGTGGGAACTAGCTCGAAGGCCTTCAAGACATCTCCCTTTGGGGAACCGTTCAAGTGGATCTGTTCATGACCAGTGTCAACAGGAATTGCGAACTGTACTGCTCCAGGGAATTTCCCACAAGAGGCGCTCTAGGAGACGCGTTTGTAGTAGACACTCCTGTACGTGTTTCCTCCAGTCCACGTTATTCCTTGTATGATTAGGTGGTTGAGAAAGATCGATAATTCCATGATTCTAATGCTCCAGATTGGGTCAGGAGGACGTGGTACCAGGACCTTCTGGAAATGTCCATCTGGCCACCAATGTGTCTTCCACAAAGAGAGGACCTTCTCTTGCGAGAGGGTCAGTTTCTCACTCCAGAGGTCAAGACTGTCAACCTTCATGCATGGTTTCTGAGAGGTTGAGATATAAGGATTGGAACCTCCTGGATGACGTAATGGAGATCTTGCTTTTGGCCAGAAGACCAGCAACAACATCTTTGTACTGCTGCAGTTGGAACAAGTTCAGCAGTTGAAGATCTAAGAATGTGGATCTTTTACTTTGTGGTACATCTATGGTGCTTTCCTCTTTCTTACATTTGGAGAATCTGGGGCTGCAGATTGGTACAATTAAAGGTTACCTGACGGCAGCGCCTATTTTCAAAAGCTCTTCAGAGGAGGATTCATAATTTTAAATTCCCTCTGATTGTTCAATTCCTAAATGGTCTTGCTAATGTGTTTCCACCAATTCCATTCCAAGTACCTAACCCCATTTCTAACATGCATTCCTTTTGAGTCAATACATTCATGCCCATGTATTTCTTGCTTTCTATAAACACAAAGTTGTTCTGAGGTTGAAACCTACTTTTCTACCTAAGGTAGTCTCCAACTTCCACTTGTCGCAAAAGATAATTTTACCAACTGTTAGGCAAGATTGTATGCAGTACCCTGTGGGAGACTGCACCAGCCTTGTCCTCTTGGCAATAGTAAACCCAACCTTTGGTATAAGCATGTACTACTCAAGTTGGTAGAGTGACTGTGCAGCCAGGCTTATCTCAGGAGGGGTCAATGTGAGCTGTAGGGTTGGAACATAGAGATTCAGTGACCGGTATTCAAATAAACACTTACACTCAAGGTTTTTTGATAGTTAAATAAATAATTGTTCAGTCAGTTGATTAAGCCTTCCTTAGAAGGGAGCAATTATAGAACACTTAAAATATACTTAAAAAATGCACAGTGTTTCAATAAATCAGTGGGTAACCATTGTGGATGGCACAGAGATACTTCCAACACCCTGAGGTGACTTAAATAACTAGGACCCTGGACAATCATATATCACTGGCACATTAGAGCAATACAGAGTTTGGTGTTAAAAGGAAAAGGTTAGGGAATAAAACAATGATTAACAAATATTCTGAAGCAGATAAGCACTTTTGAATCCCCAATGCAATGTATATGAACCCTTTCCCAGCTACACAAGTTATAGAATGTGTGACTTTTTGGAGGGATAGTTAAAGCACAAAGTCAGGGGTTAGAGTATTTCAGGGAGCCCAGACAGCCAATGTTAATTGAGCAAAGTCTAGGAGAGCTGAAGTACTTCTAGAAGGTAAGTACAAAAGTCTTGCACAATGCTTTAGAAATCTTTGTACGATTTATTTATAACGCGCTTACCTGGAGCTTTCTAAGCGCGGACCCGGATATCGAACCTGTGTTGCTCTGCGTCTTGCTTCCAAGGCGAGCTCGTTGCCCCCGAGCTATCCTCCCGAGACATACGAAATAAAATCACTGTTGGGCCATTAGCTGGGAGGCTTGTGAAGGGCAAAGCTGCAAGTAACTTTGCAAAGGCAACCAAGGCCAGCCTCAACTGAGAGCTAGCAAGGCTACACGGCAATAGTCAAGTACTCCTTAGTTTACAGTATTTTAGGTCTGAAGAAATTGGTTGCAGCTGGCTTCTGTTCCTGTTTTAAGTCCTGCAGAGCCTGTTGTTCCTGGGCCTCAGTCGTGGGGACAAGAGGCAGGACGTCTGGGCACTCCTGCACTACGGAACTTAAGATCAGTGGCACTTCGCCGTTTCCAGTTCTCGCAAATAGCACCACCGCAGTTCTCCGATACCTTATGGGCTTTCCTCGCATCTGGGGTCCAGCACTTAAGTGTGTTCAGTCCTGCTTCATGGGAGTCCAGACCATCTTCCTGGAGATCAGGTCCGACTTAAAGATGACGCACTCTGGTGTTCCGCTCCCTGGCAATCGTTTCCTGTAGCAGCAATGGAAGTACAGCCAGTTCCGTGAGGATTTCCAGACAAGTTCGTCTTGGGGTCGATTGGTCCTACCAACCCAAGGGAAGAAGTCGTCCTTTGCAGAGCTTCTGTAGTCGAGGCGTATTCAGAGCTTCAGCACAGCAGCAGGGCCTCACCGGGCAAACCCAACGATCCAGGAGTTGCAGCAAGCGTCTCTTCCAAGTTCTTCTTCGGATTCCTTCGTCCAGTGGTCGACTCTGCCTTCCAAGCAAAAAACCTCACCTTTATGCAGGTTTCTCCCATTCATTTGCAGCCTAGCTGTCACACAGCAGGGTGGCTGTCCTACAAGGACAGCCAGCCAATCGGGTTTGGGTGCATTCCTGTAACCAAGGGGATTAAGCAGAGCGTTTCGAGCACCTCACTCACTTCCTCCCCTGCAAGACACGCTTGAGACAGAGGTGGGCTTCACTGGTGAATCCCACCAGAGCCAAAACTAACATAGGGACCAAACCTGGTTTGGCATGCAGAGTAAATCTCAAGAAGGACCTTTCCAACAAGAAATGGCTAAAAAAGGTGACCAGGGCCATTTTGACAAAATGGGCACCCATGGGTGTTTTTGCTGCAATTGCAGCCCGCGGTAGAAACACACAATGGTAGAAAAAAGTAAACCACTGCCACCAGCCATTAATTGTAGAAAGAGTAACGTAAAAATGTTACATGAGAAACTAGACAAAGGAAATACTAAGTAACCCCTCCGGCACCCTATTGTAAGCTAGTGCGTGCTGGGTCTAGACAGTTACAAATGTCAGTAAAGTCAATTACACTTCCCTGCTCTTGGAAACAGTAGTTTCACCAAGAGAAGGTATTTAAACCTTGGGGAAATCTGGAAGACTTCCCTGTGCCAATGCACTGAAGGTGCTGTCAAAATATAAAAAGATGCCTATGGAGTTTGTCAGACTCCAAAACCAAAAGAAAGTGTCCAAATCAATGAAAAATACATGAGTGGGAAAACTGTCTCACTCAAGGATAAAAATGAAAAGTCCAGCAAAAAGAGCTGGGGGTCTCTTAGGTAGAAGGGAATTAGCACATTTCTGAGAAGTCTCCTTAACACCAACTTTCTATCCACCTCCTCATCCGGGCTTGGCGGAGGAAAGATTATAGTCTGAACCCAAAAGGGTCTCTCAGCTTTTATATATCAAGGTCCCAAATTCATCAAAATGACTAATTATTCATTGGCTATACAGGTCCTAAATTGGGTTTAGCTGTGACAACCAACCCTATCCAGATGATCATCCTGGCTATTGGGGAATGTTACAGGGTAGCCGACAAAGACCACCAGAAGGCATTGGAGCGCATTTCACAAGGGGCATGGCAACCTCTGCGTCTCTTCAGAGGGGTGTTCCAGTAAAAGACACATGTGCAGCAGCCACTTGGTCGTCTAGTCTGTTCACACTTTGGAAGATTAATCCAAGCAGTAATGTTTTACCAATCAAGGACAATTTGGGAAAGCGGTCCTTCTTTCAGTCCATAACAGTTACGGATGACATAAAAATCATACGCCCACCACCAAATTATTACTGCTTTAGGAGTCCTCATAAGATGAGGAATACGTGGGAAGACACAATCCATTTGAAGAACAAGTTACTTACCCGTGGTAACGTTCTTTCTGTTGGATGTGCCTCACGTATTCCTCACTGCCCCTCCCAGCCTACCCCACTGTAGAATTTACGTGTTTTTACACTTTGCGCTTTCTTGGAGCCTAAGTTCTATGGTATATGCCTGGTAATTCCTCTACATTAGGGGGACACTGAACTGAAGCCAACGGGCGCTCTGTCCGCCAATTATACTAATACATTCGACATTCGAACGGAGGCCCTCTAACATCGATTTGACCGCACACAGCGCCACCTCTTGGGAAAATAATTTCCGAAGCAGCTGAAGCTAGGATATTTATCATAAAATGAGGAATACGTGGGAGGAACATCCAATCGAAAGAACGTTGCCACAAGTAACATGCTCTTTTAATTGGTGAATAGGTACGATTCATGTTACTACTGAAACCTTCTAAATACAGCCGCAAAAATTACACTGAAACTTCAACATGATTCCATTCCTGCATCAAACTCTTATCCTGACATTTCAATGTGATTTTTGCTGCTCTGTACTTTCTTTAGATGGTTATAGTAGCTACATGAATGGTGCCTGTGTGGCAAGTCCAAATCGGGAGATGGACAACTTTGTATCTCGTGCTGATAGACTTTTATTTTGGTGGATAAACCCTGATCTTTCCTACCACTCTGATCCCTATGCTAATAGTGTCCAAAAGGGTGCACGTAAGGATGGTTTACAAAATGTAAAGGTGTCCTCAGTCTATAAACCTATCTAACTTGATCCTAGCCCTACCACTACAAAGTAACAAACCTACAGGGGACATTAGTTAAGGGCCTGTGACTGTTTTCTGACCCGCAATGTACGGTTTTAGCTCGTCACCAGGCAACCTCTCTGGGGCTTCCGCCCATATTAGTTTCAACTCGCGTGTTCCTTCAGGCCTCCTGCCCGTGGCATAAGAGAAAACAAAAGTGTCTCTAGGCCCCTGGAACGGCTGTTTGTTAGCTAAGATTTTCATAGTAATGTTAAATCTTCCGGAACTGTCAACTCCAGAACATTTTGCTTTACTGATGGATTATTTTTCCTTGTACCTCTGTGAATGGGAACCTTTTCCCACACTCACATAAATCCTTTACTCTTTTTATGGATGGTCTTTTTTAGAGTCTCCATAGTCTTTTTAAAGTTAACCTCTTTGACAACTGTTTTGCAAAAGTGCCCGTTGTTGCTGGGTTGCCCTATGGGCTCCCCTTTTAACTTTCTCTGGCTAACCTTGAGAGAACTACAGTTCTCAAGGGTAGAAAGGATCTTTGGATCCCTTTTTATATTTTATTTGGTGAAACCAGCACACCCCACCTTATGTGGAGTGCTTGGTATCCCCTTTCACACTAAAACTGTAACAATTCAGTAACCGGGACAAGCTTACCTTTTAATGGCTGGTGGCAGTGATATATCTTTTATTAATGTGGTGCACCTTTAACACAGGCTGTGTGCACAGCTACAGTAAAGGGACTCAAGGGTGCTCATTTGACCTAAATGGGCCCCTAGCTTTTTTTGTTCACCATTTTAGTGTTTCTTGCCCTTCCTTCCCCTGAAATGCAGGGACGGGAAGCTTCTTTGTGTGTTTTTTTTTTTTCCTCCGTCCTGGCTCCAGCCTGTCTGTGAAGGCAGGAAGCAAGGGAGGAGTCAAAAATGCCACCACCCTTTGTCTTCCTCCATGCCTGAATGGGGACTGTTAGGCAAGATTGTATTTCAGTACCCTGTGGGAAACTGCACCAGCCTTGTCCTCTTGGCAATAGTTAACGTTTTGGTATAAGCATGTACTACACAAGTTGGTAGAGTGACTGAGCAGCCAGGCTTGTCTCAAGAGGGGTCAATGAGAGCTGTTTGGTTGCAGCATAGAGCTTCATAGTGACAAGTATCGAAATAACACTTGCATTCAAGGTTTCTTGATTAAACAATTATTCAAACTGATTTAAATTAATAAATAAGCCTTCCTTAGGAGGGAGCAAACTTCATTTATAATGCGCACCAGACCCAAAGGTATTAGGGCGCAGAAGAGGAAAAAGGATTGTTCAGCTTAGGTTACATTGCTGTCCGTTACAGTACAAAATATATGTAACAATACATATCCTTCAAAAATACACATGCTGTTTCAATAAATCAGTAGATGCCCATTTGGGATGGCACACACTTCCTACACCCTGAGGTGATTTTAATAACTGGGACACTGTGGACATTGATATGATAAGGCATTTATAACGTCCGTATACACAAGTGTATCACTGGTACATTTAGAGCAATGCTGAGTTTGGTGTCAAAAGGTTTAGGGAGAAAAGAATGGTTTAACTAGTTTCTCAAACAGGTAAGCACTTTTTAACCCCCCAATGCCATGTACATTATCCATTTCCCAGCTATACAAGCAAAGAATGTGTGACTTTTTGGAGGGACAGATCAACACACAAAGTCAGAGGTTTAGTCTTCAGGGAGCCAGGACAGCCAGTGCTAATGGAGCAAGGCCTAGGGGAGCTGGAGTACTTCGATATATGTATAAATGTATAAATCGATATACGCCTTCTTTTTTTTCCATTTCTTTGTGGAAAGGCCCTTCTTGAGATTTACTCTTGGCTCCAAACCAGGTTTGGTACCTTGGATCGCTTTGCCTTTGGCAGGATTCACGAGTGAAGCCCGCCTCTGGCTCCAGGGTGTCTGTTAGGGGCAGGAAGTGAGGGAGGTGCCCAAAGCTCCCTGTGCTTAGTCCCTGCTGGGTGGCTGACGGCTAGGCTGGAATGAATGGGAGACACCTGCATAAAAGGTGAGACTTTTTGGCTTGGAAGGCAGTCTCGACCACTAGACGAAGGAACCGAAGAAGAACTTGGAAGAGGATGCCTGCTGCAACTCCTGGACTGTTGGTTTGCATGGTGAAGCCCTGCTGCTGTGCTGAAACTCCAAATGTATATCGATAGAGAAGCCCCTGCAAGGACGACTTCTCCCCTTGAGTTGGTAGGACCAATCCACTCCAAAGTAAGCCACCTGGACATCCTCTCGGAGCTAGTTGAATTTCAACCGAGTTGCTGCTGGAAAACCGAAACGCCAGGGAGATGAACACCAGATTGTGTGTGTGTTGCTTTTAAGCTGGCCAAGAGCTCCAGGAAGATCCTCCAGTCTCACAGGAAGCAGGACTGAGAGCCATCTCAACAAAGTGCTGGTCACCAGATGCAAGGAAAGTCCAACTCAACAGTCAGAAACCATGGTGTTGCTATTTGCGGTAGATGCGAGGAGCTGCAACACCAAAGTGCCACTTGTTTGAAGATTGCCGGTTTAGGTCGGTGACTGTCCCATTGCAGTGCAGGAGTCCCCGGACATCCTCCCTCTTGTCCCCACGACTGAGGCCCAGGAACACCAGGATCAGCAGAGCTGCACAGGAACAGAAGCCAGCTAAATCCTGTTTTCTTCAAACCAAAGGTACTGTAAAACTAAGGGGACTTGCCTCTTTTTGTGTAGCCTTGCTAGCTCGCTCTCAGTTGAGACTTGTCTCGGTTGCTCTTGCAGAGTTGCTTGCAGCTTTGCCCCTCACAAGCCTCCTAGGTTGTGGCCCTTCAGTGATTTCATTTCTACAAACCTTTCTAAAACATTGTGCAAGACTTTTTACTTAGCTGCAAGACTATCTTCAGCTCAACTAACATTGGCTGTCCTGGCTCCCCGAAAGACTATTCCTACCTCCTGAAAGGGTTAAAATTAGTTTGCATTGAGGGTTCAAAAAGTACTTGCCTGCTTACGATATTTGTTAAACATTGTTTTATTACCTCATCTTTCCCTTTTGACACTCATCTCAGTATTGCTCTAAAGGTGCCAGTGATAAATCAATGTCCACATTGTCCTAGTTATTTAAGTCACCTGAGGATGTTGGAAGTACCTGTGTGCCATCCCCAATGGGCATCAACTGAGTTAGTGAAACGGAGTGTATTTATTGAAGTATCTTGTGTATTATGATTGCTCCCTTCTAAAGAAGGCTTATTCAACTGACAAATTAATAATTGTTTAATCAAGAAACCTTGTGTATAAGTGTTTATTTGAATAACTCATTGTGAAACTGTGTTACAACCTTACAGCTCACAATGACCCCCCTTGAGATAAATCTGGCTGCTCAGTCACTCTCTTGTGTAGTACATGCTTGTACCAAAGGTTGGGTTTACTGTTGCCAAGAGGACAAGACTGGTGCAGTCTCCCACAGGGTACTGCATACAATCTTGCCTAACACCGCCCCCCCCTTCAGCCACTGAGAACACTCGTGCTCCAAGAATAAGGGAAAGAGTTTGTTTTAAGGGAGCAGGCCTTTTGCCTAGAAAAGAGAATACGTGTTTAAAAGTTACTTGTAACAGTTGGTTGGGAACTGTAACTCTAAGAGTGAACAGTTACAAAAGTTCTTACTTACCTTGGATGTGTGATGCACTATTCTCAAAAGTATGGTTAACATCTTTCTTGTCTTAGAATCTTTTTGACCTTCTAATAGACAGTTGATGTGAAGGTATATTGCTCTCCTGTCGGCTGTGCCTCTTCCCAAATGTAATGTTGGTTTCACCAGATTATTTCTGTTGGTATAATTGTATGTGTGTCCCCCAACTGGGTCTTGCTTCCCCTGACTTGCTGCTAGCCTGTCAAGAATAAGTCTATATTAGGTTGTTGCCTACCTAGAATGAGTCAATCGGTAAAGTGTAACATTGGGTTGTGCTTTCCCTGTGCTGTTGTAGACAGACTCAGTCTTTGGTTCTAACTGTCCCTCATAAGTCATACATAAGGTACTTGTAGAGCTGGGAAATATCTAACCTGTATTTCATTGTGTGGTTAAAAACATATATGGGCTTTACTTACCTTGAGCATCCCAAAAATAAGAGTTTCTGCTTATCGCAATCTGTTTCACTGATCTCAAAAGCACCTGTAATTGAATATTACATCCTTAGGTTTTCTCAACTAGTATAACTGTGTGTGATCATAAAAGTAGTTATAGGTTTTTACTATACCTGGAATACGTGTTCCACTATTCACACAGTATACTGTCCAGTTGACTATGTGATTTGTACAGAGTCACTGTACAACTGATAGGGTCTACAGCCCTTGCATTACTGAATGTAATTATGAAAGTAACCATTGGTTTTTACTCCCCAAGAATAGGTGTGACCTATATTGAATGTGTGTGAAAAGGTTTTGACTTCCCTAGAACTACTGTTAGGTGTTCCAAATAAAGTCAAATGCTTTGGTCTGTGTACCTTCAAGCATTGTGTTTTGATAATTTTGATTACATATAATGTGTGATAGTACCTAATTGACCCTAGATTTATCTGGTCATACCTGTATTTAAATAAATCCTTTAATGGTTTTACTAGTCCCTTAGTTGGACTTCAGAAAAACTATCGTAACAGAACTCATGTAAGATTCAATTTATTGGATAACCAAATGTTTGCTGTACTGTAGTCCCTTAGTCCCTTTTTATGTTCCCGTCTGTTTTTTCCCTAATTGACATATGTATGCATTCCTGAAATTGCCCCTCAAGAAGTGCCCCTAACGTATTCCTTTTGTGTCTTCAGTCAAGCAGCAACAGTGCAGAAGACAGAAACAAGTGCTGCCCTATCTGTAACATGACCTTCTCTGCTCCTGTGGTGGCTGCGTCACATTATGAAGGTAAAACGCATGCGAAGAACCTCAGACTGAAGGAGCAGGGCCCTCCAGCTCCAGGTATGTGTGCTTGATGCTCACTATCGGGGCAAACTAGTGCACTCTACAGGCAGGTCGCCAAAGCGAATTTGTGACGGGTGGCCCAGGTTTGATGGCAGTTGTAGTTCACAAAGGCAGGCGTTGTGACATGCCTTAGAAGGCAGGGCCACTCTACCATGGTTGACTCGCAAGCAGCTTTACTGCAGGTCCCCATGTCCTCATGCGTCTGTATTACATAGGATTTGTTTATCTTTCCACACCCCCTTATCACCCAAACAACTTTCTCTTGAAACCTGCTGATGTTTTTAAAATGGTATCCTATTCTTGATCATCCACTCCAGCATGTGGGTGAGGTAATCTGGTTCTTTGCACCGCAACCTTTCCACCCACTGCCAGTGGCCAAAATAGAAAGGCAACCTTACTTTCATTTTTTTATGTAAAGCTTTTATGCAGCTCCCAGCATCACCACTATGGTGATATTACAGTGCCGAGGCTTAGCTATGTTGTACCCCTTCTGGAGTAAATTGGACAATGGTCTGTGGGTGATATTTAAAGTTTGGAAAAAGATCTGGGGCGCTTACAATTTACTTGTTGTATAAGCACCTAACAAATGCACAATAAATAAAATTTCAGAAGCCGGTGGTAGGATAGAAACTTGACTGGAAAGGTACAGGGGTTTGAGGAGGGTGATTGTGGTAGCAGCGGTGCATTTCTGATTGGCAGTGATTCAAACGTTAATCAGTAAAGTAGTGGGAGTGCTGAGCAATTATCAGTGAAGGCATTTTCTAGAAAATTTAGTGTGGTACTAAAATTCGTCTGCATGGTTTTGTAATGGACTCAATGTGCCAAGCCTGCCCTTGAAGTGTTTTGTCTTTTGTCTGTTTTTAATCCCCTCCCCACGCTTCCTGAACCCACAAATGAACTGGGGTTGCCAATCCAAGTGCCCGAACCAAGAGTTGGCAGAGTAAGGTATGCAGGGAACACAAGAGTATGAAGGGGAAATCGCCATCTTCCAAGAGCTATACCTCGTTGGCAAAATGAGGCAGCTTGATGAGATTAAATGAGCAGTGTTTGGTGGTGAAATAGTGCAGTAATTGGGCATAAGCTATCAAATCTGACTATCTGTACCAATCTATTGTATAATGAGAAGAAAAATGAACTCCACCATCCAGCCTGTGTTCAGTGGCTTGAAATGGCATGGCGAAACCTCCATTGCATCACACAGAGGGGGCACTCTTATGTCCACTCGCTTTAGATACTGTAGATATACATGGGCCATTTTAATTATCCACCCAAAACCTCAAAGTAGGCAAGCAGCACAACAAAGCATGTTCCAACAGATCGTAAATAGCAAAATGGCAGTCTTCACGGCTTAAGTAACCCACAGAACATTTTCTATAATAAAGGCAATTAGAAACACTTCCTGCTGAAACAACTCATAGACGCTCTTGGGGATATTTTCTTTTTGCAAATAGTACTCCATCCTGTCCTGTATTTGTATTTATTTTAGATTTATTGCGGAACTTGCCCTGGGGCATCTGGGCGCATAATTTACATATAGGTGTTACATACATAAAAACAGCTTTCCTCAAGGGAAAGGGTAAATCATAATAATGACGGTGAAATTCTTAAAGGACCCACAAGAAATAACGAACCGCGTATCAATGGTTACTATAGAGATGGCGAGGGACTGAACAGCAGATATGAATGCAATACAGGTGTGGTTAGGTGGAAGAAGCAGATGCATCACACTCATGGAGCCAGAGTTTTGCTTTGTTCTTAAAGGAGTGGCTGAACGATTTGGTTCTAAGTGTGGTGGGTATGGTGTTCCAGAGTTGGGGAAACTAGAATCCCCGGCTGTCTGAAGCTTGTAATTGGGTATAGACAGTGTATGTACCTGGGCTGAACTGAATGGTTTGATTGCTGTGTGCCTCGTGAAGCGATTGATCAACTATGCAGCTGCCAGATTGTTCTGTGCCTTGCGAGTTAAGGCAAGGGTTTTTAGCGATATGCGATGTGCAACAGGGAGCCATTGAAGATTGCGTCTTGTGTCAGATGTGCGATATCCTCGGGAGTTTGAGAGCCGTCCTGATAACATTATTCTGGGTGACCTGTAATTTATCAATGTTTCTTTGGCTAGTCCCGAAGTATAGGGCATTGCAGTAATCAATTTTTGACAGTTTTCGCGAGGATGGTGCAGTTGTCCGTCGTCAAAGGTCTGCAGGCAGTGATGAGCTTGCAGGTGTAGGCTGAGGCTGAGACAACAGCATTTATTTGTCTGGTAAGTGATAGTGTAGAGTCTAGGTAGATGCCAAGTGTTTTGTAACGTTAGACACTTATCGTAAATGATTTGTAGGCTGGGTCAAGTTTAGAGAGTTTGTGGTGAGAGCCAAGGACAAGTAGCTCGGTGTTTCCATCGTTGAGGCAGAGCCCATGATGTTCCATCCAAGCCTGGATGACTGTGTAGACTTCATTGAGTGCTTTAGTCAATTACGTAGTCACCTGTGATGGGTGTCTCCTGAGCCTCCTGGCACTATTTCTGGACTCTGGATTTCTTTCCCCATTGAAGTTTGTTAGGAAAGATGTTCTTTTTGCTGCTTTCCGCCAATAGACTTCTTTGGGACAACTTTTTTTTTTTGTTGCTTTCGACTCCTGTCTGATTGTTTGAAGGCAAGTAAAGCCTTCTGCTTTACTTTGTCCTTTTGCTCATTCTCATGGGGAAACGGATGAGTCCGTAAAACTATAATACAGTGAGACTGTCTCTTTGTGAATTTATTGTATTGTGCGGTTAGGATGCTTTGTATACCTGTAATGTTTTCTGTATTGGCTTTTTGGTTACTTTTACGATGTATCGAGAATAAGCTGGTGGCAGCAGTTAGTTTTCTACTTTTGCTTAGGCAATCTTTAGGGTGGCTAGCACCCTAAAATGGCCTCGCTATGAGGTTTTAGCTTGCCTTTTGCCCATATTGTAATTTGGACATCAAGTCTGGGAATGCCATATATGGAATGCCCTTTCCATTGGAAAGCTCCTGCTTTCGCTGGTAGGAACTGCTCCAGTGACCCTAGAAGACTGTCTGTGGTGACGCCCGTTGAAATCTGTCTTCTTCGCACCCTAGAGGTGTCCTGAGAAAAGACTGGGCGATGTGGCTCAAAAGTCTGAGCTCGCTTTATTTTTGGGCTGAATAGCGGTCTACAATAGGGATGTCACGGTATTAGTTTTATGACGGTACGATGACCTTCTTGCCAAATGACGGTATATCATGGTTATCGCGGTATAGCAGGTGGAGTTAACTAATCTTAACAAATATTTTGTAAAAGGTCATAAATTGTCAGATTCATCATCACAAACAAAACCAGGCACCCAGGGCCAGAATTGGGCTTTTCAACATACTTTCCACTGAAATGCCACCCCTTGCTTCCACCAAACATAAACACACGTGTGGAGAGGAGGAGGGGGGGGGCCTGCTGCGACTGGCAAAGCAAATTGAATAGCTTTTCTTAAGTGGTCATTTTAGGCTTTTAGCTCCCCCACTGGCTACTGGTGAAGATGACCATGTTGCCATCTTGATAACCTGCATGCCACAGATCAATGGAGGCTGATGGTACTATGCACTTGTTTGCATGTTCTCTTTCTCTCTCTCTCTCTCTCTCTGCCTCTCTCTCTCTCTGCCCCTCTCTCTCTCTCTCTCTCTCTCTCTCTCTCTCTGCTTCTCTCTCTCTCTGCTTCTCTCTCTCTCTGCTTCTCTCTCTCTCTGCTTCTCTCTCTCTCTGCTTCTCTCTCTCTCTGCTTCTCTCTCTCTCTGCTTCTCTCTCTCTCTGCTTCTCTCTCTCTCTGCTTCTCTCTCTCTCTGCTTCTCTCTCTCTCTGCTTCTCTCTCTCTCTGCTTCTCTCTCTCTCTCTGCTTCTCTCTCTCTCTGCTTCTCTCTCTCTCTGCTTCTCTCTCTCTCTGCTTCTCTCTCTCTGCTTCTCTCTCTCTCTGCTTCTCTCTCTGCTTCTCTCTCTGCTTCTCTCTCTCTCTCTGCTTCTCTCTCTCTCTCTGCTTCTCTCTCTCTCTCTGCTTCTCTCTCTCTCTGCTTCTCTCTCTCTCTGCTTCTCTCTCTCTCTGCTTCTCTCTCTCTGCTTCTCTCTCTGCCTCCCTCTCTCTCTCTGCCTCCCTCTCTCTCTCTGCCTCCCTCTCTCTCTCTGCCTCCCTCTCTCTCTCTGCCTCCCTCTCTCTCTCTGCCTCCCTCTCTCTCTGCCTCTCCCTCTCTCTCTGCCTCTCTCTCTCTCTCTGCCTCTCTCTCTCTCTCTCTGTCTCTCTCTCTCTCTCTGCCTCTCTCTCTCTCTGCCTCTCTCTCTCTCTGCCTCTCTCTCTCTCTCTCTCTCTCTCTCTCTGCCTCTCTCTCTCTGCCCATCTCTCTCTCTCTCTCTCTGCCTCTCTCTCTCTCTCTCTCTGCCCCTCTCTCTCTCTCTGCCTCTCTCTCTCTGCCTCTCTCTCTCTCTCTCTGCCTCTCTCTCTCTGCCTCTAGTTTACTTGTGGGCCAAAAGGTGTTCAGTAATCACGGACATGTTAACCTTTGGTATGGCAGCAGGGAATGCCCACAGAGATGAGTGAATTTTGCGGTGTGCCTTATTATATGTAAATTCAATGATAGAATCATGGAAATCCCCCATGGTCATATATTTAGAAACCATCCATTATAAATATATAAACCCCAAAGCCGCCAACCCAAAGTAAACCCTTTTCCTTCTTGGAACTGTATTTATTCTTCCTATTGCTAACATATTGATTGTGTGTCAGGCACGTGTGGTTTATGGAATGGCATTAAAAACTGCGCCAACTGAAACTACTTGGCAGACGGCACATCCAACAGTGCAAGACCAAGACTGCGCAGCACCCGCTTACTGCAGCCTTTCCAAATCAGATTGAAAAGCACACTTAACGGTATAAACGGTATACCGGTATAAACAATGTAACGGTTATTATTGTTCAATTAAGTGGTTCACGGTATCTTTAACGGTATACCGTTATACCGTTACATCCCTAGTCTACAATATATCTCGATTGTGGGTTAAATGTGGGCTGTCACAAACACCTTTATAAGATATTGATCAAAATAAAGTGCAGATTGTAAGGCAAAGTTTGACTGTAGTACCCTCTGGGGAACACTACAAACAACTGACTACAGGTATAGGCAACCCAACCTTTGTTATAAGCTTGCACTATAGTTTTGGTGGCGTGTGGAGCAGCCAGGCTTATTTCAAGAGGGGAAATGGAAGCTGTAGTGGAGTTACACAAAGATTCAGTTATAGGTATTCAAATAAATTTACACGCAAGGTTTCTTGCATAAACAATCATTAATTTATCATTCCGTTATAAAGCCTTCTTTAGAAGGGAGCAATATACTAGTAACGTACAAATACACTACAATACTGTACACTCTGGGCCTCATTCCGAGTTTGGAGGTAACCACGCCACTATTTGCGGCATGGCTGCCTCCAAACTCATTCCGATTCCTCCCTGGTGAATGGAGCAATTAACAGTCCATTCCAAGGTTGGCGAGACCGGTAATTCCCCATTCACCAGGGCCCTTCCCCATTCCCATTTGAGCCCCCATAGGGCTCAATGGGAATGGGGAAGGCGCCAATAACGGTACCGTAAATTACAGTACCGTTATTAGCTCTAAAGTCCCTTTGCGGGTCCCGTCCTTCACACCTGCTAAAAGCAGGCGTTAAGGAAGGACCTGTGAAGGGAACTCGTAGGGCGGTAAGGGTTTAACGGCACCGGTCTCGTTACCGGTGACCGTTAACCCTTACCATCCTACTTGTAATGAGGCCCTCTGAGTTTCTGAATCAGACGAGACCCTTTTGGGATGGCCCACAGACACAACCTACACCCACATGTGACTTCAGTAACAACAGTGCTGGGGTCATTAATATCTTACTGTTGGCATTCAGAATACTCTTAAAAAGTTGGTAAAAGGCAAAGGGTATTCACTTCAAATAGGCTAAGCCAAAGTCTTTGTATAGGATGCAGCACTTCAGGTAAGTAAATGGAAAAGTCTTTGCACCAGTTCTTAGGAGTCTTTGATAAAAAGAATCAAATGTAGGGCCACAAGCTGATTAGACTTGTGAGTTGCAGAAGTTACAAGCACTTCCACAGTAAGAGGTAAGTTCTCTAGTGTTGCAGTACCTTAGTAAAGAATAAAAAGATGCAGCTGAAGACTTCTGTTCCTGTGCAGCTCCGCAGATCTCACTATTCCTGGGCCTCAGTCGTGGGGACAAGAGGGAGGACGTCTGGGTGGACTCCTGCACTGTTAAAATTGGCAACTGGCAAACTTTACTTTCAGTGGCTGTTTCGCGGTTCCTGGCTGTCAAGGTGGACCGTCCTGACTTTTGCGGTCCCGCACTCTGCTGAGGGTGCTCAGGCTTGGTCAGTCCTGCTTCGTGGGAGTCCAGAGGATCTTCCAAAAGCTAAAAGTAATGCACACAATCTGGTGGCCCTCTCCCTGGCTATACGGTTTCCTGCAGCAACTCTTGAGTAAATTCAACCAGCTCAGAAATGGGTGTCCAGGTGGCTTACTTTGGAGTTCATTGGTCCCACCAACTCAGAGAAGTCGTCCTTGCGAGCTTGGCAAGTTGTCACTGCAGCAGGGCTTCACCGGGCAAACCAAGGGTCCAGAGTTGCAGCAGGCGTCCTCTTCAAGCTCTTCTTCGGTTCCTTCGTCCAGTGGTCAACTCTGCCTTCCAAGCCAAAAGACTTGCCTTTTATTCAGTTCTCTCCCATTCATTCCAGCCTAGCTGCCACTTACCCAGCAGGGTTGCTGTCCTTGCCGGATAGTCAGCCAGCCAATCACAAAGTGCATTTGGTTTCCTAGGAGACTAAGCACAGGGAGTTTCGGGCAACTCCCTCACTTCCTGCTTTCCGCAGACACTCTGGCGCAGAGGCGGGTTTCTCTCAGAAACCCTGCCAACGGTCGAAATGAACAAAGAGACCAAACCTGGTTTGGCGCACAGAGAAAGTCTCTAGAAGGACCAGGCATCATTTTGGCAAAGATGGCTGGATGCCATTTTGAAAAAGATGGCTCCCGCGGTTACTTTACTGGAGCCGCAACTGTTGCGGTAAATGCAAACCAAGGTAGTTCAAACAAAACCACTGCCACCAGTCAGTCAATTGAGGAAAGGGTAACATAAAAAATGTTACATGAGCATTTAGACACAGGCGATACTAAGTAACCCCTTCAGCACTCTGTTGTAAGATAGGCTGTGCTGGGTCTAGCAAGTACAATACTAAGTAAAGTCAATTTCACTTTACTGCTCAGGGAATCAGTAGTTGATCCCAGAGAAGGTATTTAAACCTTGGGAAATCTGGAAGACTTCCCTGTGGCACTGCACTTAAGGTGCTTTGTGACACAATTGTAAAAGATGATGCCTATGGAGTTGGTTAGACTCCATAACTAAAAAGAAACGGTGTATAAAATCAGATTAAAATACATGAGAGAGTGGGGGGAAAAGGGTCTCGCTCTCTCCAGGTAACAAAATCAAGTCCTCATAATCCAGCGAAGTTGCTGGGGGTCTCTAAGGTGGAGGGAATTAAACATTTTTGAGAATTCTCCCTAACATCCCTCAAGAGATCTTCATCCTTTGGGGAACCCCTCAAGAGGATCTGTTCGCAACAGGTGCCAACCGGAAGTGCAAACTGTACTGCTTTAGGAAATTTCCCCCAAGAGGAGCTCTAGGAGACTCGTTCGTGGTGGTCTGGGAATGTCCACTCCTACACGAGTTTCCTCCAGTCCCCGTCATTCCTCACGTAATCAGGAGGTTGAGAAAGTTCAGGAAATCCGTGATCCTAGTTGCCCTGGATTGAGCCAGGAGGATGTGGTACCCGGACCTTCTCGACATGTCCATCTGCCCTCCGATAAGTCTTCCACAAAGAGAGGTCCTTCTCTCGCGAGAAGAGGGTCAGGTTCTCCATCCGGATATTGGGACGGTTAGCCTTCACTCATAGTTTCTGAGAGGCTGAAATAAAAGGATTGCGACCGCCCGGATGACTTAATGGAGATCTTGCTTTCTATTGCATCTGGCAAATCTGGGGCTCCAGATTGTTACCATCAAGGGATATCTGGCAGCGCTTTCTCTTTTTAAGGTCCCTTCAGAGGAAGTCTCTTATTTTAAGATTCCTTTTAATAGTACAATTTTTAAAGGGACTGACTAATAGACTTTTAACTAAAAAAAATAATCTTTTTAGTGGCAATTAACATCAGCCAGAAGGGTGAGTGAGCTACCTGCAAGTCTCCTCATAATGTCTTTTATAAAGACATAGTGGTACTAAAAGTGAAAACTAATTTTCTCCCCAAATTTGTCTGAGGTTAATCTTACTCAGAAGATAAACCTAGAAATTGTTTTTGGAAAGGGATAAGACACGCTTAGTCTACCTTGATTATGCAACAGTTTCGTATTAGAAGGCATAGAATTGATAGACTTCTATTTGGATCAGTCAGTATTTATTCTTGTATAGATCAGCTCACATGTGTTTCGACCTGTGGTCGTTTTCAAGGCTGACATTTGTTTCATAAACCAAAAATGATAGTGTTGAGGAGGATAAACATGAGCAAAAAGACATCACACATTTCTAACCGATAATGCATGTTTAAATATAAAAATTGCAGTAGAAATTGTAAAACAAAAAGACAATTTGGTTTTTACATACCCATTAACAGTTCATCAATAACTGGTTGGGGGGGAGGGTGCGAAGAAAAACAGGAAAGAGGACACTCCTTTACATCTTGAACAAATAGTTTTTTGAAAGAACATCTCCTACTTAATATATTAGTGCATTGCACTTCACTTGGCCATGGCCAATTTGGTTATATGGTAGGGTAAATATTATCCTGTGTTTGGTATATCGGAGATTAACGGTATAGTTCCACCCATTGTGTTTTTAGAATCACCAAAATTAACATTATTCTTGACCATATGTTGTGCCTTTGCTAGGAATCAATCACTTGTGATTTGATGTGCACCAGTGACATGAGCTGTATTATATTGTTGAAAATTCCAATAGCCCAGAGCATTAGGTTAGTGATGATAGGCATTGACTCGCCTATCAAATGCGCATTCTGCTGTAGTTCTAATGGGAAAATACAATCATGTTATTAACAGTGCGGTCTTTACTTAAAGTACGATGGATATTAGAACTACAAGGATATGTTGCCATTTAATTCATTAGGCAAATATATCCTACCGATCAAAAAATCATTGAGCGTCGTGACAGGTCTTTGTCCGATTTCTATTGCCGTTCTATTTGTCTGCTTACTAATTGTGCTCTGAAAAAAGTATCACAATGAGCCATATTCCCACCATGTTAGCATAATATGTTGAAACATTGTTTTGGTTCTTGGTCTTTTACCTCAGTCAGGGATGGATGTTGCGCATGTGCTGTAAATGTCAATCGGCACAAATATTCCCGAAATAAGCCCCCAATGTCAGAGTCGATTTACTCTGCCTATATTTAACAAAATATTTGGTATAATTACAATTCCATTGTGTGCGTTAACATTCTGCAATGCATTTTTTTTTAGATCAATAATGGTAATCCTAGTTTAAACATAAATGTTAGATCTACCGAGGTAAAAATCATGCTTGAGGTAGCAGATTTAATCAATTGTTAAGAGATATATGTGCACGTTGCTTTTAAAAGCCTCAAAAGTTGCAGAGATAATGAGTACAAGCTTAATAAAAGGTGCTTACCTAAATGCGGTAACATTTAATATGCGTTAGATTCCTGCAATGATAGTTTCACTGTTCGTGGCCTGAGACAGTGAGACATGTGTAGATTTGGTAGCAACGCACAAACGTGTGACGTCCCGCGCATCATGCGGTTAGTGCACGAGACGTCATATGTTCCGGTGTAAATAAAAACAAGTCGTTTATGGCTGCATCCTGAAGCATTTTAAAGTTGTATTGCATGATCAAGTAGCTTAACATAATGTGATTTCTGTCCAAATGAGTAGTGAAAATACCAGACAAAGTAAATTCTTCACATATCATAAAATCCTGTAATATTTATATATTTCACATGAATTGCTTAAACAATACCTTTTTGAAATCCGTATGTTGGTATCATCCCTGATGGGGGTAACTGGTGGTGTACATCACCCTGTTACATCTGTGCAGTATCCCAAAGGTTATGCTCATTGGATATAATGTTGTATGATGATTCGGTCAGTTAATTGATATGAGGAATGGAAAAATGACAGGTGTAAAAATCCCGTTGGGACTGTGGGGGTGATTGTGAATAATAGGTAAATCCCCTTTCATAGTTCGAGATGTATACATAACATAACAGGGTACTGCTGTAGATAAGAAAAGATGTACTCGACACCAGGCCCAATGTGCTGAATTAGCGGAGTACTTTTCAATAACCGGGGTTCTCTTGTATCAAATCTCGCCCCTAGTTTTGACCATATTAATGCATGGTAGGTGTAAAAGATAACCACATAGACCACAATATTTTCAGTGTATACATAGTACTATTTTAATACTATAAAGGTTGTAATCAAGGATTACACAAATGTTCAGTAGCGAATTTGAACCGAAACCAAGTCCTAAACATTTGAGAAGGGTAATAAAACAATTATTTACATCATTCATCAATCCTATGGTTACACATGACCAAAATGAATGGTTATTGAAAAAGGGAATAATGATAAATAAGATGTGAATACAGACACCCCGTGTACAAGGAGGGGAGAGGGACAGAGGAAGATATCCTTTGATTAGAAAAAGAAAACAAGAAAAAGATAATAAAATTTCATAGTAGAAGTTACATATATTCAAATTTTGGAAGAACCTAAACAATTCTAATAGAGGTTAAGAATCCCTCAGTTCGTTAGTTACTGCTTGATATTTACATAAAATTAATTCTAAACGAGTCCTAGAATTATATAGTTTTTTTTTGAGAATCTTTTTTACAGGACACATGTGGGGAAACCCCCACTGGGTTTCCCTACGCATATAGGGGGAACAAAAAGCATAGGTGGAAATACCAGATTGGACATGAACAGTTTAGTCATCTGATGCCAAAGTGTATAATACGATCCAGACAAGGGAACAAAAGTCCAAATGTTCAAGGACGGAAAATCTGGAAGCCAAAAACCACCTTATCCTTTTTCGTGTTTCGGTGGTTGTTACCACCTTCATCGGGGCAAATCATGATCATGGGAGAAAAACAAAGCACAGAATGAAAAAACGAAATTCTCAACTGAAAATATTGGGCTTCAGTGGTCATAATGCAAGCTTGAGTATACATCTATAATTGCAACACAAGCTTGCTTTAGAATTTAAAAAAGAAAGGAAAGAAAAGGTTCTCACACATGTGTAGCAAAAAGGGAAAGCCCCCATAGCGAGGAGAAAATAAAATTGTCCGTTCTTCACCTAGAGGGGTTGAGTTGAACAGTCTTCAAAAGTGTAGGACTGAAAAAACTAGCGTGCTGGTCCGCGCCAACTCAGTGTCCTCACGCCGGTACTGCCAAAAGTACACCCGGCAAGTTCGAGATGTATGACAAATTGAATGTGTCAAGTGAGGTGCTTATGGATTACAATAAGCATACATCTATTCAGTCATTATATATCTATGTATGTGACTGGATGACTGAGCTTAAACATGGAGTCACGGCATTAAATATTATTCTAAGTTGTGTACCCAAAAGTTAGCAATTGCAGAAAAACAGAATGTTTCCGATCTTTCAGAAGACATGTGTTTCTACTTGTGGTCGTTTTCAAGGCCATCAATATGCATTCTGAGCAGTAAGTTTACTGGGTATGTAAAAACCACGTGATGGTCTTTTGTTTTACAATTTCTACTGCAATTTTCAGATTTATTTAAACATGCATTATCTGTTTATAAATGTGTGATGGCTTTGTGCTTGTTTATCCTCATCAACACTTGTTTTATGAAAAGAATGTCAGCCTTTAAAACGACCACATCCATCTATCTATACAATAATAAATACTGACTGATCCAATTATAAGTATCAATTCTATGCTTTCTAATACGATACTGTTTATTTTTATTTTATTACATTTGTTATACGCCCAGACCCTGAGGTATCACGGCGTAGTTACGGTGAGAAGCAATGCAGTATTGGTGATTAGACAACAATAGAGCAAACAATACAAGTTGCACATTACAGTACTACATATCTACAAGATATATACTTTTATCTACAGTGTGGGCGTGGGATTAGATGGGGAAGCATGGTGTTTGGGCTCAACTTAAAACTGGTTGAATAACCACTTTTTAAGTAGTTAGTGGGAAGGATTGTTCCCTCTTGATGGGTAAGGTATTCCAGTGCCTCGGAGCGAGTACTTTGAAGCTGCTGCCTCCTGCTTTTTCTCTTTTGTAGAGTGGGATTTTGAGGTTTTTGCTCAGATCTAATAACAGCGGTCTGGTATGGTGTTTCTTAGAGACTGTGTTGAGAAGGTATTTAGGAGCTTTGTTGGTGATGCATTTATGAGAGATGCTAAGGGCTTTGAAGAGAATTCTAGCTTTGATGGGAAGCCAGTGGTTTTGTCTCCTGATATTGGATATATGATCCGATTTTCTTTTTTTAATTTTTTTTTTAATGCCTAAAGCAGCTCGAAGGGCATTGTTCTGCATGAGTTGGAGTTTGGATAGGTCTTGCAGTAGTCCAAGCTTTGAAAGTTTGAGCGCTCTTGCAAGTGTAATGCAATTTTCTGGTGTCAGGAATTTGCTACTGAGAGAGATACGTTTGGCTGTGGAGGAGGTAAGGGTGTTTACTTAGTCATAGTGAGTGTCGCGTCAAGGTAAACCCCAAGGGTCTTTACTTGTTTAAGAACTGGGATTGTGGTGCCATTGATGGTGAAAGATGAGTATATAGGCTGAAGGGAGGCGATTTTGGAAGGTGATCCTAGTATGAGTAACTGTTTTGTCATCGTTGAGACCGAGGCCGTTGGCCATCCAGTTTTGGATGTATAATCAAGGCAGATGGAGCGTATCTCATCCCTTTCCAAACACAATTTCTAGGTTTATACTGTCCTAGCCTTTTGGGTGGGCTAAGTGGAAAAGTGGACGCTGTCTATTTCCAAACTTAAAAGAAAAACGATTGGTCATAAGTGAACTAGTAACATTCAGACCCATATATCTTCTTATTTCACTACTCCAAAGATAACATTGCTATCTTTTAATCCTCCTCCACATCCTGGGAAGGAAGAGGAAAGACTTCACAGGCTTGACCCTAGACATGCACTGAGATTTTACATCTCCAGGTTGGAGAGATTAAGAGAGGATGACCAGCTATTTGTGGGCTATTCAGGTCACAAATTGGGACTGGCCATTACCAAGCAAACTATATCCAGATGGATTATACTAGCAATATCGGGATGCTACAAACTGGCAGCTAAAGATCCTCAGAACACCTTCGACCAGGGGCATTGCAACTTTGTCTGCTTTGCAGAGGGGAGTTCCGATAAAGGATATATGTGCAGCTGCCACATGGTCGTCTGTACATACCTTCACTAAACATTAGTTTACTCTTCATCGGGTCAGGATTCTGCATTTGGAAAAGCAGTGTTGCATTCAGTGCATACACAACCATAAAATACTGTCCTACTAAATTCTACTCCTCCACATTACTTAAACTACTTTGGGAGAGTATCAAAGGTGAGGAATACGTGGGAGGACACAATCCATTCGAAGAACAAGTTACTTACCACTGGTAACGTTCTTTCGACTTGATGTTCCTCCCATGTATTCCTTTTAGCCCCTCCAACCTACCCCGCAGTAGAATTTCCCTTGCGGTTGCAGTCTACGCTCTGTCAGGGGGAGTAACCGTCGAACACAAGATAATGCTCCATTTGTAAAAACGGAACTGAGGCCAATGGGCGCTGTGCGTGCTAGATATACCTACGGTGACGTCGACACGGATGCCTCCGAGGGACATAGTCGACAGGCATAGATATGCACAGAGCCCCCTGCTGACATTTTGTTTTACCCAAAGCAAAAGATGGATATTGGAAATATCAAAGATAAGTAATACGTGAGGGGAACATCCAGTCGAAAGAATGTTACCAGGGGAAAGTAACTTGTTCTACTTGCTGAAATAATTCGTTTGGCAACTGTATTCCTATGAAAGAAGTTAAAAGGTGTCATTAAGTTGATGCTTAACTTTGAGTTACGTTCTGCCCCTTTTTAAAAAGTTATTTTACTTAATTTGAATGGGCTTCCCCTTCTAAAAAGTAATAACAGTTGGTACTGTTTTATCATTGCTTAATTGAATGAGTGTAAAAGCTTACCGATGAAGTTTACCTGCCTTAAATAACCTTGTCATTCTTAAAGTGCATCATTGGGTGTCGCTTTCCCTGGTCAACTTTATACAGATCTAAAACAGCCTTGAGTTAATACTTGTTTTACAGTTGCTTGTAGCCCCTCCTACAAGTATATAGGTCTTACTCGCCTTGATTAGCTGCTGCTCTCCTAACTTTCTAACATTGGGTTGTGCTTCCCTGAATTGCTTTGGTGCTATTCAAAATAGTTGCATAAAGTTCTTACTTACCATAGAAACTGTATTATACTGGGTATAACTAGCTATGTAGCCGATAGTTCTGTTTCAATAGGTCAGTTAATTAACTTGAATAACCTGAATAACCTTAAAGTGTAATAGGCTTTTGCTTTCTCTGATTTGGTTAGTGCATTCTAAAATAATGGATTGTTCATATTTGTCGCTGGGTAGCTTAAGGCCCCTCTAGAAAGCATGAGTTGATTTACTAACTCTGAACTGAGCTCTTAAAAGTAATATTGCATGGAATATACTTGCAACAGTTTTGTTATGTAAATTCATAACTGTCACTGTATGACTGATAGGGTCAACTACCCTTGAATTACTGATTATATTCTAAAAGTATATCTAACCTGGTTTTACTCCCCGTGAATAGCTGACTGCGATTCTGAATGTGTTCTAGGTTTGACTCGCCTTGAACTGCTCATTGCTGTTCTTAATAAGGTTATACTTTGGGTTGTATTACATAAGTATTGAGTTAGTTTTTATAATTGCGTTTCTGAGGTTTGTGAATCTGCTTGGATCACATGCAGTGCATATAGTCCGACATCTAGTGGTAATCGCGTTTTTTCTTTTTTTTTTTTCAAAGATCGAAAAGGGACATCGACATGGGTGTGACTAACCATATCCCTAAAGTGACGTGTAGTGTATCCATAAATTCTTCACACATCGATGTACCACAGATTGTTTTTCTGCTTACCTAGTCGGTCGCACAGAACGCAGAGCATGTAAGCGTTTTATATTGTAGTTTTCTATTTCTTCAGTGGTTCGCTTTCCTTCGACTACTCTACGGCTGTTCTATGCCTAATCTTGTCTTCCGACAATCCATCCAGTGACTACTCGGCAATTGTTTTCCATGTGGCCTTGGCTGCCCAGCCTTTACAGTAGGAAGAGTGGGGCCCTGTTCATACTGTGTTCTCTTGAGAATGCCTTTTCGTCACCCATTCTTTTATTTGTTCTGGTTGCCATTTCACTCTGCTATGGAGAGGAAGCCTTTTAAATTTTTCCCATCTAGCAACAGCAAATTCCCCAGCAAAGATACCCACTACCACCACCTGCTCCAAAGCTCACAGACCCCTGCCGTCCCTCGACTGGTGTTAGGCAAGATATTGGATGCAGTAACCCTGTGGGAAGCTACACCAGCCTTGGCCTCTTGGCAGTAGGTAACCCAACTATTGGTATAGGCCTGTAAAACACAAGTTGGTAGTGACTGAGCAGCCAGACTTATCTGGAGGGGTAAATGTGAGCTGTAGAGATGTAACACTGAGATTCACAATTAAAAGTATCCAAACAACACTTGTACTCAAGATTTTCTAGTAAAATAATTATTGATTTTAACTGTCAGTTTTAAATAAGCCTTCATTAGAAAGGGCAATATGCAACAATAAAAATGCACTTCATAACACTTTCTCAGAGTTCAGATAAGCAAGTAGATACCCTTTTGGGATGCCTCACACACGCACACTTCCTACACCCTGAGGGGACTTCAATTGCTAGGACAATGTTTGGCATTAATATATCACTTTTGGTACTTAATACAATTCTGAGTTGTGGAAAAGGAAAAAGTTAGGGAAGGAAAGGGTTAACAGATTCTCAGAGCATGAGAATTCTTTGCAATATCCCAATTACATCTAGATTAGATCTTTCCTAGCAATACAAGTTAATCTTGTTTAACCTATGAGGGACAGTTGGAACCAAAGTCAATGGGTCAGAAGAGTCTGCAGGGATCCAGGACAGCCGAAGTCAATTCGAACAATAGCTAGGACGCTGAGGCACTAAAGTCTTGCACAATGTTTTATTAGAGTTTGTAGAAAAATAATCACTGTTGGGCCACAAGCTGTAAGGCTTGTAAAAGGTAGAACTGAAATCACCTCTGCAAAAAGCTGCTACTGCAAGTCGCCAGTGAGAACAAGCAAGCTACAGACATACACCTTTTGTCAATACAGTACCTTAGGTTCGAAGAAGAGGATCCAGTTGACTTCAGTTCTGGTAGCAGTCTTGCAGATCTTGGGTTCCTGGGCCTCGGTCATGGGGACAATAGGGTGGATGTCTGGAGGACTCCTGCACTGCAGTTCGAAGGTAGTTGGCGGCTATGGGCGCTTTCCAATTCAGCTGCACTTTGCGATGTCAGCTAGCAGTATATAGCACCACTGTGGATGTTGGACACTTAGTGGGCTCCCCTTGATTCTAGGGTCCAGAACTCTGAGGTGGCTCAGGCTTGGGCCTTCCTGCTTCGGGAGGGTCCTCTGGATCTTCCCGGCGCTCTGGTCCGGCTGAAAGACTATGAACTAGATACTGGTTTTCCTGACCCCTGGCACTCTGTTCCAGCAGCAGCGAAGAAGTACAGCCAGCAGGGAGAGGTTTTCCAGCAAAGTTCGTCTTGGGGTCAGTTGTTCCCACCAACTGAAGGGAAGAAGTCGTCCGTTCCGGGTTTCCCATAGCCGATACAAAAATTGGAGCTTCAGCACTGCAGCAGGCCTTCACTGGGCAAACCAACGGTCCAGGAGGGTTAAGAAAGCTTCTCTTCCAGTTTCTTTCTTTGGATGTTTTGTCCAGTGGTCGCCTCTATCTTCTGTTCAAGAGACCTCGCCTTTTATGCAGGTTTCTCCCATTTGTGCACAGCCTAGCAGTCGCTCACACAGCAGGGTGGCTACAAGGACAGCCAGTTAATCAGCACTGGGTGCATTCAGGTAACCAAGCTGACTAAGGACATGGAGTTTCAGGCACCTCTCTCGCTTCCTGCCCTGCGAGAGACACTGGAGCCAAAGGCTGGTTTCAGCACTGAAGCCTGCTAAAGACCAACGAACAAAGGCGCTAAACGTGGTTTGGTGTTCAGAGTAAAATTCAAGAAACACCTTGCGCAAGAAATGGCGAAAAAAAGACCAGGGCTATTTTGACAAAATAGTCACCCATGGGTGCTGTACTGCGACTGAGGATTCAGCCTGCGGTAAAAACGCCCAACGCCCAATGGTAGGAAAATTAAACCACTGCCGCCATCAATTAAGTGTAGTGAGGGTAAAATATATATTTGTTTTTACATGAGTAAGTAGGAAAACGGGCTACTAAGTAACCCCCGAGTACTTCCACATAAGATGGTTTGTACTGGACCTACATAGGAAAAACAAGTAAAGCCAATTTCACTTTACTACTCTTGTGTACAGTAGTTCACCCAAGAGAAGGTATTTAAACCTTATGAGAAATCCAAAGGATTCTCTGTGACACTGCGCAGAAGGTGCTGTGGGTTACAATACAAAAAGCAGATGCCTATGTAGTTTCAGACTCCAAAAACAAAGGAAACGGAGTAGAGATCAAAAATACATGAGGGAGTGAGAAAGAGCTGTTGCTCCCAGATTAAAATTAAGTTCTAAAGTCCAGCAAAAGAGCTGGGGGTCTCTAAGGTAGAGGGGAATTGGCACAAAGGGGAATTTTCCCCAACAGCAGGCCAGTTGAAGTCCTCGGCAGCGCCTTCCGAACCTCGTGGGTCAACGCTCTGCGCGCACACGCCCTCGCGGCCTACTCGCGGTGGTATGTACTCCTCTGTAGCGGGCGCCCCCACTAAATCTGTGGCCTCACCGCAGTAGCGTCGAAAGCTGCATTGTCGTCCACTCACCCAGAAGGGTCCACTCGTCGAACACTCCCAAAGCTTCGGGAGAAGCTTTCCAAAGCAGTTTTGCACGTTTTGGACCCCAAGAAAGCCTCCTCTTCGTCCGAGGATTATTCTTCGGCCTCTACTCCTCCTTGCACCAGGACCTCCTGCACTGCCTTTTACCCCCTCCTGATTCTTCAGACTTCTGAATGGACCAGGGACATGCAAGAGAAAGATGGCTGCGTTCACATTTCTCGGGCGAAGTCGATGATATTTTGAAAAGACACATGAATGTTGAACCCCTGCCCTGTCACTCCTAAATCGGAGGCTCCAGACCACATCTGGACCACTAGTTGGATGTGTTTGTAGATGATTGAGGTGACCGTTAGTGATGGGTAAGAATTATTGCAGTCGAACTGGTGTGAGACTACACAAGTCTGCTTTCTTGGTATTGGGTAACCCACAGTTTAATATAGTCCTGTACTACACAAGTTGGTAGTGTTACTGAGCAGCCAGGCTTTTCTTAACGGGGGGTATTGTGGGCTGTAGAGCTGTACGTGGCGTGTACCCAAAATCCCTCACGCGCTGAGGTCCCTCAGATTGTTTTTTTCCACCCAGATTACTGGTTTCCCTATTGCGGGGCTCTTTCATAAAGACATTATCACCTTGTTAACGACTTTGTCGATTATTTCCTAAGTCATTTCGACGGTGGTTCCTGTACTACGCCGAAGACTGCAGGGGACTTTTGACGCCTACGATCCGGCAGCAGTGCCGTCCATGTGGCTGGGCCCTCTTGCCGGCCTACACAGTAGGGAGAGTGGGGTCGGGGTGGCCATATCCTTTCAGCTATGTCTCTCCTCTTGCCCCCTCTAGGTCGGGTCATTGCATTTATAGCCTTTCGCTATGGAAAGGCCACCATGTAGGTTTTGCACCTCTTGCAGAGCCAGATATCCTTGGAATGATGAGCACTCTTAAGTGCAATAATTGTCTACCCCATTACCACGACGAAGCGCGGTGCGCAGCCTGTAAACTCCTGCACCCTAAAATGCTTAAGGAGTGCTGTGGTGGCGGCCTATGGCTTGTCGCGGGCTGGATCTTCTTCCCCCACTGCTGCACCGCTGAAGTGACAGGGGTACTAGTGATAACCAGGCATCCGTGTCAGATGCCATCAAGCTCACGAAGGACACTCCTAGGCCCGTCCCGACCCCGCTAGGCCTGACGCGAGTCACGCTGTGGGGATAACACCCGGCAAGAGGGGCGTAAAAGATCAAAGCCACACTAAACACACAACCCCGGTTTCGACAGTACCGTCGAAAAGGGCGAAAGCGCCAACAGGACTGCTGTAAAAATTCGAGGGGAATCCTATGATCGTCGAGATCAACAGCCTTCCCCGCATTCGCAGCAGCGTCTTGCGACAGGGCCTTTTAAACCAAAGGGCGCTACATCCAAAACACATCCGGCCGTCAAAGCGCGCTTAGCTGAGGTTCCGATGCCCCCAAAGACCCTGATGGGAGAAAAAAACCGGCACATCGCCCCGCTTCACTGAGCTTCTCCAAAAATATTGCTAGGATTGCTTCAGCATTGGGGCTGAAGGAGAGGTCTAAAAACGACGAAGCGCAAGAACCGGTCTGCAGACACATCGAAAGACGTGCCACAGCGCCCTGATGCTTGCAAGGTCTATGTAGAGAGGCCCTGTGCCTTTGTCTAGACCTCTCGGAGCCAAATTTCGGCGCCATAGAGGAAAATGATAATGTTCCCCCCCCTTACACCCTTCTGGTTCATCTAGATGGACGACAGAATAATGTGAAGGGTGTATGGACAAGTTGGAGAAGTTTGTCGTTTTCATAGCAACCTACCCCCAAGAGACCTCGGGAGGACCCTCCCTCTGTGCCTGCTTTAAATTTTCTAAGAAATTTAGTACCTTCTCAGGAGGATTACACTTCCATCCACCCCGAAGACGAGATGGGATGGACATGTATCGGGACATTTATGATGAGGAGGAGGATACTAACTGCCTACAAAAATACACTGTGGATGACCAGGTGGATCCCATGGGAGACTGGGAGGACAGTCACCCGTTTGAGACGGAACCATGGGTGCTCCCTACTCACGACCAGGACCCTGATGTCCTATGTTTGGATTCCACTCCGGCCCGCCAGGCTTCCCCAGTGGACGATCAGATGGCGTTCAATGCCATCTTGAGAAAGGTGCCTGAATATTTTCAGATAGCCACCCAGGAGGCTTTCCCTGAACAGGACTTTGTGGAGGATATCCTCAAAGAAAAGCCCCCCCCCCCCCACCCCTGCAGCCAAGCCATACCTCTTCTGAATTCCATTAAGAGGAGATTGGCTCCTTCCTTGATCACACTAGCCCAGACTAGGGCAGTAAATCCGAGGGTGGAAAAATGATTTTGCTCATTGCCTACTGACCCTACATACATTAAGGGCCATTCACTAGTGGTTACCACCACCCGAAAACTGGCAGGGATACCCCTTGCTACAGGTGAGGCGGCTCCCGATAAGGAGTTGAAAAGGCTGTACGCCTTGGGAAAACAAATCACCACGGCAGCTGCCTTTTCCACGCGCATAGCAAACACTATGTTGCTTGCTAGATATGCTGATGTGCAGTGGAATCTACTGCAGGAAGTTCTCCAGGAGGTGCCTGAGCCCGCTAGAACAAAATTACTTGCCATCGTGACCGAGGGCAGGCAGGTCAACCAGAACATACTCAAAAACACGCTGGATGCTGCAGAGACGGCGGGAAGATCGCTAGCTCAAGGCACCCTGCTCAAACGACATGCTTGGCTCGGAAACCCAAGCAGTTCTTATTAATAAGCCTGTTGAGGAGACGAATCTCTTTGGTAAAGCAGTCGACTATGCCCTCGATACTGCCAAAAAGGAGCATGAGACTCTTGAGTCGTTTCAGCAAATCACCCAAAAGCCCTCCCCTCAGAGGGGAAGCGGTTCCCGCAGCTCCTTTCAGGGCCAATCCTGTTCCACTCAAAAGCTGTATAGTACGGGAAATACCTGGGACGCAGGATAGGGATCCAGCACAACCGCCAACTATCCACCCAGGGGACAGCGGCGCGGGAAAGGCAAAGGCAGAGGCCCCAACTCCAGCGGCGCTCAGCCTTTGGTCAGAAATGACCTACGGATCCAGGTCCCCTCCCATGTCCCCCCGGTCGGGGGGCGCTTAACATCTTTCATTTCGGCATGGGAGGGGAAGAATGTCAGACCAGTGGGTTCGCAAGATGGTTGCCCACGGGTACTGTGTGGAATTCACCTGACCCCCCCCACAATTCACAACGCCTGACGCCAGACCATCTGCGAATCCTGATACAAGAGGTGGAAGCACTTCTAGAAAAGGATGCCATAGAAGCCGTCCCTATTCTTCAGGTAAACAAGGGTATTTATTCAGTGTTCTTCCTTGTACCCAAAAAGGACATCACCATTTGCCTTGTGCTAGACTTGCGCCTAGCGAATACATTTGTCAAACCTTAAAAGTTTCGTATGGTAACTCTGCAGTAAGTAATCCCACTGTTGAAACAGGGGGATTACATGGCGACACTAAACATGAAAGATGCATACTTTGATATTTCAATGTTGCCAGCGCACAGAAAATATCTAAGGTTCATGATCGAGGACAGGCACTATCAATTCAAAGTACTCCCCTTTGGCATTGCCTCGGTGCCAAGGATGTTTACAAAGGTTCGGGCACTAGCGGCAGCACACCTGCGCAGACTATCCGTACCGGTTTACCCTTACCTCGACAACTGGCTCATAACAGGGGAGTCCTACGAAACATGCCTATTGAACACTCAGAAGACAAAAGACTTCTTGTTCAGTCTCGGATTCTCCAACGAGAACAAATCCAGCTTAGACCCCAGTCAAGTCAAACAGTTTCTGGGGGCTCTAATTCAGACAAGACTGCCTCGTCATCCCCTCCAACAAGAGGGTTCAGTACATGCTGTTTCAGATCCCTCAATATGTTGCCAGTCGGGAAGTGACGGTACGCAAGGCCATGCGCCTGCCAGGTATGATGGCGTCATGCATTTTAGTTCCTCACGCGCGGCTGCGCATGCGCCCCATACAAGAGTGGCTTAACAGCCAGTGGTGTCAGGCCAGAAGACAATGGGAGGATCTGATAGTTGCCTCGCCAGCCCTCATGCTCTCTGCAGTGATGGTCGAGGGAAAACCTCTTGAAGGGGGAAGACCGTCGCCCCCCCCCCCCCTGCAGTAGAAGCCACTCATCTGGGTGGGAGGGGAGGGCTCATCTGCTACAGCAGACAGCACATGCAGTGTGGTCCCCACAAGTAGTGTCCAACCACATAAACCTGTTGGAGCTATTAGCAGTATTCAAAACACTGAAGGCCTTTCAGACACAGCTACAGGGAAGACAGTTCTGATCTTTACAGACAGCACCACAGCCATGTATTACCTAAACAAACGGGAAACACTCTCCTGGTCTATCCAAGCTGTCCCAGAACATTTGGATGTGGGCCTTCAAACACAAGATGTTCCTGCTGTCCCAACACGTTCCCGGCAAACTCAACCTTCTAGAGGACGTGTTCAGCAGAGATTTCCCACTACCCATAGAGTACGAATGGCGGCGTCTCTTCGCAGAATGGGACTTCCCAGAGATTGACTTGTTCGCCACTCAGGAGAACGCCCAATGCCAAGACTACGCCTCCAGGTACCCCCAGAACCGTTCCAAGGGGAACAGGCTCTGGATAACATGGTCAGGGAAATTTGTTTGCGCTTTTCCCCTGACTCCCCTACTCAACAAGATAAAGCACAAGATACACCAGGAACCAGTCACAATGATATTGGTGGCCGCCATGTCGGCCCGCCAACCCTGGTTCTCTCAGCTGATCGAGATGTCTGCGTAAGTGCTCCACGCTTTTCAAGTATTTAAACAGATGTATTAAGATTGGATTTACGCGATGGCAGGCACTTCAATATCTCAGCTCCATCTGCCGTACAACTGTTTGTTTTGGAATATCAACATATGAAAACATTCTACCTAGAACCATGTGAGCTCACAATGACTCTGAGCTCACATGAGGAATCTGCCACATTTAATACTTTGAACAACATTGATATATATATATATTTCTGAGGCTTGTGGAATCTGCTTAGATCACATGCTGTGCATAGGCCGACATCTAGTGGAAGCTGCGGAGTATTACAGTTTGTTTTTCGAAGTCGAAAAATGGGCGTCGACACAGGGCGTGCCAGTAATACTATCCCTAGTGTGACGTCCCCTGTACCCATGATCCCTCACGCGTCTAGGATCCCCAGATTGTTTTTTTCCGCCATTCTGGTCGGAAGCACTTCATCGGAGTTCCCTGGCTTTGCCATATTTTCACTAAAAATAATTATAATTTGCCCCGTTTTTGTCAACCTTCGTCGATCAACATCTCGACGCCGAACCGGGGAGGAGATCAACGTCGAATACCGACGGATTGGGCCTTGAGGCTTCCGCCTCGGCTCGGGCCTGGGCCGCTGGCCTCGGCCCTACAAGTAGGGAGAGTGGGGGGTGGTACACTTCCACACTCGACACCTTATTACCTACACACACTTGCCCGCTGCCCACAGGCGCGTATGGAGGGTACGCCCTTTCAGTTTTGCCCCAAGTGTAATAAGAAATACCCTTGGGTAGATAAGCACGCTACGTGCAACCTTTGCCTACCCAGAGACCACCCCGAGACGGGTTGCAGGGCCTGTAGCAGGTTTAAGGCAAAAACTCTTAAGGACCGCTCCACCAAGCGTTGGGCCCACCACGCCAAGCTAGCAGCTATGGAGGCGGAGGGTACCTTCAGCGACGGCAGCGACGCCGAACTTTCGGACGGCGAGGGCACCAAGGCGTCGAAGGACAGCCGAACGCACGTCCCCGGCCTCGGAAGGTCGTCCGTCCCGGCGACTATGGGGAAGTCCCCCGGCGACAAAAGCGTTACACATACACACGCTAAACACAAAAAATCCACCCGAGATTCGACGTCGTCGAAACCTCGGAAAGAGGCACAGAAGGAGCGGTCCGAAAGGACGTCCTCTGGGCGGTCCCGGTCGAGGTCGCCGCACGACGTCAGGCAAGCCTCCACACTTGCACAGAGTGCCTCGACCATTAATATCCCGGAAGATCAATCGTCCGAAGACGAACACGACTTCCACCCCCAGCCTGCTGGGAGTAAAGAGGGGCCAGTTTCGAAGCCTAGTTCGAAAGACAGGGATTCCACCTCCGATCCTCGACGCCAGGCGTCGAAAGATAAGGGAAAGGGGAAACACACTTCCACCCACGGGGAAGGGGGTAAACAGCAAAGGAAACAACCCTTGCAGTCCTCCACTACAAAAGAACTGACCAAGTCTTCTCAGGGCCAATCCATAGAAAGTCCCAGCAAGGTCACCCCAAGCTCAAAACTCTGGTCATGCGAGGACATTGACAGAGTAATGTCAAGGATGTCTTCCTTGGCGAATTTTTTCGAAAGACACCCTGAACAACTCCTAGCTTTAAACCCTCAGGAAGATTCTCCCTCAGGGTCTAGGGACTCTATCCCCTCAAATAAAAGACCCCGGGTCGAGACACCATTTAGGCCTTTAGACCCCATCGAGGTCCAACCCTATTCTTACCTCTTCCCTACAGACCAAGGAAACTCTTCCCTTATAGAAGGTCAGGAAATTGACACGCCAGAAGATCCTGCAGGATCAGATTATTACGGCGAAGACGAAGACGAGGATGAGCCAGAAAATAGCCCAGATATTTTCAGAATGGACTCACCAGTCGAAAGGGAAGCCCCAGTGTCTGACTCCCCAATAGATAATCAGCCCCTCCTGAATGAACTGCTCTTTCGGGCAGCTAACCACTTCCACATAGACACACAAGGTCTCCAGGAAGAAAGGGACTTTGCGGAAGAACTAATAGGGGAAAGGAAGCCAGTAGCCCAGACCATTCCCATCCTAAAATCTGTTCAACGCAGAATAGCACCATCCCTTGTCAACCCAAACCTGACAAGACCTGTAAATCCGAGAGTGGAGAAGCTGTTTAAAGCAGCCCAGTCGGACCCCCTATATATTAGAGGTCAACTTAAGCCAGACTCTCTAGTAGTAACCAACACCCGCAAAAGAGCTGGTACACCATTATCTTCCTCTGAGGCTCCCCCCGACAAAGAAAGTAAAAAACTTTATGGTTTTGGCAGGAAAGTAGCTTCCACGGCAGCCTACCAAGCCAGAATCGCGAATTCCACCACACTGTTGGCTAGCTACAACTGTCACCAGTGGGAAGAAGTGGCAGCACTAATAGACTCTGCTCCCGAACCCCTTAAAAGCCAGCTAGCTCGCATTTGTGCGGAAGGAAGGAACGTGTCAGGCTGCACTGTAAAAGCAACTCTGGACGCCGCTGACAATGCGGGTAGACTTATAGCAGAGGGGACTGTCATCAAAAGGGCATGCTTGGTTGAGGCAGTCGGGATTCAAAGCAGAAACACAAGCTGCGCTCTTAGACAAACCAGTGGAAAGTGATCTCCTGTTTGGGAAGGCAGTCGAGGACGCTCTAAAAAACGCTAAGGAAGAATTCGACACCCTCAAATCCCTTGGCCAGTTAACTACCAAACCACCTAACCAAAGAGGGAATGGCAATTTTCGTCGCCCCCGCGGCCAAAATTCCAATAGAGGAAATAGCTACTCCCACACCCAGGGTACACAGTGGAACACCAGCTCACAACAGTCTACCCAGGCGTATGGTAGGGGTAGTAAAAGAGGACGGGGTAGAGGCAGAGGCAGCCCCAGTAAAGGAGGAGGCACGCCTCCACCAAAGCAGTGACGCTCAGTTCAGGGTCCCTTCCCATGCAACCCCAGTAGGGGGACGAATATCAAGTTTCACCCAGGCGTGGGAAGGGATAACATCCGACAGATGGGTGCTGTCAACAGTATCCAATGGGTACTGCATAGAACTACTGCAACGTCCCCTAAACCATCCTCCAAGACAAAAAGTCCACTCTTTACAACATCAGAAGATCCTCCTCGAGGAGATCGCCATTCTGCTAGAAAAGGACGCGATAGAACTCGTCCCGGGACACCAGGTAAACAAGGGTATCTATTCAACTTACTTCCTTGTGCCAAAGAAAGATTTAACAATGCGCCCAGTTTTAGACTTACGGCCTGCCAACAAGTATGTCAAGCCCCAAAAATTCCGTATGACCACACTACAAGAGGTAATCCCACTCCTAAAAAAGGGGGATTACATGGCAACCTTGGATATGAAAGATGCCTATTTTCATATTTCCATGCTCCCGGCGCACAGAAAATACTTGCGCTTCAAAGTGGACAGTCGCCACTACCAATTCAAGGTACTGCCCTTCGGGATAGCTTCTGCACCAAGGGTATTCACCAAGGTACTGGCGGTGGCAGCTGCACACCTACGCAGGGAGGCAATCCCAGTGTACCCTTATCTGGACGACTGGCTCATAACGGGGGAAACCCCAGGAATCTGCAGGTCAAACATTCAGAGGACCATCGACCTCCTCCACGAATTAGGCTTCTCCATCAACGAGAAAAAGTCAAGTCTGGTGCCAAGCACCTCAAAACAGTTTCTAGGAGCTATCCTAGATACTCAGAAAGGATTGACCTTCCCTTCGGAAGAAAGAATTCGGAACATACTTCTGCAAATTCCGCATTATCAGTCAGGTCAACAGATAACAGTACGCAAAGCTATGCGGTTACTCGGCATGATGGCGTCATGCATTTACCTGGTCCCCCACGCGCGTCTGCGCATGCGTCCCATGCAGGAATGGTTGGCGAAACAGTGGTCTCAGGCAAGTGGTCAGTGGGACGATCTAGTGGTCGTTTCGCCAACACTCGTACAGAACCTACACTGGTGGACAAGAGAGAATCTCGCAAAGGGGAAACCCTTTTACGATCCCGAAGTACAGGCAGTGGTGACTACAGATGCATGCCTGACGGGGTGGGGAGCTCACCATCTCCACCACACAGCTCAGGGTCTCTGGTCTCACTCAGTAGCCAAGAACCACATCAATCTGCTAGAGCTTCTGGCAGTATTCCGAGCGCTGCAGGCGTTCGAGCCCCATCTACTAAACTTGTCGGTGCAGATCAGGACGGACAGCACGACAGCCATGTTCTATCTGAACAAGCAAGGAGGGACTCGTTCGCCAAATCTGTCCAAGCTTGCCCAGAAAAGGGATCGCGTCTCTAAGGGCGCTATCTCAAAGTGGATTATCAACTGTATACAGCTGTGTTACTCTCTTTCTGAAAAAAACTCTGCCTTTTACGCCAAGGGCCCACTCTACCAGAGGCATTGGGGCCACTCTGGCTTTCATTGCAAATGTTCCCCTTGACACCATTTGCAAAGCAGCTACTTGGAGCTCTATTCACACTTTTACTCAGCATTACTGCATTGACACTCATTCCAAGGCAGATACACAAGTGGGACAAGCGGTTCTAAGACACCTGTTTGCTCATGACCCTTCTCACATCCCACCTCCTTCTTCTGGTACTGCTCGCTAATCTATGCACAGCATGTGATCTAAGCAGATTCCACAAGCCTCAGAAGGGATACATTACTCACCGTAATCGTATTTCTGATGCTTGTATCTGCTTAGATTCACATGCGACCCACCCTTCCTCCCCTCCGAGAGAAGGCGCATGGTTGCTTGTAGTCTTACCTTTCTGTCTATCTGCTTGGACTATCTGTACTCACGCTACTCCTCATGCTACCTCATGTCAGGAAAAACACAATCTGGGGATCCTAGACGCGTGAGGGATCATGGGTACAGGGGACGTCACACTAGGGATAGTATTACTGGCACGCCCTGTGTCGACGCCCATTTTTCGACTTCGAAAAACAAACTGTAATACTCCGCAGCTTCCACTAGATGTCGGCCTATGCACAGCATGTGAATCTAAGCAGATACAAGCATCAGAAATACGATTACGGTGAGTAATGTATCCCATATATATATATATATATAACTTTTTTTTGTTAATACCCAAACTACATTTTGACCAAATTGTCCATCATAACAATGTCCCTCTTCCCTCCTGTGAAATTGCCCAACCCGTACAACATGTTGCCTCAGGACAGAGGGGAAACACTACACCCATGCCTACACACTCTGAACTGAGCGGCCTGGCTCCTGGTGTCATAGTTAGGACACCTTCAACTCCCTCAGAGATGCATGGACATACTTACGGAAGCTAAGAAACCTAACACCCAATATTGCTATTCCAGTAAGTGGAAACGCTTTTTCATCTGGTGCACTACCAAGGGCAGCAACCTGATTGACTGCTCTCCTACCCACATTGTGTTGTACCTCACACACTTGTTAGACTCAGGACTGGTTTTTAATTCTCTAAAGTTTCACCTAGCTGCTCTCAGCCTACGCTACGTCACAACAGAAGGTGTCGTGGAGGAAAATACCTTTTGTTGTTAAGGCCTTTATGGAAGGGGTTGGAGAATTCATCCCCCATTTCTAACCAAGCTCCCGGATGGGACCTAAATGTGGTATTCACCGGACTCATGGGGTCTCCGTTTGAACCAATGACTAAAGCAAGTCTAAAAGATCTTACTTATAAGACAGCCTTCCTAGTGGCTATCACTTCTATTAGAAGGGTTAGTGAACTTCAGCCCCTTTAGTTCTAGACCCTTTTGTTACAGTCCACGGGAATCAGGTGGTTCTGCGCACTCATCCCCGATTTGCGCCTACATTCGTTTAGAAGTTCCATGTGAACCATGTGAACCAATCAATTGAACTACCCACTTTCTTCCAGAATGCTACTAGCCTGGTCGAAAGAAGCCTACACACACTAGATGTGTGCAGGGCAGTCCTGTTTTACCTGGAAAGAACGAAGCCACTGAGGAAGACAAACCAGTTTTTCGTTTCAGTGGCAGCTGGTAGAGAAGTGGATCTTATCTCTAAATCGGCTATCTCAAGGTGGATGGTCAAATGCATCACACCATGTTATGCCAAGAGAGAACTGTCCTTCAAGCCTAGAGCTCACTCTACTCGGGGCACTGGGGCTTGCATAGCATTAATTGCAAATGTTCCCTTGAGTCCATTTGCAAAGCGGCAACCTGGAGTTCTGTACACACCTTTACAAAACACTATTGCCTGGACACTCCTTCTAGATCTGATTCTCAGGTGGGACAAGCAGTATTAAGACATATGTTCACTACTGTTCCTTCTTACAACCCAACTCTGGGCACTGCTCGCTAGTCTATGCACAGCTTGTGATTCTAAGCAGATTAACAAGCATCAGAAGACATGCATTACTCACCGTAATAGCATTTGTATCTGCTTGGATTCACATGCGCCCACCCTGCCTCCCCGCTCGGGTGGAAGGAACATGGACGTCTTACTACTTTCTCTCTTTATGTACTCACTCACAATAGCCTTGGGCTCCCTCATGGCCGAAAAAATACAATCGGAGGGACCTCGGCGCGTGAGGGATTTTGGGTAAACTACACGTCGCGATAGGGATAGTGTTACAGACACTCCTATGCTGACATCCCCTTTCAGTCCCCGAAAGACCAGATGCAATACTCTGCGGTTACCACTGGATGTCGGACCATATGCACAGCATGTGAGCAGATGCAACCATCAGAAATGCTATTATGGTGAGTAATGCATGTCTTAGCCAAGTAAACACTAGTTATAGTATACATATTTATTTATATACATACACAAATATATTTAAAGCGTTCTTTAACAAGCAGAAACTAATAGTAACATTAATCCCAAGTTAGGATTCAATTAAAAAAAGAACAATAAAGCAGGTGACTAATTCTCTCATATGTTAGACATTTTCCAGCACCAAGGGGGACGTCATCTTTGCAGTATTGAGTTAAGGGAGGGAAAGGTAAGGGTTAGATCAGAACATACTGGAATTCTAAAAAAAGTTATACTCCCAAAGGGATGCAGGCAGTGTTTTATCGCAGCAATAAGTGTTAAACAATGAAAACCTGTAAGGGAACAAGCACTGCCAAAGCCAATGGGTTCAGAAGGGGGCCTTTAGGGAGCCAGGACAGCCAAAAGTCAGTGGGCCAGTTCAAATTTCTGATGCACTCTTCTTAGAACATTTCTTTAAATAGTCAGTAGTTCAAATAGAAAATCACATCAACTCAAGAGGAGCCCCCTTGAAGTATCACAAGCTGAAAGGCCAGTGCGTTGAGGTCAACTCGGAATAGGGTAAAATAGTACATTACAAATGGCCTAAGGTTGATGTACCCCAATTCCCACAGTACCTGTGAACTGAAGAATGTGTTCCAGCTGGATGCCTTCTGGTTGCAGTGCAGCAGACCCTTGTTCCTGGTCCTTGGTGGTGGTGACGAAAGGGAGGACGTCTGGCGGGCTCCTGCGGCAGCACTCGAGAGGGGGACTAGACAGCAATGGATTCTCCTTGATTCAGTGGCTCTTTGTGGTTTTGGCACCTTTTTCTCAGTGCCAAAAAAGAACCAACTCAGGTTAGAAGTTACTTGATCCCTCGGTCCTGGACCCTGGTGAGGGGACTCTGGGTGACGATGTTCTGGTTCTGTAGGGTCTCCTGGATGCCCACAAAGTTTTGGCCGGATTCGCACTTCTGAAGACAATGCTGTCGAAGATGGTCCGGGGTCCCCGGGTATTGCGTCAAAATAGTTAGTCTTGAGGCCAGTTGGTTCCACCAGCCTAAGGGAGGGAGTCTGTCGTCCCGTACAGGTCTTCCCAGTGGAAATGAAAATTGAGTCGGCAGCGCGCTGCGGGGCTTCACCGGGCACTTTGTGGTCAAGGAGGGTGCTGCTGGCGTCTCCATGTCTTCTTCGTCAGATGTTGTCCTCCAGTGGTCGACTCTGCCTCTAGTCACAAAAACCTCACCTTTTTAAGAAAGTTCCCATTCAATCACTCAGCAGGGTGGCTGTCCTTCAGCCAGCCGGCCAATCGGAACTAGTTTCACTCGGGCACACCTAGAGACAAGACAGATGTTTTGTGACCCCCTCACCCCTCATTTCCTGCCTTTCCAGACAAACTGGAGCCTGGGTGGGCTTCCGGGCTGAAGCCCGCCAAAGGCAAAACACACAAAGGACTAACCTGACGGAGTAAAAGCCCAGAAGAAACTGACCAGAAATGGGAAAAAAAGACGACTTGGGCCATTTTGAGAAAATGGTCACCCTTGGGTGCTGTACTGCATCTGAGGATTCAGCCTGCAGATACATGGCACAAGGTAGTAAAAAAGAACCACTGCCACCAGCCATTCAAGTGAGTTAGTGTAACAATGTTACTAGAGGAGTGGGTTAAAGGAGTTACTATGTAACCCCCCCACCCAGCACTCCACATAGGGTGGTGTGTGCTGGACCCACAAAGGAAAAGGTAAGTAAGACGAGGTTCATTTTACTAGTTAAAGATTCAGAGTAAAGGGTCTTCTCAGTGGCACTGTACAAAAGGTGTCGCAATGCAAAAAGCAGATGTCTTTAGAGTTTACCAAACTCCATAAAACAGTAAAACACAAAAATCCTAGTCAGAAAAAACACGAGGGAGAAGGAGAAAAGTCCTACTTTCTCAGGAGTTGCAATTAAAAAGCCCCAAGTCCATCAAAAGAGCTGGAGGTCTCCAAGGTTAAAGCTAATATAAATAGAAATGAAAATTCTCCCTAACACTTAGCCAAGACATTTTGTATGTGGAAGACTACCACTCCTGTGTCATGACTGACTCAGTGAAAATGTTTCTAGACGACTCCTACTTTTCAGACCAGAGACTCACCTATTGATGACCAGATGTTCAATAACCTTCTAAAGAGGGCCGCTGACAACTTTCAAATTACCACACAAGTAGCCATCCCTGATTCGTACTTTGTGGAAAACATCCTTAAGGAAAATACACCACTCGGCCAAGCCATCCCCTTGTTGAACTTAATCAAGAAGCGTCTGGCCCCCTCATTGCTCACACCATCGTTCACACATTCGGTTAAACCCTGTGTGGAGAAAATGTTCCGCCAGGCTCCTTCGGACCCACTCTACAACAGGGGCCATGCCATCCCGAACTCCCTGGTTGTCACTACTACATGGAAGAGGGCTGGAGTATCAAGGTTCTCATCGGAATCCCCTTCGGCTAGGACTGCAAGAAATTGTACGCCCTTGGCAAGCGGGGTCACCACCTCTGCCGCCTTCTCTACCAGAATAGCCAACACCACGCTCCTAGGGAGCTATTGTGATGTTCAGTGTGGTCTCGTCCAAGAGTGCCTCGAAGAGGTCCCAGAACCCGGTCGCCTCCACCTTTTTGGCCGTGATTGCAGAAGGACGGCAAATCACCCATAGTATTCTTAAAAATACCTTGGACTCTGGCGCAACTGCGTGGCGTGTCCTTGCCCGGGGGGGGGGGGGGGGAAGACCCCTTCTCAAACGCCATGCCTGGCTCAAAATTTCAGGCTTTAAACCAGAGACCCAAGCCTCCCTGATGAGCTGGCGGAGGAAGCCAACCTCTTCGGGAAAGCGGTTGAAGCTCTGGAGACCTTCAAGGAAAAGCAAGAGACTTTAAAATCGCTCAAACAAATATCGTCTGAGACCTTCGTCCAGCGGGGCAATTTCAACACCCTGCCCTTTCAAGGGCAGTCCTTCACCCGCTCTTCCCAGCGGCAATGATTTTGGGGGGGGGGGCTCCAAGGGGTCCCCCGGACAGGGCTCCCCACTGGTTTCAATCCCCTCAACAAAGAGTATTTTGTCTGCGAAAGGGCAGAGGCTCCCCAGCCTCTGCCTCCAAGTGTCTCTGCGGTACAGGCCCCCTCAGATGTTAAGTGTATTTTTCTGATGCTTGTTAATCTGCTTAGAATGACATGCTGTGCATATGGTCCGACATCCAGTGGCACCGCAGGGTATTGCATCTTGTCTTTCCGGGACTGAAAGGGGACGTTTGCATAGGTGTGTCTGCAACACTATCCCTATCGTGAAGTGTGTAGTATCCAAATTCCCTCATGCGCCGAGGTCCCTTAGATTGTTTTTTTCCGGCCAGATAACTGGTCGCCCTATTGCGGAGCTTTTACTAGAGACATTGTTTATCTTTACTGAATTGTCGGTTTATTCCCTGTTAAGTCACTTCGCCAATAAGAACATCTTCGACGAAGACTACGGGGGAATCGTCTACGGCTGTGGATTTCGGCGCCTAAGATTCGGCGACCGGATTGTCCATGTGGTCGGGCCATCTGGCTGACCTATACAGTAGGGAGAGTGGGGTCGGGGTGGCCATATTGTTTTTAGTATGTCTTGCCTCCTTCCCCTCCTTTCCCTTTTGGTCTGGTCATCCTTCCCTTTTACTATGGAAAGGACTCCCATTAGATTCTGCCCTAAGTGTAGGGTCAGATATCCTTGGAAGGACGAGCACAGGACATGTATTCGCCTGTCTCCCCCTAGAGCATGACGAGAAGCGGCGTGCAAACTCCTTCGGGCCAAGACCCTTAAGGATCGCCGTGTAAACCGCATACGGCATGTCACGCGTGGAGCCGGGAGCCTGACGTTTCGATGAGTCACAAGGCCTCTATAGGCCCAAAAGTTACAACTAGGCCTCTACTGGGAAACCCGTCCGCTAAACCTTCTGGTGGCACGGATTGTCTTTCTTTGTCTCTCGTCGATTCAGCGACTATTCAAGGTAGCATCGGAAGGATCGCGGCGGCAGTGGGTCTTATCCTGACCCCTCCCAAGGATTATGGGTCAGTCCACGGGAAAGGTTTCGGTGGATTATGTTCCCGATTCCGATGGGACTTACGTAGATAGTAAGACTCTCCGACTCCCTTAGAGGTTCCCGTCGACGCCAAAGTGCGGAGAATATCACTTCTCCTCGTGCCGGCCTGTTTGGGTCCTCTAAATGGACTACAGAAAAGTTTGAAGGTTGTATGGATCGGCTGGAGCGAATCATCGCCTCGTCAGATCATCCGCCCCTGAAAAGAGCACTGGTAGACCCTAACCCTCAGGTTCAATTAGACCAGTCTCTGGTTTCCCAACAAGAAGACTTGGTCCTTATGGATACTTATAGAGATAGCTATAAAGAGGAAGCATCCTTTCTCAAACTATGAGGAGGATCAACAGGACACGGTAGACAACTGGGAGGATACCCAGCAGGAAGGTGAAAACCCTTGGACACAACAAGATCAGGACTTTGATATTTTGGTCCTGGATTCTCCTCCGGCTCGCCAGGCCTCTCCTGTGGATGACCAAATAGCTTTCAATAGCTCGCGCCTTGAAATACTTGTGTATAGGCGCGTTACAAATGCCATATCATATCATATAACTCCATGTTGAAAAAAGCGGCAGAATTCTTCAAAATTGCCACTCAAGAGGCGGTACCGGAGCAGGATTTTGTGGAGGATATTATTAAAGAAAAACCTCCAGTGAGTCAATCACCCCCCTCCTTAACTCTGTCCGGAGACGGTTAGCTCCATCTTTGGTCACACCTGCTCAGACATCGGCGGTGAACCCATGAGTCGAAAAACTTTTTCGAACTTCCCCTACCGACCTTCAATATATCAAGGGGCACGCCATCCCAGACTCACTGGTAGTGACTACCACTCGAAAGAGGGCAGGGGTTCCCCTTGCCACGGGAGAATCACCACCAGACAAGGGGACTAAAAGGTGGTATGCCCTGGGCAAACGTCACGTCAGCAGCTGCTTACACCATTCGGGTTGCTAATAATACGCTATTAGCAAGCTATGCTGATGCCCAATGGAACGTGCTCCAAGAAGGCCTCCAGGAGGTTCCTGAACCAGCCAGAACAAAGCTTCTCGCCATTGTTTCGGAGGGAAAACTGGTTAACCAAAATGTGGTGAAGAACACCCTGGACACTGCAGAAACAGCAGACAGGTCTCTTGCACAAGGTACTCTTCTAAAAAGACACGCATGGCTGCGCACGTCGGGCTTCAGGCCGGAGACCCAGGCCTCTCTCATTAACAAACCCATTGAAGAGACTAACCTCTTCGGGAAAGCAGTAGATGAAGCGTTGGAGACGGCCAAGAAAGAGCATTAGACTATTAGGTCTTTGCACCAGATTACACAGAAACCCTTCTCTCAGAGGGGTAATAATTCTCGGCGGTCCTTTCGAGGACAAGCCCGTGCCGGTCAGAACTACGGCACGGGTAACTTCAACACGAATCAAGCATCCGGAAGCCCTACCTACTACCCCTCAAGGGGTCAAACGCGGCAAAGGTAGAGGCAGAGGCCCCAATCCCAGAGGAGCCTCAGCCTCGGGTCAGAAATGACCACCAAGTCCAGGTCCCCTCCCATGTCTCCCCGGTTGGGGGGGCGATTAACATCTTTCCTCAAGGCATGGGAGGGGATAGCTTCAGACCAGTGGGTCTTAAAGACTGTCGCCCACGGTTATTGCATGGAATTTGCCCGACCGCCACAGTTCAGACCGCCGTGATCACGACGTCTTTCACCGACCATCTACTAATACTGATCCAAGAGGTGGAAGCTCTACTGGGAAAGGATTCTATAGAAGCCGTCCCGATTCTTCAGGTAAACGAGGGTATCTATTCAGTGTACTTCTTGTACCCAAAAAGGATCTCACCATGCGTCCTGTTCTAGACCTGCGCCCAGCGAACAAGTTCATAAAACCCCAGAGGTTTTGCATGGTAACAATACAGGAGGTGATCCCATTGCTGAAATGGGGGGGGGGGGGATTTCATGGCAACATTGGATATGAAAGATGCATACTTTCATATTTCAATGTTGCCAGCGCACAGAAAATACCTGGACAAACACTACCAGTTCAAAGTACTCCCCTTCGGCATCGCCTCACCGCCAAGGGTGTTTACCAAAGTCCTGGCAGTGGCAGCAGCATACCTGCGTAGACTATCAGTTCCAGTTTACCCTTACCTCGACGACTGGCTCATTACGGGGGACTCGTTCGACGCTTTCGAACACCCAAAATACAGAGCTCCTCGTCAGCCTGGGTTTTTCAATCAACGAAAAGAAATCCAGCCTATTCCCTAGCCAAGTAAAACCATTCCTGGGAGCGCTGATTCGGACAGAAGACGGCCTTGTCTTCCCCTTCAGTGAGAGGGTTCAGAACATGCTCTCTCAGGTTCTTCAATATGTAGCCAGTCAGGAGGTGACAGTACGCAAAGCCATGCGTTTGCTAGGAATGATGGCATCGTGCATATACTTCGTTGCCCACGCGCAGCTGCGCATGCATCCCATGCAAGAGTGGCTCAACAGCCAGTGGTGTCAGGCCAGCGGACAATGGAAAGATCTGTTAGTTGTCTCGCCAGCACTCGTTCTCTCTCTCTGCAGTGGTGGTCAAGAAAAAAACCTTTTGAAGGGGGAAGACCTTCACCACCCCTGCAGTGGAAGCCACTCTTACGACCGACGCATTTATCACGGGGTCGGGAGGCCCCCCCCCCCCCCCACCCCCCCCTCACCTGCTACAGCAGACAGCACACAGTGTAGTCCCTTCAGGTAGTGTCCAATCATATAAATTTACTGGAGCTACTAGCGGTGTTCAAAGCATTGAAATCCTTTCAGAAGCAACTGCAGGGGAAGACAGTGCTGATCCTAACCGACAGCACTAGAGTAATGTATTACCTGAACAAACAGGGGGCACTCACTCTCCAGGGCTATCCAAGCTGTCCCAGAACATTTGGATATGGCTCTCAAACACAAGATGTTTTTGGTGTCCCAACATGTTCCAGGGGAACTCTGTCTTCTGGCAAACGTACTCAGCAGAGATTTTCCTCTGCCAGAAGAATACGAATGGCGGCTGCACGAAGACATTGTGTCCAACGTCTTTGCAGAATAGGGTTCCCCAGAGACCGACCTGTTCGCTACTCAGGAGAATGCCCAATGCCAAGACTACGCCTCCCGGTACCCCCAGAACCGATACAAGGGGAACGGTCTCTGGATAACTTGGTCGGCTAAATTTGTCTATGCTCTTCCCCCATCCTCTAACACCCCCCCCCCCCCAAACCAACTCCCCTTCTCAACAAGATAGTGCACAAGATGCACCAAGAACCAGTTACCATGATACTGGTGGCCCCCATGTAGGCCTGCCAACCCTGGTTCGCTCACCTGATGGAGATGTCCCTCTCCCCACCAGTCAAGCTGCCCTGCCCGTACAACATGTTGTCTCAGGACAGGGGAGAGACCCTCCACCTATGCCCACAAACTCTGAACTTAGCAGCCTGGCTCCTGAGCTCATAGTTTGGACACCTGCAACTCCCTCAGATGCATGGACATACTCGGGGAAGCGAGAAAGCCTAATACACGTTATTGCCATGCCAGCAAATGGAAACTGTTTGTCATCTGGTGCAATTCCAAGGGCGTCAATCCCATCCATTGCTCACCCTCACACATTGTGTTGTATCTAACCCATCTGTTGGGCACTGGGTTAGTCTTCAATTCCCTAAAGGTTCATCTGGCTGCGCGGTCAGCCTACACCACATCACGGCAAAAAGTATCGTGGTGGAAGCTACCAGTAATTAAAGCCTTTATGGAAGGGGTTAAGAGGATTTATCCTCCCATCCAGCCCCTGGGTGGGATCTCAATGTGGTTTTGACCAGGTTCATGGGAGCCCCCTTTGAGCCTATGCATAAAGCAAGTCTAAAAGATCTGACTTATAAGACAGCCTCCCAAGTGGCTATCACTTCCATCAGAAGGGTTAGCGAACTACAGGCTCTTTCTGTTTTAGACCCTTCTGTTACAGTCCACAAAGATAAGGTAGTTCTGCGCGCACACACACACCCCAGGTTTGCGCCGAAAATTATTTCAAAGTTCCATGTGAACCAGTCAATCGAACTACCCACTTTCTTCCAGAAACCTACTAACATGGCTGAAAGCCTTCACACGCACACTAGATGTGCGCAGGGCAGTCATGTTTTACATGGAAAGAACTAAACCACTGAGGAAGACTAAACAATTCTTTGTTTCAGTGGCAGCTGGTAGAGAAGTGGATCCTGTCTCTAAATCAGCAATCTCAAGGTGGATTGTCAAATGCATCAAACTACGTTTCTCTTGCTAAGAGAGAATTGCCCTTCAAGCCTAGAGCACACTCTACTCGAGGCACTGGGGCATCCATAGCATTCATTGCAAATGTTCCCCTAGAGTCCATTTGCAAAGCGGCAACCTGGAGTTCTGTACACACCTTTACAAAACACTATTGCCTAGACACTCATTCTAGGTCTGATTCTCAGGTGGGACAAGCAGTACTAAGACATCTTTTGTCCACTGTTCCTTCTCACAACCCACCTCCAACTCCGGGTACTGCTCGCTAGTCTACGCACAGCATGTGATTCTAAGCAGATTAACAAGCATCAGAAGACATGCATTACTCACCGTAAAAGCATTTCTGATGATTGTATCTGCTTAGATTCACATGCGCCCTCCCTGCCTCCCCGCTTGGGGTGGAAGGAACATAGACATCTTACTACTTTCTCTTTATGTACTCCCTCACTATAGCCTTGGGCTCCCTCATGGCCGAAAAAATACAATTGGAGCGACCTCGGCGCGTGAGGGATTTTGGGTACTACACACGTCACGATAGGGATAGTGTTGCAGGCACGCCTATGCCGACCTCCCCTTTCGGTCCCCGAAAGAGGAGATGCAATACTCTGCGGTTACCACTGGATGTCGGACTATGTGCACAGCACACCAAAAGTTGTGTGCTGTTAGTGGCTTCAGTTCGGTTATCACTGTGCTGAGCTTTGGTGTGAGTATCGGACCGAAGTGAGACCTTTTGTGCTGTTGGTGCGGTTTGTGTTTGTAAGTTGTTGTGGTAAGTCCATGCGGTTTTCTGGACGAGAGATGGTTGTCTAGATTTTCAGGTGAATTAGTTATGCCGAGATTAGAGGATGGGGTAGTCGATTGCATATCCTGGTCCCTGCAGATCTTTCCAATATAATTAGTATTCCTGTAGTTACGTTTAGTTGCTAATTTCCCTTTGTCCATCTAACTGTTGTGGGCGATGGCGCGGCACATTTCCAGGTGTTGTATTTTACCTAGTGTAATGGGAAGGGGATTGTCTGCACCCCCCCCCCCTTATATGGTGCTGTGGATTGGCCGTCTCATATTCCCTCGCTATCTGTTTGACGGTAGTTTGATGGTGCTTGGTGTAATTCGGGGCCAGGATACTATTGGTAATTGTCCTTCCGACCTGATCTAGCTATGTATTCAGTCTTTAGTGTTGTCATATCGCTATCTCAGTTGGTAAGTTTGGTATGTTGTGGGATATCTTCCTTGGATTCTGTTTGTGGTTGATTATTCAGTGGGACCCGCCCTGCAATCGGTTTCTTCATTCAATGTTTCAGCTTTGTGTATGCCCCTGTGGGCGGCGTTCTAGTTATGCAGTGAAAATGTTAAACAAAGTGTGTATGCAGTACCCTTGGGGTGCACTACAACAACTCTGACTACAGGTAATGGGTAACACAACCTTTGGTATAAGCTTGTACCAGAGTTTGGTAGCGTGTTGAACAGATAGGCTTATCTCAAGAGTGGTCAATGTGAGTTGTAGGGGAGTTGAACAGAGATTCAGTGACAAGTATTCAAATAAACACTTGCACACGATTTCTTGAATAAGCAATTAAACAGTTAGAATAAGTCTTCAGAAGGTAGCAATATAATAGTAAAACTCAAATACACTTCAAAACACACACACTCTTAGTTTCTTAATCAGTTAAGACCCTTTTGGGATGGCCCAGACACAACCTACAACCTTGGGTGACTTCAATAGCAACAGTGCTGGAGACATTAATATCTTACTGTTTGCATTTAGAATACTGTTAGGAGTTGGTAAAGGGAAAAGGTTATTAGAACAAACAAGAGACCACAAATGTTCTTGAGCAGGCAAATACTTTTGGATCCCCACAGCAGAGTCCTTCAGTATAACCGGCTAGGCCAAAGTCAATGGGCAGAAGTAGGTAAGTAGAAAGGTCTTTGCACAATGTTTTAGAAGTCTTTGAAGAAAAGAAGAATCAAGTGTAGGGCCACAAGCTGATTAGACTTGTGAAGATACAAGCAACTCTACAATAAGAGGCAAGTTCTCTCAGACCTTACAGTACCTTTTGTATTGAAGAAAAAGTGCAGCAGATGACTTCTGTTCCTGTGCAGCTCTGCAGATCTCACTGTTCCTGAGCCTCAGTCGTGGGGACAAGTGGGAGAACTTCTAGGGGCTCCAGCACTGCAATGGGATGGTCACTGCTCACAACCGGCACTCATTCCAACAAGTGGCACTTCGGTGTTTCAGCTTCTCGCGACTACCGCAAATAGCAACAGTGTGGTTTCTGGCTATCAAAATGGACCTTCTTTGCTTCTGGGGTCCCACACTCTATTGAGGGGGGCTCAGGCTCGGTCAGTCCTGCTTCCTGGGAGTCTTCCTGGAGTTCTTGGCCAACTTAAAAGGAACGCAAACAATCTGGTGTTCCTCTCCCTGGCTATTCGCTTTCCAGCAGCGACTCTGCCTTCCAAGCCAAAATCCTTGCCTTTTATTCAGTTCCCTCCCATTAATTGCACCCTAGCTGTCAGTCACTCAGCAGGGTGGATGTCCTTGCCGGACAGCCAGCCGGCCAATCAATACAGAGTGCCTTTGAGCCCCTAGAGCCAGAGGCGGGCTTCACTCGTGAATCCCGCCAAAAGCAAAGCGAACAATGGGACCAAACCTCATTTGACGCGCAGAGTAAATCTCAAGAAGGACCTTTCCACAAAGAAATTGCGAAAAAAGACTGGGCCATTTTGAAAAAATTGGCTCCCTTGGGTGCTTTACTGCAGCTGCGAACGCAGCCTGCGGTAAATGCACACCACAGTAGTTAACCACTGCCGCCAGCCATTCAGTGAGGAAAGGGTAACTGCTAGAAGCTAGAGAAAAGGGATACTAGGTAACCCCTCCAGGATCCTATTGTAAGATGGTGTGTGCTGGGTCTAGAAAGTTACAAATGTAAGTAAAGTCAGTTTCACTTAACTGCTCTGGGAAACAGTTTATCCCAGAGAAGGTATTTAAACCTTTGGGAAATCTGAAAGACTTCCCTGTGCCACTGCACTGAAGGTGCTGTGACCCAATGTAAAAGATGCCTATGGAGTTTGTCAGGCTCCATAATCAAAAGAAACACAAAGTCCAGAAATCACTTTAAAATACATGAGTCGGGGGGGAAAAAGGGTCTTGCTCTCACCAGGTTGAAAAAATCAAGTCCTCAAAATCCAGCAAAGTTGCTGGGGGTCTCTAAGGTGGAGGTAATTGGCACATTTCTGAGAATTCTCCCTAAGAGAAGAGCCAGGATTTTAGGAGTTTTCTGAATTTTAGGTGGTTGCCAGTGTTACGTATGTTGATCAGTGGGTACTCGAGACCGTCGCCCATGGGTACTGCATCGAAATTCCTCAGGACAACTGGCAGGAACATTCATGCATACTACTGAGACGCACTGAAACTGGTTTGTGGATTGGGACCAGACATCCCACCCCACATCCTGCCAGCAAATGCACACAGCCCTCTAGTAGCCTGCCAAAAACTCCTGCTTTCCTGGGCACTGGAAGTCCTTAGAAGGATTTTCATGGCCTCATAGGCTAGCAAGAAGGCTGAAGAACAAGATTGCCAAAGGACAAGCGAAATACAATGTGGCACTGCCATATTTGGACATTAGCCACAGTTAATAGCCAAACGTGGTAAGGCTAAAACAAAAAGCACCAACAAATTGTAAAAGGTGACTACTGCCACTATCTTGTCCATTTAGCACACCTAGAGTTAAATGTTAAAGGTATTTGTACCGCGCACCGTCACCAACGAAATTGGTCCCCAGGCACTCGGGCGGGTCTGTAAATGATAAAGGTGGGATGGGTAAGTAGGTTGAAGAAGGGAGTAGGATAGTGAGAGGAGTGGTGTGCTGTTGGCAGCTTAAATTCAGTCTACACTGGGTGCTGAGCTTTGGTGAGGGTATCGGATCGGAGTCAGTCCGCGTGTGCTGTTGTTCCGGCTTATGTGTTGTGAAGTGCGTGCGGCTTGTTGTGCGAGAGATGGTTGTGAGTTTTTTGAGTGAGATAGGTATGCAGAGTTTGAGCTTATATAGGTTAGTGGGTTACCTGACCTTTACCAATGCTAGCACTCGTAGTTCTGAGGAGTGTGGCACTTGTTGGCCCTCACATTCCCATCTATACGCGGCGCAGGCCAATGTTTAGGGCTCCATACAGGTGTGGTCATGCCAACATTCACACTTCATCTAGACGCGACGCAGGCTGGTGTTTAGAGATGAGTCCAGGTGTGGGCAAGCTAACATTCACACATCCATCCGAACGCCACGCAGGCTGGTGTTCACAGCTCTGAGTGTGGCACATGCTCGCGTTCACGTTTTTCTAGGCGCGGGCATGTTATCCTTCAATCGATCCTATCCAGATGCTACGCGGGCCAACGTCTATCTAGATGCGTCTGCCGGTCTGGGTGTGTTCGTCCGGTATGTACGAGCGGGGGAGTCTAGGTCTGGGTTTCACCTGCGTCTAGGTTTGTGGTCAGTCTGTGTAGCCTTCCTTTGTGGCTGTTTTCCATGATGTCTTGTGCTCTGTCGAGTGGTTGGTTCTTTAGCTTGAGTGTTTGTCCGATTTGAGAGTGGCCGAGGTTGGAGTTGTTTTCATCATTGTTTTGATGTATGGGCATTCTAGTTCGTCTCCGTAGTGGTTACGCTTTGAAGAGCCATGATTTGAGGAGTTTCTTGAATGCTAGGTGGTTTGTTGTATTCCGTATATTCTTAGGTAGGTCATTCCACGTTTTAGGTGCCTGGTGAGAGAAAGACGATCCTGAGTTTTTTTCTGTTGTAGGGTTTTGGTTCCAGGCCTATGTCGGTGCTTGATCTTAGTGTTCTTGTTGGTTGATGTAGGCGTAGTTTGTCTCTTAGGAATTCTGTGCCTTGTTTGTGTATTGCTCTGTATGTGATGCACATGGCTTTGAACTTTATTCGCTGTTTCAGTGGTAGCCAGTGTAGTATTTTTAGCGCGGGTGTGATATGGTCTCTTCTTGGTAGCTTGAGGAGGAGTCTGGCTGCTGCATTTTGTATGTGTTGCAGTTTTTTTAGAAGTCGTTCGGGCATGCCCAGGTAAAGGCTATTGGCATAGTCTACTCTGGACATGATCAGAGCGATGATGGTAAATGTTTTGTTGGCGAACGACGGGAACAGTACGATTCCTTTTGCTGCTCGCAGGAGGAAGAAACATTTCTTGATTACAGAGTTTATTTGTGGCTCCAGGGTGAGGTTGTTATCCATCAGGACCCCTAGGTTTTTTACAGTTGATGAAGGTTCCGGTGTGGTGCCGAGCTCTCTTGGCCAGGGGATGTAGTTGTCTCCTCCCTTTTTTGAAACAATCAGTATCTCTGTTTTGCCTGGGTTGATTTTGAGATGGTTGAGGTTCATCCAGTTGAATATGTCACGAAGGCAATTCTCTAGTGTGGTGTTTTCTTCTCGGGTGTCTTGTATGTTGAAGATTATTTGAGTATCGTCGGCGTAGTTGTAGCATGTGAGGCCGTGTTTTTTGATGAGTTTGATTAATAGGTACATGTAGATGTTGAATAGAAGCGGGGGAAAAGGATGATCCTTGTGGTACTCCGCACGTAGAGACTCTGGGCTGTTTGTTAGGAAGGATTTGATCCATAGTAGGGCAGTGTCTGTTATCCCTAGTCCTTCTAATCTTTTTATGAGGATGGCGTGGTTGACCGTCTCAAAGGCTGTGGACAGATCCAGGAGAATCAGGGCGGTGCTGTTGTCTGAGTCTGTTTGTTTTTAGGTCGTCCCATATTGAGAGGAGAGCTGATTCTGTTCCTCTCATGGATCTGAAGCCAACTTGTGCCTGGTCTAGTAGGCAATGCTCTTCTATGCATTCTTGGGTTATTTGGTAGACTTATGTTTCTAGCAGTTTGGCTATGTAGGGTATGTTGGAGATGGGTCTGTAGTTAGATGGGTCCTCCACGTTTCCTGTAGTGGCTTTTGATGTAAGCTGACTTGAAGGCCTGTAGTACTTTGCCTGTTGAGATTGAGAGGTTGAGGAGATTCCTGTGGTATTCCATGGGGGTTCCTTGTTTGAAAATTGTTTTGTATATGTCCGGGGGCAAGGATCTTCAGGAGAGCCTGATTTGTTGCTTTGGTTTACCAGTTTGACGAAAGCCTCAACTGATATTCTGGGAAGTTTTGTAGCTTGTTTGTGTTCCTCGTCTGTGTCGGTGGGATTTGAGATGTGAGCGCTTGGGTTGTTTTGTATGGTGTGTTGGTGGCGGTTATTTTTGTTTTTGAAGTGGTCTCTGAGGTCCTCGCAAAGTTTTGTCGATGGGATTGGCGTGTTGCAGGCCGGTGTTTTTTTATTTTGTTTATGATTTTGAATAGTTCTTTTTGAGCGTTTGGTGCTCTGGCGATTCGGTTGTCGTAGTGTTTCCTCTTCGCTTTTTGTATTTCCTTTTTATATGCGCGGGTCTGTTGTAGGAATTTCAATTTGTTTGCGGTGGTGTTGTTGGTCCTCCATTCGGTTTCTAGTTTTCGGTTTTTCCTTTTCATGGCGTTGAGTAGTGGGGTGAACCATTTTGCTGTAGTTTTCTTGCGTGATGGGGTGAAAGGCTTTTCTTTGGCGATGTCGTCTGCGATCCAGGTATGAAGTAGGGCAACTTTTTTGTCTAGGTCTGCTTCTTCCATGGTTGATGCTTGTGGTTTGCTGAGTTCTAGGAGCACGGTTAGGTTGGAGTTTTTTATGGTTCTCCAATTTCTTTTCATCATGATGGGTTGTTTTTCTTGTTGCTTTTTTGTTGGGGCAGCCGTTGTGATTATGAAAGGAATAATGAGGTGGTTGCTCCAGAGTATTTGGATTGGGGGTGCCGTGGTGATGAGATCCTTGTTGGTGAAGATTGCGTCAAGTGTGTGCCCTGCTGAGTGGGTTGCTCCTTTGACTAGTTGTTGTAGGTTCATGGTTGCTAGTTGGGCGGTTAAGGATTTTTGTGTGGTTGTGATTTCTTCGTCGAACCAGATGTTGAAATCTCCGAGGATGATCAGATGATTGTACATGATGGCTAGGGTAGTGATTGCTTCTGTGAAAGCGTCTATGAAAGTCGCATCGTAGGTTGGTGGTCTGTATGTCAGAATGAATTTCAGGTTGGTTTTGGGGTTTACTGAAAGTCGTAGTATTAAGTATTCGCATGTGTATGTTAAGTGGATCTTCCAATTTGATGGCCAGTTCTTCCTTGTGGATGATCGCTAGTCCCCTCCCACCCCCCCCTCTTTTGGATTTTCTGTTTGTTTGGATGCATTTGAAGTCTTCAGGCAGTTGTTGAGGGTGATCTTGTAGTTGTCGTCTAGCCATGTTTCGGTTACAAATAGGATGTCTATGCCTCCTTCTGACAGGTCGTATATTTTCGTTGCGTGTTTGGACATTGACCTTGTGTTTATTAGGTTACAGTGGATTCTCCGAGTGAGATTTTGTTTTGAGGTTATTTGTTGTTTGAGTTTGTAATTGTCTGTTCGTGAAGTTTCCGCATTGATGATGGTAGGATGAAGAACGGCGACAGCTGTTTCTTCATTGAAGCGGTCTAGTAAGTTGGTGACAGGGCTGATGAGTCTTGGTGTTTCTTCTGCGATGCTACTCGGATGAAGATCAGCAGTGGTTTCTTCATTGGGTCCGATTGTTGGGTGGCATTGCTGGTTGTTGGTACTTCGCCGTATTGTGCAGGGCGTAGTGTGAGTCGGTGTTGTCCCTCTGTTCTTGTAATGTAAGGGGTAATGGGGTCTGTGCCCTCCCACTCTCTTGTTGATTGCCCCCATCTTTTTTTCGCGTGTCTCAGGAAGTTCTTTGCATGTTTTGAGGTTTCCGTGTTGGGGTGTCGGTGTACCATGGTTGTTGCGAGGTAAGGTGTGAGGTATAAGGATTTTTCTCTTGTGGATTTTGTTCCAGTTGTGGCTGCTTTAGGCGTGTTTTCTTGCGGGTTCTGTCGGTGTTGTGTGTTTGCGTTGCTCGATCTTGTTCTCTTTCTCGGCGTCCTTTTCTGGTACGGGCCATTTTTCATTCTGGGTGCAGGCGTAGAGTGGTAGTTGGTCCTCTATGCTGTGTTGTGCGGTCGCAGTGACCTTGGTTTCCTTCTCTGGGTACGCTGGGGTGTTCTCTGGCTCAGTGTTGCTTTCTGTCGGAGGGTGGGGGGTGTTTCCTAAGGGTACACTGCCGGGTGGCGTTAGGGTGTTAGCGGTCTGCTGGTATGGGATTTAATTGAGTTAAGTAGTGGTGGGTTTCCGGGATTGGTAGGGTACTGAACTAAGCGCTGTTAGATTATTTGAGAGACCTGTATAGTGGGTGGGAGTCCCATCAGTGCACTCTAAACTTCATACAGTGCAATTAGGAGACAGAGCCCCTGCTAAATTTGAGAGACCTGTATAGTGGGAGAGAGGCCTACCAATGCAGTCTAAAAATCATACAGTGCAATTAGGAGACAAAACCCCTGCTAAATTTGAGAGACCTGTATAGTGGGAGAGATGCTATCAGTGCAACCTCAACATCATACACAGCAATTTGGGGAGAGAGCCCCTGCTAAATGTGAGACCTGTATAGTGGGAGAGAGGCCTATCAATGCAGTCTAAATTTCATACCGTGCAATTAGGAGACAGAACCCCTGCTAAATTTGAGAGACCTGTATAGTGGGAGAGGCCTATCGATGCAGCGTAAAAATCATACAATGCAATTAGGAGACGGAAACCCTGCTATAGTGGGAGAGGCCCATCAGTGCAATCTAAACTTCATACAGTGCAATTAGGAGACGGAGTCCCTGCTAAATTTGAGAGACCTGTATATTGGGGGAGATGTTTATCAATGCAGTCTAAGCGTCATGAAATGCAATTTTCTTTTTCTTTTTTTTTTTAATCTTTGGGTTTGGTAAGTGGCTCGGAGTCTGGGGTAGAGTAGTTGCTCTAATCCTGATCCAGGCCACTCCTACCTTACTGGTCCTTGTGGATGATGGTTGACGGCTGGCCACTGCTTCCCCTGCAGACACCGGCTGACACTTCTTGGATCCGCCTCTGTTGGAGCCGCCCTTGGCCTTAGGGCCCTTAGCTGGAGGGGGCTGCCGAGCAGAGGGCTGCCCTGTGGGGAACGGTGATGAGGCTGGGAGGACCAATAAGAGCTGTGCTGTGCTGGGCGGGTCGGGAGGTGGGAGGGGAGGAGAGTCTGGGTTGGAAAAGGGCAGTGAGTGCCTGCAGTGCGGGTCGCTAGATCCCTCACACGGCCCACACGAAAGGAGAGGAACCAATCACGGGCGGTGGGCGGGTTGGGAGGCGGGAGGGAGCAGGGATACACTCGGGGAGGGATGCGTGCAGCGGCGGTCAGGGGGGGGCCTTGCAGGTGGATTCTGTGGCCCAAAATGGAGGTCGGGGGCACAACACTCACCTGCCGAGTTTGGAGAAGGCAGTGAGCGCCTGCAGCGCGGGTCGCTAGACCCCTCACACGGAAGGAGAGGAACCAATCAAGGGCGGTGGGCGGGTTGGGAGGCGGGAGGGAGCAGGGATATGCTCAGGGAGGGATGCGTGCAGCAGGGGTCAGGGGGGGCCTTGCAGGTGGATTCTGTGGCCCAAAATGGAGGTCAGGGGGCACAACACTCACCTGCCGAGTTTGGAGAAGGCAGTGAGCGCTTGCAGCGCAGGTCGCTAGACCGCTCACACGGAAGGAGAGGAACCAATCACGGGCGGTGGGCGGGTTGGGAGGTGGGAGGGAGCAGGGATACGCTCAGGGAGGGATGCGTGCAATGGAGGTCAGGGGGGGCCTTGCAGGTGGATTCTGTGGCCCAAAATGGAGGTCGGGGGCACAACACTCACCTGCAGGGATTGGAGAAGGCCAGAAATCCTTTCAGTGTTTGTACAGGGCAAGACAAAGTGTACCCCATTGTACTGCATCGTACAATGATACAAAGTTACCACAAGGAGAAGTTGCTAAAAGTAGTAACATTCGCAAGACTAGGGGAAACAATGTTTCCCCACACTGACAGCCTAAAGGACATGTCAGTTTCCCCATAACAGATGAACAAAAGTCAGTGTAGTGAAGCTTAAGGCTTCACTGCACAGTACAAAGTACAGGTCAGGATCAAAAATGAAAGCAAAAAGTTTGGGGGTCCCTAAAAATGGAAGCAAAGGTGCAGTAAAGAGAAATCTTTCCTAATGCTCATTATGTAGCCAGTCACAGGGTAACTGTTTGCAAGGCCATGCGCCTGCTGGCTTCCTGCATCTTCCTAGTTGCTCATTTAAGCATCTGCCCTATGCAGGAGTGGCTCTCGAGCAAATGGTGTTAGGCCAGTGAGACAATCTAGTGGTTGCCTCGACCGCCCTCGTCTCTGCAGTGGTGGTCAAGGGAAAACCTTCACCAGCCTCACAGAGGCCACTCTCACCACAGACTCGTCTGTCGGGGTGGGCCACCTCCTTCAACAGACAGTGCACGGCGTATGGTCCCCATCATCCGCATCCAATCACATCAATCTTTTGGAACTGCTTGCGTTGTTCAAAGCACTGAGAGCCTTCCAGGCTCGCCTTAAGGGGAAAACGGTTCTCGTCCTTGTAGACTGCACCATAGCCATGTACTGCCTGAACAAATCCCAGAACATCTGTAAATGGGCACTCAAACACGACCTGATCCTTATATCGCAACATGTTCCAGGGGAACATGATCTTCTGGCAGATGTGCTTGGCCGAGACTTCGACCTACCCTTAGATCACGTGTGGCGCTTGCTAGAGCACATTCTACTCAACGTCTTTGCATAGTGGGATTTTCCAGACCTCGACCTGCGACTCGAGTTCACCCAATGCCCAGATTATGCCTCCATGTACCCTCGGAAGCGCTCCAAACTTGTCTCTGGATAACATGGTCCAGGAGATTAGCCTACGCCCCTGATTCCCTTCCCCCTGCCCCCCATGCCCCCAGATTCCCCTTCTCAACAGGACGATGCACCAGGAACCAGTCACAATTATCCTGGTGGCACCCTTGTGGGTCAGGCAGCCGTGGTTCTCCCATCTCATGTCGTCCGTCTAACCCCGCTGCCCCCACCCTCACCCCACCCCCCTTCACGAAACTGCCATGGCCGTACAACATGCTATCCTTTTTTTTTTTTTATTGATATAGCTGATTACTATCAACTTTTTAATATAACATATAAACATATAAAGAGAAAAAAAAGGTAAAATAGCAATCAACATTTTCATCAAATCAAGGAGTGAAGTTTATATAATGATTTAGCTGATTCTCAGTCCTTAGTTAAGTCCATGTTATTTAAAAAGTTTATTATGGCATAACTCAGCTTTGTGTTGTTCACTTGTATCAATCTTCGTCATAAGTCTTCCTTATTAAAGATAAGCATGTCTTCAAATAGACCTTTGAAACAATGTGCTCTGATTCCAGATTGCGATTTACACTTAGTCGTTAAATGTTTCTTTGATTCTTTGGGAGATTTACAATATCGACATACATTCTCTATGTTGAATGATCTTGCGTCTTGCTTTTAATTCATTGGTGTTACAAAGGTTGAGTCTGAATCTCATGATACTCATTCTATCAATTAAGCTGGGAGATTATATCAGATACATTGGTATCACAAGAAGGGGAAACTCTGTACCTGTGCCCCAAGAAACTACACTTAGCAGCTTGGCTCCTGAAGTCAGTTTGGGCACCGCCAACTACCCCAGAGATGTATGGACATACTCGGGGAAGCACGAAAACCCAACACCAGGCATTGCTATTCCAATAAGCAGAGGCGCTTGATCTGGTGAAATGTTAAGGACCTCCATCCCATTGACTACTCCCCCAAAGATAATGTCCTGTACCTAACACACCTGTTAGACTCAGGACTTGCTTTCAATTACCTAAAAGGCCAACTGGCTGCTCTCTGCGTTTACCACATCCCAGAGCAAGGTTTCCTGGTTGACAATTCCTTTCATTAAGGCTTTTATGGAAGGGGTTAACAGACTTCACCCAGCCCCCCCACCCCCCATTTCCAACCCAACTCCCGGGTGGGACTTGAATGTTGTCCTTGCAGGATTAATGGGACCTCCTTTTGAACCAATGAACAAAGCTAGCCTTGGGGGCCCTCACTTATAAGACCGCCTTCTAAGTGGCCATCACCTCGAAATGAGAGCCTGCAGCTCAAACCCGAGTGAACTGCAGGCTCTCATTTCAGGACCCATTTGTAACTATTCACAAAGACAAGGTTGTTTTGCCAACTCGCCCACATTTTGCGCCTAAATTCATCTCGAAGTTCCATGTGAACAAATCAATCGAACTTCCTGTTTACTTTAAAAATCCCATTAACTTGGCGGAAAGAAGCCTCCATACACTAGGTGTCATGAGAGCCGTAATATACTAACTTGAAAAGTCTAAGCCACTAGGAAAGACAAACCAATTCTGGGTCTCTGTGGCAGCTGGTAAAGAACGGGACCCAGTCTCAAAATCGGTTATTTCGAAATGGATTGTAAATTGCATCACTGTTACTCTTGCTAAGAGAGATCTACCCTTTACGCCTAGAGTTCACTGGACTCTGGGCACAGGGACTACGATGGCATTCATTGCAAATGATCTTCTAGATTCCATTTGCAAAGCAGCATACTGGAGTTCTGTTCATACTTCCACACAACACTACTGCTTTAACACACTCCAAGTCTTAGTCTCTGGTGGGACAAGCGGTACTAAGACATCTCTTTGCTACTGTTTCTTCACACATCCCACCACCATCTCCTGGTACTGCTCGCTAATCTGTGCACAGCATGTGATCTAAGCAGATTCACAATTATCAGAAGACCTACGTTACTCACCGAAATCGTATGATGGTTTTATCTGGTTAGATTCACATGCGCCCACGCTTCCTCCCCTCTTGTGAGATGTGTATGGTTTCTTCTACTCCAACTACTTTCTTCTTTACTCGCTCACGCCTCTATAAGGCTCCCTCACGGCATAACAAACAACCAGTGGGACCTTGGCACGTGAAGGATTTTGGGTACACCAATTACGTTGGGGATGGTGTTACAGCCCCACCCATGTCCCTTTTCTATCTTCTGGAAAAAAAGATGCAATACTTCACGATTACCACTAAACGTCAGACTGTATGCAAAGCAGGTGAATTTAAGCAGATACATTACTCACTGTAATCGTACTTGATGGTATGTCTTGTATATAATGTGGTGGTACTTATTTACCCAAGATTTACCTTGGTCTAATTTCATTTTAAATAATCCCTTTCTTTTTACAATGCACCATGTTTCTGTGTTTCTTTGGACTATATCTATTTTCTCCCCCGCCTAAGAAAAGCCTGGCTTCCTTGTCCATGCTACCACATTCTCAGGTTCAGCATTATACTAAGAGTGGTGCTTATGTACTGCCTCGGATGCATGGTTTTATGAAGCCCTTAGTTGGACTTAAGAAAAACTGTCCCAACATTTTCGAACAATGTATTTGTAAAATTAGGTTTGTCAAATCCCTACATATCTAAAAATCAAACTGGCTTTCGACCCCTTCCACATTTATACCTCATTCTATTTGCATGTCACCTGAACTAAAAGTATTTGAGACGCGTGTGATAGAGAACGTCATAGTTTTGGAACACAAATCCACGACTCCTTTCCAAAATGACTAAACAAGAAACACTAGCCCTTGATTCCCTTGGAAACCCTGATGTTACCATCAAACAGGCTGATAACTGATGAGATACTGTGCTAATTAACTCCTTGTATTATATTGCTGATATATTATATAGCTGAATATCTGCGGCAACTGTCGGATGGGCAGCATTATCTTCGCATTAGAGAAGAACCAACTAAAGAGCTTTAAAAAAGACATTGCTATAACGGTCCAAATTGCCCTGGGACCGGGTGTCATTTCCATTCAAGAGGCTGACTTTCTTACCCCTGATCAAATTAGGATACCCATTTTCTATACCTTCCCCAAGATGCATAAAAAGACATATTGCCCCGCCAGGCATACCTATTGTGTCGGGTATCAGATTAGTTTGGAACCCCTCTCGCAATATGCAGATTTTGTTCTCAAGCAAAAAATACCTCAAATGCAATCCTATACAAAAGATCCCACACATTTAAATTGTGGAAGGATTACCTTTCAATCCTAATCGCGAGGCGAGTATGGACGATCGTTGAGAGAATACTTGGAGCTCAATTTTAAAGGAGAGTTCCGGGACTTTTTTTTTATTGTCCCTACGGGTCGGCCATGTGTTTGTAAGCATAAATCGGTAGATCGTAGGAAACTTTCCTATGGACCTTACCCGACTTTTCGCCCCTTATCGCACTCGAAATCAGCCTCCATTTTGTGATAATCCTATCATTCCGCCGCATCGACCTGGCTCACCTGCCTTTGCGGCACTAAATCAAATCCCCCGCCCCTGAGCCTGACATCAGCAGACGCGTACTGCCCATTTCAAGCACGTCTCGTGTCAACAATCGCTGCGCCTCAGCTATTGACGTGTTGCCATGGAAATGGCAGGACGCCTCTTTCCCCAATAAGTATAAACAGACCGTTTCACAACATACAGCAGCAGATTTTCGATTCCATTCCTCTCTCTGTGTTACTTTGAGTATTCTGTGACTCGTTTCAGTGCTCTGGTCAGCTACCTTCGCCGCTTGTAGCCCGTGTGAACAGATACCAGTACCACCGCTATAAATTATTTTACTATCTTTACCGCACAATGGCCACAATAATGCCGTATATGTACGAGCCCGAGTACACCGAGGAAGAACTACTGGAAAGGCAAGCACGCGAAAACGATGGGGATTCGGACGGCAGTTGGGAGGACCAGTCAACGGATGAAGAGCCTGGACCATGTCGCATGGACGGCGTCTCCACCTGGTGCACGTGCAATCGGTGCGAGCTAATGCCAACTGAGGAGGAGAACTGCTGCTGCCGTGAAAATTCCGGGTGCTTGGCCTACATTTCGGAAAGCGAGCAAAGTCAGCAGGAAGGCGAGCAAAGTCCGCAATGCATCACCGAGCTGCCAGAGTTCAGGGAAGCCTGCCTCTCACGGACAGTGTTGAGGATGATGATGGTGCTTATGCACGAACTTCGTGGCACTGTTCGTCCGCGTAATCCGAGTAACGAGTAAGTATACTCTGTTTGTGATGTCAGTGATGCCACCACTATTTCATGGTCGTCTCCCACATATAAAATTACATTTACATATCATTGGAACGCATGTAAATTGGTTCCATATAGTGCATTTTCTAGATATAATTTTTTTCTAAGGAAAATGACATGTGTTACCTGAATCGACATTGATAAGAAAGTTTGGTCAGTTTAATACAGTTTGCATCTTTTTTTTTCACAGGTGGTACAGGCTGGTGGCCTATCGTTGCTTCACTTGGTGGCTTCACGGGAGGCTCGGACACCGCGTTCGGAGAGTAATACCTGCCTGTGCGGTACTTGCCATTAGACAACATTTCCCCAGTGACAGTGGACAATACCGCGGATTTTCCCTCGATGTGCTGCAACCTCAACTTTACAATGTGTAATGTTTATTATTTATGTTTAATTAAAATCTAAAATAAAGCCCAACATATATTTTAACAATGGTTGTTTTGATTTTTTAAATGAATCTAGTGTATATTCTCCTGGGAGGGTGAGGTATTTATAAACTCACCCCCCTGCCTTCCATGTAGTAGATCCTGCAGCCATCCTCTTACATTCAGTTAGATGGCCTCTCCTTGGTGAGGCCCTGCGGCAAACGGGTCTTGTCTGCACGACCACCGCCCCGATCCACCCCCCGCCTTATCAAAGGCAGTTCGCACCGGGGTACTTGAGCTGCTGGCAAGTGGAGCTGTCAGGGAGCGATAAAGGCCAAGAGGTGCCAAAGACCATGTACACTTCAAAGTGGTCTATAGAGCATGGGTTTGTTGTTCCCATGTCTACCTCCAGACCCCGTGTCTCCTGCCAAGCATCCCCCTCACGCTGGACGGCCCCCTGCAATCCACATAAGTGTGTCTCCATTCACGAGTCTTCCTGTGTCTTGTCTGCACGACCACCGCCCCGATCCACCCCCCGCCCTATCAAAGGCAGTTCGCACCGGGGTACTTGAGCTGCTGGCAAGTGGAGCTGTCAGGGAGCGATAAAGGCCAAGAGGTGCCAAAGACCATGTACACTTCAAAGTGGTCTATAGAGCATGGGTTTGTTGTTCCCATGTCTACCTCCAGACCCCGTGTCTCCTGCCAAGCATCCCCCTCACGCTGGACGGCCCCCTGCAATCCACATAAGTGTGTCTCCATTCACGAGTCTTCCTGTGTCTTGTCTGCACGACCACCGCCCCGATCCACCCCCCGCCCTATCAAAGGCAGTTCGCACCGGGGTACTTGAGCTGCTGGCAAGTGGAGCTGTCAGGGAGCGATAAAGGCCAAGAGGTGCCAAAGACCATGTACACTTCAAAGTGGTCTATAGAGCATGGGTTTGTTGTTCCCATGTCTACCTCCAGACCCCGTGTCTCCTGCCAAGCATCCCCCTCACGCTGGACGGCCCCCTGCAATCCACATAAGTGTGTCTCCATTCACGAGTCTTCCTGTGTCTTGTCTGCACGACCACCGCCCCGATCCACCCCCCGCCCTATCAAAGGCAGTTCGCACCGGGGTACTTGAGCTGCTGGCAAGTGGAGCTGTCAGGGAGCGATAAAGGCCAAGAGGTGCCAAAGACCATGTACACTTCAAAGTGGTCTATAGAGCATGGGTTTGTTGTTCCCATGTCTACCTCCAGACCCCGTGTCTCCTGCCAAGCATCCCCCTCACGCTGGACGGCCCCCTGCAATCCACATAATGCCACGACATATACACGTCATTCATTCACAAACACACCCCTGGTTCGAATTCTTTATAACCCACCTCATATTTCTAATGAGAACTTCTTTGCGCTTTGCTAGTCAACCCGTGAAGGTGCTGGTTATCTGCTCTTCGTCTCTGTGAACTTCCGTGACCACTTTGAGCAAACTCGTCAGTTTGCAACCTGTGAACTGCTCCCTGTTCTACGACAAGAAACTACTCTGATCCCTGCATCTAACTGTTTGTTCGTCAAGGTAAGTCCATGTACCATAATCATTTTGCGTCCAATTTTTTAATTTATATCTATTTGCTAGTAGTCATCAAATTGCATCCATGTTTTCTTTTCGTTCACGACAGTACATGCAAGGAACTAGTCACATGTTCTGAGTTTAGTCAAATTACTTTTTCTATTTTTTGAAAGTTATTGAAATACTTATCCGCATGTGAATAACGTGTATAGTTCCAAGAACCAAAACGGACCTTGCATTGAACCTTTTATGTGTCATTTACTGTTTTAACACATTGGTATTCATAGAGAATTGTTGATCTTTACTTTTCAGAACTTTCCATAATGCCTGCCTGTTCCATTGGCGGTTGCCCTTCGAAGACCCATAACAAATCTGAAGGTACTATAATGCATGTTTTCCCTAAGACAATAGATCAGATAAGAGAATGGGTCCGATATTGCGGATATCCAGCCTCTGAGCTAGAAAGTAGAGTCCTAGAAGTCTTTGCGGACAAGAGGGGTGATCGATACCGCATCTGCAGCAGGCACTTTAGCCCAGACATGTACTCCACATCATTGCTAATAAAGAAGAAAACACCGCGAGCGAGGCGAAAATTGCTCTCAACCGCTATTCCCACTCTATTCGTCCACATCCCTCCACTGGTGAGTCAAGTTTACGTATTTATCTCTCGGCCTTGCGGTAGTGTGTAGCATTAGCTAACAATAATTTCCCCATTTATGTATCCACTCAATATGAAGGCGGAATATTCTCCATCCGTGTCGTTATTGCAGTCATCAGCCACTTCAAGCGCCTATCGGGTAATCTTACTTAGCTATTCTGACACTGACTTGTTTTAGGCATGTAAATCAATAGTTTTAATTGATCGTGTAATTATTTTACCTAATGGTACACCCTTGTACTCGTCCTCTAGTCTTTGTTTTCAGTTATAATTATTGTTATCCAAAATAATGCAAGTACTGTCTTTCAGGGAGATGCTGAGGAGTCCAACGCATTGACGACAACCGTAGATGTCACTCAGATGCTCGAGGTACGTTTCCGGACAGTTCCATCGATGGAGATCATCAGATCTTGCATTCTTGTAGCGTGATTGTTACACACAATGTTTCTTTCGTTTTTAGCCATTGATATGTCCTTCTGTCGTCGCCCTCCTATTTGTCTTCTTTTTTCAATATTGTGTTCATTACTAATGAAAGTCCTATGTTTCAGGGAGTCGATGGAGCATTAGTCCAAGTAGAAGGGGGAGCATGCAGTTACGGGTCGGCGCAACAGCTTGCAGAAGTGTGCACCGCAGTTACATCGTCCCTTGATGTTCTTATGCATTTCGAGGTATGGATACTGACAGTTCGATCAAGCGAAATCATATGACGTGATTACATCCGCTATACTTCCTTCTTTATTAACGCAAGTACTATGTTTCAGGGAGATGACGGAGCTTCTTCTACAAGAACATCACCCCTAGTAGTTGATGCAGATCTCTGGGTGGTGACACTTCCAACGATCGAGCAAATCGAATCATATTTACATATCCATTATTTATTTTAGACAACTGATCATTTGTGCAGGTCTATTTAGATGAGCCGTTGACGCCTGCTCAAAGTTTATGTTCTTTTTAACAAAATAGAAAAGCATACTAATGCAATTACTGTGTTTCAGGGAGTTGCTGAAGCGTCATCTTCAATAATATCATCAATGGAAGTCTATGCGGAGCCCGAGGTATGGATCTTGACAGTTCAATCTAACTAGATCAACAATGCGTGAACTATTGTCGTTTGAATGTTCTACACAATGCGTTCATTCGTGTTTTGCTATTGAGATGTACGTATGGGTATTGGTCCCCAAGTACATTTTGTGTTTTCAATATTATTATACATACTAATGAAAGTTCTATGTTTCAGCGAGTCGATGGAGCCTCAGTGAGTGATGGATGTGCTTATCATGAAAGTATAGTCGTTGCAGCGCGAGAGGAAGTGGAGACATGCACACACGAGTCGGAGCAACAGCGTCCAGATGTTGAAGTTCGAGGAAAGAAAGTTTCAAAGAAAAGAAAGCAAAAGAAGGTTAGTGTCCTGTTCACTATATTATGTTGTCTTTCACTGTCAATAGTTCAATACTGTAAGTTGTGTTTAAACTGAACATCCCTTTTCTAATCTGTCCTCTAGTTGCGAGTGGGTGTAAGAACTAGATCTACACAGACAGTGAAGCGAACGAGAGATGTTGCTTGTCAAACCTTTTGGCAGGGACTTGAGACTGGAGATGCATCGTGCCAATGGGAAGAATATGAAGTGATTGACAACGGAGCTATACCACCACCAGCCATTGATAGTGAATGTCCTCCTGGTAGTTTGGATGCAGTCGTAGATCAATTCACAGAATCCACACCCGCAAAAAATAAGAGCACGCGAAAGTTGAAGACATTGTTTTTTTCTCCCATCTCCGGACAAGGAACAGATGTTGCAATGGAAGAGAATGAAGTGGACGACAATGAAACACCATCAATATCACTCAGCATAGCGGAAGACGATATCAGAGATTGTACCTTTCATGCGAGTGACATGTCCTCAACGTTACAGGCCGAACCAGCTGGGATGCAGAGTGACAGTATAAGGAAAGAGGCCAAATTCATTGTATTCGATAGCTGTTTGATGGATATTATTATGATGATGAAATGTGGGCATTGGGTTGGTGGGGAAGTATGTGGGGAGCCATTGATTAATGTGACTCGTGCAATTCGAGGCACTAACCTTAAAATACATGCCACCTGTACACAATATCATCCGTTCACATGGTCTGCACAACCCATGCTGGGGCAACTGCCAGCAGGCAATCTACTTTGTGCAGCGGCCGCACTTTTTAGTGGTTCAAGTTTTAAAAAGTTACAGTATTTCTTTCAGTTTGTGGGAATCCATTTCATTGCGAAAAGTCAGTTCTACAAATACCAAACCGATTATCTATTTCCAGCCATCAGCGAAGCTTGGAGAATGGAAAAAATGTCAATGGAAAGTACATTCGCGGGCAAACGCTTCAGGCTAGCCGGTGATGGACAATGCGACAGTCCAGGATTTTCAGCCAAGTACTGCACCTACCACTTTCAGGACATGGAAAGTAAGAAAATTGTGAGTTCGGTGGTCGTGCAGGTGTCACAAAGTACATCCTCAGTGGCCATGGAGAAAGTTGGCTTTGTAGCATCATTGCAAGAACTACAATCGCGGGGAATGGTGATCGACCTGATAGCCACGGACAGACACGTTTCAATTGCCAAGACAATGAGAGAACAGTACAAAAATATAAATCACCAATTTGACGTTTGGCATCTTGCAAAATCAATCAATAAAAAATTGTCGGCTGCAGGAAAAAAAAAAGATATGCAAGGTATTTCACAGTGGTCCAAGTCAATCAGCAACCATCTTTGGTGGAGCTCAAAAACATGTGAAGGGTCGTTGGAAATTCTACTGGAAAAATGGCGGTCAGTAATGTTGCACTGTAGCAACGTACATCGATGGTCGACAAATGAGCATTTCCACAAATGTGAACATGGCCATTTGTCCACAGAGGAGGCACGGAAGAAGAAGTGGTTGATTCCTTCATCACCCACTCACAAGGCCATTGAAAAGATTGTATTTGATAAAACTATAACAAGAGATTTGAGGGGACTCACGGAATTCTGCCACACAGGAGATTTGGAGGTGTTCCACAATATGTGCCTAAAGTACAGGCCCAAAAGATTGCATTTTGGCATGGAAGGCATGATAAATCGGACTCTTCTAGCGGTCTTGGCACATAACCATAATGTTGGCCGTCAACAAAGTAGGACGACCGGAACTTTAGGGACGCTTCGCTACAATAAGGCCTTCACTAAAAGAAGTAAACAATGGGTGATCAAACCAGTGTTTGAGGATATGCAATATGAGTTTATTGAGAGACTTATCGTAGATGTCCTCGATAGGCACATACATGGAGTGGTGAACGAACCTATGCAGGGGACAACTGCATTGCCACCCAACATTGCCTCTGTTCCATGTCCACCTAAAGCAGAGCTCATTGAGAAATACACATCACGGTTTAAATGATTGTAATTCGATTGTCTGTTCTCTCGAGTCTCCTCATGTTGCAGGCCCATTGCAATTAAACCAAACAGTAATATAAATCATTTTTACAAACATTATAGAATGTTTCCGTATTACAAACACATGGCCGACCCATAGGGACAATAAAAAAAAAGGCACGCAGACAAGATGCCCTTACACTAACTGGAGCTAACTAGAAATGTGTGCTCGCTCAAAGTGAAGGTCAGCTGCTTTGATGTTTTGCTCGGGTGGCGGAACGGCCCACGACCCAATATAAGGTTCTATTGTGATTTGACCTTGACAGGCCGGGACCATCCTGAAAGACTAAGAAAAGATAATGAATAAAATTTCAGAAACGAAACGATGAGCCACGTTCATTAGAAGAAGTAACGTCGGCAAAGAAGGAGTGGTGTTTCGGGTCTGCCCTACACAGAGACACAATGGAAAATGCAAATATAATGTAAGTAACTTTTGATGAGTTTATACCGCAATTTCATTACTATACAGTGGCTTTAAAGACGGGTTCAGTTGTACTTGTTCGTTCTATGTGGCATAGTGTTTTCTACCGCGCACTATCTGGAGGAGAAACATCTGCTTTTACTGAAGCACCTCAAAACCTTCCTCTTTGCTTCTGCTTTCTCTCTCCCTCTCCCCTGCTACAACTGGTCCACTGTCTGCGACCTCGGTCCTGGGCCCTTCCACTCTCCACCTGCACTGCCTCCCTGTCAACCCCTGCACTGGGGGACTGTCTCAGTATCCTACAGCCCCCCCTTCCCAGCACTTGTTCTGCACTTACCTTGCACTTGCCACCAGCTGGCCCTATTTATTTATTATTTTATGCTACTTACCTTGTACTCCACTCCCCCCCCCCTCCATGCCTCGCCACGCCTTTAAACACTTGTGTACACCCAGTAGCGCTGTCCTCGCTATGAAATGAATAATTTTAATAAGGATCTGATGGTGAGACTAATTTCATTTTTTATGTTTTTAGGTACATCATTCACTACTGTCTGTGTCACGAGTACCAGACACCGGCGGACGGCTTCTACAGCCGCCAGTTGCTTCTCCGCGTGAACAACGTTACCACCCTGACCATTTTATGGGACGATCGCCAAGTACAAGTATGCCCTTACGCGGTACTAACGGTTAGATGCAACATACCTACCATTGTGGTGGCCTAGTGCCTCGTTGTTGGAACAGCCATGCGATTATCAGTGCGACAGAAGAGCTTATTTTTATCGTAAACCAACACCCTGTGTACTGCACACGAACATCGCTTCCCTCAAGACGAACTAATTTGGATCGAGAGCAAAGAAAAATGCAAATCGCTGAATATTCTCTAAACATTTGATGTCCAATAAACGTACTTTGCCAAATGTACAATCTTGCCGTTTGCTTTTAAACCACGGTTTCACATTCCGAATTGTGGTGCTGTATTGTGAGATGCTCTAAGACCCTGTGTACAGCAAAGGACCATCGCGTTCCTCAATACGAACTTTTTGGAACATGAGCAAATAAAAATGCAAATCGCTGAATATTCTCTAAACATTTGATGTCAAATAAATGTACTTTACCACATTTACAATCTTGCGGTTTGATTTCAAAGTACAGTTTCATATTCCGAATTGTGGTGCGCTGTATTGTGAGCTGATCTGTGTTGATTTCCGGGGTCTGTGTGGAGTCGCGTAGAAGACGCCTGGGCGCGTTTGCCTACGCAGCACAGTCACGTCACGGATAGAGGCGGGGAATATGAATGTTTTGATAAAGTCTGTTTCAGGGGCGGGGGATTTGATTTAGTGCCGCAAAGGCAGGTGAGCCAGGTCGATGCGGCGGAATGATAGGATTATCACAAAATGGAGGCTGATTTCGAGTGCGATAAGGGGCGAAAAGTCGGGTAAGGTCCATAGGAAAGTTTCCTACGATCTACCGATTTATGCTTACAAACACATGGCCGACCCGTAGGGACAATAAAAAAAAAGTCCCGGAACTCTCCTTTAATGCTGCCACCTCAACACCGAGAATGTATTACCTGGTGCACAGAGAGGACTCCAACCAAAAACTATTTTCTAATGGATTGTGTACTCCCACGTATTCCTCATATTTGACATGTAATGTCCAGTTTTAGCTGCTTGGGAAATACAATTTGGCAGAGGGCGCTGTGCGTTGCTGGCGTTGAGTCGATGTCCCTCGAGGGCCTCCATCGAGAGTGATGTCATCGAAGGGTATTTCTGATGCTTGTTAATCCGCTTCGAATCACATGCTGTGCATATGGTCCGACATCCAGTGGTAACCGCAGAGTATTGCATCTTGTCTCATCAACCGAAAGGGTACGTCGGCATAGGCGTGTCTATAACACTAGCCCTATCGTGACGTGTAGTGTACCCAAAATCACTCACATGCCGAGGTCCCTCAGATTGTTTTTTTCCACCCAGATAGCTGGTTGCCCTATTGCGGAGCTCTTTCATAAGAGACATTGTTATACCTTGTTGATCGACTTTGTCGATTATCCCCTGATGGTAACTTCGGTGCTGCCTGTACAACGCCAAAGACAACAGGGGACTTTCAGCGTCTGAGACTGCAGTGGACTTCGACGGCTAAACTCTGCGGCAGAGCTGTCCACATGGCCGGGCCCTCTGGCTGGCCGACAAAGTGGGTAGAGTGGGGTTGGGGTGGTCATATCCTTTGAGCTATGTCTCTCCTCTTTCCCCTCTAGGTCTGATCATCGCCGTTATTACCTTTTTGCTATGGAAAGCACACCATTTAGGTTTTGCCCCTCTTGCAGGGCCAGATACCCTTGGAAAGACTAGCACAATAAGTGCAATAATTGTCTACCCCTTGACCATGACGAAGCACGGTGCGAAGCCTGTAGACGCCTTCGACCTAAAACGCTTAAGGAGTGCTACGTTAAGCGGTGGCCTGCCTACGGCATGTCGTGGCTGGATCTTGTTCCCCCACCGCTGAAAGTGACGGGGGCACTAGTGATGACCAGGCATCCGTGTTGGATGCCATCGACCTCACAAGGGACACCTCTAGGTCTGCCACATCCAACGCTGCTAGGCCTGACGTGAGTCACGCTATGGGGAAAACATCCGCCGACAAGGGCGTACAAGATGAGAAACACACTAAACATATATCCCCTGCCCTGGTTTCAATAGTACCATTGAAACTGGCGAAAGCGCCAACAGGACCACCGAAAAATTTCAACTGAATCCTCTGATCTTAAAGATCAACAGCCTTCCCCGCATCTGCAGAAGTGTCTTGCGACTTAGCCTTCAAAGAGTAAGGGAGCTCCCTCCCACATTCTGCTGTCGAAGCACGCTCGTCTGATGCTCCGATGCCCTCTAAGGTCCCCAGTAGGGGAAAAAACTACCGCTAGGCGTCCTAGTCATACGGCACGCCCCACTTCACAGAACATCGCAAAAGCATTACTAGGATTACTTCGGCAGTGGGGCTGAAGCCTAAAGATGCAACTAAGCACAAGGAGAGGGCCCTGGACAAGACGCAACTCCCTGAGGCTCAAGAAGTTTACAAGGAGAGTCGGGAGCCTTTGGCTCGCTCTATAGGGAACACATTTTGGCGCCATAGGGAGGAAAATGACATTTATTTTCACCATTTGACCCTTCTGGTCAGTCTAAATGGACCAAAGAAAAATTTGAAGGGTACATGGACCGTTTGGAAAAGAAGCCTATCCCCAAGAAACCTCGCTTTGTGCCGGTTTCTAAATTTCCTAGAAATTTCGGACCTTCTCAAGAACAGTTCACTTCTATCCACCCAGAAGATGAGATCCAGATGGACACTTATCAGGACATTTATGATGAGGAAGAGGAGACTACCTTCCTACAAGACTACACTGTGGATGACCAGGAGGATCCCACCGAAGGCTGGGAGGACACTCGCCAGGTTGAGACAGAACCATGGGCACTCCCTACTCACGACCAGGACACGGATATCCTATGTTTGGATTCCCCTCCCTCCGTTCCGGCCCACCAGGCTTCCCCAGTGGACGATCAGATGGCATTCAATGCCATCTTAAAGGCGGCAAATTATTTTAAAATCGCCACCCAGGAAGCACTACCTGAACAAGATTTCGTGGAGGATATTCTTAAACAAACCCCCCCCACCTCCACCCAAGCCATACCGCTCCTGAATTCCATTAAAAGGAGATTGGTTCCTTCCCTGTTCACACCAGCCCAGACTAGGGCAGTAAATCCAAGAGTGGGGCAATTGTTTTGGCCATCGCCTACTGACCCTACATATGTTAAAGGCCACGCCACCCCCGACTCCCTCGTGGTTACCACCACCCGGAAACAGTCACGAGTACCCCTTGCTACGGGAGAGGCACCTCCTGATAAGGAGTCAAAAGTTTCTGATGCTTGTTAATCTGCTTAGAATCGCATGCTGCGCATATGGTCCGACATCCAGTGGTAACCAGAGTATTGCATCTTGCCTTTCGGGGATCGAAGGGGACGTCGGCATAGGCGCATCTGTAACACTAACCCTATCATGATGTGTAGTGAACCCAAAATCCCTCAAGCGCCGAGGTCCCTCAGATTGTTTTTTTCCACCCAGTAAACTGGTCGCCCTATAGGAGCTCTTACAAGAGACATTCTTTATCTTTATACCGACTTCGTTGGTTATTCCCTTATAAGTCACTTCGGCGATTAAGAACTTCGACGAAGACTGCAGGAAGTTTCTACGGCAGTGGATTTCAGTGCCTAAGATCCGGCAGCTGAGGCATCCATGTGGCCGGGCCCTCTGGCCGGCCTACACAGTAGAGAGTGGGGTTGGGGTGGCCATATCTTTCGTTATCTTTCCTCTCCCCCCTCTTTCCCCTCTAGGTCTGGTAATCTTTGATTCTGATGCTTGTTAATCTGCTTAGAATCACATGCTGTGCATATGGTCCGACATCCAGTGGTAACCGCGGAGTATTGCATTTTGTCTTTCGGGGGACCGAAGGGGGACGTCGGCTTGGGCGTGTCTGAAACATTATCCCTATCGTGACGTGTGTAGTACCCAAAATCCCTCACGTGCCGAGGTCCCTCATATTGTTTTTTTCCGCCCAGATAACTGGTCGCCCTATAGCGGAGCTCTTCATGGGACATTGTTTATCTTACCGAATTGTCGGTTTAATCCCAGTTAAGTCACTTTGCCTATCAAGAACCTCTTTGACGAAGACTACGGGGGAATCGTCTACGGCTGTGAGTTCCGGCGCCTAAGATCCGGTTTTTCGGACCTCCACGTGGTCGGGCCTTCTGGCCGGCCTACACAGTTGGGAGAGTGGGCTCGGGGGTTTGCCATACTGCTATGTCGTTCCTCATTTCCACTCCTTTCCTTTTTGGTCTGGTCACCCTTCCCTTCTGCTATGGAAAGGACTCCATTTAGATTCTGCCCTGTGTGTAGGGTCAGATATCCGTGGCAAGACGAGCACACGTCGTGTAACGCTAGTCTCCCCCTAGAGCACTAAAGCGGTGTTCGGCGTGTAAACTCCTAAACCTAAAACCCTTAAGGAGCGCTGGGCCGCGTACGGAATGTCACGCGTGGAGCCTCCCTCCCCTGCTGCGACACCAGCCGAAAGTGACGGGTCCTGCTACAGGGACCACACCCGGTGACGGGGGTGTACAATCGCACAGCACAAAGCACACAACCCAAGCGCCCTCCTCGACGACTTTGGATCTGATCCGAAGCCTTCCCCGCATCCGCAGCAGCGCATGACGACTGGGATTAACAAACATAACAAGGGCACTACTCCCCAAACTACACACGCCAAAGTTTCTGAACAAGAAACTTCGACGGGTTCCAAGGGTTCCAAGGTTTCCAAGGCCCGTGCAGGCCCGAAAACTACGAGTAGGCCTCTACCCGAGAAGCCATCATCGGAGGCACTGTCTCCCGAAGATTCAGTGACTATCAGTGAGGGCAACAATAGGATTGCTATGGCGGTGGGCCTAGTACCGGTTCTGCCCACAGTTATGGGCCAATCTGCCGAAAGGTTTTCCACGGATTTGGAAGACGACCCCGAAGACTCTTACGAAGAAAGCCAGGTACCCCTCTCGTACCCTGAGGAGATCCTCTCAACGCCTTAGGGCGGAGGACCCGGTTCCTACTCAGCTGGGTGTATTTGGGTCATCCAAGTGGACCACGGAGCAATTCGAGGGGTGTATGGATCGGCTGGAGCAGTTTTTCAGGGCTTCTGATCAACCTTCGCCGAAAAAAGATCGGGTAGACCCTAACCCTCAAACACAAGTTGCCCAACACCTAGATGTCCAACACTATGTTGACTATCAAGAAGATGTCCAGAAAGACATGTATAGAGACATCTATACAGAAAAAGAGGAGGCTTCTTTTCTGGACAATTATGGGGAAAATTAAGGCGCAACGGACAACTTGGAGGACACCCAGCCCGATGATCAGAATTCTGATATTGTTTGCCTCGACTCCCCGCCCCCCCATCCACCCTGGTTCGACAAGCTCCCCCGGTTGGCGATCAAATGGCTTTCAACAACATGTTGAAAAAAGCAGCAGAATTCTTTAAAATTGCCACGTTTGAAGCCTTGCCCGAACAAGATTTTGCGGAGGACATTATTAATGACAAGCCTCCAGCAAGCAGGTCTATCCCTCTCTTGAGCTCTGTAAAGAGACGGCTGGCCCCTTCCTTACTCACACCCGCTCAGACTAGGGCTGTGAACCCAAGGGTCAAATCTTTTCCGGCCCTCCCCCCACCGACCCGCTTTATATCAAAGTGCACGCAATCCTAGACTCGCTGGTGGTGACCAACACTCGCAAGAGAGCAGGGGTTCCCCTTGCCACGGGAGAGTCAACCCCCGGACAAGGAATCCAAAAGGTTGTATGCCTTAGGCAAACGGGTCATGTCGGCGGCAGCTTATACTGTCCGGATTGCCAATAACACGTTACTGGCAAGCTACGTCAACGCCCAATTGAACCTACTCCAGGAAGGCCTTCAGGAGGTTCCGGAACCAACCAGAGCAAAGCTTCTCGCCATTGTCTCGGAGGGCAAACTTGCCAATCAGAATGTTGTAAAGAATACCCTGGACTCTGCAGAGACAACGGGCAGGTCTCTCGCACAGGGTAGTCTCCTAAAGAGACACGCGTGGCTGTGCACGTTGGGCTTCAGGCCTGAGACCCAGGTATCCATCAACAAACCCATCGAAGAGGCCAACCTCTTCGGGAAGGCGGTAGACGATGCGTTGGAGACAGCCAAGAAGGAGCACAAGACTTAAGTCGCTGCACCACATTTCCCAAAAACCCTCTTCACAGAGGGGCAGTAATTCTTGGCAGTCCTTTCTAGGACAAGCCCGCGCCTCTCAAAATAATTTCGGCATGGGCAACTTCAAGTCAACCTGCTGCAAGCCCCACTTACTACCCCCAGAGGGGTCAGAAGCGCGGAAAGAATGGAGGCAGAGGCTCCAATTCCAGAGGAGCGTCAAATTCGGGTCAGAAATGACCAAGTTCGGGTTCCCTCCCATGTCTCCCCGGTCGGGGGGGGAGGAGGCGATTAACATCTTTCCTCAAGGCATGGGAGGGGATAACTTCAGACCAGTGGGTCTTAAAGACGGTCGCCCACGGTTACTGCGTGGCATTTGCCCGACCTCCACAGTTCAGACCGCCGAAACATCAACGCCTTTCACCGGAACATCTGCAGATCCTGATTTAAGTGGTGGAAGCACTGTTGGGAAAGGACGCCGTAGAAGCCGTCCCGATTCTTTAGCTAAACAAGGGTATCTATTCAGTGTACTTCCTTGTACCCAAAAAGGATCTCCCATGCGTCCTGTCTAGACCTGCGCCCAGCGAACAAGTTCATAAAGCCCCAGATGTTTTGCATGGTAACACTGCAAGAGGTGATCCCATTGCTAAAACGGGGGGGACTTCATGAGAACATTGGATATGAAAGATGCATACTTTCATATTTCAATGCTGCCAGCGCACAGAAAATTCCTAAGGTTCGTGATTCAGGACAAACACTACCAGTTCAAAGTACTCCCCTTCGGCATAGCCTCGGAGCCAAGGGTGTTGACCAAGGTCCTGGCAGTGGCAGCGGCACACCTGAGCATACTTTCAGTTCCAGTTTACCCTTACCTCGACGATTGGCTCATCACGGGGGACTCGTTTGACGTTTGTTTTTCGAACACCCAAAAGACAGTAGACCTACTGTTCAGCCTGGGATTTTCTATCAACGAAAAGAAATCCAGCTTAGTACCCAGCCAAGTAAAACAGTTCCTGGGGGCTCTAATTCGTACGGAAGACGGTCTAGTGTTCCCTTCCAGCGAGAGGGTTCAGAACATGCTCTCTCAGGTTCCTCAGTATGTAGCCAGTCGAGAGGTGACGGTACGCAAAGGCATGCGTTTGCTAGGGATGATGGCATCATGCATTTACTTGGTTCCCCACGCGCGGCTGCGCATGCGTCCCATGCAAGAGTGGCTCAACAGCCAGTGTTGTCAGGCTAGCGGACAATGGGAAGACCTGTTGTCTCGGCAGCCCTCGTTCTCTCTGCAATGGTGGTCGAGGGAAAACCTTCACCACCCCTGCAGTGGAAGCCACTCACGACAGACGCATCTCTCACGGGGTGGGGGGGGGGGAATTACCTGCTTCAGCAGCCAGCGCATGAAGTGTGGTCCCCACAAGTAGCATCCAACCATACAAATCTACTGGAGCTATAAGCCTTTCAAACGCAACTAGAAGGGAAGACCGTTCTGGTTCTGACAGCACCACAGCCATGTATTACCTGAACAAACAAGGGGGCACACACACTCCAGGGCTATCCAAGCTGTCTCAAAACATTTGGATGTGGGCTCTCAAACACAAGATGGATGTTGTCCCAAAACGTTCCAGGGGAACTCCATCTTCTGGCAGATGTGCTCAGAAGAAATTTCCCACTGCCAATAGAATACGAATGGCGTGTGCACAAAGACATTGTGTCCAACGTCTTCGCAAGGATGGGGCGTCCCAGAGATTGACCTGTTCGCAACTCAGGAGAATTTCCAATACCAAGACTGCGCCTCCAGGTACCCCCAGAACCGCTCCAAGGGGAATGGTCACTGGATAACCTGGTCAGGAAACTTTGTTTACGCTTTTCCCCTGACTCCCCTACTCAACAAGATGGTGCAAAAGGTGCACCAGGAACCAGTCCTCATGATATTGGTAGCCCCCATGTGGGCTCGCCAACCCTGGTTCGCTCATCTAATGGAAATGTCCTTCTCCCCACCAGTAAAACTACCCTGCCCATACAAGATGTCTCCGGACGGGGGGGGGAGGAGGAAGACCCTGTACCCATGCCCACAAACTGTGAGTTTAGCGGCCTGGCTCCTGAGGTCATAGTTTGGACACCTTCAGCTCCCTCAGATGCATGGGACATTCTCAGGGAGGCTAGAAAACCTAACATCCGCTATTGCTATTACAGTACATGGAAACGGTTTGTCATTGGTGTAATATGAAGGGCTTCAATCCCATCGATTGCTCACCCACACATTGTGCTGTACCTAACCCATTTGTTGGACACAGGGTTCGTCTTCAATTCCCTAAAAGTTCATCTTGCTGCTCTGTCAGCCTACACCACGTCACAACAAATGGTGTCATGGTGGAAAATACCAGTGATTAAAGCTTTTATGGAAGGGGTTAAGACGATGTATCCTCCCATTTCTCACCCAGCTCCTGGATGGAATCTAAATGTGGTTTTAACCAGACTCATGGGATCTCCCTTTGAGCCAATGCATAAAGCTAGTCTAAAAGACCTTACTAACAAGACGGCCTTCATAGTCTATTACTTCTATCAGAAGGGTTAGCGAACTACAGGCCCTGTCTGTTCGAGACCCTTTTTTTACAGTCCACATGGATATGGTAGTTCTGCGCACTCACCCCAGATTTGCGCCTAAATTAATCTCGAAGTGCCATATGAACCAATCGATCAAACTACCTACCCTTTTCTAGAATTCCACTAGCGTGGCCGGCCGAAAGAAGTCTACACACACTAGACGTGCGCAGGGCAGTCATGTTCGACCTGGAAAGAACGAAACCACTGAGGAAAACAAACCAGTTTTTTGTTTCAGTGACAGCTGGTAGAGAAGGGGATCCTGTCTCTAAATCGGCTATCTCAAGGTGGATTGTCAAATGCATCGCACTGTTTCTCTTGCTAAGAGAGAACTGCCCTTGAAGCCTAGAGCACACTCTACTCGGGGCACTGGGACTTCCATAACATTCATTGCAAATGTTCCCCTAGAGTCCATTTGCAAAGCGGCAACCTGGCTGTACACACCTTTACAAAACACTATTGCCTAGACACTTATTCTAGGTCCGATTCTCAGGTGGGACAAGCGGCATTAAGACATCTTTTCTCTACTGTTCCTTCTCATAATCCAACTCCGGGTACTGCTCGCTAGTCTATGCACAGCATGTGATTCTATGCAGATTAACAAGCATCAGAAGACCTGCATTACTCACTGTAATAGCATTTCTGATGATTGTATCTGCTTAGATTCACATGCGCCCTCCCTGCCTCCCCGCTCGGGGTGGAAGGAACATAGACGTCTTACTACTGTCTCTCCATTTACTCACTCACAATAACCTTGGGCTCCCTCATGGTCGAAAAAATACATTCGGAGGGACCTCATCGCGTGAGGGATTTTGGGTACGCTACGCGCCACGATAGGGATAGTGTTACAGACACGCATATGCCGACGTCCCCGTCCCCAAATGACGAGATGCAATACTCTGCTGTTATTACTGGATGTTGGACCATATGCACACCATATGAATCTAAGGAGATACAACCATCAGAAATGCTATTACGACGAGGGCGTTCAACCTACCAGCGCTTTTAGATCGTACCAATGATACATAAGGTGCTATATAAATGCCAAGTAACATAACAAAACAGTAATGCATGTCCTATAGCTCGTGCAGCGCATGTTTGCCTTAGTTCTGTTTTTCTTGCCAGAATTTGCTTCAATATGAAATTCAGTGTGCCTTTTTTGTGACGGTTTGTTACAAATAATTTGAAAATAACGTCTTCATCTTCGGCTCTGTCGACGCCGAAGTCCAGCTTCAAAAAATGCCGGGACTGTGGGTCCAAGATGTCTTAGTGACCCGCACCGTATCTGCTTGCAGTGCCTCGGGAGGGCCATGATTCATCCTGTTCCAAGTGTCAATCCATTACAGGAAATGCCTTGAGGGAATGGAAGGGGAAATTTAAGGTAGGAAAAGTCCCCAAATCACCTAAGCCTGACCCGTCGAAGCCTACAACTGCCAAACCTGACAAAGTGTCGACTCCTCTTCCCAAGAGTGAGTTTTTCAAATCGCTCACTTCAATTTTTGATTAAGAGTAATCTTCTGATGAGGAAGATGTTCCTTTTGGGTTACAATATGGTGCACCCAATGTACCAGAGTGTTTCATATTGCAGGAGTCCAGAATTAAGGACTTTTATGATAATTTACAATCTGCAAGTGGAGCAGATACTTCACCATAACTGGAGTTTGGAAGACCTGAGCCTGGTGAACATACTGACGCATCATACAAGCAACTCATGTCGAAAGTAGTCGAATACATGGGGTGGAGTAGGCCACCACTCCCTTATGAGCAAGATGATCTCACCGATATTTTGGATAAGGGTCCACAGACTGACCCGGTATTGCCTTTTCATGTGGCATTACAAAAAAGGGTGGCTAGGAACTGGTAGACTCTGGAAGCCAATCGGCAGTTAATAAGATTCTGACAAAAAATACTGCCTTTCCAGTAGTAACCCCGATTACCTGTCGAAACACCCCACTCCGGAGAGTCTGGTGGTGCAGGCGGCTACAGCTACTTCAAAACAAGCAGTGTACCCTACCATCCCTCCTGAGGGGTGTTAGGCAAAGTTTGTATGCAGTAACCTTTGGGACCACTACACACAGCTAGGACTACAGGTGTAAGCAAAACCAACCTTTGGTACAAGTCTGTACTACAGTTTTGCAGTAGTGTTGCTGAGCAGCCAGGCTTATCTCGAAGAGGGAATGTGAGCTGTAAGGATGTTGGAGTTCTATAATTACAAGTATTCAAATAGACTCTTATATTCAAGGTTTTTTGGTAAAACACTTAGTAATTTATTTCAGTTATAAAACATTCACTAGGAGGCAATCTAGATCACACACAAATATACTTCAGTACTTCACAATATCAGGTTCTGAGGCATTTAAACTACATTGAAGGAGGAGAAAAATGGCTTTCAGAGCATTTAAAGTAGGAGCAAAGAGGCATAAGTTAATAAGGAATATTGGTTACTCTTAAACAGTGCAAATAGTTTGAGTTCCCCAGAGGAGTTGATTCAATGCAATAGGTTGGGCCAAAGTCAATGGGCTAAAGTCTTATATAGGATAACGCAGTTCTGGAAGTTAAACGTTAAAGTCTTGGCCAAAGTTCTCAGAAGTAGTTTGTAAAATAAAGATTCATATGTTGGGTCACAAGTTGACTAGACCTGCAATTTGCAAAGGTTCAAGCACTTGCGCAGTGAGAGGAAAGTTCTCTCGGTCAGGTTTTCACAATACCTTACAATGAAGAAAAAGATGCAGCTGAAGAAGTCTGTTCCTGGCAGTTCCTACAGATCTCGCTGTTCCTGAGCCTCCGTTGTGGCGACAAGAGGAAGGGCGTCGGGGGACTCCTGCACTGCGACTGGTCAAAAAGCTTGCAAAGTCAAATCTTCAATTCCGGTAGCTGTAGTCAAGCACACAAACTGGTGTCCTCCTCCCTGGCTATTCGGTTTCCTGCAGCACTCTGAGGAAAATACAACCAGCTCATAGAATGGTATCCAGGTGGCTTACGAGTTGATTGATCCCACCAACTCAAAGGGAGAAGTCGTCCTTGATTCGGACCTGCAGCAGGACTTCACCAGGCAAACCAACGGTCCAGGAGTTGCAGCAGCAGTTCTTTCAGCTAGTCTTCGGTTCGTTCCTTCAAGTGGTCGACGCTGCCTTTCAAGCCAAGAGACTCGCCTTTTATCCAGTTTCCTCCCATTTATTCCAGCCTAGCTGCCACTCACCCAGCACGGTGGCTGTCCTTGCCGGACAGTTAGCCAGCCATTCACGCCAGAGTGCATTTGGGTCTCCTAGGAGACTAAGCACAGAATTATCGGGGACCACCTCAGACACTCAGTCCTGAAGCCCGCCAAAGGTTTGGCGTGCAGAGACAAACTCTAGAAGGACCTTTCCAAAAAGAAATGGTGAAAAAAGACCGGGACCTGTTTAAACAAAGGGGGCTCCGACGCCATCTGGAAAAACATGGCTCTCGTGATTTAACGCTACGGGTGCGGTCGGGAAAAATAATGGTAGTTAGTTGGTTGTAAAACCACTGCCACCAGCCATTTCGAGAAGAAAGGGTAGCATGTGACTGCTTCTAGAATATCTAGACATAGGGTTTACTAAATAACACCTCCAGCACTCTATGGTAAGATAGTGTGTGCTGGGTCTAGGAATTTGGAAAGAGTAGTAAAGTCAATTTCACTTTATTTTCTCTGGGAAACAGTAGTTTATCCCAGAGAAGGTATTTAAACCTTGGGACAGCCTAAAAGGCTTCTCTGTTTCACTGCACTGAGGGTGCTGTGTGACATATGAAAAGATGATGCCTATGGAGTTGTCTAAAACTCCACAATCAAAGAACATAAGAGTAAAACATGCATCAAAATAAATGAGTGGGGGAGAAAAAAGGCTCACTCTCTCTCCAGGTAAACAAATCCAGTCCTCAAAATCCAGCAAAGTTCCTGGGGGGTCTCTAAGGTGAAGGGAATTGGCACAATGAGAATTCTCCCTAACAATGGGGATGACAAGCGTGTGGATCGATGGGCAAGAAGTATTGTATGCAGGGAGCATGGTACTGAAATTTGCCAACTCCACTTGTGCCCTTGCAAAGTTTTCATATACTCTGTGGGATTGCATTTCTATGGCGGCATAGCACATTCCCGAAAGGGATGGCTTCTTAGCCATTAAGGACGGCAAAGAAGCTAATTGCGAATCCCTTCTATCAGGATTGGATACTGTGGATAGCATCAGCAGATCCATGGATAGCAGCATTGTTATGCGCAGATCTGCTTGGTTGAGGAAGTCTGGTTTTGTACTAGATGTGGTGCAAGCTAGCCTGCTCAACATGCCTTTTGACGGGTCTCATCTTTTTGGCAAGGAGGCTGACGAGAGCCTTGAGAAGCTAGACCTCCAAGGTGGCAGCCAAATCTTTGGGCGCCGCTATTAGGCAACCTGTCTTTTCGTCCAAGTGGACATCCTTGGAGCGGTAGAACTTTTTGCTACTACTCAGTTGGAAGGGCGAGGGGAATGGCCAGTCAGAGGCCTGAGAACATTTCCTCGTGGTGGAAGAGGTAGAGGTGCTAAGCCAGCTCAAGCAGCAGCATCCTTCCTATCGGCCTCTGCAGCAGCCTTCACAAAACCACTCTGAGGTCTTGAGTCACAGTTCACCAGTGGGGGGCAGACTGTCTCTACTTCTAGAAGAATGGCCAGACATTATTTCGGATGCCTGGGCTTTGGAAACCATAGCCCATGTCACTGCCTTTCTTTTTAGAAGACCTCAGAAGAATCCACTGCGGAACCGCTCTTGGACGATTCCGGATGCGCCCCTTGTGCAGGAAATGTTAACCCTGCAAGAGAAAGGTGCTATAGAACCAGTACATGTAGCGGAGAGGAACACTAGTTGGTACTTCCCATACTTTCTAATCCCCAAGGATTGAGATCCATCTTGGACTGGAGATACTTGAACAAGTTCCTCAGGAAGGACTAGTTCAAGATGGTCACACTTTCTCAGATGCTTCAGGTCCTCCAACTCCAGGATTGGTTGGGGGTCATTGGACGTTCAGGATGCTTATTTTCATGTGCCAATTTAATCTCAAACACAGAAAATACCTGAGGTTCGCAGTTGGTGGTTCCGATTATCAGTTTTGAGTTCTGCCTTTCGGGCTGACCTCTGCCCGAGGGTTTTCACCATTCTCCAGCATTGGATCTTTCATGGATTCACATGCTTAGAATATTCCCCGTCGTCAGGCTGGGAATCCCCGGTACATTATATAGACCCTTTCCCGTAGGAAAACTTTTTCGACGCTTATGCGTCCTATCCACCTAGTTTTGTATCATGCGTGCCCGCGCCGTCAGGACGCCATGATATAAATACAGGACCCGCCCCCACGCTCCCTCAAGATTTCAACCGTATTTCAAAGTACTGGGATCCTCGTGGTTACTACTAGTGGAAATTAGGTTGTTTTTTCTTTCGCTTCGGCGACGTTATATTCTGGAGAATTATGTCCGGAAAAGCGTTATTTCGCCCTTGTGCGACATGTGGACTCAAAAAAGTCTATGAAGGTGATGCCCACATGGATTGTATCTACTGTCTCCACCCGCACCACACGGCGGATACATGTGAGATATGCCAGGGTTTCTCCCAAAAAACCCTTAAAGACAGAAAAAGGTGGTTGGTCGACTGGCTTAACGATGGAGCGGGTGCCTATCCGGCATCAGAGGTTGGCTCAACGGCCTCCAGGAGCAAGTCGGAACCTCCCTCGAAGAAGGTACGGCCGGTCGACAACCTCCCTGATGACAAGCAAAAGGGGAAGCATGCTGGGTCTTCCTCATCACACAAAAAGTCCTCCTCCTCCTCATTATCTAAGGCAGCGAGGCAAGCGACGTCAAAATCCTCCTCAGGGGACCGTCATAGGTCTTCCATGAGTCGGGATTCTTCAGCCGGGAAATCGGCATCGAAATCGGCTTCCAAGTCTAAAGTCTCGGAGCTGGCTACTTGCTCGTCGACACCAGTGTCGTTGACGATGCCCATTACTGTTCAGGCTGCAGCGGTGGGGATTCCTTCGTCGACGGCGACTCAGTCTATGGCTTGGCAACCAGAGGTCTACGACCCGGTCCCCCCTGAAGTCTTACTGCAGCCGGACATGGCCTTGTCGGCGCCGTCGGCGGAAGGCGAATGTGACATGGTTTTACAGCCGTCGGATTTGGGCTTACGGCCTTCCACTTCAACGACGACGACGGCGAGTGGGGGTATGGTCCCTCTATCCTCGACGTTGCTGACCCCCCAGACGGTCTTTTCTCTGGATGTACTGAATACGCTGCAGAAGCTCCTACAGCGTCTGGATACGCAGATCCCTCAACCTGGGACCTCATCGTCGCTATTTCTTGTGCCTTCCGTCGACGAACAAGCTCAAACAGCCCGCTCGACGACTAAAAGCCCATCGGCCTCCCAGGTGGTGAAGGACCGTTCTCGAGCGCAGGAGGAGGGTGAGCTATCGGAGTCTGATTCTATCCAGGGTGACTCAGGGTCAGATATTTCCCTGTCGCCGTCGAGAGACCCAACATGGAATTCGGATGTGGAGGTAGAGTCTACGAGAAGCCAGGCACAACCGTCTCCTCCGGATGATGTGGGAGCCTTCCACGCCATGATGGGAAAGGCGTGTTCAGAGTTCGGCTTGATTCCTGAGGAACAAAAGAAAGACTGTTTTCTCTTTGATCATATGGGTCAAAGGAGGAAATCGGTTTTTGCCATCCCAATTCTGGACCACGTGTGGCAAGAAGGCCTCAAGACGATGCGCCATCCGTTTTCGGAGCCAGCTATCAAGGGGCGTATTGAGAAAAAGTTTAAAGCTCCGGAGTCCACTCCAAAATGTCTAACGGCACAACCTCTGTCAGACTCCGTGGTGTCGGCGGCAGCGGCTAGGAAGGCTAGAGTACAGCAAAAATGTTCGACCCCACCAGAAAGCGAGGCCAGAAGGCAGGACGCCTTTGGAAAAAAAGGTGCTCTCAGTTGGCGCGACGACGGTAAGGGCAGCCAATTCTTTGGCTATCGTATCAAGATACGATAGAGAAATGTGGCACAAACTAGCCCCTATTCTGGAACATCTGCCAGAAGAACACCGAAAAGCAGCCATGTTGCTTGTACGAGATGGCGAGGCGGCTTCGAACCATGCAATTAATATTGCAGTTGATCTAGCAGAGTCTGGTTTCAAACAGATCAATCATGGCGTAGTGCTTTGTCGACAAGCGTGGCTCAAATGTACTACTTTCCGTCCCGAAGTCCAATACAAAGTCCTTGACATGCCATGTGAAGGAGAACATCTGTTCGGAGAAAAGGTAGATGAAGCCTTGAAGGGGATGAAGGAAGACACGGATACTGCTAGGTCTCTGGGAGCCCTCCAGACAGGTAGAAATTTTCGCTCCTTTCGCCCATTCAGGGGTGCTTCTGGAAACTCCCGCTTTGGAGCCTCTAGGGACCGTGGATTTAACAGGTCCTCATACTCTTCACAAGGTTTCAGACGTGCATCCCAGTCGGCACGAAGAGGTAGAGATTATCAAGCCTCCAGAAGACGTGGCTCGGGTTCCTCGTCGACGAAGGACAAGCAAACCGGCAACCAATGACGGCCTTCGGAACGTCCTGGGGGGCCGAGTGTCTCATCATATCGACCAATGGAAATGCATCACCACAGATCGATGGGTCCTGGACACGATTCGCATGGGTCATGCGCTACAATTCAAAGACCAACCTCCACGTCTTCCGCCGGTGTTTTTGGCCCAGCCCCACCTTCGGGTCCTACGACAAGAGGTGGAGCTTATGCTAAAAAATGGAGCGGTAGAAAAGGTTCCTGTGGCACAGGAAGGAAACGGAGTTTATTCCCGGTTCTTCGTTGTCAAGAAGCCAAATGGAAAATGGAGGCCCATTCTCGACCTGAGGGTACTCAACAAATGGCTAAAGAGCTTAAAATTCAAAATGCTAAAGCTCCAGGAGGTTATCAGGTCAGTGCAACCCATGGATTATCTGTCGTCGCTGGACCTTCAAGACGCTTATTTTCACATCCCAATACGTCCACGACACAGGAGATATTTAAGGTTCGTCGTCGGACGAAAGCATTTCCAGTTCAAGGTCCTCCCGTTCGGTCTCAAGTCCTCCCCCAGGACGTTCACCAAGTGTCTGGCCCCTATAGCGGCCCATTTAAGAAAGGAAGGTCACCACGTCTATCCCTATCTAGACGACTGGCTGGTCAGAGGTTCGTCCACGGAACAAACACGGAACAGTCTGGGGGCCACGTTGTCCCTCTTACAGAAACTGGGCTTCTCGATAAACTTCAGCAAATCCTCCTTAGAGCCTTCGAGGACTTTGCGTATGAAATTCCGCTCCTAGAAAAACCAAACAAACCTTGTGAGACCATCCAGCGAGAGGGTACAGAAATTACAAAGCAAAGCGTCGGAATGGCAATGCGGTACCAGGGTATCGGTGCGCAGATACATGTCCCTGCTAGGAACTATGTCATCCTGCATTCCGTTGATAAACAACTGCCGTCTGTTTATGAGGCCTTGCCAGGAATTTCTAGTGGACCGTTGGGCGCAGAGTCAAGGTCGCTGGTCCGACAGACTGGTCGTCGACGAGCAACTAGTACAAGCACTCGGCTGGTGGAAAGCGTCTTCTCATCTAACGAAAGGAATGCCTCTGGTGGAACCGGAGTTCCAGAAGACGGTGGTGACGGATGCATCGTTGAGCGGATGGGGAGCTCATCTGGATACGTTGCAGGTACAAGGCCGGTGGTCGTTACAAGAATCCTCCCTGCATATCAACCTGCTGGAACTAAGAGCAGTGCGATGGGCTCTAAAATCATTCCTTCCTCAGTTGAGGAACTCGGTGGTGCGTGTCATGACGGACAACACAACTACAATGTTTTACTTGAGGAAGCAAGGAGGGACACGGTCCAGGTCCCTGTTGACGGAGGCACAAAAAATTTGGCATTGGGCACTGCAACACAACATACAAATCTTTTGCGTTCCACCTGCCAGGCGTGAGAAATGTAGAGGCCGATGCCCTCAGCAGAGAACTGAACGATGTTCACGAATGGGTGCTGAACGACCAGCAAATACAACACGTATTCAAGAAGTGGGGACATCCCTCCATCGATCTGTTCGCGACGAGGGACAACAGGAAATTCCTGCAGTATGCAAGCAGATGGCCTCAGCAGGGCTCTCTGGGGGATGCATTCTCCTTTCCATGGACTAACAAATTCCTGTACGCATTCCCTCCATTTCCCCTTATCCGGAGGACGTTGCAATGGATCCTCAAGTACCCATGTCGGGTGATTCTGGTGGCTCCGTACTGGGCCAGACAGGTGTGGTTTACAGACCTACTGCATCTAGCGGCAGCGGAACCGATGAGGTTCCAGAGGACCCCCAACCTTCTGTCTCGACAGGAGAGGGTTGTTTGGCATCACAACCCGGACAGCCTCAAATTGACGGCCTGGCTCCTGACTTCGCTGAATTTGGTCAGCTAACCATTCCGGAGGAATGTCGGCGTATTCTGCAAGCGGCGAGAGCACCTTCCACAAACACCTCATACTCGTACAAATTAAGGAGGTTCTGTCAGTGGTGCTCGGATCAACCAGGTTTGGTTCCGCAGTCGATCAAGCCGGAACAGCTCCTTCCATACTTACTGTTCTTAGCTCAAAAGGGCCTATCGGTATCGTCGATAAAAGTATACCTGGCCGCCATTTCCAGGTTTACACGTCAACGACATTCCACACCTTTATTCAGCGACCGCCTGATTAAACACTTCCTTAAGGGCCTATTTCGGAGTTTTCCTCCAGAGAAGAAATTTCCTCCGGCGTGGAGCCTCAATCTGGTGTTGGCGTCTCTTATGAAACCTCCCTTTGAACCAATGTCATCATCATCTCTAAAGTTTTTGTCGTGGAAGTTGGCCTTCCTGGTCGCCATCACTTCAGCCCTCGTATTTCAGAAATCCAAGCTCTAATGGTAGACCCACCGTACTTACGTTTTTTCAAGAACAAGGTGGTCCTAGCCACTAACCCACAGTTCATACCGAAAGCTCCGTCAGTGTTCCATAAACACTCTTCTATTGTCTTACCTACGTTTTTTCCAGAACCATGCTCGGGAGCGGAGCGTACGTTACACACACTGGATGTAAAAAGGGCTCTCAAGTTCTATCTTCATCGCACGCAACCTTTCAGAGAAACTAGGCAGTTGTTTGTGGCCTATGGGTTGGGTGCTAAAGGCAAGGCCATTTCAAAGCAAGGACTGTCAAGATGGGTGTCATCTACCATTTCGTACTGCCATTCCAAGGCAGGGAAGCCTCTTCTACGACGGCCAAGAGCTCATTCAACTAGAGCGGCGGCATCGTCGATGGCGCTGTGGTCTGGAGTCCTGCTGGGGGACATCTGCATGGCGGCTACCTGGGCGGCTACACACACACCTCTACCCGCCATTACTGCCTGTCGCAACAACATGCCGAAGATACCCGGATGGGACAGGCGGTGCTTCGACACCTATTCCAATAAGGTAAGCCCCGGCTGAGGGATTATATCCTGTTGGAATTGTGTTTCAATATTGTCTGGTTGTCTAGGCTAATGATTAATGGTGTGTACACGACCATAGGGAACGGTCATTGTGAGAAGTATGCAGGTTTGCATGCACGCCTCCTCTTCTAGGGATGGTACTGCTATGTAATCTATTCTAAGCATGTGAATCCATGAAAGATCCAATGCTGGAGAAGGGAATAGTTTCTTACCTGTAACTCCATTTCTCCAGCATTGGTATCTTTCATGGATTCACATGCGCCCTCCTGCCTCCCCTGGACATGCAAACCGGTTCCACCACTACTTTGGGGGCCGAAATCTGAGGGAGCGCGGGGGCGGGTCCTGTATTTATATCATGGCGTCCTGACGGCGCGGGCATGCATGATACAAAACGAGGTGGATAGGACGCATAAGCGTCAAAAGTTTTCCTACGGGAAAGGGTCTATATAATGTACCGGGGATTCCCAGCCTGACGACGGGGAATATTCTAAGCATGTGAATCCATGAAAGATACCAATGCTGGAGAAATTGAGTTACAGGTAAGAAACTATTCCCAACTGATGCTGATAGGGGCAGCGAATCTCGGGAGGGTGGGGGGAGATCCAGGTTTACCCCTACCTGGACGATTGGCTGATCAGGGCGCGTTCTCCCGAACAAGTCTTGATCATCTGTCACCTGCCACTCTCTTCAGACTGGGCTTCTCCCTCAATTACAAGAAGTCCCAAATGACAACTTATCAAAAGCTCCCGTACATCCGAGCTGTGCTAGACACATCCTTGGGAAAGCACTCGCCACCCACGGTGAGGGCTCAAGATATTCTTCAGATGGTTCCCAAATTTCCCAGTCTTCCGGGCTTTGATTTTTTTTTTGAGGTTGCTCGGCCTCATGGCACCCTGCATTTTTCTGATGCCAGAGGCCGGCCTAAGAATGAGATCTCTTCAATGGGCTCTAAAGAACACAATGGTCCCAATTCTCAGGAAAGATGTCGGACCAACTTAAGATTCCAACCAGAGTCCTTTTGGCAACCATAGCTGGAGATTACTGTAGTAACGGACGCCTCACTCACTTGGTGGGGAGCACACACCAACGATCTGACAATCGGCGGTCATTGGTCTCAGAGTCCAAACTACACATCAATCTTTTGGAGCCAAGAGCAATCAGACTTGCGCTGAAGGCTTTTCTGTCCTCTGTATGGGGAAGAATATCCTGATAATGACTGGGACACAGTGCCATGTACTACCACAACAAGAGAGGTGGTGTAGAGTCACTACTACCACTGTTGTGCAGAGGCAATGCGGCTCTGGTACTGGGCAATACAAGAATGAATCTCCCTATCGGCAGCTCACCTAGCCAGAGAGGATAACACGACGGTGGGCTCTCTGAGCAGGCAGAGCAGAGTCTCCCACGAGTGGGAACTAGCTCAGGAAGTCCTTCAAGAGATCTTCACCCTTTGGGGAACCCCTCAAGTGGCCCTGTTTGCAACCAAAGTCAACCGGAAGTGCAAACGGTACTGCTCCAGTGAATTGCCCCCAAGAGGAGCTCTAGGAGACACATGTGGTGGACGGAGTTTTTCCTCCAGTACCCGTCACTCCTCATGTTATCAGGAAGTTGAGAAAGTTCGGGGAAACGCATGATCCTAATTGCCCTGGATTGGGCCAGGACAAAGTGGTACCCGGACCTTCTGGACATGTCCTCAATCCGTCTTCCACAAAGAGAGGACCATCTCTCACGAGATGAGGGTTGGGTTCTCCATCCAGAGGTCAATGCTCTGACCCTTCACGCTTGGTTTTTGAAAGTCTAAGATCTAAGGATTGGGACCTCCCAGATGACGTTATGAAGGTGTTGCTTTCGGCTAGAGGACCAGCAACCAAATCTTTGTGCCGTTGGAACAAGTTCGGCAAATTGTGAAAGGAATGTAGCTCCTTTTCTGTGTAAAACCCGGATGTTTTATCCTTCCTTCTATCCTTGGCCAATCGGGGGCTCCAGATTGGTACCATTAAAGGTTATTTGGCGGGGTTGTCCATTTTTAAGCGCTAGTCAGTGTACTGTTCCCTTTTCAAAATCCCACTGGTGACTCAATTTCTGAAAGGGCTCACTAATCTGTACCCTCATCTCCTTTCCAGGTTCTGGTTTGGGACCTAAATCAGGTTATAAAATTGTTAATGTGTGCACCTTTTGAACCCTTGGACAGATGTCCTCTAAGGTTATTAACATTTAAAACCATTTTATTGGTAGCTTCCACATCCGTCCGCAGAGTGAGGAAGTTGCAGGCACTGTCATTCAAGCCACCCTTTACCATCTTCCACAAGGACAAAGTTGTCTTGGAGATCAGACCTTCTTTTTTTTTGCCCAAAATCATTTAGGATTTTCATTCGAACCAGAAAATGGTCCTGCCTTCCTTCTATCCTCCACCTCACCCTGTTAAAGAGGAGGAAAGACTTTATAGGTTAGATCCTATAAGAGTGCATAGCTTTTACATTTCGAGAACGTCCAAAATACGGATTGATGATCAGCTTTTTATAGGGTATACAGGACACAAACTAGCTCAGGCCGTTACTAAACATACCTCATCTAGGTGGATTATTTTGGCAATTTGAGTGCTACATGCTGGCTGGGAAAGACCCTCCTCAAGGTTTGCGAGCTCATTCCACCAGGGGTATGGCTACATCACCCCTTCAAATGGGTGTTCCTGTTAGAAACATCTGTGAAGCGGCAACGTGGTCTTGCATGCACACGTTTACAAAACATTGCCTGGATTCTTCATGCCTATGGAGTTTGTCAGACTCTAAAGTAAAAAGAAACACAGAAAAACACATAGAAATAAAAGTACAAAGTCCCAAAGTTCAGCAAAAGAGCTGGGGGTCTCTAAGGTGGGAGGAATTTAGCACTAAACCGAAAATTATCTATAATACTAATCTGCACACATTTTCCTATGCTCACTGCACTACATACACATAGACCTGTGTTCTCTGGGTGGACACAGCGTACGGGCACAGTCCTCCCTGTCATATTTAGTTGGGATCTGATAGGTGGAGTTCATGATGCATCTCCAGAAGGGAGAGGGCCAAACATTCCCCCTGCCATGGCCAGCCTAATTAACAATTAGAGGCTCTATGTATCCACCCTGTCTGTTTACCCTCTGCAGATGGTGGCAGCAATTAACATAATTGACATACCAAAGAATGCTTCAAACACTGCAGAGGTTTAACAAAGGAGAACGGAAACCCAAACAACCTTTGATATACATTGGGTTAACCTGACGCCAGCTTCCGCTGTTGGGACTGATATTCTATACTATGGCCTGGTGGACAGTGACTGATATTCTATACTATATTGTGACAGTGACCACTCTGGGAGCTGTAGCCAAACCATTTTGAGGTAGCAAGGCGAGTGGTCTAGGCTCACGTCTGTGTCTGATGCTGGCGCAAGGACTCGGTGGAAGAATGTAGTAAAACTCTATGCAGGGCCTCTCTTAGGACAGGAATGGAGGCAGGTAAGCAGTTTTGGACGACGGCCACCGATGCACAGCGACGCAAAGGGATTCACTTGCCACAATAAAAATTTCCCTCCGATCTCTGGTCCCTGTTAGGCAAGAATTGATTTAGTAATCCTGTGGGAGACAACACTACACTTGTTCTCTTGGTATTAGATAACCCACCTTTTGGTACAGGCCTGTACTACACAAGTTGGCAGTGTGACTGAGCAGCCAGGCTTATCTCAAGAGGGGTAAATGTGAGGTGTAGAGCTGTAGCAATGAAATCCACCAATACAAGTAGCCAAGTAACACTTAAACTCAAGGTTTTTGTTATAAATTATTTATTTAACAGTAGTTTTTAAATGAGCATTCTTTAAAAGGATCAATATATGTAACAATCAAATATACTTTAAAATACTTTTCCAGATGTTGGTGAGAATTCTCAAAAATTAGCTAATTCCCTTCTACCTTGGAGACCCCCATCTCTTTTTGCTGGACTATAGGACTTTTGATCTCTCATGTGTAATCTTAATGTGATTTATTCTGTTTCTTTTGACTTTGGAGTCTGACAAACTCCATAGGAATCATCTTTACATTGTCACACAGCACCTTCAGTTGAGTGGCACAGGGCAGTCTCTTGGATTTCCCAAAGGTTTAAATATGTAGGGTTAGGGAGAATTCTCAGAAATGTGCCAATTCCCTCCACCCTAGCGGCCCCCGGCAACTTTGCTTGATTTTGAAGACTTGATTGTTTAACCTAGAGAGAGAGACCCTTTTTTTTCTCATGTATTTTAATGTCATTTTGAACTTTCTTTTGGTTGTGGAGTGACAAACTCATAGGCATCATCTTTTACATTGTCACACTGCACCTTCAGTGCAGTGGCACTGGGAAGTCTTTTAGATTTCCCAAAGGTTGAAATACCTTCTCTAGGATAAACTACTGTTTCCAAGAGCAGTAAAGTGAAATTGACTTTACTTACATTTTTAACTTTCTAGACCCAGCACACACTATCTTACAATAGGGTGCTGGAGGGGCTACCTAGTATCTCCTTTGTCAAGTTTCTTGTGTAGCATTTGTGGAAAGGTCCTTGAGATTTACTCTGGCTCCAGGGTGTCTGGGGTGGGCATGAAGTGAGTGAGGTGCCCGAAACTCCCTGTGCTTAGTCTCCTACGAGACCCAAATGCACTCTGTGATTGGCCGGCTGACTGACAGCTAGGCCGGAATGAATGGGAGAGAACTGAATACAAGGTGAGGCTTTTGGCTTGGAAGGCAGTCGACCACTGGACAAAGGAACCGAAGAAGAACTTGAAGAGGACGCTTGCTGCAACTCCTGAATCGTTGGTTTGCCCGGTGAATCCCTGCTGCAGGTCCGAATCGCCAAGTTTGCATCGACAGAGAAGTCCTGCAAAGGACAACTTCTCCATGGACCAATCAACTCTCAAGTAAGCCACCTGGACACCCATCTCGGAGCTGGTTGAATTTCCTCAGAGTTGCTGCAGGAACCCGTAGAGCCAGGGAGAGGGACACCAGATTTTGTGCGTTGCTTGTAAGCTGGCCTAAAACTTTGGAAGATCCTCCGGACTCCAACGAAGCAGGAGTGACCAAGCCAGGACGGACCAAGCCTGACACCCCTAAGTTGAGTGCGGGACCTCGGATGTGAGGAAGGTCCACCTTGACAGCCATGAACCGTCATTTTTCCTATTTGCTGTACCGCAAGGAGCTGAAACGCGAAACCGCCACTGAAAGCAAAGTTTGCTGGTTGCCAGCTTTGACGGTGCCATTACAGTGCAGGAGTCCCCCGACGTCCTCCCTCTTGTGCCCACGACTATGTCCCAGGAACAGTGAGATCTGCAGAGCTGTACAGGAACAGAAGTCTTCAGCTGCATCTTTTTCTTCTTTAATAAGGTACTGTAAAACTAGCCTAAGAGAATTTACCTCTTACTGTGGAAGTGCTTGTAACTTCTGCAACTCACAAGTCTAATCAGCTTGTGGCCCTACATTTGATTCTTCTTGTTCTCAAAGACACTAAAGAACTTGTGGATAGACTTTTCCATTTACTTACCAGAAGTGCTGCATCCTATACAAAGACTTTGGCCTATTGACTTTGGCTTAGCCTATTGAATTGAATGACTCTTCTCTTGCTATCTCAAAGTATTTGCCCTGCTTATGACCATTTGTTTTTTTTGTGTTCTAATAACTTTTGCCTTTTACTTACTTGTTAAAGAGTATTCTGTATGCGAACAGTAAGGTATTAATGCCCCCAGCACCCTTTTTACTAAAGTCACTGGGTGTGGGTTGTGTCCGTGGGCCATCCCAAAAGGGCCTTGTCTGATCCAGAAACTTAGTGTACAGTATTGAAGTATATTTGTGTTACTATTCTATTGCTCCCTTCTGAAGGCTTTATAAAATACATTATTTATGCAAGAAACCTTGAGTGTAAGAGTTTATTTGAATACCTGTAACTGAATCTTTGTGTAACTCCACTACAGCTCACATTTTTTAGATAAGCCTAGCTGCTCAACACACTACCAAAACTGTGTAGTACAAGCTTATACCAAAGGTCGGGTTGCCTATACCTGTAGTCATAGTTGTTTGTAGTGTTCCCAGAGGGTACTGCATACAAACGTTGCCTAACAGTAGGCAAGTAGAAAAGTCTTTGCACAATGTTTTAGAAGTCTTTGAAGAAAAGAATCATCAAATGTAGGGCCACAAGCCGTTAGCCTTGTGAGTGGTAGAAGATGCAAGCAACTCTACAGCCAGATGTAAGTTCTCTGGATCATTTGGTAGTGAGGAACACTGAAGAAGTTATCACTTGAATACTCTTGCCAGCTTTTCCTTTGAATTATGAATTACCTGAGGTATAGACCACATGTGGTTTAACGATTGCCCTGCATTGCTTCAACTAGATGTCAGTAAAAGGGTTTACTTTCATGTGAACACCACTTGTGATCCTGAGATTTTTCATCTGCTGAGCCAGCACAGCTCCACTGTGTTCAAATGTAACATGTTGAAACCTTTCACTGTTGAGAGCAACTCCCGTTCAACACTTTGTGGGTTTGCACGTTTAAATGAATACAGCCTTGTTGCACTAAACACATTAGACTACTAACCTGTCTGGAGTATTTTTCCTATGCAGGCCTTTGTAGGATCTAATTTTGTTAATTACTCTAAAAGGTAATGTTAACATGATGATTTCCAACTCTTGTCTTTTCAGGTGTGCCTCGGTTGCCAAATAGTCAGGCACGCCCTGGGGCTGCTGCACCAACTGCTGCACCGGTTGACACCTCGGACCCTGAGAAGTATTGCAGCCTTTGCAGTGCAACATTTAATAACCCCATGATGGCCCAGCAGCACTACAGTGGCAAGAAGCACAAAAAGAATGAAACAAAAACCCAAATTATGGGGCATTGTAATATACCACCGACGGCATTTGCAGCCTCATCCCAAAGTCAGGTTGTCCCTGGAAGTGAGTATGTTCTAAAGTTAGTATTAAATGCGTTGTGGCTCTTCAGGGGCTAGGATTGAGATTGCATGCATCTACTGGTGTTGGTAAGTCTTAGCAGTTGCAGAAAGTGTTTCTTCTGTCATCTGGCAGAGTTGGGTGATTAGACTGCGAGGACAAAAGGCCAGAACTTTAAAATCTTTTAGCCATTTGATGCTCCTCTGTGGTCAACATTTCACTCTGGAGATTGACTGGGATAATGCTTTAACTACAGTCCCTTTTGGTACTACAAATGATGAGTCTTCCTTACAAATGGCTCCATAGTATCTTTAAATTCAAGTTCTCCTTGTTAGTTAAGATTTTCATATTAATGATAAATCTTCCTGACCTTTATCAACCCCAGAACTTTTTACTGGACTGGTAGATTATTTTCCCTTCTCGGGGAGTGTGAATCTTTTCCCCATACTGTCTCTTACTTTGTATGGGGGTCATTTTTCAGACACTCCAAAGTGTCTTTTAAACGGTATCCTCTGACAACTTATTGGCAAGAAGTGCCTAATGGGCTCCCCTTTGAACTTGCTCTGGTTAAGCTGGTGAGAACTAGAGTTCCCATGGGTAGAAAGGATCTTTGGATCGCTTTTACATTTTAGTGAGACCAGCACCCTCAGCCTTATGTGGAGTGCTGGGAAGATGCTGAGTATACCCTTTCTCATTTTAAATGTAACATTTAAAAAAAAAAAGTAAACTTTATTTTTGCATTTTAGTGAAACGTGTACAAACAAGCCCAAACAGTGGGCTACCAACATGCCGCTGTTGCCCCCTCCCCATGCACGCCCCCCCACACACCCACCGACCGTCCCATTACACAACGAGCTTCTATTGCTTTTGATTTACTCAGGTGAAGTTTGCGGTGGCTTGGTTGGCACAGTGCTGGAGAGGAGGTGTGGGATGTACGGGCCCCAAATATCCGGGGGTCTCGCATGGTGGGGTAGTGTCTTTATGAATTCCGTTTCTTGGCAATAGATGTCTCTCCTCCAGTTCGCTACTGTGGGGGGGGGTGTACGACGTCCCCACGCCATGGCCAATCCTCTATGTGCCTGTACCAATAGCATGCTTGCCAGTTTTCTAACGTGCGAGGACAGGGGTTTCGTTAGCCCTAGGGGTGCCACTAGTGGAGAGTGCTCCACCGTCTCGCCGATTATTGCGTCAGTTTCATCCAGCACATCTGACCAGAATTTGTTCACTGTTGGGGCAGCTCCACGCCAGGTGCAAAAAGTCAGCATCAGGGGTCCCACATCTGTCACAAGATCCGTTTGACTCTGGGTGATGTCTGTTTCTCTTTTTGGGGGTATAATGGGTTTGGTGCAGAAAATTGAAGTGGATTTGTTTGAAGCGGGAGCTGAGTGCCACTTTTTGAGTTTGTTGTAAGATATAGTCCCAGTCTTCATCTAGAATTGGTGTTTGTAGCGTGGTTTCCCATCTTGCTTTTGTTTTGGGGTTTGATGGTAGTGTGTCCATGAGCAGGGCTTTGTAGATAGATTAGACCAATTTGCCCTCCCCTTATGCCTGAATAACTCCGTGCAGCAGCTGCCAAGTGGGTGGTGGTTGTTGGAACGATGGATTGAGGGCCTGTAGGGTGTACCGCACTCTGAAGTACATAGAAATATCAAGGGAGGAGGTGCTACCTTTCTCCTTCGCTTGCTGCAGTGTTATGAAGGTGTCTTGTATGAAAAGGTCACCTAGTGTATTTATTTCGCACTTGTCCGCCCAGTTCAGAAACACTTTCTTAGCTGTAAGTGGGACCCCGGGGATGAATTTAACGGGTAGTAGAGGAGAGTATCTAAACTGCATCTTGTACTTTTGGGCCATTTTCCGCCATATTGTGTAAGTAGATTGCACTATGTTCAGCGTCGTGTGTGGCACAGCCTGTTTGCTGATGATCACGGCCCTTAGCAGGTTGGGTGAGGCTAGTGCCCGTTCGACCTGTACATGTGGTCTTACGAACTGGGGCTTATACCAGTGACTAAGGAACTGTCCTTGTGCTGCCCAGGAGTACCGTTCTAAATCAGGTAGAGCTAGGCCACCCTTAGTGACAGGGAGTACGAGGGACGAGTATGCGACCTTTGTGGGTTTGCCTGACCAAATGAGGTCTAGAACCAGACTTCACAGATTACCCAGGAAGCACCGAGTCAACAGGATGGGGATGTTGGAGAATAGATAAAGGAGTTTGGGGAGGATTACCATTTTTACCAGCAAGGCTCTTCCCCAGAGGGTGAGTGGTAGTTCTCCACCTGTTCACCTTATCCCTCAGTGTTTTCAGTGTGCTTTCGTAATTGTCTTTGAATATGTTGTGGTGGTTCAGGGACATTTGGATTCCTAGGTATCGGACGAGAAGTTGAAATCGTCTTTAACTATTTTGGTCTTTGTGTTAAAGTGAACAAGAGGTGTGTGGGGTAAGGGGTATAGAGTGATTATGCTTGGTTTTTGTGCTTACCTGTCTACTTATTGTAGGCGCAATAATACACTATAAACATGAATCGAGTAGGCAATATTACACTAAATATAAAACCTATATTCAATTGGTTAATGAAATACAAACAGTTCACCATTTACCGGAAAGGCAAGTAAGCAGGCAATTGTATTTCCAGTCCACACAAATGGGAGGCCCTAACTGTATAAGGCCAACACTAGGTTAAATGGCGCCTTGTACCCAAAAGTTCACAAAGTACCTTTTAGAAGTTGGGACAAAGTTTGGAAATGTCATGGCCACACGGCAAGAACCATAAACTCCACTACATAAAGGGTCCAGGCTCATGAGAAAATGTGCTCTGCACACTTTTATTCTGGTGCACATGCTGTTTTCTCCCCGGCAGGGCCTCCATGTGCCTCCAGGTCGGGCGTGGCCATAGGAGTGCATTGGGCTGCACATGCAGCATCTTCTGGGAGTGGCAGGGTGGAGTCACAAGTCAGAACAAATGGGCGTGGCTGGGACCAGGCTATTTAAGCCTGCCCTGCCCGCATGCAAGCGCTTCACGTCAGTCTGCTTATAGCAGGGTAACGCTCACCACCGCCTGAGGTCCATCTTACCTGAATCCAGCAATAACCATTGCCTGAAGTGCATCCTTACCCGATTCCAGCAGCAACTGCAGTCTGAGCATATCCTTAACTGATCCCGGCTCCCAGCCTCAACACTTACTCGGGAGTCCATCTTGGGCCAGCATCCTTGCGGATCCAGGCATCCTTCCCCCACCGGCAGATCTTAAGATAACAGCATTCCAGTCTGACTTCGCCAGGCCATCCCTGCAAGAGAAAAGGACAAACGAGGTTAGAAAAACTATAAAGACATTATGCTAAGGTTGCGTGCAAACCAATCCTTGCGCTTGACCTAAGAACCAAATTCAACACCTATTGGGACATCGCGAACTCCCCTGTTCTCCATTGAGGCTCGCTTCTTGCACCGCAATTCCGCTGGGCCTCACATCACCTATTGGGGAGAAGGAAAGACATTACAAGAGATGCAGACAATAATCATCATCGAAGGATACTTACCTTTTGCAGTGGTTCAGCCACAGCCGGTCTGGGCTGCCACGCACATGGACCAGTGAAGAAACTACGTCTATCTAAAAGCGTCCCTGCAGTGAGAAGCAGGACGGGGAGCTCGCCATCATAATTAAACGGGTGAGACTATGGTAGGCACATGCTCACCACATTCTGGGAAGAAGGGTTTGAGGGACACCACAGCTATATCACAGCATTCTCACGGCCTCTCGTATTCTCGCAGGGGAAGAAGCCTGACCCGGGGGAGCCAGTTCCAGGGAGGGCTGCAACCGTGCCCCAACGTCCCCGCAGAGACCAGGTGAGCGTAACAGAATTTCTGATGCTTGTAAATCTGCTTCTCCAGCATGGGGTCTGGCATGGATTCACATGCTCATGAATATTCCCCGTCGTCAGGCTGGGAATCCTCGGTAAAGAAAAAACCAGTATCAGTTTCGTTTCTGATCTGTCTTTCGTAGTAATAACCAATCACTGGTCTCTGCGTCATACTGACCACAGCCAATGACTGCCCTCTACCTAAGCACCGCCTCTGGCAGCCATCTTCAGATTTTTACCGCACGTTCATGTGTTGGGATCCTCGTGCTATTGCTCTCGAGCGTTAGTGCTATTTTTTCGCGCTTTTTCACAAAAACTTCGATTCTTTCGGTCAAAAGAGCCTCAAGCTCCACCGATCCTACATCCGATCAACGGGGACCCGTGTCGGATTCATCTGTGCCCCTCAAGGGTGAAGATTTCGTCGAGCTACACTTCGGAGGACTCCAGAAGCTTCTCAGGCCCGGTCTCGGAGATGGCCCAGGAGAAGGGAAGCTCGACGCCCGGAAAGCTGTTCAGGGCCTGCCCTGGATGCCAGCTGCAGAACGTCTTCAAGGAGGACGAACACTCTTTCTGCCTTTACTGCCTTCATGGGGACAAGACGCACGTGGAGAAGGACTGTGCGTTTTGCGGCAACATGTCGGAACGGACCATGAAGGACCGCCATCAACGTCTCGCCAGCTGGCTGGAGGGTAAGAGCCCGTCTGGCGAGAAGAAGAAATCTGAGCGGTCTTCTAAGACCTTTGAGGGCGCCCCGGCGACGGGGGCCCAACATAAGGCCAAGCACCGCGAGTCCGCTGGCACCGGGAGCGCCGAACGGTCGGGCTCTACGGGCGCCAGGCAGGGCGCACCCTCCCCGGCGCCATCAACCACGAGCCAACGCTCTGGGTCGGGTAAGAGGAAGGCCGAGCACCCGGCGAAGCTCCTGGAGAGACCCCGGTCGAGCTCTAAGGCAGAGGAGGAGCGTGGCAGTGCCCCCTCCCTCAAGGATAAGGCGGTGAGCGCACCTAAGGTGGTGAAGGCCTTGATCCATTCGACCAAGCCCTCTATCGAAACGGTCGCGGCGGCCCTGGCCCAGCCTGTGGAGGCTGCACCAGTGGTGGCGGCCTCGGGGCCCAGAATCTCCCTGCCTCCTCGGAGGGAGTCTTCTTTCGTGCCCATCGATAGGACCCCCGTGAAACCCTCCGTGGGGAAGAAGGGGGGGCAGGGCGTCGTCGTAGATTCGGCCTCAACCTCAGAAGAGGAACTGATCGAGGTCTTAAGCCACGGCCTAGGCGTGGAACAAGACCAGCCCGTCGGAATGGGCCCCGACGCAGGTGACGACGACGACATCGTCGAGGATACCGACGGGGCCCCTGCTCGCCCGTCGGATTCCCCTCTGCCAGCGCCGCAAGACAACTCAGCGGCCATTTTGTTGGCTATACAGTCCTTATGCTCCGAGATAAGGACGAGACTACCGTTACCGACGGAGGAACCTCTCCCGTCGGGGGATCCAGAACCGGGACCTTCTGGTGTTCCCCCTACCAAGAAAAGAAGGATCCATCCACCGCCTCCTTTTCAACCGTCGCGCCCCGTCCAGCCCTCCTCCCCGTCCACCCGAGGGGATGATACGGGGACTGACACGGCAGCGACGGGTACGGACGACGAGGCATACGACGAGGATTTTCCGTCGTCGCCTCCCACCAGGGCTTCTCCGCCCGACGAGATTGGATCGTTCCACTCAATGATCGCCAGGGCATCCGAGCTTTTCCAACTCTGCCCTGAGGAGAAGAAAAAGGAAGGCTTCCTTTACCAACGGCGCGAGACCAAGAGGAAGACGGTCCTCGCAGTGCCTCTGTTGGACGACATTTGGGATGAGGGCCTTTCCCTCCTCAAGAACCCTTCCACGACGCCAGCGAAAAGAGACCGGTACGAGAAAAAGTACCGGGTCCCGGACTCGGCCCCCCTATGCCTCCGGGCGCAGCCTACCCCGGACTCCGTCGTCTCCGCGGCAGCCAGGAAGAAAGCGGGGGGGGGTGCGGCCTCCACGTCGACTTCCCCGCCGGACGGCGAGGGAAAGAAATTGGATGCCATGGGACGCAGAGTCATCACGTCGGCGGCGACGACGATTAAAGCGGCCAACGCCTTGGCTATCGTGGCCCGCTACGACGGGGAACTCTGGTACAAGATAGCTCCCCTGCTGGATTTTCTGCCGGACGACAAGAGGGCGGAGGCCCTTGAGATCCTGCAGGAAGGTGAGGTGGCCTCGGACCACGCCATCACCGTGGCGACGGACATCGCCGACACTGGGTTCCGCCAGATGGGCAACGGCGTTTGCCTTCGACGTCGCGGATGGCTCAAGGCTACGGACTTTCGGCAGGACGTCCAGACCAGGGTCCTGGACATGCCCTTCGACGGGAACAACCTGTTTGGGAAGACAGTGGACGATTCCCTTCAGGCCATCAAGGCGGATACTGAGACGGCCCGGGCCCTTGGAGTACTGCAGCAACGGCGGACGCCCTTTCGGAGCGGCGGAGGCAAGGGCGCCTCCAAAGGTTCCGGCGGCGGTTTCGCTTCCTACCGTCAAGCGGCCCGCTCGTCGTCGCAAGAGGCCTACAGAGGACGAGGCAAGTCTGGCGGCCCCCGCCGTCGTCGCCAAGGAGGCCAAGGCGGCAAGGCCGCGTCCAAGCAGGATTGAACCGGCCGTGGGGTCGGGCCCCCACCGAAGCACCCCGGTGGGAGGCCGGCTGGCGGGCTTCGTCAGCGTGTGGGAGTCCATCTCCACCGACCGTTGGGTGCTGGACGCCCTGGCCCGGGGCCACGCGCTCGAGTTTCAAAGAAGGTGCCCGCGCGTCCCCCCCGTGGCCAGGAAAGAACTTCACGTCCCTCAACTTCTCCTGGAGGTAAAGGCGATGCTCAGAAAGGGCGCCATCGAACTCGTCCCAAAGAGGCTTCGGGGCTCCGGAGTCTACTCGCGTTACTTCCTCGTGAAGAAGAAGACGGGAGGATGGCGCCCCATCCTGGACCTGCGACGCCTGAACAAGTTCATCAAGGCGCAGAAGTTCCGGATGGTCACCCTCCAGCACGTCCTGGGTCAGCTGGAGGAAGGAGACTTCCTATCGTCGTTGGATTTGGAGGATGCCTACTTCCACATTCCCATCCTAAAGGGGCACCGAAAATTCCTCAGATTCGTGGTCCAAGGGCGTCATTACCAGTTCAAAGCCCTTCCCTTCGGACTGCGGTCGGCACCCAGGGTTTTCACCAAGTGCCTCGCACCGGTGGCGGCGCAGCTGCGCCGCGAGGGGATTCACGTCTACCCCTACCTGGACGACTGGCTCATCCGCGCCAAGACGAGGGAGCTCGCCGTGGTCCACACGGCAAGGACCGTCCAACTCCTCACGGACCTGGGATTCTCCGTGAACTACGCCAAATCCCACCTGGTGCCCGCGCAAGTCGCACTGTTTCTGGGAGCGAGGCTCGACACAGTGTCCCTTCTGGCCTCCCCGTCGGAGGAGAGGACCAGGACCATCTTGGGCAAGGTGCAACGGATGTTGGTGGCCGACGCGGCCAAGGTGAGGTCCATCAAGTCCCTCCTCGGGATGATGTCTTCCTGCATCTACCTCATTCCCATGTGCAGGCTCCGGATGCGCCCGTTGCAAGAGTTCCTGGATGCGCGCTGGATCCAGACGACGGGCAGCTTCGAGGAAAGGATCAAGCTCGACGAGAGTTTCCGACGAGCGATACGGTGGTGGGGCACCCGCGCGCATCTGACGGCGGGCATGGACTTCCAGACCCCAGCCCACCAGGTGACTGTGACCACGGATGCCTCCCTAGAAGGGTGGGGAGCGCACACCGAAAATCTGCACGCAAGGGGACTTTGGCTCCCGACGGAGAAGTCCCTGCATATCAACGTCCTGGAGCTCCGTGCAGTGTTTTGGGCCCTCAGGTCCTTCCTTCCGTCCCTCAAGGGCAAGGTGGTGAGGATCTTCACCGACAACACCACCACCATGTTTTACATCAGGAAACAGGGCGGAACCAGGTCCCCAGCGCTGTCCAAGGAGGCGCAGGACCTGTGGCATTGGGCCGTCGCCCAAGGGATTCTTCTGGTGCCGTTTCATCTGGCAGGGATAAAAAACACCATCGCCGACTCACTCAGCAGGGAGCTGCGCTCGTGCCACGAGTGGGAACTACGGCAGGATCTGGTGGATCGCCTCTTCCGACGGTGGGGCACACCCCAGATCGACCTGTTCGCGACGGCGACGAACACCAAGTGCCGGAGGTTCGCCAGCAGGTTTCCCCAGACGAGGAGCATGGGCGATGCTTTCTCGTTCCCCTGGGAGGGCCTGTTCCTCTACGCGTTCCCTCCCTTGCCTCTGCTAATCCGGCTCGTCAACCAGCTCAAGAGGTCACGGTGCAGGATGATCCTCGTCGCACCTGCGTGGCCGAGGCAGATATGGTTCCCGGACCTTCTGGACTTGTCGGCGTCCCCGCCAATCAAGCTGCCGGCGGACGCGGATCTACTCTCCAGGGAAGGAGGCGCCATCCTCCACCACGACCCGAAGTCGCTGAACTTGCAGGCCTGGCTCCTGCAGCGTTAGAGTTTGGAGGATACGACATACCGGCCGATTGCAGAGAGGTTCTTGCAAAGGCCAGGGCGTCCTCGACTCTTAAATGCTACGGACACAAATGGAAGAGGTTCTCTGTCTGGTGCCACGCACAGAAGATTAACCCTCTACGGATTACGGCTCCCCAAGTGCTGCCGTACCTGCTGACGCTGGCCAAAGCTGGTCTGGCACACGCGTCCATCAAGATTCATCTTGCTGCGATCTCCCGTTACACCAGAACCACGGGCCGGACGTCCTTGTGGTCTCATCGTCTGGTGAAAGAGTTCATGAAGGGACTGTTCAGATCGTTCCCGCCGGTGAAGGCTCCGGCCCCGGCGTGGGAGCTCAACGTGGTACTGACCAAACTCATGGGACCTCCGTTCGAGCCTCTGCACTCGGCCCCGTTGAAGTTTCTATCGTGGAAAACAGCTTTTCTCGTGGCCATCACCTCCGCACGACGAGTGGGAGAGATCCAGGCCCTTTCTTGCAAGGCCCCGTACTTGACTTTCCACGACACGAGGGTAGTGCTCAGGACGCACCCCTCCTTCATGCCCAAGGTACCGTCGGACTTTCATCTCAACGAACCCTTGGTGTTACCTGTGTTCTTCCCGTCGCCTTCGTCGCCGGCTGAGAGGACTTTGCACTCGCTGGATGTAGCTAGAGCGCTGAAGTTCTACGTGGACCGCACGAAAGGTTTTCGGAAGACGTCACAACTCTTTGTGAACTTTGGACCTGTCAATCAGGGGAAGGCTCTCTCGAAGGCTTCCATCTCCAGATGGCTCTCCGGCTGTATCATGTACTGTCACCGGTTGGCAAACCGACCGCTGCCTGGCCGTCCGAGAGCCCATTCCACCAGAGCGATCGCAGCTACCACGGCGTTCCTATCTGGTGTGCCCCTGCTGGACATATGCAGGGCTGCTACGTGGAGGTCGACGCACACCTTCACGAAATTCTACTGCGTCGACCGGGATTCCAGGGAGGAGTCCAGGGTCGGCCAAGCAGTGCTGCGCAACCTGTTCGCCTGAGGTGAGCCTGGTGAGGAGGTAAGATGCTTAATGTTGAGTTGATGTGATGCTTAATGTTGAGCCTTTGCCACCTCCCGTGGTTGTGCATGTGTGTACTGCTATGTATTCTTTATTCATGAGCATGTGAATCCATGCCAGACCCCATGCTGGAGAAGGAACAAGTTACTTACCTGTAACTGTTGTTCTCCAGCATGGGTCTGGCATGGATTCACATGCGAACCCTCCCGCCTACCCCTCTGCGGCTCTTCACTTGGTCATACTGCCACTTCACGTGCTTCCAAATCTGAAGATGGCTGCCAGAGGCGGTGCTTAGGTAGAGGGCAGTCATTGGCTGTGGTCAGTATGACGCAGAGACCAGTGATTGGTTATTACTACGAAAGACAGATCAGAAACGAAACTGATACTGGTTTTTTCTTTACCGAGGATTCCCAGCCTGACGACGGGGAATATTCATGAGCATGTGAATCCATGCCAGACCCATGCTGGAGAACAACAGTTACAGGTAAGTAACTTGTTCCTTAGAATCACATGCTGTGCATAGGTCCGACATCCAGTGGTCACTGCGGAGTATTGCATTTTGTTTTTCGTAGTCGAAAAGGGACGTCGACAAGGCGTGCCTGAAATACTATCCCTATAGTGACGTGTGTTGTACCCACAATCCCTCACGTGTCGAGGACCCTCAGATTGTTTTTTTCCGCCCAGCTACTGGTCGCCTTTACGCGGAGCTCCTTGAGAGACATTGCAGATTCCATCTCCTCGACCTTTGGTCGTTCTTTCCCGTTTAAAGATTTAATATATCGATCCCTCCCTCGACGCAGTTGTGAAGCTATCTCCGCCGAGCAAGATCTTCGACGGAGGGGACGAGCGGAGGAGATCCTTCGGCGTTGCCGAACACGTGGCCTGGCCTCGCAGGCCAAATACAATAGGGAGAGTGGGGTCGTGGGACATCTCTGATTCTTTTTCTGAGAATGCCTTTCCTTTTCCCCTTCCTTTCCCTTGGGGTAGTTATCACTTTGTAAGGGCAAGTTTACTTGGAAGGACAAGCATTCACGGTGTAACAGCTGCTTGCCCCTCGATCACAAAGAGGAGGGTTGCTCGGCTTGTAAAGCCAAAGACTCTAAAAGACCGTAGGGTCAAGAGCTGGGCGGCCTACGCTATGTCGAAGGCCGGGTCTTCACCCGCCACTGCTACCACAGTGACGAGGAACGTGATAACACGACCTCCGCTACGGAAGTCGTACACCCCTCTAAAGAGCGCTCGCGCTCTTCGTCTGTCCCCGGCCCCGACGGGCTCGGCTCACGCCCTGCTTATGGGGATGAACACCCCGGCGACACTGACGCACACGATACAACACATAAACACACAACCCATAGCTCTTCTTCGTCAAAGACGAAGAAAGCATCAGCGCCCAAGGAGACGCAGGTTACACCGGTGGCCTCCTCGGACCGTCGAAGCCCCTCTCGCAGCCGCGACCAGCGACTGGGCTTTCGGCACATAAGGGTGCCGCCCCCAAACCATCGGCCGGCGCGCATCAGCAGAGAGCGCACGCCGCCGTAGAACGATCGACAGCCGTAACGTCGAAACCACAGCCCTCCGCTGACAAACGAGTCACAGAGCTTGGCGAGGATCGTTGTAGCCGACGCCCAGAAGCGTACGCCGAAAGACACGTCGAGCGCTACGCAAAGGTCGAAAGACACGCCGAAAAAGCCCGAAGAACGACAGGGACTACCCCCTTCAGTCGGGGGGGGACCCCCAGCACACCGGAAGGCTTTTCGGAAGGCGACGGGACACTTTCCTCGACGTTGTGGGAGAGGTCGAGCCGTTTTCAGCAAGATGACACTAATTTTCCCCCGCTAGACCGCTCAGGGGTACCCATTGAAACCATGGAAAGGCTCCATCTCTGCATGGAGAGAATGGAGAGGTTTATGAACACCCAGAACCCTACCACTCCCAAGAGAACAAGAGAAGGGCCTCAGGAGGACCCCAAGGCCAAATACCCGAGGCAGGACACAGCCTTAGACTTCCATAATGTATATGACCTCACTGGTGAGGAACAATACTTGGAAGAGGAGGATGATTTTGTGGACAATGAAGGACAGAACCAAGAGGAAGGTCTGGAAGGCAGCCCAGACATGGTAGGAGAAGGCTTCGGAGAAAATCCAGAAGAAGGACCTTCTCATCCCTGGCAATCCCCATCAGTATATTCGGACACTGATGTCCTTAACCTAAATCCTCCAGACAATTCACCTGTTAGAAACACGTCTCCCATTGACGATCAGCCCACATTCAATGCCCTGTTGCGCACATTTCGAACTGGACACTGGGGAGATCTCTCCGGAAATAGACTTTGTGGAAAGAGTAATTAAGGAGAAACCCCCCAGTCAGCCAGACCATTCCCCTCCTCGCTTCAGTGAAGAGAAGAATCATCCCTTCGCTATCCACACCCGCACGAATCGGAGGAGTTAATCCAAGGATTGAAAAACTTTTCACTCCTTCACCCTCAGACCCGCTGTACATCAGGGGACATTCCATTCCGGATTCCCTTGTAGTAACGAATACAAGGAAGAGGGCAGGGGTGCCGCTGTCCACCAGTGAGGCACCACCTGACAAGGAGGGCAAGAGGTTATATGCCCTTGCTAAAAGAGTCACATCCTCGGCTGCCTTTTCGGCAAGAATTGCGAACAACAATTCTTTGCTAGCTAGCTACGCGGACGCGCAGTGGGCCAAACTGTGCAAGGACGCCGAAGAAGCACCGGAACCACTACGTACACGCCTGCTATCTACTATTGGCGAAGGAACCCAGGTCAACCAGAGTATTGTAAAGAACTCTCTGGATGCTGCTGAGACAGCGGGATGTTCCCTGGTTCAGGGAATACTCCTAAAACGCCATGTATGGCTGCGCAACTCAGGGTTCAAACCGGAGACACAGGCGTCTTTAATAAATAAACCTGTTGAAGACTCAAACCTCTTCGGGAAAGCGGTGGATGAGGCTCTGGAAATGGCTAAAAAAGAGTTTGATACTATCAAAACTCTTGACCAGATCTCTAAGCCCACTACCAGACGCGGCTATGGCAACAAACGCTTTTTTCGTGGCCAACGCCAACAGCAGAGTCAGCAGCAACAGTACCCTGCCACCAGTTACCAGGCCAATAGTGGGCAGTACAGCCAAAGAGGCCAACGCAGGGGCAAAGGAAGAGGTTGGGGTCCACCCCCAGAGGCTCCCAAGCCCCCAACAACACCAAGTGATACGAAGATTCGCGTCCCCTCCCATGCAACACCGGTCGGGGCCGGATAACATCCTTTCTTCCAGCATGGGAGGGAATAACGTCAGACCGCTGGGTACTTTCCACCGTAGCCCACGGATACTGCATCGAATTCAACAGTTCCCCAACATACAGACCCCCGAGGGGACGACGCATGACACCGGAACACCTTGCTATCCTTCTCCAAGAAGTACAACAGCTGCTGGAAAAAGGAGCTATAGAGGTCGTGCCTCTATCTCAGGTAACGGAAGGTATTTATTCAGTGTACTTCCTTGTACCCAAAAAGGATCTAACCATGCGCCCTGCATTAGATCTGCGCCCAGCGAACAAGTTTATCAAACCCCAGGAGTTTCGTATGGTGACCTTACAGGAAGTGATCCCACTGCTAAATCAGGGAGATTACATGACAACATTGGACATGAAAGATGCATACTTTCATATTTTAATGTTGCCAGCGCACAGAAGATACCTCAGGTTCATGATAGAGGGCAAACACTACCAGTTCAGAGTGCTACCCTTCGGCATAGCATCAGCACCAAGGGTATTCACGAAAGTACTGGCAGTGGCAGCGGCCCACCTGCGCAGGTTGTCCATCCCAGTTTACCCTTACCTCGACGACTGGCTCATAACAGGGGATTCTTACGAAACATGCTTCTCCAATACCCAAAAGACGGTAGACCTTTTATTCCAGTTGGGCTTCTCCATCAACGAAAAGAAGTCCAGCTTAGACCCCAGCCAAGTCAAACAATTCCTAGGGGCTCTAATTCAAACAAAGGACGGCCTCGTCTTCCCCTCCAACGAGAGGGTCCAAAACATGCTTTTTCAGATCCCTCAATATGTGACCGGTCAAGAGGTGACGGTACGCAAAGCAATGCGCTTGCTAGGCATGATGGCGTCGTGTATTTATTTGGTACCTCACGCGCGCCTGCGCCCTATGCAAGAGTGGCTCAACAGCCAGTGGTGTCAGGCCATCGGATTATGGGACGATCCAGTGGTGGTCTCGCAGGCCTTGGTTCTCTCGCTACGATGGTGGACAAAGGAAAACCTGGAAAAAGGGAAACCCTTTGCCACACTCGCGGCGGAAGCCACTCTAACCACAGACGCATCCCTAACAGGATGGGGGGCTCACCTATCCCATCAGACTGCTCACGGAGTGTGGACTCCGAACGTAGCATCCAAACACATAAATCTACTGGTGCTACTAGCTGTGTTTAAGGCGCTAAAAGCCTTCCAGGAACACCTACAAGGCAAAACTGTGTTGGTCCTTACAGACAGCACCACAGCCATGTACTACATCGACAAGCAGGGGGCACCCACTCTCCAGGGCTGTCCAAACTGGCCCAGAATATATGGAAGTGGGTTCTCAAACAAAACATGTTCCTACTGTCAGAACATGTACCAGGGGAACTCAATCTGCTGGCAGACAAACTCAGCAGAGATTTCCCCCTGCCCGAAGAGTACGAATGGCGACTGCACGAAGACATAGTCTTCGACGTCTTTACACAATGGGGATTCCCAGAAATAGACCTATTCGCAACCCTGGAGAACTCACAATGCCTAAGTTACGCCTCCAGGTACCCTCAGAACCAATCCAAGGGGAGCGGTCTGTCGATGCAATGGTCAGGGAAATTTGTTTACGCTCCCCCCCCCCTTCTCAACAAGGTGGTGCACAAGATGCACCAGGAACAAGTAACCATGATACTGGTGGCCCCAATGTGGGCCCGACAGCCATGGTTCGCGCACTTGATGGAGATGTCTCTATCTCCCCCAGTGAAACTCCCCTGCCCGTACAACATGCTGTCTCAAGACAAGGGCAGGACTCTGCATCCATGCCCCCATAACATGAACTTAGCAGCTTGGCTCCTGAGATCATAGAATTCGGACATCTACTTCTCCCGCAGAGATGTATGGACATTCTCAGGGAAGCCAGAAAACCTAACACTCGCCACTGCTACTCTAGCAAGTGGAGGAGATTTGTCATCTGGTGCAGAGGGAAAGGCATCAACCCAATTGACTGCTCTCCCACACATATTGTTCTATACCTGACCCACTTATTGGATTCAGGTCTAGTGTTCAATTCCATTAAAGTCCATCTAGCGGCACTTTCTGCATACACCACTTCCCAACTCAAGGTGTCGTGGTGGAAGATCCCTGTTATAAAGGCCTTCATGGAGGGAATAAAGAGAATACACCCCCGATAGCTGACCCAGCTCCCGGATGGGACCTTAACGTGGTACTTACCAGACTCATGGGCTCACCTTTCGAACCCATGCACAAAGCATCTCTTAAAGACCTCACTCTTAAGACTGCTTTTTTAATAGCTATCACCTCCATCAGGAGAGTAAGTGAACTACAGGCTTTCTGTTCTAGACCCCTTCGTTACAGTTCACAGAGATAAGGTGGTTCTACGCACACACCCAAGGTTTGCTCCGAAGTTCATATCGAAATTCCACGTAAACCAATCTATAGAACTGCCAACGTTCTTTCAAAATCCTCCCAACTTGGGAGAAAAAACTCTGCACACACTAGATGCGCGCAGAGCGGTCATGTTCTACATGGAAAGAACCAGACCACTGAGGAAGACTAATCAGTTCTTCGTCTCGGTGGCAGCAGGAAGAGAAGGGGATGCAGTTTCAAAGTCCACTATTTCTAGATGGATTGTTCAATGCATCACTCTCTGCTATACGCTTGCTAAGAGAGAACTGCCCTTTAAGCCTAGAGCACACTCTACTCGAGGCACGGGGGCATCCATAGCATTCATTGCAAATGTTCCCCTTGAGTCCATCTGCAAAGCGGCTACCTGGAGTTCTGTGCACACCTTTACAAAACACTACTGTCTAGATGCACACTCGAGATCTGACTCCCAGGTGGGTCAGGCAGTATTAAGACATCTTTTCTCTACTGTTCCTTCTCATAACCCACCGCCAACTCCGGGTACTGCTCGCTAGTCTATGCACAGCATGTGATTCTAAGCAGATTTGCAAGCATCAGAAGACAATGCATTACTTACCGTAAAAGCATTTCTGATGATTGTATCTGCTTAGATTCACATGCGCCCACCCTTCCTCCCCGCTCGGATGGAAGGAACATAGACTTCCTTTTATATCTCTTTTTTCTGTACTCTCACGTCTAGAAGGCTCCCTCAGGGCAGAAAAATACAAACAGAGGGACCTCGACGCGTGAGGGATTGTGGGTACAACACACGTCACTATAGGGATAGTATTTCAGACACGCCTTGTCGACGTCCCTTTTCGACTACGAAAAACAAAATGCAGTACTCCGCAGTGACCACTGGATGTCGGACCTATGCACAGCATGTGAATCTAAGCAGATACAATCATCAGAAATGCTTTTACGGTAAGTAATGCATTGTCATTCTCTTTAGCGTGAAGATTGTTCCAGAAGCTGGTCTTGGAGATTTACAAGAAAGTAGTTAGTTTTCTAGCTTCTAAGCTGGCTTTTTCAAGCGTCTTGGCAGTAGAGAACAGAGGAAGCCATCCAGAAAAGGACCCATTGATGCTGGGACGCCGAAAATTTGCAGGAAGGCGACTTGTAGGACTAGCTGGAGACCCTCTGAAGTTCCAGGCCAAAACTCAGAACAGCGACGCTTCTAGCACAGTGGCACAAAACTGAGCTGGTCAGTCCACCAGGTGATCCAGGGACGCTTCCAAAGGCTCCAAGCGGCAGGATCATGAGAAGGCGTTGAGACTGGCTGGTCCCATCAGTCGAAAAGGTTGAAACACAACCAACAGTCTTCTGAGATCTGGTAGTCCAGCACGGCTTCACTGGGACAGCAGCAAGAATGGTCACCAGACCTCTTCAGGATTCGTCCTCAGGTCTTCTGTTGTCTGCACAGCTACATAGGATACTTTGCTCCTCTTCTGATCTGCTGGAATGCCTGCATGACTCTTCTTATCCTAAATGTACATGAGTTATGTTGTGTATTTGTATTGCGCCTTATATATCATTGGTGTAATCTCAAAGTGCTGTGGGTTGAACGCCCTAAGTGACTGTAGTCCAGGTCAGTGGAGAGAGTAGAGTAGTATATAGTGCTACAGTGCACTCGGCATATGTGCCGCCACAGTGGTTTGTGACGAGGTGGCCGCATTCTAATACTAGGTGCAGTGGTTGTGAGAGATCAGTAGAATGTATGCAGCAAGGTAGTTGGCATCACATTCTGCTGCCGTAGGGCCTGTGTCTGGGTTCTAACAGACTGTTGGGGTGTCAAGGAACAGCGAAGGTATGTGTGCGGCTAGGCTGAAATTGATTGAGGGGTATAATTGCTTTCTATTGTTTGTTGGTCTAAGTGGAGAGTGATCATATTGGTAGGAGTGAGTGTCTGTGCTTACTGGTAGGATGACCCAGTTCCTTGATATTTTCTGGAAGCCGATGAGCTTGCTGAGTCCGTCCTAATTGGTGGTTCCCGGTAGTGGATCTCCGGGAGAGATTCTCTGGCTGGTGTGTGGAGTATGTTATTTGCCCAGACCTTCTTGAGTGATCAAACTCAACCCTCCAATAGCAAGGACCACACCACACATGTATACCAGGAGTGGTCCAATCAGGGACCACTGTGGGTCTGACTCATGCAGGCACACACACTAGACATACTGGCACAAATATGTGGATTGGGAGCAGAATGTCCCACCCCACTTCCTGAGCCCAGGCACACATGGCTTGCACGAGCCCATGAAAAAAGCTTTCCTGGGCGAATGCATGAGGATAATAAAAGGGAATTCCTCTCCTGAGACTGCAGGAAGAAGGCCAAATAACAAAATGGCCAAAGAAGAAGGAAAACATCTCGTGACACAGCTATCTTTGGACCATAGCCACAGGAAGTAGGCAAACGCAGTAAACGTGAGTGAGGGAATTTAAAAATATTGTAGCAATTATAAAAATGTAACTGTCACCAGCTTGTCTTTAGGCACATTGTAAAAGTATAAATCTTTCATGCAAGTCTAGGTTGCTACAAAAGCATCCCCATTGCACTACATTGAAAGATGCTTTGTGCAATATGAGTTACCCAAACGGATAACCTGTCAAAAGGGAAACCTAGTTTCCCAGTACTGACAGCTTTGAACTGTACTGAAGGACTAGTCGGTTTCCCCATAATAAATGAGCAAAGGGCCAGTGAACATCGCTTCAAAAAAGTCAAGAAAAGTTGTAATACATAAGCAAATGTTTGAGAATTTATAGAATATGGAGGGAAAGTTGCCTAAAAGAGTACACTGTTCCTTACCCTGCCCAAGCACATACAGGCACTAGGAGAGGAGACATGAAAGGAGTCCTCCCAACCATATTCCATGATCTAAATTTCCCTCAATCCCATCCCACTCAATTTGTTTGGATCACTGGCTAATTTGTTGTGGTTGGATAGACTTCTCAAAGTCCCCCCCCAACCCCCCATTTGACTAGTTCCTAAAGGGATACAAGCCACAAAGACAAACTTCTCGATTTCTGAGGCTTGTTAATCCGTTTATATTCACATGCTGTGCATATTCTGCCATCAAGTGGTAGGCCTGGAGTAATACTAGTTTGTTCCCAAAGTAAATGTCCATCGATATGGGTGTACCGGTACTCAGTGAGCCGAAGGTCAAGCAACATCAGGAAGTGGTGTGTCTGAACTGGCAATGTTATATGCAGTGGGTTTAGTGTTCCTGATCTGGAGTTGAGTTAAGTATTGAAGACAGGCAGCAATGTCCCTTGCAGGTGCTTGCCTTGCCAGATTCATCACCTGATCCAGAGCGTATTCCCTTGAGTGGAAGAGTCTGTCCATTTCTGAAGCTCGGTTATAAGTGCTAGAGGGCCCATTTACCGGGTCCCGGGTAATTGTTTATAGCCAGTGGATGGGGTATTTCTGTTGTAGTTTATAGTTTGAATTGCGGAAATATATTGTATCAGAGTGTAGTACATATTTGCAAGAGACAAAGATCAAGTCCAACCCAAGCATACTCTATACTGCGCCCCAGGTGAAGGAGTTCATGGCATCAATTCCCAGGCAGAACAGAGTAGTTTGACTTGATCAGAGACCACCTTGTATACCCGGTGGATGACATGACCTGGCCCGACCGTAATGGTTGAACATAAGCGCTAGTAGAGTCTGTGATTGTAGTCCTACGCAATAACTCCCATATAAGATTGACAAGGTTAACAAGATCGTGGCCAGTCGAATTGTTTTAAAATAAGTGCTATTAGGCTCTGGGTTTGTAGTTCAGCGCATTAATTCACAGATAAGTAAGATTAACAGAATTTGACATCTCCTGGACTGATAACGCAGTACATACTTGGTTCTGAAAATATAACTCCAATTTAGAAGCAGTACACTGAATGATTGAACCAGGAGAAACTCGTGAAACATTGCAGATAATGCACAGCAGAGGTCAGGATGTCGAAAGGCCCGACACCACAAAATATGGTTACAAAAAAGATTGTTCTGAAAAGACAAATGCAATCCCTAGGAAAGCACTGAAATGCACATTACACCAAAATACTCAGCACTGACAGTAGCATGTCTGCAACATTTTCCATGGCCAAACTTGTTTTTTTAAGGGCAAACTGTTTTTCAATCTTTTTAAAGGCCCGTATTTGCACTCGCATAGCTGAAGAAAGAGCAGAACCCACAAGATTTTACAAGACATAGTTATTGGCAGCAGCGCAAGAGGAAGAAGAGTGAGTTAGAAGCATACTTTTGGCATGAATAGGTTTTTGCACTAAAAAGGAAAAGGAATGCCCCCACGTTCCTACCAGATAAACCAACTGCAAAATAACTTGGATTACAGGAGCAAGTGTGTAGACTTCACTTCTACCTATATAGAATCCAACAACACTAACCTAAATGCATTCAGCTGTTACCAAAAGACATTCTTGGCTGAAGGTTACCGGCTTTAAAGCAAAAACCCAGCCATACCTCAAATCAACCTCAAGAATGACATTTCCCATTTCTGAAAGGAATTGGAAGAAGCACTCTAAGGTCAAAAAGAGCAGGAAGCCTTCAAAGGTGTTCAGCCACGCAGGGGAATAGGGGGCAGCTAAAGAGGTTTTAGATTACCACAATCCTTGATCAGGGATTGTCACACCAGACATATCAGCAGCCACACAGACCGCAGCCTCAATTCTGCCAAAAGCAAAGTGGAAAATGATGTGCCAGAGGTGCACCTGCCAAAGATGGAGCACAAACCAAAGAGTAGCCGACCCCCTGGCAGTGCCCTTCAATGCCAAGAATCAAACCTTTCACCCATGCATGGAAGGATATCAAATTTGACAAGTGGGTCCTAAACAGTGTGATTAATGCTTACTACTTGGTTCCAATGACGACCCTACAACAGCCTTCCATGGAACTCAAACACCTGAACCCTGGCAATTGTTAGCAGAAGTAGTAGGGTGGCTGTTGGGGAGAATTTTCATTTCGGTGCTAATTTCCTTCAAACTTAAGACACCCCCAGCTCTTCTGCTCGACCTATGGCTTGTGATTCTTTTGCTCCCGGGTGAGTGGGACCTTTTCTCACTCCATGTATTTTTCCTGTCTAGGATTTTTGTGTTACTATTTTATGCAGTCTGACAAACTCCATAGGCATCTGCCCTTTGCATGGTGACACACTGCACCTTAGGTGCAGTGCCACTATTAAGTCCCTTGGACTTAATATTTAATTACATTTTCTTGGGTTAACTACAGTTCCCAAGAATAGTAAGATTATTCCTGTCTTAACTTTTTCTTTGTGAGACCAACACACACCACCCTATTTGGAGTGGTGGGGATTACTTAGTAATTCCCTATCCCACTTCTCATTTGACATTTTTTGTTGCACTAACATACTTTAAATGGCTGGTGTCAGTGGTTTCATTTTACTACCAGTGTGCATTTTTACCGTAGGCTGAACCCCCCCCAGCTGTAGTACAGCACCCATGGGTGACCATTTTCCCAAAATGCCCCATGTCGTCTTTTTGTCGCCATTTTCTATTTTAGTTCCTACTTCGCTTTTACTCTGTTAGTTGAAAAAGGTTTGAGTCCTTTGTGTTTTTGCTTTTGACGGGCTTCAGGCTTCAGTGTGTCTGGAAGGGCAGGAACTGAGGGAGGGTCCCACTCCCTTGTCCTTTCACTCTAGGTGTGCCTGAATGAAACCAGTTCAGATTGGCAGGCTGTCCAAGAAGGACAGCCACCCTGCTGTGCAATTGACAGCATAGGCTGTGAATGAATGGGAACTTGCATAGAAGGCAAGGTTTTTGGGACTAGAGGCAGAGTCGACCACTGGAGAGGAAAATCCGAAACAGAAGACATGAAGAGACGCCAACAGCACTGTTAGGCAGAATTGCATGCAGTACCCTCTAAGGCCACCACATACAATTAGGACTACAGGTGTAAGCAAAAACCAACCGTTGGTATAGGTCTGTACTACAGTTTGTGGTAGCGAGCTGAGCATCCAGGCTTATCCCAAGAGGGAATGTGAGCAGTACAAGAGGTTACATGGAGGTCTTACAATCACAGTGCTTCAAGTAGACACTTACACTCAAGATTTCTTGGTAAAACACTTATTAATTTATTACACAATAATTTAGAAAACATTCACTAGGAGGCAACTTAATATTATACACAAACGCACTTCAATATCAAACCAATGAGTTTCTGAACAAATTAGGCACCCCTGAAATAGCAGCAAAATGGCATTTCAGTTACTTTTAATGGAAGTAAAAAGGTAAAAGTTAGCAGAATAGATCACAAATGCAGCAGTGTAAATGGTTTTAGTTCACTAGAGAACTCGATTCAGTTCAATAGGCCTAGGCCAAAGTCAATGGACTAGTGTCTTGGATAGGAAAAAGCAGTTCTTGTAGTAAACAGTAAAGTCTTTGCCAAAGTTCTCAGAAGTAGTTTGTATGAAAAAGAATGTTGGGTCACAAGCTGATTAGACCTGCAAGTTAGGAAAGTTCCACGAACTTTCACCTCGAGAGGCATTCTCTCAATCGGGTTGGCACAGTACCTTAATATGAAGCAAAATCAAGTCCTCAAAATCCAGCAAAGTTGCTGGGGGTATCCAAGGTGAAGGGAATTGGCACATTTTTGAGAATTCTCCCTAACGAGCACCACCGTCCTGGAATGCTAAGTGCCCGGCGAAGCCCTGCAGCTGTATGACCTCGTTTTCAAATCGACTGCGAAGACCCAAATGGGATGACATCCTCCCTTAGGCTGGTGGGACAAACTAGCCTCAAGACGAGCTTCCATTTGGCGCATCCCCCAACTTGCTGTGTCTCACCGCAGCTGCAGAAGCCCAACAGCTTGTGTGCTCTAGAAAGTAGCTCACTTGAGTTGGTGATTTCTTCGGAAGTACTAACTTTGTCTAGACTTTATCTAAGAAGTGCATCAGAACTATTGACTTGTCCATTGACTTTGGCTGTTCTGGCTCCCTAAAGGCACCATTTTGAACCGATCTGCTTTGGCCATACCTGTTCCTCTCTAACGGAGATTGTAATTGTGTTACAAACTGTTGCAAGTATGTTCTAAAGCTTATTCTAACCTTTCTGTTAGGGAGAATTCTCAGAAATGTGCGAATTTCTCTCTACCTTAGAGACCCCCAGCAACTTTGCTGGATTATGAGCACTTGCATTTTTAACCTGGAGAGCGTGAGTGAGACTCTTTTTCCCATTCTCTCATGTATTTTTGTCCTGATTTGAACACTGTTTCTTTTGGTTGTGGAGTCTTACAAACTCCATAGGCATCATCTTTTATATGGTCACACAGCACCTTCAGTGCAGTGGCACAGGGAAGTCTTTTAGATTTCCCAAGGTTTAAATACCTTCTCTTGGATAAGCTACTGTTTCCAAGAGCAGTGAAGTGAAATTGACTTGACTTGGTATTCCCTTTTTGTCTAGTTTCTCATGTAACATTTTTTGTTAACCTTTTCCTGGATGAATGGCTGGTGGCAGTGGTTTACTTATAACTATGTGGTGTGCTTTTTACCGCGGGCTGCATACGCAGCTGCAGTAAAGCACCCAAGGGTGGCATTTTTATCAAAATGTCCCGGTCTTCTTTTTTTTCCCCATTTCTTTTTTTTCCCCATTTCTTTGTGGGAAGGTCCTTCTTGATATTATGCGCGCCAAACTTGGTTTGGTCCCTTTGTTTTGTCTTGCCTTTGGCGGGATTCACGAGCCCCCGCTAGGGTGACTGGCGGGGGCTGGAAGCGAGGGAGGTACCCGAAACTCCCTGTGCTTAGTCTCCTCGGAGACAGGAATGCACTCCTAGGTGATTGTCCGGCACCCTGCTGGGTGATTGACAGCTGGGCGACTGACTGCTGGACCTCCATAAAAGGCGAGGCTTTTTGGCTTGGAAGGCAGTCGACCACTGGACGAAGGAATCCAAAGAACAACTTGGAAGAGATGCCTGCTGCAATTCCTGGACCCGTGGTTGGTTTTCCCGGCGAAGCCCTGCTGCTGTGCTGAAGCTCTGAATTCGCCTCGACTAGAGAAGCCCAGTGCTAGGGAGAATTCTCAAAAATGTGTTAATTCCCTCCACCTTAGAGACCCCCAGATTTTGAGGACTTGATTTTTTTTTAACCTGGAGAGAGTGACCCTTTTTCCCCACTCTTTAGGAGAGGTGAACGTGCACAACCTGCTGTTCTTGTTAATACTGGTTTTGTCAAATACTTAGTAATACTATGTAGAGTGCCTCCGTGAAATGGCACGCAAAATACAAACATAAAAGAACTTTGGCCGTGAAGCCAGCGGTGGGGGCTGCACTCCTAAATACCACAGATGTGGTCTAGTTCTCTTAATATGCTCTTTAAGGGAAATTCTTTCAAAAAGATATTTCTATTCCACTTTTTTTTTTTTCTTTCAACATATGCTTATTTATTTCTTCAATTTTTTACAGTGAAGAATCACTTTCATCTTTTGAAAGAATATCCCTCGGAGCATGTTAAGAGACTACCACATCTATGTTGTTTAGGAGTGCAGCCCCCACCGCTGGCTTCACGGCCAAGGTCCTTTTTCCCACTCTCTCATATTTAAATGTGAATTTTACCTCTGGTTCTTTTGGTTATGAAGTCTCACCAACTCCATAGGCATCATCTTTTACAATTGTCACACAGCACCTTTAGTGCAGTGGCACAGGGGTTTAAATACAATACAATAGAGTGCTGGAGGGGTTACTTAGTATCCCATGTGTCTAAATGCTCATGTAACATTTTTTGTTACCCTTCCCTCAATTGACTGGCTGGTGGCAGTGGTTTCGTTTTCAACTACCTTGGTTTGCATTTACTGCGACCATTCACAGCTCTGGTAAAGTAACCACAGGAGCCATCTGTTTGAAAATGGTGTCCAGCCATCTTTGGTAAAATAGTGTCCGGTCTTCTTTTTTCGCAAGGTATTTGTGGGGAAGGTCCTTCTAGAGTTTCTTTGCGCGCCAAACCAGGTTTTGTATCTTTGTTCATTCGCCTTTGGTGGGCTTCAGGAGTGAAACCCGCCTCTGGCTCCAGAGTGTCTGGGGTAGGCAGGAAGTGAGGGAGGCGCCAGACGCTCCCTGTGCTTAGTCTCTTAGGAGATCTGAAAGCACTCTGTGGCGAGTGGCTGGCTGGCTGTCCGGCAAGGACAGTCGACCGCTGGACGAAGGGACTGAAGAAGAGCTTGAATAGGACGGCTGCTGCAACTCCTGGACCGTTTGTTTTCCCGGTGAAGCCCTGCTGCAGGTCCGAATAGCCAAGTTATCTTCGACGGAGAAGCCCCTGCAGGGATGACTTCTCCCTTTGAGTTGGTGGGACCAATCAACTCCAAAGTAAGCCACCTGAACACCCATCTCCGAGCTGGTTGAATTTCCTCAGAGTTGCTGCAGGAACCGTATAGCCAAGGAGAGGGTCACCAGAATGTTACTTTTAAGCTGGCCTAAAGCTTTTGGAAGATCCTCTGGACTCCCACGAAGCAGGACTGACCAAACCTGAGCTCTCTCAGCAGTGTGGGACCCCCGAAGTAAGGACAGTCCACCTTGACCGTCAGGAACCACTCTAATTGCGATTTGCTGTACCGAAAGGAGCTGAAAACGCGAAACGGCCACTGATGCTAAAGTTTGCCGGTTTCCAGTTTTGACAGTGCAGGAGTCCCCCGACGTCATGCGTGTCCCCACGGATGAGGCCCAGGAACAGTGAGATCTGGAGAACTGCACAGAAACAGAAGTCATCAACTGCATATTTTCTTCTTTACCAAGTTACTGTAAAACGAGAGAACTTGCCTCTTACTGTGGAAGTGCTTGTGGCCCTACATTTGATTCTTCTTTTTATCAAAGACTCCTAAGAACATGTGCAAATAATTTTCCATTTACTTACCTGAAGTGCTGCATCCTATACAAAGACTTTTGCCTATTGACTTTGGCTTAGCCTATTGAATTGCATGACTCTTCTATTGCTATCTGAAAGTATTTGCCCTGCTTAGGAAATTGATCTCTTGCATTCCAAAAATCTTTGCCTTTTACCAACTTTTAAGAGTGTTTCGAATGCCAATAGTAAGACATTAATGTCCCCAGCACCCTTGTTACTGAAGGCACCTGTGGGTGTAGGGTGTCTGTTGGCCATCCCAAAAGGGTCTTGTCTGATTCAGAAACTCAGTACAGTATTGAAGTGTATTTGTGTGTTAGTAGTTTATTGCTCCCTTCTAAAGAAGGCTTTATAATTGACCGATATTAATAATTGTTTATGCAAGAAACCTTGAGTTTATTTGAATACCTGTAACTGAATCTTTGTGTAACTCCACTACTGCTCACATTTCCCCTCTTAAGATGAGCCTGGCTGCTCAACACGATACCAAAACTGTAGTACAAGCTTGTACCAAAGATTGGGTTGCCTATACATGTAGTCATAGTTGTCTGTAGTGTTCCCAGAGGGTACTGCATTCAAACTTTGCCCAACAACCTGCAAGGACGACTTCTCGCCTTGAGTTGGTGGGACCAATCAACTCCAAAATAAGCCACCTGGATAGCCTCTCGAAGCTGGTTGAATTTCCAATGCAGTTGCTGCTGGAAACCGTAGAGCCAGGGAGAGGAACACCAGTTTTTGTGCGTTGCTTTTAAGTTGGCCAAGAGCTCCAGGAAGATCCTCTGCACTCCCAGGAAGCAGGACTGACTTAGCCCTAGCCACCTCAACGGAGTGCTGGACCCCAGATGCAAGGAAAGCCCATCTGGACAGCCAAGAGTCTGCAGTGTTGCTTTTTGCTTAGACACGAGGAGCTGAAACGGTGAAGTGCCATTGAATAGAAGTTGGTCCTTTTCTGTCGCCGACTGTCCCGTTGTAGTGCAGGGGTCCTCCACAACTGAGGCCTAGGAACACAGGATCTGCAGAGCTGCACAGGAACAAAAGCCAGCCAAAGCCGTTTTCTTCTAACCAAAGGTACTGTACAGTCTAAGAACTTGCCTTTTGTTGTGTAATCTCACTTGTTCTCAGCTGAGACTTGCTGTGGTTGCTTTTGTAGAGTTGCTATCAGCCTCTTTACCTCACAAGCCTAATCAGCTTGTGGCCCTGCTTTGATTTCCTCTTTTCCACAAAGACTTCTAAAAAAATTGTGCAAGACTTTTACCTACCTGCAAGAAGTGCTTCAGCTCACCTAGACTTTTGCCCAATTGACTTTGGCCTAGCCTGGCTCCCTGAATGGCTCTTCCTCCCTCAGACATTGTGTTTGGCCTTCCTTCCAGGAAGGGGTTAACTGACGTTGCATTGGAGGGGGTTTCAAAAGTACTTCTCTGCTTCAGAATATTTGTGTGATCTCTTGTTTTGCTCAACCTTTTTCTTTGGCGTACTCTTAATTCTGGTTCTAAATGCAAACAGTGGTATATTAATGTCCACAGTGTCCTAGTTACAAGTCACCTGAGGGAGTCGGAAGTGTTTGTGTGCCATCCCAAAAGGGTACTTACTTATTTGGAAATAGTAAGAGAGTGTATTTTGTATTAGAACACCTTAGCGGGTGTTTCACAATCTTGATTGGTCAATCTGCGGCCTATACAAACTGGTATAGCCCGCAGATTGATTACAGCCCACATATTGGGTGTTCGCAAAGCAAGCAGCTTCCATGTTGTATTCTGCAACATTGATGCTGCTTGCTTTGGTGTGTATGAAAGTGTTCATATGAACACTTTCATGCACACCAAAGTAAGCAGCTTCAACGTTTTATTCGAAGGGATTGTGTCCTCTGATGTATTCCTTATCTTTGATATAATCCATTCCAGCTTGCTGGCCTCGGAAATCTTTTCCAGTAGAGGGCGCTGCGCATCGACGTCCCTAGAGTCGGTGTCCCTCGACAGCCTCCGTATCGGCGCCGACGTCATGAGTATAAATAGACTCGTGCAGCGACCGTTGCTCAGTTCCGTTTTTCCACGCTTTGTGTGCCTCGGAAACATAGCGCTCGGTTCCATTCTTCATAAAAATCTTGTTGTTTCTTTGAAAATTTTAATTTATAACGATTGCATCTTCATCTGAACCATCGACTCCACAGTCCGGTTTAAAAAAATTTCACGACTGTGGAAAGAAAATGTCTTTAACGGATCCTCACAGGAGCTGTTTGTGGTGCCTGCGATCGGAGCATCACTGTTCGTAGTGTGAGAACTGTATGTCCATGCCGGCGAAAGCCCTGAAGGAGCGTAAGGGAAGTTAGAAAGAGGTAAGGCTTTTAAAACTTATACCCCTTCAAAAGTTTCTTCGGCTGAGTCAAGGCATTCGTCTCCTCGTCAAAAGAAACATTCCCGATCGAGATCTCGAAGCGGTTCCCATCATTCTTCGAGATCGAGACACTCTAAGACGAGGCGTCCTAGATCTCCTTCCTCTAGTTCCCCAGAAAGGGTCAAAAATGCTTAGCGTCTTCGAGAAAGCGGCCTCGACCCCCTCCGAGACATCTAAAGGTGATACCCTGGGTGAAAGACCCCAAAAATCACAACGCTGCGAGTCGTTGAACCTGGCGAGTAAAAATACTGGAGAGCGTCATGAACCCTCGAGTAAAGGCAATATGACTGCGTCTTCGCCGAAGATTCCTTCGACTCACTAATCTGCGTCATCAATGCCTTTGTCGAAGGAACCTTCGACGCATAAATCTCTCATCGACGCCGTCTTCGCCATTGTTGACCCCGATGAAGGACAAGCCTAAAACTGCCACTGTCACAGGCACCAGAGATGTTGAAAGCCCCGACCATGACGGAGAGTGCCATCGACAATCTCGACGACGCTGAGTAGAATTCCGATCCTCTCGAGTTAATCGAGGCCTTTTCTGACGTTTTCGACACCCTTTTCAGGATTGTCCAAGCCTACAACGTCCACAACCACGACGTTTTCTCAGGCAGTAACAACAAATTTGGCTCCTTCTCTAGAAATGGGGTTTATTCCATATCCTAGGTCTGATTACTTTAGAGCCTTGTCCTCCATATATGAGGAAGGGGAGGACTCTGACAATGAGACCCTTTAGTCTGCAAAGGACTACAATACCCATTTCAGAAGAATTAATCTCTGAAGAAAATAGGTTAAAAGACCTACAGGAGTCTCTACATGAGGCAAGTGGTATAGATACATCTCCAGAAGTAGAGTTTGATGGACCAGACCCTGGAGAACATGCTGAGATACCTTATAGGGCTCTTATGGCTAGAATAATTGAATTTATGGGGTGGACTGCACCTGCACCTTCTTTTCAGCAAGATGACCTTACTGATATATTAGATAAAGGACCCCAAGAGCATCCCCTTGTCCCCTTTCATGCTGCTCTGCAAAGAAAAATATTTGCAAATTGGGAGACTCCTGAAGTTATCTCTGCAGTAAATGGAAAAACACTCTTCTAAATACAGAGCATCAGCTTCAGATCCTGACTATCTAAGCAAACATCCAACTCCAGAGAGTTTAGTTGTGCGGGCAGCGACTTCATCAAACAGTAAGTCTGCATACCCCACTATTCCACAAGACAGAGATGATGAAAGATTTGAGGCCATGTCAAAAAAAGTGTTTTCGTTATGTAGTATGGCGCTTAAATCTATCATACCACTTGCACACTAGCAAGATTCAGCCACACACTTCGGGAGTGTGCTTCATCTGCGGCTGACTGTCTCCCAGAAGGGGAAGAACGGGAAGCATTCTTAAACATCATCAGGGATGGAAAGGATGCAATGTGTGAGTCCCTTCAAAAAGCCATTTACTCTGCTGACAGTATCAGCAGGGCCATGGCGGCGAGTACCACAATCCGCATGTTTTGCATGGTTGCGGAAGTCTGGGTTTGCTCCAGATGTGCAAGCCACACTTCTAAATATGCCCTTTGACGGCATTTCTCTATTTGGAAAGAAGGCTGATGACAGCCTGGAGAAATTGCAAACATCCAAAGCAGCAGTGAAATCCCTTGTGGCTGCAATCTGGCAAACTCCAAATCGCCCCACAGGTACATCCTGGAGGGGTAAGTCCTTTCGCTTTTATTCTGCTTTTGGAAAAGGCAGAGGACAGCCAGCTCAAAGGGGCCGGAGACGATTCACCCGTGGTGGACGGGGAAAAAGTACAAAATCTGCATCAGCAGGTGCTACTTTACCCTCAGCATCTGCGTCAGCCGCTTCTAAATGCCTCTGAGGTCTCCCCTCACAAGACACCAGTAGGGGGCAGTTTAACTCAACATCTGACAGAATGGCAGGCTATTACGTCAGATGCTTGGGCATTGGAGACAGTTGCCCAAGGTTACTGCCTGCCTTTCCTTCGCACTCCTCAGTCATCCACCAGGGAACAACTCTTTGAAGTTTCCAGACCCGCTCCTTATGCAGGAGATTTCAGACATGCTAGAGAAAGGTGCCATAGAACCGATACCTTTAGCGTAGAGGAACAAGGGTTGGTATTCCCCCTACTTTCTAGTACCAAAGAAGGACGGAGGATTGAGACCCATCTTGGACTTGCGAGAATTGAACAAATTCCTCAGGAAAGACAAGTTCAAGATGGTAACCCTTTATCAGATCCTTCAGGCCCTCCAGCTTCAGGACTGATTGGTATCTCTAGACCTTCAGGGTGCTTATTTCCATGTGCCAATCCATCTCAAACACAGGAAATACCTGAGGTTCGCAATTGGCAACTCTCATTATCAAGCCATTTGGGCTGACCTCCGCCCGAGGGTCTTTACCAAGCTCATGGCGGTTGTGGATGCAAGTCTGAGGGAAGGGATTCACGTCAACCCCTACCTGGACGACTGGTTGATCAGAGCAGTATCCCCGGAACAAGCTCAGATCCATCTAGATTGTTTGCCACTTCCTTCACAGGCTGGGCTTCTCCCTCAGTTAAAAAAAGTCACAGATGATACCATCACAGAGACTCCTTTTCATTGGAGCAGTCCTGGACACATCCCTGGGAAAAGCCTTGCCACCAGAGGTGTGGGTTCAAGATAGTCTGCAGATGGTCACCAGGTTTCAAAATGCCCAACGTCTTCCAGCCTTCGACTTTTTGAGGTTGCTCAGCCTCATGGCATCATACATCTTCCTAGTGCCAGAGGCTCGCATGAGAATGAGATCCCTCCAGTGGGCACTAAGGACCCAGTGGTCACAATTCTCAGGGAGAATGTCAGATCTCCTACTAATTCCGTACAGAGTAGCTCGAGACCTTCATTGGTGGGCCTGTCGGGAGAACATCTTAAAAGGAGAACCGTTTTGGCAACCATGGCCGGGGATAACAGTAGTCACGGATAATTCACTCACAGGGTGGGGAGCCCATGCCAATGACTTGACCATCAGCGGTAATTGGTCTCCATCAGAGTCCAGACTACACATCAACCTATTGGAGCTGTGAGCGATCAGACTAGCGCTGAAAGCTTTTCTGCCATCAGTACAGGGAAAAGATTTCCTGATAATGAGACCACACAGTGGCCATGCACTACCTCAACAAAAGGAGGCGTAGGGTCACTGCCACTGTGCAGAGAGGCAATGCAGCTCTGGTTTTGGGCAATTCAAGAAGGAATCTCTCTATGTGGAGTACATCTAGCCGGAGAGAAGAACTTGACGGCGGACGCTCTGAGCAGGCAGAGCAGTCTCCCACGAATGAGAACTAGCTCAGGAAGTCCTTCAAGAGATCTTCGCCTTTTGGGGAACCCCTCAAGTGGATCTCTTCGCCCCCAGCATCAACAGGAAGTGCGATCAGTATTGCTCAAGGGAATTTACCCTGAGAGGAGCTCTAGGGGATGCGTTTATAGTGGACTGGGAGTATCCACTTCTGTATGCGTTTTCTCCAGTCCCCGTCATTCCTCAAATGATCAGGAGGTTGAGAAGATTCCGGAAACCCATGATCCTAATTGCCCCGGATTGGGCCAGGAGAACATGGTACCCGGATCTTCTGGACATGTCCATCTGCCCTCCGATTCGTCTTCCGCAAAAAGGATCTTCTCTCGCAGAAGGGAGGTCAGGTTTTCCATCCGGATATCAGAACCCTCAACCTTCACACCTGGTTTCTGAAAGGTTGAGATGCAAAGATTGGGATCTCCCGGATTACGTCATGGAGGTGTTGCTTTCAGCCCGAAGGCCAGTAACAAAGACTTTATACCGCTTCTGTTGGAACAAATTTTGCAGCTGGTGTAGAGAAAAGAATGTTGAACCCTTTTCATGTAATACACCAATGGTGTTAGCTTTCTTGCTTTACTTAGCAAATTCAGGTCTCCAAGTTTGTACGATCAAGGGCTGCCTCGCAGAGCTGTCAATCTTTAAGCGTACTGCAGAGGAGCCTTCATATTTCAAATTACCCAATTCAATTTCTGAAAGGATTAACTAATGTTTATCCCCCAAAACCTTTTCAAGTTCCATTGTGGGACCCAAACCTAGTCTTAATGTTTCTGATGGGTACTCCTTTTGAACCACTTCATTTCTGTTCATTAAGGTTTCTCACTCTTAAAACAGTTTTTCTAGTGGCTCGAACTTCTGCCAGAATAGTGAGCGAATTACAAGCTCTAGCTTGCAAACCTCCTCATACAATCTTTCCTAAAGGTAAGGTTGTTTTACAAGTGAAGCCCCATTTTCTCCCAAAGGTGGTCTCTGAATTCCACATTACTCAGAAAATAACTTTACCCTTGTTCTATCCTCCTCCCCAACCAGGGAAAGAGGAAGAGAGATTACACAGGCTGGATCCAAGGCGTGCCTTAAGCTTTTAACATTAGCAGACTTGCAAGAATCAGACAAGCAGACCAATTGTTTGAGGGATATGCAGGGCACAAATGGTTTGCCAATTTCAAAACAAACCATTTCAAGATGGATTATTTTAACTATTATAGAATGCTATACATTGGCAGGAAAAGAGCACCCTCAACATATTGGGGCTCTTTCAACCAGGGGTATCGCAGCCTCTTCGGCTCTCCAAAGAGGAGTTCCAATTAAGGACATGTGTGGCTGCCACATGGTCGTCCGCACACACTTTTACCAAATTTTACAGCCTTGATTCCTCCTCTAGTCCGGAGACATTTGGAAAAGCTGTGTTGCATTCTGTACATCTTTAAAGGGAAACATTTCATTTTTAATCCCACTTCCTCTATATACTACTGCTATGGGAGTCTATCAAAGATAAGGAATACGTCAGAGGACACAATCCCTTCGAAGAACAGGCTACTTAGCAAACTGGTAACGTTCTTTCGATGGGATATTCCTCCGACTTATTCCTGATCGCCCCTCCCATCCATCCCCGCAGTAAATAATTCTCCCTTGTAGTTGCAGTTTACACTCCAAGGTTACTAACCAATTCATGCAAAGCAAATCTAAACTTCAAAACGGAACTGAGCAACGGACGCTGCGCAAGTCTATTTATACTCGTGACGTCGGCTCCGATATGGAGGCTGTCGAGGGACACGGACTCGAGGGACGTCGACGTGCAGCGCCCTTTATTGGAAAAAATTTCCGAGGCCAGCAAGCTGGAATGGATTATATCAAAGATGAGGAATACGTCGGAAGAACATCCCATCGAAAGAACGTTACCACTTTGGTAAGTAACTTGTTCTTCGAAGGGATTGTGTCCTCCAACGTATTCCTTATCTTAGATATCTCTTTCCAGCTTTGCTGGCCTCGGACATTTTCTCTCTCTAGAGGGCGCTGCGCGTCGACGTCCGCCGAGTCAATGTCCCTCGACAGCCGCCGTATCGACATCGACCGTCGTCCTGCCTATATAGGCTGCGCGCAGCGTCCGTTGCTCACTTCCATTTTTCTGCGCTTACTCAGTGCCTCGGAATATCGTTGCTCAGTTTCGTAGAGAATTATTCCAATTTCCTCAAGATATTCGATCCATACTCGATGGCTTCCTCGTCTGAACCGACGACCCCTCGGTCCGGCTTTAAAAAATGCCGAGACTGTGGAAAAAAGATGTCGCTGACAGACCCTTATAGGGTCTGTCTGTGGTGTTTGGGAGCTGAACACCATTGTTCGGAGTGCGAGGACTGTATGTCCATGACAGCTAAGGCCCTGAAGGAGCGTAGGGGGAAGCTGGAAAAAGGTAAGACTTCTAAAGCTTCTTCTTCCTCGACGAAGTCGAGACTTTCGTCTCCTCGTCACCATTCGCGCTCCAGGTCTCGAAGCGGGTCCCACCACTCCTCGAGATCGAAGCACTCGAAAAGGAGACGCCGAAGATCCCCTTCTTCGTCCTCTTCCTCTGTTTCACCTAAGAGAATCCCTTGCCCCACGAAACATAGTTCCCGGGCTGAATGGGAGGAATTCTGAAAAAATATGATGAGCGTCTTTGAGAAAGCGGCCTCGACCCCCTCGAAGACTGCCGAGAGCGATGGTCTAGTCGAAAGACTCGAAGGTCCAAAACGCTGCGAGTCGCATTACCCGGCGAAGGAAGCTTCTCGAGCGCGTCACGAACCCTCGAGTAAAGCAAAGACCTCGAATCCTTCTTCGAAGGTTCCGTCGACGCCGAGGTCGGTGTCTTCGACGCCGTTGTCGAAGGGACCTTCAACACACGGGTCTGTCGACTCGACGCCATCCTCAACACCGGCATCGACGCCAAGGAAAGTCACGGTTGCGGCGCACCCAGTGGCTATTCCCAAGTCTTCGATGACGATGTCGTCGAGATTGTCGACATCCTCAAGCAGAATTCCAATTCAATCGAGGACCTCGAGGCCTCCACCTTTGTTTTCGAGGCCGATTACAACAAGTTTGGCACCCTCTGCCTTGGAGATGGGTTTCACACCCTTTGTGAGTTCAGACCAATTGAGAACAATGTCCTCAATTATGGAAGAGGGAGAACTATCTGACCAAGAAGAGACATTTGAGTTGCAGGGATCTGCAACCCCAGTTCAAGAGCAGTTATCCTCAGAGGAACGCAGATTAAAGGAATTCCATGATTCCTTACATGAGGCAAGTGGTTTAGACACTTCCCCAGAGGTGGAGTTCGCTAGGCCAGACCCGGGGGAGCATGCTGAAACCCCTTATAGAGCCTTAATGACCAGGATCACAGAATTTATGGGGTGGTCAACACCTTCACAGGCTTTCCAACAGGATGACCTCACGGATATTCTTGATAAAGGTCCACAGGAGGATCCTGTAGTACCTTTTCATAAAGCTCTTCAAAGAAAAATCATGACGAACTGGGAAACCCCAGATGTCGTCCCGGCAGTAAATAAAAAACGGTCTACTAAATACAGGGTATCTTCTGCAGACCCGGAGTTTTTGTCCAACACCCATCCCCAGAAAGTCTGGTGGTACAGGCAGCATCTTCTACTGACATCAAGACTGCTTACCCTACCGTCCCACAGGACAGGGACGATAAAAAATACGATGCTATGGCTAAGAAAGTCTTTTCGGCATGTAGCATGGCGTTAAAATCTATTAATGCTACTTGCACCCTTGCTAGATTTAGCCATACACTTTGGGAGTGTGCTTCTACAGCAGCTGACTGCATCCCAGAGGGAGAAGAAAGGGAGGCGTTCCTAAATATCATAAAGGACAGTAAAGACGCTATGTGCGAATCCCTCCAGACGGGCATTGATTCGGCTGACAGTATCAGCAGAGCAATGGCGGCAAGTACAACAACCAGGAGATTTGCTTGGTTGAGAAGGTCTGGTTTTGCCCCAGATGTGCAAGCCAGGCTCTTGAACATGCCATTTGATGGCTCTTCTTTGTTTGGGGAAAAAGGCGGATGACGGTTTAGAAAAACTGCAAACATCAAAGGCAGCAGCAAAATCCCTAGGCGCTGCAATCCGTCAGACACCTTTTCGTCCCACAGGAACCTCTGCGAGAGGCAAGTCCTTTCGCTTCTACTCCGCATTCGGAAGAGGTAGAGGACGACCGGCTCAAAGGGGACAAAGAAGAACTACCCGAGGTGGACGGGGTAGATATTCAAAAGCCGCAGCAACAGCAGGTGCCTCTTTACCATCGGCATCTGCATCAGCCGCCCCAAAACCACTCTGAGGACTTCCCTCACAGGACACCTGTAGGAGGCAGGTTAACTCAACATCTGGCGGAATGGCAGGCTAGCACGTCAGATGCTTGGGCATCGGAGACAGTTGCACAAGGTTACTGCCTTCCTCTACTACGCATACCTCAGTCATCCACCGGGGATCAGATCCGCTCCTCTTGCAGGAAATTTTAGACCTGCTAGAGAAAGGTGCCATAGAACCGGTACCTGTAGCGGAGAGGAACAAGGGCTGGTACTCCCCTTACTTTCTCATTCCAAAGAAAGACTGAGTACTGAGACCCATCTTGGACTTGAGAGAATTGAACAAATTCCTCAGCAAAGACAAATTCAAGATGGTAACTCTTTCTCAGATTCTTCAGGCCCTTCAGTTCCAAGACTGGTTGGTATCTCTGGACCTTCAGGACGCTTATTTCCATGTGCCAATCCATCTCAAACACAGGAAATACCTGAGGTTTGCAATTGGCAACTCTAATTATCAATTTCGATTGCTGCTATTTGGGCTGACCTCCGCCACGAGGGTCTTCACCAAGTTAATGTCGGTAGTGGCTGCAAGTCTAAGGAGGGAAGGGATTCAAGTCTACCCCTACCTGGATGATTGGTTGATCAGAGCTGTATCTTCGGAACAAGCTCAGATCCAGCTAGATCATGTTGGCCACTCCGTTCACAGACTGGGCTTCTCCCTCAATTTAAAGAAGTCACAAATGATACCATCGCAGAGACTCCAGTTCATCGGAGCGATCCTGGACACTTCCCTGGGAAAAGCCTCGCCACCAGAGGTGAGGGCTCAAGATATTCTACAGATGGTCACCAAGTTTCAAAATGCCCAACGTCTCCCAGCCTTCGACTTTTTGAGGTTGCTAGGCCTCATGGCATCCTGCATTTTCCTAGTGCCAGAGGCTCGCCTGAGAATGAGATCCCTCCAGTGGGCACTGAACTCAGTGGTCACAATTCTCAGGGAGAATGACAGATCTTCAGGTTCCCGACAGGGTGGCTCGAGACCTTCAGTGGTGGGCCTGTCAGGAGAACATTGTGAAAGGAGCAGTTTTGGCAACCCTGGCCGGAGATAACAGTAGTCACGGATGCCTCACTCACGGGGTGGGGAGCCCACGCCAACGACTTGACCATCAGCGGTCTTTGGTCTCCATCGGAGTCCAGACTACATATCAACCTGTTAGAGCTGAGGGCCATCAGACTTGCGCTGAAGGCTTTTCTGCCATCTGTACAAGGAAAGAATGTCCTGATAATAACGGAAAACACAGTGGCCATGCATTACCTCAACAAAAGGATCACTACCTCTGTGCAGAGAGGCGATGCAGCTCTGGTTTTGGGCAATCCAAGAAGGAATCTCTCTATCGGCAGTTCACCTAGCCGGAGAGAAGAACTCGACAGCGGACGCTCTGAGCAGGCAGAGCACAGTCTCCCACGAGTGGGAACTAGCTCAGGAAGTCCTTCAATAGATCTTCGCCCTTTGGGGAACCCCTCAGGTGGCTCTGTTCGCCACCAGTGTCAACAGGAAGTGCGATCTGTTCTGTTCAAGGGAATTTCCCCAGAGAGGAGCTCTGGGGGACGCGTTCATAGTGGACTGGGAGTTTCCGCTCCTGTATGTGTTTCCACCAGTCCCTGTCATTCCTCAAATGATCAGGAGGTTGAGAAGATTCCGGAAAACGATGATCCTAATTGCCCCGGATTGGGCCAGGAGAACGTGGTACCAGGACCTTCTAGACTTGTCCATCTGCCCTCCAATTCGACTTCCACTCAGAGAATCTGCTCTCACAGAAGGGAGGTCGGGTTCTCCATCCAGACATCAAAACCCTCAACCTTCACGCTTGGCTTCTGAAAGGCTGAGGTACAAGGATTGGGACCTCCCTGATGACGTTATGGAGGTGTTGCTTTCGGCAAGAAGGCCAGCAACAAAATCTTTATACCGCTGCCGTTGGAACAGATTTTGCAGCTGGTTTAGGGAAAAGAATATCGATCCCTTCTCATGTGGTACACCAATAGTTTTGTCCTTCCTACTTTATTTAGCGAATTCAGGCCTTCAAGTTGGCGCTATCAAGGGCTATCTCGCAGCGCTATCCATCTTTAAGCGCACTGTGGAAGAACCATCCTATTTCAAGTTACCCTTGGTAATACAGTTTATAAAGGGGTTAACTAACGTTTTATCCCCCAAGACCATTCCAGGTTCCCCTATGGGATTTAAATTTAGTCCTAACTTTCCTGATGGGCACACCTTTCGAACCACCCCACTCTTGTTCGTTAAGATTTCTTACCCTTAAGACTGTTTTATTAGTAGCACTTACATCTGCTAGAAGGGTGAGCGAGTTACAAGCTCTTTCTTGTAAACCCCCTCATACAATCTTTCAAAAAGACAAAGTTGTTCTGCAAGTGAAGCCTAATTTCCTCCCAAAGGTGGTTTCTGATTTTCATATCACACACAAGATTACCCTTCCATCTTTCTATCCTCCTCCCCATCCGGGGAAAGAGGAAGAGAGGTTGCACAGGCTGGACCCAAGAAGGGCTTTAAGTTTTTACATTAGTAGACTGGCTAGGATAAGACAAGCAGACCAGCTGTTTGTAGGCTACGCAGGTCACAAGCTGGGGTTACCGATAACTAAGCAGACCATTTCCAGATGGATCATTTTAGCCATTTTGGAATGTTATAAACTGGCAGGAAAAGAGCCCCCTCAAAATCTTAGGGCTGATTCGACCAGAGGTTTCGCAGCTTCATTGGCCCTCAAAAGAGGAGTGCCGGTTAGAGACATATGTGCGGCTGCCACATGGTCGTCCGTCCATACCTTTACACGGTTTTACAACTTGGATTCCTCCTCCAGTCAGGAAACTAGGTTTGGAAGGGCAGTATTGCACTCTATTCATCAATAAGAGGAAGCATGAAGTCAGTACTCCCACCTCCAATAACAGAATACTGCTATGGGAGCCTATCTAAGATAAGGAATACGTCGGAGGACACAATCCCTTCGAAGAACAAGTTACTTCTTACCTTGTAACGTTCTTTCGATGGGATGTTCCTCCGACGTATTCCTTATCGACCCTCCCATCCATCCCCGCAGTACTACTTCCCTTGTTGCAGCTTACGCTCCTTCAGGGTGAGTAGTCTAGTCCAGAAAGAATTATTGTGGGCTACAAAACGGAACTGAGCAACGGACGCTGCGCGCGGCCTTTATAGGCAGGATGACATCGACGTCGATACGGCGGCTGTCGAGGGACATCGACTCGGCGGACGTCGACGCGCAGCGCCCTCTAGAGAGAGAACATTTCAGAGGCCAGCAAAGCTGGAAAGAGATATCTAAGATAAGGAATACGTCGGAGGAACATCCCATCGAAAGAACGTTACAAGGCAACGTTGAAGCTGCTTACTTTGGTGTGTATGAAAGTGTTTATATATACACCCGTGTTCTCAGCAGCATTTTTGTAAAATAACGAATGTCGTTTATTTACAAAAATGCTGAGATTTCAGGATTGCGCCTTTTATGACAAACGGGTGCATTCCTGATGGTGCACTATGAGGAGGCCCATGCCCACTTGAAAATACTGGTGGAGCCTGGGCATTTTGATTTGGTGCAGTGTATCATGCACTTTAGCACATTCACTGCGCCAAGTTCAGAATCGGCCCTGAGGGTGTTATAATCGCTTTTTAGACCTGCAGCGAGGACCGTATCGGGCGATATGGTCCCTCGTACCTCGTTAAAGACCCTTGCTTCGCTCGGGCCATTAACTCGGTCTTCAGGGCCCATAACGCCCGGCACAGCCCTCGCTGCAGGTCTATAAAGCTATAGTGTATTTGTGTGTTACTAATATATTGCCCTTCTGATGGCTTACTGAAACTGACGGTTAAATAGATTAATAATGATTTAATCAAGAAACCTTGTGTGTACAAGTTTATTTGAATACTCGTCACTGTGAATCTCTGTGCAGCTTCCCTACAGCTCACATTGACCCCTCTTGAGATGAGCCTGGCTGCTCAACACGCTACCAACCTGTGTAGTGCAGACGTATACCAAAGGTTGGGTTCCTGTTGCCAGGTCAGGTTTTTTGTAGTGCACCCAAAGGGTACTGCATACAATCTTGCCTAACACTTTCCTTCCTTAAGAACTCAATAACTGAATTGGTAACCAAAATAAGTGCAATACTGACCTTTTACTGAAGTCGCTCCATGTACTGGAACATGTGTTCGCATAAGAAAAGTCTTTACTAACTTTTATTGTCTTTGAAAAGCTGAATCCCAATTTTGATTGAAAGTTTCTAGCAGTTAACGCTTTTTAAAGAATGCTTATTTAAACCTTGTGTATATTATAAATATTTATATATAACTAAGTATAAGTGTTACTTGGATACTTGTACTTACTGCTTTCAATTGTACAGCTTTACAGCTCACATTACCCCTCTTAAGATAAGCCTGGCTGCTCAGTCACACTACCAACTTGTGCAGTACAGGCCTATATTAAAAGGTGGAGTTACCCAATAAATAGATGTTTTGTGTAGTCCCACACCAATTGGAATGCTCTTAATTTTTACCTAGTCGTGGCTACAGAGCTACCTTTACGCGAGGGCAGCATTGGCATTTATTCCACTCATTCCCTCGTGCCCATCCCTTGATATTCATACCGCTAAAAAATAGTTCAGGCCCTAAAGAGAATTCCATTGCTCAGAAAGGGAAACTATATAGCTCACATTGGACACGAGATGGATGCTTTCGTATTTCATTGCTCCCAAAACAGTAGATCTCCAGTATCAGTTGTGTGTACCAAGTATTGGCATTGATACAGCTCATTCTAACACTATCCACACGTGGACGATTGGCTCAGTTGCGCTAAAGTCCCGTTCCAGTGCAGAAATTACTTGGAACAGCAGTGGATATATTTAACCAACGGGACTACTACCATATTTGGCAGTGCTCCTAAAAGTGAACTATACTTGTTATTTTACTAACCGTTATTAGGGAAAAACTTTAATTTGAAGCTAATGAATAGGTCTATTGCCTTGAAACAGCAGGTTTACGCAAAACAGCCGGTGTTGGCCAGCATTCTTTGCTGCTTTTGGACTTTCTTTTTATTCTCTTTTAAAATACTGGTTAAGATTTGCGAACGCAAGATCTTGTTCCTGTTTTTAATACCCATTTGAAGAAAATAGTTGAACAACTTTTACTTTTTGAGTACTTATTCTTTTATATCTGTTCTATATTTGGAGATGGCAGATAGTCCTTTAAAAATACATTTTCAAAATTCCTCGAGTTAAGCCTTTTGAATGGATAGTGTCTGCCCACGTATTCCTAATCTTAGATATTCGTATTTTCAGCTTTGCTCCTTTTGGGGAAAAAAAAATCCACAACAAAAGGGCGCTGTGGTTGAGGTTGCGGTGTTGATGTCCCTCGAGGGCTGCAGTGGAGCATCAACGTCATCCGTATTATAAAGGGCTCGAGCCGCGCCCGTTGGCTTCAATTCTGTTTTTCCGACAAAGCTTTTGCTTCGTGTGTACGAAAACAGCGCTTCAGTTTGACAATGTCTTCATCAGATAACCCTTCTACCCCCAAAACTGGTTTTAAAAAGTGCTAGAAATGCAGTAAGAAAATGTAAATTGCTGACCCCCATAGTTTGCCCCTGGTGCTTGGGTCCGGACCTTCGAGCTGAGGAATGCGGTTCCTGTCGCGCTATGACCAACAAAGCTCTCAAGGAACAAATAGGTAGATTGGCGGTGGCAAAGGAATCCTCCGCTTCAAGAAAAAAGAAAGTCTCAGTTGAGTCTAGCAAATCCCAACGTAAATGGAAGAAATCTAGCTCGAGGTCTGTCTCGTAAATCTTCTTCAAAGAAGGCGAAGAGGAGGCGTCACCGATCTCCTTGTTCGTTGTCCGAATCTGGCGTTATCGGATGTCGTCCTAAGCACGATTCCCCTGAGAAATGGGAGGCCTTCAGAGCCTCTGATGCGATTCTTTGAGATCGCGGCCTGGACCCCCTCGAAGAAATTGCGTGAAGGCCATGGCCCGGCTCACTCAGAAGAGTGACCGAGGGAGGTCGGAGACTAGACTCTCTAAATCTGGCGAAAAATCGTCGAGGGTGTCGAGAGAAACCTCACACACCTCCATAAGAAGAGCAAAGCACTGGTGCATAAATCGGGCGCAACAGACATAATGACATCGGGTACCAAACCGCCATAGTCTGTGTCGGAGGTCTCCTCAACGCATCTGTCGAAGACCTACTCGACGCCAGTGTCCAGGACAGCATTCACAGCTACCTCAACGGCACTTGCATCCAAAGCTCCTTCAACCCTGTCGACACCTTCAACACCTTTGTCGAGGTCCATGCGGATTCCGGCGCCAATATCGACACCTTTGTTGAAGCCAAGGTCTATCGCTTCACAAGCCACAGGTACAATTTTTCACCCTGTGCCTAGACAGGACTTCTTTCAAGTCAATTTATGAAGAACAATCTTCTGAAGAGGATATTTCACCTGCTGGGGTACAACATGGTACAAGGGAGGTTCCTGTGGGAACTAATTGATCCTCACTCCAAAATGGCTGACCTCTGTGAATGTCTGCAAAAAAGCTAGTGGTCTAGATGCATTTCCTGAATTGGATTTTGATAAACCCAACCCTACTGACCATGCAGACTTGGGATTTAGAACCTTATTAATAGGGTGGTAGAATTCATGGGTTGGAATAGAACTTCCCCTTTTTATGAGCAAGACAACATGAAAGACATTCTCAGTGGGGGTCCTCAAAAGGACCCTGTCCTTACTTTTCACACTGCCCTCCAGAAAAAGGTTATGGCCCCATGGGAAACAGATTCTGCACCTGCGGTAAATAATTTGCAGGAAAATGCAGACCCTCTTATTACCTGAATACTTAACATCCTACTCCTGAGAGATTCCCCTAGATATGGTCGATAAAAGAATTGATGCCTGGTCTTGCAAGATTTTCTCTTCAGGCAGCATGGCCTGAAAGTCAACAAATGTGACTTGCACCCTCTCAAGATTCGCATGCACCCTGTGGAATTGTTTTACTGCAGTGGCTGAACATATTCCTGAGGGCGAGGAGGGAGACGGCTTCCTTGCGATTGTGAAAGATGGAAAGGATGCTATGGGGGAATGCCTTCAATCAGGACTGGACACTGCTGACAGCATCAGCAGGTCCATGGCGTCTAGCACAGTGCTACGCAGATTTGCGTGGCTGACAGTCTGGTTTTGCACCGGATGTGCAGGCCATACTTCTCAATATGCCATTTGATGGCTTGATGTTGTTCAGCAGCAAGGCAGATGAAAGTTTGGAGAAGCTGCAGACCTCTTAGGCGGCGACATTTTCACTTAGCGCCTCCATACGACAACCTCAGCAACACTCCTACACGTGGGCATCTTCCACGAGGGGTCGTTTTAGTTTTTATTCCTCATTTGGAAGAGGAAAAGGACAGGCCTTTCAAAGACTACAAAGAAAATTTCCTCGTGGTTGGTGAGAAAAGAGTGCTAGTTCAGCAGCAGCATCTGTCCCCCCCCCCAGCAGCTGCTACAGCTGCTGCAAAGCCTCTCTGAGGCCTTGACCCACAAGACCCTGGTGGGAGGCAGAATCTATCAACATCTGAACGAATGGCGGGGCATTACTTCAGATGCTTGTAGCCCAGCATTACTGCATTCCCTTTCAAAAAAAGCCTCCGGATGATCCACCAAGATACTTATCAAAATTCCAGATCCGCCCCTGTTGCAGGAAATTTTAACCCTGCTAGAGAAAGGTGCAATAGAAAATGTACCTGTAGTGGAGAGGAACAAGGTTGGTATTCCCCATAGTTTCTCATCACAAAAAAGGACGGAGGATTGAGACCCATCTTGGACTTAAGAAACTTGAACAGGTTCCTCAGGAAGGACAAGTTCAAGATGGTAACCCTTTCTCAGATCCTTCAGGCTCTCCAACTCCAAGACTGGTTGGTATCATTGACCTTCAGGATGCTTACTTTCATGTGCCGATCCATCTCAAACACAAGAAGTACCTGAGGTTCGCGATTGGCAATTCTCATTATGTTTCGTGTTCTGCCATTTGGGTTGACCTCCGCCCGAGGGTTTTCGCCAAGCTGATGGCGGTAGTGCAGCGAGTCTTAGGAGAGGGGGGGAATTCATGTCTACCCTTTACCTGGATGATTGGTTAATCAGGGCACGTTCACCCAACAAGCTCAGGAACATCTGAACACGACCTGCCACTTCCTACACAGACTGGGCTTCTGCCTCACTTACAAGAAGTCAAATATACCATTCCAAAGACTCCAATTCATCGGAGCAGTCCTGGATACTTCCTCGGGCAACGCCTCGCCTCCCTATGTGAGAGCTCATCACATTCTGCAGATGGTAAAGTTCCAGAATGGCCAGCATCTGCCTGCCTTCGATTTTTCTGAGGTTGCTCGGTCTCATGGCATCCTGCAGTTTTCTGGTGCCAGAGGCCAGATTGAGAATGAGATCCCTTCAATGGGCTCTCAGGGCTCAATGGTCACAATTTTCAGGGGAAATGTCAGATCTTTTGCAAATTCCGGCCAGAGTGGCTCAAGATCTTCTATGGTGGGCTTGCAAGGAAAATATCCTCAAGGGAGAATCTTTTTGCCAACCATGGCCGGAGATAACAGTAGTGACGGACGCCTCACTCACGGGGTGGGGAGCCCACACCAACGATCTGACAATCAGCGGTCGTTGGTCTCCATTGGAGACCAAACTACACATCAACCTTTTGGAGCTGAGGGCAATCAGACTAGCGCTCAAGGCCTTTCTGCCCTCTGTACGGGGAAAGAATGTCCTGATAATGACGGACAACACAGTAGCCATGTACTACCTCAACAAGAGGGGCAATGCAGCTCTGGTTCTTGGCAATGCAAGAAGGAATCTCTGTCTGCAGTTCCCCTAGCCGGAGAGCAGAACACGGCAGCGGACGAGGCAGAGCAGTCTCTCATGAGTGGGAACTAGCTCAGGAAGTCATTCAAGAGATCCTCGCCCTTTGGGGAACCCCTCAAGTGGATCTGTTCGCAACCAGTGTCAACAGGAAGTGCAAACTGTACTGCTCAAGGGAATTCCCTCCAAGAGGTCTAGGGGACGCATTTGTAGTGGACTGGGAATTTCCACTCCTATATGCGTTCCCTCCAATCCCCCTGATTCTTCATGTAATCAGGAGGTTGAGAAAGTTCAGGAAAACCATGATCCTAATTGCCCCGGATTGGGCCAGGAGGAGGTGATACCTGGACCTTCTGGACCTGTCCATCTGCCCTCCAATACGTCTTCCACTAAGAGGATCTTCTCTCGCAAGAGGATGGTCGGGTTCTCCATCTAGAGGTCAAGACACTCTGCCTTCATGCATGGTTTCTGAGAGGCTGAGATAAAAGGATTAGGACCTCCCGGATGACGTAATGGAGATCTTGCTTTCGGCCAGAAGGCCAGCAACAAAATCCATGTTCCGGTGTCGTTGGCACAAGTTCAGTAACTGGTGCAAGGATAAGAATGTGGACCCATTCCTATCTAATACACTTATGGTACTTTCTTTCCTTTTACACTTGGCCAATCTGGGGCTTCAGGTTAGCACAATAAAGATTTCTGATGCTTGTTAATCTGCTTAGAATCACATGCTGTGCATATGGTCCGACATCCAGTGGTAACTGCGGAGTATTGCATCTTGTCTTTCAGTGGACCGAAAGGGGACGTCTGCATAGGCGTGTCTGAAACACTATCCCTATCGTGACGTGTGTAGTACCCAAAATCCCTTGCGCGCCGAGGTCCCTCATATTGTTTTTTTTCTGCCCAGATAACTGGTCGCCCTATAGCGGAGCTCTTCATGAGACATTGTTTATCTTACCGAATTGTCGGTTTAATCCCCGTTAAGTCACTTTGCCTATCAAGAACCTCTTCGACGAAGACTATGGGGGAATCGTCTACGGCTGTGGGATCCGGCGTTCAGACCTCCACGTGGTCGGGCCTTCTGGCCGGCCTACCCAGTAGGGAGAGTGGGCTAAAACCCTTAAGGAGCGCTGGTTGAAGCGGTGGGCCACGTACGCAATGTCACGCGTGGAGCCTCCCTCCCCTGAAAGTGACGGGGGGGGGGACATTGGATGACCAAACGTCCAACGTGGACGTTATAGACCTTGAGGCGGACTATTCTAGAGCCGCCACGCCTGTCCCTGACCCTTCCAGGCTCGACTCCGGTCCTGCTACAGGGACCACACCCGGTGACAGGGGTGTACAATCGCACCGCACACAACCCAAGCGCCCTCCTCGACGACTTTGTCGAAGAAAGCGAAAGCGCCATCGGATCGATCTGATCCGAAGCCTTCCCCGCATACGCAGCAGCGCATGACGACTGGGCTTAACAAACAATACAAGGGCACTTCTCCCCAAACTACACACGCCGAATTTTCTGATCAAGAAACTTCGACGGGTTCCAAGGTTTCCAAGGCCCGTGCAAGCCCAAAAACTACAAGTCGGCCTCTACCCGAGAAGCCATCATCGGCGGCGTTGTCTCCCGAAGATTCAGTGACGATCAGTAAGAGCATCAATAGGATTGCTATGGGGGTGGGCCTAGTACCGGTTCCGGCAAGAGTTATGGGCCAATCCGCCGAAAGGTTTTCCACAGATTTGGAAGACGACCCCGAAGACTCTTACGAAGAAAGCCAGGTACCCCTCTCAAGCACCCTGAGGAGATCCTCTCCCTGCCTTAGGGCGGAGGACCCGGTTCCTTCTCAGCTGGGTCCATTTGGGTCATCCAAGTGGGACCACGGAGCAATTTGAGGGGTGTATGGATCAGCTGGAGCAGTTTTTCAGGGCTTCTGATCAACCTCTGCCGAAAAAGAAAAAGCTCAGGTAGACCCTAACACTCAAACACAAGTTGCCCAACTCCTAGATGTCCAACACTATGTTGACTATCAAGAAGATGTCCAGAAAGACACGTATAGAGACATCTATACAGAAGAAGAGGATGTAACGCTCACCTGATTCTCGCAGAGGCGCCGGTCTTGACTGGGCGACTACTGTATCTTCAAAGGTGATGTGTAGCACCCGGTTGGCTCTTTGGGCTGGACCTCTGTGCACTGTATGCCTGACGTGTAGAGTAAGATGTCTGCAGATAGAAAATATGGGGTTAATGAACTGGGGTTATTGGGGTGTCCCTATCTCTTTCCTCTTCTCCTCTCCTGTAGACCCCCAAAGGTTAAAGCTCTCACCTTAGGTAAGTGAATGCCGAGCTCTCCATCTGCCTCGGGGCAGGGTGCTGTAACCAGTTTCTTCACTGGATAGGTAGCGCAGGCCTCTTAACTTCAGAGGACTGCTGTCCGTTGTTTACTGCACGAATGGTAAGTTTCGAGTCATTCAAATGTCTTTAAAGTCTTTAGTAATGATGTCTCTTGTTTTGCAGGGTTCCGGCGGATGACGGGCTGGAGTGAGTTGAAGATGGAGCCCGTGTGATGAATAGAAGCGCCTGGAAGCACGTAAGTAAGCGCTTGTTGCCTGCTTCACTATGCGCTCTAACTGTCTTTTTATTTTGCAGGTACGAGTTCGGAGCGGCTGCAGGGTGCCGGAATACCCACTGGATTAGATGTGGAAAGGAGTAATGGCACGTGAGTATTAAAGTTCCCCAATGTCTTTAAACGCACCTTGTTTTGTCTTTCAGATGCGGAATGCAGTGTGAAGACCTCCGGAGCGCACGAAGAGTAGGTAAGCCTTTGCCTTTCAGATGCCGGAATGCTAACCTGTTCTTTCTTGTCTTTATAGGTGTTGCTGAAGACTGGATTCAGGATGGTAAGCCTTTGCCTTTCAGATGCCGGAATGCTAACCTGTTCTTTCTTGTCTTTATAGGTGTTGCCGAAGACTGGATTCAGGATGGTAAGCCTTTTTCCTTAGGCCCAGGACCGGATGCAGAAGACACGATGAGCGTTCTGCTGCAGAGGTTGCAGAATAACGCAAAGCAAGATTCATCCACCGGGTGTGGTTTAAATAGCCTCCTGTAGTGCTTAGGTGTCTCCTTCCACAGCCACGCTTAAGTAAGAAAAGAGTTCCTGGTAAGAAAAGAGTTCCTGCCTTCCAGAAGAGTTCCAGTGTTCTGAATCTAGGGAGTGGCTCCAGCCCCACCCAACAGGAAAAGTAGTTCCAAACAGAAGAGGATCAGAGGCTCAACTGGCAGGCAAGTAAGCAGCATGGTCTGCTGAAGGTAAGTCCACCCAAGCATTATGAGCCCGGCGCTTCCAGCGCTGGGACTGGGCATATTTATGAGCCTGGTGCCACTGGCGCCAGGACTGGGTCCAAAAGGTCCCAATTGGGACTGGTTGGCACTCGAAACCTGGGTTATGGATCTGCTTCCAAGGGAGTTGGGAAAACCCTGACCTTTTGGAAGCAGAGATCATGACAGAGGAGGCTTCTTTTCTGGACAACTATGGGGAAGATCAAGGCGCAACGGACAACTGGGAGGACACCCAGCAGGATGATCACAATTCTGATATTGTTTGCCTCGACTCCCCCCCCCCCCCCCCCCCCCCATTCCACTCTGGTTCGACAAGCTCCCCCTCTGGACGATCAAATGGCTTTCAACATGTTGAAAAAAGCAGCAGAATTCTTTAAAATTGCCACGCTTGAAGCCTTGCCCGAACAAGATTTCGCGGAGGACATTATTAATGACAAGCCTCCGGCAAGCCAGTCTATCCCTCTCTTGAGCTCTGTAAAGAGACGGCTGGCCCCTTCCTTGCTCACACTTGCTCAGACTAGGGCTGTGAACCCAAGGGTCGAAAAACGTTTCCGGCCCTCCACCAACGACCAGCTTTGTATCAAAGGGCACGCAATCCCAGACTCGCTGGTGGTGACCAACACTCGCAAGAGAGCAGGGGTTCCCCTTGGCACGGGAGAGTCACCCCCGGACAAGGAATCCAAAAGGTTATATGCCTTAGGCAAACTGGTCACTTCGGCGGCTTGTACCGTCCAGATTGCCAATAACACGTTAGTGGCAAGCTACGTCGACGTCCAATTGAACCTACTCCAGGAAGGCCTTCAGGAGGTTCCGGAACCAACCAGAGCCAAGCTTCTCTCCATTGTCTCGGAGGGCAAACTTGCCAATCGGAATGTTGTAAAGAATAGCCTGGACTCCGCATAGACAGCAGGCAGGTCTCTCGCACAGGGTACTCCCCTAAAGAGACACGCGTGGCTGTGCACGTCGGGCTTCAGGCCTGAGACCCAGGCATCCATCATCAACAAACCCATCGAAGAGGCCAACCTCTTCGGGAAGGCGGTAGACGATGCGTTGGAGACAGCCAAGAAGGAGCACAAGTCGCTGCACCAGATTTCCCAAAAACCCTATCCACAGAGGGGCAGTCATTCTCGGCGGTCCTTTCGAGGAAAAGCCTGCGCTGCTCACAATAATTTTGGCGCAAGCAACTTCAACTCAAGTCAACCTCTTACTACCCCAGAGGGGTCAGAAGCGCAGAATGAATAGAGGCAGAGGCTCCAATTCCAGAGGAGAGCGCCAAATTCGGGTCAGAAATGACCACCAAGTTCAGGTCCCCTCCCATGTCTCCCCGGTCGGGGGGCGATTAACCTTTCTCCTCAAGGCATGGGAGGGGATAACTTCAGACCAGTGGGTCTTAAAGACGGTCGCCCACGGTTACTGTGTGGAATTCGCCCGACCTCCACAGTTCAAACCACTGAAAAATCGACGCCCTTCACCGGAACATCTGCAGATTCTGATCCAAGAGGTAGAAGCTCTGCTGAGAGAGGACGCCATAGAAGCCGTCCCGATTCTTCAGGTAAACGAGGGTATCTATTAAGTGTACTTCCTTGTACCCAAAAAGGATCTCACCATGCGTCCTGTTCTAGACCTGCGCCCAGCGAACAAGTTCATAAATCCCCAGAAGTTTCGCATGGTAACACTGCAAGAGGTGATCCCATTGCTAAAACGGGGGGGACTTCATGAGAACATTGGATATGAAAGATGCATACTTTCATATTTCAATGCTGCCAGCGCACAGAAAATTCCTAAGGTTCGTGATTCAGGACAAACACTACCAGTTCAAAGTACTCCCCTTCGGCATAGCCTCGGCGCCAAGGGTGTTTAGCAAGGTCCTGGCAGTGGCAGCGGCACACCTGCGCAGACTTTCAGTTCCAGTTTACCCTTACCTCGACAATTGGCTCATCACGGGGGACTCGTTTGACGTTTGTTTTTCGAACACCCAAAAGACAGTAGACCTACTGTTCAGCCTGGGATTTTCTATCAACGAAAAGAAATCCAGTTTAGTCCCCAGCCATGTAAAACAGTTCCTGGGGGCTCTAATTCGTACGGAAGACGGTCTAGTCTTCCCTTCCAGCGAGAGGGTTCAGAACATGCTCTCTCAGGTTCCTCAGTATGTAGCCAGTCGAGAGGTGACAGTACGCAAAGCTATGCGTTTGCTTGGGATGATGGCGTCATGCATATACTTGGTTCCCCACGCGCGGCTGCGCATGCGTCCCATGGAAGAGTGGCTCAACAGCCAGTGGTGTCAGGCCAGCGGACAATGGGAAGATCTGTTAGTTGTCTCGGCAGCCCTCGTTCTCTCTGCAGTGGTGGTCGAGGGAGAACCTCTTGAAGGGGGAAGACCTTCACCACCCCTGCAGTGGAAGCCACTTTCACGACAGACGCATCTCTCACGGGGGGGGGGGGGGGCTCACCTGCTTCAACAGACAGCGCACGCAGTGTGGTCCTGTCAGGTAGCGTCCAACCATATAAACCTTCTGGAGCTACTAGCAGTGTTGAAAGCATTGAAAGCCTTTCAGGAGCAACTGCAAGGGAAGACAGTGCTGGTCCTAACCGACAGCACAACAGCAATGTATTACCTGAACAAACAGGGGGGCACTCACTCTCCAGGGCTATCCAAGCTATCCCAAAACATCTGGATATGGGCTGTCAAACACAAGATGTTCCTGATATCCCAACATGTTCCAGGGGAGCTCAATCTTCTGGCAGACGTACTCAGCAGAGATTTTCCTCTGCCAGAAGAGTACGAATGGCGACTGCACGAAGACACTGTATCCAACGTCTTCGCAGAATGGGGGTTTCCAGAGATTGACCTGTTCGCGACTCAGAACGCCCAATGCCAAGATTACGCCTCCAGGTACCCCCAGAACCGATCCAAGGGGAACGGTCTCTGGATAACTTGGTTGGGGAAATTTGTCTACGCTACCCCCCTCCCCCCCTGCACAAGATAGTACACAAGATGCACCAGGAACCAGTCCAGGAACCAGTCTCCATGATTCTGGTGGCTCCCATGTGGGCCCGCCAACCTTGGTTCGCGCACCTGATGGAAATGTCCCTCTCCCCACCAGTCGAGCTGCCCTGCCCGTACAACATGTCTCAGGACAGGGGGAGACTCTGCACCCATGCCCACAAACTCTGAATTTAGCAGTCTGGCTCCTGAGGTCATAGTTTGGACATCTGCAACTCCCTCAAAGGTGCATGGACATACTGAGGGAGGCAAGAAAGCCTAACGCACGTTATTGCTATGCCAGCAAATGGAAACGTTTTGTCATCTGGTGCAGTTCCAAAGGCGTCAATCCCACCGATTGCTCCCCTTCACACGTGTTATATCTAACCCATCTGTTGGGTTGTATACGAATTGTTAGTTTTACAACTGTTCGAATTACAATTGACCTTTTCACAATTGACCGAATTGTGAAGGTCAATTGTAACATATATGTAGGGGGAAACCCCCACCTAACGCCAAACCCCCCAAAACCCCTATATATATATATAAATAAATATATTACCAAATTTATATATGTATGTGTGTGTGTGTGTGTGTGTATATATATCAATTGTGACCCTTTAAATTCGGTCAATTGTTCATTCGAACAATTTGGCTAATACCATCTGTTGGACTCTGGGTTAGTCTTCAATTCCTTAAAGGTTCACCAGGCGGCGTTGTCAGCCTACACCACGTCACAGCAGACGGTGTTGTGGTGGAAAATACCTGTGATTAAAGCCTTTATGGAAGGGGTTAAAAGAATGTTCCCCCCCCCCCATCACTCACCCAGCCCCTGGGTGGGATTTAAAAATGTGGTTTTAAATAGGTTCATGGGAACCCCTTTTGAGCCCATGCATAAAGCTAGTCTGAAAGACCTGACTTACAAGACAGCCTTCCCAGTAGCTATCACTTCTATCAGAAGAGTTAGCGAACTACAGACCCTCTCGGTTTTGGACCCCTTTGTAACAAAGATAAGGTAGTTCTGCACACTCACCCCAGATTTGCGTCGACATTTTTTTCGAAGTTCCATATGAACCAGTCAATCGAACTACCCACGTTCTTCCAGAGACCTACTAACATAGCCGAAAGAAGCCTTCACACACTAGATGTGCGCAGGGCAGTCATGTTCACTAAACCACTGAGGAAAACGAAACAATTCTTTGTTTCAGTGGCAGCTGGCAGAGAAGGGGATCTTGTCTCTAAATCGGCAATATCAAAGTGGATTGTCAAATGCATCCCACTATGTTTCTCTCTTGCAAAGAGAACTGCCCTTCAAGCCTAGAGCACATTCTACTCTAGGCACTGGGGCATCCATAGCAAATGTTCCCCTAGAGTCCATTTGCAAAGCAGCAACCTGGAGTTCTGTACACACCTTTACAAAACCCTATTGCCTAGACATTCATTCTAGGTCTGATTCTCAGGTGGGACAAGCAGTACTAAGACATCTTTTTTTCTACTGTCCTTCTCACAACCCGCCTCCAACTCCGGGTACTGCTCGCTAGTCTATGCACAGCATGTGATTCTAAGCAGATTAACAAGCATCAGAAGACATGCATTCCTTGCCGTAAAAGCATTTCTGATGATTGTATCTGTTTAGATTCACATGCGCCCACCCTGCCTCCCCGCTCGGGGTGGAAGGAACATAGACTTCTTACTACTTTCTCTCCATGTACTCACTATAGCCTTGGGCTCCCTCATGGCCGAAAAAATACAATCGGAGGGACCTCTGCGCGTGAGGGATTTTGGGTACTAGACATCACGATAGGGATAGTGTTTCAGACACTCCTATGCCGACGTCCCCCTTTCGGTCCCCCGAAAGACAAGATGCAATACTCTGCGGTTGCCACTGGATGTCTGACCATATGCACAGCATGTGAATCTAAGCCGATACAATCATCAGAAATGCTTTTACAGTAAGTAATGCATGTCATCTGGCAGCACTGTCTATTTCTAAGCGCTCATCGGAAGAAGTCTTACTTCAAGATGCCCTTTTGATTATCCAGTTCCTGAAAGGTCTCAATGTGTACCCTCGATTCCCATTTCAGGTACCCGTGTGGGATTTAAATTTAGTTCCAAAGTTCCTTACATGTATTCCCTTTGAGCCCTTGCACGCTTGTGCACGAAGCCTCCTTACTTTAAAGACAATCCTAGTGGCAATTACATCAGCCCGCAGGGTGAGTTGCAGGCTCTCTTGTAAGCTTCCTCACACCATTTCTCATAAAGATAGTTATTCTTGGAGTCACACCCTCGTTTCTACCTAAAATAGTCTTGACTTTCATCTGTCACAAAAAAAATCACTCTGCCTTCTTTTTATCCTCCTCCTCATGCAAGTAAGGAGGAAGAAAGACTACACAGACTGGACCCCAAAAGGGCTCTGTTTTTATATAGCTAGATTGGCAAAATTTCGGCAAAGTGACCATGTTTTTATTGGATATACTGGACATAAATTGGGCCTACCAGTGACTAAACAGACATTATCCAGATGGATAATTTTGCCAATTACTGAATGCTACAGATTGGCTGGAAAAGAACCTCCAGATGGGCTAAGGGCTCACTGAACTGGGGGCATGGCAACTTCGACAGCTCTCCAGAGCGGTGTCCCGGTCCAAGATATTTGTGCAGCGGCCACCTGGTCGTCTATGCATTTTTTTTGTGAAACACTATTCTCTAGATTCCACCTAATCACAAGGTCTGTTTGCTAAGGCCGTTCTTCACACGGTCCATGATTAGTATTATCTAGTACTCCTCCAAATGTATACTGCTTTGGGAGCCTATCTAAAATGAGGAATACGTGGGAGGACACAATCCATTCGAAGAACAAGTTACTTAGCAACTTACGTTCTTTCCATTGGATGTTCTTCCCACGCATTCTTCTGCGCCGTACAGTTTACGTCAATTGCACTCAGAATTCCTTGAGAACTTTGAGGGCTAAAGAACACCTGGTCAACTACTCAGCGGAGTATATCGAAAAAACACAACTGAAGCCAACGGGCGCGGCTTGAGCCCTTTATACTGCGGAACGATGAACTTGACGCTCGACGGTAGCCCTCGAGGGACATCGACACCGCGACCTCTGGAGTGGAAATGTTTTTTCCGAAGCAGCAAAGCTGAAGATACGAATATCTAAGATGAGGAATACGTGGGTGGACACAATCCATTCGAAAGCTTTAACTCGAGGTATTTTGAAAATGTTTTTTAAAGGACTATCTGTGCCATCTTGAAATATAGAAACCGATATAAAAGAACAATGTACTCAAAGTAAAAGTTGTTCACCTTTTTTCTTCAAATTGGTATTAAAGGAACAAGATATTGCATTCACAAATCTTAAGTTTAATAGAGAACCATCAAAAAAAGTCCAAAAGCAGCAAAGAATGTTTGCCAACACTTGGCCGTTTTACGTAAACCCGCTGTTTCAGGGCAATAAACCTATTCATTAGCTTACAATTAAACGTTTTCCCCTAATAACGGTTAGTAAAATAACAAATATAGTCTACTCTTTGGAGCACTGCCAAGTATGGTAGTAGTCCCTTTGGTAAAATATATCCACTGCTGCTCCTAGAAATTTCTGCACTGGAGCTGGACTTGAGGGCAACTGAGCGAATTGTCCAGGTGTGGATATAGTGTTATGATGAGCTGTATCAATGACGATACTTGGGTACATATACCTGGTGCTGAGGCAGCACTTTTAACTGGCAGGGTTTTCTACCCCACCTTGAACTGGTTTACTTCCCCCATCAGTAACCTGTTCTTCTGCTAGTCATGGCTACTGTTTTAGTCTGTCTTCTGGTTGGAAACCCTGTCTTGGTGTGAGATTTTAAATCTCTTACCAGAGGACTGGAGGAAAATTTCTTTATCACTGGGCATTAAAGGTTTCTAGTAACATCCAGGCAGCCGACCAAGATGAGATGTGGGATTTCTGAGAAATTTTCTTTTATGGTACTTTAATCCGAGCGTTGTCTTTAGTGGGTGCCAGGCAAGTCCCTAGAAGCTCACTATTGTGAGTTTTAGTTCAATCACAGCAGTGTCATGTTGGCCTCTCCTTTGGGCTTTTTTTTTTTATACATTGTCCTCCTGCAATCATATGCATGAAGGAACAGTGTTAGTGCCCCTAGTGGTACACCCATGCAGTTCTCCATTTGTGGCAGAGCATCAGCCTCTGGTTAGTTCGCAACTGTAATGCACACTTCTGATTTATGTTTGTAGAGCCCTATATCTATGCCTTCTGGTGAATGTCTTGACATATGAATGCTTTTCAGATCAGGTGCCGTTTCGTTGTGATCCCTGCAAGATAACTCTCAACTCTGTGGAACAGTATCAGGCACACATCAGCGGAGTCAAGCACAAGAACATGTAAGTTACTATTGTGATATGTAGAGTCCCTGGATACTAACTGTATGCAGACTGTTGGTAACTGCTCTTGTAATATAACTTCAATTGTCAGTTAATCTTAATTCTTCACCCCAATGGAGACAACGGTACAAGTGGTACCTAATTGTGTTTTACTCCACCCCTATTTTTTATACTCGCGTGGTCTCTCTTCCTAAGGTATGTGCTTCTATCCCTCTTACTTACCCCAAGACCCTTTTGTAACTATCCCACATACCTAGCCCATATCCTTTTCACCAGTGGTCAAAGTGAGCGGGAACGGTCTGAAGCGGTGCTCCTCTACTTTTTTAAATTACTTTTTACAGCGCCTATGCTTTTATTTTAAAAAGAAACCGTTCTGGAATGGTTTGGTTTTAAAAGGTGTAAGAAGACGTTGCAGCTTGCACTTTCAGTGCACTGCACTGAACGTTCCTTTAAACAGCAGGTGCAAGTGTTTGGGGGTTTGTATTGTGTGTGGGAGGGGGGCATGGTGATGGGGTTTGTGGGGAGTGTGGGTGCAGGCCAGCAGGGAACATAGTTCCACTACTTCTTTTTGTACGCTTCGACCACTGCTTTTCACACCTCTTGCATAAAGTGTATGTATTTGTACCAGTCCTGCCAACAAGAAGATAGTTACCAACACACCATCTGCCCCACGCTTCAGTGTGTTTTTTTAAGATGGATTTTCAGAATCACCCTTTGGGATGGAATCTGAGAGCCAAACCTATCATTGTCAACAGGAAACACACTGATATCTAGCCAAACCCAGTCAAAGAGGAGGATGGGCTTTTCCAGCTCGAGCCTTCAAGATTCAAATTGGGTAGAAATTCCTCCAAAGGGTTTGGAAGTGTCTAGGTCCTCCTCCCTTTCTAGGCTCCCCAAGGATCTGCATGATGTGTCTGGACAAGAATGACATCATAGAATCGTTAACAGCTCTTGAATTTGCTTGAATTTGTTTGAATGTGTTGAGTCTTGAGAAAATGCTTGGTTGCTTAGCGGCTGGCCCCAGAGTAGATACTTTGCCATAATGAAATTGCCAAAAACGTATACCACATTAAAGACCTATCTGCTCTTAGTCTCTTTTTCCAAGTACTGGGCCGGTGTCTATCCAAGCTGTCACTTGGGTAAGCTATGTGAATGACTCCCTCAAAACCTACGTAGGTGTGTTGAAGGTCAGATGGCACCCATTTTTGAGGGTATGATGAATCTTGTTATTCTTGAACGTATTTTTGCTTCTTAACCCCCAGACCTTGAGCAACATTTAGCAGATTCGAAGGAGTTGTATTGTACGAAACAGACTACTGCCGCTGACGTATGGGTTTGCCATGAAGTGTCCCATAGTAGTACAACGCAGCTCCTCATAAGTCTGAGGGCTGGCGTGGGGAGAAAGCAGGAGAAAGAAGGTGGTACTGGTAAAAAGGAATCCCACAAGGCCTATGAAATACATGAAGGGGGGGGGGGCGTAAACCACATGGTGGAAATTCTCATCCCAAATAAGAGACCAGTCATAGTAAGCCTCCATACTTTCAGAGTGACAGGATTGTCACCTGTGGTGCAAGTGATCATGTGGAGTGTGTTGGGGAGATTTATTATGCTTAATCCCCTCTCCTAGTGAAACCCCCAGGACTTCTAGACCTTTTTCTTGCTATCATGAATGAGGGGAGCCCCCCCACCCCCAATCATTCTTATTTTCTCTAACTATTTGGAAACCCTGTTCTTTTTGTTTACCTTATTGTATGGAGTCTGCCTTCTTCCATATATCTTGAAGGCATCTTACACGTTTGCAGCACACAGAACCCTATATGTAGTAGTGCTGGGACCCTTTGGGTTCTCCTTTTTATATTCTTTGCTTATCCTTAAAAACCACTGTTCTTAAGGACAGATACTTTGTATCCTCCCTAAAACTCTACCTTATGAGAAATTAGCACAGACCGCCTTATGTGGATTGCTAAGGGGATACCTACTATACCCTGCTCTATGCTCCTGTGACTTTCTAGTCACATTGACAACCCTACAGTTATGTCTGGTGGCAGTGGATGTGTTTTAACAACTATTGTGCTATTTTTTACTGGAGACTATTCAGTCTCGATTATGCACAATAGGGTTCCTTTTAGCCCCCCCCAATTTATTGTGTGGTTGTCCTTTGTTAACCCTTCTGCTATTCTGGGAGGGGGAGGTAGGTATGTATATTTTTTTTTTGCCTTTGGCGGTAATCCTTGGCTGTCCCTACCTAGGCTCCAGTGTCTGTGATGGCAGGAAGTAGGGGAGGAGTTTAACACTCGTGTTCTCTGCCTGCCAGAATGGAACCAGTTCCCACTGGGTGTGCATGGGGGCTAGCTGTCCTCAATGGACAGCCAGCTTCCACCTTCTGTAAGGGAGGTTCCTGATGCAGAAGGCAAGTCGACCACTGGAACAGAAGACCTGAAGCTGACCAGACAACACCGGTAGACCCTTCCAGTAAATGTGTAGCGACCACTGCTGTCCTGAACCCGTTTCTTTTTTTTTATTTTTATTTTTTAAATCGACCGAGGATCTCCAAAGAGGACTCCTCCTTCCCTTTTGGCTGGTGGGACCGACCAACCAGCCCCAAGACGAACTCCAGATCGAGCCATCCCCCGAGGTGCTGTGACCTTTCAGGGCTGCATACCACTGGACCTCCGACCCATTTGTATTCCAATGTCTCGGCGTGAACAAATCCGCCCAGAAATTTGGTGAGTTCCAGTTGGACCTGCAGAGGTATGCTTCCGCTCGGCCAAGTCCCCTCACTAGAGTGCAGGACTAAAGAACCGAGGAAGATCGATCGATAACCGTTGTTTGAGCTGATTAAAGTGCACCAAAACCAGAGACCGACGGATACCAAAGAAATCGTTGCTGAGGGTCCTTTTTCACGACTGCTGCTGTGACATCACATTCAGAGTCCTTCCTTTCGTCACCAGGCTGAGGAATAGAGACCTGGTCCGTCGCTGCTGCACAGGAAAGAGTCAAGCTGCATTTGCTTCTTCTAGCCTAAGGTTCTGTGGGGCTCAAGGTAGAACTTGCCTCAAGCCGAAGAGTCGCTCCAGTGTGACTGGGTTGCGTTACAAGGTTTTTGGGTGCCCACCCACACCTCTGGCCCAGGCTTCCCAGCTTGTGTCCCATTAGGGCAAATGTCTTCAAACTGGGGGGGGTGACAGAGCAACCTGGAGCAGGGCATTTCAGCACCAACGTGCACGCACCTGCAGAAGGTATGTTTATGTTCACTAATTTTTTATTTAAATGTGTATGGTTGCGTGTATGCCTGTTATGAATGAGTGTATGGTGATGGGTGCTCATATGAATGATAGAGTGAATGCTGTGTGAATGTGTTTGTTTTGGCTCGTTGAGCTGATTTTGGCAAGTGGGAGGTGAGGGGTGTACAACAAAGGCATTTTAAACATGCCCTTGTTGCACAATCCCCCTACCCACCTGCCAAAATCGGCTCTCCTTCTGAGGCACTGTGGAGCCGAGGGGGACAGGGATGGTATTATTGGTATTCTTTTTTTTACTGGATAGCTATCATAGATGTCCAGTCAAAAATACCATTCGAGGGGATTGAGTCCTCCGACGTATTCCATATCTATGACCGGTAATGTCCACAGCTGTGCTGCTTTGGAAAATCTTTGGCGTCTGCGTCGATGCGCCGTCCCCGAGGACCTCCTCCGATGGCCGACGTCACCCGATGTAATAAGTAGGACGCACGACGCCCATAGCCTCAGTTCATTTTTTTCCGTAAACGTGTTCGCTTCGTGAATCTCGGTACGCCTCGACTCGTTGGAGTTTGCTGTTTCAATTCTCAGTTCGTTGAACCTGTTCGGTATGTTGTGAAGACCTGTTCGTGGCGATGTCGTCTTAGTCTTCAACCCCGCGTCCGGGCTTCAAGAAATGCGCCGACTGTGGGTCCAAGATGTCGGTCACGGACTCGCACGACGCCTGCCTCTGGTGCCTCGGGAAGGCCCACGATACGGACGACTGTGTCGACTGCCAGTCGCTCATGGCAAAGGCCTTGCGGGAACGCAAGAAGAAGCTGTCGGTAGGCTGGGTGTCTAAGCCCCGGAAGTCGAGGTCTGCGGGGCTTTCGACGGATGACTCAAGGGGCGACTCTCCACGTCATCGTCGGAAGTCCAGTAGGTCTCCTTCCAGGAGTAGTTCTCGCCACTCCTCCGCCTCTTCGAGGCATTCCGCCCGTCGGCGGGTCGCTTATCCCTCCATGCAAGCGACACCGGAGGAATGGGCTTCCTTCGGCAAGCAGATGCTAGCGATTCTTGAATTGCAGGGCACCGGTCCGTCCGCGCCTCCGAGTGGGGTCGGTCGGCACCGGTCGAGAGACACCACTCGTACGCCTTCGGGCTCGGGTGGTCGGCACGGCTCGCGGGAGAGGTCCCGCTGGGACAAGGGTAGCCGTTCTCGCCATGCCGATTCCAGGTGCCGGTCCGCGACTTGCTCGAGACCGCGTGATCCTGTGCCGTCTTCGAAGAAGACGTCGACGCCTGTGGCGCCGAGGTCGTCGACTATTTCTCTCGCGGCTCCGCCTCCGAGGGGTTTGTCAACACCGTCTGCGCCTAGGTTGTCGAGAGACGTGCTCGGAGCTCCGGCTTCGAGGCCTGTCGACGCTGCCAATGCTGGCGGCGCTGCAGCCGCCCTCGACGCTTTTTCTGTCGACGCCGACTCGTTCGGCACCCTCGACGCATTTCGAGGCGGTGGTGTCGGAGGGGCCCGGTGGCACGGGGTTTTCCCCTAGAAAGGCTATGGCTAAAGTCCGGCACTACTTTGGTCCACAGAGGTCTTCCTATCCCCGCCTGGAGTACATTTCAGAGGGTGATGAAGGCTCTGATGGCGGCCTGGTTCCGGTTACGGTTCCAGATGACCTTATCTCGGGCCATAGCCAGTTTGATGACCTGCGGCAGTCGCTGCATGATGCCAGTGGACTGGACACCTTTCCGGAGGTGGAATTTTGTAGGCCGGAGCCTGGCTCTAATGCCGATTCTTCATATCGGCGCCTTATGTCTCGGGTTACCGAGTACTTGGGTTGGTCAGCTCCCCCAGGGGAGTTCGTTCAGGATGATCTCACGTACCCGGTTTTGCCCTTTCATATGGCTCTGCATAGAAGGGTGGCGGCGGCGGCTTGGACTGCTCCGGAGAGTCTCCCGGCAGTGGGCAAGTCTTTGTCGCGAAAATACCGTCCAGCCAGTAGCGATCCCTGCTACTTGTCTAGGCACCCCACCCCGGAGAGTTTGGTGGTGCAGGCGGCTATGGCCCCGGCAAAGCAGGCGTCGTATCCTACCATCCCTCCGGATAGGGACGACAAACGTTTTGACGGCTGGGCGAAGAAAGTGTTTTCTTCGGGGGGGCGAGGGTATGGCAGGGGGGGGGTATGGCGTGGGGGGGGTGTATGGCGCTTCAGGCGGCCAACTCATATATGCCTTGTCTGGTTTCACACACACACACTCTGTGGAACTGTGTTGCATTAGCGGCTGATCATATTCCCGAAGGAGACGAACGGGATGGTTTCCTTGCTATGGTTCAGGATGGCAAGGATATGTGTTAGGCTGTTCAGTCGGGTTTGGACTTGGCAGATTGTGTCAGCCGGTCCATGGCGGTGAGCACCGTAATGCACAGGTTTGCGTGGTTGCGGAAGTCTGGGTTTGCTCCTGATGTGCAGTCCCGGCTCCTCAACATGCCCTTTGACCGTGAACACCTTTTTGGCAGCAAGGCTGACGAGAGCCTTGAGAGGTTGCAGACCTCCAAAGTTGCAGCGAAGTCGTTGGGTGAAGCAGTTCGCCAACCTCCACCTTTTCGTCCTAGGGGACAGCAATGGAGGGGAGGTTCCTTTCGCTATTACTCGTTCTTCAGTAAAGCGAGGGGAGCTGGCAGTCAAAGAGGCCATCGTAAAAGGGCCAGAGGCGGAAACAAAGGTACTCGAGGTGCCAAACCTGCTCGGGCAGTTGCCTCTTTGCCCTCAGGCAACGCCGCAGCCGCTACCACTCAGTCATGAGGCCAGGTCCCATGGTTCGCCGGTTGGGGGAAGGCTGGCGCAGCATCTTGTGGAGTAGCAAGCCATTACTTTGGATGTGTGGGTTCTGGAGATCATAACCCACGGTTACCGTCTTCCTTTTCGGCAGAGGCCTCATGACAATCCACCAGGGAACCTCTCTTTGAAGAGTCCGGATCCACTCCTTGCGCAGGAAATTCAAGCCCTGCTGGAGAAAGGCACCACAGAACTGATGCCTGTAGCGGAGAGGAACAAGGGGTGGTATTTCCCTTATTTTTTGATTTCAAAAGACGGGGGATTGAGACCCATCATGGACTTGCGCGGTTTGAACAAGCTCCTCAGGAAGGACGAGTTCAAGATGGTAACTCTTTCTCAAGTCCTCCAGGCCCTTCAACTTCAGGACTGGTTGGTGTCTCTCGACCTCAAGATGCTTACTTCCATGTGCCGATCCATCCCAAGCACAAGAAGTACCTGAGGTTCGCGGTTGGTGACTCGCACTTTCAGTTTCGGGTCCTGCCGTTCGGATTGACCTCCGCCCGAGGGTTTTCACCAAGCTCATGTTGGTGGTGGCAGCGTATCTCAGGAAAGGGGATTCACGTCTACCCCTACATGGACGACTGGTTGATCAGGGGGAGCTTTCCCGAGCAAGTCCTGGATCATCTGTCTGTCACCTGCCACTCCCTTCACAGGCTGGTCTTCTCCCTCAATTTAAAGAAGTCCCATTTGACACAAACGCAGCGGCTCCAGTACATCGGAGCAGTGCTCGACATGTCTCTGGGGCAGTGTTTTCCTCCTCAGGTGAGGGCTCTTCACATTCAGCAGATGGTGCACAAGTTTCAGTTTGCCCAGAATCTCCCAGCGTCCGAGTTCTTGAGACTGCTCGGCCTCATGGCATCCTGCTTCTTCTGGTGCCAGAGGCTCGTCTGCGGATGAGATCTTTGCAGTGGGCACTCAAGCTCCAGTGGTCTCAGTCCTCCGGCAGGCTGTCGGACCCTGGTCAGGTGCTGTCCTCTTGACCCCGGGACCTTCTCTGGTGGGCTGTCGAGGGCAATCTGATGAAGGGGGGGGGGGCCATTTTGGCTGCCCTGGCCGGAGGTGACGATCGTGACGGACGCATCCCTCACGGGATGGGGGAGCTCATGCCAACGAGTTGATAGTCAGCGGTCGTTGGTCTCTGTCGGAGTCCAGACTCCATATCAATCTGTTGGAGCTGAGGGCCGTCAGGCTAGCCCTGAAGGCTTTTCTGCCGACTGTGCGCGGAATGAGTGTCCTGATTCTAACGGAAACACAGTGGCCATGCACTACCTCAACAAAAAGGAGGGGCAGGGTCACTTCCGCTGTGCAGGGAGGCGATGCAGCTCGAATTCTGGGCCATCCAGCAGGAAGTGTCGATCTCGGCTGTTCATCTGGCCGGAGACGACAACGAGACGGCGGATGCTCTGAGCAGGCAGAGCTCGATCTCTCACGAGTGGGAGCTGGCTCAGGAGATTCGCCTGGAGATCTTCGCCCTTTGGGGGACCCCTCAAGTTGATTTCTTCGCCTCCAGTGTCAACCGGAAGTGCGAAAGGTTTTGCTTGTGGGAATTTTCTCCGAAAGGAGCCTTAGGAGACGCGTTCGTGGTGGAGTGGTCATTCCCACTGCTTTACGCGTTTCCTTCAGTCCCCGTCATCCCGCAAGTGCTGCGGAGGTTACGGAGGTTCGGTTCCCAGATGATCCTCATCGCTCCAGCATGGGCCCGGAGGACGTGGTACCCGGACCTTCTAGACTTCTTCATCTGCCCTCCATGTCGTCTTCCCTACCGAGACTATCTGCTCTCACGGGAGGGGGGTCAGGTTCTCCATCCAGAGGTCAGATCCCTTAATCTTCACGCTTGGCTTCTGAAAGGTTGAGGTATAAGGATTGGGACCTCCCTGAAGACGTGATGGAGGTGTTGCTTTCGGCCAGGCGGCCGGCAACTAAGTCGCTGTACCGTTGCCGTTGGAGAAAGTTCTGCGACTGGTGCAGAGTTCAGAATGTGGATCCTTTTGAATGTGACATTCCCATGGTTCTGTCGTTTTTGCTTTCTTTGGCCCACAGGGGCTTGCAAGTGGGGACCATTAAAGGTTACCTGGCGGCGCTGTCCATATTTAAGCGCTCGTCTGAAGAGTGTTCCCATTTTCAAATTCCTTTAATTTCGCAGTTTTTCAAAGGTCTCACTAATGTGTTCCCTCCGTCACCTTTTCTGGTGCCAGGTTGGGATTTGAACCTTGTTCTTAAGTTTCTTATGGGTGCTCCTTTGAGGCTGTTAACTCTGAAAACTGTGTTTTTGGTTGCGGTTACTTCCACTCGCAGAGTGAGTGAGTTACAGGCACTTTCAGTTAAGCCACCCTTCACTGTGTTTCACAAGGACAGGGATGTCCTTAGAGTTCGTCCTTCTTTTCTCCCGAAGGTGGGTTCGGAATTTCATTTGAGCCAGAAGGTTGTTCTTCCGGCGTTCTACCCTCCTCCACATCCTGGTAAGGAAGAGAAGCGGCTCCAAAGGCTTGATCCTCGGAGAGCGCTGAGCTTTTATATTTCGCGCATGTCCCAGGTCAGAGTGGACGACCAACTTTTCATTGGTTACGCTGGAAAGCGTTTGGGACAAGCTGTGACGAAACAGACTTTGTCTCAGTGGATTATTTTAGCTATCTCCGAGTGTTACCGCTTGGTGGGTAAGGACTCTCCGGCTGGCTTGCGGGCCCATTCTACCAGAGGAGTGGCTCCGTCTACTGCCCTGCAGAGGGGAGTTCCTATTCGTCACATCTGTGATGCAGCCACCTGGGCTTCAGTACATACTTTTGTATGTCACTATTCCCTTGATTCCATCAGAGGGCAAGATCTGGCCTTTGGCAAGGCAGTTCTCTATTCCGCAATTTGATTGGGCATGCTAAATTGGTATTCTAAATTCTTTCCCACCTCCTTGCTTGGTACTGCTTTGGGAGTCTGTCATAGATATGGAATATGTCGGAGGACCCAATCCCCTCGAAGAACAAGTTACTTTCTTACCTGGTAACGTTCTTTCGATGGGATGGTCCGATGTATTCCATATCGCTGCCTCCCTACCTTCCCCGCTGCAGAATTTCTTTTGCGATTGCAGCTTGCGTTCCGCAAGGCCTTGTGTCTGACTGGCAGAAAACTGGTGGCACACGTTTTGGGAAAAACTATAACTGAGGCTATTGGCGTTGTGCGTCCTGCTTATCACATTGGGTGACGTCGGCCGTCGGAGGAGGTCCTCTGGGACGACGCATCGAAGTCATCGACGCAGACGCCAAAGATTTTCCGAAGCAGCACAGCTGTCGACATTACCTGTCGTAGATATGGAATACGTCGTCGGACCATCCCATCGAAAGAACGTTACCAGGTAAGAAAGTAACTTGTTCTACTTTCCCCTTGACCCCCCAGCACCAATTGCAAACTGTTTGGCTTTTCAAGGTCTGTGATGGGGTTGGGAGAGACCAGGTACTGGGTAGGAGTGGGATGAGAGAGCCCAGCGATTGTGTTGGGAGCAGATGTGGGAGCCCAAGGACTATACTAGGAGTAGGGTGCGGTGACGGTGTGTAATAGTTCATAGCCTTTTGTACATACCGTCGTTTTCGGATTTTTTTCGGGGGGGCGGGCTGCCCAAACTTTGCTACGGGGGTCCCAGGCCAAAAAAGTTTGAAGACCACTGCATTAGGGTGTCCTTTGCAGTGTCCCAATACATTATCTTGCTTAGTATCTTTGCCTTTTCTGCTGCTGAATAAGACTTGTTTGTATTTATTTTAGTTTTATATAGCCCTTTACACCGGAGCGTTGAGGATGAGGTCAACTTTACAATAAAATGAGAATAAAAATAAGGAAATGCAGACATCTGCATTTACATTGCTTACCAGAATGCGATAGATGAGACCGCAGAGCCTCTGAATGTAGAATAGAGAGAAATAGAGTGAAGAGAGAGAGGTAGAGTATTCCACTGTAGAGGGGTGTTGGGTAAGATTTTCATAGACATGGTAAATCTCCCAGACCTGTGTCAACCCCAAAACCTTTTGTTTCACTGGTGGATTATTTTTCCTTAATACCTCTGAGTGGATACCTTTTTCCACACCAACAGAATCTTACTCTTTTTTATGGGTGTAATTTTTTAGACTTTCCTTAGTCTTTTTGAAGTTATCCTAGTTCACTTTTTGGTAATACGTGCCTGTTGCAGAGTTGCCCTATGGGCTCACCTTTTAACTTTCTCTGGCTAAACATGAGAGAACTACAGTTCGAATGGATTGTGTCCTCCCACGTATTCCTTATCTTTGATATTCATATCTCGGCAGCTTTGCTGCTTCGGAAAAAAGAATTCTCTGCAGAGGGCGCTGTACTCAATGTCATGGCGTCTATGTCCCTCGAGGGCCTCCGTCGAGTGTCGATGTCATAGTTAGTATAAAAAGCTCGTGCAGCGGCCGCTGGCTTCAGTTCAGTTTTTCCGAAAGCTTTCACTTCGAGTACTAACGGCGCGCTTAGTTTTTCAGTTGAAAAGTCATCTACCCCATTCAACCCCAAAGTCAGGGTTTAAGAAATGCTACGACTGCGCGTCGAAGATGTCTATAACTAATTGCACCGCGTCTGCCTGTGGTGTCTGGGTTTCGGGCACCATACCGATGACTGCGGATCCCGTCAATCCATGACAGAAAAAGCTCTCCAGGAACGCAAAGGTAAACTGGTGGTGGGGAAGGAGGCATCAGTCTTCGAAGAAGAAGCGGATGTTCGGGGGAGTCTAGAGACTACGGGACGTAAAATCTCAAGTCCTGGTCGAGGGGTCCCTCAAGACAGTCCTTCTCTTCTTCATCGAAGAAGAGACACCCTAGGTCTCTCTTCAGCTGATTCCTCATCCGAGATAATCTGATTTCCAACAGTCAGATTCCCCACTTAAGTAGGATGCCTTTAGATTTGAAATGATGCACACTTTCTAGAATGCGGCCTCGACCCCCTCAAGTGAATCGTGGAAGAGAAATGCCCTGGTCGCTCCTTCGGACGACTCGGAAGTCTAAGGTTACTTCATCGAGGCCGAGCATGAAGCTGGCGATGCGTCGAACACTGAACCCAATGAAAAGGCGTTGAAGGTATCGACTAACTGAGTCCGTCTTCGATACCATTGAAGAAGCACAGGGGGGCGAGGGACTAGACTGGGTCAACGCCCTATGCGTCATTTCTATGCCAAAACCGAGGGCGATTCCAGGTAAATCGATCCCTATTTCCCCTATTTCGAAGCTGTCCTCGATGCCGTCCACAAACTCCGATTCCATTGAAAACTGTGCCAATTCAGAAGATTTTCAAACCAATTCCAAAATATGAGGAATGATAATAATTTAGCATTTATATAGCGCTACAAACCCTGAGGTATTCCCTCAGAGGGAATTGGCCTCTGATGTGATTTCTCCATTAGCGGTGCAGTTTGGCACTAAAAATGTGCGTGAAGAGTTCATTGATCAGGAATCTAGAATGAAAGACCTTTTGAGAATCCCTCCAATCTGCTAGTGGCCTTGACACTTCGCCAGAATTGGAGTTTGCCAGGCCTAACCCCTCGGAACATGCAGATTCTGGTTACAGAAATCCATTGAACAGGGTTACCGAATATGTTGGGTGGAACAGAGCTTCCCCAGTGTATGAGCAGGATGATATGACAGACATCCTAGACCAGCGACAGCAGAAGGATCCAATTCTGTCCTTCCACAAAGCCCTTCCGAAAAGGATTATGGCTAATTGGGAAGCTACAGAATCTGGGCCTGCAGTGTACAGAAGTTTCTCTAGGAAGTATAGACCCTCTAGCAACGGCCCAGACTACCTCACCAAGCACCCTAAACCTGAGAGTTTTGCGGTTCAGGCTGTCACGTCAACCAGGCAATCTGCTTACCCCTCTACAGATACAGGTGACAAAAAGGTAGATGCATGGGCTCGCAAGGTTTTTACATCGGGCAGCATGACTTTGAAGTCTACTAATGTCACCAGTACTGTGCCAATATTTTCATATACCCTGTGGGACTGTGTTGCTATGGCGGCTGAGTGTTAGGCAGAATTGCATGCAGTACCCTCTGGGACCACCACATACAATTAGGACTACAGGTGTAAGCAAAACCAACCTTTGGTAGAAGTCTGTACTACAGTTTGTGGTAGCAAGCTGAGCAGCCAGGCTTATCTTGAGGGAATGTGAGCAGTACAAGAGGTTACACAGAGCTCTTACAATCAGTGGTTCAAGTACACACTTATACTCAAGGTCTCTTGGTAAAACAATTATTAATTTATTACACAATCCTTTAGAAAACATTCACAAGAAGGAGGCCACTTAATATCATACACAAACTTCAACACCAAACCAATACGTTTCTGAGTAAATTAGGCTCCCCTGAAATAGGAGCGAAATAGCAGGTCAGTCACTTTAAATAGGAGGGCAAAGGCACAAGTTAATAGAATAGATTACAAATACTTTCTTAGGCAGTGCAAATATTTTCAGTTCAGTAGAGGACTCGATTCAGTTAAATAGGCGTAGGCCAAAGTCAATGGACTAGTGTCTTGGAAAGGAAAGAGCAGTTCTTGTAGTAAACTTCGAAGTCTTTGCCAAAGTTCTCAGAAGTAGTTTGTACGAAAATGAATCATATGTTGGGTCACAAGCTGATTAGGCCTGGAAGTTGGGAAAGTTCCACAAACTTTCAAAACGAGCGGCAAGTTCTCTCAATCTGGTTGGCACAGTACCTTAATATGAAGAAAAGATGCAGCTGAAGACGTTGGTTCCTGGCAGTTCCGGCAGATCTCGCTGTTCCTGAGCCTCAGTCGTGGGTACAAGAGGGAGGATGTTGGGAGACTCCTGCACTGCAAGGGAACTGGCCAAACAAGCTGGCAAAATGGAAGATCTTCAGTTCGAGTAGCTGTTAAGCACACAAGCTGGTGGCCTTCCCCCTGTTTAATCCTAACCATCTCTGAGAATGGTATCCAGGTGGTTTGAGTTGGTTTGTTCCACCACCTCAAAGGAAGAAGTCGTCCTTGAAGGGGCTTCTCCATCGAGATGAACTTGGTTCTTTCGTTCCAGTGGTCGACTCTGCTTTCCAGTTCGAGACTCGTTTTTTTTTAAACAGTTTTCTCCCTTTCATTCCAGCCTAGCTGCCACTCACCCAGTAGGGTGTCTCTTCTTGCCGGACAGTCAGCAGCCAATCACACCTGAGTGCATTTGGGTCTCCTAGGAGACTAAGCACAGGGAGTTTCGGGCACCTCCCTCACTTCCTGCCCACCACCATACTCTCGGACGCCAGGGGTCTTCAGTCCTGAGGCCCGCCAAAGGCATGGAAACAAGGGGACCAAACCTAGTTTGGCGTGCAGAGACAAACACTAGAAGGACCTTTCCAAAAGGAAATGATGAAAAAAGACCGAGACCCGTTTAAACAAAGGGGCTAAAGGCGCCATCTTGAAAAACATGGCTCCTGTGATTTTTAGCTACCGGTGTTCGTGGTTGGGAAAAATCATGGTAGTTCGTTGTAAAACCACTGCCACCAGCCATTTTGATAGAAAAGGGTAGCATTTGACTGCTACATGAGTTTCTAGGGGAATACTAGGTAACCCCTCCAGCACACTCTAGGAAGATGGTGTGTGCTGGGTCTAGGAATTTAAAAAGACTAGTAAAGTCGATTTAACCTTAAATTCTCAGAGGAAACAGTAGTTACTGATGCTTGTTAATCTGCTTAGAATCACATGCTGTGCATGTGGTCAGACATCCAGTGGTAACCGCAGAGTATTGCATCTTGTCTTCCGGGGACCGAAAGGGGACGTCGGCATAGGCTCGTTTGTAACACTATCCCTATCGTGACGTGTAGTGTACCCAAAATCCCTCACGCACCGAGGTCCTCCAGATTTTTTTTTTCCGCCCAGATAAATGGTCGCCCCATTGCAGAGCTCTTCCTGAGAGATATTGTTTATCCTTGTTTGCCGACTTTGTTGGTTATTTCCCCTAAAGTCACTTTGACGGTGCTTCAAATACTACATTGAAGACTGCAGAAACTTTCGACGGCGGTGGACCTAGACACAAGATCCGGCAGCAGAGTCATCCACATGGCTGGGCCCTCTGGCCGGCCTACACAGTAGGGACAGTGGGGTCGGAGTAGTCCTATCTTTCGCTATGTCTCTCCTCTTTCTCTTTACCCTCTAGGTCTGGTCATCATTTTATTACCTTTCGCTATGGAAAGGACACCATTTCGGTTTTGCCTCTCTTGCAGTGTCAGATACCTGTCTAAGTAGGAGGACGATAAGTGCAATAATTGTCTGCCCCTTCACCACGACGAAGCGCAATGTGCGGCTTCGACCTAAAATGCTTAAGGAGCGCCGCGTTAAGCTCTGGGCTGCCTACGGCATGTCACGGGCTGGAATTCCCCCACCCCCCACCCCCGTCCCCCACCGCACCCGCTGAAAGTGACGGGGGCCCTAGTGATGACCAAGCATCCGTAATCCCCTTACATCGAGCTTACGATGGACACTTCTAGGTCCTCCACGCCCGTCCCCTACCCCTCCAGGCCTGACGGAAGTCGCGCTACGGGGACAACACCCGGCGACGGGGGCGTTAAAAAAAAAATAAAATTAAAAAAAAAACACTAAACGCCACCACTTCACTGGTTTTGTTGAAATGGGTGAAAGCTCCCATCAGGACCGCCGAAAATCTCGACGGAATCCTCTGATCTTGAAGATCATCAGCCTTCCCTGCAACTGCAGCAGCGTCTTGCAACTGGGCCTTCGAAAATTAAGGGCGCTACCTCAAAATCACATTTGGCTGGCGAAGTGCACTCAACTGACACTCCGATGCCCCCTAAGGCCCCGGTAGGCACAAAATCTACCGCTAGTCCTAGTCATACAGCACGCTCCGATTCGCCGGACATCGCCGAAAGCATTGCAAGGATTACTTCGGCAGTGGGGCTGATGCTTATTGAGTGGACGAAACGCAAGGAGCGTACCACAGACACGTCTAAAGACGCGCCACAGCACCCCGATGCTCACGAAGACTATAGGCGGTCGGGAGCCTTTTTCTAGCACTATTAGTAATATATTTCGGCGCCAAAGTCAAGAAAATGAAGATTTTCCACCTTCTGGTTCGTCCAAATGGACCAGGGAAAAATGTGAATCCCTTTCAGAACACCCTACACCCAATAGACCTCGGGAGGATCCTCTTTCTGTGTCAACCTTAGTTTCCTGGAAATTTAGAAGCTTCTCGGGACCATTTCACTTCTATCCACCAATTTCAAATGGACACATCTAGACATTTATGATGAGGGATAAGATTCTACCTTCCTACAGGACTGTACCCGCCAGGCTTCGCCAGTAGACTATCTGATGGCTTTGCAGCCGATTACTTTCAGATCGCCCCCCATGAAGCCATACCAGAACACGATTTTGTGGAGGACATTCTCCCAGTCAAGCCATCCCTCTCCTAAACTCCATTAAAAGGAGATTGGCTCATTCTTTTGTCACACCAGCCCAGACCAGTAAATCCAAAGGTGGAGAAATTATGTCGCCCATCGCCTACTGGTTACCACCACCCGGAAAATGGCGGGAGTTCCCCTTGCTACGGGAGAGGCACCTCCTGATAAGGAGTCAAAAAGATTATATGCCTTCGGTAAACGGATTACCGCCGTAGCTGCCTTTACCACATGCATAGCAAACACCACCACGTTGCTTGCCATTTACGCCGATGCGCAATGGAACCTTATACAAGGTCTGCAGGAGGTACCTGAACCCGCAAAAACCAAATTACTCGCCATCGTGGCCGAGAGCAGGCAAGTCAACCAAAATGTTTTAAAGAAACCTCTGGATACTGCGCAGATGGCAGGAAGATCCCTGGCTCAGGGCACACTGCTTAAACGGCACGCTTGCCTCCAAAATTCGGGTCTCAAGCCGGAGACCCAAGCAGCTCTTATTAACAAACCTATCGGTCTAATCTCTTTGGTAAAGCAGTCAACGAGGCTCTGGAGACTGTCTAAATAGAGCATGAGACTCTTAAATCCCTGCAACAAATCACACCAACCCCCACCCCCCCTCCCCACCCGCCCAGAGGGGAAGCGGTTCCTGTCGGTCCTTTAGAGGCCAGTCCCGTTCCGCCCAAAACATGTTCAACACAGGAAACCACTGGAACTCAGGTCAAGTATCCAGCACCCCCGCCAACTATCCACCTAGGGGTCATTGACGACGTGGGAAAGGCAGAGGCCCCAACTCCAGGGATTCCACAGCCTCTGGTCAGAAATGACCTATGGATCCAGGGCCCCTCCCATGTCACCCCGGTCGGGGGGCACTTAACATCTTTCCTTTCGGCATGGGAGGGGATTACATCAGACCAGTGGGTTCTAAAGACGGTCGCCCACGGGTACTGCGTGGAATTCGTTCGGCAACCACAGTTAAGACCGCCCAAGACGCTGAACGCCAGACCATCTGCGAATCCTGAAACAAGAGGTGGAAGCACTGCTGGAAAAGGACGCCATAGAAGCCCTCCCTATTCTTCAGGTAAACAAGGGTATGTATTCTGTGTACTTCCTTGTACCCAAAAAGGACCTCACCATGCGCCCTGTACTAGACTTACGCCCAGCGAACAAGTTTGTCAAACCTCAAAAGTTTTGTTTGGTAACCCTGCAGGAAGTAATTCCACCGTTGAAACGGGGGATTACGTGGCAACATTGAACATGAAAGATGCACACTTTCATATTTCAATGTTACCGCAGCACAGAAAATACCTAAGGTTCATGATAGCGGACAAGCACCATCAGTTCAAGGTATTCCCCTTCGGCATTGCCTCAGCGCCAAGGGTGTTTACGAAAGTCCTGGCAGTGGCAGCAGCACACCCGCGCAGACTATCCATCCCTGTCTACCCTTACCGCGACGACTGACTCATAACAGGGGACTCTGACGAGACATGCCTAGGAAATACACAGAAGAAAATAGACCTCCTATTCAGTCTGGGATTCTCCATCAAGAAATCCAGCTTAGACCCCAGTCAAGCCAAACAATTACTAGGTGCTCTGATTCAGACAAAGGAGGGTCTTGTCTTCCCCTCCAACAGGGTTCAGAACATGCTTTCTCAAATCCCTCAATATGTAGCCAGTCGGGAAGTGACCGTACGCAAGGCAATGCGCTTTCTAGTTATGACGGCGCCATGCATTTATTAAGTTCCCCACGCGTGGCTGCGCATGCGTCCCATGCAAGAATGGCTCAAGAGCCAGTGGTGTCATGCCAGCGGACAATGGGAGGATCCGGTAGTTGTCTCGCCAGTCCTCGTTCTCGCTGCAGTGGTGGTCGTGGGAAAACCTCTTGAAGGGGGAGATCTTCACCACCCCTGCAGTGGAAGCCACTCTCATGACAGACACATTTCTCACGGGGTGGGGAGGCTCACCTACTTCAGCAGATAGCACATGGAGTGTGGTCCCCACAAGTAGCATCCAACCATATAAATCTGCTAGAGCTATTAGCAGTGCTCAAGGCACTAATGGCCTTTCAGACACAACTAGAGGGGAAGACAGTTCTGGTCCTGACAGCACCACAGCCATGTACTAACTAAACAAACAAGGGGTCACACTCTCTGCGGGGCTATCCAAGTTGTCCCAAAACATTTGGATGTGGGCTCTCAAACACAAGATGTTTCTGTTGTCAGAGCGCCAGCGGACCACTTCGGTGGTGATAGTGCGCGGTATAAATATCCTTTAACATTGTCCCAACACGTTCCAGGGGAACTCGATCTTCTGGCAGACGTGTTCAGCAGAGCTTTCCCACTGCCCTTAGAATACGAATGGCGTCTACACGAAGACATTGTCTTCAACGTCTTCGCAGGATGGGGCGTCCCAGCGATGGACCTGTTCGCTACTCAGGAGAACGCCCAATGCCAAGACTACACCTCCAGGTATCCCCAGAACCGTTACAAGGGGAACGGACTCTGGATGGTCAGGGAAATTTGTCTATGCTCACTAATCCCTCCCCCACCCCCTGGACACCTCTTCTCAAGAAGATGGTGGACAAGATGCACCAGGAACCAGTTACTCCCCCTCGTCCCCCCTGCCCTCACCCCCCATGAAACTACCCTGCCCGTACAACATGTCTCAGGACGGGGGGCAGACACTACACCCATGCCTGCAAACTCTGAACTTGGCGGCCTGGCTCCTGAGGTCAGAGTTTGGACACCTCAGAGATGCATGGACATACTCGGGGAAGCTAGGAAACCTAACACGCGCTACTGCTATTCCAGTAAATGGAAATGCTTTGCCATCTGGTGTAATACCAAGGGCGTCAATCCCATCGATTGCTCGCCTACACGCATTGTGCAGTTTTTAACCCATTTGTTAGACTCTGGACTAGTCTTCAATTCCCTAAAGGTTCATCTAGCTGCTGGATCAGTCTACACTAAGTCACAACAGAAAGTGCTGTGAAAAATACCAGTTATTAAGGCTTTTATGGAAGGGGTAAAGAGAATCCACCCCCCCCCCCATTTCTCACCCAGCTCCTGGATGGGATCTAAATGTGGTTTTTAACCAGACTCGTGGGATCTCCCTTTGAGCCAATGCATAAAGCAAGTCTAAAAGACGTTACTTACAAGACGGCCTTCCTAGTGGCTATCACTTCTATCAGAAGTGTTAGCGAACTACAGGCCCTTTCAGTTCTAGACCCTTTTGTTACAGTCCACAGAGATAAAGTGGTTCTGTGCACTCATCCTAGATTTGCGCCTAAATACATTTCAAAGTTCCATGTGAACCAATCAATTGAACTACCCACTTTCTTCCAAAATCCCACTAGCGTGGCCGAAAGAAGCCTACACACGCACTAGATGTGTGTAGGGCAGTCATGTTTTACTCGGAGAGAACAAAACCACTGAGGAAGACAAACCAGTTTTTCGTTTCAGTGGCAGCTGGTAGAGAAGGGATCCTGTCCCTAAATCGGTTATCTCAAGGTGGATTGTAAAATGCATCACACTTACTCTTGCTAAGTGAGAACTGCTCTTTATGCCTAGAGCACACTCTACTCTAGGCACTGGGGCTTCCATAGCATTCGTTGCAAATGTTCCCCTTGAGTCCCTTTGCAAAGCGGCAACCTGGAGTTCTGTACACACCTTTACAAAACATTATTGCCTAGACGCTCATTCTAGATCTGATTCTCGGGTGGGACAAGCAGTACTAAGACATCTTTTCACTACTGTTCCTTCTCACAGCCCACCTCCAACTCCGGGTACTGCTTGCTAGTCTGTGCACAGTATGTTCTTCTAAGCAGATTAACAAGCATCAGAAGACCTGCATTACTCACCGTAATAGCACTTCTGATGATTGTATCTGCTTATATTCACATGCGCCCTCCCTCCCCGCTCGTGGTTTATGGAACATGGACATCTAACTATTTTCTTTATCTACTCACTCATAATTGACTGGGGCTCCCTCATGGCAGAAAAAAATACTATCTGAGGGACCTTTGCGTGTGAGGGATTTTGGGTACACTACACGTCAAGATGGTGATAGGGTTACAGGCACGCCTATGCCGACGTCCCCTTGCGGTCCCTGAAAGATGAGATGCAATACTCTGCGGTTACCACTGGATGTCGGACCATATGCACAGCATGTGCATCTAAGAAGATACAATCAGAAATGCTATTACGGTGAGTAATGCATGTCTTATCTTAGAGAAGGTATTTAAACCTTTGGGAAGTCTAAAAAGACATCCCTGTGTCACTGCAAGGAGGGTGCAGTGTAACACACATGAAAAGATGCCTATGGAGTTATCCTAAAACTCCATAATCAAAGAACACGAGTAAAAAACACATCAAAATGCATGAAAGAGTGGGGGGAAAAGGCGTACACTCTTTCCAGGTAAAAGAATAAAGTCCTCAAAATCCAGCAAAGTTGCTGGGGGGGTCTCTAAGGTGAGGGGAATTGGCACCTTTATGAGAATTCTCCCTAACACTCGTCCCCCCCAGACTAAGGGACAGGAGAATGTAATCCTCACCTGGATGAATCGCCTTACTCCAGTCAAACATTCTGGAGAGACCATCAGCATTTTGGTGATTACACCCTGACCTGTTTTCAATAGTAAAATCAAACCCCTGCAGGCTGATTGACCATCTTAACAATGTAGGGTTTTCCCCCTTCATCTTCATTAACCACCTCAAGGGTTGGTGGTGAGTCTGAATCACAAAGGTAGGTCCATAAAAGTATGGTCTAAACTTATTCAGTGACTACACAATAGCAAAACATTCTCTTTCAATGTTTGCCCACCTTGTTTATGGTACCTTCAGCTTTCTGCTGATGAAGCAGATGGGGTGCTCCCTACCTTTCTCAGCTGGATGACGCAGAACTGCACCTATACCTGTATTGGAAGCATCTGTTTGCACAACGGTTTGGCTGTGATCAGCTCTTAAGATTGGAACTAGACAAAGGGCTTTCTTAAGTCCTTCAAATGCCTTGTTGCACTCCTCATTCCACCGGACCTTTTTAGGAAATTTGGGTGAGGAGACTACATTCAAGGGAGAAGCTATGGACCCATAGTTCTCTAAAAGTTCCTATAATAACCAGTCAGACCTAAGAAGGCTCTAACTTAGGTTTGAGTAGTAGGGGTGGCCCATTCTTGTACAGCTTGTACTTTGCTAGGCAATGGCCTTATTTCACCTCCTCCTACCTCATGTCCAAGGTAGACCACTTTGCTCTGACCAATTTGACATTTACTTGCCTTTATGGTCAGATGGGCCTGCTCAAGAGCCTGCAAAACATATCCATGTTCTTTCCAAGTAGGGCTGAACACTGCAATGTCATCCAATTATGCCATGCAGAAGCCCTCCATCCCATTCAGAACTTGATTAACCATCCTTTGGAATGTTGCAGGTGCATTCTTTAGTCCAAAAGGCATTACCTTAAACTGGTAGACACCTGCTGGGGTTGGAAACGCAGTTTTCTCCTTGTCATGGTTTGTCAGGGCCATTTGCCAATAGCCTGACGTTGGGTAAAATGTGCTGAACTACTTGGCTGAACCAAGTTGGTCCACCAGCTCATCTGTCCTAAGTAAAGGATGGGCATCAGTCTTGGTGACTGCATTTAGAGCTCTATAGTGCACACAGAATCTCAACTCCTTGGATCCTGCCTTTGGTACTAGTACAACTGGACTAGACCATGGACTGGTAGAGGGTTCTATTACCCCGGGATCAAGCATTGTGTTGACCTCTTCCTTTATGTGGGTTCTTACATGATCTGACATCCTGTAACCTCTGCTTTTAACCGGTAAACAGTCACCAGTGAGTATATCATGCTGGCCCCAAGGGGTCAAGCCTGGTGATAGTGAAAACAGGGAGGCAAACTGATTTAACAGAAACTTGCACTGCTCCTGTTGTTCCAGTGTCAGATTAGAAGAGAGATTAACTCCTATTTTCTCATCTAAAGGTTGTCCTCTGAGGAGATCAGGTAGCGGTTCACTCTCTTACTCCTCTTGAGCTGAAGCTAGAAGCATAGCTCCCACTTCTGGTCTCGAGACATAGGCTTTTAGACGGTTGGTGTGAAAGACCCCTGGGGGCTTACTTAGGATTGCCGAAGTCCACCAGATAATTGACCTCAAAGTTTTCCCACAACCTTGAAGGGTCCAATCCATTTGTCCTGTAAGGCCCTCTGCCTTGTATGTACCATAACTAAAACTGGCTGGTCTTCAGTAAACTCAACCATGTTGGCCTTCTGGCCATGCCAATGCTTCACCAGAGCCTGACCTGCTTTTAAGTTATCAGATGCTTCTGTCATCTGTCACTCTCCTCCGGAGAACTAACAACATCAGTGACTCTCACCGGCTTGGGAGAAGGAGCACTCTCCAACCACTCTATTAGGGCCAAAGGACCTCTAACTGGATGACCATAGAGAAGCTCAAAGGGACTAAATCCAACTCCTCCAGAGGGACTTCTCTATAAGCAAATAGAAGGCATAGCAGTTGAAGGTCCCACTTTCTTTTAAGGGGTTCCTCTAAAGCACCTATCGTGCTCTTAATAGTACGGTTAAACCTCTCTACCAACCCATTCATCTGGGGATGGTAGGCAGTTGAGAACTTGTCATTCCAGTTTATCTGCATGGCCTGCATGTAGTGGGGCATACAATTCGATCACCTATCAGATGACTTCCTTAGGAAAACCTACCCTGGTAAAAATACCAAGCAGGGCCTTAGCTTAGCCTGAGCTGTAACAGTCCTCATAGGTATAGCTTCAGGATACCTAGTAGCATGGTCTACTACAACAAATATAAATAGATTGCCTGAAGAGGTTGGAGGGTATAAGGGCCCAACAATGTCGATTCCTACCCTCTCAAAGGGGACTCCCACCACTGGGAGAGGCACTAAAGGTGCCACGTTCTTTGCTCCACTCTTGCCAGATGTCTGACAAGTGACGGCTCCTACAGAATTTATCTACATCAGACCCCAACTTAGGCCAGTATAAATATAGAGAAAGCCTTTCCTTGGTGGTCTTGAAGCTCAAGTGACCAGCCAAAGGAATCTCATTGGCTAACTGTAGGAACTGGTGTCTGGTCTCTAGAGGCACTACAAGTCTTCTGTAGTCCCCTGGGATAGACTCGGTTGGTTCACTGTAGAAGAGGCTATCTTCCCAGTACAACCTATGCTTCCCTGGCTCTTGCCTGTCCAGCTGGGAAGCTGCCTGTTGAAAAAGACCTTCAAGAGTAGGGCACTCTCTTTTACCTCTGAAGTCTGCTCTATAATCAACGATAGGCCAATATCACTACTGGATGCAGATGGTAAAATCTTTAGTGGATTAGTCCAGGTGGAACTGGAGAACTGGGCTACAGCTTATGGTAGAATTCCTAGGGAACAGACAGGCTTTCGGAAAGGTCTATCAACTACTTTGAACATATGAACTCACTTGTATTACATTTTCATCATTTGTCAATGCAGGAACTCTGCTTTTTGCTGCCTGGGTTGATCTATCCCAGGTGTTTGATTCCATCAATAGGAATAGGCTGTGGCTCAAATTAAAAAATAATCAAATTGAATATTCTTGTACATCTTCATCACGGCTCTGCCCTTAGAGTTAGACTTACGAAATCTGGTCTTCATCTCCTACTATTAAAACAGATAGGGGGGTTTGTCAGGGTTGTCTTCTGGCTCCTTTTCTGTTTATATTATTTGTGGCGGATCTGTCTCAATGGCTGCTGGAGAAAGGTCTGGTGGCTCCTAGGATTGGCTCTTATGCAGATGATATTGTGGTAATGGATCATACCCAAGTCGGACTTCAGCGGCTATTGACAGCCCTAGCTGATTATGCAAGCCTTAATGATCTGACTATAAATCCAGCAAAGTCAGATTGTAATTGTTAAACATCCCAACAAAATAACCAAAACATATGCATGGCATTTGAACAACATTGTGGTACCTATAGACAAAGAGGTTATCTATCTAGGGTGTCAGATTCCGTCCTATCATTCCATGTCTCATTTCCTAACAGCCATAGAACCCAAACAAAGAAAATTGGGGGCGCAAATGAAGAGTGTACATCAAGTGCTGTAAATTCTCCCTTATACCACTGATAAAATGCTATGTGGCGAAGGTCCTCCCATCTATTAGCTATGGATTAGAGTTTTATCCAGTCTTTTGAAGTTAATTGGGATATAATGGAGCCAGTTATGGAAAAAAGTGTTAGTACTGCCAAACTCTATGCCAATTTCATGTGTACGATATGAGCTCGGTCTTGGTTCTCTGATGTTTCTAATGCAGATCAGATGAAAACGAATGATAACCACTTTAATAATCTGAGTTCTTTCTGTAATAACATACTAGTTGTGGCAGATACCAACATGGACACTAATCCAGAATCCTTTAAAGGTAAAGAAATTTGTAAAGCATATGGATTGGAGTAGAACCATTTCTCCAGCATGGGGTCTGGGATGGATTCACATGCTCGTGAATATTCCCAGTCGTCAGGCTGGGGATCCTTGGTAAAGAAAAAATCAGTTTCAGTTTCGTTTCGGAACTGTCTTTCTACTAGTAACCAATCACTGGTGTCTGGGTCATACTGCCCCCAGCCAGTGACTGCCCTCTACCTAAGCCCATCCTCTGGCAGTAATCTTCAGATTTTTACTGCACGTTCAAGTGTTGGGAGTCCTCGTGCTGTTGCTCTCGAGCTTTTACTGCGTAGTGTTTTTTCAAAGAGTTTACTCTTATATTTTCGGTCCATTCGAGCCTCAAGCTCCGCCGATTCTTCTTCCGATCAACGGGGACCCGTTTCAGAATTTTCTGCGCCCTTCAAGGGCCGATTTATGTCGAATTACACTTCTTGGAGGATTCCGTAAGACCTTTGAGGCCTACTCCGATTCGGACATGGCCCAGGACAAAGGAGATTCGACACCTACTGGATCCAAACTGTTCAGGAACTGCCCACGATGTGGACTACAGAATGTCTTCAAGGAAGATGAGCACTCCCGGTGCCTCTACTGCCTTCACGCCGACAAGTCGCACGTGGAGGACTTCTATGCATTCTGTAAGAACATGTCTGTCCGGACCATGAAGGACCGTCATATTCGGCTCACCAACTGGCTGGAGGTGAAGAGCCAGCAGCAGGTGAGAAGTGCGAGCGGTCTTCTAAGACCTTTGAGGGCGCTCTGGCGACGGGGGCCCCACAAAAGGCAAAGCACCACGAGTCCGCTGGCACTGGGATCGTCGTCTGTTCAGGCTCCTCGGCTGTCGGGCAGGGCGCGATGTCACCTGCGCCATCATCCACGAGCCAACGCTCTGGCTCGGGGGGGAGGGGAAAGGAAGTCTGAGAACCCGGGTAAGCTTCGGGAGAAGCCTCGCTCGATCCTGACGGAGAAAGACAAGGGCTGGGGGGCGAGGTGGTGACCCTCCCCCTAAGGTGAAGACCGGTCAAGGTCGTGAAGGCCCTGATTCACCCAGCGAAGGCCTCGATTGAAGGAGTCGTGGCGGCCCTGGCGAAGCCTGTGGAGAATACCCTAGTTTCCCTGCCACCCCGGAGGGAATCATCTTTCCAGCCTGTCGAGGACCCCCGTGAAACCCCGGGACAAGAAAGAGGGGGGGGGCACGGTAGCCATAACGGACACAGACACCACCTCCGAGAATGAGCTGGCTGGTGTCAAAGCTATCCTGGACAAGAAGTTCAAGGAGGTCAGGACCTATGGGAAGGATCCTGACGAGGCGGACGTGGAGAGCAATGATGGAGCCGACGAGTAGCTGTGGGCCGTGGAGGACCCAACGCCCCAGCCGTCGCTTCTGTCGCAACCAATGCCTACGCCGCAGGACAATTCAGGAGCAATCTTGATGGCTTTGCAGACCCTGTGTACGGAGATAAGGACAAGGTTGCCCTTAACCGCAGCGGATGATCCAGCGGCGCCTGGACCGTCGGGGAGCCCACCGAACAAGCAGAGGTGAATCCATCCTCCCCCTTCCTCCCATCCTTCACCTCCATCGAGGGATGAGACGAGAACGGAGACGACTGGGGGCAGACGACGACGTTGGTGACGCCGGGATGGGTCTCCCATCACCCCCTTCCCGCACTGCCCCTCCCGACAAAATTGGCTCTTTTCACGCCATGATCGCCAGGGCATCAGAGCTTTTCCAGCTATGCCCCGAAGAGCAGAAGGAAGGTTTCCTATAACGACGACGTGAGGCCAAAAGGAAGACTGTCCTCACAGTCCCGTTACTGGATGACATCTGGGACGAAGGACTGTCCCTGCTGAAGAACCCGTCCACGGCCCCTGCGAAGAGGGACCGGTACGAGAAGTACTGGGTCCCAGACTCTGCTCCTATGTGCCTCAGGGCACAGCTGTCCCCATATTCGGTGGCCTCCCCTGCGGCCAACAAGAAATCGGCGGGGTGACGGCATCTACTGCCCCTTCCCCAACTGACGGCGAGGGGAAGAAGCTGGACGCCATGGGACGACGGGTCATCTCGTCGGCAGCGACAACTGACTATCAAGGCGGCCAATGCCCTCGCGATCGTGGCGCGCTACGACAGGGAGCTGTGGTTCAAGATTGCTCTCCTCCTGGACTTCCTCCTAGACAAGAGGGTGGAAACCCTTGAAATCCTGCAGGAGGGCGAGGTGGCGTCGGACCACGCCATCACGGTGCCCATGAACATCGCCGACACTGGCTTTCGCCAGATGGGCAACAATGTTTGCCTGTGCCAGTGCGGTTGGCTCAAGGCCACCGACTTCTGTCAGGACGTGCAGACCAGGGTACTGGACATGCCCTTCGATGGAAACAATCTATTCGGGAAAGCGGTGGACGAGTCACTACAGGCCATCAAGGCGGACACCGAGACGGGCCGTGCCCTAGACGCAGTTCATCAACGACGGCTGTCCTTTCAGACCTCCGGAGGCAAATCCCAAGGCGCCTCCAAAGGAATTCGGCGGCGGTTCATCGTCGTACCGCCAAGCTGCCCGTTCCTTGTCGCAGGAAGCTTACAGAGGCCGCAGCAAGACGGTGGATACCGTCGTCATCACCAAGGAGCCCAGGGTGGCAAGGCTTTGGAGAAAGAGGATTGAACCGGCCGTGATGTCGGGCTTCCACCTAGGCACCCTGCTGGGAGGCTGGCTGGCGAATGTCGGCGTGTGGTAGTCCATCTCCACCGACTGTTGGGTGCTAGATGCCCTGGCCCACAGGCACACTTTGGAGTTTGAAAGAAAGTGCCCCCCTTTCCCTCCTGTGGCCAAGAAAGAAAACCACATTCCACAGCTGCTTCTGGAGGTACGAGCCATGCTGAGAAAGGGTGCGATAGAACTCTTCCCAAAGAGGCTCCGGGACTCGCGGGTATACTCGCTGTACTTCCTCGTCTGAAATAAGACCGGCGGCTGGCGACCCAGCCTGGACTGTCGGCTTCTCAAAAAATACATCAAAGCCCAGAAGTTCCGGATGGTTACTTTTCAGCACATGCGTGGACAGCTGGAGGAAGGCGACTTCCTATCGTCACTGGACTTGGAGGATGCTTACTTTCACATCCCCATACACAAAGGACATCGCAAGTTCCTATGTTTCGTGGTCCAAGGGCGGCACTACCAGTTCAAGGCCCTACCCTTTGGGTTGAAATCGGCCCGAGGGTCTTTACCAAGTGCCTGGCGCTGGTGGCGGTGCGACTGCGCCTGCAAGGGATCCACGTTTACCTCTACCTGGACGATTGGCTCATCAGAGCAAAGTCAAGAGAACTCGCCGTCAACCACACAGCAAGGACCGTCTGCCTGCGCATGGAACTGGGATTCTCAATCAACTTTGTGAAGTCCCACTTGGTACAGTCGCAGGACGCCCTGTTCCTGGGCACCAGACTCGACACAGTGGCGCGGTTGGCTTCACTGTCGGAAGATAGGACGAAGGCCATCCTAGGCAAGGTACAACGGCTGTTGACATGGAAGTGGCCAGGGTGAGGTCAATCAAGTCCCTGCTCGGCATGTCATCCTGCATCTACCGCGTGCGCCTGTGCAGGCTGCGGATGCAACCACTGCAGGAGTTCCTCGATGCCCGTTTGATGCAAGTGTCTGGGAGCTTCGAAGACCAGATCTCCCTCAATGAGACTTTCCGTCAGGCGATCCGGTGGTGGGGCACCCGTGCGCATCTCTCGGTGGGCATGGACTTTCAGACCCCAACGCACCAGGAAACAGTAACGACGGATGCCTCCCTGGAGGGATGGGGAGCGCACACCGGAGATCTCCAATCGTCCTTTGGCTCCCAGAGGAGAGGTCCCTGCACATCAAGGTCCTGGAGCTCCGGACCGTGTTCTGGGCCCTCTGCTCTTTCCTTCTGTCCCTCAAGGGGAAAAGTGGTATGGATCTTCACCGACAACACCACCACAATGTTCTACATCTGGAAGCAGGGTGGCACCAGACCCCCTGGCCTATCCAAGGAAGCGCAGGACCTGTGGCACTGGGCTGTCGCCCAGGGAATGTTCCTGGTACCTTTGCATCCGGCAGGAGTGAAAAACACTGTCGTCAACTAACTCGGCAGGGAGCTGCGCTCCTGCCACAGGTGGGAACTTAGGCAGCATCAAGTGGACCTCCTATTCCGACGAGGCAAACACAAAGTGCCAGAGGTTCGCCAGCAGGTTTCCCCAGCCGGGGAGCATGGAGATGCATTCTCCTTCCCCTGGGACGGCCTGTTCCTGTATGCGTTCCCACCGTTGCCGGCTTCTGCGACTCATCGGTCAACTCGGACGGTCCCGGTGCAGGATGATCCTCGTTGCACCGGCGTGGCAGGGACAGGTGTGGTTCCCGGACCTTCTGGACTTGTCAGCCCCTTCTCGTCAGGGAAGGAGGTGCCATCCTACTTCACGACCCGGGATTGCTGAACCTACAGGCCTGGCTTCTGCCGCACTAGAGGTGGGAGGCTACGATATTCCGGAAGACTGCAAGGAGGTACTTCCAAAAGCCAGGGCGTCCTCGACTCTTAAGTGGTATGGACATAAGTGGAAGAGGTTCTCTGGTGCCGTGCACAGATCAACCCTCTACGGATTACAGCCCCTCAAGTGCTGCCGTACTTGCTTTCGCTGGCCAAGGCAGGGCTGGCACATGCCTCCATCTGGCGGCTATCTCCTGCTACACCAGAACTCCGGGGCGGTCGTCCCTGTGGTCTCACTGCCTGGTGAAGGAGTTCATGAAAGGACTGTTCTGCTCGTTCCCGCCGGTGAAGGCTCCGGCCCAGTCGTGGGAGTTCAACGTGGTGCTTACCAGGCTGATGGGGAGGGGTGGGGGGGAGGGCCCCATTCGAGCCCTTGCATTCGGGATCGCTGAAGTTCCTATCGTGGAAGACGGCGTTTCTTGTGGCCATCATCTCCGCACGACGAGTGGGAGAGATCCAGGCCCTCTCCTGTAAACCTCCATACCTGACATTCCATGAGACGAGCATAGTGCTGAGGATGCACCCCTCCTTCATGCCCAGGGTGCCGTCGGACTTCCATCTCAACGAGCCCTTGGTGTTACCTGTTTTCTTTTCGTCGCCGGCTGAGAGGACTTTGCACTCGCTGGATGTGGCTAGAGTGCTGAAGTTCTATGTGGACCGCACGAAGAGTCTTCGGAAGACATCACAGCTGTTTGTGAACTTTGGCCCTGTGAAACAAGCGAAGGCCCTCTCGAAGGCTTCCATTTCCAGATGGCTCTCCGGCTGCATCATGCACTGGCAGCGGTTCGCAAACCGACTGTTGCATGGCCGTCTGAGAGCCCATTCAACCAGAGCGATCGCTGCTACTACGGCGTTCCTGTCTGGTGTGCCCCTGATGGACATCTGCAGGGCTGATACGTGTAGGTTGACTCACACCTTCACGAGATTCTACTGCGTCGACCGGCATTCCACAGAGGAGTCTAGAGTCGGCCAGGCACTGCTGCGTGAAGGTGAGCCTGGTGAGGAGGTAAGAGATGCTTGATGTTGAGTTGTTAATGCTTAATGTTGATCCTTGCCACCTCCCGTAGTTGTGCATGTGTATACTGCTATGTATTCTTGTTTCTGATGTTTGTTAATCTGCTTAGAATCACATGCTGTGCATAGTCCGACATACAGTGGTCACTGCAGAGCATTGCATTTTGTTTTTCGTAGTCGAAAAGGCGACGTCGACAAGGCGTGTCTGTAACACTATCCCTATAGTGACGTGCAGTGTACGCACAATCCCTTACTCGTCGAGGTCCCTCAGATTGTTTTTTCCGCCCAGATATTGGTTGCCTTAACGCGGAGCTCCTTCGAGAGAAACTGCAAAACATTTACTCGACCCGTTGGTCATTATTTATTATACATTACATTAGATCCCTCCTTCGGCGAATCTGTTTCACTGCTGAGTAAGAACTTAGACGGCGGTGACTTAGACGGAGGAGATCCTTCGGCGCTGCTGAACACGTGGCCTGGCCTTGCCGGCCTAAGACAGTAGGGAGAGTTGGGGTCGTGGGAAATTTCTTCTACTTCTAAGAATGCCTTGCTCTTTCACCCCCCTTTCCTTCGGGGTCGTTATCACTCTTAATTGTATCCTCAGCTATGGAGAGGACTCAGTTTAGATTTTGCCCACGCTGTAAGGGCAAATTCACATGGAAAGGTGAGCGCAAGCGGTGTAACCGTTGCTTACCCCTCGACCACAACGAGGAAGGCTGTGCAGCCTGTAAACTCCTACACCCAAAAACTTTAAAGGACTGCAGGGTCAAGAGGTGGGCAGCCTATGCTATGTCTAGAGCTGATTCCTCAGCCGCCGCCGCCGAGTGTGACGAGGACAGTGATTACCCGACCTCTGTTTCGGCGGTTGTAGACCTCTCTAAGGCATGTACCCGCTCCTCAGCGTCTGGCCCCGACAAGTTCCGGGTCACGCCCTACTTATGGGGATGAACACCCCGGCGACACTGACGAACACAGAAAACATAAACACACAACCCACGGCACTTCTTCGTCAAAGACGAAGAAAGCCCTAGCGCCAACGGAGATGCTGGGCCGACCGGTGTCCTCCACCGACCGTAAGGGTCGCAAGCCCTCCCCGCCAGTGCAAACGTGACTAGCGACTGGGCTACCTGCAGACAATGGCGCTACCACCAAAACGCCAGGCGACGCACCTCGTAAGAGTGCGACTGTCGCCGAAAGAGACTCTGCACCGCCCAGCACGACGCCAGACGAACCCTCGATGGAGAAATTAATAGTCGAGAGATTGGCTCGTATAGTTTCCACTGACAGCCAGAGACGGACGGCAAGTGATACGCCGAGGCCCGCTCACAAGGCCAAAGACACCGAGAATGCCGGAAGGGAGGCAGGAACCGCTCCCGCCGTCGAAGGCAGGCCCAATCCTACAGGAAGGTTTCTCAGAAGTCAGGATAAAGTCCCTTTGCCGTTATGGGACAGATCTAGACGGCTACAGGCAGAGGAGCCTCCTTTTCGCTTCCAGACCGTTCTGGGTTACCACATTGGACATTTGAGAGATTCCAATCATGTATGGACAAGCTGGGTAGATTTATGTCCACTCCTGAACATAAAACACCCAAGAGGCCAAGGGAGGTACTTCATGAGGACCCCGGGGCTAAATATCCTAGACTATTTGACCCCCTTCAGATGGAGACTAATACTTATGACCTCACTGAAGACTCTCACTTCCAAGAGGATGAGGAGTTCTTATATATTGGAGACCAACAGAACCTCGAAGGTTTTGCGGAAAACCCTGACATAGGTGGGGGGCGGCTTCGAAGAAGACCCAGATGAAGGTGGCTCACAGCCTTGGCAGTCCCCAACAGAGTCTACAGTCCCTGAGAGCCTGAACCTTTCCTCCCCTCAGACCACACTGGTCAAGAATCCGTCACCTATAGATGACCAACCTACTCAATGCACTACTACGGAAAGCAGCAGCGCACTTTGAAATTGAGACTGGGGAAATTAATCCCGATATTGATTTTGTAGAGAAAATCATTAAGGAAAAACCTCCCACTAGCCAGACCATTCCCCTCCTCGCCTGAGTTAAGAGACTAATCATCCCATCGCTGTCTATACCTGCGTTGGTTAGAGGGGTCAACCCGAGAATTGAAAACTGTTTACTCCCTCTCCTTCGGACCCATTATACATTAAGGGTCACTCAATACCAGATTCCTTGGTGGTAACTACCACAAGGAAAAGGGCAGGGTTCCGCTATCAACTAGCGAAGCACCCCTGGACAAGGAAGGAAAGAAACTCTACGCCCTTGGTAAGAGAATTACAGCCTCGGCAGCTTTTTCCACCAGAATTGCCAATAATACCTTACTGGCAAGTTGTGCTGATGCCCAATGGGGAAAGTTACGGCAAGACCTCGGAAGTCCCCGAGCCCTTAAGAACTCGATTGTTAACCACAGTAACAGAAGGAACTCTGGTTAACCAGAGCATCATAAAAAACACACTTGATGCTGCAGAAACGGCTGGCCGTTCTTTAGTCCAGGGGATACTTCTGAAGCATCATGTCTGGTTACGCCACCGTTTTAAGCCAGAAACCCAGGCGTCGCTCATTAATAAGCCAATAATGGATTCTAACCTCTTTGGTAAAGCGGTAGATAATGCACTGGAGACTGCAAAGAAGGATTTCGACACCCTAATGACTTTAGACCAAATCTCAAGGCCTCCCAATAAGCGAGGATTCGGCAACAAACGCTTTTTTCAAGGTCAACAACCGCAACAGCATTACACTGCAGGCAACTGGTCCTCTACTCGGGGAACCAGTGGACAATACACTCCAAGAGGACAACGCCGTGGCAAGGGTAGAGGTCGGGGCCCCACTCCAGAGGTTCCCTGGCTACCAACACCAAATGACCCGAAGGTTTGGGTCCCCTCCCATGCATCGCCGGTCGGGGGCCGGCTAACCTCTTGGCTACGAGCATGGGAGGGAATGACATCGGACCGCTGGGTATTGTCAACTATAGCCCGCGGTTACTGCATAGAATTCAGTCGGTCCCCCAAGTACAGACCCCCAAGGGGACGACGCTCATCACCAGAGCACCTCGCCATCCTTCTTCAAGAAGTGGAACTGCTGCTACTAAAAGGAGCAATAGAGGTCGTGCCTCTCACGGTTAACGGAAGGTATTTATTCAGTGTACTTCCTTGTACCCAAAAAGGACTTAACCATGCGCCCTGTACTAGAACTGCGCCCAACGAACAAATTTGTCAAACCTCAAAAGTTTCGTATGGTGACCTTACAGGAAGTAATCCCCCTGCTTTCACTGGGAGATTACATGACAACACTGGACATGAAAGATGCATACTTTCATATTTTAATGTTGCCAGCGCACAGAAAATACCTCAGGTTCATGATAGAGGGCAAACACTACCAGTTCAGAGTGCTACCCTTCGGCATAGCATCTGCACCAAGGGTATTCACGAAAGTAGTGGCAGCGGTCCACCTGTGCAGGTTGTCCATCCCAGTATACCCTTACCTCGACGATTGGCTCATAACGGGGGAGTCTTACGAGACATGCTTCTCAAATACCCAAAAGACTGTAGACCTTTTGTTCCAACTGGGCTTCTCCAACGAGAAGAAGTCCAGCCTAGACCCCTGCCAGATCAAACAATTCCTAGGGGCTCTAATTTGAACAAAGGACAGCCTCGTCTTCCTCTCCAACGAGAGGGTCCAAAATATGCTGTTTCAGATCCCTCAATATGTGGCCGGTCGAGAGGTGACGGTACGAAAAGCAATGTGTTTGCTAGGAATGATGGCGTCATGTATATATTTGGTACCTCACGCGCCTGCGCCCAATGCAAGAGTGGCTCAACAGCCAGTGGTGTCAGGCCAGCGGACAATGGGACGATCTAGTGGTGGTCTTGCAGGCCTTGGTTCTCTCGCTACGGTGGTCGTCGAAGGTAAACCTTGTAATAGGGAAACCATTCACCACCCCTGCAGTGGAAGCCACTCTAACCACAGACGCATCCCTCATCAGACTGCACATGGCGTTTGGACTCCGAGTGTAGCGTCCAGATACACAAACTTGATGGAACTGCTATCGGTCTTCAAAGCACTGAAGGCTTCCCAGGCACACCTGCAAGGGAAGACCGTGATGGTCCTCAGACAGCACCACAGCCATTTACTACCTGAACAAGCAAGGGGGCACGCACTCTCCAGGACTGTCCAAGCTGTACCAGAACATCTGGAAGTGGGCTCTCAAACACATGTTCCTGTTGTCACATGTACCAGGGGAACTCAATCTGCTAGCAGACGAGCTCAGCAGAGACTTCCCTTTGCCCGCAGAGTACGAATGGTGGTTACGAGAATACATGGTCTTCGACGTTTTCACACAATGGGGATTCCGAGAAATAGATCTGTTCGCAACTCTGAAGAACTCCCAATGCCAAGATTACGCCTCCAGGTACCCCCAGAACCGATCCAAGGGGAACGGTCTCTGGATAACATGGTCAGGAAAATGTGTTTATGCTCCCCGCCCCGCCCCCCTCCCCGACTCCCGTTCTCAACAAAATAGTGCACAAGATGCACCAGTCACCATGATACTAGTGGGCCTGGCAGCCATGGTTCGCTCACCTGATGGAGATGTCTCTATCTCCACCGGAGAAACTACCCTGCCTGTACAACATGCTGTCGCAGGACAGGGGCAAGACGATACACCCATGCCCACAGACCATGAACTTAGCAGCCTGGCTCCTGAGGTCATAGAATTTGGACATTTACAGCTCCCTCAAAGATGCATGGACATTCTTAGGGAGGCGAGAAAACCTAACACTCGTTACTGCTATTCTAGCAAGTGGAAGAGATTTGTCATATGGTGTAGAGGTAAGAGCATCAACCCAGTTGACTGCTCTCGCACACAGATTGTTCTTTACCCGACTCACTTATTGGACTCAGGATTGGTCTTTAATTCTATTAAAGTTCATCTAGCTGCACTTTCCGCATACACCACTTCTCAAAAGTGTCATGGTGGAAAGTCGCAGTTATTAAAGCCTTCATGAACCCTTTGAACCCATGCACAAAGCATCCCTTAAGAACCTCACTCTTAAAACTGCTTTCTTAATGGCTATCACCTCCATTAGGAGAGTGAGTGAACTACAAGCGCTCTCTATACTAGACCCCTTTGTAACGCTTCACAAGGATAAGGTGGTTCTACGCACACATCCTAGGTTTGCACCAAAATGTATTTCTAAATTCCATGTCAACCAGTCAATAGAACTACCAACGTTCTTTCAAAACCTTCAAATTTGGGAGAAAGGAGCCTGCATACACTGGATGTGCGCAGAGCTGTCATGTTTCATATGGAAAGAACTAGACCTCTGAGAAATACTAATCAGTTTGTCTCGGTGGCAGCAGGAAGAGAAGGAGATGCAGTTTCAAAATCCACTATATATAGATGGATTGTCCAATGCATCACTCTAGTTTTCTCTCTTGCTAAGAGAGAACTACCCTTCAAGCCAAGAGCACATTCTACTCGAGGCACTGGGGCTTCCATAGCATTCATTGCAAATGTCCCTCTTGAGTCCATTTGCAAAGCGGCAAACTGGAGTTCTGTACACACCTTTACAAAACACTGTCTGGATGCCTAATCTAGGCTTGATTCCTAGGTGGGAAGCAGTATTAAAACATCTTTTTTTTTTTTTTTTTCTTCTTCTACTGTTCCTTCTCACAACCCACCTCCAACTCCGGGTACTGCTCGCCAGTCTATGCACAGCATGTGATTCTAAGCAGATTAGCAAACATCAGAAGACAATGCATCACTTACAACCATCAGAAATGCTTTTACGGTATCTGCTTAGATTCACATGGGCCCACCCTTCCTCCCCGCTCGGTTGGAAGGAACATAGACATCCTTTCTCCAGCATGGGGTCTGGCATGGATTCACATGCTCATGAATATTCCCCGTCGTCAGGCTGGGAATCCTCGGTAAAGAAAAAACCAGTATCAGTTTCGTTTCTGATCTGTCTTTCGTAGTAATAACCAATCACTGGTCTCTGCGTCATACTGACCACAGCCAATGACTGCCCTCTACCTAAGCACCGCCTCTGGCAGCCATCTTCAGATTTTTACCGCACGTTCATGTGTTGGGATCCTCGTGCTATTGCTCTCGAGCGTTAGTGCTATTTTTTCGCGCTTTTTCACAAAAACTTCGATTCTTTCGGTCAAAAGAGCCTCAAGCTCCACCGATCCTACATCCGATCAACGGGGACCCGTGTCGGATTCATCTGTGCCCCTCAAGGGTGAAGATTTCGTCGAGCTACACTTCGGAGGACTCCAGAAGCTTCTCAGGCCCGGTCTCGGAGATGGCCCAGGAGAAGGGAAGCTCGACGCCCGGAAAGCTGTTCAGGGCCTGCCCTGGATGCCAGCTGCAGAACGTCTTCAAGGAGGACGAACACTCTTTCTGCCTTTACTGCCTTCATGGGGACAAGACGCACGTGGAGAAGGACTGTGCGTTTTGCGGCAACATGTCGGAACGGACCATGAAGGACCGCCATCAACGTCTCGCCAGCTGGCTGGAGGGTAAGAGCCCGTCTGGCGAGAAGAAGAAGAAATCTGAGCGGTCTTCTAAGACCTTTGAGGGCGCCCCGGCGACGGGGGCCCAACATAAGGCCAAGCACCGCGAGTCCGCTGGCACCGGGAGCGCCGAACGGTCGGGCTCTACGGGCGCCAGGCAGGGCGCACCCTCCCCGGCACCATCAACCACGAGCCAACGCTCTGGGTCGGGTAAGAGGAAGGCCGAGCACCCGGCGAAGCTCCTGGAGAGACCCCGGTCGAGCTCTAAGGCAGAGGAGGAGCGTGGCAGTGCCCCCTCCCTCAAGGATAAGGCGGTGAGCGCACCTAAGGTGGTGAAGGCCTTGATCCATTCGACCAAGCCCTCTATCGAAACGGTCGCGGCGGCCCTGGCCCAGCCTGTGGAGGCTGCACCAGTGGTGGCGGCCTCGGGGCCCAGAATCTCCCTGCCTCCTCGGAGGGAGTCTTCTTTCGTGCCCATCGATAGGACCCCCGTGAAACCCTCCGTGGGGAAGAAGGGGGGGCAGGGCGTCGTCGTAGATTCGGCCTCAACCTCAGAAGAGGAACTGATCGAGGTCTTAAGCCACGGCCTAGGCGTGGAACAAGACCAGCCCGTCGGAATGGGCCCCGACGCAGGTGACGACGACGACATCGTCGAGGATACCGACGGGGCCCCTGCTCGCCCGTCGGATTCCCCTCTGCCAGCGCCGCAAGACAACTCAGCGGCCATTTTGTTGGCTATACAGTCCTTATGCTCCGAGATAAGGACGAGACTACCGTTACCGACGGAGGAACCTCTCCCGTCGGGGGATCCAGAACCGGGACCTTCTGGTGTTCCCCCTACCAAGAAAAGAAGGATCCATCCACCGCCTCCTTTTCAACCGTCGCGCCCCGTCCAGCCCTCCTCCCCGTCCACCCGAGGGGATGATACGGGGACTGACACGGCAGCGACGGGTACGGACGACGAGGCATACGACGAGGATTTTCCGTCGTCGCCTCCCACCAGGGCTTCTCCGCCCGACGAGATTGGATCGTTCCACTCAATGATCGCCAGGGCATCCGAGCTTTTCCAACTCTGCCCTGAGGAGAAGAAAAAGGAAGGCTTCCTTTACCAACGGCGCGAGACCAAGAGGAAGACGGTCCTCGCAGTGCCTCTGTTGGACGACATTTGGGATGAGGGCCTTTCCCTCCTCAAGAACCCTTCCACGACGCCAGCGAAAAGAGACCGGTACGAGAAAAAGTACCGGGTCCCGGACTCGGCCCCCCTATGCCTCCGGGCGCAGCCTACCCCGGACTCCGTCGTCTCCGCGGCAGCCAGGAAGAAAGCGGGGGGGGGGTGCGGCCTCCACGTCGACTTCCCCGCCGGACGGCGAGGGAAAGAAATTGGATGCCATGGGACGCAGAGTCATCTCGTCGGCGGCGACGACGATTAAAGCGGCCAACGCCTTGGCTATCGTGGCCCGCTACGACAGGGAACTCTGGTACAAGATAGCTCCCCTGCTGGATTTTCTGCCGGACGACAAGAGGGCGGAGGCCCTTGAGATCCTGCAGGAAGGTGAGGTGGCCTCGGACCACGCCATCACCGTGGCGACGGACATCGCCGACACTGGGTTCCGCCAGATGGGCAACGGCGTTTGCCTTCGACGTCGCGGATGGCTCAAGGCTACGGACTTTCGGCAGGACGTCCAGACCAGGGTCCTGGACATGCCCTTCGACGGGAACAACCTGTTTGGGAAGACAGTGGACGATTCCCTTCAGGCCATCAAGGCGGATACTGAGACGGCCCGGGCCCTTGGAGTACTGCAGCAACGGCGGACGCCCTTTCGAAGCGGCGGAGGCAAGGGCGCCTCCAAAGGTTCCGGCGGCGGTTTCGCTTCCTACCGTCAAGCGGCCCGCTCGTCGTCGCAAGAGGCCTACAGAGGACGAGGCAAGTCTGGCGGCCCCCGCCGTCGTCGCCAAGGAGGCCAAGGCGGCAAGGCCGCGTCCAAGCAGGATTGAACCGGCCGTGGGGTCGGGCCCCCACCGAAGCACCCCGGTGGGAGGCCGGCTGGCGGGCTTCGTCAGCGTGTGGGAGTCCATCTCCACCGACCGTTGGGTGCTGGACGCCCTGGCCCGGGGCCACGTGCTCGAGTTTCAAAGAAGGTGCCCGCGCGTCGCCCCCGTGGCCAGGAAAGAACTTCACGTCCCTCAACTTCTCCTGGAGGTAAAGGCGATGCTCAGAAAGGGCGCCATCGAACTCGTCCCAAAGAGGCTTCGGGGCTCCGGAGTCTACTCGCGTTACTTCCTCGTGAAGAAGAAGACGGGAGGATGGCGCCCCATCCTGGACCTGCGACGCCTGAACAAGTTCATCAAGGCGCAGAAGTTCCGGATGGTCACCCTCCAGCACGTCCTGGGTCAGCTGGAGGAAGGAGACTTCCTATCGTCGTTGGATTTGGAGGATGCCTACTTCCACATTCCCATCCTAAAGGGGCACCGAAAATTCCTCAGATTCGTGGTCCAAGGGCGTCATTACCAGTTCAAAGCCCTTCCCTTCGGACTGCGGTCGGCACCCAGGGTTTTCACCAAGTGCCTCGCACCGGTGGCGGCGCAGCTGCGCCGCGAGGGGATTCACGTCTACCCCTACCTGGACGACTGGCTCATCCGCGCCAAGACGAGGGAGCTCGCCGTGGTCCACACGGCAAGGACCGTCCAACTCCTCACGGACCTGGGATTCTCCGTGAACTACGCCAAATCCCACCTGGTGCCCGCGCAAGTCGCACTGTTTCTGGGAGCGAGGCTCGACACAGTGTCCCTTCTGGCCTCCCCGTCGGAGGAGAGGACCAGGACCATCTTGGGCAAGGTGCAACGGATGTTGGTGGCCGACGCGGCCAAGGTGAGGTCCATCAAGTCCCTCCTCGGGATGATGTCTTCCTGCATCTACCTCATTCCCATGTGCAGGCTCCGGATGCGCCCGTTGCAAGAGTTCCTGGATGCGCGCTGGATCCAGACGACGGGCAGCTTCGAGGAAAGGATCAAGCTCGACGAGAGTTTCCGACGAGCGATACGGTGGTGGGGCACCCGCGCGCATCTGACGGCGGGCATGGACTTCCAGACCCCAGCCCACCAGGTGACTGTGACCACGGATGCCTCCCTAGAAGGGTGGGGAGCGCACACCGAAAATCTGCACGCAAGGGGACTCTGGCTCCCGACGGAGAAGTCCCTGCATATCAACGTCCTGGAGCTCCGTGCAGTGTTTTGGGCCCTCAGGTCCTTCCTTCCGTCCCTCAAGGGCAAGGTGGTGAGGATCTTCACCGACAACACCACCACCATGTTTTACATCAGGAAACAGGGCGGAACCAGGTCCCCAGCGCTGTCCAAGGAGGCGCAGGACCTGTGGCATTGGGCCGTCGCCCAAGGGATTCTTCTGGTGCCGTTTCATCTGGCAGGGATAAAAAACACCATCGCCGACTCACTCAGCAGGGAGCTGCGCTCGTGCCACGAGTGGGAACTACGGCAGGATCTGGTGGATCGCCTCTTCCGACGGTGGGGCACACCCCAGATCGACCTGTTCGCGACGGCGACGAACACCAAGTGCCGGAGGTTCGCCAGCAGGTTTCCCCAGACGAGGAGCATGGGCGATGCTTTCTCGTTCCCCTGGGAGGGCCTGTTCCTCTACGCGTTCCCTCCCTTGCCTCTGCTAATCCGGCTCGTCAACCAGCTCAAGAGGTCACGGTGCAGGATGATCCTCGTCGCACCTGCGTGGCCGAGGCAGATATGGTTCCCGGACCTTCTGGACTTGTCGGCGTCCCCGCCAATCAAGCTGCCGGCGGACGCGGATCTACTCTCCAGGGAAGGAGGCGCCATCCTCCACCACGACCCGAAGTCGCTGAACTTGCAGGCCTGGCTCCTGCAGCGCTAGAGTTTGGAGGATACGACATACCGGCCGATTGCAGAGAGGTTCTTGCAAAGGCCAGGGCGTCCTCGACTCTTAAATGCTACGGACACAAATGGAAGAGGTTCTCTGTCTGGTGCCACGCACAGAAGATTAACCCTCTACGGATTACGGCTCCCCAAGTGCTGCCGTACCTGCTGACGCTGGCCAAAGCTGGTCTGGCACACGCGTCCATCAAGATTCATCTTGCTGCGATCTCCCGATACACCAGAACCACGGGCCGGACGTCCTTGTGGTCTCATCGTCTGGTGAAAGAGTTCATGAAGGGACTGTTCAGATCGTTCCCGCCGGTGAAGGCTCCGGCCCCGGCGTGGGAGCTCAACGTGGTACTGACCAAACTCATGGGACCTCCGTTCGAGCCTCTGCACTCGGCCCCGTTGAAGTTTCTATCGTGGAAAACAGCTTTTCTCGTGGCCATCACCTCCGCACGACGAGTGGGAGAGATCCAGGCCCTTTCCTGCAAGGCCCCGTACTTGACTTTCCACGACACGAGGGTAGTGCTCAGGACGCACCCCTCCTTCATGCCCAAGGTACCGTCGGACTTTCATCTCAACGAACCCTTGGTGTTACCTGTGTTCTTCCCGTCGCCTTCGTCGCCGGCTGAGAGGACTTTGCACTCGCTGGATGTAGCTAGAGCGCTGAAGTTCTACGTGGACCGCACGAAAGGTTTTCGGAAGACGTCACAACTCTTTGTGAACTTTGGACCTGTCAATCAGGGGAAGGCTCTCTCGAAGGCTTCCATCTCCAGATGGCTCTCCGGCTGTATCATGTACTGTCACCGGTTGGCAAACCGACCGCTGCCTGGCCGTCCGAGAGCCCATTCCACCAGAGCGATCGCAGCTACCACGGCGTTCCTATCTGGTGTGCCCCTGCTGGACATATGCAGGGCTGCTACGTGGAGGTCGACGCACACCTTCACGAAATTCTACTGCGTCGACCGGGATTCCAGGGAGGAGTCCAGGGTCGGCCAAGCAGTGCTGCGCAACCTGTTCGCCTGAGGTGAGCCTGGTGAGGAGGTAAGATGCTTAATGTTGAGTTGATGTGATGCTTAATGTTGAGCCTTTGCCACCTCCCGTGGTTGTGCATGTGTGTACTGCTATGTATTCTTTATTCATGAGCATGTGAATCCATGCCAGACCCCATGCTGGAGAAGGAACAAGTTACTTACCTGTAACTGTTGTTCTCCAGCATGGGTCTGGCATGGATTCACATGCGAACCCTCCCGCCTACCCCTCTGCGGCTCTTCACTTGGTCATACTGCCACTTCACGTGCTTCCAAATCTGAAGATGGCTGCCAGAGGCGGTGCTTAGGTAGAGGGCAGTCATTGGTTGTGGTCAGTATGACGCAGAGACCAGTGATTGGTTATTACTACGAAAGACAGCTCAGAAACGAAACTGATACTGGTTTTTTCTTTACCGAGGATTCCCAGCCTGACGACGGGGAATATTCATGAGCATGTGAATCCATGCCAGACCCATGCTGGAGAACAACAGTTACAGGTAAGTAACTTGTTCCTTATCTCTCTCTCCTTTCTGTACTCACGTCTATAGTCTCCCTCAGGACAGAAAAAATAGAGGGACCTAGACGCGTGAGGGATTGTGCGTACACTGCATGTCACTAGAGGGATGGCGTTACAGACTCGCCTTGTCGACGTCCCCTTTTAGACTACGAAAAACAAAATGCAATGCTCTGCAGTGACCACTGGATGTCGGACTATGCACACATGTGAATCTAAGCAGATACAAGCATCAGAAATGCATTTACGGTAAGTAATGCATTGTCATTCATGAGCATGTGAATCCATGCCAGACACCATGCTGGAGAAGGAACAAGTTACTTACTTGTAACTGTTGTTCTCCAGCATGGGTGTGGCATGGATTTGCATGCAAACCTTCCCTCCAACCTCTTTGCGGCTCTTCTCTTGGTCCTACTGCCACTTTACGTGCTACCATATCTGAAGATGGCTGCTAGAGGAGGGGCTTGGGTAGAGGGCAGTCATTGGCTGGGGGCAGTATGACCCAGAGACCAGTGATTGGTTATTAGTAGAAAGACGGTTCAGAAACGAAACTGAACCTGATTTTTCCTTTACCGAGGATTCCCAGCCTGATGACAGGGAATATTAATGAGCATGTGAATCCATGCCAGACCCATGCTGGAGAACAACAGTTACAGGTAAGTAACCTTTTCCTTCCAAGATGAGAGCGGCCAAACTATATCTGCATCTTGGATGAAAATTGACAAACCTATCCGATTCCTTCCGGCATATCAGAAAAAATAATCAAATCAAAAAAGATTAAGATTCAGGCTAAATTTGGTTCTCTCCTTGGAACTGCAGTACATTAGAGACCCAATAGCCTACCCCTCTAACATTTGTGATAGATGTGAAGGTGTAAAGCAAACTACGGCAATCTGCTATCTGATTGTATGGGAACATGGCCCCTGAGATTTAAAAGATTTCAATAATTCGTGCATAATCCGAATATTTTGAACTCTAATCAGTTTTGGGAAAGATTGTCGCAAGGTCAAGAAACTTTTCTTGCGTATGAAGTAACATGCTTTTTAAATTATATGAAATTACTAGCAAATGTGACCTAGATACTCAAACATTTTGACTAGTATGACAATAAAAAGGTCTGCTCTACCGGGGGCCACCTTCTGCTAGTAAAGACTGCAGCTCAGGTTGGTCTTTAGGATCCAGATCTCCAACAGAAGTAAGGTCCTCTTCCAACTCTGAATATTCAGCAGCTGATTCAACCTTTCCTGGTGGTTCATCACACTCGCTCAGCCTCGCTGGTGGAGCAGTCACAGGTGTGACTTTGGACAATCCTCTCAGGGATGTCCTTGTTGGTAGCACAGGAGTGCTTTCTGGCTTTTTCCTTGATCTTGGGTTTCCCCTTTATCTCATTCTTCTTAGAAATGGCAGTCATTCCTGCGGACTGGGTGTTATAGATTCCTCTAACATCCACTGGAGAGTCACTTAAGGTACTCTTCCCTGGCCTTCCTTGTCTGCTCCTGTTTCCTTTTACTGGGAGGCCTGGGGGTGCTTGATACAACTCCAAGAGTGTTTGTCATTCCCTAGCAGGACTCTCCCAGGCACCTCACTTTGTACACTAACCGGTATCTTGACAGTCATGTATTTGCGCCGGATGAGAGCTGGTAGTGTAGGAAGCATTTGGACAGGGCCTCCAGCAAGCTTAGTGAGGCCTTTTGGGTGCCTTAGCAACATCCTCAGGTTTGAAAAAAGATTGGTGCACCACTGTAATGTTGGCCCCATTGTCTCTAATGGCAGGGGTCTCCTGGCCATTCACAAGCACACTGTCCTTGTAATATTCTTTTGTGTTATCTGGAATTGAATTGTAGACCTCTAAGTTCTGCTGTTCCCACAGACCCGGGGACACTAAAACACTGGCAGACACTCCAATGGGGTCTTCAGCCAGTAATTGAAAGTTTCCACTTGCCATTTGTACTCCTCCCTCTGGGGAAAAGGCTAAGGAGACTGTGTGGACCCTGGAAGGTTTACCCTTTCATCCTCGCTCCCCTTTCACATGGTCAGTAGACCCACAAGCATAACATTTTCCAAATGTTTCAACAAATGGGTGTTTCTGCTGACCTCCCTTTGGTTTGGCACCAGAGGTTTCACTAGCCTGATTCGGTTTCCCTTGTGGCTTACCCTTCCTTTTTCTGTTTGGGGCCCTCTTGATTGGAGGTATTAGACTTCTCTTTGCCATCCTTCTGTTGCTGCTTCCCCTCATCCTTCTGAGTTGCCCCAGAATCCATGTGAGTAGCCCTGTTTGCAACCCACAAGTCAGCAGCCTTTGCTAACTTCTTTGGACCCATTTCCTTGGAGTCAGCCAAGTGCTGTCTCGGCTTAGGAGAACAGGCATCAAACATAGATTCTAACAAAAATAGATTTCTCATCCCTTCAAGTATTAACTCTGTAACCCTTTCCCCAACCATCTAAGTTCTTCAAACATTCACAACATTCACACACCTAGGTAGCCCAAGGCATACCATCATGCTTTTTTGGGGGTCCTAAACCTCTTAAGGTACTGGGAAGGAGTTTTCCCAAATCTAGCGATCAAAGCTAGCTTCACATTTTCATACTCCAATGTTTCAACTCCCCCCACCTCCATTACAGCATTAGTTGCAACCTGGGGGAGCCTAGACAAAAGCCAAGGAATCCTCCCTGTTAAACCCCAAATCCCATAGTTCTATTCAAAACCAGCCAATTAATCCAAAATATCAAGTCTCGCCTCATAAATACTCACAGCTTCTTTAGGCATGTGAGGCCTCTTAGGGCTGGAAGACCTAGAAGACTCTGGGATAGAACAATTTTCAAGAGACAATTTCTTCATTTAAAGAGCATGATGCATTTCCATTTCTCCGAGTTTGATTTCTTGATGTTTACTTTCAGTTTGGATTTGGAGCCTTTTGAACTCTAACTCAAGTCTCATTCTTTCAAGAGAGACTAATCTGGACTCAGTACTTGACTGGTAGGGTCCCTGTGGCTGTAGATTGAGGGCCTAGAGCAAGTAGAGGGGCAGTGGGGCTCACCCCCTGGGACTCCTGCCTCTTCTAGCTCATCAATAACATTAGAGTTAGGCTCTGAATCATTATCATCCTCATCAACACTATCCACATTTGCTTAGGGGGGGTAGGGGTTATAGCTCTACCTCCCAGTCTTTGATGATTCAACAATTTCTCAATCCATTAATTTTTCTTGACTTGAACAGAGGGAGACCTGACTTTAAACATCTTTCAGTTGATCTACTGTTAGAATGATCAGGGCTTCCTGTTTGAAGCTACCCATATTTGGCATTTTTAAACAATTGCTTTTCTAGTGGTGCTTAGCCTTTTGAAGGTTATTTGAACAAATGTAAGAGTAGCACTCTCAATGTAACAACTATACTTTATCCTCCCCGCTTGTCACCAGTGTTAGGCAGAATTGCATGCAGTACCCGCTGGGACCACCACATACAATTTGGACTACAGGTGTAAGCATAGCCAACCTTTGGTACAAGTCTGTACTACAGTTTGTGGTAGCGAGCTGAGCAGCCAGGCTTACCTCAAGAGGGAATGTGAGCAGAACAAGAGGTTACACAGAGGTCTTATAATCACAGTGGTTCAAGTAGACACTTATACTCAAGGTCTGTTGGTAAAACACTTATAATTTATTACACAATCATTTAAAAAACATTCACTAGAAGGAGGCAACTTAATATCATACACAAACTTCAACACCAAACCAATAGGTTTCTGAGTAAATCAGGCTCCCCTGAAATAGGTGCAAAATAGCAGTTCAGTCACTTTAAACAGGAGGGCAAAGCCACACGTTAATAGAATAGATCACAAATACTTCTTAGGCAGTGCAAATAGTTTCAGTTCACTAGAGAACTCGATTCAGTTCAATAGGCTTAGGCCTAGGCCAAAGTCAATGGACTAGTATCTTGGATAGAAAAGAGCAGTTCTTGTAGTAAACAGTAAAGTCTTTGCCAAATAGTTTGTACGAAAAAGAATCATATGTTGGGTCACAAGCTGATTAGGCCTGCAAGTTGGGAAAATTCCACAAACTTTCACTGCAAAAGGTAAGTTTTCTCAATCTGGTTGGCACAGTACCTTAATATGAAGAAAAGATGCAGCTGAAGACGTTGGTTGCTGGCAGTTCCTGCAGGTCTCTCTGAGCCTCATTCGTGGGGAGAAGAGGGAGGACTCCTGCACTGCGACTGGTCCATCAAGCTGGCAAAATGGAAGATCTTCGGTTCGAATAGCTGTCATCGGGCATGCAAGCTGGTGTCCTTCCTCCCGGGTAATCCTAACCAGCTCCGAGAATGGTATCCAGGTGGTTTGAGTCGATTGGTCCCACCAACTCAAAGGAAGAAGTCGTCCTTGAAGGGGCTTCTCCGTCGAGGTGAACTTGGCAATTCGGTCCTGCAGCAGGGCTTCACCGGGCAAACCAACGGTTCAGGAGTTAGAGCAGACGTCCTCTTCCAGCTAGTCTTCGGTTCTTTCGTTCCAGTGGTCGACTCTGCTTTCCAGTTCCAGAGACTTGCCTTTTTAAACAGTTTTCTCCCTTTCATTGCAGCCTAGCTGCCACTCAAACCAGCAGAGTGGCTGTCCTTGCCGCACAGTCAGCCAGGCAATCACGCCAGAGTGCATTTCGGTGTTCTAGGAGACTAAGCACAGGGAGTTCCGGGCACCTCCCTCACTTCCTGCCCACCCCAGACACTCTGGCGTCAGAGGTGGTGTGCTGAAGCCCGCCAAAGGCATGTAAACAAAGGGACCAAACCTAATTTGGTGCTCAGAAACACACACTAGAAGGACCTTTCCAAAAATAAATGGCGAAAAAAGACAGGGATCCGGTTAAACAAAGGGGCTTAAGGCGCCATCTTGAAAAACATGGCTTCCGCGATTTTTAGCTACCGGTGTTGTGTGGTGGTAGTGGCAGCAAGTCAGTAGTGTTCACGGGTGGGAAAAATCATGGTAGTTCGTTGTAAAACCACTGGCAACAGCCATTTCGATGGAAAAGGGTAGCATTTGACTGCTAGAGTTTCTAGACATAGGGGATACTAGTTAACCCCTCCAGCACTCTATAGGAAGATAGTGTGTGCTGGGTCTAGCTAGGAATTTATTGACTAGTAAAGTTAATTTAAGTTTACATTCTCTGGGAAACAGTTTATCCCAGAGAAGGTATTTAAACCTTTGGGAAGTCTAAAAGACATCCCTGTGTCACTGCACTGAATGTGCTGTGTAACAGACATGAAAAGATGCCTTTGGAGTTGTCTTAAAACTCCATAATCAAAGAACACAAGAGTAAAACACACATCAAAATACATGAGTGGGGAAAAAAGGCTCACACTCTTTCCAGGTAAAAAAAAATCAAGTCCTCGGGGTCTCTAAGGTGAAGGGAATTTGCACTTTTATGAGAATTCTCCCTAACACTGATCACATTCCGGAAGGCGAAGAACGAGACTGCTTCCTGGCTTTAGTATAGGATGGAAAGGAGACAATGGGGGAATGTCTCCAGTAAGGATTGGCTACGTCTGACAGCATCAGCAGACGAATGGCTGCAAGAACCGTACTGCGCAGATTTGTGTTTGGAAGTCTGGGTGTGCACCGGATGTGCAGGCTAGACAGCTCAATGTGCCCTTCAATGGCTCGAGGTTGTTCGGCAGCAAGGCAAATGAGTCTCGAAGCTGCAGACCTCCACGGTGACAGCTAAGTCTTTTGGCGCCTCCATTCGACAACCTCAACAGCCATATTCAGGCTCATCTTCCTGGAGGGGTTGTTGTTTTCGTTTCTATTCCTCAATTGGTAGAGGAAGAGGACAGGCTGGTCCAAGGGGAGGAAAAAGATTCCCTCGTGGTGGATGAGGCAGAGATGCTAAATCGGCCCCAACAGCAGCAACTGTACCCTCAGCCACTGCTGCAGTCGTCTCTAAGCCTCTGAGGCCTTGACCCACAAGACCCCAGTGGGTGGCAGAATTTCTCAGCATCTGATAGAATGGTGGGGCATTACTTCAGATGCTTGGGCATTGGAAACATTAGCCCAAGGTTACTACCTTCCTTTTCAGAAAAGGCCTCGGGATCATCCACCAGGATAAGACTGTCAAAATTCCAGATCCGCTCCTTGTGCAGGAAGTTTTAACCCTGCTAGAGAAAGGTGCAATAGAACATGTACCTGTAGTGGAGAGGAACAAGGGTTGGTATTCCCCACCCCCATTTTCTCATTCCCAAGAAGGACCGAGGATTGAGACCTATTTTGGATTTAAACTTGAACAAGTTCCTCAGGAAGGACAAATTCAAGATGGTTACCCTTTCTCAGATCCTTCAGGCTCTCCAACACCAAGACTGGTTGATATCATTAGACCTTCAGGATGCTTACTTTCATGTGCCAATCCATATCCAGCACAGAAAGTACCTGAGGTTTGTGGTTGGCAGTTCTCATTATCTGTTTCGAGTTCTGCCCTCGGGCTGACCACCTCCCTGAGAGTTTTCACAAAATTGATGGTGGTAGTGGCAGCAAGTCTCAAGAGATGGGTGGGGGGGGGGGAGGTTTGGGGGGTTGTGGGGAGGGAGGTCATATCCACCCCTACCTGGACGATTGGCTGATCGGGGCTCACTATCCGAACAAGCCCAGGAACATCTTGGCATTGGCTGCCACTACCTTCACAGACGGCTTCTCCCTCAATTAAAAGAAGTCCCATATGATGCCATTCCAAAGACTCCAGTTCATCGGAGCAGTCCTGGATACTTCCTCTGGGAAAGCCTCGCCACCCGAGGTGAGAGCTCAACACGTTCTGCAGATGGTAACAAAATTCCTGAATGCCCAGCATCTGCCTGCGATTTCTAAGGTTGCGTGATCTAATGGCATCCTGCATTTGTGCTAGAGGCCCGATTGAGAATGAGATCCTGCCTCACTCATGGGGTGCGGAGCCCACACCAACGATCTGACACATTGGTCGTTGGTCTCCATCGGAGTTCAAACTACAAATCAACCTTTTGGAGCCGAGGGCAAACAGACTAGCGCTGAAGGCCTTTCTGCTCTCTGTAAGGGAAAAAAATAATGATAATGATGGACAGCACCGTGGCCATGTACTACCTCAAAGAGAGAGGTGGTGCAGGGTCACTACGGCTGTGCAGAGAAGCAGTTAAGTTAAGCTCTGGTTCTGTGCAATACAAGAAGTAATCTGTCGGCAGTTTACCTAGGCGGAGAGCAGAACACCGCAACAGACGCTCTGAGCAGATGGAGCACAGGCTCCCACGAGTGGGAATTAGCTCAGGAAGTCCTTCAGGAGATCTTCACCCTTTGGGGAACCCCTCAAGTGGATCTGTTTACGACTTGTACCAACCAGAAGTGCAAACTGTATTGCTCAAGGGAATTTCCCCCAAGAGGAGCTCTAGGAGACATGTTCATGGTGGACTGGGAATTTTCACTCCTTTACGCATTTCCTCGAGTCCACTGTCATTCCTCATTTCATCAGGAGGTTGAGAAAGTTCGGGAAGTCCATGATCCTAATTGCCCCAGATTGGGCCATGAGAACGTGGTACACGGATCTTCTGGATATTTGCATCTGCCATCTAACACGTCTTCCACAAAGGGAGGATCTTCTCTCTGAAGAGGAAGGTCTGGTTCTCCTTCCAGGGGTAAAGCCACTCAGCCTTCACACATGGGTTCTGAGAGGCTGAGGTACAAGGATTGGGACATCCCGGAAAACGTAATGGAGATTTTGCTTTTGGCCAGATGGCTAGCAACCAAATCCTTTTACCGGTGTCATTTGAATATGTTCAGTAACTGGTGCAAGGACAAGAATGTGGATCCATTCCAATGTGGCACTCCCATAGTGCTTTATTTTCTGTTGCATTTGGCTAATCTGGGGCTCCAGATTGGCACCATAAAAGGAGATCTAGTAGCGCTCTCTATTTTTAAGTGCTCCTTGGAAGAGGTTTCCTATTTCAAAATACCCTTAATTGTTCAATTACTGAATGGGCTTACTAATGTGTATCCCAGAGTCCCATTCAATGTCCCTGCTTTCTAACATGTATCCCCTTCGAGCCTTTACATTTGTGTCCGTTAAGGCTCCTAATTTACTTATTGCATTAACATCAGCCCGCAGGGTAAGTGAGTTGCAGGCTCTTTCGTGCAAGCCTCACTCTGTGAAACCATCATTCCTACCGAAAGTAGTCTGACTTCCATCTGTCGCAGAAGATAACGCTACCAACCTTCTACCCTCCTCCTCATTCAGACGAAGAGGAAGAGAGGCTGCACAGGCTAGACCCAAAAAGGGCTCAAGTTTTTACATTGCAAGAATGGCTACATTTCGACACGGTTAACTCTTTATTGGGTATACCGCCCCCAAATTGGGCCTTTCAGTCACTAAACAAACCATATACAGGTGGATCACTCTAGCTATTGGAGAATGCTATAGACTTGCGGGAAAGGACCCGCTGGAAGGGCTTGAAGCTCATTCCACAAGGGGCATGGCAACCTCTGCGGCTCTCCAAAGGGGTGTCCCAATAAATATCTGTTCAGCGGCTACTTGGTTGTCCATTCACACATTTGTCGAGCATTGCTTGGACGCCTCCACTGAATGGGGTCTCTTTGCAAAGGCAGTTCTCCATTCAAGCCATGATTAATTGATTGATATTTTATTTGTATCGCGCTCGTATACAAGTGTTTCAGAGCGTGACATGGCAAGGCAGGGGAACAGGGGAGAACAAAACAGCGATCTTACTAGGCCCAGTGACATTGAGAACGCGCAAGTGCATGGGAGAGTGGGGAGGGGAAAAGTGCAAGGAAGGGGGGAGAGATGGAAAGTGCAAAGCAGAGGAGAAACAAATAAATAACAAATATTAAATAATAAAGGCAACAAATAGTGGTAATGCAGCCAGCAATTTGCAAGTGCTAGGTTTAAGGCAGCAGGCAGGGTAGGTCCGATAAGTGCAGGAAGAAAAGGGGGGGCTGTATGGGTACAGATACAGACCCCAGTGCAAGGAGTGTCCCGGAGGCAGTGCGGGAGGGTGACAGGATGAGCAGATACCTGGTCCCAAAAGACGGAGGGTGGCCAGGTGCACGGTGCCAAGAGAACAGATCAGCAGGGGAGAGGGGGAGCGAAGGCAGAAGAAAAGAGGAAGGTCTTGAGGTGCTTCCGGAACCGGAGATGGTTCTCAAGTTTTAGAGTGGCAGGGAGGCTGTTCCAGCGTCCCTGCTTGATACTCCCTCCTCAAATTGTTCTTTCGAGTGGATGTTCCTTCCACGTAATCCTCATCGCTCCAACCAGCCTATCCCGCCGTACAATTTTCATGAATTATACTCTGCATTCCCCGAGAGCTTGCGGTCTGGGTTATGCCTGGTTAGATAAAGGGTAACGGGGATGAGGGGAGGTTTACAGAACTGAAGCCAACAGGCCATGCACAAGCTATTTATACGAACAATGATGTCTATGCTCGACAGAGGCATGACATTGAGTACAGCGCCCTCTGCAGTGATTCTTTTTGGAAGCAGCAAAGCTGGCGAAATATGAATATCAAAGATGCGTTATACGTGGCACAGGAACATCCAGTTGAAAGAACGTTTACCAGGGCTAAGGTACTTGTTCTTTCCAAGGGTGGAAAGAATCTTTAGATCCCTTTTACATTTTATTTGGTGAAACCAACACACACCAGCTTATGTGGGGTGCTGGGGAGATGCACTGTATCCCCTTTCACACTAAAACAATTCTGTTAAGGGGCAAGCTTACCTTCAATGGCTGGTGGCAGTGAAGCCTTGTATTAATTTGGTGCGCCTTTACTGCTGGCTTGGTTCACAGCTGCAGTAAAGGCACCTAAGGGTGCTAATTTTACCAAAATTGCCCCAGTCTATTTTAGTGTTTCTTGTCCTTTCTTGTTCTTTCACCTGACATCCAGGTCGGGAAATTCCTTTGTGACTCCCAGGCCAGCCTCCAGTCTGTCTGTGAAGGCAGGAAGCGAGGGAGGAGTGCAAAACTGCACAACCCTTTGTCTTCATCCTTGCTTGAATTGGAACAAATCCCATTTGGGGGCTGGCTGTCGTGATTGGACAACCAGACCACCCCTTGTAAAATGCAGGGAGAGAATGCAGAAGTTATGCTGTAGTGCCTGTTAAGTACTGCAAAGCTGGAAGCTGAAGACAAGTCGACGACTGGATGCAAAACCGAAGAGGATGATTAAGGTAAAGCGGCTGAGATGATTTCCAGCGACTGGAGAGCCTGCTGTGTAACCTTAGCATGCTGTAGCCCTTCCTTCCAATCGACCTGGGGACTCCGAAAAAACAACCCTGTCGAAGAGCCTGTAAGACTGACTAGACTCAAGATAACCTGCATTTCAATCCAGTCGTGCTGCGACCATGCGGGGCTGCAATACCCTAAAACCCTGGGATCTTGAGCCATTGTGCGGTGCACAGTCGTCTGAATTCAGAATCTTGCTGAAACCTTGTGGGCATCCTAATGTATCTCCAGAGACACGAATCCAGTCCGGAAAGTCCCCTCACCAGAGTGCTGGACCTTTGTAACGATAAGAATCCGACCAGTGATATTCTGTTTCTTCTCTGCTCGTGTAAAAGGCGCCAAAACCACAGAGCCACATCCAGCCGTGAGGAAAAGCTTACCTAGAGCCTTCTGTTGATCCCTGCTGCAAAGTTCCTTCCCAGGTCCTGTTTTCAGTCACCACGACAAGGAATCCACTGACTGGGTTTTTGGATGCATATCCTGAAGTTCTCTTGCTGCAAAATCATCTTCAATGCTGAGGTACTGTGTTTGCCCAGTCTTGATGGTTGTTTGTTTTATTCACTTATAATGCGCACCAGACACGAAGGTAACCGGGCGCAGCAGTACAGAATATGCAAGGTTTAGCGTTACATGGTTACAGATACAAGCAAAACAAAATATATACAGTCCGTAGAAGATCAGATACAGAATACAAGCAGGATAGAATATACACAGGCACGAGCAGTTTGTCACAGGCATGAGGCACAAACAGGTTGTCACTAGCCTAACGGGAAGATGTACAAATGGGCAACAGGATGGGGGGGGGGGGGGGGTGGGTGGGTGTGTGTGTGTGTGTGTGTGTGTGTGTGTGTGTGTGTATATATAAATAAAAAAAATCGGGAGTCTAGAAGGAGCTAGTGAGCAACTGAAGCAGACTTCAGTAGATTGATATAGTTGGATCTGATTTTCAGAAAGGGCTGCTCCTCAAGTAGAGGATGTGGCAATGAATTCCATAATTGGGCCGCTCGGACCTGGAAGCTGCCTCCCCAGCTTTAGCCAGCCTGAATCGCGGTATCATAAGGCTATTGACATTCGTGGTTCTTGCCGGTCGGGTGGAGCTTCTCTTTAGGAATCTGTCCCTGAGATAGCTAGGTGCAGCATTATTCAAAGCTTTGTGAACAAGGGATGCAACTTTTAAATTGATTTTGCTACTTAAGAACCTATGTTGACACTGTTTGTTGGACACTAGATCCTAGTGACCCCCTTCTGCCACTGAGAACACTCATGCTCCAAGAATAAGGCAAATACTTTTTAGGGATTTTGCCTTTTGCCTAGAAAAGAGAATACGTGTTTAAAAGTTACTTACATGTAAAAGAGTTGGCTGGTAAATAACTCTGAGAATGAACAGTTACAAAAGTTCTTACTTACCTTGGATGTGTGATGCACTATTCTCAAAAGTATGGTTAACATCTTTCTTTGCTTAGAAACAGTGTTGCCATTCTAACAGAAAGTAGATGTGAGGGTATATTACTCACCTGTAATTTGGTTGTGCTTCTTCCCAGAAGTAATGTGTTGGTTTCATCAGATTATTCCTGTTAGGATAATTGTATGAATGTCCCCCAACTGTGTCTTGCTTCCCCTGACTTGCTGTTAGCCTGTCCAGAATAAGTCTGCGTTAGGTTTTACCTACCTAGAATAACCGAGACATTCAAATGAGAATCTATGGAGATGCAATCAGAAATGCTATTACGGGGTGTAATGCATCTCATTCCTGAAATAGAATAAGTTGCATGTGTTACAAAGTCATTACTTGTGAATTGCTTACTGCCATTCTGAAAAGTATTACAAAGTTATTTACTTATCTTTGAATTGTGTTCCACTGTTCTAGAAAGTAACATTGCTAGTATAACTATTATTGCTTGGAACAGAAGTGTACCAATGTAATGCCAATACAGTATTCTGCTTACTGTTATAGCATACTGCCATTCTAAATGTGTTTTATACTTAACATAAGTATTGTGTTGGTTTTGTTTGACTTCTAATAGTACTTGCTTTTCTAAAGAATGATTTGCCTGTTTGTATATATTTACTCCTATGTCCTGTCCCCTTTCCTCCAAACTTGTGGGACATTCCGTCCTGTTGGACGGTACCGGAGCACTTTTGTAAAAAAGCATCAAATTGAAAATGTGTAGTTCTCTTTCTATGTGGTGCACCGCACGTGGCCGTAACCCTGTCCTCCTTAGCTCTGCCCGCGCATCGCCCTTCAGTCCTTTTCTCTGCGCGGTCGGGGCTGGATGCACTTGCATCACCGGGAAGACCTTTTTCTTTCCCTTTGTCCTTCTCTCCTGCTTCAGTTCTGCAGTTGCGTAGTCCTCAGTCTATGCCGGGGCGTCTGGGATTTGCCACTTTTTCTTGCAAGCGTCGCTTCGCTAGGGCGGATCCCTATTCTCTCTGCTTAGTGTCTGGGATGAGATCACTGTTGGGACTCTTTCTTCTGCGACTCCCTTTCGGTCTGGGCACTTCAACGTAGTCTTCACAGGTGGGAGGCAATCTTCCAGAAGGTTCCCCCATCGCATTTCCAACTCTTCATTGACCGGAAGAAGAGACGCCCGGTAAGTTCCTTACTTTTCAGGGCACCCCGGCTGGGGGACTCCTTCTGTGGGTCCTCCAGGGCCGGGAGGGGCTTCAATAGCTCTGCTACTGGGGTTATCCCTGAGGTGCCTCTCAGCCCTAATAAGCGTACCAGGGTTTTCTCCGAGGGGGCCTTCCTATACCGCATCACGATCTGAGGTTCACCGATCAGGAGCTAATAGCCAGCATAGTCGTGCTGAGGCGTTGGGTACCGGAGTTCGCTCTGAGGTCTCCTTGTCTGGAGCTTCCCACACAGACACCGGGGTGCGCTCTGAGGCTTTCTGTATGGAACCATGACTCGAGGCCGCTATTAAGACCGGACTCTATTCCAAGGTTCCTCTTAACAAGGCTAAGGTGTGTACCAACAGAACTGAGAGGCCTGTAAAGGTCTTGTCGGTGAGGTGTATTCCTCAACTTTTCCGCGCTCTTAGAGGTACCGCTTCTGTTGAGGGGGCACAGGGAGAGGTGGTCGACCGTAACTGCTCTGCTGCCGAGGTTCCTCCTTTGGAGGCTAATTCAAGGGACAGGATGTCAGTAAACATCCAAGGCCCCCATAGTACCGGCTCTGCTGAGGATCCTTGTATCAAGGCCAAATTTCAGTCCAGTCTCCCGACCAATATGTGGAGTCAACTGCCTCATCTACACATGTGACGCAGTTCTCCTCAGATGTTCACAAAATGGCGGGCCTTCTGGCGTGGAGTACAGTGGCCATTTTGGATTCTTCCCTCACACCCACTCCATCGACAGTGGGTGCTGGGAACCTTCTTTACAGTGGACAACCTTTTCCACGCGATAGTGTGAATTCGTTACGCCCTTCTTATGACTGGCGTGCTTGGATGCCACTACCACCTTCGGTCTGGTTTCCTCCATCTGCCCCATTGGTCTATGTAGATCCGGTTGGTGGCGGGCCCTTTTGGCAGCCCCCCTGACTGCATTTGTGGGGGTTATGCTCCTCATGAGAGGCCTCTGCCCACTCCAGCGTTCTAAGGTCTCGGTAGAGGATGCCTTTTTTTGCGAAATGTCAGTCACTCTGATCCCATGAGGGAGTACTTTAAGGGCCTTTTTTAGAGAAATCTGCCCTCAGACTCCGTTGCCTACCCCGACAGTCTTGTCGCCCCGGCGGCAGCACCTCCTCTGCCTCCCAGCCCTCCCCCGGCTCTTGCGCCTCTGCCTCCCTTGTCACCGGTGGACAAGACTCTGGCAGAGCGTGGTGATAATCTGACACTGGGCGTGTCTCAGCCAGGGGAGGCTAGACGACCCTTTGGCAGATCAGGACAGTGAGGACCAGCACCGCTCTGTCCGAGCATTTCACAACCGGGTCCTAGACATGACACACCTTGACATGCTATTGCCTGAGGCACCCGCTCTGCAGGAGGGGGTGCTTTCGGGGATGCTAACCTTGTCTCCACAGGAGCGTACCGGCCTCTTCCTTCAGAGGGACATCCTGGCCGAGGCCCGCAAGGTCTTGGGAAAAACCCCACACCGGGCTGCACATTAATAAAAGGATTGACGACCGTTACAGGCTTCACACCACCGAAGTAGCCTTGGTGTCATGTCCGCTCCCGTCTTCGACAGTGGTAGCGGCCGCCACTCTGCAATCCAAGCCGGCCTCGGTCTTCTGCAGCTGCGGCTCAAGTTCTGTCCAAGGAGGACACATTGTTCGATTCCTTTGGCAAGAAGATTTTTGCCAATTCGGCGCTGCAATTGCATCAGGCAAACGCAGAGCTCATTCTGGTGGTGGCGAATATGAAACTGTGTAGAGATTTGGCTGACGTCCAAGAGTTCTTTCCTGTTGACAGGCTAGAAGACTTTAAAGGCGGCTTGTCAGACGCCAGGGTGTTGGCGCAAGATATGCTTGAGGCTGCTGCGCACCATGTTGACAGCTCGGCTTGCGGCCTCGTGATGGGGGTGGACATCTCTCGTCAGGCTTGGCTTCATGCAACAAAGTTTTCGAAGGAGGTCCAAGATAAAGTTCTGGACCTGCCTTTTGATGGCAAGAGTTATTTAATTCTTCAACGGATGACTAGCTCACCAAGAATAAAGCGAGCACGCAAACTGCCAAGTCTCTATTGCTGCTCGTGAAGGCCCCAGTCAAAGGTCTGAGATCTGGGTCCCTATCTCGATCCTCTTAAGGCTTTAGAGGGTTCCACGATTGGAAGTCTCGTAGGACTGATCCTCTGCTGGGTAACTACTGCCGGAGGCAGCAACATGGCCGGCTTTTCTGTCGTTAGCCTCCACTTCAGGGACAGGTAGTCTCTCCGCCGAAAAGTCTGCAAAATGATATTTTTTGGTGCTCGCATGAGACTCCGGTGGGAGGACGAAGCTCGTCTCATCTGGAGGTGTGGCAAACCATCACCGACGACCGGTGGGTTTTGTCCATCGCTCGGGCGGGCTTCTGCTTTCCCCTCCTTCAATCCTTCCTTTCAGCAGTCGGGGATACCCTCCCTCAGAGCCGAGGTCCAGAAAATTCTAGTTCTCAGGGCTGTAGAACACGTTCCCCTTGTGGAACAAGGGGAGGGCTTCTACTCGTCTGTTTACTGTGCCAAAACCCAACCAGGCTGGCCTGCGCACCATTCTAGACCTTTCCCAGTTCAACCTTTCTCTTCCCCAATGGAAATTCAAGATTACACCCTGCCAAATAAAGTCCTCTCTTCAGAAGGGCGACTGGCTCAGCGTTGTGGACCTTCAGGATGCTTATATGCATATCCTGATCTGGAGCCCGCATCGGAAATAGTGCTCTTCTCCCAGAGAGAACCGCAGATATCAGTTTCGAGTGCTCCCTTTTGGTTTCAGCTCTGCGCCACACGTCTTCACAAAGATGTCAGTCATTGTGGCTTTTTTAAGGCTACAGGGTGTTCATGTGCATCTATATTTGGACGACTGGCTTCTGTGCAGTCCCTGTCCGGTGAAATCCTCAAGCAACCTTGTCTCTCCTTCAGCTCCTGTTCAGTCTTGGACTGTCGTTGAACTGGTGGAAATCCTCCATGACGATCTCTCAGGACCTGATATTCCTGGGTTTCTGTTGGGGCACGATCGACTGCAGGGCGTACTTGTTGGTGGACAGGATGGCGGATCTGTTAACCACGTGTCAAGTCATTATTCAGCCAGAGCATATCTGCTTGGTGGTTCCAGGGGCTTCTGTGCCTAATGACCTCGTGTGTGCTTGCTCTTTCACTGGCGCGTCTCAAGATGCGACTTACGCAGTTGGCTCTTCGGAGCTCTTGGCTCCAGGCGGTGGACCCGGACACCAAAATGATTTCCGTTCCACCCTACATGTCAGAGCTCCTTTGGTGCTCTTCTTCCAGCAATCTGTCAGTGGGTGTGCCATTTCAGGAGCCCTCCCCTCAGGTGACCATTACGACGGACTCCTCCCTTATCGAGTGGGGCACGACGATGGATCATCTTCAGGTTTTCGACCTGTGGTCGCAGCAGGACATAAAATTTCACATAAATTATCTGGAACTTCTGGCAATTTTCCTGACGCTCAAAGCTTTCAAGCTAGGGATTGTGAACAAGGTGGTCCGCACAGACAATGCAGTATCATTGTTTTATGTCAACATGCAGGGGGGGTACCAGGTCGCCTCCCCTTGTAGACTAAGCCATTCCGATTTGGGAATGGGCCTTTCAGCACTGTTTGGCTGTTGGCGGTGCACATTCCAGCCCAGCGGAATGGGACGTCAGACTCTCTCAGCCGGCGAGTGGTGGTCAGCTATGGGTGGGAACTGAACACGGAGATCCTCTCGGACCTTTTTCGCCATTGGGGCACTCCAGAAGTGGACCTCTTTGCAACGTCCTCAAACAGCAAACTTCCTCTTTATCCTTCCAGGAACTGACTCCGATTCTTCCCTGGGGGATGCTCTCGAGATTCTGTGGCACAACATGAGGGCCTACGCCTTCCCGCCTATTCCTCTGATTCACTGGGCATTATGCAAGCTCAGGAACACGTCGAATTGCACTCTCCTGTTTATAGCCCTGTGGTGGCCTGCCAGTCGTTCAGCATCTGTCAGTCTGCTCACCGATCAGGCTTCCGCTGTTTCCTGACCTGCTTCATCAGAGCGTTCAGCAGATGTGGCACCCTCCCCACAATCGTTCAGCTTGGCGGCCTGATGCCTGAGTTCAAATCTTTAGAAAGCTTCAATTTGTCCGCGGATAATATGCGTATCATCCAGGCGGCAAGAAAGCCTTCGACGTCTCGGTACAATAGCAAATGGCTCAGTTTCTGTCACTGGTGTTTAGCGAAAAAGCTGGACCCCTTAGAAGCTGTCATCGATGCGGTCTTGGCTTTCATTTCTCATCTGGCAGCTTCGGGCATGCATGTCTGGTCTTGTAGGACTCGTCCCCTTTTTCTTTGACAAACCCTGTCATTAAAAGGCACTTTGCAGGTCTATTGCATCTTTATCCACCTGTACGCAACCCACATCCCAAGTGGGATCTTAATGTGGTCCTTACTGCTTTATGCCATAAACCCTTAGAGCCTATGGCTATGGCAGACTTGAAATTCCTTTCATGGAAAATGG